>NC_090444.1:671665443-672915443 GCF_031143425.1 Pleurodeles waltl
AAGACTCTCCCAGGGTTGGGCTGAGCATCCTGGGCGTGTGGGCTGGGGGTGGGGCTTGTGTGAGAGAACAGGGCTTATTGCAGAGGCCCCCTAACCTTTTCCCCCATTTTCCACCTTTTGCTGGTGTTTTCCTGACTCTGATGGTGCCCTGGGTACTGCTAACCAGTCCCTGGGCCTGTGCTCTGTAAAAACTCAGTATGCAAATAAGGCTAATTATAATTGGCTAAGTCAACCTACCTATAAGTCCCTAGTATATGGTAGGCATGTAGGTTTAGGGACCCCAGCATAGGTATTGCACCCATAGGTGCACTGCTGAGGTGCCCAGTGTCATTTTGAAGGCGGGCCTGCCTTGCTGGCTGCTTTTAAATTAAAGTTACATACAAATTCAACTTTGAAATTAAAAGTAGTTCCAAAGTCTTAAACAACCTTATTTTTACATATAAGTCACCCCTGAGGGGTTGCCTAAGTGCCCCTAGACCTGGGTGCCATGTAACTATAAGCAGGGACCTAATAAAAATAGTTTTATAAGCCCTGGTGAGGTTAAACAGCCAAATTCGTTTTCCCTCCTTGTAGTGAATGGCCTCCATAGGCTACAATGGGGAGACTTTATTTTAATTTTAAAAGTCCCCTTAAGTAACAGATGCCAGAAGTTTGGTATCAAATTAATTGTTATAATAAATCCCACAACTTCCAGTTGTTGGATTTAATATAACATGTTTAGGTAAAGAGTTTTAAACTTTACCTGAAAAGTTGCCAACTTCAGCCCTGCAGTGTTTTTGCTGCTGTGCTCTGATTGGCCAGCCTCTGGCAGCCTGGCCAGGCTGCCTTGATGTGGTGTGACGTGGCCTGACTCCAAACAAAGAGATGTGCCTGAGGGAGGAGATCTCCCCTCAGCAGATTGTGAAGCAGGAAGAAGGAGGGCTGCCAAACTGGTCTTCAAAGGCAGAGAAGGACATTTGGAGCAACCCAGCATCACCCTCACATCCTGCAAACACAGACAATTAGGTGCCCCCTTGATTAGATTAGGAGAGGGGTGTGTTTAGGATTTTTAGCCTCACCGGTGGGTGGGCTCAGCCAGATGTAACCTCCAAAAATCACTTTCAGCAATGATGGATTTTTGAGGAATGTTGCTCGCTGGGATTGATTTTTGCCACACTTCCCAGGAATGGTCATCACAGGGGGAAGGACCCTGCCCTTCATTGGAGAACCAGGACCCCCCCCTGTGTTTCACCCAGGACCAAGGATAAAACTGGCAGACCTGCACCCACACCTCAGTTCCCTACCAGATCCCTACCAGGGAGAACTACAGAAGAAGAAGGACTGCCCTGCTGGATACCTGGCCTGCACCTGGACTCTGCACTCTGAAGGACTGCACCAGCTGCACACTTGGGCTTCACCACAAGAAGGACTTTGCCTGGCTTCAACTAGTTCAAGGAGGGACTCCCTGTTTGCTACAGGTGAAAAATTGCTAACCAGAGTCCCCTGCACCAACTCCTGAAGAAACCAACCAGCTGACCACTGCCCAGTGGCCAAAAAGGAGTTTGCGCCAGGTGCATTCTGGGAGTTGTAGTCCACACCCCAAGGAGCATCTCAGAGCTTCTGGAACCTTGGGGTGAGCTATGGACCTCAAAAGAACCTTAAAAGAACATCTGGAAGAAGATCCAGAAGTTTGGAGAAGTTTGGAGAACCTTTGAAAAAAAGCTCCATAGAGGGACTGACCCGCCGCGGCAACTCTAGCCGGCTTGCCTCAACCGCGACCCGGCCTGACTTGCAGACTAAGTCCGAACGTAGGAAGTTGACCGGGACCTCCCAGCCAGCGTATCCGAGGAGGGCTCAAAGGACGTCGGATCATGATCCTGGTTTGCCCCGGTCGAAGGATTTTCACCTCGAAAAAATTACTAAGTCAGAAGGTAAAAATCTCCACCGAGGCCTCCCGTGGCCTGTAGCCGAGCCGGACTCCATCGCGGTCGGCCTTAAACTTTGACTTTGCCCCGTCGTAGTGCGACCAGATGACCAGATTGGCGTTTTTTGTTTCTATGCGCTAAGAAGCAATAATTCTTTAGAAATTCATATCTCCGGTTCCCCTTATCCGATTTTATTTGTTTTTGTGTCATTTGAAAGATAAAAATATAATCTATTTTCATAAACTGATTTTGGATTTTTAAACTGTTTCCTGTGTTTTATTTAATTACTGTTTTGTGATATTTGAATGCTTTACACTTTGTCTCCTAAGTTAAGCCTTGTCGCTCAATGCCAAGCTACCAAGGGTTGAGCTGGGTTTAATTTACTGAGACCTAACTGGGTCTAAGTGGAGGTTAGTGGCCTATTGCTAAGTGTAGGTACTTACCTGTCCCTACCAATAACCCATTTTCAAACCGTCGGCGTTGGTGTTTGTAATGGAGCAGAAGGAAGAAGATCATGGGGAACACATGCAACTTGGGCTCCATGGTGACATGGTTCTTCCCTGAGTCTCCACAGGTGAGTCATTTGACTTCTGAAATCTGTTTCTGACAGGCTTTTGATGTAGTTGGTACTGTCCCAGAAAAGGTGGTGGATTGATGTGTCTTAATACAGTGGGCGGAACATTGTCTTCCGCTCGGCTGTAGGCTGTTACTGCTGTGGTGCCTGTTGGTTTCACCCAGGTGGTTGGTGTGTTAAAGTAGCTGTCTGTCTGGCCATTTTCCGCCATGGTCATAATTTCATATTTATTACCACCGGCCTGTTGGCGGTATTACCCCCGCTTTATCACCAACCGGCAGGGTCGTAATGAGGGCCTATATGTGTTCCGTCAATCGTCCCAATAATATTAGGTATATGTCCCTTTACATTGAATCCTGCCTTCCAAGTGGCCAAATCTTCCACCTGTGGGAAAGCAATTTAGCTGCACATGGGTCTGATCAAGGCAGAAAAAACCCTTGCCAGCACGATTGAGAACATTGGCTGTGACGGTCTTGCTGCCAAGCCCACTGTCACTTTGAAATAACCAGTTGCCAGGAAATGGAGCACAGATAGGACCTGCACAAGAGGGGGGATCCCAATTGAGCACACAGCTCTGTGATTGTGGCCCTGTCCAGTCTACAGTAGAGTATTATGTGCCTGTCGTCCAGTGTAGCCAAGTCAACAAGGGGTCTGTACATGGGGTTTTGTCTCCTCCTCCTATTCATCCACAGTGCTAGGTATCTAAGGGACCCAAGAGTGAGTAGGGAGTCACAATTTGATCAATGGAACCGCCACCTCAGTGTACATTGAGCATTAATGTGTTGGCACAATGGGAATGGCAATGTATGTGCAAATGATAGCAGTGACGTAGTTCT
This sequence comes from Pleurodeles waltl, assembly GCF_031143425.1. Taxonomy (NCBI): domain Eukaryota; kingdom Metazoa; phylum Chordata; class Amphibia; order Caudata; family Salamandridae; genus Pleurodeles; species Pleurodeles waltl. The sequence goes on from NC_090444.1 coordinate 671,668,758, forward strand.
CGATTATCTGAATGTTGTACACCACCATAAAATGGCAAAGACCTGTCCTGTATTTAGGGACAGGTGGAAGTGAGGTGACTCAGTCGACGCTGGGCGTCATGGCGGAGGGCGGTCTTGCACCGCCATGCTATTTCTCATTGGCTAAAATGGAGCTCTATGGAGTACAGTGGCCAATGGGGATCAGCGGCGGCAGTGATGGTATACAGCACCGCGTACGTGACTGCCATTTTCTATATATGACCTCACTTGATTCCTGACTTTCCACAGGACAACATCTACACTGTGTGTGCTGCTGTAACCTGTGTCTGGATCCTGCCATGGCCTGTGTGACTGGGGAAACGGGGCCCTGCCTTCACTTCGGAGGAGTTGGAGCGCTTGGTGGATGGGGTCCTACCCCAGTATGGGCCTCCCCCAGTATGGGCCTCCATACCAACAGGTGAGAACACCATGGGCACGATGCATGTGACAAGGTCCTTGGAGATGTGTGTGCAAGCATTGTGTCATTTGGGGAGGTGGTGTCTCTGGTGGTAGTGTACATGGTGGGCGCCGGGTGATGTGTGTGCCAAGGGAGATGGAAATGGGATTTCTGGGCCATATGTGTGACAGGCCGCAATGTATCTGTAATGATGTCCTCCTGTCTTTATTACCTCTGCAGGTCAGTGCACATCAGAAGAAGGGATTGTGGAGTGCCATCGCCAAGGACTTGTGGACCCTGGGGGTCTACAGCAGGTGGAGCACCCACTGTAGGAAAAGGTGAGAAGCTGGACCCGGAAGACCGCAGAGGCCCAGCTGAGGATGGCCTCCCAACGAGGGCAGGGTGCCCATCGGAACCTGACCCCCCTGATGGCCCGTATGCTGGCCGTGGCCTACCAAGAGCTGGATGAGCGCTTGAGGGCATCACAGCAGCCACAAGGGGGTGAGTAGAGTGGGTGTTACAACTATAATTGGTAGGTGGCATGGGATCCTGGTGGTGGGTGGAGATAGAGGGTGCCCCTTAATGCCAGGTCAGACATTGCAGTGTGATCCAGCTCAAGGGTATTGGTTGTGTTGCAAAATCTGGTAACCTAGCAAGGATGCATTCCATGTCAGGGCTTAGTGGGTCCCAGGAAAGGTGCAGTTGGCAGTGTTTGGCTCTCATCTTTCTGTGGTACCTAGCCAATCGAATGGCAGTGCGATGCTCGGGTGCTCAATCCTGATGCCTTTGTTTGATGGTAATGTGTATGCCATCTGTGGTGTTGGTGCAGTAATTGACGCAGTGCTCCCTTTCTTTCTCCCCCCTTTTTTCTTCTGTCATCCTATCCATGTGTGCATTAGCATAACTTGGTGGAGGAGCAGGGGCACTGGCAAGAGAGGGAGCTGCATCCCACAGGAGCCCAGAGGCAGGTCCACTGACGCTGAGGGAACCAGTGGAACGGAGAGTGAGTGGAGCACCACAGCGGAGATAGGAGTTGACAACACTGAATCTGATTCCTCCTCCGATGGAAGCTCCCTGGTGGTGGCGGACACCTCTGGGACCACCCCAGCTACAGCCACCACCCCCGTACCAGCACCGCCCTCCCAGTAGCCCCTCACCGAGTTGGCTGTGCCCGCTCACCCAGGAGGGTGGGCATCTGCTTCACCCCAGGCACCTCAGTCCCTGCCCCAGTGAGCCCTGCTGCCCTCAGTGAGGAGGCTATTCACCTCCTGAGATCCATCTCTGTAGGGCAGTCAACCATTGTGAATGCCATCCACTGGCTGGCATCCCAGATGCAGCAATGCATTGCATTCCTGGAGGGCATCCACGGTGGACTGGCGGCTCAATAGAGATTGTTTCAGGCTCTGGCCTCCTCTCTAACGGCAGCAATCATCCCTCTTGCTAACAACCCCCTCCAACTACCACTTCCCAGTCCCAGTCTCCTCAACCCCAACCCATCCCATTCATACCTACAGACAAGCATGCAAACAAAATATCAGACAAGAGTGGCACAGACAAACACAGGCAGCACACTTTAGGCCACAAGAACTCACACAAACAACAGTCAGTTGCATACACGACAACATCCACTGCCTCCACTGTCTTCCCCTCCTCCTCCTCCTCCCTCACAGTCGCATCCACACTCACACCTGCATGCACTGCATCAATAGCCACCACCACCATCACCACACCAAGCAGCACATAGACCTCACTTGCAGACACCTCCATCTGAATGTATCCATCCATGCGTCCCCTGTGTCCTCTCCCACCCTGTCTGCCCACCTCGTAAGAGGCACAAACATACGCACTCAGACTCCCAACAGCCATCCACCTCACATCAGCACACTGCCCATGCACCTGTACCCAAGTCCAGCAGATGTACGCCTCCAACGCCCACTCCCTCAACCTCCACTCCCATCCCTCCTCCCTCATCCCGCCCCATTGTCCCTAAGAAGCTTTTCCTTGCCCAACTTGACCTCTTCCCTCCCCCTCCACCCCCGTCCTGCCTGTAAGAGCAGGGACCCAATGACCTAGCCCAGCATCTCAGCCAAACAGTCCACGGGGACAGTGGAGGCACCTCCTAGTCGTGGAAGTAAGAAAGGGAAGGGTCCCACTCCACCACCCAAGAAAGGGAGGCAAGAGGCCCCTTCCAACAGCAGTGGGCAAGGAACCCTCACCTCCAGCTGGGACACAGCAGCCCTCTGCTCCAGCTGGGACATAGCAGCTCTCACCTCCAGCTGGGACACAACAGCCCTCACCTCCAGCAGAGGGCATGTAGCCCACCCTCCAGGGACTGTTGCACAAGGGGCCCCCTCCAGAAGCAGGGGACAAGTTCCCGACCTCAAAGACTGTGACCTTGCACTCCCCAGCAAAGGAAAAGGGGCATGGAGCCCGCTCCAGAACCAGTGGGCAAGTTCCCCACTTCAGCCGAGGTGTCCCCCACCCCTTCCCCCTGAGGTGCCTGCCCACTACAGAGAACTGCCCATCTCTTGTTAATTAATTTCTTGACAGTGTTTGATAATGGCGTAAATGTAGATACTCAAGTCAGTTTAGTTTCTGAGGATTTGGGGGTCAACTGTAATAATGAGTCTCTGTCATTATATTTAGCTCGTTTGTAAGCCGTATTTATCACTCTGTTGGGATACTGACGGTCATGCAATTTAATCTGAAGGTCAGCAGCTTGGGTGTCAAATGAATGTAAATTGCTGCAATTTCGTCGTAGGCGTAAAAATTGCCCATACGGTAAGTTATCCCTAAGAGCTTTAGGGTGGTGACTGTCATACAATAATAAGCTGTTACGGTCCGTAGTTTTTTGATAGGTACAAGTATGTAGTTTACCTTCCTCAATACTGATCACCAAATCCAAGAATGGAATCTTGGTGGTGGAAACTGTCGATGTAAAGTTCAAGAAGGGGTCCAAACCATTCACCCAGGTCGTGAAATTATCTACTTCTGAGATGAGTCCATGCCAGATGACCAAAATGTTGTCTATATACCGACGCCATAGTTTAATGTTATCAAAAAAAGGGTTGGAATCTGGCAGAATGAAGCGTTTTTCAAAATCATACATATACATGCAGGCTAGACTGGGGGCAAAGGTACTCCCCATTGAGGTACCTTCAAATTGAAAAAAGTTTTTTGTCATGGCTAGGCTCGCACAATGCATAATAAGATGAACTGGAGTTGCTGAATCCAACCTTGCAGCCAACAGGGATGTCTCAACTACCTTTAGTGTAGCTTCCTGCGGAATATTAGTATACAATGCCTCAACATCAAGGGTGATGAGAGCATGTACATAAACTGAAGAGTTAATAGACTCGATAAGATTAAGGACATCTTTTGTATCCCTCAGGTATGTCATAGATTGTTGTACAAAAGGTCGTAGAAAGTAGTCACAAAATGTAGATAAGGGTTCAAGGACAGATCCAATCCCAGAGACTATGGGACGGCCTGGAGGTGGTGTCCTGCCTTTGCAAATCTTCAGAAGACAGTAGAAATATGGAGTACGAGGATTCACAGTACCCAGGAATTCTGCTTCTTTCTGTGATATCCAGGAATGTCCACATGCTTCCTCTATCATCCCTCGAATCTCAGTTTGTAGTCCGATTGTAGGGTCATGATCAATCTGAGCATAATAGGTAGAGTCACTCAGAAGACGAAAGCACTCCTGTCTATAGTCTTCTGTATTCATTACAACAATGGCCCCACCCTTATCCGCTGGTTTTATGATAATGCTAGTATCAACTGCTAAATATCTGAGGGCATCACTCTCAATTTTGGGTATATTGACAAACTTATGTTTGGGTTGTATTTTAGTTATGTCCGTAGTGACTGCTTTCTCAAATGCTAATACCTCACAAGGCATAGAAGCTGAAGGTGGCATGAATTTAGAAGATTTCTTCAGACCAGAATCTGGGAATAAATTATCAATAGGTTTGTCTTTAAAGAAGAATAGTAATCTAATCTTCCTAAGGAATTGTGAGAGTTCGCATTGTAGCCGAAACATGTTCAGGAGAACCAGCGGCTGCAGGAAGAACAGTATATGGGCTTCAGGGAGGAACTCAGAACCATCAACTCCACCCTGGGCACCATCGTAGGGGTGCTGAAGGAAGTACTCAACACCAGGAGGGACACTGTGGCACAACAAGGGGCCCCTGACACTAGCCTGGACTATGAACTGCCCACCACCTCCACCGGCGCTAGTAGACAGGACGCCCCGCCACAGGACCACCACACCAGCAATCCACCCCCTGCAGAGGGAGAACCACCTCGCAAACGGTCCCTGAGATCCAGGAACAAGACAGAGAACGATGCCAAGACCCCGCCAAGAAATGAGACCACCCTGATTGTCATCCTACTGTCCCACTTTGTCACCCTGTCCATACTTAAACTGCCCCAGCTCCACTTCCTATACCCCTTTGGACAATGCACCTGTGAGACTAATAGACTGATATACTGGACTCTGCCATGGACATTCCTCCACCATCACCCCTCACCATTTTACTACCCCCTCCAATATTGAGCACTTAAATAAACACACTTAAAGCACAAAACAATCTGGAGTCTGTCTGTGATTTCGAAATACTGTATTAGCAATTACAGTGGCAAAATGTTAATTCAAATATAATGTCAACATACATATGTCACACAGCTCTAGTCCATGAGGAATCAAGGCAGATGTCACACAGTGGGACCCACATCTGTGAAATTGTAAGGGAAAGTGACAACTCAGTGACCATGCACTGGGTGAAAACGACAGACAGTAGAGAGGCAGTAGTGTTTAAGTACATGTAGTAGGCAGGTCTGTACTCTTACCTGTGTCTCACTGGAAATATTGCTGGATCACTGAGTCCCTGTTCTTCATGTCTTCTTCCTCTGCTTCCTCGTCTTCACTGTCCACAGGCTCCACAGCTGCCACAACACCGCCATCTGGACCATCTTCCTGCAGAAAAGGCACCTGTCGTCGCAAAGCCAAGTTGTGAAGCATACAGCAGGCCACGATGATCTGGCACACCTTCTTTGGTGAGTAGAATAGGGATCCACCTGTCATATGGAGGCACCGGAACCTGGCCTTCAGGAGGCCGACGGTCCGCTCGATCACCCTCCTAGTTCGCCCATGGGCCTCATTGTAGCGTTCCTCTGCCCTTGTCCTGGGATTCCTCACTGGGGTCAGTAGCCATGACAGGTTGGGGTAACCAGAGTCACCTGCAAATGTCGAGGGACAACTGTTAGACGCACACTAACCTGGAGGGATATCCCCAGACCCAGACAACTATTCCCACTGACTAGCTTCCAGGTGCTCACCTAATAGCCACACACGGTGCCTCTGGAGTTGACACATCACATAAGGGATGCTGCTATTCCGCAGGATGTAGTCATCATGCACTGAGCCAGGGAACATGGCATTCACATGGGAGATGTACTGGTCTGCCAAACATACCATCTGTACATTCATCGAATGATAACTCTTCCGGTTTCTGTACACCTGTTCACTCCTGTGGGGGGGGGGCAAAGCCACATGGGTCCCATCAATGGCACCTATGATGTTGGGGATTTGCCCCAGGGCATAGAAATCACCTTTCACTGTAGGCAAATCCTCCACCTGAGGGAAAACGATGTAGCTCCGCATGTGTTTCAGCAGGGCAGACAACACGTTGGAAAACATAGGCTGGGACATCCCTGATGCTGTGGCCACTGTTGTTTGAAATGACCCACTTGCAAGGAAATGGAGCACTGACAGCACCTGCACTTGAGGGGGGATTCCTGTGGGATGGCAGATAGCTGACATCAGGTCTGGCTCCAACTGGGTACACAGTTCCTGGATTGTGGCACGGTCAAGCCTGTATGTTATAATCACATGTCTTTCCTCCATTGTCGACAGGTCCACCAATGGTCGGTACACCGGAGGATGCCGCCATCTCCTCGCATGTCCCAGCGGACGGTGCCTATGAAGGACAACAGCGAGCACAGAGTCAAACAACTCAGAGGTACGTACTCACACCTTACACAGAACACCATTCATACTCAAAAAGTGGCCTGTATGTGTGTTGAGTCTAGGCCTAGGTAGGTGTGACGCAGTTGAAAATGAAGCCATGTGGGCCCCTGAAATGGCGGCTGCCTGACCTGTAAAGTGGGACAATGGGATGTGAGGTAACTGCGCTGGCATTGTACACCGTCGTGGTAGGCGGTCAAAGACTACGGCACAATGCTGCATTGGTTAACATTGGACACTATGGGTCCCAGGAGCCAATGACGATGTACGCCGGTGGTGACTGTACTCAATCGATACCTTATCTTCGACAGGAGAGGACCTACACTGCAAGTGCTTCTGTGACCTCGGTCTGGAAGAGACAATGGCTCGAGTGTCTGAGGAAAGGGCCCCTGCCTTCACATCGGAGGAGTTGGAGAAACTCGTGGATGGGGTCCTCCCCCAGTACACGCTACTCTACGGTCCTCCAGACAAACAGGTAAGTACACTGGGAGCATGATGTATGGGCTATGCCTGTGTGGAGAGGGCTGGATGTAAGAAGGAAGGGGGGAGAGTGCGGCGTGCATGAAACGACGGTGAATGCATGTGCCACATGGCAAGGGTAGGGATGGGGGCCAATCACTTAGACGGTGCAGTTGGTAATAACTTTCTCTTCCCCCTGTACAATTCATGTAGGTCAGCGCCCTCCAGAAAAAACATATTTGGTGTGCCATCGCCAAGGACGTCCGGACCCTGGGGGTCTACCACAGACGAGCACCCACTGCCGGAAAAGATGGGAGGACATTCGCCGCTGGAGCAAGAAGACGGCGGAGGCTCAGCTGGGGATTGCCTCCCAACGTAAGAGGGGTGCCGTTGCACCATGACCCCCCTGATGTTCAGGATCCTGGCGGTGGCCTACCCGGAGTTGGATGGGCGCTTGAGGGCATCACAGGAGCCACAAGGGGGTGAGTACACTCTCATTCTGCTGACTTTGAGCGCAGTGGAGGTGTCTGGGTGGGGGAGGTGGGCTGTGGGTTTCCCTAGGCCAGGGCGAGTTCCGTAGGCAAGGTCTCTCCGTTAGGCAGCCCATGTGGCATCCCACCCCACCTCTGTAGAGTGCCAAGTACACCTAGTCATGCCCCTGTGTCATCTATGTGTGCAGATGTCGTCCATAGCCTTGTAGGCCATGTCCCAGGGATTGAAGAGTGGACCCCAAGTGCGCGGCGTAGTGCGGGGGGCTTCTGTGTCTGTCGTGTCCGCCAGCGGTAGCGGTAATGCATGCACTCAACATGTTTTTCTTCTGTCATTCCCCCTCCCTTTTTGTGGTCTCCCTGTTCTTGTGTGCATTAGCATCATCAGGCGGAGGAGCAGTGGCACCGGAGCACCAGGGGGCTGCATCCCACATGGCCATGGAGGGCCACACTACGGACTCAGAGTTCACCAGTGGGACGGAGGGCGAGGGGAGCTCCACTGTGGGGACATGAGCTGAGACCATTGACACGGACTCGTCCTCTGATGGGAGCTCCCTTGTGGTGGAGGCAAAATCTGTGCCACCCCCATCTACAGGTACAGCCGCTACCCCCCCTTCCAGCACCGTCCTCCCAGCAGCCCCTCAGCCTTCGCCCCGTGCCCGCTCACCCGGGAGGGTGGGCATCACCTTCGCACCAGGCACCTCAGGCCCTGCCCCTATCACCCCTGCTGCCCTCAGTGAGGAGGCCATTGACCTCCTCAGGTCCCTCACTGTTGGGCAGTGTACCATTTTGTATGCCATCCAGGGTGTAGAAAGGCAGTTGCAACAAACCAATGCATTCCTGGAGGGCATTCATTCTGGTCAGGCGGCCCTTCAGTGAGCTTTTCAGACTCTGGCCTCAGCACTGATGGCAGCCATTGTCCCTGTGTCTAGCCTCCCCCCTCCAACTTCCTCCACCCAGACCCAATCCCCTGTACCTCAGCCTATCCCAAGCACACCTACAGACCAGCATGCACACACGTCAACACACAAGGGAAGCTCAGGCAAACATAAGCACCACACATCCCACAGGCACTCACGCAAGCATCACACACATGCAGACACACCAACATCCACTGCTGCCACTGTGTCCCCCTCCTCCTCGTCTCCCTCCTCCCTCCCTGTCTCGTCTACACTCACACCTGCATGCACTACCTCTACAGCCACTACGTCCCTCTCCAGCACATCCACCACCACACCCCGCTCATGTGCAGTCACCACCCCCACTACTATTCACACGTCTCCTGTGTCCTCTCCCAGTGTGTCTGCGACGCCCCCTCCGAAGATACACAAACGCAGGCACACACCCACCCAACAGCCATCCACCTCACAACAGCCTCCAGCGCATGCACCTTCACCCAAAGTCACCAAATGAACACCTCCTTCAACCACCACCTCTTCCTCCACTTCCAAACCCCCTCCAGCTACCCATCCCAGTGTGTCAAAAATACTTTTCCTGTCCAACCTTGACCTCTTTTCAACACCTCCCCCACCCCGTCCGTCTCCTAGGTCCCGAACTAGCACCTCAGCCACAACATCTCCGGGACCAGTGGTGCCTGTAGTCACCGGAATCTGGAGTGCACCGGCCACCAGGGCAGCCAGTGTGACACAGAGCCACAGCACAGACAGTCCCCCACCTGTGAAGCATCAGAAGTTGGCCAGTGCCCGGCAGGAGAGGGGGAAGACTCCAGCCACCAAAGCCGCTCCCAGGGGTCATGGTGGGAGTGTGGAGTCAGATGTGATACCTTCCAAGGTGGGGAAGGACCACAAGAAACCCGGCAAGTCTGGGAAGACCAGCACGGCGGAGAAGACCGCCATCATCCCCGCTGCCCAGGAGGCCACCGCCAGCACCAGTCCAGCTGCCCAGGAGGCCACCGCCAGCACAAGCTCAGCTGCCCAGGAGGCCACCGCCAGCACCAGCCCAGCTGCCCAGGAGGGTACCGCCAGCACAAGCCCAGCTGCCCAGGAGGCCACCGCCAGCACCAGCACCAGCCCAGCTGCCCAGGAGGCCACCGCCAGCACAAGCCCAGCTGCCCAGGAGGCCACCGCCAGCACAAGCCCAGCTGCCCAGGAGGCCACCGACAGCACAAGCCCAGCTGCCCAGGAGGCCACCGCCAGCACAAGCCCAGCTGCCCAGGAGGCCACCGACAGCACCAGCCCAGCTGCCCAGGAGGCCACCGCCAGCACAAGCCCAGCTGCACAGGAGGCCACCGCCAGCACCAGCCCAGTTGCCCAGGAGGCCACCGCCAGCACAAGCCCAGCTGCACAGGAGGCCACCGCCAGCACAAGCCCAGCTGCCCAGCCATGAAGGACCACCAGCACAAGCCCCGCTGGGCCATGAAGGACCGCCAGCACAAGCCCCGCTGGGCCATGAAGGACCGCCAGCACAAGCCCCGCTGGGTCACGAAGGACCGTCAGCAAAAGCCCCGCTGGGCCAAAAGCACTGCTGAACAGGGCACCACCGCCTCAAGCACCGCTGAACAGGGCACCGCCGCCTCAAGCACCGCTGAACAGGGCACCGCCGTCTCAAGCACCACTGAACAGGGCACCGCCGCGTCAATTACCGCTGAACAGGGCACCGCCATCTCAAGCACCGCTGAACAGGGCACCGCCGTCTCAAGCACCGCTGAACAGGGCACCGCCGCCTCAAGCACTGCTGAACAGGGCACCGCCGCCTCAAGCACTGCTGAACAGGGCACCGCCATCTCAAGTACCGCTGAACAGGGCACCGCTGTCTCAAGCACCGCTGAACAGGGCACCGCCGTCTCAAGCACCGCTGAACAGGGCACCGCTGTCTCAAGCACCACGCTACTGAGTCCGTCACGGGGTGAATGAAGCACTCTGGGCACCATACCCCCTCCAGAACCAGTGGAGACTGTCATCCACTACCTGTGTCCTTAGCAGGATGAAGCACTCTGGGCACAAGGCCCCCTCCAGAACCAGTGGAGACTGTCATCCACTACCTCTGTCCTTAGCAGGATGAAGCACTCTGGGCACCATGCCCCCTCCAGAGCCAGTGGAGACTGTCATTCACTACCTCTGTCCTTAGCAGATGAAGCACTCTGGGCACCATGCCCCCTCCAGAACCAGTGGAGACTGTCATCCACTACCTCTGTCCTTAGCAGGATGAAGCACTCTGGGCACAAGGCCCCCTCCAGAACCAGTGGAGACTGTCATCCACTACCTCTGTTCTTAGCAGGATGAAGCACTCTGGGCACCATGCCCCCTCCAGAACCAGTGGAGACTGTCATCCACTACCTCTGTCCTTAGCAGAATGAAGCACTCTGGGCACAAGGCCCCCTCCAGAACAAGTGGAGACTGTCATCCACTTGAGAGACAGTGGCTTTGCACTCCCCAGGATGTAAGAGTGGGCAACCCACCCACTGTAGAGATTTGTGAGACTCTGGCTTTGCACTCCCCAGGATGTAACAGTGGGCAACCCACCCACTGTAGAGACTTGAGAGACTGTGGCTTTGCACTCCCCAGGATGGAACAGTGGGCAAGCCACCCACTGTAGATACTTGAGAGACTGTGGCTTTGCACTCCCTAGGATGCAGCAGTGGGCAACCCACCCACTGTAGAGACTTGAGAGACTGTGGCTTTGCACTCCCCAGGATGGAACAGTGGGCAAGCCACCCACTGTAGAGACTTGAGAGACTGTGGCTTTGCACTCCCCAGGATGTGACAGTGGGCATGTGGCCCCCTCGTGGATTTGGCGTCATGCACTCAAGCGGCTGAGGTGCCCCCCCTTTCCCTCCTCCTGAGGTGCCTGTTTAGTTGCAGTCTGATGCCCCTGCAGTGTTCTCTCCGTCATGGTCCGGGATCTTGTGTGGGCCTCGCCCATACCGTGTGGTCCCAGTGTTCCACGGACTTAATTGGAGCACTACCTGGACTACTATGCTTGGTATATATTTTGTAAATGGTGTATATATATATTTCTACCTACTTGATTTTAATATATTACAATGGTTACACTCATTTTCTATTGTCTTTGCATTCTTCCGGGGGGCTTGGGGGGCGTAACTGTGATGTATTAATATGCATTAGTCTGTGTGTTGTAGTGGGTGGGGGTGTTGCGTGTGTGTGTCCCTGTTTTTTCCCTCCCCCCTCCCCTGTGTCATAGGTGCAGTACTCACCGTGGTCTTCTCCGCCGGTGTTCGTGCTCCTGGTAGAGGAGCAGAAAGACTATTGCAGGTAGAATCTGGAGTTCCGGGTCCATGGTGTCCTCGTTCCTCGTGGGGTGTGTAGAGGTGAGCGTTTTTCCTTCGGATTTCCTGCTTCCGCTGTGATTTTATCTGCCGTGAATCCGCCCCGGAAAAGGTGGCGGTTTGGCCTGTCATAATAGTGTGGGCTGTACATTGTCCTCCGCCTGTCTGTTGTTTTTTGTTTGTACCGCTGTGGCAGTGGGAGTGTTAAAGTGGCTGTCTTTGTTGGCGGTTTCCTCCACGGTCGTAATTCCGTTTTTTTTGCTGCCGGCCTGTTGGCGGTCTTACCGCTGCTTTATCACCATCCGCCAGGGTTGTACTGACCACCTCTGTCTCCTAAGTTAAGCCTTGTCGCTCGTTGCCAAGCTACCAAGGGTTGAGCTGGGTTTAATTTACTGAGACCTAACTGGACCTAAGTGGAGGTTAGTGGCCTATTGCTAAGTGCAGGTACTTACCTGCCCTTACCAATAACCCATTTTCTAACATTTTTGGTGCGCAGTGGTGGGATCCTGTACTTGTGTTCAGTATCACATTACAGTTTTAAGTAAAACAAATTAAAAATCCTTTAAATTGTCCTAGTGCAAAAATTGTTTATAATTTGTAATTTGGATTAATTTCAATTATTGAATTTTTGTGATTTTTCTAAATTCTTGTTTCCAATTTTTGTAAAAAGTTTTTGTTGACACAAAACTAGGGAACCATGGAGCTTGATCTGGTGACCCTACCCACACTGACAGTAGTCCAGCTTAGGGGGTTGTGTACTGCAAGAGGGTTGCCTGCAACCACTGACCTCAGGAAGCATGTCCTGATTAAATCCCTGACAGCATGGGCTGAGGCCCAAGAAGTAGGCTCAGAGGAAGCTCCAGAGGAGGAAGAAGCAGGGGAGGATGCTAGCTCCAACCACTCATGGGAGGGAGGGCATCTGAGCCTAAGTGAAGAGGAGGAAGACCAGTCCTCACTGCACACAGTCACTAGGGGCATACCCAAAGCTAGTTAGGGGAAGGAGGTCCCTTCAGGAGGAGAGAACCTGTCCCTCAGGGAAAGAGAGCTGGAGGCCCAGCTAGCATCTATAGCTTTGGAGGCACATTAGCTGGCCCTAGAAGAGAAAGAGTGGGCAAAGAAAGGGAAAAGAGATGGTGGCAGCAAAGAGAAGCTGAGGTATCCATGGGTGGGGGTTTTTGCCCCAGATTACCCCAGGGGGTGGTTCCTGCCTATGTAGAAGGGGATGACATAGATAAGTGGCTGGGGGCCCTCTAGATGAGGAGAGTTAAGCCTCAGTACTTGGATTCACTTCTTTGGGAGTTGGTCCCCAACTCTGGGAGGGATAGGCTCCTAACCTTGAGGGGGGAGGAGGCAGATTCATACTCCAGTATGAAGAGATGCTTAATTAAAAAGTTTGGTCTGACCCCAGAGCAGTATAGGATGAAATTCAGGGACACCCAGAAGGTCAATACCCAGTCTTGGGTTGACTTTGTAGACACCTCACTTAAGGCACTAGAGGGCTGGATTCATGGTAACAAAGTAAATACATATGAGGGGTTATACATTCTGATCATGAGAGAGCACATCTTGACCAATTGTATCCAAGAAAGGTTACGCCATTATCTAGTGGACTCTAAGCTGACCAACCCTAGAAAGCTGGGGGAGGCAGCTGATGAGTGGTTGAGAACTAGGGTGGTTGTCAAGTCCCAGGGGTGAGACTCCAAGAAGGGGGGGTCAGGTCCCCAAAAACCTAAGGAGTGAGGTGGTAAGCCCTCCACTGAGACTCCATCTGTACCCCAGAACCCTAAGAAGGAGGAGAGTGAATCCCACTCCCATTCTGGCAAGCAGAGACAGGGAGACCCAGGGTTAAAAAAAACTCTTGGGCAGTAAGGCTTGCTTTGACTGTCAGCAGACAGGTCACTTCAGAGGAGATGCAGCCTGTCCAAAGAAGGTGGTTAGCACTGGGCTGTCCAGTGTAGCCATGGAGGAGGACTCCTCAGATGATGAAGTCCTCCTAGCATTGGGCTGGGAGACAGGACCAGATGGTAAGCTGGTGATCCCTGAGGGTGGGAGTAGGAACTTCAACCCCATTCGGGTGAATGGGATCTCTACCACTGGCCTGAGAGACACCTGTGCCAGTCATACTATAGTGAGTGACCGGTTAGTGACCCCAGACATGTATGTCCCAGGAGAGACCAGGAAAGTCAGGATAACCACAAGGGAGGTCACCTCCAAACCTGTAGCCATAGTGCCCCTAGAGAGGGAGGGTATCCTTGGCTGGTTTAGGGTGGTAGTCAGTGCGGACCTCCCCCTAGATTGTATCCTGGACAGTGACCTCCCAGAGGTGAGTCTGGTCCCAGATGGGGCGGTCACCCAGGGCGCCCCCCAACCCAAACTCTTGGGGAGTCAGTCCCTACAGTTAGGAGACAGGGGTCCCCAAGAAAAGGAAAGAAGAAAAGGAAGGGTGGGCCACTCTTAAAGAGAGTTCCAGGGAGCCAAAGGCCTTTTGCCCCAGTAGGGGGGAGCCCAGAGTTGGCCCTGGTGAGGCCTCACCTGACCCCAAGGAAGTCCTGAGTAGTCAGGCAGCTGTTCAGATGCAGGGTGTTGCCCCGGCACTGACAGAAGGGAGAGTGGAAGGAGGGTGTCTGCCACAGGGGGTGGAAGCCCCCCACTCTAGACAGCAAGAGGGGTGCCAGGACCCCACAGGTGCCCCTAAAGCATCTCACCCACCTGTCAGTGGAGAGCTTAGGGTGTGGCTCTGGGTACTGACAGCTGTCAGTAGCCTCTGCTGGGTGCTGGCCTTCCTGGAAGCACTGCACTTGGCCTGGGAGGCAGACCCCAGGGCCAAAAGCAAAGTAGGCCCCCTGACCGTGTTGGTCATGGTGGGGATGCTCAAGTGTTGGGTGACCTCTTTGGGTAAGCTAGGTGTTGCCCTAGCAAGGTTAGGGGTAGGGGAGGTTGGTACCTCACTACCCAAGTTTGCAGAGAGAGAGGAGGAAGACCCCCTAGAGGGAAGTTTCAGTTTGAGATGGGTCCTTTCACTGTTGGGATGGATTCACCAACCAGAGGGAGTGACCATGGCAGGAGGATGTAAGGCAGAGTAGTCCCTGCAAAGGGAAAGCTTGTTCTTTTCACTGTCTTCCTCGCCTGACAAGCCAGGAAGACTCTCCCAGGGTTGGGCTGAGTATCCTGGGCGTGTGGGCTGGGGTGGGGCTTGTGTGAGAGAACAGGGCTTATTGCAGAGGCCCCCTAACCTTTTCCCCCATTTTCCACCTTTTGCTGGTGTTTTCCTGACTCTGATGGTGCCCTGGGTACTGCTAACCAGTCCCAGGGCCTGTGCTCTGTGTAAACTCAGTATGCAAATAAGGCTAATTATAATTGGCTAAGTCAACCTACCTATAAGTCCCTAGTATATGGTAGGCATGTAGGTTTAAGGACCCCAGCATAGGTATTGCACCCATAGGTGCACTGCTGAGGTGCCCAGTGTCATTTTGAAGGCAGGCCTGCCTTGCTGGCTGCTTTTAAATTAAAGTTACATACAAATTCAACTTTGAAATTAAAAGTAGTTCCAAAGTCTTAAACTACCTTATTTTTACATATAAGTCACCCCTGAGGGGTTGCCTAAGTGCCCCTAGACCTGGGTGCCATGTAACTATAAGCAGGGACCTAATAAAAATAGTTTTATAAGCCCTGGTGAGGTTAAACAGCCAAATTCGTTTTCCCTCCTTGTAGTGAATGGCCTCCATAGGCTACAATGGGGAGACTTTATTTTAATTTTAAAAGTCCCCTTAAGTAACAGATGCCAGAAGTTTGGTATCAAATTAATTGTTATAATACATCCCACAACTTCCAGGCCAGGCTGCCTTGATGTGGTGTGACGTGGCCTGACTCCAAACAAAGAGATGTGCCTGAGGGAGGAGATCTCCCCTCAGCAGATTGTGAAGCAGGAAGAAGGAGGGCTGCCAAACTGGTCTTCAAAGGCAGAGAAGGACATTTGGAGCAACCCAGCATCACCCTCACATCCTGCAAACACAGACAATTAGGTGCCCCCTTGATTAGATTAGGAGAGGGGTGTGTTTAGGATTTTTAGCCTCACCGGTGGGTGGGCTCAGCCAGATGTAACCTCCAAAAATCACTTTCAGCAATGATGGATTTTTGAGGAATGTTGCTCGCTGGGATTGATTTTTGCCACACTTCCCAGGAATGGTCATCACAGGGGGAAGGACCCTGCCCTTCATTGGAGAACCAGGACCCCCCGCTGTGTTTCACCCAGGACCAAGGATAAAACTGGCAGACCTGCACCCACACCTCAGTTCCCTACCAGATCCCTACCAGGGAGAACTACAGAAGAAGAAGGACTGCCCTGCTGGATACCTGGCCTGCACCTGGACTCTGCACTCTGAAGGACTGCACCAGCTGCACACTTGGGCTTCACCACAAGAAGGACTTTGCCTGGCTTCAACTAGTTCAAGGAGGGACTCCCTGTTTGCTACAGGTGAAAAATTGCTAACCAGAGTCCCCTGCACCAACTCCTGAAGAAACCAACCAGCTGACCACTGCCCAGTGGCCAAAAAGGAGTTTGCGCCAGGTGCATTCTGGGAGTTGTAGTCCACACCCCAAGGAGCACCTCAGAGCTTCTGGAACCTTGGGGTGAGCTATGGACCTCAAAAGAACCTTAAAAGAACATCTGGAAGAAAATCCAGAAGTTTGGAGAAGTTTGGAGAACCTTTGAAAAAAAGCTCCATAGAGGGACTGACCCGCCGCGGCAACTCTAGCCGGCTTGCCTCAACCGCGACCCGGCCTGACTTGCAGACTAAGTCCGAACGTAGGAAGTTGACCGGGACCTCCCAGCCAGCGTATCCGAGGAGGGCTCAAAGGACGTCGGATCATGATCCTGGTTTGCCCCGGTCGAAGGATTTTCACCTCGAAAAAATTACTAAGTCAGAAGGTAAAAATCTCCACCGAGGGCTCCCGCGGTGCGTATCCGAAGAACAGTTCCAAGAGGTCGTATTGGACTGGCAGGTTCGTTCCGCTGAAGAAAATCTTCAGAAAAACGACTGACTCCTAAGGTAAACTTTTGACCGAGGCCTCCCGTGGCCTGTAGCCGAGCCGGGCTCCATCGCGGTCGGCCTTAAACTTTGACTTTGCCCTGTCGTAGTGCGACCAGATGACCAGATTGGCGTTTTTTGTTTCTATGCGCTAAGAAGCAATAATTCTTTAGAAATTCATATCTCCGGTTCCCCTTATCCGATTTTATTTGTTTTTGTGTCATTTGAAAGATAAAAATATAATCTATTTTCATAAACTGATTTTGGATTTTTAAACTGTTTCCTGTGTTTTATTTAATTACTGTTTTGTGATATTTGAATGCTTTACACTTTGTCTCCTAAGTTAAGCCTTGTCGCTCAATGCCAAGCTACCAAGGGTTGAGCTGGGTTTAATTTACTGAGACCTAACTGGGTCTAAGTGGAGGTTAGTGGCCTATTGCTAAGTGTAGGTACTTACCTGTCCCTACCAATAACCCATTTTCAAACCGTCGGCGTTGGTGTTTGTAATGGAGCAGAAGGAAGAAGATCATGGGGAACACATGCAACTTGGGCTCCATGGTGACATGGTTCTTCCCTGAGTCTCCACAGGTGAGTCATTTGACTTCTGAAATCTGTTTCTGACAGGCTTTTGATGTAGTTGGTACTGTCCCAGAAAAGGTGGTGGATTGATGTGTCTTAATACAGTGGGCGGAACATTGTCTTCCGCTCGGCTGTAGGCTGTTACTGCTGTGGTGCCTGTTGGTTTCACCCAGGTGGTTGGTGTGTTAAAGTAGCTGTCTGTCTGGCCATTTTCCGCCATGGTCATAATTTCATATTTATTACCACCGGCCTGTTGGCGGTATTACCCCCGCTTTATCACCAACCGGCAGGGTCGTAATGAGGGCCTATATGTGTTCCGTCAATCGTCCCAATAATATTAGGTATATGTCCCTTTACATTGAATCCTGCCTTCCAAGTGGCCAAATCTTCCACCTGTGGGAAAGCAATTTAGCTGCACATGGGTCTGATCAAGGCAGAAAAAACCCTTGCCAGCACGATTGAGAACATTGGCTGTGACGTTCTTGCTGCCAAGCCCACTGTCACTTTGAAATAACCAGTTGCCAGGAAATGGAGCACAGATAGGACCTGCACAAGAGGGGGGATCCCAATTGAGCACACAGCTCTGTGATTGTGGCCCTGTCCAGTCTACAGTAGAGTATTATGTGCCTGTCGTCCAGTGTAGCCAAGTCAACAAGGGGTCTGTACATGGGGTTTTGTCTCCTCATCCTATTCATCCACAGTGCTAGGTATCTAAGGGACCCAAGAGTGAGTAGGGAGTCACAATTTGATCAATGGAACCGCCACCTCAGTGTACATTGAGCATTAATGTGTTGGCACAATGGGAATGGCAATGTATGTGCAAATCATAGCAGTGACGTAGTTCTCGATTATCTGAATGTTGTACACCACCATAAAATGGCAAAGACCTGTCCTGTATTTAGGGACAGGTGGAAGTGAGGTCACTCAGTCGACGCTGGGCGTCATGGCGGAGGGCGGTCTTGCACCGCCATGCTATTTCTCATTGGCTAAAATGGAGCTCTATGGAGTACAGTGGCCAATGGGGATCAGCGGCGGCAGTGACGGTATACAGCACCGCGTACGTGACTGCCATTTTCTATATATGACCTCACTTGATTCCTGGCTTTCCACAGGACAACATCTACACTGTGTGTGCTGCTGTAACCTGTCTCTGGATCCTGCCATGGCCTGTGTGACTGGGGAAACGGGGCCCTGCCTTCACTTCGGAGGAGTTGGAGCGCTTGGTGGATGGGGTCCTACCCCAGTATGGGCCTCCCCCAGTATGGGCCTCCATACCAACAGGTGAGAACACCATGGGCACGATGCATGTGACAAGGTCCTTGGAGATGTGTGTGCAAGCATTGTGTCATTTGGGGAGGTGGTGTCTCTGGTGGTAGTGTACATGGTGGGCGCCGGGTGATGTGTGTGCCAAGGGAGATGGAAATGGGATTTCTGGGCCATATGTGTGACAGGCCGCAATGCATCTGTAATGATGTCCTCCTGTCTTTATTACCTCTGCAGGTCAGTGCCCATCAGAAGAAGGGATTGTGGAGTGCCATCGCCAAGGACTTGTGGACCCTGGGGGTCTACAGCAGGTGGAGCACCCACTGTAGGAAAAGGTGAGATGCTGGACCCGGAAGACCGCAGAGGACCAGCTGAGGATGGCCTCCCAACGAGGGCAGGGTGCCCATCGGAACCTGACCCCCCTGATGGCCCGTATGCTGGCCGTGGCCTACCAAGAGCTGGATGAGCGCTTGAGGGCATCACAGCAGCCACAAGGGGGTGAGTAGAGTGGGTGTTACAACTATAATTGGTAGGTGGCATGGGATCCTGGTGGTGGGTGGAGTTAGAGGGTGCCCCTTAATGCCAGGTCAGACATTGCAGTGTGATCCAGCTCAAGGGTATTGGTGGTGTTGCAAAATCTGGTAACCTAGCTAGGATGCATTCCATGTCAGGGCTTAGTGGGTCCCAGGAAAGGTGCAGTTGGCAGTGTTTGGCTCTCATCTTTCTGTGGTACCTAGCCAATCGAATGGCAGTGGGATGCTCGGGTGCTCAATCCTGATGCCTTTGTTTGATGGTAATGTGTATGCCATCTGTGGTGTTGGTGCAGTAATTGACGCAGTGCTCCCTTTCTTCCCCCTTTTTTCTTCTGTCATCCTATCCATGTGTGCATTAGCATCACTTGGCGGAGGAGCAGGGGCACTGGCAAGAGAGGGAGCTGCATCCCACAGGAGCCCGGAGGCAGGTCCACTGACGCTGAGGGAACCAGTGGAACGGAGAGTGAGTGGAGCACCACAGCGGAGATAGGAGTTGACAACACTGAATCTGATTCCTCCTCCGATGGAAGCTCCCTGGTGGTGGCGGACACCTCTGGGACCACCCCAGCTACAGCCACCACCCCCGTACCAGCACCGCCCTCCCAGTAGCCCCTCACCGAGTTGGCTGTGCCCGCTCACCCAGGAGGGTGGGCATCTGCTTCACCCCAGGCACCTCAGTCCCTGCCCCAGTGAGCCCTGCTGCCCTCAGTGAGGAGGCTATTCACCTCCTGAGATCCATCTCTGTAAGGCAGTCAACCATTGTGAATGCCATCCACTGGCTGGCATCCCAGATGCAGCAATGCATTGCATTCCTGGAGGGCATCCACGGTGGACTGGCGGCTCAATAGAGATTGTTTCAGGCTCTGGCCTCCTCTCTAACGGCAGCAATCATCCCTCTTGCTAACGACCCCCTCCAACTACCACTTCCCAGTCCCAGTCTCCTCAACCCCAACCCATCCCATTCATACCTACAGACAAGCATGCAAACAAAATATCAGACAAGAGTGGCACAGACAAACACAGGCAGCACACTTTAGGCCACAAGCACTCACACAAACAACAGTCAGTTGCATACACGACAACATCCACTGCCTCCACTGTCTTCCCCTCCTCTTCCTCCTCCCTCACAGTCACATCCACACTCACACCTGCATGCACTGCATCAATAGCCACCACCACCATCACCACACCAAGCAGCACATACACCTCACTTGCAGACACCTCCATCTGAATGAATCCATCCATGCGTCCCCTGTGTCCTCTCCCACCCTGTCTGCCCACCTCGTAAGAGGCACAAACATACGCACTCAGACTCCCAACAGCCATCCACCTCACATCAGCACACTGACCATGCACCTGTACCCAAGTCCAGCAGATGTACGCCTCCAACGCCCACTCCCTCAACCTCCACTCCCATCCCTCCTCCCTCATCCCGCCCCATTGTCCCTAAGAAGCTTTTCCTTGCCCAACTTGACCTCTTCCCTCCCCCTCCACCCCCGTCCTGCCTGTAAGAGCAGGGACCCAATGACCTAGCCCAGCATCTCAGCCAAACAGTCCACGGGGACAGTGGAGGCACCTCCTAGTCGTGGAAGCAAGAAAGGGAAGGGTCCCACTCCACCACCCAAGAAATGGAGGCAAGAGGCCCCTTCCAACAGCAGTGGGCAAGGAACCCTCACCTCCAGCTGGGACACCTCAGCCCTCTGCTCCAGCTGGGACATAGCAGCTCGCACCTCCAGCTGGGACACAACAGCCCTCACCTCCAGCAGAGGGCATGTAGCCCACCCTCCAGGGACTGTTGCACAAGGGGCCCCCTCCAGAAGCAGGGGACAAGTTCCCGACCTCAAAGACTGTGACCTTGCATTCCCCAGCAAAGGAAAAGGGGCATGGAGCTCGCTCCAGAACCAGTGGGCAAGTTCCCCACTTCAGCCGAGGTGTCCCCCACCCCTTCCCCCTGAGGTGCCTGCCCATTTCCAACATGATGCCCCTGCACAGCATAGTGTGGATATTGTCAGGGAACAAGTTGGGGTTTGGACTGTGTCCTCTGGGCCTTTTGTACTTTGGACTGCCCATTGGCCCTTTCTGAACATTTACTCCAATTTTATTTTTATCACATGGACAATTTGGTGGCTGTTGGCATCAAATTACAATATCAGTTATATCTATATGTTGTCCTTGCATTATTATGACATGGGTCCTGTGACATTGATTTTCCTCTGCAGCTGGTTTTGTGTATAGTGTGTGTGAATGGTGTGTGCTGTGCGTGTGTGTGTCACTCTCCTTTCCCTCCCTCCCTTGTGTGTTAGGTGGCTGTACTCACCGTTATCGTCTTCGTCAGCGTTGGTGTTCCAGGTGGAGTATTGTGTAGAAGAGCATAGGGAAGACTTGAAGTTTCGGTTCCATCTTCTCTGTGTCTCTGATGGTGAGTCCTTCCCTTCTGTGTTCTGTTTCCGCTAGGCTTTTAATGGCGTTGGTACCACCCCAGAAATTGTGGCGGTTTGCTATGTCATAATATGGTGGGTGGTACCTTGCCTTCCTCCTGGTTGTAGGTGGCTACTTCCATGGTCAGTGGTGTTAACGCCCTGGCGGTTGGTGTGGTACATTGGCTGTCTATGGGAGTTATCACCTCCATGGTCACAATTTGGCGGTAATTATTGCCACTTTAACAGTCACCACCATTGTCATAATTACCACCAATGAGTCTTCCTGAGGGATTCTTTTCATCTTTATGCAGTTTGTGAAGAAAGTAAAATACAGGCAATTTAGGAAATTCCTATGTAGGAAGCAATATTCTTCCATTTCCAAGATGCCCCTATCTTTCCAGTCTTTGTCCAAGGGGCAAATAATGATATTTGTATCAAGGGCAAGTTCATCAGTTGCTTGCCTTTGGGTCAGGAAAAGGTTGTGTCATGTAGCGCTCATATCAGGTTTACTGTGTTGTAATTTTACAAGACCTTTTGTCAACATATGATGATACTTGTCAAGTATGTGGCATACTTGGGAGAAAGGTCAAGCGAGATTTGAAACCATAGTTATTTACATGATCATACACCATACCCAAACTACCTAGCAGGAAATGGAGATCAAGAGGAGTACCCTTTTCTTTTCCACAAGTCTTTAATTCATGCATGGTAAGTAAAAGATTTGTATCACTAATCTTTAGATAACAAATTGACATTTGGCTACCTGTCCTGTTACCAGGTTTCACATTTTCCCCTTTTGTCAAATGTAATTTTTTCAATTTGCTTCCTCACAAATTTAAACAAATCTAACCTTGTTTCTGCCTACTTGGAGGGCAGAAAGACAGTCCTAGGCACAAGGTGCTTCGTCCACATCAGTCAAGGTTCTATTAGCTACATTAACTATAGTTTTGTTTACCACCTCCAGATCCATTATTGATTAGGGCCTTTTGTTTTCATTCCCATGCTTCCCCTTCTTCCTCCTCTTCTGCTACCTTTGGTAGAGTCTCCTTCCTCTCTGCCTGCTCCTCTTCTGCCTCTTCCTCCCTCTGCCCCCAAGTTTGCTGCTGTTCATTCAATGGCCTTTGGTTTTTGATGCTGTCCTTACTTGTGCAGTCTGTTAACCCAGATGAAGGCGCCAATACTCATCTAAAAAAGTCCTTGGTTTAAAACTGCATTCACTTCCAGATGTCTTCAGTTCACTAGTTCCTGAGGTATTATACTCATTGCAAGTTGCAGTTTGCAGTTCTAATACAGATGCCATACTCTGATTCATTGGGGTGGTCTGAGTCGATATTTCAGCATTAAAGATGATGTTGTACTTGTGGTTGAATGTAAGGATGTAGGCATTTTTGTACTCATCATAATCTCTTTG
Organism: Pleurodeles waltl; assembly: GCF_031143425.1. Taxonomy (NCBI): domain Eukaryota; kingdom Metazoa; phylum Chordata; class Amphibia; order Caudata; family Salamandridae; genus Pleurodeles; species Pleurodeles waltl. Next base: position 671,691,630 of record NC_090444.1, read on the forward strand.
GAGTTTTCTTTGTTTTCTGGTTTTGATATCCTCTTCATGTTTTGCCATGCGACCCTTCATAGCTACCAAGAACATTAGGCCACTTTCCAGTCTTGATTTCAATTATTGCCTCTAAATATGTCCCTTCATGACCACATGTTTCATAGCCTTTTGCAGATGCACGTCCCTGGACATAAGCACAATTTTGTCCCCCTTGACCAAGGGGGCAATTATGATATTTTTTTATCTTGGGCAAGTTTATTAATGGCTTTACTTTGAGCACAGGAATTATTTTGTCCTGTAGAGTTCCTACAAAATTTACTGTGTTTCAGTTTTACAATACCTTTATTCACCAAATCATGATACGTGTCAATACTACTGTGTGTCATACTTGGGAGAAAGGTCAACCGAGGTTTGAAACAACTATTACTTGCATGATCATACACCATACCCTGACTATCTAGTAGAGAATTGTAGGAAAGTACCATCTTGCCTGGCGTGTTACCCCCATTTTTACTGTATGTATGTTTGTTTTTGCCTGTGTCACTGGGATCCTGCTAGCCAGGACCCCAGTGCTCATAAAGTGTGCCCTGTATGTGTTCCCTGTGTGGTGCCTAACTGTATCACTGAGGCTCTGCTAACCAGAACCTCAGTGTTTATGCTCTCTCTGCTTTTAAAATTGTCACTTCAGGCTAGTGACTAATTTGACCAATTCTGATTGGCACACTGGAACACCCTTATAATTCCCTAGTATATGGTACCTAGGTACCCAGGATATTGGGGTTCCAGGAGATCCCTATGGGCTGCAGCATTTCTTTTGCCACCCATAGGGAGCTCAGACAATTTTTACATGGGACTGCCACTGCAGCCTCAGTGAAATAACGTCCACGTTATTTCACAGCCATTGTACACAGCCATTTTACACATATAGGTACATCAATACCTATATGTAGCGTCACAATGGTAACTCTGAACATGGCCATGTAACATGTCTAGGATCATGGAATTGTCACCCCAATACCATTTTGGTATTGGGGGGACAATTCCATGCATCCCCGGGGCTGCAGCATAGAGCCCTGGTACTGCCAAACTAACTCTCTGGGGTTTTCTCTGCAGCTACCGCTGCTGCCAACCCTCAGAGAGGTTTCTGCCCCCCTGGGACTTGGGCAGCCCAGTCCCAGGAAGGCAGAACACCCTCTCCCTTTAGAAATAGGTGTGAAGGGCCTGAGAGGAGTAGCCTCTCCTGGCCTCTGGAAATGCTTTGAAGGGCACAGATGGTGCCCTCCTTGCATAAGCCAGTCTACACCGGTTCAGGGATCCCCCCAGCCCTGCTCTGTAGCAAAACTGGACAAAGGAAAGGGGAGTGACCACTCCCCTGACCAGCTCCTCCTAAGGGGAGGTGCCCAGAGCTCCTCCAGTGTGTCCCAGACCTCTGCCATCTTGGATGCAGAGGTGTGAGGGCACAATGGACACCTCTGAGTGGCCAGTGCCAGCAGGTGACATCAGAGACCCCTCCTGATAGGTGCTTACCTTTCTCTGTAGCCAATCCTCCTCAGAGGGCTATTTAGGGTCTCTACTGTGGGTTTCTCGTGGGATAATGAATGCAAGAGCTCACCAGAGTTCCTCGGCACTTCCCTCTTCGACTTCTGCCAAGGATCGACCGCTGACTGCTCCAGGACGCCTGCAAAACCGCAACAAAGTAGCAAGAAGACTACCAGCAACATTGTAGCGCCTCATCCTGCCAGCTTTCTCAACTGTTTCCTGGTGGTGCATGCTCTGAGGGCTGTCTGCCTTCACCCTGCACTGGAAGCCAAGAAAAAATCTCCTGTGGGTTGACGGAATCTTCCCCCTGCTAACGCAGGCTCCAAACTTCTGCATCACTGGTCCTCTGGGTCCCCTCTCATCTTGATTAGCGTGGTCCCTAGAACACAGGAGCTGGATCCAAGTGTCCCTGAGAGTCCAGTGGCCCTTCTGTTCAAATTTGGTGGAGGTAATTCCTTGCCTCCCCACGTCAGACAGTAATCCTGTGTACTGAGTGAACTGCAGCTGCTAGGGAATATGTGCACTTTTGCAAGACTTCCTTAGTGTGCAGCCTAGCCCAGGTCCCCAGGACTCTGTCCTGCCTTGCCCAACTCGCTGAGTTGGACTCTGACTTCGTGGGACCCTTGTCAGAGTCACCAAATCCTCAGGGTCTGTGCACGTTCCCAACACGTCCACCACGGAACAGCTCCAAGACTCTGATAGATAAATCACAGAGACTGAGAGAGTCCAAGACAGGAAGAGGGGATTAGGAAGGGAACAGCTGGGAAGGAGACCTGTAGTAAGAAAAAGGTTAGAACACACAATATGAAAATTATATCTCCTGAAATCAATACTAGACTATGATTCTAAGCCTAGTCACTCTGAAAACATGAACAATCTAAGAGTTAAGTTTAAAATGACTAAGGTTCAAGATGGCCAGATACCTGTAGGGGAATCAAGATGAATTAAATGAAAACTTTCTTATTCAAGTACTTTCCTTTATATGAGAATCAGAAAAAACATTCTGACTAAATTTTAAACCAGTCATATAAATCTTGTTTTGAGAATGTATACTAGGACCATACAATATTGCATCTAGAAACTCTGGCCTTCTGTGTACTCTTAAAATGTTTCAACACAAATTGCGCATATTGCAGATATATATATATATATATAGTAAACACCATAAAAGGATTGTGCACCATGAATAACACAATATGGATTCAGGAAACAAATCACATAACTTGTCAACTCGAATATTACATAATAAATATCTTAGAATAGTAGCATACAATAAACAACATGAATTAAACTCGAGGAGAGAATCGTGCGTCTTGCCAATTCGAGTGTTACCATGTAAAATACCAAGAAATAGTAGCATGCAATGAATATCAAAGTCAAATCATCATTAATCGAATCGCGCGTCTTGCCGATTCATAAAACACAATGTAAATGTCAAGGAATAACAGCTCACAATAAATAACAAGATCAAAGTACAATGAAACGAATCGAGCTTCTTTTGCCGATTCTTAAGCCACCATGTAAAATGTCAAGAAATGGTAGCACGCAATGAACAACAAAGTTAAATGCTCATGAAACGAGTTGTGCGTCTTGCCAATTCGTGAAACATCATGTAAATGTCAAGAAATAGTTGCGCGCAATGGACAACAATGTTTAAACACCATAAAACGAATTGCGCGTCTTGCCGATTCTTAAGCCACCATGTAAATGTCAAGAAATGGTAGCGCGCAATGAATAACAAAGTCAAACCCTTTATGAAATAAATCGCGCGTCTTGCCTATTTGTAAACTACCATATAAATGTCAAGAAATGGTAGCGCGCAAGTAATCTGTTACTCATTTAAGAATTTAAACCAAGAATATGAAAATTCTAAATAACGGTGTCGGGAACAGTCCAACCACCGTCTTACCGCCTGGAACAATGATCACCAATGAAGGATTAGGGCAGAAGACTGGAAGATCCAAATAGGCCGCTGGGACAGGAGCTCAGGAAGAAGCTGCTGCTCTGCACCGGGACCTCTGATTCGTGAGCACTGGGAGTTGGGCTGGCTCTCTTTTATAGAGTCTTGGCCTAGCCCAGAACCACACCCAGGCATGTTGCAGGGAAAGTCTCTGGAAGGCCCTGGAAAGGGGCCACACCCTAACACACTCTGAAAACCTGCAGCAATACATTGCAAAGGAACAGTATTTGTAAGCATATTAAAAATAAGTTTTCAGGATTGAACTCTGCAATGCAAAAGGTTAAACCACAACATATCAGCACAATGCATAAATTACTTTGTTTTGAGAGTGGTGGGTTTTTGCATTTTTGTCGCCAATAGAGCACGTATTGCTCTGGTGTTGACAGTACTCCCCTCTCCCAAACGCGCTCTAGGGCCTAGTTTGCTTGGATTAAGATGATGAAAGCATCTCACAAGTACTGGAGCATGAACATCAGATGCGGAAACCCATGAGTTACTTTCAGGACCATAACCTTTCCATGAGATTAAGTACCATAGATTGTGCCCTCTCAATTTAGAATCCAACACTTTCTTGACTTCGTATTCTTCTTCCCCTTGTACTAGAACAGGAGCTGGATGAGGGTGGACCTTTTGGACTGCCTTTTTCAAGAGGGAAGTGTGGAACACTAGATGAATCCGTAAGGATCTGGGCAATTGTAGCTTATAGGTCACTGGATTGATTTGCTGAAGGACAGTATAGGGACCTATGAATTTAGGGTTAAACTTGTGCTTCTTCTTGAAGTCTATATGTTTTGTGGAAAGCCACACTTTGTCACCTGGTTGATATTGCGGTCCCTCACAATGTTTATTGTCATAATGCCTTTTATATTTTGTTTGGCTTTTTCTAAATGCTGTTGAATCAGTTTCTGGGTTTGTTGTAAATGCTGAATGGTTTCTGACACAGCTGTAGTAAGAGAACTTTCTTGAGGAATTGTGATGGGCAAGGTGTCAGGATGATAGCCAAATAAACCAAAAAAGGGTGTAACGCCAATAGAAGTGTGGAATGAGTTATTGGAAGCTAACTCAGCTAACCAGAGCATAGATGTCCAAGAACGAAGTGCCTTTTCAGCGTAGGCACGTAGGTATTGTTTCAAAGTCTGATTTAGGCGGTCATTCTGACCCTGGCGGTAAAAACCGCCAGGGCCGTGGTCCGCGGGAGCACCGCCAACAGGCTGGCGGTGCTCCTTTGGGCATTCTGACCGCGGCGGTACAGCCGCGGCCAGAAACGGAAAGTCGGCGGTCTCCCGCCGGCTTTCCGCCGCCCAGGGGAATCCTCCATGGCGGCGCAGCTTGCTGCGCCGCCATGGTGATTCCGACCCCCATACCGCCATCCTGTTCCTGGCGGTTCCGGCCGCCAAGAACAGGATGGCGGTATGGGGTGTCGTGGGGCCCCTGGGGGCCCCTGCAGTGCCCATGCCAATGGCATGGGCACTGCAGGGGCCCCCGTAAGAGGGCCCCACTTAGAATTTCAGTGTCTGCTTAGCAGACACTGAAATTCACGACGGGTGCTACTGCACCCGTCACACCCCTTCCACTCCGCCTGCTCCATTCGGAGCCGGCTTCCTCGTGGAAGGGTGTTTCCCGCTGGGCTGGCGGGCGGCCTTTTGGCGGTCGCCCACCAGCCCAGTGGGAAACCCAGAATGACCGCTGCGGTCTTTTGACCGCGGTACGGTCTTCTGGCGGTTCCCGCTTGAGCCGCCCGCCAAGCTCAGAATCACCCCCTTAGTCTCTCCGTTTGACCATCTGTTTGAGGATGGTGACTAGTAGATAGCGTAGATGTCACTTGGAGTGTTTTACACCATGTCTTCCAGAAATTGGAGGAAAATTGTGACCCCCGATCGGAGAGGATAACCTTTGGCAGTCCATGATAACGAACCACTCTGTTCAGTAAAATAGTTGCCAATTCACTAGAAGTGGGCAATTTTTTACAGGCGATGAAATGTCCATATTTCGCGAGACTATCTACTACCATCAGAATTATTGAATGCTGTTGAACCACTGGCAGACCGGTAATAAAGTCTAAAGAAATGTGCTCCCATGGACGACTTGGGGTTGGAAGTGGATGTAACAAACCTTTTGGTTTTGAATGACTTGTTTTAATGTGAGCACAAACTTCACAGTTGTTTACCATTGCTTTTACATCTTTTGCTAGGGTAGGCCACCAAAAATAGCGTTGGATCAGTTCAAGAGTTTTAGAAGTACCTGGGTGACCTGCCGTAGGTATAACATGCAACCAATGGAAAACTATTTTGCGAAGTTTGGTAGTGGGTACGAACAAACGCGCGTCATGAAAGGGTAAACCTTGCTTGATTGACCTTTTGGGATCTGCTTGGGCCCATGTTTGCCATTTTTCAACAGTGAAAGAGTTGAGAATTTCTTCAAAGAAATCTTCAGTTTTTATGATACATAGAACCTTGTCAGGAGCAATGATAGCTCTGGAGGCTTGAAATGCAGGCAACATGGTAGACTCTTGACGGGACAAGGGGTCAGCCTTGCAATTATCTTTACCAGGCCGAAAGTTTACTACAAAATCAAATTTGGCAAAAAAAGCATCCAGCGTAATTGCCGAGGGGTCAAAAGTCTGGCGGAACTCATGAATTGAAGATTACGATGATCAGTATATACTGTAACAGTGTATTTGGCACCCAACAAATGATGTCTCCATTCTTTAAAGGCGTCACGAATCGCCAGAAGCTCTTTTTCAGCAATGACATAGTTCTGTTCGGCTTCGTTCAACTTCCGAGACATATAAGCTACAGGATGAAGTTGACCAGTGCCTTTATTTCGTTGTGATAAGACGGCTCCTATTGCTACATCTGAAGCATCAGCTTCCACTATGAAAGGTTGATTCGCATCAGGATGAGTCAAGACTGGGGCAGTGGAGAAAGCTTCCTTCAAAGTCGAGAAGGCTTGATCAGCTTCTGGGGACCATACAAACTTTTCTTTCTTTCTTAGTAGCTTAGTGATTGGAGCCACTGTCTGGGAGAAATGATTTATGAACCTCCGGTAAAAATGTGCAAACCCCAGGAAACATTGTACATCACGAACAGTCTTTGGGGTGGGCCAATCAGATACGTCTTTTACTTTCTTTTATGCCATCACCATACCTTGAGGGTTAAGAATAACCCCTAAAAACTCACCTGTGGTAACATGAAACTCACACTTGGTTAGTTTGCAATATAAATGGTGTTTTCGAAGGGCTGCAAGAATTTTCTTGACATGTTGGACATGTTCGTTTTCATTGTCTGAGTAGATCAAAATGTCATTGATGTAGACTATGGCAAATATGTCGAGGTACTCTCTAAGAACGTCATTCAAGAAAAATTGAAATGCTGCTGGAGCATTACACAGACCAAAAGGCATGACGGTGTATTAAAAAAGGACAAATCTTGTCTTAAACGCTGTTTTCCATTCGTCACTCTCTCTCATTCTGACCAAATGATAAGCACCTCGAAGGTCAAGCTTCGTGTAGATTTTTGCTTTCTTTACTTGTTCCAATAAGACCGGAATTAGGGGCAAAGGATATTTATTCTTGATGGTGACTTTGTTCAAACCCCTATAGTCGATGCAAGTTCAAAGTTCTCCATTAGCTTTTGGAACAAAAAACAAAGGCGAAGCTGCAGGAGACTTAGAGGGGCGAATGAAGCCATTCTACAAAAATTGTCTAGGTATTTTCGTAAATGTTGACTTTCATGTTCTGACAGGGCATATACACGACAGTTGGGAAGTATCGCACCTGGGGCTAGATCAATTTGACAGTCATAAGATCTATGAGGAGGTAGAGTCTCTGCTCCTTTCTCATCAAATACATCTTTGTAAGATGAATACTGTTTGGGCAGCTGAATTTCTTTCTCTGCGGCAGTAGCTATGTAAGAGTTGCAAACTTTTGGTACTTGAATCTTTTGGAGACTTTGTTCGTTACATAGCGCAGATGAGAACACGATTTTTCGTTCTGCCCAATTGATCTCCGGATTGTGATGAGTTAACCATGGCAAGCCGAGGATAATCCCATATTGGGGAGCATGGATCACGTCAAAGATGATTTTCTCTTTTTGTTTCTTTCTTTGAATCTTATCTTCACAAATCATCGACAAGAGGATAGGCTGAAGAGTTACCGGACCTCCAGTCAAGAGTTTTCCATCGACTGCCTGGATGATTTCAGGGGTCTTCTTTTCAATACATGGGATCCCCCATGCACGAACCAATTGGACATCAACAAAATTCCCAGTAGCCCCAAAATCGACTAGAGCTTTTTTTAAATAGATCTTTTTCTTGACCTGAATTCTTATTTCCAGTTTAAGATGTCTTGATTGTGAAGGGTCCACTGTGACACCCAAGAGCAACCCTTCTCTGTTTCTCGGGTGTTTTAGTTTTCCAACTTGACTGGTGCATTGGCTGCGACCTTCTGAACTGGACCTTGCTTTTTCTTTGGTTTGATTGGACAATCTTTGGCAAAATTACCTTTTCGTCCACCATAACGACATTGTCCATTTTTTCTGCAGAGGTCCTTTTCATCTTTTGTCAAAGGTCTTATGATGGTTCCAATTTCCATCGGTTCCGCCGTTCTTTCTTTCGGAGTTCTTAAGTCTCTGTTATCATGAACGCGCCATTAATATTTTTCAATCTTTTTGCGCGTTCCTTTACGTTCTGCTAAACGATGATCAAGTCTCAAGACAAGATTTATTAATTCTTGACAGTCTGTAGGTTGTGGATCGATTTGCGCTAAGATATCTTTTAATTCCTCTTTGAGTCCCTTGTAAAACAAGACCGCTTGTTTTTCTTCAGGCCAGAATGTCTCGGCAACCAGCCGGTTAAAGTTGGCTAAATACGACACTAGGTCTTGATTTCCTTGGCATTAATCTAATAATTCACGATCTGCTGACTGTCTTACAGTTCTACGATCAAAAACTCTCTCAAATTCCTGAACAAAATTTCTCCAGTTATACAACAAGGGACTATTTTTAGGCACAAGAGGAATTGCCCAAGTAGCTGCATCCCCAGACAGATATGATAACAAGAAAGCTACTTTGGACTGGGCATCGGGAAAAGTATTTGGTCTGCAGGTGAAGTGTAGTTCCACTTGAACCAGGAAAGATTGCGCTTTCAAAGGGTCACCTGAGAAACGTTCTGGGGGAGCTAAAGGAATTGCAGAAGGAACATTTAGGGAAATCGGATTACTTCCAGAAGCCTGAGAAGAAGTACCTGGCCAAGACATACCTGTGGGATTTTGTTCCTTCTTCTCTACCTTATCTTGCAACTGACTCACTCTCTCTGCTAAGCTAGTTGTCAATTCTTTGGATGATAGCACCTCTGCTTGGAGCTGGGTGATAGCCTGGACTAACTCATCTAGCGTGGCCATGCTGAGAATATACACAAGCCAGGAGGATAATAATTTGTGGGCTCACTATTCTGTCAGAGTCACCAGATCCTCGGGGTCTGTGCACGTTCCCAACACGTCCACCACTGAACAGCTCCAAGACTCTGATAGATAAATCACAGAGACTGAGAGAGTCCAAGAGGGGAAGAGGGATTAGGAAGGGAACAGCTGGGAAGGAGACCTGTAGTAAGAAAAAGGTTAGAACACACAATATGAAAATTATATCTCCTGAAATCAATACTAGACTATGATTCTAAGCCTAGTCACTCTGAAAACATGAACAATCTAAGAGTTAAGTTTAAAATGACCAAGGTTCAAGATAGCCGGATACCTGTAGGGGAATCAAGATGAATTAAATGAAAACTTTCTTATTCAAATACTTTCCTTTACATGAGAATCAGAAAAAACATTCTGACTGAATTTTAAACCAGTCATATAAATCTTGTTTTGAGAATGTATACTAGGACCATATAATATTGCATCTAGAAACTCTGGCCTTCTGTGTACTCTTAAAATGTTTCAACACAAATTGCGCATATTGCAGATATATATATATATATATAGTAAACCCCATAAAAGGATTGTGCACCATGAATAACACAATATGGATTCAGGAAACAAATCACATAACTTGTCAACTCGAATATTACATAATAAATATCTTAGAATAGTAGCATACAATAAACAACATGAATTAAACTCGAGGAGAGAATCGTGCGTCTTGCCAATTCGAGTGTTACCATGTAAAATACCAAGAAATGGTAGCACGCAATGAATATCAAAGTCAAATAATCATTAATCGAACTGCGCGTCTTGCCGATTCGTAAAACACGATGTAAATGTCAAGGAATAACAGCTCACAATAAATAACAAGATCAAAGTACAATGAAACGAATTGCGCTTCTTTTGCCGATTCTTAAGCCACCATGTAAAATGTCAAGAAATGGTAGCGTGCAATGAACAACAAAGTTAAATGCTCATGAAACGAGTTGTGCGTCTTGCCAATTCGTAAAACATCATGTAAATGTCAAGAAATAGTTGCGCGCAATGGACAACAATGTTTAAACACCATAAAACGAATTGCGCGTCTTGCCGATTCTTAAGCCACCATGTAAATGTCAAGAAATGGTATCGCGCAATGAATAACAAAGTCAAACCCTTTATGAAATAAATTGCGCGTCTTGCCTATTTGTAAACTACCATATAAATGTCAAGAAATGGTAGCGCACAAGTAATCTGTTACTCATTTAAGAATTTAAACCAAGAATATGAAAATTCTAAATAACGGTGTCGGGAACAGTCCAACCACCATCTTACCGCCTGGAACAATGATCACCAATGAAGGACTAGGGTAGAAGACTGAAAGATCCAAATAGGCTGCCGGGACAGGAGCTCAGGAAGAAGCTGCTGCTGCTCTGCACCGGGACCTCTGAATCGTGAGCACTGGGAGTTGGGCTGGCTCTCTTTTATAGAGTCTTGGATCAGCCCAGAACCATGCCCAGGCATGTTGCAGGGAAAGTCTCTGGAAGGCCCTGGAAGGGGGCCACACCCTAACACACTCTGAAAACCTGCAGCAATACATTGCAAAGGAACAGTATTTGAAAGCATATTAAAAATAAGTTTTCAGGATTGAACTCTGCAATGCAAAAGGTTAAACCACAACATATCAGCACAATGCATAAATTACTTTGTTTTGAGAGTGCTGGGTTTTTGTATTTTTGTCACCAATAGAGCGCGTATTGCTCTGGTGTTGACAACCCTATTTTGTTGTGCTGAGTCGACCGTTGTGCTCACATCTTCTGAATGCCTGTTCAGGTGCTTCCGTGGGTGCTGCCTGCTTCTGCATGGGCTCTCCGTGTTGATGAGCGCTCCCTCTGTCTCCTCCTCCAAGGGGCGACCTCCTGGTCCTTCCTGGGCCCTGGCAGCCCCCAAAACCTTCAACTGCAACTCTTGCAGCTAGCAAGGCTTGTTTGCGGTCTTCCTGTGTGGAAACAACTCTGCACCCTCCAACACGCCGTGGGACCTCTTCTGAATAAAGGAGAAGTTCCTGGCACCTTCCGTTGTTGCAGAATCTTTGGCTTCTTCCACCCAGAGGCAGCCCTTTTGCACCTTCATCCAGGGTTTAGTGGGCTCCTGCCCCCCCTGGACACTTGCGTGACTCTTGGACTTGGTCCCCTTCCTTTGCAGGTCCTCAGGTCCAGGAATCTGTCTTCAGTGCTTTGCAGTCAGTTGTTGTCTTTGCAGAATCCCCTATCTCAACTTTACTGTCTTTCTGGGGTAGTAGGGTAACTTTACTCCTACTTTTCAGGGTCTTGGGGTGGGGTATCTTGGACACCCTTAATGTTTTCTTACACTCACAGCGACCCTCTCCACACTACACTAGGCCTGGGGTCCATTCGTGGTTCGCATTCCACTTTTGGAGTTTATGGTTTGTGTTGCCCCTAGGCTTATTGTCTCCTATTGCATTCTATTGTGTCCTACAGTGTTTGCACTCCTTTTCTAAGTGTTTTCCTTACCTGATTTTGGTCTGTGTGTATATTTTGTGTATTTTACTTACCTCCTAAGGGAGTATAACCTCTGAGATATTTTTGGCATATTGTCACTAAAATAAACTACCTTTATTTTTAGTAACTCTGAGTATAGTGTTTCTTATGATACATTGCTAAGTGAAATAAGTGGTATGGTAGGAGCTTTGCATGTCTCCTAGTTCAGCCTAAGCTGCTCTGCTATAGCTACCTCTATCAGCCGAAGCTGCTAGAACAGTTCTAATCTACTAATAAGGGATAACTGGACCTGGCACAAAGTGTAAGTACCACAAGGTACCCACTACAAGCCAGGCCAGCCTCCTACAAGAATGACGATCAAAAGGAGTACTATCTTCATTTCCACAGGTCTCTAATTCATGCATGGTAAGTAATAGATCTGTATCAGTAATCTTTAGACCACAAATGGACATTTCTTTACCTGTCCTATTATTATGCTTCCCTTTTTCCCCTTTTGTCAAATGCCATTTTTAAATTTCAGTTTCCTCACAAATTTAAATAAATTCACCCTTGTTTCTGGGTAGCTAAAGTGTCAAGAAGGGCATAACGACAGTCCTCTTACATATAAATTATATTAAAAACTATCAAATTAATATATCAAACATTATAAATAAAACCTAAATTAGCATTTACCATAGAATGGCATAACTAATACAAAAACATTCAATCTAAAACTAAACTAACCAATAAAAGTAAACTATAAATAACCTTAACCAACAAAAGCAGACAAACAATTAAATGAACAATATGAAAAGCACACTCATTTTATCATCTAAATGCTCTAAAATGACAGTAAGAGGACACTGTCTGATTCTTTGTACAGACCCTTAAAGAAGAAGTATATACATCACGACAACTACCTCAGTAAGTAAAACTTGTACTTAATCTAAACATAAAAATGTAAATTAGCAAATAATTAACAAAACACGTTCCAACTTCAATCTCTTTACATGTACTCCCTAAAATAAGGAACTACAACTTTGAAAAGTGATAAGCTGCCAGAAAAGAACACCTATCACAAACCAGCAAAAGGATATAATGAATTAAGTATATAAAAATTATTAAAACATATAAACTCACCTCAATAGTGAATAGAAATAAACATAACGACCTCAAACTCCGCAAAGTATAATAAACATTCAAAATGAAACTATCTTTTTTTCTTCAAACAGAGAAGAAAGCACCTACTCCACCTTTCGACACCCCCAGTCGAAAAGCTGCAGAATAGTGTGAAACATCTAAAAAAACATACATGCCAGTATAAAATATAGAAGTAGTTGCATAATTTTATATGTAAATAGCAAACATATAACCTCTAGAAAATTGTATTTATTTACACTATTACACTACTTTCAAACATGACCCAGAGAGCAAAATATATAACATCCCACAAAGGAAAGCAATTTCTAAGGGCCTCATCATGAGTTTGGCGGTCCATGGACCCCCAAGGCGGCATTGAAGTCCAGACCGTTTTATTCTGAGTAATGCAGGTCTATAGAGCAAAGACTGATGCGGTCCAGCTGGCTCCGCCAGGCAGCACAGACTGCTGCCATCACAAGGCTGCACAAACAGGCCAGCGGAGGCTGTGTTTCTGCCAGACACATTATGAGGTTGCACACCGCCAATGTGACCATGGCGGTCCAACCACCACATCTCAGCAGCAGGAAATGTGTAGTATAAAGGGAGACACTCATCTGCAGACAGCCTTATATGGCGGGTGCCACCATGGAGCCCATCAGACACGGCCTGCCGCCGCTGCTGATCATCAAAGGTGCACAAAATCCACACCGCCGTGGACACAAACGACTGTAAGTACACTCACGTGCCTGTTTCATTATGCTCAACAATAGATCGTCGCACCGTCAGCCACATTATAGGGGGCTCAAGCTACGGGCACCAAGTACATTTGCAAAATTGACTGAATCATACTAAAGGAAGGACACATTCACAAACCACCCTCTTTGGGCAGGTCATTCACACTACACCTCAACTCTACACAAAAACATACTTCTACTTATCTCAGTCAGTCACAGGGACAGTGAAGTGTACACAACATTGTGTCACACAACACCAAGAACACAGCAACATCACATCTACAAATACAACTCACACACTCACACTGCACACACGCAATGGAGTGTCATCATATTTAACACATATATGTATTGATGTGGCATGGAACAGAAGAACCACTCCCATTAAACAGTCCTGTAATGGACACACACATATTAACCAACATTACAACACAATAGAAGGACAGTGGGATGCACAATAGATAGAAAGACAAATATTCCAAGCTCATTATGCAAACAATACCTGCACAATAGGGATGGGGCATCAGGAACACTCAGGAAAGAAGGCTACACTGGAACACATCACACTTTGCACATGCTCCTTAAACAACATTTACACAGGAACTGACCCTACATGTATCTCAGGGACAAAGAATAGTAGAGCCAAATGACATGCATTTGTGCACAATGTAGAAGTGCAAGTCAACTAAGCATGTACAACTCCAACTGCACAGGACATACATCTACATGAAGTAGCTGCAAGGTACACTCAAGTAAAACGACACACGCAGAGTCAAATGCAAACAAAGATTGCACAATTGAATATCCACCATGTCTGCACAAACAAAACTCAAGCTGCCTCACATTGGATGAATCTATAATCCATATCAAGGGAACAAGTGTAACACCATACATGCTCACATTGGACAAACACAAGATGAATTACTTACCATACCAAACAGAACACAATGTTGTAACACCACAATTGCATTTACACTCACATATCCATACTGTCAACATGTACCCTTGCCTTGGGGACACCAGCACTGACCACAAAGTCAGAGACTGAAAACAGCAGCAAATGGATCAGCAAGCAGGTAGAAACACACACAATTGTAGGCAGACAACAGAAGTTTCTCTGGAATAGCATAAAGGTAGAAAAGGAATTGCACTACAAATGTATGCCCAAAAACAACTGTTTGGATTTCTTTTCAAAAACAAATTTGAAAAGTCCAAGGCCATTGGCCAGCCCATATGGTATTGTCCAGGCAAAATATTGTGCTCTTACTTGACTTTACTTTAATGCCAAGGAACCTCCACGGGAAAGGGTATCAAGTGGGCAGGCAGGCACCTCAGGGATCATTCTGGGGGAGGCAAGGGTCAGATTTGGGACAGGTGGGGTTGGGAGGGGTGGACTGATTCTTAGGAGGGGTGGGTTTCTTTTTTGGGGGAGGGGTATGGGTGCTTGCAGGGGGGCAGTTGTCACAAGGGAAGACTTGGAAGTGTAATGATGGGTTGGGAGGTGGTTTGGGGCCTCTTGGGTTTGAGATGGGGAGGAAACAGGGGAAAGGGCAAGCTCAAACAAAAAATCAGAATTGGGAACACGGCGATGGTCATCAGAAGGGCGTTGGGTCTTGGAGGTCGAGGGAGTGGTTGTCTGCTGTGTCAGTGTGGATGCCTTAGTGGTGTGCATGTGTGATGTATGCTTGTGTTTGGGTGGTGTATGTTGCATTTTTTAGTGTGGATGTTTGCGTATCTTAGGGGACTGGGAAGTGGAGGTGCTGGATGCTGTAGGAGTGGTGGATGTGTGTCTGAATGTTGGGGCAGTGTCTGCAGGTATGCTGGTAGTGGTGGATGTCTATGTGTGTTTTTGAGGAGGTGTCTGTGGGGACGGTAGATGTGGTGGATGTCTGTGTGTCTGTGATTGGGTGTCTGCAGGTATGGTGGATGTGATGAATGCATGTGTGTCTGTTGTGATGTGTCTGCGGGTTTGCTGAGTGTGGTAGTGTAGGAAGGTAGCCTCTTTCTAGCCTTGTTACCCCCACTTTTGGCCTGTTTGTGAGTATATGTCAGGGTGTTTTACTGTCTCACTGGGATCCTGCTAGCCAGGACCCCAGTGCTCATAGTGGAAACCCTATTTGTCAGTAGGTTGTATATGTCTCACCAGGACCCTGCTAGCCAGGACCCCAGTGCTCATAGTTTGTGGTCTGAATGTGTTCCCTGTGTTGTGCCTAACTGTGTCACTGAGGCTCTGCTAACCAGAACCTCAGTGCTTATGCTCTCTCTGCTTTTAAAATTGTCACTGCAGGCTAGTGACCATTTTCACCAATCCTGATTGGCACACTGGAACACCCTTATAATTCCCTAGTATATGGTACCTAGGTACCCAGAGTATTGGGGTTCCAGGAGATCTGTATGGGCTGCAGTATTTCTTTTGCCACCCATAAGGAGCTCAGACAATTATTACACAGGACTGCCACTGCAGCCTGAGAGAGATAACGTCCACGTTATTTCGCAGCCATTTTACACTGCACATAAGTAACTTCTAAGTCACCTACATGTCTAACCCTCACTTAGTGAAGGTTAGGTGCAAAGTTACTAAGTGTGAGGGCACCCTGGCACCAGCCAAGGTGCCTCCACATTGTTCAGGGCAATTTCCCTGGACGTTGTGAGTGCGGGGACACCATTACATGTGTGCACTACATATAGGTCAATACCTATATGTAGCTTCACAATGGTAACTCCGAATATGGCCATGTAACATGCCTAAGATCATGGAATTGTCCCCCCACACCAAATCTGGTATTGGGGTGTCAATCCCATGCATCCCCGGGGCTCCAGCATGGACCCCGGGTACTGCCAAACTAGCTCTCTGGGGTTTTCACTGCAGTTACCGCTCTCTTACTTTGGAAAAAGGTGTTAAGGGCCTGAGAGGAGTGGCCTCTCCTGGCCTCTGGGAATGCTTTGAAGGGCACAGATGGAGCCCTCCTTGCATAAACCAGTCTACACCGGTTCAGGGATCCTCCAGCCCCTGCTCTGGTGCAAAACTGGACAAAGGAAAGGGGAGTGACCACTCCCCTGTCCATCACCACTGCAGGGGTGGTGCCCAGAGCTCCTCCAGTGTGTCCCAGACCTCTGCCATCTTGAATGCAGCGGTGTGAGTGCACAATGGAGGCATCTGAGTGGCCACTGCCAGCAGGTGATGTCAGAGACCCCTCATGATAGGTGCTTACCTGGCTAGGTGGCCAATCCTCCTCTGAGGGCTATTTAGGGTCTCTCCTGTGGGTTTCTCGTCAGCTAACGAATGCAAGAGCTCACCAGAGTTCCTCTGCATCTACCTCTTTGACTTCTGCCAAGGATCGACTGCTAACTGCTCCAGTACGCCTGCAAAACTGCAACAAAGTAGCAAGATGACTACCAGCAACATTGTAGTGCCTAATCCTGCCAGCTTTCTTGACTGTTTCCTGGTGGTGCATGCTCTGAGGGCTGTCTGCCTTCACCCTGCACTGGAAGCCAAGAAGAAATCTCCTGTGGGTTGACGGAATCTTCCCCCTGCTAACGCAGGCACCAAACTTCTGCTTCACCGGTCCTCTGTGTCCCCTCTCATCTTGACGAGAGTGGTCCCTGGAACACAGGAGCTGGATCCAAGTGACCCCAACAGTCCAGTGGTCCATCTGTCCAAATTTGGTGGAGGTAAGTCCTTGCCTCCCCACTCCAGACAGTAATCCTGTGTACTGCGTGAACTGCAGCTGCTAGGGCTTCTGTGCACTTTTGCAAGGAATCCTTCGTGCACAGCATAGCCCATGTTCCCAGCACTCCATCCTGCATTGCTCAACTCACTGAGTTGACCACCAGCTTCATGGGACCCTCCTTTGTTGTGTTGAGATGACTGCTGTGTTCAGTCCTCTTGAACCCCTGTTCAAGTGCTTCTGTGAGTGCTGCCTGCTTTTGCAGGGGCTTTCTGTGCTGCTGAGCGCCTCCTCTGTCTCCTACTCCAAGGGGCAACCTCCTGGTCCTTCCTGGGCCGGGGCAGCACCCATTTTCTTTAGCTGCGACCTCTGCAGCTAGCAAGCCTTGTTTGCAGTCTTTCTGCATGGAAACAACTCTGCTTCCTCCAGCACGCCGTGGGCCATCTTCTGTGCAAAAGAGAAGTTCCTGGCATCTTCCGTTGTTGCAGAATCTTCAGCTTCTTCCACCCGGAGGAAGCCGTTTTGCACCTTCATCCTGGGTTTAGTGGTCTCCTGCCCCCCTGAACACTTTGGTGACTCTTGGACTTGGTCCGCTTCCTTTACAGGTCCTCAGTTCCAGGAATCCGTCTTCAGTGCTTTGCAGTCAGTTGTTGTCTTTGCAGAATCTCCCATCATGACTTTAGTGTGTTTCTGGGGAAGTAGGGTAACTTTACTCCTACTTTTCATGGTCTTGTGGTGGGGTATCTTGGACACCCTTAGTGTTTTCTCACATGCCCAGCATCCCTCTACACACTACAGTAGGCCTGGCATCCCTAAGTGGTTCACATTCCACTTTCTTAGTATATGGTTTGTGTTGCCCCTAGGCCTATTGCATCCTATTATATTCTACAATGCTTGCACTACCTGATTTTGGTTTGTGTGTATATTTTGTGTATTTTACTTACCTCCTAAGGGAGTATATCCTCTGAGATATTTTTGGCACAGTGTCACTAAAATAAAGTACCTTTATTTTTAGTATCTCTGTGTATTGTGATTCTTATGATATGGTGCTATATGATATAAGTGGTATAGTAGGAGCTTTGCATGTCAGCCTAAGCTGCTCTGCTATAGCTACCTCTATCAGCCTTAGCTGCTACAACACTACTAATCTACTAATAAGGGATAACTGGACCTGGCACAAGGTGTAAGTACCATCAGGTACCCACTATAAGCCAGGCCAGCCTCCTAAATTGGTGGTGCAGCTGTGGGATACGTACTTGTAACTGCTTTACCACTTTGTCATTGGTGCTTTTCATAAGAAAAACATGTACCAAATATTTAAAAATACACACAGTTAACCTAAACAGTTTAACTTTCTTTCTACAAACTTTGTAAAAGGATTCAGAAAAGTTTTCAAAAGTTTGAAAAAGATTTTATGTTTTCTCTAAAAGTTTCTAAACTTTATTTTCTCTCTCCTGAACCCTTTCTAAAAGTCATGTCTGCAGTAGAACTTACTCCCACAGTTGTCCAGGCAACCTATGGTAGTTTAAACTTTAAAGGTTTGAGGGGTCTCCGCATAGAAAGAGGTTTAAGCATTGGTAAGAACCCTACCAAAGATCTTCTTCCTAGTCTCGTCCTAGAAAGTGACCAGAACCAGTCTGGCCCATACCATGATCAGGAGGTAGAGGAGGGGGGTACCCAGCAAGACTCAGAGGAGTCCCCTGGGGATGCTGGGGAGGTTTCATCCAAAGACCTAATAAGGGATAACTGGACCTGGCACAAAGTGTAAGTACCATCAGGTACCCACTATAAGCCAGGCCAGCCTCCTACAGGTAGGAGTGTCACTGACTGTTGTGGTGGGGTCTGTGAGTATGCTTGATGTTGTGTGTGGTACGGTGGGGGATGATGTGAGTGTCTGGGGAAGTAGTGACTGATATTGTATGAGTGGGTGTCTGTTTAGTGCTTGCATGCCGGAGTGTTTGGTGGTGTTTGTGTACATATGTGCTGCTCTTGTTTGTTGAAGTGGGTGCATGCGGATCGGTCTGTGTGTTTGGAGTACATAGGGAAATGGAAGGATTTGGATTGAGAAGACAGAGGTGCAGGGGGGATGGAAGGTGGGAGTACTGTCTGCCATCAGTGTAGAGGCCAAAGCCAGAAAAGATCTCTGCAGGCCAGACATTGCACCATGAATGCCTTCTAGGAATGCATTTGCATGCTGTAGTTGGGTTGCCAGGCCCTGGATGGCATTCACAATGGCTTTTTGACCCACAGAGACTCCTCAGGAGGTCAATAGCCTCCTCACTGAGGACAGCAGGGTTAGCAGGGGATGGGGAGGAGGTGCCTGTGGCAAAGGAGACATCCATCCTCTTGGGTGAGCGGGCACAGCCAACTGGGTGGGGAGCAACGGGAGGGTGGTGATGGAACTGGATGGCGGGCAAAGCTGGCACAGGGGTGTGCCCCAATGGGTCCGCCACCATTAGGGAGTGTCCACTGGAAGAAGATTCTGATGGTTAACCTGATGTTTTTCTGGTCTCCCTCATGGCAGTCCCCTCACTCTCTGGGCCACTGGGTCCCTCTGTGTCCGGGGTGTCTTGACCCGAGGTCATGTGGCCAGAAGCATTCCCACTCTGCTGTGTCCTATCTTGTTCGCTTCCCTGTACTGATGCTGCAAATACAAATAGAAATAGGGTCATCATGTGTTCATGACCACACTTGAGCAACAGTTCTGATTAGCATACATTACCATAATGTCAAGTAGGCCCAGGCAACAAAATCCACCTAAGTGACCCATACATGCACCATACCATATGCATGCAAGCCATTTGAACAGTCAACAGTTAGGCCCACAAAAAAAACCATGATCTAAGACAACTGCAATTGCATGACTGAAGTTGCAAGACTGAAGTTGTTCAATCACTGTAACCATTGAACTAGTTGGAGACCTCATCACCCTCAGTGCTTTCCCTCATGGAGCATACCTCAGTTGTCTGTTGTTATACATTAGTAGGCCAATGCCAACTGCATTCCCACAGATCCCACACAAGGTCATGCACACATCAATTTGTCAAATACATAATGACCCAACAAGAAGAAATGATGCTCCAAAATCTTACCATGTTGCTGACAAAAGTACAGTAGCCTGGAGAAGGTGACATGTAAATACTCATGTCACACTGGAAGCCATTCTACAATGCACACTTCACCAAGTGATATTTGTCCCAATAAAATCATGGAGGTAGGGCTAATGTTGCTCAGATAGGCCACATATTTGGCACGGAAATGGACACTGTAGATATCACGTGCAATATGTCAGGGAGAGATGTCCCTAAAATCCACAACACAATGAATCAGCTTACCCCAGAGAAATCACCACTAATGTTTGGCACCCCTTACAATTACATTATCTGAGTGTAGTCACCATTAGTCCCTTGGATGTTGGAGAGGCCCAGGGAATTGCAAGTACTTGTTGAAACCCTCAACATGTTGCCCAATTGGAAGCTACATCATTGTCTCCATTATGGTCATGTAGCCCCAGTTGTTTATGAATGAATGCATGGCAACAGTCAGGTTACAAACCTTATCCATTTCACATGTGCCAAGCACTTTGCTACATGAGTCTACATTAGTAGCATATAAATGCACAATGTGGCTAAAAGATCTAGGCCTGCCTGTCATGTCCCTCATTGCTACTGCAGTTGTACATGCCAAATGAAATGTTATGAAGCATGAGGGTATGTGTCAGCCAATAAACAATTGTGACACACTCCTGCATGTGGTACAACATGAAACAAACCCCCTTTGTAAATCTCTTATTCCATACACAGGTTGCAATGCACATATATGTGAGGGAATACAAACATCATCCCATCAACAGAGGTAGACCATGCATGAAACAGCAGGTTACAAATGTTTTCCTAATGAGAAAGGGACACATGCTGACAGGTAGACACAAGGAATGTTGGCAACAGTGACGGCACAAAAATCATGTCAAAGGACATTCCTCAATTATCAAGGGAAAGTATTGATTGGTAGCTGCACTAAAGTACAATGTATGCTCTGTCAAATGTATGTTGGCAATCTTCACATTACAGATGTTAGTGAGGCACCAGCACCTGGAATACACTGAAGACAAGTAGCCTCTGGGTGGCAGATGACATGTCTACACAAACAATCACTTATTTACTGTGTTACACATGGCTCATACCTAATCGTCAGGGGGAGCTGTCAGAACCTGACACATTCACTTGGCAATGTGACCGGCAAGAATATGCCCTGTACTCAGCCCCTTGTGGCTGATGTGCTGTCCTCAAACACCCATCAAGGTTTGAGTAGGCCACGGCCACAATGCAGGCCATTACAGGGAATCATGGTCTGACCGGCACCCCGCACACATTGGGAGGACATCTCCAGCTAGACCTCTGTGATCTTCCAGGCCCAGTGTCGCAGGTCCTCTCATCTTTGCCAACAATTGGAGCTTCACCGGCTGTGGACCCCCCTGGGTCCACACCTTCTTGGTGATGGCTCTCCATAGTTCCTTTTTCTGATGAGAGTTGACCTGCATGGATGCAAGACACATCAATAGATTATAATC
Organism: Pleurodeles waltl; assembly: GCF_031143425.1. Classification (NCBI taxonomy): domain Eukaryota; kingdom Metazoa; phylum Chordata; class Amphibia; order Caudata; family Salamandridae; genus Pleurodeles; species Pleurodeles waltl. Next base: position 671,713,122 of record NC_090444.1, read on the forward strand.
ACAAATTTCATCACAAATTGTTGAGTCACATAAATTTCAGTAGCACCAAGCTAGGACTATTCTATTTGTTAATACTCCCCAGGTTTAAAACACACAAGCCAATAATTAAAGGGACCTGACAACAGATATATGTATTTGCATACTAACCCACTACCCTACTCATAGCCTAGAATGACTAAGAAAGCTTACTGACATCTAGTAACCCATGCTCTAGCAACCGGTACTATGATGTGAGCCACAATGAAACTCTATACAACTATGTGGCTTCTGAAGGGTTAACTTCCTAGGCATGAGTGGACCCACACATTCACACTCTGTGAAAATGACTCACTGCATACAATCCCTACAGGCAACTTCCAGTGTACAAACTTCAACGTTGCACATGAGTAACAATCAAGGGGCTGGCATGGTAGGTACAGAGAGTGTCTTCCTTGTCCATTTATGGCCTAACAAACACTGACTCATGCCACTTCAGGGGGTGGGGTTCTGTTGTGAACCTGTCTATCTTACAGAGATAGCATCCAATAAAACAAAGGCATGCACTGTACAGTTTCTACTATGTGACCAAGCGACTGAGGCACGTATAGTGGCCTCCCAGGAATCTACACATTGCTTGCTCTGTGGGACTGTCATTTATGTAAAATACCTGTACAGGACAAATATGACCTGTGTGAAGGTGACAGCAGAGCTGTGAGAACTAGGGACATGTCATGAGTCTAAGACAGTAGACAAGATGAATACACTGTTCCTAATAAAAGGATGAAGGGAAACCCTGTGGTTTCAGGAGCAAGAGCCTTCACACATCCATTCGGATGTCATGCTTCATCATTGGGGTGCTCCTCGTCAGACCGGCGCTGCAATGTCTGACGGGCTCCCCGTTAGGGGTCTCTTTGCCAGAGATCTTTTATAGAAGAGCTGCCGTGGTGGACTAAAACCTACAGGCAGGTGGTGATTCAAGAGCAGGAGAGGATAAAATAAAATTAGTTCTCTATCCCGACAAGCAATTCTCATTTAATGAACAGAGAGGGGATAGGACCAAGGTTAAAAACAGATTGAAAGTGAAATTGAGATAATGCTCAAACACTTTCTAAGAGTAAATGGGGGCAAGAAATTATCTTGAAGCCACCCAAACAACGGTCAACATGTTTAGCGTCTTACGGTCTAACAGATCCACTGACGCTTCTTCAGGACCATACATTAAAAAGATACTTCTCCTGTATCACAATAATTAAAGCATTGTAGTGTGATGTGACAAAAGTCTCATAAACTAGGCCAAACTTCGCAGTCACTTACAATAAAGCGTACTGTCCGTCCAGTCAACTAAACATATTAGGGTCGCCCTAAGAAAAGTAAGAGAGTAGGTAAAAACAATATAAGTAATAGTAGTGTAATAGTGACCAGTGCTGGATTAGTGTGCACACTGAGTGATGAACCGCAAAGCACAATGTGAAATTAAAAAAGAGCTTACCATCCCTTATTCTAGGAAGGGCTCCATAGGAGGTACAAGCTTAAGGTTGTCGCTACTAGACAAAAAATTGAATAATTAACACAAAAGCATATACTCCTAACAAGTTTAAAAAGGGTCATTTTAAGTCAAATAACAACCTCAGGTCAAGTCAAAGGTGTTATGCACCGTTGTTCCCCAGCTTTGATGGTGCTGCAGTTGTCTTGCCACTATCCCCTTTGGTTTTTGCTGAGCCCTTGGTGGCTGGTACTTTAGGCTTCTCCCTCTGGGATGTGGACACCTTTTTCACCTTGGCATGTGGCGGAATGTCCTTGCCCTCGCTACATGGCACACTGGCAGCCCTGATGGGTGGCGCACTCCATGCCCCCACAGTTGCTGGCACCACTGTGGCTGGGGATTTGGTGGCTAAGGTGCTGGGCTGGGACCTGGAAAGCCTGGCCCTAGGGGAAGGATGAGGGGGGAGGTGTAGGGAAGAGGTCAATGTTTGCCAGGAAGTTTCTTAGACACACTGGGACGGGGAGATGGAGGGGGTTTGGTAGTGGAGGCAGAGGTAGTGGTTGTAGGAGGTGTACATCTGCTGAATTTGGGTGAAGGTGCATGGGCCGGAGGCTGTTGTGAGGTGGGTGGCTGTTGGGTGGGTGTGTGCCTGCGTTTGTGTACTTTGGGAGGAGGGCTCACAGACACACTGGGAGAGGACACTGGGGATGTGTGCATGGTAGTGGGAGTGCACGTGAGCGGTGTGTGGTTGGGGGCGTGATGGTGATGGAGGCAGTGGCTGAGGATGTAGTGCATGCCGATGTGAGTGGAGATGAGACAGGGAGGGAGGAGGAGGACGTGGAGGAGGGGGACACAGTGTAGGCTGTGGACGTTGGTGTGTCTGCATGGGGATGGTGCTTGTGTGAGTGCCTGTGGGATGTGTGGTGCTTATGTTTGCCATGTCCACTCTTGTGTGTTGATGAGTGTGCATGCTGGTCTGATGGTGTGCTTGGGATAGGCTGAGGTACAGGGAATTGGGTCTGGGTGGAGGAAGTTGGAGGGGGGAGGCTGGAGACAGGGACAATGGCTGCCATCAGTGCTGAGGCCAGAGCCTGAAATGCTCTCTGTTGGGCTGCCTGCCCAGAATGACTGCCCTCCAGGTATGCATTTGTTTGTTGCGAATGCCTCTCGACAGTCTGGAGGACCGTACAGTTGCGTGTACTGGGGGAGGACTCCATCCACTAGTTTCTCCAACTCCTCCGAAGTGAAGGCAGGGGCCCTCTTCCCAGACACATGAGCCATCGTTGCTTCCAGACTGAGGTCACAGCAGCACTTGCAGTGTAGGTCCTCTCCTGTTGAAGGTCAGGTATCAAGTGAGTGAACAGACAGAAAATGGCGGTCCCGTCCGCGGCGGTGCGTACCATCACCGCCGGCGTACATCGTCATTGGCTCCTGGGACCCATAGGGCCCAATGTTAACCAATGCTGAATTGCGCTGCGGTCTTCGACCGCCCACCGCGACAGTGTGGAACGCCGGCACAGTTACCTCATATCCCCTTGTCCCACCTTAAAGGTCAGGCAGCTGCCATTTCAGGAGGCCGCATGGGATGGATGTTAGCTGTGTCACACTGATCTAGGCCGGGAATATAGACAGATACCGGCACATTGCGGATTTATTATGTTTCTGAAAATTAAACATTGTGATACCTCATGGTTGGATGACTCTCTGCTCGCTATTCTCCTCCATAGGGCACGTCCACTGGGGCAGGTGATGAGATGGCGGCATCCTCCGGTGTACAGACCCCTGGTGGACCTGTCGACAATGGAAGAGAGACACATCCTGGTCACATACAGACTTGATTGTGCAACAATCCAGGAACTGTGTGCCCAGTTGGAGCCGGACCTGATGTCAGCTATCCGCCATCCCACAGGAATCCCCCCTCTAGTGCAGGTCCTGTCTGTACTCCATTTCCCTGCCAGTGAGTCTTTTCAAACAACAGTGGCCATGGCATCAGGGATGTCCCAGCCAATGTTCTCTAACGTGTTGTCCAGAGTGTTATCTGCCCTGCTGAAACACATGAGCAGCTACATCGTTTTCCCTCAGGTGGAGGATTTGCCCACAGTGAAAGGTGACTTCTATGCCCTGGGACATATCCCCAACATCATTGGTGCCATTGATGGGACACATGTGTCATTGCCCCCGCCGCAGGAATGAACAGGTGTACAGAAACCGGAAGAGCTACCATTCGATGAATGTGCAGATGGTGTGTTTGGCAGACCAGTACATCTCCCATGTCAATGTCAAGTATCCTGGCTCTGTGCATGACGCTTACATTTTGAGGAATAGCAGCATCCCTTATGTGATGGGGCAACTCCAGAGGCACCGTGTGTGGCTAATAAGTGAGGTCAAAGTCCCAATACAGTTGACATAGGTGTCTGGGTATCGGGCTGTCCCTAAGGGTTAGTGTGTGTCTAACAGTTGTCCCTCGACATTTGCAGGTGACTCTGGTTACCCCAACCTCTCATGGCTACTGACCCCAGTGAGGAATCCCAGGACAAGGGCAGAGGAACACTACAATGAGGCACATGGGTGAACTAGGAGGGTGATAGAGCGTACCTTCGGCCTCCTGAAGGCAAGATTCCGGTGCCTCCATCTGACAGGTGGATCCCTCTACTACTCACCGAAGAAGGTGTGCCAGATAATTGTGGCCTGCTGTATGCTGCACAACCTGGCTTTGCGACGCCAGGTGCCTTTTCTGCAGGAGGATGGGCCAGATGGTGGTCTTGTGGCAGCTGTGGAGCCTGTGGACAGTGAAGAAGAGGAGGGAGAAGAAGAGGATATTGACAACCGAAACAACATCATCAGGCAATACTTCCAGTGAGACACAGGTAAGAAGATGCCACTGCTTTCCACATCTCATTCTATTGTTGGAACTAGCATAAGTGTGTCATTTTCGTTTAGTGTATGGACCCTGACTTGTCACTTTGACTTTCCATTTCACAGATTTGGGTCCCACTTTGTGCCTCTGCTATGTTTACTGCTGGCCTACAGCTGTGTTACATCGGTATGTGAACATGTAAATTGACATTGCTATATTCCATAGTTGTTGCAATTACACATTTGTGAAAGCACAGACTGACTCCAGATTGTTTTGTGATTGAAGTGTGTTTATTCCTGTGCAAATAAGTGGAGGGGGTTGTAAAATGGGCTGGGGGATGGTGGAAGAATGTCCATGGCAGAGTCCAGTCTATTTGTTTCACAGGTGCATTGTTCAAAGGGGCATAGGAAGTGGAGCAATGGCAGTTTAAGGATGGACAGGGTGACATAGTGGGACAGAAGGGTGACATTCAGGGGGGTCTCATTTCCTGGCGGGGGTCTTGGCATTGTTCTCTGTCTTGTTCCTGGATCTCAGGGACCGTTTGCGGGGTGGTTCTCCATCTGCAGGGGGTGGGTTGCTGGTGTCCTGTTGTTCCTGTGGCGGTGCCTCCTGTCCACTAGCGCCGGCGGAGGTGGAGGGCTGTTCATCGTCCAGGCTAGTGTCAGGGGCCCCTTTTTGTGCCACTGTGTCCCTCCTGGTGTTGGCGAGGTCTGCCAACACCCCTGCAATGGTGACCAGGTGATGTTAATGGACTTCAAGTCCTCCCTGATCCCAAGGTAGTGTTCCTCCTGCAGCCACTGGGTCTCCTGAACTTGGCCAGTACCGTTGCCATCGTCTCCTGGGAATGATGGTAAGCTCCCATGGTACTGGAGAGTGCCTCATGGAGAGTGGGTTCCCTGGGCCTGTCCTCCCCCTGTCGCACAGCAGTCCTCCCAGTTTCCCTGTTATCCTGTGCCTCTGTCCCCTGAACCGTGTGCCCACTGCCACTGCCCCCAGGTCCCTGATTTTCTTGGGTTGGTGGGTTTGCCTGGGTTCCTTGTAGTGGTGGACACACTGCTGATTGACGTGTCCTGGGGACAGAGTTTGGGTCCGCTGGGTGGGTGCTGCGCTGGCGTTTCCTGAGGGGGGTGGCTCTGTGGTGGCTTGTGCCAGTGTCAGGGGAACCGACTGTCCTGAGGTCCCTGATGGGCCGGGCTAGTCATCTTGATCCAGTTGGGTAGAGCTGCTGTCATCACTGTGGGCCTCCTCTGTGGGGGGACTGGATATGCCTGGCACCTCCTGTCCGGTGGCGTTGGGTAGGGGTCCTGTTGGGGTATAAATGCATAGTTATTGTATCTGTGTGTGCCATCGTGTGCAATGGGTGAGTGACCCTCTACTCCAGTGCTTGCATTATTGGCTTGGTCCTTGTGTAATTGGTGATTTTGGGGCATGAGTGAGTCTCTCTACTGGGCGTGCTTGGGTGATGGGTGTCCATGCATTTGTGTTACATACAGGGCTTGTTTTTGGGATGTGTGGGTTGTGTTAGTGGGGTATCTGTGGGTTGTTGGGGTAATGGGTGTGAGGGTAAGGGTGGGAGTATGTGATGGCATGCAGGTAGGGTGTGGGGGATATAGTAGTAACAATTTGCCTTGTCAGAGTCCAGTCCTCCTGCTACTCCTGCGAGGCCCTCAGGATGCAGTATAGCCAAGACTTGCTCCTCTCATGTTGTTAGTTGCGGGGGAGGAGGTGGGGGTCCACCGCCAGTCCTCTGTACAGCAATCTGGTGTCTGGAGACCACGGAATGCACCTTCCCCCGTAGGTCGTTCCACCTCTTCTTGATGTCATCCCGTGTTCTTGGATGCTGTCCCACTGCGTTGACCCTGTCGACGATTCTGCGCCATAGCTCCATCTTCCTTGCAATGGATGTCTGCTGCACCTGTGATCCGAATAGCTGTGGCTCTACCCGGATGATTTCCTCCACCATGACCCTGAGCTCCTCCTCAGAGAACCTGGGATGTCGTTGAGGTGCCATGATGTGGTGTGGGTGATGTGTGAGGTGGTGTGTGTTGTGATGTTTGAGGGGAGGTGTTGGTGTGTGTTGTTTGAGGTTTGTGGATGTTGTGTCTCTGTGGATGCTGGTGTTGTTTTTGGTAGTGTCTCTCTCTGGCGTGGTTTCAAAATTCTGGTAGTAAGGGTTTGTGGGTGATGTGTGTGTGTGTTTTATAGTGGTGTGAGTGTGTGGGTGTGGTGTGTGTATGTGTATCAGGTGTGTGTATTTCGAATTGTCCAATGTGGTTGTGTTTTGTATATGTGTGTGTATTTTGAGCGCAGCAGTGTGTACCGCCAATGGTTTACCGCGGTTGAAAGACCGCCGCGTTGATTCGTAGGTCGTGATAGTGTGGGTGTATTCCTGTTGGTGTGACGGTGTCGGTTTTGTTATCGCCAGTTTATCACTGACCTTTGGTGTGGCGGACTTGTGTGGGTGTCTGTATTGTTGCGGATTCCGAGCTGTGGGTCGTAATACCTGTAGGCGAATTCTGCTGCTGCAACGGTATGTTGGCGGTCTTCTGCATGGCGGAAAGCGAGATTTACCACCAGGGTTGTAATGAGGGCCTATATTCTCTGTGACATGACAATCAAAGTGAAGACAACTCCACTCACAGACCACACTGCACCTAACTGTCACAATACATGGCTGGCTACTCAGTACAGATATGCCATTATGTAGAATGACTCGATTTACCCAATACAAGTCAGACACCCAAAAGGTTCATTTCTGATGTGTACTATTTGAATCTGTGGTACATTCATGTGATCAGTCAGACCCTAAGGCAGTGCCAGTGGAGCTGACACCCAACACATATAACACAATTCAGTATACAAAATGTGTACCAATAATGGGTCATGTACCACATTTACCACATATAACACATCCAAAAACATCTACTCAGTGCAATGTCAAAACAGATGTACCACTGGAAAACACATATGACATTATGGACCACTTCCAATGCCACCACACCTTCAGGGACACCTGTTGGACTACGCACCATGACAACTCCAACCTCACACACATCATTCCTCAAATGGCAAAACCTGTGACAGAGTCCAGAGAACACACATCTCAGAGGGGAAAGTATTGCATTCATTAGGCACACATGGACAAACACCACATCCTGTACACCAATTACACATCCCACTACCACATAAGGCAATCTGAGGAGAATGAATCCCAATATTAAATCATATCCGCACACCATGTGTCACGCAATACCAAACCACTCCTAATCTGCTGCTACCTATTGCTCAAATTAAGTTGTAATAGTCACAGGCCATCAGATGTGACCCCAAATACCCATTATGACATGATGTAGGCAGTTACTCAGCATATTATCATAGGAATTGCTAGGGCCTTGTCATACATGCCATGTACACACCATTGTGTCAAATAAGGGACCTCCCAGGGCACTTACCACCTCTAGTACCATTTCATAGGTTTGAAGTGCACATCCCCAAAAGTATAGCTCCTAGGTATGCATGCTTTATGCAATCAGGCCTCATATATTCTACATATTTCAGTATCCCAGTTCGGCTACCTACACATACCTTACAGTCAGCAGATCACCTGTACATGACTAGACAGCTATCATGCCTATACTCCTGTCCCATGAGGGTAATTTCTGTGGTAGAACTGTAATGCCAGCCCTACAATCTGTCAATACCAGATACAATACATGAAGTACACAGTCACTGTGATAAAAGGAGAGTCACAGAGTAGCATATACAGGTAGGCTTCCCAGATGAGAGAGGATTGATACCTCAGAGTGACTAATGCTAATGAATGGAACTGGTCATACACAATGCTTAGGGTGATCCAAACACTTCCAACCATTGTATGGCCAGTATGGAGTCAGACATGTGCCTATGCCATCAGTGCATCTCCACATTACAGACATGGAGAGGTATGGAAATGTGAAATGTACATTCCCTGACAGTAAAGCAGGAAGCACATCTACTTAAGATACTCTGCCAGGGTGCCTAAAACCCATTCCCAATTGACTATTTACATGTAGCATAAACAACAATGCCACTTTGGCTCCTGTGAGGCACCCAATCCCATCTAAGGCCAGCCAAGTCCCAGGATGCAGTCTGTACTCACCCCCTTGTAGCTGCTGTGTTGCCCTCAAACGGCCATCCACCTCAGGGTAGATGATGAGGAGGCAGATGAGGAAGGTGCAGCTGACTATAGAACAGAGCTCATCAATCAGTATTCCCACTAACATACAGGTATGTTGTGTGTGTACTTGCAAGTGTTTTATTTCCACATTGTTTGGTGTCAATGGTCCTCCTGATTAGAATCATCAGTGGTGGAGTAATATCTTCCTATCCCTATGTGTGTGTTGTGGGAGGTGACTGATTGCATCTAAGGTGCAGAGTTATAATGTCTGTTCTCTAACATGTGTACTCTATTCAGGTTGCAATTATGACTTCTCCTATGTACAGGCCTGTATTGCGCTATATGTCCAGTATTCTCCTGTCTCAAGTCGTTGCAGCAAGTAACTGTGTACTGTGAATCTTTGCCTCACCTACATATTGCTTGAGGCATTCATGTTCATTAGCCTTTGGTACAGAGTAGAGATTAGTCCATGATAGATGCCAGGTACAGTGTTTTGTGATGTATTCCCTGAAACAGGTGATATGGAAGGTACATCTGATGTTCCCTGCTTAGTTTGCAATCCATACTGGGCACAACTATGAACTGCATATGTGTTTTGTGTGTCACCATGCCTACTATCCTGATAGAAGTCTCTGTCACAGTCTTTTCATAGGTTGGGTCAGTGGATATGCTCTGGTATGTGGCTGGCCTAGTGACTCCCTTACATCTGCCCTGCGACATATCTGTTGTTCTGTATCTCCCTCTGCTGTCCATTAAACTGCCTTTTGGTTTAGGGGGCCATATACACACAACATACTGCTGACCAAACTTTTGTATATTTACAAATAAAGACACATATGCATTTGCTGTGATCTATAGTGTTTAAAGTGCATTAATTGTCACACAGGGGATGAGTGGGGTCATGGTGGTTGAAATCATCATAGTAGGTGGCACAGGTGTAGGTAGCAGAAGACCATTGTCCAACGGCCATGGGAAAATTGAAAAATGTAATTGAACAGTCAACAGGATATCTCAGTGGCACACAAGGGAGAAAGAAAAAATCAGGAGAGGGTCACTTCCTGGCAGTGGGTTGTGTCTTGGCATCTGCTGCAGCCAGTGAACATCCACTTTTGTGGGGGGGGGGGTTCTTCAGCTACAGAGGGAGGGGTGCCTATGGGCTCAGGTTCCCCTGGCAGGGCCTCCATTCCACTAGCTGCCACAGATGTTGAAGGCTCAGATGTGATGTGGCTAGTGGAAGGGTCCTGGTGGTGGGTGGAGGAAGCACACAGGGTGGTGTTAATGTCCTTGAGCAGCCCTGCAATGGAGGCCCTGATGGCATTGCTGGCCTGCCACTGCTGCATGACCTCCTGGTGGTATTCCCTCTGCAGCCTTTGGTTTTCCCCAACATGTTGACCACCCTGGCCTGGGATTGATCGTATGCTCCAAGGATTTGGGAGGTGGCTTCCTAGTCAGGTGACTGCCTTGGCTGCCCTGTCCTCTTGCCCACAGGTTCTCTCCCATGCCCCCTGCCCCCATGTGCCTATGCTCCTGGCATGGTGTGCCTACTCTCAGTGTCAGCAGGACCTTCATTGTATTTGATGTGAGGGGTTGCCTTTGGTCCCTGTTCTGTGGGGCACACTATTAACTGAACAGTCCTTGGAAGACAGGTTTGGGAAAGAAGGGTTGGAGGTGATGTTTGTGCCACAGGGTGGGAGGTGTGGACGTGGGAAGGGTGAGGCCTGGAGTGGTAGACTGATCAGGGGTCCCAGATGGGCCAGGAAGGTTCACTGTCCAGACATCCAGAGGTGTTGTCCTCACTGGGGCCTTCACACTGAGGAGGGCAGGCAGTCTCTGATATCTTCTCCATGGTGGCACTGGCAGGGCTACCTGTGGATGGAGTGAGAGAGGGCTAAATGGTGGAGGTGTGAATGGTTGTGTCTTTGTCTGGTGCATACATTGGCTTGACTTGATTCCCAGCAATGGCAATGATAGGAGCAGCACTGCTAACACAGTTTGTGGATGTTGGATTGTGGCATGTGTACCATGCTCCATAGGGTTGTTGTCAGTCAGGCTTGGTAACTTTAGGTCGGTGGGTGGGTTCTGTTCCTGTGTGATGGTTTACATGACATATGTGCCCTGTTAGCATGAGGCAATTCGGGTTTGCTAGTTGTGAGTGGGCATGGCTGTACATTACAGCATGGTGTCCGAGTGGGGGGGGTATATATGTATATGCAAGATTGCTTGTCCTGTTTGAGCATGTTGTGCATGGTGTATCGCTTCTTACCTACAAGCCCATGTCAGTACATTTCTAGGTTGTTGATCTGGATTAGTGGCCCTAAGGTTTGTTGACAGTGCTGTGTCTGTGTTTGGCATTATTTAGCATTTTGTTGTGCCGTAGCATGCTGTCATTGCCATGTAGTGGTCCTCAGTCGAAGCATCCAGATGGTGTAGCTGGTGCAATAGTCATACATGCAAGAGATGCGATGTGAGGTGCACATTGCAGGTTTTGATGGAGATGGGCGGGTGCATTGTAGGAGTTATAGTGTTTGCATTTGGCAGTGCTATCCGTGCAATTGGTACGGACTGTGTGGGCATTAGGGCTGGGTGGTGGTGTGGCATGCAGGAGAGGGGCATTAGGTGATCAGATTAGAGGTGTAGTGGAAGATAGGGTGAATTGGGGAGTGATTGGGTGGTGAGGAGGCATGCTGGACAATATGATTTAGTGCCTGGGGAGTGCAGTAACTTACCAGAGTCCAGTCCTCTGGGTATTCCAGTCAGGCCCTCTGGATGCAGGATGTCTAAGTCCTTCCCCTCCCACAATGTGAACTCTGGGGGAGGAGGTGGGGGCCCACCACCAGTCTTCAGCACGGCAATTTGGTGTCTGGAAGTCATGGAACACACCTTTCCCCATAGGTTGTTCTACCTCTTCCTTCTGTCTTCCTTTGTGCATGGATGGTGCCCACTGAGTTGACCCTGTCGACTATTCTCTGCCATAACTCAATTTTCCTGGCAATGGATGATTGCTGTACCTGTGCTCCAATGAGTTGTGGCTCTACCCTGATGATTTCATCAACAATAGCTCTCAGCTCATCGTCTGTGAAGCGTGGGTGCTTGTGATAGGACATGGTGATTGTGTGGTGGGTGGGAGTGGGTGTTGTGTGTGTCAGGGTGCAGTGTAGGGTGCTTGGTCGGGTGAGGGTGTTTTGGTATGTGTGATGGTTTGTTGTTGTGTTAGTGTGTAGTTGTGATGTGTGTATATTGTTGATTGTGCAGTTGTGTGGTGAGTGTAAAGTGCATATGTGCCTATGCTGTATCTGTGCTAAGTAGTGAGTTTGTGGGTCCTTACTGTCTGTGTATGTGTTTTTTGTCGCAAAGAATTATGGGTTGTGTGGGGGTGCGTTATATAGTGCTGTGAGTGGGTGTGTCTGGTGTGTGTATGTATGTCAGGTGTGGGGTATTTGAACTGTCCAATGTGGTGTTGTGTTCTGTCTGAGGTGAGTTCTTGAGGGCAGCAGTTCAGACCCCTATGGTATATCACCATGGAATACCTCCTGTGGTCATTTGTGGATCGTAATCTGGTGGGTGGAAAGTTGTCTGGCTGGCAGTGCTGATGGTGGGCCTGCCTGTTTCCCATCCTTTAGTGTCCCGGCACTGTCAGATTTGTGGCTGTTTTTTGGCAGTCTTCCCTGTGTGACTCTTAATGTAGCGGTCAGATGACCACCAACATGGCAGTCTTTTGGCAGCAACCACTGCAGCAGTCTTGCAAAAAGACCACCAAAGTCATAATGAGGCCCTGGGAAAGCTGTCCTTCCTGTTCTCAATAGTTTCACCTTAGGTTACCTGGTAAAGATGGAGCTATGTGGCCAGAAAAAAGTTGCTCTGGCTTCTGTGTGTTGCTGTGTGGAGGTAGAGGATTGTGGTGTGTGACGCGGTGTGCTTTATAGTGTCCTTTACAGGTGTGTCCAATGTGTTGATGTGTATCAGCTGTGTTGTTTTCAAATTCATCCAATGTGCAGTTGTGTGTTACTTTGGTGACCACGGACTGCCAAAGTTCAGACTGAAATTGGCTGATTGCAATGGGGATATGTTATGGTGACTGTGTCCTTGCAGTATGGATAGTGGTTAGTCACTGTGCTGATGGTACTGGAGGTCAGACCACCTGTTTCAGGCCTCCGCACTGTTGTCGGTCTGCCGTTTTTGTTTCACAGTCGGCGGTCCTGCCTGTATACCTCGTAATAGGGCGGTCTGAAAGACCGTCAACATGGAAGTCTGTTTAGGGCCTCCAACATGGCCGTCTGGCGGTGTGACTGCCAAACTCATAATGAGGTCCTAAAACATCCTCACCGATAGTCATCTGTTTTCTTTGAGAAATCCTAGGTTTACCTTTCTTTTCTCTAAACCTTTATTAATGAAAATGCACTTGCCGCTCACCGAGAAAGGACTACAGTTGTAGAAAAAAAGACTTGAAAGGTCCAAACTAAGTTAGCTCGAATGGAATGAGTTGAAGAGGAACAACAGCACAAACTAAAGAAAATCAGAAATAGGGGTAAAAAGTTATAAAGAAATTTGAAAATAATTATAAAGTGTTCTGTCTCTTCTGACCATATCCTAGTTGCAGTAAATATGCATGGTATTTGAGGATTGGTCTTTACTGAATTTTATTAGCAGTGAATTTAGAAACATTTCTGGAGGGAACATTTCAGGAGGCTATCATGACAAGCATGTGCCTCTGTAACTTCACCAAAAAGATATAAGGGAATAAACTACAAAGATGAGAATGTACAGTGCTAGGATACCCTCACGGTCCTATGCAATATAAAAATACAGGTAAAATAGCATAATAAAGTTGTGTCTTTTTAAAGAAAGTTAACAGAAAGCCACCAGTCCTGTTGTGGAAACTCATCACAAACTTCAGTTACATCAGCTTTTTTGGGTGCAGGGCTACACTGTAGATAATTCTTATTTACTTAGAGCATGGTCTTTAGAGTCCAGCTCATCTTCTTACAGTTCAAGGAGTGGATATTATTCAGCATCCAGGTCCTTAAGAAAAGTCCAATATTTACTGGTCAAGTGGAATTCTTCTAAATGGTGGATAACTGACATAATATCTATGCATACAATATCAAAACTCTAAAATATTGGAGATTAAATATTGATAACAATAATATCAACTTTCTCTACTTAACTAGTAAAACCTCAAATATTGGCACTAACTGTCTCAAGCACTCATTATGAGTTTGGTGTGCGGTGGAGGTCGCCTGCAAAACTCTTTGGGCCAGAAAACCACCATTCCAGTTTTCCACCCGCTTGCCGTATAACCAGTTTCCCGCTGGCCCAGCAAGAAACAGCCCTCAACATTGTACTTCAGGTATTGAAAAGAGCGATGGGGATGTCCATGGGGCCCCTGCACTGCCCATGCCAAGGGCCCCCGGCACCCTGTCTCCAACAGCCTTTGCATGGTGGTGCCGGCAGTCAGACCATGACGTCTTTGCCGCGGTCATAATGTGGGGGCCGGACTACTGCTCTGTGATTCTGGCTGTCCCAGGACCACCAGACTCGTACTAAGGGCCTCATTGTTAAAAGTATACATTTTTACCTATATTGGAAACAAAAATATCGGAAAAAAATATATAATTATCTTTAAATAAACACATAGGCCCTCATTACAACCCCTGGCGGTAAAAGGCGGTTACCGCTGTGCAGAAGACCGCCAAAACACCGACGTGGCAGCGGAATTCCGCTACAGCTATTATGACCCACATCTCGGAATCCGCCGAAATTCAGACACCCACACAACTCCGCCACACCAAAGGTCAGTGTTAAACTGGCGAAAACAAAACCTCCACCGTCACGCCAACAGAAATACGCCCACACTATCACGACCCACGAATCCACGCAGCGGTCTTTCAACCACGGTATTCCATTGGCGGTACACACCGCTGCACTCAAAATACACACACATCTCCAAAACACCACCACATTGGACAATTCGAAATACACCCACCTGATACACATACAAACTCCACTCCCACACACCCAACACTATATAAAACACTCACCCACATCACCCACAAACCCCTTCGACCACAATTCACGGACAAAGGCCAGATAGACAGAGAGCACAGCAACTGAGAACCCCACCACACAGAAGCACGCAACACCATCACCCACACAACATTACACGCACAAAACACCACACACCACTACACATCAACACACACATCAACACTTACACCACCCCACACATCACCCACACCACCCCATGTCACGCCAAAGACATCCCCGGTTTACCGAGGAGGAGCTCAGGGTCATGGTGGAGGAAATCCTACGGGTAGAGCCACAGCTATTTGGCTCACAGGTGCAGCACCCATCCATAGCCAGGAAGATGGAGCTATGGCAAAGAATCATGGACAGGGTCAACGCTGTGGGACAGCATCCAAGAAATCGGGAGGACATAAGGAAGAGGTGGAACGACCTACGAGGGAAGGTGCGTTCATTGGTCTCCAGGCACAACATTGCGGTACAGCAGACTGGCGGACCCCCACCTCCTCCCCCACAACTAACAACATGGGAGGAGCAAGTTTTGGCCATCATGCATCCAGAGGGCCTCGGAGGAGTTGGTGGAGGAATGGACACTGGTAAGTCAAATCTCAACTATCATATCCCCCACCCTACCTGCATGCTATCACACACCCCTACCCTCACCCCCTCCCCTAACACTCACACTCCTCACTAATGTCCTAATAACACAATCCACTCATCCCAACACCAAGCCCTGCATGACACAACTAAGCATGGTCACCCCTCACCAAAGCATGCTCACTGCACATACCCAGAACAATCCCCTAACCATCATCACACAAACCCACACACAGGAATGCTTGCACTGGGGTACACAAACACCCACCCATTGCACACCATTACACACACACATGAAATAATCATTCTCTTATATCCCTGCAGGACCACTAAGGAACGTAACCACACCAGAGGGTCCAGACAACTCCACTCCACCCACAGAAGAGGCCCACAGTGACGACAGCAGCTCTGCCCTACTGGATCCTGATGACCAGCCCGGACCATCGTGGGCCTCGGGGCAGTCGGTTCCCCTTGCACAGGCACAGCCCAACACTGACTTTCCACCCACTGGTAACACCAGCACAGCACCCACCCAGCGGGCCCATACCTCCGTACCCAGGACACGTCAATCAGTGGTGTGTCCACCACTACAGGGAACCCAGGATAACCCACAACCCCAACAACAACAGGGACCTGGGGGCAGTGGTAGTGGGCACACGGTCCAGGGGACAGAGGCACAGGAACACAGGGGAACTGGGAGGGCTGCTGTGCGACAGAGGGCGGACAGGCCAAGGGAACCCACTCTCCACGAGGCCCTCTCCTCCATCATGGGAGCATACCACCACTCCCAGGAGATGATGGCGACGGTCCTGTATAAGTTTCAGGAGACCCAGCGCCTGCAGGAGGAGCAGTATTTGGGGTTCAGGGAGGAGCTCAGAACCATCAGCTCCACCCTGGGCACCATCGTAGGGGTGCTGAAGGACATACAAAAGACCATGAGGGACACCGTGGCACTCCAAGGGGCCCCTGACACTAGCCAGGACGATGAACTGCCCACCACCTCCGCTGGCGCTAGTGGACAGGACGCCCCGCCACAGGACCACCACACCAGCACCCCACCCCCTGCAGACAGACAACCACCACGCAAGCGGTCCCTGAGATCCAGGAACAGGACAGAGCAAGATGGCAAGACCCCGCCAGGAAATGAGACCTTCAAGTGCTGCTGTGACCTCGGTCTGGAAGAGACAATGGCTGCTGCGTCTGGGGAAAGGGCCCCTGCCTTCACTGCTCAGGAGTTGGAGAAGCTAGTAGACGGGGTCCTCCCCCAGTACACGCTACTCTACGGTCCTCCAGACCAACAGGTAAGTACACAGGGAGTACGTTGTATGGGCTATGCCTGTGTGGAGAGGGCTGGTTGTAAGAGGGAAGGGGGCAGAGTTCAGGGAACATGAATGAGTGTGAATGCATGTGCCACATGGCAAGGGCAGGGATGTGGGCCACTCACTTTGACGGCGCAGTTGGTAATGACTTCTCTTCTTCCCCTGTGCATGTCATGTAGGTCAGCGCCCACCAGAAGAAGGACATTTGGCGTGTCATCGGCAAGGACGTACGGACCCTGGGGTCCACCAGAGACGGGGCACCCACTGCCGTAAAAGATGGGAGGACATTCGCCGCTGGAGCAAGAAGACGGCGGAGGCTCAGCTGGGGATGACCTCCCAATGTAGGAGTGGTGCCCGTCGCACCATGACCCCCCTGATGTTCCGGATCCTGGCGGTGGCCTACCAGGAGTTGGATGGGCGCTTGAGGGCATCACAGCAGACACAAGGGGGTGAGTACACCCTCATTCTGGGGACTTTGCGCACAGTTGAGGGGTCTGGGTGGGGGAGGAGGGCTGTGGGTTTCCCTAGGCCAGGGCGACTTCCGTAGGCTAGGCCCCTCCGTAATGCATGCCATGTGCCACTCCACCCCACCTCAGAAGAGTGCCAAGTACAGGTATACATGCCCCAGTGGCATCCATGTGTGCAGATGTCCACCATTGCGATGTAGGCCAGATCCCAGGAATTGCAGCTGTAGAGGCCTAGAGTGCGGCGTAGTGCAGGGGGCTGCTGTGTCTGTATTGTCCGCCAACGGTAGCGGTAAGCCATGCACTCAACCTCTTTTTCTTCTGTCGCCCCCCTTTTTGTGCTCTCCCTGTTCTTTTGTGCATCAGCATCATCAGGCGGAGGTACAGTGGCACCGGAGCATGAGGGAGCTGCATCCCACATGGCCAAGGAGGGCCACACCACGGACTCAGAATGCACCAGTGGGACGGAGGGCGAGGAGAGCTTCACGTCAGTCACCGGATCACCAAACAGCGACACGGACTCGTCCGCCGATGGGAGTTCCCTTGTGGTGGCGGCACCATCTGTGCCCACCACTTCTACAGGTACAGCCGCCACCTCCCCTACCAGCACCGCCCTCCCAGCAGCCCCTCAGCTTTCGCCCCGTGCCCGCTCACCCAGGTGGGTGGGCATCACCTTCGCCCCAGGCACCTCAGCCCCTGCCTCTGTCACCCCTGCTGCCCTCAGTGAGGAGGCCATTGACCTCCTCAGGTCACTCACTGTTGGGCAGTCTACCATTGTGAATGCCATCCAGGGTATAGAAAGGGAGTTGCAACACGGTAATGCATTCCTGGAGGGCATTCCTTCTGGTCAGGCTGCCCTTCATCAAACCCTGCAATCTCTGGCCTCAGCACTGATGGCAGCCATTGTCCCTGTGTCTAGCCTCCCCCCTCCAACTTCCTCCACCCAGACCCAATCCCCTGTACCCCAGCCTATCCCAAGCACACCATCAGACAAACATGCATACACCTCAACACACAAAAGTAGCTCAGGCAAACATAGGCGCCACACATCCCACAGGCACTCACACAAGCATCACACACATACAGACACAGCAACATCCACTGCCTCCACTGTGTCCCCCTCCTCGTCGTCTCCCTCCTTCCTCTCAGTCTCATCTACACTCTCACCTGCATGCAGTACATCTACAGGCACTAGGACTCGCACCAGAACACCCAGCACCACACCCCGCTCACCTGCACTCACCACCCCCACTACCATTTACACGTCCCCTGTGTCTTCTCCCAGTGTGTCTGTGACACCCCCTCCCAAAGTACACAAACGCGGGCACCCACACACCCAACATCCATCCACCTCACGACAGCCTCCAGTACCTGCACCTGCACCCAAAACACCTAAAGTGACACCTCCTACAACCACCTCCTCTTTCTCCACTCCCAGACCCCCTCCAGCTACCCATCCCAGTGTTTGTCAGAAACTCTCCCTCAGCAACGTTGACCTCTTTGCCCCCACCCCCGCCCCTCCAATTCATAAGTCACGTAGTAGCGCCTCAGCCAAAAAGACTCCAGTACCAGTGGTGCATGTTCAAGGTGTGTGGAGTGCACCGGCCACCAGGGCAGGCAGTGTGACACGGAGCCAGAGAACTGCCAGTCCACCCCCTGTAAAGCATCTCAAGTTGGAAAGTGGCCGACGGGACAGGGTGAAGACTCCTGGCGGAAAAACTACTCACAAGGGTCCCAGGGGGATTGCAGAGTCAGCTGTGACTCCTCCAAAGGTGGTGAAGTGCCAGAAGAAGTCTGCGCAGTCTGGTAAGAGCAGCACGGCGGAGAAGGGTGCCATCCTCCCCGGCGGCCGGGACGCCACCGCCAGCACCGTCATCACTGGTCAGGAGACCACCGCCGGAGTCAGTGCCCAGGAGGGCAGGAGTATCGTCACTGGTCAGGAGACCACCACCGGAGTCAGTACTCAGGAGGGCAGGAGTATCGTCACTGGTCAGGAGATCACCGCTGGAGTCATTGCCCAGGAGGGCAGGAGTATTGTCACTGGTCAGTAGAACACCGCCGGAGTCAGTGCCCAGGAGGGCAGGAGTATTGTCACTGGTCAGGAGACCACCGCCGGAGTCAGTGCCCAGGAGGCCCCGGCAGCCACAGCCCCGCTGGGCAATGAGGGACCGTCATGCCACACACCAATGCACAGGTCAGAGACCGCAATGGCAAAGCACGGCTGAACAAGGAAATCACCGCCATGGTGATGACCGCTGAACAGGGCAGAGCACCGCCATGGCAAAGCACCGCTGAACAAGGAACTCACCGCCATGGTGAAGACCGCTGAACATGGCAAAGCACCGCTGAACAGGGCAGAGAACCGCTGAACAGGTCAGAGACCGCCATGTCAAAGCACAGCTGAACAAGGAACTCACCGCCATGGTGAAGACCGCTGAACAGGGCAGAGCACCGCCATGGCAAAGCACCGCTGAACAAGGAACTCACCGCCATGGTGAAGACCGCTGAACATGGCAAAGCACCGCTGAACAGGGCAGAGAACCGCTGAACAGGTCAGAGACCGCCATGGCAAAGCACCGCTGAACAAGGAACTCACCGCCATGGTGAAGACCGCTGAACAGGGCAGAGCACCGCTGAAGAATGAAAACACCGCCACATCAAGCATCGTTATCCCATGTACAGCTGGGACAGTGACGGAACAGGAAGCGTCACGGGGAGCCTGATGCAGTGTGGGTACCATTCCCCCTCCAGAACCAGTGGAGACATGCATCCACTCCGTCTGTCCTTAACAGGATGAAGCACTCTGGGCACCATTCCCCCTCCAGAACCAGTGGAGACATGCATCCACTCCGTCTGTCCTTAACAGGATGAAGCACTCTGGGCACCAGTCCACCTCCAGAACCAGTGGAGACTGTTATCCACTTGAGAGACTGTGGCTTTGCACTTCCCAGGATATGGCAGTGGGCAAGCCACCCACTGTAGAGACTTGAGAGACTGTGGCTTTGCACGCCCCAGGATGTAACAGTGGGCAAACCACCCACTGTAGAGACTTGAGAGACTGTGGCTTTGCACTCCCCAGGATGGAACAGTGGGCAACCCACCCACTGTAGAGACTTGAGAGACTGTGGCTTTGCACTCCCCAGGATGTAACAGTGGGCAACCCACCCACTGTAGAGACTTGAGAGACTGTGGCTTTGCACTCCCCAGGATGGAACAGTGGGCAACCCACCCACTGTAGAGACTTGAGAGACTGTGGCTTTGCACTCCCCAGGATGGAACAGTGGGCAAACCAACCACTGTAGAGACTTGAGAGACTGTGGCTTTGCACTCCCCAGGATGGAACAGTGGGCAACCCACCCACTGTAGAGACTTGAGAGACTGTGGCTTTGCACTCCCCAGGATGGAACAGTGGGCGTGGAGCCCTGTCGTGGATCTGGCGTGGTACTGTCATCCGGCTGAGGTGCCCCCCCTTCCCTTCCCCCTGAGGTGCCTGTTGTATTTCTATCTGATGCCCCAGCAGTGTTCTCTCCGTTTGTGGACAGGTATCTAATGTGGGCCTCGCCCATGCATTTTTGGCCCAGTGGTGCACGGACATTGATATGTGCATACCTGCACTACTTCTTGTAATGTATAAGAGCTGGAATGTGTATATATATCTGTATATATTTGGTAACTGTATTTTGATACATTACAATTTTTGAGTTGATTTCCTTTGGTCTTTGCATTCTTCCGGGGGGGGGGTTGTGGGTTGTTCCTGTGATTTTGGAAATGCATTGGTGTGTGTGTTGTAATGTGCGAGGGTGAGGGTGGGGGTGTTGCGTGTGTGTCCCTGACTTTTGCCTCCCCTATGTCGTAGGTGCAGTACTCACCGTTGTCTTCGGCGCCACCGTTGCTGGTGTTCGTAAATGAGCAGGAAGACAAGGGCAGGTAGGATTTGTAATTCCGGCTCCATGGTGTCCTCCTTCCTTGTGGGATGTGTAGAAGGGGAGCGTTTTCCCATTGTAGAAGCTGTTTCTGCCGTGTTTTTAACCACGGTGAATCCGCCCCAGAAAAGGTGGCGGATTGGCAGGTTGTGATACTGTGGGCGGTACATTGTCTCCCGCCTGTCTGTTGGCGGTGACCACCGCGCTGCTTGTCTGTACCACTGTGGCGGTCGGAGTGTTAAAGTGGCTGTCTATGTTGGCGGTTTCCGCCACGGTCATGATTCCCTTTTTTTGTCCGCCGGCCTGTTTGCAGTATTACCGCACCTTTAACACCGTCCGCCAGGGTTGTAATGACCCCCATAGTATGACAAAATATTAATTTACACAATGTCAAAAACAATATTATTGTCAATATAATGAACTAATTATTAATGAATGTATAAAAACATAAATAAACCCTGTACATTTCATACACATATTTAGATTAAATAAATAAAAATATATTACATCAAAAAAATAATTCCCATAAACCCCAATAAGTTATATAACTAAAATATTAACCCCTCGGGTTCCCAGGACGAGCTGGTCTCTCCCTCTGCGCTCTGGTGCTGTGGATGAGACCAGCTCGTCCTGCTATTGGCCCTCGGGGGGAGCACTAGCGCTCCCTCCGATGGCCAAGCATCCCCCTCCCCTGGGCAGAGATGGAAGGGGAATCGCTTCCCCTTCCACCCCGCCTCCCCCTGACGCCTCCCCATGGCGTCTGATGACGTCAGCGGGCGATCGTGCGCTGATGTCATCATAGGCTTCCCCCTCGAGGATGCTTTTGAATTTCATCTCTGATCACATGGAGGGGGTGAGAGAGGCATGAAAGGAGAGGAAAGGCCTTTCCTCTACTTTCATGTCTCTCTCTGCATTTTGCGATCAGGCAGCAGACATGCCCACTAGACACCAGATAATTTTTTTGTTAGGTTATTGTCATGAGGGGAGCGACCCCTTGGGCAACGGTCACTCGTCTGGGGGAGCACATTTTTTTTAGACCATTTCTGGGGACAGATCAACCACTAGACACCAGGGATTTTTTTTTAGGTCAGTTTCATGTGAGGGGAGCTAACCCTTAGGCAACGGTCACTCCCCTGGGGGCAAAATTATCTTTAGGGGATTTCTGCTCCCCTTGGTGGCAGATCGGCCTATTGTAATTAGGCCTATTGTAATTAGGCCGATCTGCCCCCAAGGGGGGCAGAAACCATTAGGCAGCAGGGATTTTTTTTGTGCTAATTTCACACAAGGGGAGCTACCCCTTAGGCAAGAGTCACTCCCTTGGGGTGGATTTATTTTAGGCCATTTAGTCTCCCCTTGGGGTTAGATCGGCCTATTTCTATTTGGCCAATCTGCCCCCGGGGGGGCAGAAACCACTTAGGTACCAGGGATTGGTGTGTGTTTTGTTTGGGGGGTAGCCCCTTGGGCAAGGGTCACTCCCCATGGGGACACATTACTGTTGGCCATATATGCCACCCTTGGTGGCAGATCGACCTATTTTTGGAAGTCCCATCGGGGGCAGAAAGCCTACCAGAGACAAGGGAAGATTTTTTTTTTCAAACAAAGAGGGTGGTCATACCCCTATCCCAAAACAATGTGGACAAAGAAGTTCTTCCCACCAGTGGGCAGATGGGGCAATTACCCCAATACACTCCCCGGGGGAAGCAGAAAGCCTACTAGATGCCAGGGAATTAAAAAAAAAAAAATTGTTGGGTGGTGGCTACCAACCAGTATGGGCATGAGTATGCTCCCACCCCAACTGAAGGGGCTAACAGACTTTCAGCTCTCCACTGCACACTGAGACATGTTATCCCATGCAAGCAAGAGGACATTTGATTATTTTGGGGTTTGGTTTTACATTTGGGCCATGAGAGCTTGTCCCACTTGGAATGGTGAGGGCTGTACTTTTTGGACTTTGGGACGCTGCCTGTAGAAAAATCCACAAGACCTAGACACATCTGAAAAACTAAGCATCTGGGTAAGTCCAAGGTGGTGTGCTTCACATACACCCCGCACCATTTTCTTACCCACAATACCATGCAAACCTTCAACTTTGCTGGAAATCACACATTTTTCCCACATTTTTGTAATGGAACCTTCTGGAATCTTCAGGAATCCATAAAATTCCCACCACCCAGCATTGTTGCATCTATACAGATAAAAATTCTGCCCACTTGTCAGCCTAAACATTTTTTTTTCAAACTGCCCTTTTGCACCCGCTTTGGTTCCCCCTCAATTTTGACATGTTTTGGGCTCTTCCCTGTCACAGGCACTTAGCCCACCTACACAGGTGAGGTATCTTTTTTACTGGGAGACTGAGGGGAATGTTGGGTGGTAGGAAATTTGTCCTGGTGTGGTGATCCCCCACAGAAATGTGAGAAAGATGTCATTTTGTTTTAGCTAAATTTGAGGTTTGCTGAGGATTCTGGGTAAGAAAACACTGGGGGATCCACACACGTCACAACTCCCTGGACTCCCTTGGGGGTCTATTTTTCAGGAATGTTTGGGTTTGGTAGGTTTCCCTATATGACTGCTGAGCCCTGGACCAAACACGCAGGTCCCCCCGCAAAAACAGTTAGTTTTGCATTTGATCATTTTGATGTGTCCACATAGTGTTTTGGGGCATTTCGTTTTGTGGGCACTATGCCTACCCACACAAGTGAGGTACCATTTTCATCTGGAGACTTGCAAATAACCACTGCTTCTCAACACCTTATCTTGTGCCCATTTTGGAAATACAAAGGCTTCCTGACACCTATTTTTCAGTCTTTATATTTCAGCAAATGAATTGCTGTATACCCGGTATACAATGAAAACCTATTGCAAGGTGGAGCTCATTTATTGGATCTGGGTACCTAGGGTTATATCCCCGCAACTAGAAGAGTCCAGCAGACGTAATGGTATATTGCTTTCCAAAATCTGACATTGCAGGGAAAAGTTACAGGGTAAAACCTGTAAAAAAATTGCTGTTTTTTACCTCAATTTCAATATTTTTTTACTTCAGCTGTTATTTTCTGTAGGAAATACTTGTTGGATCTACACAAATAACCCCTTGCTGAATTTAGAATTTTGTCTACTTTTCAGAATTGCTTAGCTTTCTGGGATCCAGCATTGGTTTCGCACCTATTTCTGTCACTAACTGGAAGGAGGCTAAAAGCACAACAAATTGTAAAAATCGGGTATGTCCCAGTAAAATGCCAAAATTGTGTTGAAAAATGTGGTTTTCTGATTTAAGTCTACCTGTTCCTGAAAGATGGGAAGATGGTGATTTTAGCACCGGAAACGCTTTGTTGATGCATTTTTAGGGAAAAACCCACAAGCCGTCTTCTGCAGCCCTTTTTACCATTTAAAAAAATATGATATTTTCCTGTATTTCGGCTAATTTCTTGGTCTCCTCCAGGGTCACCTACAAACTCTGGGTACCTCTAGAATTCCTAGGATGTTGGAAAAAAAGGACGCAAATTTGGTGTGGGTAGCTTCTATGGACAAAATGTTATGAGGGTCTAAGCACGATCTGCTCCAAATAGCCAATAAAAGGCCTGGCACCTGAGGGGGGAAAGGCCTGGCAGCGAAGGGGTTAACAATATATCACGCAAAAAAATAAGCATTAACTCCAAACATTGAAAAAAAAACTAAATATTGCTTAACATATGTATAAATAGCTTTATATTTAAAACTATCAAACTATATATCATACATCAAAGAGAAAAGATTAAATAGTGTTTACCATAGGACTGATAAAAAAAATCATACCAAAGCTAAATCAACCAATGAAATAAAATCACTTTAACTAATAAAATCAAAGAAACAAATCGAAAATATAAAAGGCACACTAATCTTTAGTGTCCTATACCTTCCCCAAATTGGTTTAGATTGAAGTGGGAATAGTACATTTCACCCCTTTAGTATCCAACACCTTCCCCAAACTGGTCTAAATTTAAGTGGGCATAGTAAATTTTACACCCTTAGAGTCTTTCCCAATATGATTAAATTGGAGTGTGGATTGTAAATGTCACCCATTTTGAGTCCAACGCCTTTCCCCAAATTGGTTACATTGGAGTGGGAATAGAAAATGTCATCCATTTAGTGTCCAACACCTTTCCCAAATGGGTTTAGATTTGAGTGGGAATAGTATATGTTGCTGCGTTAGAGCCAAACACATTTCCCCAACATGGTTAGAATGGAGTGGGAATAGTTTATATCACCCCTTTAGTGTCCAACACATTTCCCTAATTGGTTTAGAACTTTAAATTGGGTCAGGAATAGTAAATGTTACCTGTTTAGTGTCCAACACCTTCCCTCAATATGGTTAGAATAAAATGTGAAAACTAAATATCACCACTTTAGTGTCCAAAAACTTCCTTAAATTGTTTTTTTGGGGAGTAGGAATAGTGAATGTTCTGACTTTAATGTCCAACATCTTCCCCAATTTCAATATATTGGTGTGTGATTAGTAAATATCACCTCTGAAGTGTCCATCATCTATCCCAAACTGGTTTAGATTCAACTAGGGATAGTAAAAGTTGTCCAACACTTCCTCCCCCCAATATGGCTGGATTGGAATGGGAATAGTAAATATCACCCCTTTAGTGTTCAACGCCTTCTCCAAATTGGTTGATTGGAGTGGGAATGGTAAATGTCATCCCTTTAGTGCTAACTCCTTCCCCCAATATGGTTGGTTTGGAGTAGGAATAGTGGATGTCACCCCCTTTAGAGTCCAGTGTCTTCCCCAAGTTGGTTTGTAGTGGAGTGGAAACAACAAATGCCACCCCTTCAGAGTCTAACATGTTTTTAAATGATTTATGTTGGAGTGTGATAATCTAGTTTTCTAGTTTTATTCAAAAAAATTTTTTTCATTTTATTTGTCTCTAGTGGAATTGCTCAGTGCTATTTTATTATTATTGTTGGTGATAAGAAATTTACAAAAAATAGTTAGGTGTGTGTTGTAGCCAATACCATTATTAATTAAAAAATTTTGCAAAATAAATACATGTCCCACATTTCTTTATTTTTATTTGTTTTCACATTATATTGTATGTTTATTTTTAATCATATATACTTCAAATTAAAAAAATATATAACGCTATATAAATAAAACATGTTTTCATTCTTTTTAATAATAACAAATATGTACATGTAATTGTATACATTTGGCTGCTGGACATTTTCAGCTTTTATCTATCATTGTGTAACAGTTTTTTTAACCTTTTGTTGAATTTTTATATGCATGTTTTCAGCAGTTTTTAACACACGTTTTATTAATATGTTAAATAATTGTATATTTGCATTGTAATGTATAATTTATACTTTACAATTTACTCATTTTTATAAAACATTGTTTGATATGTTTTACATGTTTAATATTTTTTTTAACCTTTTTTAAACATTTATTCAACATTTTTGCTATATTTCCCATTCATTTCTAGAGGGAGATAGGACCTCTTTACGAGTACAGTGGCCCATAGGACCGTTGTACCTATGGTGGCAGTTGGACTGCTACACTCTTGGTGTTCTGACCGACAGATTATGACTCTGGTGGTTAAACCACCAAAGGTCCACCTCTACTGCTAGGATCATGGATCCCAGCAGGGTGACTAAGGTCCGTGTCGTGGTCATCCACGTCGGCGCTAAGTTCAGAGCCGCTGTGCTGATCATGAGTCTTCCTTCCACCATCCTATTCATGGTGTGGTCCCAGCAATGAAAAGTCTGGCGGAAAGCCAATGCTGGGGCCACAGGGGGGACCCTGCAGTTAACATGCCCATGGTATGGACAGTGCAGGCCCACTCCGCCAGCACCCTCAGAATGCGCACTGTCTGCACTGCAAACAGTGTGCATTCCAAAGGTGCTGTTGTGCCACAGCATTGGCCTTGGCTCCCTTAAGGGAGCCGAGGCCAGTGCTGTGGTACTGTTTCCACCAGTCTAGCAGGTGGAAACGTCATAATACGATGTTTCTGCTGGTTAGCCCGGTGATCACATCATAATATAAGTGGGCGGGAGGCCACCGGTATGACAGCAGCCTTCTCCCTGCGGCTTTGGCGGTGGGATAATTTGAACCGCCTAAGTCATAATGTGGGCCATAGTCTATTTTTAGTGTCATTTGGCTGACTTTTTGTTGTAACGCTACTTTCTATTTTGTAATCTATTTGTGTTATTTTTAGTCTTTTTTCCTGGAATCAGGTTGCAGTAAGGTGCTGCTGTTCGTTGGAACAGATAAGCCCTTTTTAAGTATTTCTTAAGGGTTTTGAGGGTAGAGGGGGTTTAGGAGCGAGGTCTAGATGTTAATTATAGCGTTTGTAGGTTTTTGCATTTCTAAATGTATTGCTGTTAATGTTTTTCACTAGTTTGTACTTTTGCATTCGTGCACTCTATTTTAGTCATGTATCACTATGCTAAATTATATTC
The DNA here is from genome assembly GCF_031143425.1 of Pleurodeles waltl. NCBI lineage: Eukaryota > Metazoa > Chordata > Amphibia > Caudata > Salamandridae > Pleurodeles > Pleurodeles waltl. Next base: position 671,740,359 of record NC_090444.1, read on the forward strand.
TGTGATGTTAGTTATATTTTGACGATTAACTGTCTTGAATGTGTATTTTCGGGAAACTAATGTGTTTTGCAGGTAGGTGTTTTTATTTACTTTACAGGTTTTTGTCTACAAACGTGTCCTATGGACATTTGGAGTTTACATTTTGATTACTTTTTTATTTTTATTTAATCAGTTTTGATTTAAAATAAACTAATAGTTTTTACATTGATTTCTTTTTCTTAGGTTTTATGGAGTGTTTCTTTTTTAAAGACGTTTTCATGTTTTTTATGGAACCTAGATGGTTTGGATTGCTTTGAGGGATTTCTATTGGATTTGTTGTATTTTTTCCATTTTTGGGCGATTACTTTATTACATGGAGGCAGAGAAAGATCTGCAGCTACAGAACAGTAAGTTTCACAATTCTACAGTGTCTTTAAAAAGTGGAGTTCAACCCACCACCAATTAAAAAATGTCTAACACTGGACCGCTAACCTTCCATTCATTATGTTACCACCTTATTTCCAAACAGTTGCCATTACAGTAGCATATACAAAAAAATGTTCATCAACATCCTGTTTTCATAATGTTCGCGAAAACGAGGCGTGAAGCAAACGAGACATGTAAATATATATATATATATATATATATATATACTTAAGCTGTTTTTAAATGGTTGTCGTTAATGAACGTTTTTGAGGGTTTTATTGTTTATATTTTAGATGTATAATTTGTGGGGCGCAGTGGTAAATATTTTGTAGTAATATATTTTTATTTAATTCAAACATGTCTTTAACAGTTTTTTTTAAAGTCATAATGTTATGCTACACATGTTTTTATTTATATTTGTTAATGATTATTTAATTATTTTGGTGAATATATTGTAGTCAATATTGTGCGACTCGATATTCTTAAATTTGCTTATTTAAAGGTAAGAACTTTTTTGTTTTCAAAATATGTAAAAATTTATATTTTTAGCAATTATATTTGTGTTCTCACTATATTTGTGGCAATTTTTAAATACATTTCAAACATTTGAAACACACAATCAATGCTCCTTACTCAAATACATTTACTTACTACAAAACTATTAACAATGTTATCTAAAAACACACTATCCAGAACTACAAACCCATATATACATGTGTAAATAATAAAATATACAAATATGTTTTATTTACTAATAAAAAGTAGTATGTATTTCAAAATATGTGATACTATTCATTAAGTTTAAACCATAAAATGACATATAACATACTTTTACAACATTAACAATAATAAGCAAAAAATATTTAAATACATTTTGTGAATTGAAAAAAGTAAAAATGTTTGCAGAATAAATACATATTTGATATATATTTATACATTGGATACTATTTATTTTTTACATTTTCATTTAATAATATTAACATGTATCTTCATCAATAAGAAATTAAAATGTGTTAAAATATAAATATAACAAAACACATTTTAAAATTCCAAATTATTAATGTGCATATCTTTGAAATTATTCATGTATAATCTAATTTTAATTATACATTTCTTAAAAATGTCTCCAACCTGATGCCCTAAAAACCCAATATCCTACTACTAAAAAAAATTAAACAATTATTCATATACATTAATGCAACTAAAAAGTACACAGTTCAACAATTTCATAACTAAAAAACTAGATCACAAAAACCACAAATTAATACAAATAATAAACATATACAATCGAACACACTACAATAAATTATATACTAATTAACAGAAATGATATTACATGTAACAATATTTTCCAAATCAATATTTATGACACACATATTAAAAACAACACTAAAAATTATGTCAGTACCTTTGATATTCCTGTGGATGATATTTTTGATATCTCTATATTCTTGAGACATCATTTTTATAACACAATGTTTTTTGTCTGCTATTTGTTCGAAATACCCAGGCAGTCGATAGGTTCTTTGATCTGAGGACCATCTGCAACCTCGAGCATTGGAAGAAAGTTGAATTGGGCATGCCTTGAAAGAAACCAGGCCCACTTCAGCCCTGTATGTCAGCCAAAGAGTGGCAACACAACTTTGGGGAAAATGTTGGAAACAGAACCTCAGAGAAAGCAAGAGAATGCTCTCCTCGAAAACTTTGGAGAGGTATAACTGGTAAGATTGACTTGCTGCCACCTTCCCCTGCACTGGTTAATTAAAAGGCTGCCTTGCACAACACACAGCCTTGCAGAAGTCAGTCCGCGCAGTGTAACTTAGGATTTGTACTGGAAGCATATCTTTTCAATGCAATTTCCTCTCTATAGACAAACAAAGAAGGATCCCACACACTGGGCGTATGCGGTGCAGTTCAGCACACATGTAGTGCACTTTTTTTTTTTTTTACAAATTAAAAAAGCCTCTCTTTTTCAGTGCCTATTTCAAGTAGGTGTTACTTGTGACTCAAATCTCATTTGGGCTATCTTAGCAGATCGAGCTTTGCATCAAAACATGTAGATGTTAATGGTGATCTACCCAGGTAATACTCCACTAATACCTTCTTAATGCAAAAGACAGTGCAAACCAAAGGAATATTTTCACTAAAAACAATGCAATGTTCCTGCTGAAGTAAATACCAATATGTGACTTTGCGTCATTTTGCAACGGTGCAAAGCTATAGCAAATCTCAACCCCATGTTTCGTGTGCTGCACCAGGGCACAAGGGATCTGTGCATTCCTTCTCATGTCTTCAGTACATACAATAATACGAAAAATCTATATATACATGAGCTGGAGAGAGCAAATCTCAGAAACACATGGCAGTAATTGCCTCTTGGTATTTCTGAGCTCTGCTGTCAGTAAAACATGCGCTAACTCAAAGATTTTTCAAGTTAGTAGATGTGCTGAGGATGCAAAAAATAAATGCGCAGACCCATCCTGCAAAGGGAGAGTGCAGTAAACAGAGTCATGAATAATGTGGCTCATATTTGATTTTCTGCAGAACCCAAAAGAAGCAAAACACTCTTTTCAATGCTATTGTTTGATAACCGCATGGAACACTTTAAGTAGAAAATAGTCACTAAGGCCCTCATTATGAGTTTGGCGGTCCCAGGAACGTCATGTTGGCGGTGGCGGTAGCACCGTCAACAGGCTAGCGGAGAAGACCACCATATTATAACCATGGTGGTTTTCCTAACAGAATACAGTCAAAGCACCGCCAGCACCACCTGTGCTGTCCAGGTGCCACGGATGACAGTAGACACCTGCAGGCCATCGGAGACCATGTTTCCGCCGGACAGATTACGAGGTTGCAAATCACCAAGGCTTCCGCTGTGGTCGCACCACCATGGAAACCCAGGCAGAAACCAACCATATAAAAGAGACACTCACCTTCAGGAAGACATACTCATCCGAAGCCACCATGGAACCAGAGCTACACATCTTCCTGTTGCTTCTGCTCCCCCAGAGACACAGGAATCAATGCCAAAGATGACAACAGCAACAGTGAGTACACACACTTACCTGTCACTGTTGTGACTTGTCAAAGTATGTATGCACACACAACATACCAATCGGAAAAAGGTGGAGAGGGCTACACACACACATACCTGACATGCACAATCACAGACAGCCACATCCACTCCTGCACATACACTGTACATACACTACCGGTCATCACACACAAACACACAAGTCAAAAACACACACCTACTCCCAGAAACACAGCACTCGCACAAACACACACAATAACACACAATACCACCAAATGACACTACAACACCACAACTGCAAAACCATCAAACACTGGCAAGCACCCACAATAGACACTACCCATTGACAAATCACACATACAACACAACGTACCACTAGCAGGGAATGAAAACACACTGTCACACAACCATACATACCCAGTAAACAGACATAACAATAAATCTGACAGTCCATTCACCACACACGCACACAGTCAAAGCACACAAAGGCACACAACACTGCAACAAATGCATGTTAACACAAACACCACTCAATACCAGGACAACAACATGTTCCCAACATACACATGGCCATCACACAATACACACCCATCACTGGGGGACAAATGCACTGCACACAACCTCACATGCTGCCCAGACAAAACAGGTAGCACAACCACCACTTACACACAAATAGTCACACATAATGTCAGCCATTTTCAAATATGCCCTAAGAAGAGAAATCCAGGACAAATATGTAATGTCGAAACCAACAACTGGTTGGTCCAATGATATATTTGATATAAGAATAAGAATTAAAATGTACAAGGCCATAGGCCAGTCAGAATAGAAATTGTGCAACATGCACTTGGTGCACATCTTGGTGCCCCAAACTTGATTCCTGACAGCCATGTAACATCCACAGGTAGGGGCATCAAGGGGGCAGGCAGGCACCTCAGGTATTATGGGGGAAGAGGGAGGGTTTTGGGCTTAGGCTTGGGACTGGGTCCTTTGGGATTGGGCTTGGGAGGGTTGGGTTCTCTTGGGAGTGGTAGACTTCTTGGTGGGGGAGGTGTTGAGTACTTACAGGGAGGGTAGGGGAGGTCTTGGAGGTGAAAGAACAGCCCTGGGGAGAAGAACAGAGCCTTTAGGGGTCTCACGGGGGGAAGAGGAGATAGGTAAAGGTCAAAACATGAAAGGAACACTTTTTTGGACACACAGGGACGGTCATCAGAAGGGGGTTTGGGAGTGGAGGGTATGTGACTGATTGTCTGATGTGTCAGTGTTGTCATCATGGGTGTGTGTGTTAGAGGTATGCTTGTGGATGGTGGCTGTCTGTTGGGTGGTTGAGTCAGGGCGTTTAGGTGTATGGGACTGAGAAGGGGTGGAGATGCTGGGGGATGCGGTGGTGGGTGGGTGACTGTCTTTTGGGGTGGTGATTGCAGGCATGGTGGATGTGCTGCATGTAGTCAGTGGTTGTGATATCTGTGGGTCTGGTGATTGGGGTGGATGTCTAAGGGGGGTCTGCTGTGGTGCTATCTGTGGGTAAGATAAGTGTAGCGGCTGGATCTGTGAATGTTGGTGTGGTATCTGCAGGTGTGCCAGGGGTTGTGCTTGTGATGCTGGAGGTGGTGGGGGTATCAGGGTAGGTAGTGACTGTTGATGTGTGTGCATGTGTATGTTGCTTGTGTACATGCCCGTGGTGTGTCTTGTGGTGCTTGTGTTTGTCTGAGCTACCCCTGGATGTTGAGGTGGATGCATACTTGTCTGTCTGTGTGCTCTGGCTGGGTCAGGGAAGAGGGGTTTGGGTTTGGGAAGAGGAAGATTGAGGGGGGATGGAAGACAAAGGGTGACTGGCTGCCATCAGAGTGGAGGCCAGAGTCTGAAAAGATCTTTGTAGGCCAGCCAGTGCACAGTGAATGCCTTGCAGGAATATATTACTTTGTTGGACTTGAGTTGCCAGTTCCTGGATGGCATTCATGATAGTCAACTGACCCAGAGAGATCGACCTCAGGAGGTCAATAGCCTCCTCACTGAGGGCAGCAGGGCTGACAGGGGCAGGGGCAGAGGCACCTGCGGCTAAGGAGACGCCCACCCTCTTGGGTGAGTGGGCACGGCCAACTGGGTTGGGAGCTACAAGGAGGATGGGGGTAGTAAGGGGGATGGCAGACAGAGATGGTGCTGGGGTGGTACCAGATGGGTCCACCACTGCCAGGGAGTGTCCCCTGGAGGAAGAGTCTGATGAAGAAGACGTGGATTCTGTCTCCCCAATGCACTCCCCTTGCCCTCCGGGCCACTGGGTCCCTCGGTGAAGGTGGTCTCAACACTCTGGGTCCCATGGCCAGAAGCTTCTGCACTTGGCTGTACTCCATCTCCTTTACCTGCCGATGCTGATGCATAGAAAGAGAGAGGGTGATCACATTCTTTACACATACATACATTACAACATGCAGAAGAACTAAACATCTCTTGCTATTAAAGCCCCAGTTAGAAACCATTCAGAGCCTACATCATGTCACAACAAGATACTTCCAACTTTCCCATATGTCAACAGTCTCACCACAACATAAGCCAACCATATGACCACTACTTGACCATCCCATCAATTCAGCTTTAACTCAAACGCATCATGCACAAGATGGATTGGCTAAATCAAGAAACTATCCCCATACAGATCATCACTGTCCATCATCAAATCAGTCTAAGAAAATGCAGTTGACTGATAAAACAATATCAGGCCTACTCCGATTCCACACCTGCCCAGTCAATCACTAAAACTCATGTTCCATGAAAGTAAACTCATCACACTTCACATACGACACAGCATGTTCCCTTCCATTCACATGCCTAACTGATCATTCTATACACTACTTATACAATGGTAAAAACCTCAGATGAATACACTACATACAGCATTCCCATTCAGTGTTCGTCACAAAATGACATAGCATGTCAGTGAAACATCTATCTAAATACTAGGAAAAGATCAATTAGGAGTTTCTGCTCCCACTAATATGATACATTGTCACATAGACAACAATTCTATGTACTGCGATAGTGGCCTACCTAGCACACAGAATACATCCACAGATGAGCACAGATACACCAATAAAACAATAGACACCAAACAATGTGCATGAAGGGCTCATACCATTCCACCATACATGCTGAATAGAAACCTCTACATGACAAAATCTGAACACCTACATCCTTAACAACCGTCCAGACATATGATTCCTACTACCTAGGTCCAGAACTAACACTTACACAGCGGATTACTAATGTGCCCATGAATGATACCTACACCTAGACTCAAGCTAATTTACTGACAACATATCCTACAACACCAACAGGTGTATGTGAAATGGAACTTCTGCTATACCATTCAGGCAGAAATGAGCGGAGCCATAGCCATAACTGTCCAAACAGCCTCAGATATGCAAAGTGAAGACAGGGAAAGATTAGGCTACAACATCAAATGAGCCACAAAGTATCAATTGACAGATGATGCAGGCAGCAATTACCATATGTTGCACTCTTATAGGTATGGAATTGGCCTATGTAGCATGGGCAATAAACATGGGCTAAGGGTTAAGCAGCCCAGCCACCTACCTTCTCTGCAACAAATACATTGGGATGTAATCTATTTGTACACATGTCAATGTAATACCATGAAATGTGAATGTCTTATTGTCACCATGAGTTCCACATTGTAGGATGTCCACCCACATCAAACTTCAAATTTCACAATGTATGATTATTACATGACAAAAGGGACACCTCATCAGACCTCATAGCGAGTGTACTAAGTTGGCCATACCAAAGGCCTGTTTTGGATGAGAGCCTCACATGAAGTGCCCAACTATTTCAAGACACTGGATTACTTGTCCCTGTTACTCATCTATCAGAGGACAATAATGACACAGGGTACACATGGCCACACACTTGAACTGGACACCTTTGTGCAATTAACCACAGAAACTAAGTGAACACATGCAGCTTGGTCTGCTGGTCCTCCACTGCCACACGAGAAACATAGGTCTTATAGATTACTCAAACTGTGGAGTGACATTACATTTTTGGATTGTTTTTGCGACTCTATGTCACAAACATTGTACCTACATAGCATTTTCAAATGACATCATGGGTAGTATACAAACAAGTGACCAGGATGTAGTATCCAACATTCCTGTACATGTGATGGCTTACTCATTGCCATTTTTAACCATCCTCTATCTATCCTGTGCATAGTTTGTCATGGGAGATGTATTGTCCCAAAAGTCAGTGCAGTTCACACATCATTAGATGCTACGTGTATGACAAACACATATCCTGACTCATTTCTACACTGAATAGCATCTGATGGTTATCCACATTTACAGCACATGCATACAAGCACATTAATGAAATCACGTCTTGTGACGTTCACACAGAGGCCCAACATCCATTGAAATAGCCAATCCACAGACATTAACACACAGGCAATGAGTTAATGTATTAAGTTGCCTAGCATTGCTATCCTCTATTGAAGCACAACCTGCTCAAACTGCGTAATACTAATTTTTATTCAAAAGGTTTGGGTATCTGTTACGTCAGTGAAGAGTGCTCATCCGGTACAATAACATGAGTATTATGGTCTGCAGTAGTGTGGTCTGCCACATGTGCCCAAACACTGGAACACACAATGCAGGTGCAAACAGCCTATCTCTGTACAGTTACAGCTTTCATGTACGTTAAAAATGAGAGAAATGACACAAACACAGTAAAATACATATATTTTGACGCAAATGCATCAAAAAAGACACATATGTTTCAAAATTTGCCGCATATGCATTTAAAAATGACGCTCACAGCCATTATACATCTCTTGGCCCGAGCAGTAATTCCTACACTGTACCACATGAAATTGGTTACCAATGAAAAATATTTGGAACTATGAATGCGGGGGAATTTTTAATCATTTGCATCAAAAGAATTTGACGCACAGCCCGTAACTGTCATGAAATTTTGACACATCATCATAAAAACTCACCGCATTTGAGGCAGGAAGTGATGTCATAGGATATCCTGTTTACAGATATAGTACAGTGGGTGTACTTTCACTTTCACTTTCACTTTGCAGTCTGTGATTTTTCTAGACTGTGTGGCTGTGCTGAGAGTTTTGTCTGTCCAAATTGTGCTTTTGTCTCCTGTGTGCAATCATATTTGTCATCTGTTTTATTTGTAATTGTCTCAGTTGTTCATTGTAAGTGTGTTTTTGTCATATTTGGTGTCTAATTTTGTCTTTGTACTGTTGGGAGTGTGTAGTGGGTATTGTTAATTTGGGGATAGTTGGGCTGTTTGTGGGATACTTTACTTTCATTTTCCTCCCTCCTTTCCCTGTATTTCCCTCTGTACCCTTTCCTATTACTATTATATTGGTCATGTTGGGTAGGCCATGTCTGGTGAGAATGGGTGAGGAGGAGCTGGGGGCATTCATTTGGCAGGTGTGCCACTTCCTCCTCCTCATGATTGAGGCAGGTTGCAGGGTGATACAGGAGTATCACACGGAGGCGAGGAGGCTCAGGTGGTCCAAGGTGCTGTACCCTCTGCAGAGAATTTTCAACACACCGCGCAACAACCACCAACTCAAGCATCGCTGGGCTGACCTTGTTGCCAGAGAGAAAGACCTGCTGGACCACCTGGGTGTTGTGATTGGTGGCCCTGTTGGTGAGTACAATTCAGAGTAAAGTGCACATTTAAATGCTCTGTAGTGACAGTAGCAGATTTGTTGATATGCTGCAGGCAATGTTTTTGGACATGTGGAATGCAAGTTAAACATTGGTGGCCCTGAGTTAAACAATACTTGCTACACATTACCGTCATTTGTTGACGCAACAGCTGCACAAACTTGCAAAACACAACTTGATCTTCTAAATTAGTGCTGCTTTCACGTCAATAGATGATGGAAATGTGGCTCAAACAAATGTTTTATCCATGGTCTGTGAGTGTACCAGGAAAGAGATGTATTTCACAAGCTAAAGCAAGGAATTAATGTGGTCCCAATTATTTGGAATACATGTCTGAACTGTATTCCGGGCCATACGTACAAAGTTCTTCCTAACCTCAGGTAATATCTTAGGCTGATAGTTTGACTTGGTTTGTGCCGCAATTAACTTAGAAATGGATGCCAAAGTAATGCACACGGGTTCATATCTAAATGTTTGGTGCTACTTTCCATAACTGTAGCGTAAAACATGAAGCAAATGCTACAAATTGTGGAATACAAAATATCCCTTGCCCTCTGTTCATTGTTCCTGTGTGTTTTAAATAGCCTTGGGCACAATAGCTGGAACAAAGCTGATGCACTTGCCATCGATGTTACTTTATAGCCATGCAGTTCTCATAAGTTATTGGGTCATCATGGGATACCTGAAGTTGGTGAATGCATGGTCACAATGTATTACTTGCATGATGTTGTGCAAGGGACCCCTGACCAATTCCATCATACATATAAAGTCCCCAAATACTTTGCTACTTTACGGTTGGTACACCCCCTGCTGATCTAGTGCAGCATATGTACAATAGCTAACTTCCCAGTATGAAGGCTATCACAGACATGGGTGTCTGCTAAGATCAGAAGACCAGCATTCCTGTGACTGCTGCCATTCCCAAGATGCATACAAATTGAAACCTACATCATCATGGTTGCCACAGTAGGACATTTGCTAAACCATGTTTCAATAATGGGACAGTGCCAGTTTGCTGTATACCTGCTGATCTCCCAACTTGGCTAATGTAAGATGATGAATGTGGCTAACTGTGAATTCCAATACCCGATATGTGTACACAGGGCAATGAGTGAAACATTTCAGGTGCAATGACTACACCTGTGCCCATGCATTCTGTCATGAATGACCAAAATATACACTGTCAGCAAATATTTCTTTGTTGTATTAATTTAGATAAATGGCCAATCCATGTTTAGCGTCAGATTGTCATCAAGTAATGCACAGGATCCCTGCCATTATGGTGTCATAGGGGCATATGTGGCTCAGGGCACACTGTAAATGTAGCATATGTAACCTACACACAACACAGGCCCACATGTAAGGGACCACAGAAAGCATAAAAACTAATGAGCTAAACTCAACCCACATGAGCATCACACAGTAACTGATTGTCCCTTGATGCACAAGCCACAATACCTGAGTGACTGGTATTGCAGTGCAGCAGGAATGTGGGGTTGCATGTCTCTCATAACAACAAATGAAGAAATGGAGTACACTCTATAAATGAATCTGCAACCAATTGATGAATCATGTTTGTCACCAAATGATAGTTAGGGCCACTGCATGTGTGCATATGTGTGTGTATCACTCACTGGAGTGACAGGGTCTATAAATGTTTGCAGTGGTATGTCTGTTGGAGTGTCATCATGCCTGAGGGGCTGGACCTTCAGATATAATGTCACACACAGTAATTTGTTCTTCAAAGTGTTGTACAGTGCACAGACATTGAGCACATTTCAGCCTTCCATGTTTACAGGTGGACCTGCCCCCTACACAATTGGAGAAGTGGCTCGATTTGCAGACCAAGACATATCCAGTAAGTGTTGATATTTCAGTTCTGTGTTGTGTTTGCAGCTGTTGTGTAATTGACTCCTGTGTGTTGGACACAAAGCAAGGTATGATGTGCTGGCACATGATCTGATATGTGACTTGACTGGAGTTTGACTTGTTTTTCCATATTTGAGTTGGACAATCAGTGGTGTAGAGTCATATTTTGGGATGGTAGTGCAGCCCTGTAGGCATGGCCATGTGAATAGGGTGACATTTGTTGTTACATTTCTTGTAATGAAATATTTGGAGAGAGCCATTTTCATGAATTAGTCAGCAAGTCATTCCCTGATTCACACAGAGTAGGAATGCCAAAGTATTACCCACATACTTGAGCCTCTATGTTCACTAATGAACACATTAGACTGTATGTTTGAATTCCTAGCAGCATCTAGCTCCACATGTTATGCTACTTTTATGTGGCACCCGAGTACAATGTCATAGGTGTGCATGCAGCTCTTGCCCAGATGGGTGCTTGCATCTATGTGCTTGTTGTAGGACAGGTGTTGGTGGTATCAAATGATGTTAACAATTGTCCGCAATTAGGAACATAAATGTGGATGGGATTGTACAATGTTTGTGTCTATCCTAGTTGGACACCTTCCTTACCTGTGGTGGACTGACTAAACCCATTGACAGCTGTCCAAAGCTTCCTGGCTGTCCTTAATGTTTGAAAGTATGTGTTGCTTGTCCATCCCCCCCCCCTGAGGCACAGGCTTAGGGCTATGAAATATGTGTACTTAGGTGTGAGGATCCAGGTGTAGTACACAGACATGTAATTCTGAGATTCATTTGTTCCAACCTAGGATATCCACTCATGATTAGCAACTGCATACCATCCTGGCAATTCCATTTAGAAATCACAGATCTTGTGGCCCTTGATTGTCATCTGGAAGATAGCCATTACTTGGCCTGTCACATGTGGAGGACTAGCAGCATTTGTTATGTGACTAATGGCAGAACAATGATGCTTAGATCATTTAAGTAGGTACACAGCTTTTTGAGCATTGCTGTGCTGTTAGATAGGACATGTGTAGGCTGCATTGGCATGTACTTACTCAGGGGGAATCTGTGATCTCTACTGTGATTTGGCCTGTTTAAGATAATATTGATGTATTTTTTGAATATCATCAGTAGCTGTCTCACACACTGATGTAACTAATGTTTGGTTTTCTCTTTTTTAACAGCAGCCAACATTGATGCCAATCAGATCCGCGAGTTCCAGAGGAGGGCGATGCATTACCGCCACATTCAGGATGTTGAGTCTGGGTTCCGCCACATGGCACGGCGTCATCGCCATGAGAGAGCCACAAGGGTGTGGAGGGCATTTGCCCAAGGGGGCCCATCCCTGATTACAACAGCCGCCACCACCAGCACCACCACTCCGACCCAGGTGGCACCAAGGATGGCAGCCACCACTGCAGATCCGTCAACATCCTCTGCTCCTGGACCACTGACAGCAGCCCCTTCACCTCCCCCTCCATGCATGGCACCGGCAACTGCACAACCCTCCACAACTGGCACACAGACCACCCCTGCTGCAGTCATTGACAATGTAGAATTTCATAACATGCAAAGTGACATGCAACGGATGTTGCACAGACTGGACAGGCTGCAACAGGAGGTGTCCCAGGTCAACAGGAGAGTGTGTGGGATAAAGAAAATCCTGCGTAAGGCAAACTTGTGACATTGTGACCCTCAGCCATGATTCCCTCCCCTCACTCCTCTTTCCTGGTTCTTATATTTAGTGGGTTTTGAGGGCTTAGTGTTAGTTTAGAATAGGCTGTTAGTTTAGTTAGTATAAGTGGGTTGGGGGTTGGAGGGTATGATATTTTTGCATGTGTATTTTTTGTGGGTGGGTGGGTATGGGATGATGTTGGGGTGTTTGTGTATTAAAAATTAAAAAAACAAACAAAAAAATATAAAAAAACACACACAAAAAAAAAATATATATAATTGTTTAGGATAAGATAGTATGGGGGTCATTCTGACCCTGGCGGTAATTACCGCCATGGCAGAGGTCGGCGGTAGCACCGCCAACAGGCTGGCGGTGCACCGCTGGGCATTCTGACCGCGGCGGTTCAGCCGCGGCCAGAAACGGAAAGTCGGCGGTGTTCCGCCGACTTTCCGCTGCCCTTGAGAATCCTCCATGGGGGCGGAGCGCGCTCCGCCGCCATGGGGATTCTGACACCCCCTACCGCCATCCTGTTCATGGCGGCTCTCCCGCCATGAACAGGATGGCGGTAGGGGGTGCCGCGGGGCCCCTGGGGGCCCATGCCAATGGCATGGGCACGGCAGGGGCCCCCGTAAGAGGGCCCCAAAAAGTATTTCAGTGTCTGCCCAGCAGACACTGAAATACGCGACGGGTGCAACTGCACCCGTCGCACCTTCCCACTCCGCCGGCTCAATTCTGAGCCGGCATCCTAGTGGGAAGGTTGATTTGCCCTGGGCTGGTGGGCGGCCTTTTGACGGCCGCCCGCCAGCCCAGGGCAAATGTCAGAATCACCGCCGCGGTCTTTCGACCGCGGTGCGGTGTTCTGACGGCAGTACCTTGGCGGACGGCCTCCGCCGTCCGCCAAGGTCAGAATGACCGCCTATGTGTTTAGGTTAGTATATGTTGTCCTCCATGTGTCCCGTCATATAAGAGGGTGGGGGGTTGATGTTGAGAGTGTTTAGTTCAATGTGATAAGTAAGTTTAGCTTAAGGTAGTTAGGGCCACTTGTGGGTAATGTGTAGTTAGGATAGGTTAGTTAAAATGTTTCCCCTAGTTTTAGCATCCTATTTTTACAGTTAAATAAATACTTAGGTACTCCTTTACAGTATGTGTCATATGCTTGGGGATCAGGGCCTTGGCTTGGGTTAACAGTGTCAATTTAGTGTGTGCATTTGTGTGCCATCCTGCATCCAAATCCCAATTGAGCTGTCACATTGGCAGCTTCACCAAAGCTACTTCTCTATGCATCTGTGATCTATTGCACCCACCACTCAAGGTTCCTAAGGTTCCCAATGTGTTGTTAAGTTTGGATGTATGATTTAAATCTGTGATACTTTGAGATAAGATTTTATATTGAGCACACTGTGGTATGTCTGCCTGCAGCCTGATGTTCATGTGAACCCAGATAAGGTGAGTGATGGGGTAATCTTATGTAGTATAGTATACATGACTCATACCTATCATTTCTTACATTGTACTGCCAGGTTACTTATTTGTCCGTATACTTATACACATCCAAAGAAAAATTTGAAGACATTGATTTTCTGCTTAGACATCCCTTGAAGCAGACTTTTTCTGTCCAATACAGCATTATACTGTAATTTGTCTATTTACTTCAGAATTAACCCTCAGGAAGGGCAGATGATGGTACAATCCAGACCCCAGTGCATAGTTATCAGCCCACAATCTTTCAAGTCAGTTGTATTGACATTCTATGGGCATTGACATGAGGCAAACATCACTAATTTCCCTCACGTTTGATGTGTCACATTACACAGAGACAAAGTGGTTGTGTAAGGGCTATTTATTTTAGAGTGCTGTTGTGCAATATTTACATAGTCCAGGATTGTGAGCCCATTAGTGTGACGCCTTCTATTGTGATACTACACAAATGCAAAATGACATGTAATTGGACATGCTGTGGTGAAGTGTCATACAGTGCAGAGGAACATGAATTGCCGATGAGGTAGTGAGAGACAATCACAGAGCATAGTGTCAAGGTAAACAGTGGGCTGGAGAACAGTGCTTGCAAGCAGCTGTTGCAAGGCTGGCATGTTACGAAGCACAGGACCTTGGTTATAAGTGCCCATTTGGCATGGACTAGTGCTACCAGGTACTCTTACGGGTGAAGGTGATCAGTTCCGCATCTTCATCTTCTGATGTGTGCGTCGTCTCCTCTGCCCTTGGTGGTGGTGGGTTTGAAGGAGCAACACACACTTCAGTATTTGAAGACGTGGAGTCATAAATCCCGGTAGCTGCCAACTGTGGGGCTATTAGGAGCAGTACTGCAGCAAGGAGGAGCTGCTGGTTCCTAAGTATAGCAGCTACATCACTGTGGTAGACAGCCAGGTCAGCCCTGAGGGGGTCAAGAGTGCATTTGTGCACACGTAGAAAGGTTTGGGATGCCAGTTGTTGTGTCAACTCCCTTACTGCTGTGCTGATTTCCTTCACACTTTGATGGAGTTCTTGCAAGATAGATGTTCGCCCTTGCATGGCTGCTGCCTGCTCAGCAGATGACATCATGCACAAACGCACCCCCTCTAGGCTGGCTGCCATATTTTGCATCCCCACCCGCAACTCCAACTACAGTGCTCTCAAAGCTAGTGCCAGTGTCGTCAGAGTCCTCAGCTTGGTTGGAGCTGGCAGGTCGTACAATTGGGGTGGTGGGTTGTTCCTCTGTGATGGCTGCTACTTTTGTGCTCCTCCTTGCAACTGAAAGTATGGTCTGGAGGGTTCTGAGGACATTTTGGAGGGTCTGCTGGTTGATGTTTGTCAGCTCGTCATGCACATCATCAGGGAAGTCCAGGACAGTCATATCCCCAGGAGAGCCATCGTTCTCTGCAATGAAATATTGTACAATTAGTGTGTCTGTGTTGTGACATTTGTAATGTGACATGCCTGACTTCGTTAGTTGCACATTGTGATCTTGGTTCCTGTTCATTGTTCCTGTCATTAAGATTAGCATTCTCCCAGGTCTATGCCCCACCTGCATGTCACATGTAATGTGAACAGTTTGGGGAATTGTCTGCGTCACATCCTCTAGGTGTAGGTTCTGCCCAAGTTGTATGTTGACACCTTCTTGTACAACTCAACCCTCTATCTACTTCCATTATCATGGTGTGGCCTTGCACTGGCTGTGAGTGTACCGATGGCACTTGCACCACACTTAACAATCTGGAACTGACCCAGTCTCAGATATTTCACATCCAGCTATATGTTGCTGAGACCTAGCATATACTATGTATAGCAATGGCCTGGCACAATCCAGGTGTCAGCATTGGTAGTGTGTAATGTTGATGTTGGGGAATGTGTGCTACATTGGATTGCACTGATGGTCCTAGCAGTGTTGCATTTCCTCTTCTGACTGTGCGGGTGTGTTTCACTTGCCGAAAACATATGTCCTCTACCTCAATTCTGTTGTTTTAGCACTATGACAGTTGGGATGTTGCATGGTGGCATTGCAGCTATTGCGACCCAGGCAAAGGGTAGACCCTGACATGTGCAGCATGTGTATGACATTATTGCTGTGTACCGCATAATGTTTATGACAATGGCTGATGTTTGTAGCGACTATGGACATGAGCATTTGACAGGATTAGCACATTTTTATTGATTACAGGGAATTGATAATGTTGTAATCCTGAACGCTCTAATTTGGGTGTGTTTGATCCATGGGCACGTAACTGCCATTAGCTACTTGTCCTGCATACATAGCAGAGGTGGTAGTGGCAACTGTTATCAATGTTAAATTCCACTTGCGGATATGGCCTGAGACTGTTCATTGCACCCTACTACATGTAGCGAGAATACTAGCTATTGTGTGACAGGCTGCCAGTTTTACGTTGTACACTAGCCTCCTGGACTGGCTTTTCTTTTCTAAGATCCTTGGCATGGCAGCATACCTCCATGCAAAGGTTGTTGGTGTAGTGTTGTGCTGTGCCCCAGGTTTGCCCAGCACAGCCCATGCCCCTGTGCCATGCCCCTTTGCCCTTTCCTCTACCTGATTATCATGGCTTACATGCATTGTG
The DNA here is from genome assembly GCF_031143425.1 of Pleurodeles waltl. Lineage (NCBI taxonomy): Eukaryota > Metazoa > Chordata > Amphibia > Caudata > Salamandridae > Pleurodeles > Pleurodeles waltl. Next base: position 671,757,117 of record NC_090444.1, read on the forward strand.
TAGTAGGTATGTCCCCCCCGCTTGCAGTTAACAATTAGGCATTTTAGTTCCCCATGCAACTTACCCTGCATCTGTGTTGTTTCCTGGTAGTCTGAGCTGTCCTGTCCTTGAATCCCTGTGACGATCTCCTCAGGGATGACGGCTGCCACCATCTCCTCCATGTGGTCCAGGGCCTCCTGCGGTGCTGGACTCCTACCTCCAGTCTGCAGTCCTGCCTTCCTGTTCCTTGCCATCTTTTCCCTGGTCCTGCACTTGCAGTCATGCCAGTGTTTCTTGCAATCATGGCTGTTCTACGCACTTCTGCCACACTGTTGATCTTATCGACAATTTGTTGCCAAATTGCCTCTCTCCTACCAATTGGCAATTTAGAGGTGACAAAAAGTTGGTGCTGGTGTTCCGTCACCTCTTTCACCAGTATTTCATGCTCCTCTGCACTGAACTGACACTTGCTTTTCTTCTTTTCCCTCTGGGTCTTGTGTGGGTCCTCCTGGCTGGTTCCTGGTCAGTTGTCATCTTCCTGGGGTCTAACAGAGCTTCTGGAATCCATTTTGGGGCTCCTTTGCACATTTTGCAGTGTTTACGGCACTTTTTGACGCTATTGCATCAAAAAAAGGCGCGTATCTGGTTTGCGACGTCGTAAACCGGATCAAAGTCAGTTTTGCTGCATTAACGTCATTTTTCTTTACAATGTGGCGCATTGGTTTGAGTAAAAAAAATTACTCTCACCAGTGGTTTGCGCCCTCGCCCGTCAAAGTATAAATTTGACGCCCGGGTGGTGCAATGAGATGGTGTTAGCCAGCATTCAAATTTTTTACGCAAACCAGCGCCGGCACTGGTTTGCGTCAAAAAGTATAAATATGGGCCTAGGTGGGAAGGATGACACAGTAGCTTAAAAATTTGTATGGCTGAGTAGAGTCACACATATGACTCAGTCACATGTGCATCTCCACGTGCAGTCATACTATTTGGTAGACAAAGGTGATTAACATGTTCCCATGCACAATAGAATGGCCACATCAGTGTTTGTATGTTGCCAACTGTAGTACCATGTATTCCTAGAAGTCACCATACCTGTAGCACGTACCACATTGTCACAGCTGCAATACTTAAACATCATACACTTAGAGGCAATTACATGGGTTCTGTCAGTACTTATACCCTTGTGGCTGCTGTGCTGCCCTCAAATGCCCATCCAGTTCAGGGTAGGCCACCGCAAAAATGTGGTCCATTAGGGGGATCTAGATCTGACAGGCACCGCTTCTTTGTTGGTAGGACATCCCCAGCTGGGACTCTGCGGTCTTCCAAGTCCAGCATCTCAGGTCCTCCCAGTGCTTCCTACAGTGGGTGCTCTGCCAGCTTTGGACCCCCATGGTTTGGGCTTGCTTGGCAATGGCATCGCAAATTCCCTTCTTCTGATGGGCGTTCACCTGCATTGATGACACAAACAAAAGGAAAAAGTCATGTCCACAGGCACCATACCAATAGTAGTGGACAGTATGCATCAGCACGTAGACAAACATTCCGATCCTCTCAACTCACACTCATTTACAGATTATCATCTGCATACATCAACACCTTCACTACTTTACATTTCAAATACATCATCATTCACCACACCTATCACACATTGGTATTGCATTGGACTCACCTGCTCCTCTGGTGCACCATATAGCTGTTCATACAGGGATAGTACCACTTCCATGAGCTTCTCCAGCTCGTCAGGGGTGAAGGCTGGGGTCCTATCACCTGCAGGATGTGGCATGATAGCTCCCAGAGGCAGTACACAGCAGCTCAGGTTGTGGAGGTCTTGCTGGCAGCAGTGTCAGTAGGCAAGTGATAAATACTGCAGAAAATGGCAGTCACATCCCCCACGTACAGGATTGTCACCGCCGGCAGACATCTCCATTCGCCCAAGACTGCCAAAGGCAGCAATGTGTTCCAGTGGCAATTTCTACTGCGGTTGTAACAACTTCCGCTGGCAGACTTAAGTCACTTCCATGTGTCCAGTACAATAGGTCAGACGGCTGTCATTTTAAGCACATTACATGGATGGAAGGTTTTATCATCTTTACTCTACCCCATATCATGCAGTACAACTATGAGTACTGCATTCATGTTTAGTTGTCAATTTGTGCATCTGTGCAGTAAATGCTGCGTTACAGGAGGACATGTACACCTACTCGGATGTTCCCATGGTTTTTTGCATACATAGCTAATGTGCAACAATATGTGTAAGACATGTCAAATCGGTTGGAGTAACAGGCATGCACAGAAACTGATTAATCTGTATGTATAGACCAATAGTTAAGTGGGGGATGTTCCCTAAGGAGGGCGTCATCAGGTTCATACCTATGTGCTGTGATGTAGATATCTGAGTTTGTAACCAACTTTGACAGCAGATATGGGTTAGTTGTGTATCTGACTTTACAAGATGTCTGCATGCTGCATGTCACATACTATTTAGAAATTTCTTCACATAGTTTTCCTGCCATGAGGATAGGACGGCAACCACCAGAGTACCGTCCACTAGTAGACCTGCACACCATGGAGTAGAGACATTGGGGGTCATTCTGACCTCGGCGGTAAAAGGCCCTTACCGCCGGTCAGAAGTCCGCCATACTACCGCCGCGGCCGCGGTAGACCGCCACGGTCATTCTGACCACCAACTGTGAAACCGCCAAAAATCCGACATCCAAGGAAGGCCGCCACATCAGCGGGCCGCGGAAAACTGGAGAAGTCCAAACCTCCACCGTCACACCAACACAAACACGCCCATGCCATTCTGACCCACGAATCCACGCGGCGGTCTTTCAACCGCGGTATTCCATTGGCGGTACACACCGCCGCGGTCAAAATACACACACATCTACAAAACACTGCCACATTGGACATTTTGAAATACGCACACCTGAGACACATACAAACAACGCTCCCACACATCCAATCAACTATAAAACACACACCCACATCACCCACAAACCCCCACTAGTTGGAAATCGGAGCGAAGGCGAGAGCGAGAGAGATAGAGATAGCGAACACAGCATTAGAAAACCCCAACACACACAGGAACCCAACTTCATCACCCACACCACATCTACGCACACCTCACCACAGATCACCACGCACATCACCACAAACACCACCCCACACCTCATCCACACCACCCCATGGCACCCCAAAGACACCCACGGTTTTCGGACCAAGAACTCCGGGTCATGGTGGAGGAAATCATGAGGGTTGAGCCCCAGCTCTTCGGCACACAGGTGCAGCACACCACCATAGCAAGGAAGGCTGAGCTATGGCAAAGGATCGTAGACAGGGTCAACGCTGTGGGACAGCATCCCAGAAATCGGGAAGATATCAGAAAGCGATGGAACGACCTACGGGGGAAGGTGTGCTCGATGATCTCCAGGCACAACATCGCTGTGCAGAAGACTGGCGGCGGACCCCCACCCACCCCACCCCAATTCACAGCATGGGAGCAAGAGGTGGTAAACATCCTGCATCCTGATGGCCTCGCTGGAGTACACGGAGGAATGGACTCTGGTAAGTCGAATCTCAACTACTTCACTCCCCCCAACCACCAGCATGCCAACCCCCCCTCCAATATCACCCCCCAGCACATAACCTCCCTGCCAATGTCTCACCAGCACAACCCACCCTAAACAACACCAACCCCTGAATGCCAACACAAACCATAGACAGCCACCATCAAAGCATGACCATTGCACATACCCATACACCCCCCCCAAACCCTCACAACACCTCCCACAAGGGAATGCCAGCACTGGGGGACAAGGGCACCCAAAATGCACGCCATGGCACACACAGAAACAATAACCATACTCCTTCACCCCTGCAGGGCCCGAACGCCAACACACCGCCACGGAGGGTCCAGAGATGTCCATCCCACCCCCAGAACAGGCCCCCAGCGAGGACAGCAGCTCTGTCGACCTCGAACCTGACGACCAGCCCGGACCATCGGGGACCTCTGGACAGTCGGTTTCCCACACACAGACACAGGCCACAGCAGACCCAAACCCCTCTGGGAACACCAGCACAGCTCCCACCCAGCGGGCCCATGCCTCTGTCCCGCGGACGCGTCAATCAGCGGTGTGTCCGCCACTACAGGGCACCCAGGCTGACCCAACACCCCAACAACAACAGGGACCTGGGGGCAGTGGTAGTGGGCACACCGTCCAGGGGACAGAGGCCCGGGGAAACAGGGCAACTGGGAGGGCTGCTGTGCGACAGGGGGGGGAGGACAGGCCCAGGGAACCGACTCTCCAAGAGGCCCTCACCACCATCATGGGAGCATACCATCACTCCCAGGAGACGATGGCGACGGTACTGGCCAGGTTCACCGAGATCCAGGCACAGCAGGAGGAACGGTACATGGGGTTCAGCAATGAACTCCGGGACATCGCTACCGCAATGGGGACCATAGTCCAGGCCCTCAACCGGATAGAAACCACATTGCGGGAGCATGTGGCACCGCAAAGGGCCCCTGTCACTAGCCAGGAACAGCCTACCACCTCCGCCGGTGCTAGTGGTCAGGAGGCCCCCACAGAACGACGGGCCACCAGAACCCCACCTCCTGCTGAAGAACAACCACCCCGCAAGAGGAACCTGAGATCTCAAAGGAAGACAGAGTAGGATGCCAAGACCCCCGCCAGTCTAATATCCCCCCGGATGTCATTCCACTGTCCCACAGTGTCACCCTGTCCAACCTTGAACTGCCCCTGCTCCATCCTTCCACAGCCAAATGAACAATGCACCTGTGCGACCGAGAACTGGACTCTGCCATGGACATAACTCCACCCTCACCCTTCACCGTTTTAATATCATGTACCAAAATATAGCACAAAAAATAAATCACTCATTGCACATAAATCATTCTGGAGTCAGCCTGTATTATTTACAAATGTATAACACATTACTTATCAATAATGTTCTGTTATTTATGTGTGGACAACATACCGATGTCAATAAGCATTAGTCCATGGGCTAACCAAGCAGAAGTCACGCAGTGGGTCATACAGCACTGAAAAGGGAAGGGAAAAGTAAACTTCAGTTTAAAAGAACTGGGGGGAAATACACAAAGTAAAGATGCAGGGGGCATTCAGTAAATAGTACATGGCATGGGTGATTCCTACCTGTGTGCTACTGAAAATACTGATGGATAACTCTGTCCCTGTTGTCTGGGTCGTCCTCTTCGTCTTCCTCCTCTTCACTCTCCGCAGGCTCCACAGCTGCTTCAACACCACCATCTGGACCATCCTCCTGCAGGAAGGGCACCTGACATCGCAATGCCAGATTGTGAAGCATGCAGCAGGCCACGATGATCTGGCACACCTTCTTTGGTGAGTACATCAGGGATCCCCCTGTCATATGTAGGCACCTAAACCTGGCCTTCAGGAGGCCAAAGGTTCTTTCAATGACCCTCCTAGTTCGCCCATGGGCCTCATTGTACCGTTCCTCTGCCCTGGTCCGGGGATTCATCACTGGGGTCAATAGCCAAGGCAGGTTGGGGTAACCAGAGTCACCAATTAGCCACACACGTTGTCTCTGTAGCTGTTCCATCACATAAGGGATGCTGCTATTTCGCATCACATACGCGTCATGCACTGACCCAGGGAACATGGCATTCACATGGGAGATGTACTGGTCAGCCAAACAGACCACCTGAACGTTCATCGAATGGTAACTTTTCCTGTTTCTGTACACCTGCTCATCGTCTTTTGGGGGTACTAAGCCACATGGGTCCCATCAATGGCACCAATTATGTTGGGAATATGTCCAATGGCATAAAAATCACCCTTCACAGTGGCCAAATCGACCTCCTCAGGGAATACAATGTAGCGCCGCATGTGTTTCGTCAGGGCAGACAACACTCTAGACAAGATCTTTGAAAACATAGGCTGAGACATTCCAGATGACATGGCCACTGTTGTCTGGAATGAGCCACTTGCCAGAAAATGGAGGACTGACAGAACCTGCACTAGAGGGGCAATTCCTGTGGGTTGGCGGATGGGGGACATCAGGGCTGGCTCCAGCTGGGCACACAGTTCATGTATAGTGGCTCGGTCAAGTCGGTATCGTAGTATGATGTGGCGTTCTTCCATTGTCGACAGGTCCACCAGCGGGCGGTACACGCGAGGATTCATCCTTCTCCTCGCAAGTCCCAGCGGACGGTGCCTAGGAAGGACAACATGGAGCACAGAGTCAAGCAAGTCACAGGTACGTTCACCACTGCATGCACAGTACACGAAAAGGTATGGATGGCTATGTGTGGATGTGTGGCAATGCAAGGCCTAGGCCTGTGTGACGCAGTTGAAATTAAGCCATGTGGGCCCTTGAAATGGCGGCTGCCTGACCGGTGAAGTGGGACAATGGGATGTGAGGTCAATGCGCTGGCGTGGCACACCGTGGCGGTAGGCGGTCGAAGACCGCTATACGAACCCGCATTGGTTAACATTGAACCCTATGGGATTCAGGAGCCAATGACGATGTGCGCCGGCGGTCGCGGTACGCACCGCCGCGGTACGCACCGCCACGGCCGTGACCGCCATTTTCTATCTGCCTAATCACTCGATACCTGATCATCCACAGGAGAGGACCTATACTGCAAGTGCTGCTGTGACCTCGGTCTGGAAGTGACAATGGCTGCTGCGACTGGGGAAAGGGCCCCTGCCTTCACGTCTGAAGAGTTGGAGAAACTAGTGGATGGGGTCCTCCCCCAGTATGCGCTACTCTACGGTCCTCCAGACCAACAGGTGAGTACACTGAGTGCACATTGAATGGGTTATGCCTGTGTGGAGTGGGGTGGATGTAAGTTGTTGGGGTGGGGAGAAAATGAGGAGTGCAACGCACGACAGATGAGAGAATGGGCCACATGGCAAGGTTGGGGAGGGGGGGCATGTACTCCAAACATGCCGAAATTTCACGTTTTCTCTTTCCCACCCTGTACATGTCTAACAGGTGAGCGCCCATCAGAAAATCGACATTTGGCGTGCCATCGCCAAGGAAGTCCGGGCCCTGGGGGTCTACACCAGACGGGGCACCCACTGCCGCAAGAGGTGGGAGGACATCCGCCGCGGAACCCGAAAGACCGCCGAGTCACTGCTGGGGATGGCCTCCCGACCTAGGAGGGGTGCCAGTCGTACCCTGACCCCCCTGATGTCCCGGATCCTGGCGGTGGCCTACCCTGATTTGGATGGGCGCTTGAGGACATCACAGCAGACACAAGGGGGTGAGTACCTGCACATTCTGCTATCCTTAAGCGCAGTTGAGGCGTCTGGGTGGGGGAGGAGGGCCGTGGGTGACACTAGGCCAGGGCGCTTTCTGTAGTGTAGTCCCCTCCCTTAGACATGGCCCTGTGCCCCCGCCCCCCACCTCTGTAGGGTGCCAAGTACAGCTATCCATGGTCCTGCATCACCCATGTGCGCGTCTGTTGTCCCTAGACCTGTTGGCCTAGTCAGAAGTACTGAGTAGTGTACCCCAATTTCGCGGCTTAGTGCATGAGGCACCTGTGTCTGTCCTCTCCGCCAACGGTATTGACAAGGCATACACTCAACTTTGTTTTATTTCTCCCCCCACCCTTATTCTTTGTCTTCTTGTGCATTAGCATCATCAGGCGGAGGAGAATTGGCGTCGGAGCACGAGGGAGCTGCAAGTCACAATGCCCCGGTGGGCACTGGAACAGACACCGAGGGCACCAGTGATCCGGAGGGCGAGGGGAGCACCACAACGGGGACCGGTGAAGACACCAGCGACACGGACACGTCCTCGTTTGGGAGCTCCCTAGCGGTGGCGGCAACATCCGGGCCCCCGCCTCCACAGGTACAGCCGCCACCCAGCGCTCCAGCTCCGCCCTCCCAGCAGCCCCTCAGCCTTCGCTCCGTGCCCGCTCGCCCAGGAAGGCGGGCGTCTCCTTCGCCCCAGGCACCTCAGCCCCTGCCCCAGTTACCCCTGCTGCCCTCAGTGCGGAGCTCATTGACCTCGTGAGGACGCTCATTGTTGGGCAGACTACCCTTTTGAATGCCATCCAGGGGGTGGAAAGGGAGGTGCATCGGAGCAATGCCTACCTGGAGGGCATTCATTCGGGTCAGGCTGCCCTTCAACGATCGTTCACTGCTCTGGCCTCAGCACTGACGGCAGCCATTGTCCCTGTCTCCAGCCTCCCTCTTCTAACTGCCTCCACCCTTTCTCTGTCTCCTGTCCCTCAGCCTATCCCATCCACACCATCAGACCAGCCTGCACACACCTCAACACCCAAGGCCAGATCATCCAGACACAAGCACCACAGGACACACAAGCATTCACCCCAGCAACACCCAGATGCAGACATTCCAACAGTCACTACCACCTCTGTGTCCCCCTCCTCCTCGTCTCCCTCCTCCCTCCCTGTGACGTCTACACTCACACCTGCATGCACACCACCATCAGCCAGTGCTTCCATCACCAGCACACCCTCCACTACAGTCCTCACACGTGCAGTCACCACCCCCACTGCCATCTACACGTCCCCTGTGTCCTCTCCCACTGTGTCTGTCACCCCCTCTTCCAAGACACATAAACGCAGGCAGACACCCAAACAACAGCCAACCACCTCACGACAGCCTACGCCTCAGTCACCTGCACCCAAAGACAGCACACCTGACTCTCCAACAACCACATCCTCTTCCTCCACTTCCATCACCACTACTCCTACCCTTTACCTTGGTCCTAAGAAATATTACCTCTCTAATCTTAACCTCTTTCCCTCCCCTGACCCACCCCCTCCATCGGTTAAGAGTCCCAAGAGCACCTCAGCCACCACCAGCCCAGCTTCGAGTGTCCAAGTGGTGCATGGCTTCTGGAGTCCACCCTTTGGCGGCAGTGACACTTCACTGAGCAGCAAGGGGACACCCAGCCCACCCCCAGGCAAGAGGACACGTAAACTGAAGGGCCGCCGTGAGAGGACTGAGACGGCTGCCCCCAAGGAGCCAACAACGGCCACTTCACCTTCCACAACAGCCAGGGGAGGCAAGGGCCCGAGAGCCCCATCTAAGGAGCAAAAGGGCAGCAGGGCGGAGAGGTCATCCATCAGGAGCGAGGAGCTGGAGGGCCCCGCAAGCCCCATCCCGCCTGCAAGGGACGACAGCAAAGGGCCCAGGACTCCGTCCCCGAAGGGGCCTGCCACTGCACAGTCGGAGGGCGAGTGAGCAGGGTGTCCAGCCCAGGTCCGGCTCCCTAGACTTCCTGGAAGAGCACCGCTGAAGAGGGCCCCGCCGTGAAGACAGGCACCGCTGAAGAGGGCCCCGCCGTGAAGACAGGCACCGCTGAACAGGGCCCCGCCGTGAAGACAGGCACCGCTGAACAGGGCCCGCCGTGAAGACAGGCACCGCTGAAGAGGGCCCCGCCGTGAAGACAGGCACCGCTGAAGAGGGCCCCGCCGTGAAGACAGGCACCGCTGAAGAGGGCCCCGCCGTGAAGACAGGCACCGCTGAACAGGGCCCCGCCGTGAAGACAGGCACCGCTGAAGAGGGCCCCGCCATCTCATGCACCGCTCCGCTGGGCCCTTCCTGTCAAGCACCGCTCCGCTGGGCCCTTCCTGTCAAGCACCGCTCCGCTGGGCCCTTCCTGTCAAGCACCGCTCCGCTGGGCCCCGCCGCCTCAAGCACCGCTCCGCTGGGCCCCACCGTCTCAAGCACCGCTCCGCTGGGCCCTTCCTGTCAAGCACCGCTCCGCTGGGCCCTTCCTGTCAAGCACCGCTCCGCTGGGCCCCGCCGTCTCAAGCACCGCTCCGCTGGGCCCCGCCGTCTCAAGCACCGCTCCGCTGGGCCCTTCCTGTCAAGCACCGCTCCGCTGGGCCCTTCCTGTCAAGCACCGCTCCGCTGGGCCCCTCCATCTCAAGCACCGCTCCGCTGGGCCCTTCCTGTCAAGCACCGCTCCGCTGGGCCCCGCCGTCTCAAGCACCGCTCCGCTGGGCCCCGCCGTCTCAAGCACCGCTCCGCTGGGCCCTTCCTGTCAAGCACCGCTCCGCTGGGCCCTTCCTGTCAAGCACCGCTCCGCTGGGCCCCGCCGTCTCAAGCACCGCTCCGCTGGGCCCCGCCGTCTCAAGCACCGCTCCGCTGGGCCCTTCCTGTCAAGCACCGCTCCGCTGGGCCCTTCCTGTCAAGCACCGCTCCGCTGGGCCCCGCCGTCTCAAGCACCGCTCCGCTGAGCCCTGCCGTCTCAAGCACCGCTCCGCTGGGCCCTTCCTGTCAAGCACCGCTCCGCTGGGCCCCGCCGTCTCAAGCACCGCTCCGCTGGGCCCTTCCTGTCAAGCACCGCTCCGCTGGGCCCTTCCTGTCAAGCACCGCTCCGCTGGGCCCCGCCGTCTCAAGCACCGCTCCGCTGGGCCCTTCCTGTCAAGCACCGCTCCGCTGGGCCCCGCCGTCTCAAGTACCGCTCCGCTGGGCCCCGCCGTCTCAAGCACCGCTTCGCTGGGCCCCGCCGTCTCAAGCACCGCTCCGCTGGGCCCTTCCTGTCAAGCACCGCTCCGCTGGGCCCCGCCGTCTCAAGTACCGCTCCGCTGGGCCCCGCCATCTCAAGCACCGCTCCGCTGGGCCCTTCCTGTCAAGCACCGCTGCGCTGTGCCCCGCCGTCTCAAGCACCGCTCCGCTGGGCCCTTCCTGTCAAGCACCGCTCCGCTGGGCCCTTCCTGTCAAGTACCGCTCCGCTGGGCCCCGCCGTCTCAAGCACCGCTCCACTGGGCCCGCCGTCTCAAGCACCGCTCTGCTGGGCCCTTCCTGTCAAGCACCGCTCCGCTGGGCCCCGCCGTCTCAAGCACCGCTCCGCTGGGCCCCGCCGTCTCAAGCACCGCTCCGCTGGGCCCCGCCGTCTCAAGCACCGCTCCGCTGGGCCCTTCCCGTCAAGCACCGCTCCGCTGGGCCCTTCCTGTCAAGCACCGCTCCGCTGGGCCCCGCCGTCTCATGCACCGCTCCGCTGGGCCCTTCCTGTCAAGCACCGCTCCGCTGGGCCCCGCCGTCTTAAGCACCGCTCCGCTGGGCCCTTCCTGTCAAGCACTCCCCAGGATATGGCAGTGGGCAATCCAACCACTGTAGAGACATTGAGAGACTGTGGCTTTGCACTCCCCAGGATATGGCAGTGGGCAATCCAACCACTGTAGAGACATTGAGAGACTGTGGCTTTGCACTCCCCAGGATATGGCAGTGGGCATGGTGGCCCCTTCGTGGGTCTGGTGTCGTGGACTCATGTGGCTGAGGTGCCCCCCGTTCCCTTCCCCCTGAGGTGCCTGTAGTTTTGTCATCAGATGCCCCTGCAGTGTTCTCTCCAAAGGACTCAGGTCTCGTGTGTGGGCTTTGCCCTTGTGTTGCTACACTTTGGCCCACGGACAAATCGTTACTACGTAAAATGTGCAGGACTGATTTCTTCAGTTGTCCACTGCTGTGTATATAGACTTTTTGAATGTAAATATTCTGGCTAGTTGACCAATACTTATCGGAGGCTATTTTGGACATAAATATTTATTGTCAATTTTGAAATGTCATTGCATTTTTTACGGGGGTTTGGTTGGTGTCACTGTGACTTGTTGCTCTGCATTTGTGTGTACATATTGGGGGGGGGGGTTGCATATGTGTGTGCCCGTAACCTTTCGTCCTCCCCCCTCCTGTGTGTCGTAGGTGCTGTACTCACCGTTGACATCTGCGCCGGAGTTCGTACTCGTGGTAGATGAGCAGGTAGACGAGAGCAGGCATGATGTTCAATTCGGGTTCCATGCTGTCTTCTGTACTCGTGGAGTGCGTAGAGGTGAGCGTTTTCACATTCGTAGTCTGTTTCCGCCGTGTTTTTATCGGCGGGGCTCCCGCCCCGGAAAAGGTGGCGGATTGGTGGGTCATGATAGTGTGGGCGGTACATTGTCTGCCGCCTGGCTGTTGGCGGTGACCGCCGCGCTGTTTGTCGGTCCCGCCGTGGCGGTCGGAGTGTTAATGTGGCGGGCTGTGTTGGTGGTTCCCGCCAGGGTCAGAATTCCAATTTTTGGACCGCCAGCCTGTTGGCGGGTTGGCCGCCGCTTTATCACCGACCGCCAGGGTTAGAATCACCCCCATTGTGTCCAGACCTATCGGCTGAATCGTCATACTATCATGGATGTTTGTGATCAATTGGAGCAATATCTGATGCCTGCCATTCACAATCCCTATAGCATACCTCCCATTGTTCAAATCTCATCAGTGCTACACTTCCTGGCCACTGGGTCTTTTCAGAATGCAGTGACCCTAACTGGAATGCCTCAGCCTGTGTTCAATCTGGTTTTGAGGGATGTACTGTCTGCATTATGGTAAACACCTAGACAGCTACATCAGATTTCCCCAAAGTGTGAATTTGGCCTATGTGAAGGCAGAGTTTTCTGCAATGGGACACATTCCACATGTTGTTGTAGCCATAGATGGCACCCATATAGCCTTGGTCCCCCCAGTGCCAATCAACAGTTGTATAGGATCAGGAAAATCTACCACTTAATCAATGTTCAGGTCATGGCAGCCCAGTACATTTCACAAGTCATTGCCAAGTATCCTGGATCAGTCCATGATTCGCTCATCATGTGGAACAGCAATATCCCACTGCTGATGACACCACTCCACACAGAGAGGCCCTGGCTGGTAAGTTACAAATGAAATGTGTGTTTGCAATGTATATCTCCCGCCATAACAATGTGGCAAGTTGTTGTTCTACCTATTTGTTCACAGGTGACTCTGGCTATCCAAACCGTCCTTGGTTGTTGACACCAGAGAAGTACCCATCCAAGCCAGGGGAAGTCTGCTACAATGAGGCCCAGGGGAGAACAAGGCATGTAGTTGAGCAGGCTTTTGGGCTCCTAAAAGCAAGATTTAGGTGCTTAGACAGATCTGGGAGGAGCCCTTCTCCACTCACCAAACAAGGTATGTCAAATAATAGTTTCCTGCTGCATGTCCCACAATCTTGCCCGAAGGCGACATATACCATATATACTAGATGAGGGGGAGCCAGCAAAACCTGTGGGTGGTAATGCAGATTTGCCAAGTGATGAAGAGCCAGAGAAAGCTGAAGCAGGAGACTCTAGGGCAGATCTCATCAATCAGTTCTTCAACTGACTAAAAGGTGTGTGATGTAGACGTAATGTTGTGGTTCATATTTGCACTCTGAAGTAGATGAGTAGCATGTCACCTCCTTTCTTGCATAATCTGTGGGACTGTAGATAGCGCCAATGCCTATGGGTGAATTGTGCTTGCAAACATTAAATTGCATTGTGTACAGAACAGAGTGGTCTTCATAATCATGTATTGTCATAGCAGATGCAAAGTTACACTTCTGGACATGGCTTCCCTGAACTGAGAGATGTATATTGCTATGTCCCATCCCTCTTCTCTTACAAACACAGATTTTCCTAGATCCTGTTTGGTGATCAACTTTGGCAAACGACAGACAGTGTCAGAAGCAGGTGTGACTTGTAGACAGACATGAGAAATGGACATGGCTGATACCAGGGACTATGGGGGTCATTCAGACCTTGGCGGACGGCGGAGGCCGTCCGCCAAGGTACCGCCGACAAATGACCGCACCGCGGTCAAAAGACCGCGGCGGCCATTCAAACATTTCCGCTGGGCCGGCGGGCGCTCTCCAAAAGAGCGCCCGCCGGCCCAGCGGAAATGCCCCTGCAACGAGGACGCCGGCTCAGAATTGAGCCGGCGTAGTTGCAGGGGTGCGACGGGTGCAGTTGCACCCGTCGCGTATTTCAGTGTCTGCAAAGCAGACACTGAAATACTTTGTGGGGCCCTCTTACGGGGGCCCCTGCAGTGCCCATGCCATTGGCATGGGCACTGCAGGGGCCCCCAGGGGCCCCGCGGCACCCCCTACCGCCATCCTGTTCATGGCGGGTTTCCCGCCATGAACAGGATGGCGGTAGGGGGTGTCTGAATCCCCATGGCGGCGGAGCGCGCTCCGCCACCATGGAGGATTCAATGGGGCAGCGGTAAACCGGCGGGAGACCGCCGGTTTACCCTTTCTGACCGCGGCTGAACCGCCGCGGTCAGAATGCCCTTGGGAGCACCGCCAGCCTGTTGGCGGTGCTCCCGTGGTCGGTGACCCTGGCGGTCACCGGCCGCCAGGGTCAGAATGACCCCCTATGAGTCTTGATGATGGGGAGTGTGATTGATATTGTTAGAATGCCAGGACACTGGGGTGGAAAAGTGTTTTCCCTGTCAAGGTCACCTGTAGGGTACATGAGGTTGTCTAATGCTGTCATTTGTGTCTGATTAAGTGTCTGGCTCATGTGGGACCATAGCCTCTCCCAGCACAATGGTAACAGTTTTATGTATTCTACCTTGAATCTATCTGTCAGTGTGTTCCTACTTTTCAGACCAATGTGCATGTCACTGGGGACTGACAAAGGTGAGTGACAAGCCTACAGGTATGTGCCCTATGTAAGTGAAGATTTCTAGTTATGGATAGATTAGTACTGATCACTGTCTGTACCATGGGATATGTATATTTGAAAGCTTTGGTATCGGTATGTGATAATGCTTTGCCAGGTGATACAAAGAACCAATGTGTGTGCCTCCTGCCTTGTTGGTAGAGTGACATAAATTCTGTATCATGTAGTTTAGCATTGTGTTACACGTTAGCAGACATCCTGATGCTTCTCTCAGTCATGCTCTTTGTGCCGATCCGATATCTTTCCCTAATTGTGTGTAGTTGTATATACAACCTATTTGGTATCTGTCCAGTTACAATCCTATTATAATGAGCCTCCTGCTGATGGAGTCCACGTATGGGGTCCATAACAATGTGTGCACCATACAGAGGGATATGATCGATCTAGAGTTGGCATACATAACTACTGTACATTGTTGATAAATGAGACATACATAGGACCTGTGTTTAAGTGTGATTTATTGCAGAGAAACAAAACACTTATTTGACTATGAATGTTAAACGCACAATTTTTTTTTATGATAGGTGTTGTCATGGTGGATGACATCATCAGGGTAGCTGCCACACCATTTGGGAACACAGGTCCACTGTCCTTGTACCATAGGAAAATGGAGATTGTTTACAGAACAGTCAACAGGGTGAATCTGTGGCACACAAGCGGAACAGTTCAGGAGAGGTTTACGTCCTGGCAGTGGGTTTGGACTTGGCATCTGCTCCTGCTGGATATCTGGGTGGACGTCCACGTTTGTGGGTGGGTTCTTCAGCTACAGAGGGTGGGGTACCTGAAGCATGTCCTCCCCCTGGCAGAGCCTCCATTCCACTAGCAGCCAGCAGCCACAGATGTAGATGGGCCTGATGTATCATTGCTAGTGGAAAGGGCTAGATGTTGGGTACAAGACTTACTCGGTGTGGTATTCAAGACTCTCAGCACCCCCTGCAATGGGAGCCAAGTGGCCATTTTGTGCCTACCACTGCTGCATAATTTCCTGGTGGTGTCCCTCTGCAGCTTTTTGACTTTGCCCATCATGGTGATAACTTGGCCCATCATGCCTTGGGAACTTTGGTAGGCTCCCAAGACTTGGGAGATGGTATCCTGGTCAGTAGTGTCCCTTTGAGACACCATCCTCTGGCCCACAGCATCCCCTTCAACACACCCTGCCCCCACGTGCCTGCTCCCCTGGCACAGTGTGCCCACTCCCAGTGATGGCAGATCCATCATTGTCAGGGGTGGCAAGGTGAGACTCAGGTACCTGCACTGTGTGGCACACAATGGATGACAGTCCTTGGGACACAGGTTAGGGGAAGAATGGTTGCTTGTGATGTCGATGCAACAGGGCTGGGAGGAGCTGATATGGGCAGGGTGAGACTGACAGTTGTTGACTGACCAGGTGTCCCAGATGGGCCAGGTGTTTGTCAGTGTCCAGACATCCAGGGGAGTTGTTTTCATTGGGGCCTTCATCCACAGGTGTTGTGGCAGTCTCTGGTATCCTCTCAATGGTGTCAATGTTACTTGTGGAGGAGTGAAACACATATTTGTTTTAATGTAAAGTAATGTCTTTCCTCCATACCTAACTATGACTTTATTTTAGCCGTTGTTTTATTCATTGAATATATACAACACACACACACACATTACAATAAATAACTACGTTGTCATGACACGGTAACAGATTTGACACCTTAATTCTAATGGATTGGGACAGTTGCCTTTGAGATTTGTTTTTTAGAAAAGGCCTCATTTTGAGTTTGGCAGTTGGACTGCTAGACCCCCATGTTGGCGATCCTGAACAGACTGCAATAATTGCGGTCTTTACAACTACCCTATTACAAGTTACACAGGCAGGACTGTCGACCACCAAGCAAAAAAGGCAGGCTGCCAGAGTTGTTGAGGGCTAGAAATAGGCAGTCTAACCCCAGCGCCAACAGCATAGCGATTAACCACTGACCGTACTACAATCACACAGTCGCATTGGTGGACCCCCATGGTGGTTAGCCAATGGTGGTCCAAACCACGGTGGTCCACAGTAAGCAAAGTAATACACAACTGCACATTGGATGCATTTGAAAACAACACAGCAGGCACACATTGCCACTTTGGACACACCTGCAAAGGACACTATAAAAGACACCCCTTCACACACCACAATCCTTTGCATTTACAACATCAAACACAGAAGCCAGAGCACTTTATTTTGTAGGATTCATAGATTAGGCGCCCCATTTTTTCACCATCTCATTGAACACCCTGCACACACTTTTGTCCAGTCGCACTCTTTTGCACTTCCCCTGTTTACTAAGTCCCTGTCACCCGTTTTTTTTGCCATCATGGCAAGTATAAAAAAAACATTTTTTCTCAGAAGATGAGTTAAGAGTCATGGTGGAAAAAATCATAAGAGTAGAGCCACAATTGTATGGAGCACAAGTTCAGCATACTCCTCTCAGCAGGAAAATGGAAATGTGGGACAGAATAGTCAACAAAGTTAATGCTGTCATCACAAGCCTTCGCACAGGGGAGGACATTAGGAAGAGATGGAATGACCTCAGTGGCAAGGTCTGTTCCCTGGTCTCCAGGCACCAGCTGCAAGACAAAAAGACTAGTGGTGGCCCTCCCAGTGCCTCATTACATCTCTTTCCCTGGGAGGCCATCCTGCATCCTGAGGGCTTGACAGGAATAGCTGAGGGAGTGGAATCTGGTAAGTCACAACACTCAAAATGACACCAAAATGCTATGCCATGCATGCTCACAGCTCAGCTTTTGCCGATTTTACTGTCACTCTACTCACCATCCCAGTGTCCATCAAATACCTCTATTGGGCAATTCACATTTGAAGTGTGCTCACATGGGGGGTGACATTTGTATAGTGTGTGTATTACAGGGACCAACATGACTGCAACTCCCAGCAGACACAGTTCTATAACTCCAAACACCAAACCAGCATACCCCTGTGTGGTATCTATCAATTTAGGGATACACACCTGGGGAGATAACATTTGTGTGTAGTACAGTTACTAACATGATTACAACTCCCAGGAGGCACTAGTCCTGTAACTACAAACACTAGCACAGTGGTCATATGCTACAATACATCTGTTAGTGAACTCTCAAATGAAGTGGTATCACCTGGCGAGAGAACATTGGTCAAGTGTGTGTACTAGATAGAGTGACTTCACTACAACTCACAGAAGGCACTGTTCCAGCAACTCCAAACACCAGGCAAGTAGTCACTTGTCTATTGACCACTGTCTGTTAAGTAACTCACTACTTCAGTTTACTCAGCTGGGAGGATACCATTTGTCAAATGTGGGAAGTTGAAGGAGTGACATGACTACTAAGGTCAGGAAGGCCCTGTGGCTGTAAAACCAACTATCAGCCCAGTGTTCTTTTGTCCAAATACCATAGTTTGTGATCTCTCAATTGAAGTGGACTCACCTGGGAGCTTAACCTCTGCATAGTATAGGTAGTACAGGGAGTGGCATGACTGTACCTCACAGCAGCGCTTGTGTCTGTAACTCCAACTACCAGCCCAGGGTTCACTTGCCCAAATACACCTGTTTGTAATCCTTCCAATGTTCTTAACTCACCTGGAGCATACCATTTGTCAACTGTTGGGAACTAGAGGGACGTACATGACAGCAACTCCCAGCAGGCCCTTTATCTGTAATTTCAAACACCCGACCAGTGTTCTCCTGTCCAAATACCCCTATGTCTTGTCTCTCAATTGAGGTGTACTCACCTGGGAGGATGATATTTGTGTAGTGTGTGTAGTACAGGGACTGATATGACTCCAACTCCCAGCAGGTACTCTTTCTCTAACTCCAAACACCAGCAGAGTGGTCACTTACCCACATACCCCTGTTTACCAACTCACAAATGAAGTATACTCTCCTGGGGGGAGAACATTGGTAAAGTGTGAGAGGAGGAGACACTGTCTCAGCAACTCAAACTACCAGACATTCATTGAAAGAATGCTGTTTGACAACCCTCAATGTAAGTTTACTCAGCTGGGAGGATACAATTTGTATAGTGTGTATAATATAGGGAATACTAAGGACAGTAGTCCTTGTTTCTGTTACTCCAAACACCAACCCAGAGTTCTATTGTCCAAAGACCCCTGTTTGCAACTCACTCCCAAATGAAGTTTACTCACCTGGGGAATACCATTTGTCAAGTATTGGAGAGTAGTGAGAGTGACCTAACTACAACTCAGAGGAGGCACTGTTTCTGTAACACCTGACACCAGCACAATGGCCAAATGCCCAAATACCCCTGTGTCTTAAATCTTAAATGAAGATTACATATATGGGAGGATAACATTTGTATGGAGGTGGGAAGAATGGTACACCCAATAGGCCATGTGTCTCTAACTCCAAACACAAAACAATGTTCACTTGCCCAAATATTTCTATCGATGGACTTTCATTTGAAGTTTACTCCCCTGGGAGAATACCATTTGTCTTGTGTGTAGAATGGAGAGTGATGTGACTGCAACTCCCAGGAAGCACTGTTCTAGTAACTCCAAACACCAGAACAGTGGTTACTTTTCCAAATACCCTTGCCTGCTAACTCTCAATTGAAGTTTAATCACCTTGGAAGGACCACAATACAAATTATGTTAAGATCTAGTATGTTTATGGCCACCTAGCTCCATCTTGACCTGATAACCCAAGATGAAACTATTTAGGACAGGAATGACACCTTAGGCCTCAAAATGGACAAAGACAAATCTTGAGGAGCCACTGTTTTGCCTGTACTGGTTGCAAGATGGCATTCTCAGGCCATTCTCCTAAGGGCTAATGATCTGCACATTTCAGCAGCTGGTTGACTTAGATGAAATTGGCATGCTTCCCAAATGTCAGGTCAATACAACCAATATCATGGTTACTTGCCACAATGAGATTAACTTCAAATTAACTTTGTACAAGGTCTATGCTTAATGTAACACTAAATTGTTGGAGATATATGTCACAAAACAACAACTAACATTGTATCTTACACACCAACAGGTTTAGCTGCACTGGGCACACAGGGTGGATGAGGGACATTAACACCACCCTGAGCAGGGCTCTGCAACACCACACTACCCCTTCCTTTGGCATATCAACATCAGGCCCTTCTTCATCAGTGCCAGACACTGGAATGGGGGCCGTGCCAGAGGAACAAGCGACAGACGCCACTGCATCTATAGCAGCAGATCACCACCCCCCACGCAAGCAGGGACGTCCAGCGAAGAATCCAGGAGGTGCAGATGGCAAGACACCCACCACTGTCAGAAAGTGACCTCTTCTTAAAGGAACTCTTTTCTGTGCCACATATTCACTCTGTTGACTGATCCTGAATGACCCATCAGTTTCAATGGAAGGAATACTCTGGACTTTGGACTCCCAGTGGTGTGGCATTTACTCCAATGATTTCATTCACCATGACCGACACCTTCATTTTATTATTTTTCTTTTTCACTGTCCAAATTTTATTTAGTATATCAGCACTGTAGTAAATTTACCCATCACAATATCATTGTCCGCTCTGCTTAATCTCAACATTTTTCTATGTAGAGATATAAGACTATGTGACTCATATGATGAAGACATGACTTACTTGTGCAAGGAGGGATACGTCACAGGTACACAGTGTCCTATTCAGGATTACAACCACTAAACACAAACACATGAGTACAAGTGTCGGTCATACCAAACATTTTATTCCAGTGTACAGCACATGGGCTGTCCACACGTTTGGGCCGTTGTGACATAAGAATCTGTGACTCAGACTGAGTCAAAGTACATATTCTATGGTCTATGGTACAGCCGCCTCAAACCACAAAAGGGAGGGAGTTCTCAGACACTGTCCTGTAGAATAGGCAAACATTAAAGTGGTGATGAAGCTTGAGCCTTATCACATAAAAGTAATCCAACATCACATAATCCAGGATACAGACAGATGGCAGTACAACAGGCCCATCATAATCCAATGACCATGCATCTAGTGGTACGACACAAACATATGTCAGTATTTGGCACAGGCAAATACATCTACAGCTGCATACAGGTCATCCAAGTATAGTGTTTAGCCATTGTGAAGGGTAACTGCTTTGCTTGCAATTGATGATTTCTTGCCCATGTGATGACACATATGATGCAAACGGTCCAACACAGCAGACAAAACTAGTTCAATGTGCACTTCTGATCTTCCACCCAAACCCTGTGCAAGCTGCCTTGGCACATGTCTCACACCCCCCAAAATCTGTGACCTACCTTACCTGGGACAATCCATGTCCACTTTGTATGCCAGAACAGCATCAGATACCTGCCAATATCACAACTATGAATTGCCCACATGAGGATGTCATGGTGAAGGTGAAGATACCTGTACAAAGAGAAAACAAGGATATACTTGAAAACATACCTATTGCACAAATCACATAGCAAACATCCGGCAATGACATCACATTGCAATGAGACTGGCACAAACAAAACAGCATCATCAAGGTGGGGATTTGTCAAAGGCTAATCTTCAAGCAACCTTTGGCTGAATATTGCAGGGTATCAGCTCCCTAGTTGTTGGTAATATAGTCAACTCCACACAGTCTCACATCTAAAGTTCATTGTACATCCACAGTCATGACATCACATGCCATATACTCATGAAAAGTATCTGTTGATGAGTTCTTTCCGCAAGTCATCTCTGTTCTCTTCACCACTTTCATCCTCACTTGGCATTTCAGGAGCCTCATCCGGTGGCCCTGCTGGCTCCTCCGCTTCTAGGATGTACAGGATAGTTATCCACAGAAGGATGTTGTGGAGCATGCAGCATGCCACAGTGATCTGAGACACTTTTCAGGGTGAGTGCAGGAGACCTCCACCAGTTTGGTCAAGACACCTAAATCTGTCCTTCATGGGGCCCTAAAGCCCACTCCACTACCTGCCTTGTTCTTCCATTGGCCTCAATAAAACGGACTTCCTGTGGAGTAGTTGTGTTCCTTGGTGGCGCCAACAACTATGGACGGTTTGGATATGCGGAGACTCCTGTAAAGAAATGGGACATGAGTGCAACAGTGAGTCACTCACTTCATGATTGTAGTACCTGATATTGCACACACACAAATAGCACAGATGTGACTTTCCAAAAAGCCAGGCCCTCTCTGCATAGAGTTGAGACATCAGCTGGGGTATGATGCTGTTCTGCACTATGAAGGAATCATGAACTGAGCCCAGATAACAGACACACCGGTGAAGTGTATAGATCTGCCAAACAGACAACTTGTAAATTGATGGAATGGAAGTTCTTTCTGTTGCTGTATACTTGTTCATTGGCTTGATATGGGACCAAGCCATCATGTGTGCCATTAATGCCTCCCACCACATGGGTAGGGTATGCACCTAAGCCAGGCAGAAGCCACCCACTTGAGTCAGTGCAAGGGAGATACACGTCCAAGATAACCCCTGCTCACCCCCTTGGTAGCTTGACACAAGCAGTCAGGTCTGTCCCAGAGACAATGTGTAAAGTGTTTGGACAACACACACAGCACACATGACGAACTATCCCCACCACAAAGGTAACACAACATCAAGTTAAATAAAAATAAACTGTATTGTATACAACATTAATATTAGACCAAATACAACATGTCAGTAATACCCTGCTAGTCAAGCAGTTGTCAAAACGTTACACAATAGTTACTCTGCAGAACCAAGCAGTAGTCACACATAACACACAGGTTACTTATTATTCTGAAACATAAGCAGTAGTCAGGAATCACATTACTAAGGAAATGAACTTGTCATAGAAATATCATAAATGCCCATACCAGGAACATTATAAAACATATGGTAAGTAATAAAAACATATCAGCATGTCATGCCCATAAAAGGAACATCAGCAAATATATGTCACATCATACAAGAAAAACAGGTTAACATACTGTCGATAATGTCCGTACCAGGAACATTCAGAAAACATATGTCCATAAGAAGTACCTGTTTTCAGGATGAAAAGGCACCTCTAACGCCATGAGGAAAACAGGGGGGCCCCCGGCACTCCTCTGCGCAAAACGGGAGCCTCAAGCTGATGTTAGGGGAAAGGGGGCAGCACGTACCCCCTCTGGGTTTTTTATATTGGGCCCCTCCTGGGGCCTGCAATCTCTGGGGGCCATTCCCAGACCATGACTGGCCCTCCGGAGAGGGGGGGCAGAGCCAGAACAACAGTTGGGACCAAACAAAGGACCACGCAGTGCGGGGAGCCTCCGGCGAGGCATCCACCAGCCGTGTCCTTGAAAGGGGCAATAAGGGGCTCCAGTGGGGCAGAGAGCCTCCGATGAGGCTTCCTTCCCCAGCCCGACTTCCACAGAACACACCAGGGACTCCAGTGAGGCGGGCAGTCTCCGATGACACTTCCTTCCCTCCTGTCTCCTGGACGAAGAGCAGAGCCCGCCCGGGCCACAACGGTAATCGGCCCTAAGTTAGGGTCTTCTGGTGCCCCGGGGGCACTCCTTGGAGCAAACCTTGCCCCAAGGGCACCGATAGGAGCGTAGTCGCTCCAATTCCACTTTTCTCGTGCCCCAGGGGCGCCAATCAGCCTGCTTCACTTGTGCTTCCAGTAAACTGCCAGCCCGGGCTGTGTGGTGATTTCCAAAGCAGCAGAGCGCTGCCAAAATGCAAAGTACATAAAAGGAAACCGCTCACAAGGCGCTCGGGCAGAAGGAGAAAGCACTTCTTCAGGAGGGTGAAGCGCTCTTCAGGCACTTTTGCAGTAAGATTCAAGAAGGTTGAAGAGGGCAGGGGCCACAGCATCCAGCCTCTGGGGGACACATACAGGAAGCACAGGGCGGCAGGGCCTAGCAGCAGGCCAGCACAAAGGAGTTGCAGTCAGTGGCAGTTCCTCCTAGTGACCGAGCAGGTCACAAGTCAGCACAGCAGCAGTCCATGGTGATTCCTGGTGAGTCCCTCCAGCAACATTCTGTGTCCAGTTTCAAAATATCTCCAAATTGTGGGGAAAAAATACATTTGCTTATAGTCAGCTTTGCAGTGTGGTAACAAAGAAGGAGAGTTGAGGTTCCAACCAGTTACAACTGGTTCTGGGCATGTCTTCTCTCTCCTCCAGCACAGGCTCCAAACATCAGTTGGGGGTTAACAACCCTTTCGTGTGAGGACGGGGCACAGCCTTTAAAGATGCATGTGTGCCCCGCCTCCCCCTTCTCGGAGCCCAGGAATACCATTCAAAATGCAGATGCACCTCTGTGACACCTTCACCCTCCCTGTGTACAGGCTGTCTGAAAAGTATGCACAAAGCCCAACTGTCACTCTGCCCAAACGTGGATTGGAGTCAAGCTGCAAAACTCAAGAGTCATAAACACAGATAAATGCTCATTTTCTAGAAGTGGCATTTCTGTAATAGTAATAAAAAATCCACTTACACCAGTAAGCAGCACTTCTCACTACCATTACAATCATACCAAACATGCCAACCCTACCCCTCATAAATCAGAAAATACCACCTAGACATAAGGCAGGGCATTTCCAATGCATTCCCATGAGAAGGCAGCACTCACAGTAGGCTGTTTGTCACTACCAGGACAGGCATCGCTACTAAGCATATGTCCTGCCTTCTACATGTAGAGCACCCTGCCCATAGGGCTAGCTAGGGCCTACCTTAGGGGTGACTTACATGTAGTAAAACAAGAGTTCTGGGCCTGGCAAGTAGATGTAGATGCCAGGTCCCTGTGGCAGAAAACTGCGCACAAAGGCCCTGCGCTAGCAGGCCAGAGACAGGTTTGAAAGGCCTCTTCAGTAGGTGGCGCAAGCAGCACACAGGCGCACTAGTAGCATTTAATTTCCAGCCCCTGGGTATAGAGATACCACTGTACAAGGGACTTACAGGTAAATTAAGTATGCCAATCAGGTATAAGCCAATCATACCAACTTTAGAAGGGAGACCACCTGCACTTTATGACTGATCAGCAATGATAAAGTGCTCAGAATCCTATAACCAACAGCAAGAGGTCAGAAAAATAGAAGGAATGAGGCAAAAAGTCTGGGGATGAACCTGCCAAAAGGGCCAGGTCCCACAGGGGATGCATGCAAAACCATAAAGGTCAGGCTTTACATGAGCTAAATCCTCACAGCGGGCAAACTGGTTATAGCTGTCAAAGTGTTTCAACATTGCTTAGAGGACACCAGACTGAACTTGAGTTGAGACATGCCAGCAGCTAGGGCCACTCTATGTTAGAAGGACCCTGTGGCTAGGAAGTGCAATACTGACATGACTTGTACCATGGATGGTATGCTAGTATGTTGGTTGAATAACTAATAGCTGGCATCAGATATGGCCGAAACTGACGCCATAAGTCCAATATCATTTTCCTATTAAAATGGTACAGCAGGATGATGTGTCATTCTTCCATGGTCTGCAAGTCTGGCTGTGGACGGTGGACAGGAGGTTGTCGCGTCTTTCCTCTCCCTGGGTACCTATATGACAAGACACAATTTGCAACATTAGTCAGTATGCCCATACCAACATACATGATGCATGCCAATCATATCATGTGACAAGGCATTTCTGAATGGATAGACATGGCACTCAGTACTCATAACAGTTGTAAATGGCACAAGGGTCACGTGTGCCTATCATAGTTTTCCACACATGAGGTAACAACATGTATGTGTCCCAAACTCAAATATGTGGAACACAATTGCCCCTCAAAATGTGACTGGAAATCCCTACCGCCAAAATGACCTTTGGCAGTGGTGGGCTGTGCCCCACTGTTAAATGCCATCTGTGCCCTGCAACTTACTACAATGGCGGTAGTAGGACCTACATCACAAGACACAATATGCATGATTGTGAGGTAAAAAAACACTTTTGTAGGTGTGACACAATTTATATAGCCCAATACAGCATTTCAGGCCTCCAAAATGGCAGCTACCTAACTTACTCCACTGGACATTACGAACTGCCTGCAACCACTAGTGGAAGTCATCATGGTGATAGGCGGTTGTAAAAGTGCGGATACAGCCATAGGCTAATGTTGTTGACAGTGGTGGTCGCTGGCCAATGGCTGTGTCCACTAGTGGTGACGACAGTGTATGTAGAGGACATGACCGCCATGTTCTGCAGATTCCCTGACATGACTCCTGACACTACTGCCAGCAAACCCACCACGACCTGAGCTGCTGTGTGCCGCCTCTGGGAGTAATCATGCCACATTCAGCAGGTGATAGGGCCCCTGCCTTCTCTCCAGAGGAGCTGGAAAGGCTAGTTACTGAGGTCCTACCACAGCTCTATAGCTTAGCAGAGGAGCACTTAAATCCATCAAGTGCACAATTTTCTCTGTACTTCAACATCCTTTCCCTCTTTACAGGCTAGAATGTGCCCATATGTGCCAGTTTGACTACTTGTATTCCTGCTGTTGCAGTCTGTGTGGCATCAATGGGATGTAAATGGTGCGGGTATAGGTGGCCAGTGCCATATGTAAAGTATAGTCACATTGTGTTGTGGGAGGCTTTTGGGGTCCAAGATCATCCTTTTCCTGGATGCACATAACTAGGTTAGGAGACAATACAGCCATCCACTGACATCTCTTTCCTCTTGATTGTTGTAAATTGCAAATGACGTGTATGTGCATGATTGCATGAGCTGTGTATGAATATTGTATGGGCCTGTTGAGAGTCATGTGTTCAATGTATATAGTGTCACAGGTCTTTTAAACCACATCTGCCCTTGAGTGATCAGGGTCTGTCACATGTATCTCCCAGTATGCGACCTAGTCTAGGCTGTGGGAGCGTCACTGTGGCAATGCAACGGTGGCACTGTGCCCACTCCCTGTACACCCACAGATGCTGTCATGTGGTAGTTAGAAATGGGGTCTTTGGTTGGCAGTCAGGTTACCCCCCTGTCCAAGCAAGGACCCTCACTCTAGTCAGGGTAAAGGAGAATTACCCTCAGTTAACCCCCGCTCACCCCCTTGGTAGCTTGGAACAAGCAGCCAGGCATAACTTCAGAAGCAATGTGTAAAGTATTTGTACCAACACACACAGTAACTCAGTGAAAACACTACAAAATGCCACAACAAATATTTATCTAAACAAAGCAAGACCAAAACGACCAAAATCCAACATACATAAGTCAAGTTATGAATTTTTAAAGAATAAGGGGGTCATTCTGACCCCGGCGGTCTGAGACCGCCAGGGCTATAATGACTGAAAGCACTGCCAACAGGCTAGCGGTGCTTTCTTCCCCATTCTGACCGCGGCGGTAAAGTCGCGGTCGGACCGCCGGGGCCGGCGGTTTCCCGCCGTTTCTGCCCCGGCGGGGATAATCCGCCAGGGCAGCGCTGCCCTGGGGATTATGACCCCCTTACCTCCAGCCTGTTTCTGGTGGTTTACACCGCCAGGAAGAGGCTGGCGGTAAGGGGTGTCCTGGCATGGGCAGTGCAGGGGCCCCCTAACAGGGCCCCGGCCAGCTTTTCACTGTCTGCATAGCAGACAGTGAAAAGCGCGACGGGTGCAACTGCACCCGTCGCACGGCCGCAACACCGCCGGCTCCATTAGGAGCCGGCTCCTGTGTTGCGGCCTCATTCCCGCCGGCCCAGCAGGAATGTTGGAATGGGGGCCGCCAAGGTTGGAATGACCCCCTAAGAGTCTTAAATTGTTTAGAAAACAGTGAGAACACTGTTAGCGTACAAAAGTACCTGGGTAACGTCAAAATAACACCGCACAGGCGAGTATGGGTCGGGAAAGTCCAGCGATGTGTCGATTTCTCACTCACAAGTGAGACCGTGCGTCGTCCCTCTTCTGGTCGGGTCGGCGTTCATCATTTTCTCTCTCCCGCAAGAGAGCAATGCCTTGATCCAGACAGGCACCTCGGGTCCCGGCAGGCTCTGCATTGTTTTTCACACCAGGCAATTATGCATTGAAAATCTGGTCACAAGGTATCACAACAACCTGCAACGTGGGGTTTGCGTCGTTATCAGCCTCTGCTAGCGGGTGTTGCACATCGTTTCTCCAGCTGTGTTATGTCGATCTTCCATCCGCAATGCAGGTGGAGTGTACATTGCAGCAATGAAGCCGGCGGCACGTCGTTTCTCAGCCGGGTCACAGAAGGTGCAGCAAAATGTCCCCGCACGGCGGTCTGTGCATGGACTTTCAGTCTTGGTCTGCCGGCTTCATCTTTCAAGGGCCCAGGAGCTGGATAGGGAACCCCTTGACAGGGCAGGACTCTCAGCAGAGAGTACAGGTGCTGGTGGGGGAAGTCTTTGATGAGACTGCAACAACAGGAGGCAAGCTCAGTTCAAGCCCTTGGAGTTTCTTCACAAGCAGGAATGCACAACAAAGTTCAGTCTTTGTCCCCTTTCACAGGCAGAAGCGCAACTGCAAGATAGCTCCACAATGCACAGGTAGGGCAGCACTTCTGGTATGTTATGTTATACTTATTTGTATACCGCCTAACTGCCCGAATGCCTCGTAGCGCTTGTATTACCATAGCGGAAGTGAGCTATTTTTGTTCGTAGAGGAGTTTAGATTTTAAATAGCCAGGTCTTCAAGTCCTTCCTAAAGGAAGTCTCTTGAGAGTTAGATCTTATATTGATAGGCAGGTTGTTCCAGAGCAAAGCACCTTGATATGCCAGTGATCTTCCTCCCCATCTTGCTTTCTTCACCGACGGTACTATGATCAAGTTGGCTGATGAGGTTCTGAGTGGCCTAGCTGGAATATAGACCTGTGCCAGTGTTTTTCGCATTTCAGGACCCTTGTTGAAAATGGCTCTGTGAATATGACACAGGGCCTTGAACTGAATCCTCTCCTCTACAGGGAGCCATTGTAAGGACACGATTCCTGCTCGTGTAGAATGTTGCTTGGAGATGTTTAAAAGCAGGCGTGCCGCAGCATTCTGTACTCTTTGCAGTCTTTGGATAACATATTTAGGTGATCCTATAAACAGGGCATTGCCATAATCAATCCGAGAACCTATCAGCGCCTGAATGACCAGTCTTCTAGCCAGAAACGTTAGTAGCGTTAGAACCTTCCTCAACGTCCTGAGCAGGGCAAATGAAGTTCCTGCTACTCTATTGGCATGTTGAGCCATTGATAATAGGGGGTCCAGCCAGACGCCCAAGCTTTTGATAAGGCTTTTAGGAGGAGGCAGGGTGGGGGCACCGTCTAGTAGGCTGGAATTAACTAGGGGCATATTTCTCCCAAAGAACAGCACCTCAGTTTTTTCGTCGTTAAGCTTCAGTTTGCTTCCCGACATCCAGGTAGCCACAGCTTTCAGGCAGGGCCCTAGTGCCGTACCCAAATCTGGGTGAGCTTTAGAGAAGGAGACGACCAATTGTGTATCGTCTGCGTACGAAACCAGATTTAGTCCGAATGGTTCCACGATCCCTGCTAGAGGCCGCATATAAACATTAAAAAGTAGCGGGCTCAAGGCCGACCGTTGAGGGACACCACAAGTACTGAAGGTACGCTTAGAGATGTATGATCTATCCAGCACCTGAAAGGATCTACCATGTACAAATGAGCGGATCCATTCTAGTGCAATGCCATCGATTCCACATCCCCGCAATCTAGCTATGAGGATATTTAGATCAACTGTATTGAATGCCGGGCTCAAATCCAAAAGGATGATCGCGGTTTCAATTCCTTTGTCCATCCTTTTTTTTGCTTCCTCTGTAATGGCAATCAGTGCAGTTTCTGTTCCATGCTTAGGCCTAAAACCCATCTGAGTGGGATGTAGGAGTTTTCCTTCTTCCAAAAGCATAGACAGCTGAAGGTGTACCTGCTTCTCCGTAAGTTTAGCCATTAGAGGCAGCAGTGAGATTGGTCTATAATTATTCAGTAGCCTAGAATCTAAATTAGATTTTTTTAGAAGAGGCTTAACAATTGCCTGTTTCCATGAGTCTGGTACCATACCAGAGATTAATGAGGTGTTAATAAGTTTGGTAATTAATGGGCCTAAGACTGGTAATCCCATAGCTAAGATCTGGGGGGGTGCAGGATCTAACGGGGAACCTGATTTCGTTGAATTCAATGATTTTACCACTACATCCAGACTAATGGGAGTAAAGTTTGTTAGGAGGATATCCTCCTGCACCTCCTGATACCTTGTCTCCTGATCTTTACTTTGGGAAGTGGGAAATGCTTCATAAATATTCTGAATTTTGCTTAAAAAGAAGCTTGCCAGATCCTCTACATGTTGCTGTGGGAAATCCCTACTTTCTACCTCCTCAGTGGGGTTAATAAGGTCTTTTAAGGCATTAAATATCTCTTTAGGAGAGTTAGCTGCTGCCTCAATTTTTCCAGAGTAGTATGCCACCTGTGTTTTCATAATTTCTAAGTGGTAATCTCGAATCATAATCTTGTACTCCTTTTTTGCAGAGTCATCCTGGGTGTATCTCCATTTCCTTTCTAGTTTCCTGCAACCTCTTTTCTTTTCCAAGAGGCTAGCATTAAACCAGGGGGCAGATTTCTTTCGGAATGTATTTTTGGTATAGGAGAGGGGTATGATTTCGTCCAGGCTATCCTCTGTCCATTTATTCATGGATTGCGGGAAGTCTGATATATTGTTTATATTTATATGTCCTGGTCTCTGTTTTTCGAGTGCGCTAATAAACTCAGTGGCTTTTAACTTGTGCCACTTTCTTCTGCGTGAAGGGGCAACCGTGTTCACATTCTTATGATGCACAATGGATAGTTCTAGTTCTACAAGATAATGATCCGACCATGCAAGCAGGAGTGAGGATATGAATTCTAGACATGGTACGTTAGAAAATGCCAGATCGAGTGTATGTCCTTTATTATGAGTAGGTCCCTGAATTAACTGTACTAAATCACATGCATTCATATCTGATATCAGCATCTTAGTAGAGGCATTATCCAGCTTTTCTGCATGTAGGTTAAAATCTCCCAGCACTAGGAAGTTAGTTTTAGTATATATTGATTGCGAAATATCTTCAGCCAGTGAGGTCATAAAATCTCTCATAGGACCTGGAGGACGATAGATCAAAACACCAGATAGAGTGTAATGAGGGTTCACATTAATAGAGAAAGACATACTTCTCCTCAGCTCTTCAGCTCTTCTCTTTGGCAGAGGTTCCTCTTGATTTCAGAAGTGATCTAATTTTCAGGTGCTTTGGGGGGCTCTTCTTATACCCCTTTCTGCCTTTGAAGAAGGCCTACTTTTTTTTACTTTTCAAGATCCTGCCTTGCCCAGGCCAGGCACTAGTCACACACCAGGGGGTTAGGGACTGCATTGTGTGAGGCCAGGCACAGCCCTTTCAGGTGTGAGTGACCACTCTTCCCCTCTCTCCAGGCACAGATGGCTCATCAGGATAGGCTGGCTACACCACAGCTCCCTTTGTGTCACTGTCTAGAGAGAGGGGCAAACAGTCCAACTGTCAAACTAACCCAGAGAGGGAATCCACAAACAGGCAGAGTCACAGAATGGTTTAAGCAAGAAAATGGCTACTTTCTAAAAGAGGCATTTTCAAACACACAGACGGTCATTCTGACCGCGGCGGTCGCCGCCCGCCATGCGGTTACCGCCGAATGACCGCCCCGCGGTCGAATGACCGCCCCGCGGTCAAAAGACCGCGGCGGCCATTCCAACTTTCCCGCTGGGCCGGCGGGCGACCGCCAAAAGGCCGCCCGCCGGCCCAGCGGGAAAGCCCCTGCAACGAGGAAGCCGGCTCCGAATGGAGCCGGCGGAGTTGCAGGGGTGCGACGGGTGCAGTGGCACCCGTCACGATTTTCACTGTCTGCAAAGCAGACAGTGAAAATCTGTATGGGGCCCTGTTAGGGGGCCCCTGCACTGCCCATGCCAGTGGCATGGGCAGTGCAGGGGCCCCCAGGGGCCCCACGACACCCGTTCCCGCCATCCTGGTTCTGGCGGTGAAAACCGCCAGAAACAGGCTGGCGGGAAGGGGGTCGGAATCCCCATGGCGGGAGGATTCCCTGGGCCAGGGGAAAACCGTCGGGAAACCGCCGGTTCCCCTTTTCTGAAAGCCACGTTCAGAATAGCCCAGGAAGCACCGCCAGCCTGTTGGTGGTGCTTCCGCTGCCCTCCGCCCTGGCGGTCACAGACCGCCAGGGTCGGAATGACCCCCACAATCTCAAAACCAACCTCACTAAAAGATGTATTTTTAAATTGTGAGTTCAGAGACCCAAAACACCACATGTCTATCTGCTCCCAAAGGGAATCTATGCTTTAATAATATTTAAAGGCAGCCCCCATGTTAACCTATGAGAGAGATAGGCCTTGCAACAGTGAAAACAAAAATTGGCAATATTTCATTGTCAGGACATATAAAACACATTAGTATATGTCCCACCTTAAACATACACTGCACCCTGCCCATGGGGCTACCTAGGGCTTACCTTAGGGGTGTCTTACATGTAAGAAAAGGGAAGGTTTAGGCCTGGCAAGTGGGTACACTTGCCAAGTCGAATCGGCAGTTTAAAACTGCACACACAGACACAGCAGTGGCAGGTCTGAGCCATGTTTACAGGGCTACTAATGTGACTGGTACAACCAGTGCTGCAGACCCACTAGTAGCATTTTATTTACAGGCCTTGGGCACCTCTAATGCACTGTATTAGGGACTTACTAGTAAATCAAATATGCCAATCGTGGAAATCCAATTACACATACATTTTACATAGGAACACTTGCACTTCAGGACTCATTAGCAGTGGTAAAGTGCCCAGAGTAACAAAAAACAGCAAAAACAGAGTCCAGCACACATCAACAATCTGGGAAACAGAGGCAAAAAGTTAGAAGAGACCATATCAACGACACAACAGTGGCTACTATGAGGCTCTTACAGCAAAACATGCCCTGAATACCTCATTCCTTTGACTAGATTAGGAATGGGTATAGAGGTAAATCATTAATCTAATCCATATGTGCAGTTAGCATCATTGTCAGTGTGTGTCTTACACTCATGACTGGTCCCTTACTCCCACAGCTCTGTTGTCACCTTCCTAGAGGTCATATTTGTCCTGTATAGGTGTATTGCATGACTGACAGTCCCACAGTGGAGACAGTGGGTTAATTCATAGGAGGCCATGATATGCGCCTCTGTAGCTTGGTCACATAGCAGAAACTGTACAATGCATGACTTTGTTTGTTCAATGCCATTTGTGTAGGATGGACACATATGTCCAAAGAAGTGTTCTGTGGTACAGGTACATAGCACATAACCCCACACCTGAAGTGGAATGAGTCTGCATTTGTTAGTCCACATGTCCACACATGGACAGGGAAGACACTTTTTGTACCCACCATGCCAGCTCCTTCATTGTTACCCATGTGTAATGTTAGAGTTTGTACTCTGGTAGTAGCCTGTGGGGACTGCATGGGTTTACCCTTCAGAAGCCACATAGGTATGTGGTGTTTCATTGTGGCTCACATCACAGTACAGGTTGCTAGAGGATGGGCTACCTGATGTCATTAAGCTTGCTAAGTCATTTTTGGCCATGAGCATGGTAACGAGTTAGTCTGCTGAGGGAAATATATGTGTGTATAGCCATGTCCCTGTACTTATTGGCTTGTGTTTGTCATACTCGGGGATTATTGACAAATGGAAAAGTCCGATCTTGAAGTTGCTGATGTATGTGAGTCAACCATTTCTGATGAAGCTTATGATTGTAATCTTCTGATTTGTCTTTTTTATCCATGCAGGTGAACACCCATCAAAAGATGGCACTATGGACAGCCATCGCCCAGAAAGTGCGGAACCTGGGGGTCCACAATAGTCAGAGTGCCCACTGCAGGAAAAGGTGGGAGGACCCGAGACGCTGAGCATGGAAAAACGCAGAGATCCAGCTGGGGATGTCCTCCCAACGTGGGCAGGGTGCCCATCAGACCATGACCCCACTAATGCTATGCATTCAGGTGGTGGGCTACGCAGAGCGTGATGGGTATTTAAGGATAACACAGCAGCCGCAA
Source organism: Pleurodeles waltl (assembly GCF_031143425.1). Classification (NCBI taxonomy): domain Eukaryota; kingdom Metazoa; phylum Chordata; class Amphibia; order Caudata; family Salamandridae; genus Pleurodeles; species Pleurodeles waltl. Next base: position 671,790,509 of record NC_090444.1, read on the forward strand.
GGGGGTGAGTACATGGCATATTCCTGTCTATTGCAATGCCAAGTGAATGTGTTAGGTCCTGACAACTCTCTCTGACATCTAGGGATAAGTCATCTGTCACACAGTAGATGAGTGATTGTTTGTGTAGACTGTTGCATAGGTTCTCATTATCCTAATGAGGCTACTGGATTAGGGTGGCAGAATCACCTGAATTGTGCAGTACTTAGTACAATTCCACACCACACCGGGTTTTCCGGCTAAATAGCAGTGCCTCATCTCTGTCCAAGAACAGGGATGATTGTGGCAACTGGGCGCATGACAAGAAAGACTCTTCAGGGGAATCATGGTTGATCAAATCTCATCCCTTTCTCTCAGTTACATTAGTCTCACACAGGCAAAAACAAACAGAAGCAGAATTTAGTTCAATAAGGGTTCATTGAAGTAACTGCAACTTAGATAAAATGGCATGTATTCCAATAACTAGGATGATAAAACACACTAAAAGCAAAATGGTGACAAGAAATGTGAAACACAAAACACTCCCACCATACTGTCACTAGGAGTGATGTATATATATTTCCCACCTGAACTATGTAAGAGCACAGTGTAATAAGCCCTAATCTACCCTTCAGGTTTCCCCCTTCATGCCTGAGCAGGGAAGCCTGTTGTCTAAAAAGACACCATCCCCATGTAGGCCAAGGATTCTGCAGTCTAAGCAAGCAGCTGTGGCGATGGTGTTCAGCAATCAGCCTGCAGTCGTGGTCATCTGGCTGGAATCTCCCTCTAACGTGAATGGGACAAAGAAGTGTTTTCATAATAAAACGGTTGATATTCTAGGAAAAGGTCCCCACATAAGAATGAGTATGTTTCTGTGAATGTTGGAGACAAATGTCAATAATGACAAGTTAAAAGACACTTGAGTAGGAGTTAAAAAGGGGCAATTTAAAACATCAGTAGTGACGCCAATAAAACCAAATTCAAAAGTCAATATCATTTTTAAAATCGCCAATTATATCCGGGATAATTGAAGCCAGGAAATATTCCACTTCGGCAGTTGGTAAAATATCCAAATCGCTGCCAAGGAAAATCGTAGAGCACTTGAGTTCCAAAGCCTGAGCTCCATCTGAGGCAGCAGCATTCCATGTTGTGACCAATGTAGAGTTAAGAGCTGTATTACCCACAAAGGGCAACTCATAGATGTCTTCCTGTAGCAAACGCACCCTCAACGCGCATGTTTGGTAATGAGCCTTCAGCAAGAACATCAATAGATCAGCATCCAATGAAAGTAAGTGCCGCATAGAAAGACAGACTGTCAGTGCACATTCGAAAAGGCACCAAAGGCATTGAAACAGACGCTGCACACAATCCAAAACTGATCTGCTTGACAGAGACCAGTCGCACTCCAGTTATTAAAGGAGTGGTACTCCGAAATACTGCATCATGCATTAATTAGTTGCGCTGGTGGAAGCGCTTTCAGCCCTGCTTGTCGTTAAGGGACAGCCATTGCTCTAAAAAAAGCAACAGAATCATGCCACCTATTATAGCCAAAGTAATCGGAAATCCCTCGAAAAGACTAGAAAATGTTGAGTGTATGGCTGAAGGTATTAAACCAAATATATAGGAGAAGGTGTGAACGAAACCAGAACCAACAGTCTTAAACGTTGAGCTATTCCAGTCATGCTGGACACGTTAAATATTTGTCCCACGAGTACACCAAAGTGTCTCAGAAAGTTTTTACTTAAAAGGGATTTTATCTCGGCAGATGACCTCACAATTTGAAGCGTATAGTTCTCATGTGCAGATGTAAGTGCCACATGTTTTTGAAACAATAAAGCCTTGAGTATGCTCAACTTGTTAAAATTCACATCTGAAATAGCAGTATGAGGCTAAATTTCCACTACTTCCCTCTGTTGGGTAGGGGGAAAAAGGACATTCCCACAACAGGTGACAATTTGGGAGACTGAAATGACATAAGGTATTCCGGCTCACATTCCACCACAACTCTCACTGTTAAGGAGCCCATAGCTACCAGATGAGAGCACCTGGAATGCAGGTCTAATCAAGGGGACTGGAACTCCCTTCAGATTGCAAGCCAAGTTCACTGCTGAGGCTTTACATGTCCTGAAGAAGGACAGCTGCTTACAAACCATCGAACGGCTCACGGAAGTCTTGCATTCACTACCGCTAAGAAATTCCTCTTTCATGCCATTGAAACATTTGTATGAAAAGCAAGCTCCCACACCTTGTGTATGTAACTATCTCCCAGCCTTTCATATCTGCCTACTGGATTGTGTTTCAAACAGGATGTGAATTGAAGTGTTGAAATTGACAGATTAATAACTCCGTGTATCAATCATTCAGCAGATGGTATTTCAGCCACAATAAATGGCAACTTTTATAATTTCTTGATGTTTAACATGACATATGTTGCTTCCTTCTTAGCCATTACTTGTTGTTGCTGTGTTATTTTAAACATTGAAAATATGTCCCTTGCTCTGATGTGTTGCCAGGGAACATGACCTGCTCTTAGTGTTGGTATTGTCCATCCAAACTGCAAAATGGCACTTAGTTGACTCTTGTCCATGGTGTAAAGAGGACATGTCACTCTGTACAATGTCTATTGCAGAAGATACAATATTGATAAGAGCGTGTATCCGGTCAGACAAGGTGTTAATCCCATTATCTAGAACGGCTAATGCTTTCTGTAAATTTTCCTGATCTATTTGCCTTAACTGGGTAGCCACTTCTTGTTGGGAAAGTTTCTAAATCTCATTACATAATGTATATAAGAAGCACTTTCTGCATTCTCTTCTGGGGCCTAACAGGAACTCTTGTAAATCTGTATTGTTAGACAGGAGACTGAGGTGCTCTTTAATAGCATCCAGTGATGAACTTTTAAACCATTGCTTGCATGATTTCCCTATACTATGGTGGTCATTATGCTTTTGGAGGTCACCTGACCGCCATGGCAGCGGTGGAGGTCGGTCCGCCGCCAGGCCGGCGGTGAAGACCACCATATTATGACTTTGGCAGCTTGGCTGAAGCCAAAACACCCAAAACGCTGCATGTACCGCCAAGGCAGTTGCCCCACTGGCCAAAGGTGAGTACCTCGGGCCCGATGGCAGCCATGAGACCTCCAGCGGCATAATGACCAGACAGACCACCAGGCTTTCTGTGGCACTCGCACCGCCACGAAGAGCCTAGTGGTAACTCACCCAGCAACAGGAATCTCCATTCCTGTCGCCAGCACCCTCCCACCTGTATTCACACACATGCACGCACCCCCCACTTCCATGAACATGCAAACACCCTCCCCCATTTCTACGCACAGAAAAAAGAAATGCACAATGGAAGAAACAACATAGGAGTCAGCGCTCACAGTAAGTCACCAAATTATCAATAGTGACACTAACTAAATACATGCACATGACAGGAGGATCTCCCAAGCTCCTCCTAAGGAAACGAATCTCAGCAACAAAAGTCAGGGCACTCGTGAATAAAAGTTCAATCAATCATATGCTCCGTGTCTTGGTAATTTTGTTCACAGTCGTCCAGCAAAAAGTCAGACCAGGATATAAGTAAAGAAAGTTCAGTTTATTCTTGAGATGAGGTGTCCATTTAGAGCAAACATAACCATGAGGTGTCCATTTAGTGCAACAGCAGCCAACACGTGTTTCGTCTTATGAGGAAATTAATCCCAAAAAGACTTCATCAGGGCTTATACTAATACTATGTGAGACCATAGCTCCTGAGGTTTATAAACAATTCTCCTGGCAATTTAATTGGCATGCATCTGATTTTTAGTAAGTGCAGGGTCCCACAATCCTACATCATCCCATGTAGTGTTCTTCACATAAAAGTCATTTGGTTCAAATGATTTGAAATCCTCAATATGTTCTATACAGTACTCCAAGCCAATTTCACTCAATATTTTTTTTCACAGTTTTTCTGGTTTTCCTTAAACTGCCAAGGTTGTTGACAGGAAGTTGGAACATAATTTAAACCTGCGGGTGCCGGTGCTCCTCGGCGGCTGCTGCAGGGCGGGGGCCAGCGCTCCTATGGCTGTGGTTGCTGTTTCCAAGGCTCCAGGAGGTTCCCAGGCATGGGCGGGGGCTCTGGCCAGCCACGTCCACCAGGCGGAAGGACTCCCGGTGTGGGCTTAGGGGATGGGGGTGGGAGAAAGGACAGTCGGTGGAGGGAGGCTGCAGTGGGGGTGCGGGCCTCCCCCATTTCTACGCACATGCATGCACCCTCCCCACCCAACTACACTCAACCACACACACATCCACTCGCACTCACACATACACACCCCCCTCCGCAATCATGCACACCCTCACTGCATCCATTCACGGACTTCCCCACCGCATCAATTCACACAATCCACCTCTCCACATTTATGCACACGCACTTCCCTTCTCCGCATGCATGCACACGCCCTCTCCTTCTCCACATTCATGCACACACATGCCCCTCTTCGAATTCATGCCCACACCCAGACACCGCATCCATTCACCCACCCAGACACGCCCATTCGCACACATACGTGCACCCAGACAACATACATGTATCCAACACCCCTCAGCACCACTTTCAGGCAATCAACGTACCTTTTCCGGCGTGGTGGCTGTCTGGGAGAGGATGCGTCCTTGCGTTTTCCACCACCAGCACCGCACCACAGACAGGGCTCTGCCATGCTATATTACGTATTCTAATACGGTGGGCGGAGTCTTGTTGGCGTGGCAGTGTTGGCGGTGGAACTGCCTCTCTTCCTTCATCGGCCAGGCCGACAGGGTCAGATTTCCACCCGTAAATGGGTGGAAATCCTGCCTAACTCAAATTATGGTAGTCTTCGGACGACCAGCACTGGCAGTCTGTTTGTGGCAGCGGCTTCGGCGGTCTTGGAAAAAGACCACCGAAGTCTTAATGACAACCTACACTACACTACACCCAAGTGTTCTGAGGACACCTAGCGAGGGTCCAGCCTATTTGCTCTAAAACTCCCAGTGGAGATTACAAAGCGTGTATGTCACCCATTGGTGTATACTGCCCACAATAACCACCTACCAGGATGTGAAAGTGATGTGTTAAATGTTCCATTCTGGACCCATTCAACAAGCTGGTCTTCTGATGCATTTATATTCTTTTGTCATTTATAAAATTTTGCAGGGGTAGGAATACTGGGAGTTTTCAATTCCTCAGTTTTTGCTACGCCTAAGCAACTTGTCTGTTGTACAGTTTCATTTAAAAATATCATTTGAACAGATATCAGGCATGCTCTAAATAAAGCTTCCTTTCCCCTTACTTGCCAATTTTTAGTTCATCACACACTTTTCAAGTCTATCGACTTCAACCAATAATCATAGCCTTCTATAGCTAACCGGGAAACAAAGGAATCAGAATAAATAAATTTTGTATTGGTCAATAAAACATGTTGATTTTCCATTACTGGCAATTTAAAGTAATACGACTCAGCATTTTTAACATTGTGCCCAGAGAAATATGCAAACTTTCAGTATACGTTTTGGAACTCCCTACTGGTGGAGTTGGACAGTGTTCCCGCTGTGTGTAATTGAAAATAGTCTTTGGGGTACTTGCTCTGTGAATTAAATGATGTCCATTATAATTATAACAGAAAATATCTCCATAATTTTCTTTGGATTGATAAACATCCTAATTTTCAAATACCTAAAAACATTTCAAATCACACATCATAGACTCAACTGTTTTCACATCCCAATCATCAGAAACTACTTGGGGTATAATTACATTGTTCATGAAAAGTTTTAATACATAAGGAATTTGAATGACCTCCGTCGGGCCATATATATCAAATAATACTTTATGCCAAACAATCCCATCAGAAATTGATTTAGCGGAAATGTTCACTAGGGACTAGTCTCTGCAGACTTTATGAGAGGAAAAATGTGGTTTTAAGATCTCATCCACCACCTCAACTGTAGAGCGTTCAGGAAGGTAATAACCATGTATCAGTAAGAAGAAAACGACAACAAACCCATTCCAAAGGAGGAAGGCAAGTATAGTCAATAAAGCCATAGATAGTTCCATCAAAGAATTAAATAATTCATTTTGAGCCAAATTATCAGCTTACATGCTCTTGACAGTTCTGCTGCAGTAGAGGCAGATGAGTCAGTGAAAGTGTCATTGATGTCAGTAAAATATCCAGAAGCAGTTCATGCAAAAACTGGATCTGCGATTGAAAGAGGAGAACTAGCAAAAGTCTTACTATGTGGTTCATAGTAGACTATGCCATCCGTTTGTGTAGAATTTGAGTAGAATCACTCCATATTGTGGATGTTACTTTTAGCAGAAGAAGTTAGGGGAACCAAGGAGAGATCATTTTCCACCATCCCCAAGCTTGGAGAGGTGTCAGCATTGCTGCTTAAAACCTGTAGCGGAACATCCTGGTCTGTAGTGAGAGGGATTCGGGTACTACCCAGGAGTCCCCTAGGTCTGCTGTGCAGGATCGCCCATATGGTGCAACTTGACATTGTCGATTCAGACAAAGCGATTTTCTTTAAACCAGGCAGCGGTGGTACAATGACAGTTCTGGTACCATATATTCCCAGGAATGGAACCAATGCACATTAAGAAGGACCAAACTCTTTTTCACAGCAGCTCTTCACTCATTAGATCCCCTACATTTGGAATCCAGCCGGTAGATGTTATTGGTACATCCTTTATTCCCAAGGAGGCCGCACTGGCAGATGCGGTGTCGTCATGGAACTGTAAGTCCTGCAATACAGTGACACTTCATTTATGTCGAAAGGTGTATCTGCCGCCTCAATGCCAGAACCATCAAGATCTGGAACATATACTTGTGTTCTGAACACGTATTTATATGAAGTATGCCCTCCCCAGGGACCTTCTGGGCAAATTATTAAGTGTTCTCTGGACTCCATACAGGTGCGTAAGTCAACTATAACCAGTGCCTGATGCTCTGGCTGTTAAGGATGGCTTTAAATCCCAGTTTCTTTGTTCCACTACACTATTTCCCTCAGGATGAAATGGAGATGAATAATGCAGTTGGGCCCCTAACAAAGCCATCACGTCCCTGAAAGCCCTTGAGGCAAAAGCAGGGCCCTGGTCTGAGTGGAAAGCTGCAACACCATATGTGCTGATGAAGACTTGCAATTCTTTAATAACAGTTCGAGCATTAGCCGAGTGTTGTGGCCAAACCCATAGAAACCTGGAGCATGAGTCAACAGTGACTAAAATGTATTTGTATGCACTGTCAGGTGTCAGGGGACCACAAGGGTCCAAGTACACACATTGTAATGCTTTGTTGGAAATTAGAAGGGGTGTCTGTAGTGGGCATTTGACAGTCCACCCTTTTATTTGCTGGCATATGCAACAACAAAGGACATACTGCTTGGTCTGTTTGTAGAGACCTCGCCACCAGTAACGTGCTGGCAATAATGATATTGTAGCCACCACACCAGCATGGGCAGAAGAAACTCCCTCATGTGCTGCTTTGATAAATTCTGGTCTTTGGCCTTTGTTGGGAATCACATGATTACCCACCCGTTGAATAACTGCTAGGGCTATATTGAGGCATGATATGTGGTAGGAATATTTAGCAGGATATGCTTTTGGCAAGGGTATGCCATCAGCTGAAGCTTTCACAGAGACCAGTGTTTCATCATCCAATTTAGTTCTATAACAAGTGTCTGCAGCAACAGCTAAGGTGTTCCCTGCAATGTGTAGTCCAACACGCTGAAGTCCTTATGTAAGTACAACATGGACATTGGGTAGCATTTCCTTCAGATCGGCTACTTTCCCCCACAAAAGTCTGTGTTTGATGGTGTTTCCTTTTGAATCGCTAAACCCATTCTGGCGCCAGTAATGCAGATATCCATTGATGGACTGGACACAATAATACAGATCACAGACAATCAGCATCAGCTGTTCAGGATCAGTGTGTTCCAGTGCCATCACCAGAGCCTTGAGCTCTGCTAGTTGTGCAGTGCAGTCCCCTAAGGTCTGCGTGTAAGTGTGTTGTAGATGGAATTCACCATCCTTCATGTAGCCACTCACCACTGCGCAAGAGGCAGACTATTGATGTTTTGTGCCTATTGCTGGTTGGGCTGAACCATCAGTGTACATAATTGTTTGATATTGTTCAGTAGGCAATGTGTTTGATGGAACTAGGTATTCAAGTTCGTATTGCAAAAATTCTTGAGTTTGTAATATTAAGTCAAAAACATATTCAATATCAGTGGCCATCAGAGACGTTGCCCATTTATCCTACATGGATGTAATGCTTTAGCGTTAGGGATGCTACGTTTCTCCTGGGCAGAGGTCTCTCTCTTTGATGACAGCCATCAGAACAGCAGTGAGAATTTTCTCGATGGGAGAAAAGCATTGTTCTGCTGTAGAGTGCAAATGTGATTTGTATGCTATTGGGACAGTGTCACCGTCATTAAATGTTACATAAGTGAAACCAATGGCACCAGCAATTACTGTGATGACCAGGTGTTGTTTGTTGTCCCTTGTATGTAAGTGTTTTGCTGCAAGCTTGTCTTGTTGTAATGCTCTGGGAATGCATGTGTGTTTGTCTTTCCAGCATTTGCTGCAAAAGTCCAGAAGTATCAAGTCAAATAAAGGTTTATTGCATTGTGCAGTCTGGAATATAAGTTCTGCCAAAATGTAAAAAGCCCAATAAAGGCTGGAGCTTTTTGGTGGTGTTTTGATGCTGTAGTTCTGCATATTTTTCCAAAAATTGGGGGCGCAAGGCTCTTATCTTCATCTGATAACTCGTATCCCAAATACAGGACACTAAGAAAGGCTAGTTTTGTTTATTTGAAATTGAATTTGTAGCCTATTTTGTCAAATCCCACAACAATACAGGCTACCCGTCTTATATGTTGTATGAGGTCGTTATCTGTAAGGTAGATATCATCCACGTAGGACAATGCCTCCGGGTCAGTGTTGTGTAAAATAGCTGTGACCTGAGCTGAAAACAGTCTTAGACTGTTCTTATACCCTTGTGGGAGTCAGTAGAATTTTTTCTGAAAGCCTGAAGCGCTGAAACTTGTTAAGTCCCTACTTTCAGGTGCTATATTTTGGCACAAAAACCCGTTGGCTATAGCCAGGGTTGTTCTGTATTTTTTACGCACTACATTGTTCATGTGTTGTGCTGTGTGTGTTTTGTATAGCAAATGTGCTGGTGTGACTGTTTAAATGCCGTAGTCTAAGACTGTTCTGTATGAATGGTCGAGTTTAGCTATGGGGAACAATGGATTGTTCATTGGTGAAACACCGGGTTCAATTACGTCCTGTTATTCTAACTGTCTGAGGATTTCCCTCACTGGTGCTTTTGCTTCATGCTTTATTGGACATTGGGGTTGAGATTGAGGTTGGGATTTAATTGGTATTACATGATAGGGGGAGTCTTTAACCTACCCTATGTGGTTGTGGTGTAACGCAGGTGCCTGCGCCACTGCTCAATCAATGGCAAGTATTTCTATGAGCTTTCTGGGAACAAGGCACAATAATTTTGTTTCAATATTCTCTTCTCCATAAGGGAGATCACAGACAAATTCTGGTGGCCAATCATTTTCGGCCAGTAATATATCATAAATAGTGACGATGTGGTCCCAAAAGATAGGGTTGATTGTGAGTTCAATGACTCCTTCTCACTGCATAGTTACATTATACACCCTGTCGGGCGTGGAGACATGCATGACTTCAGCCTCAACTTGTAAGAAGTCATCAATTGCTTTCACCTCCAGATGCTCTTGAAGATCCAGGTGAACTATTGCGACCTCTGATGCACTGTCTAGCAGTGCCAGTGCCCACTTCCTGTTCTTCAGTAAAGCTCTCATCCTGAGTGGCATGTCGTATTACAACTGCTGTGCCCTTTTTTTATTTTTGAACTGGGGCTTTTGTTGGGGAAGTTTCTCTTCTTTCTTAACAGAAACTTCAGACGAGCGTTGAGTCCTTTCTCGGTTTCACATACTCGCTGCTCTGACCGACCCTCTCTCTCACTGGATTTTTTCTGTGAGCCCTGAAAAGAACGAGATTAGCGTGTATCAGTATATTGATATCAGTCAGGCATTTTTATATTATCTCTGTTTCTAAGATTAAGGGACTGATTACGACATTGGCTGAGACCATTACTCCATCCCAAACCTCACAGATATCCTGTCTGCCTTATTACAAGTTCCATAATATTCTAAGAACTTGTAAAATGACGGGTGGGATATCTATCACATTTGTTACTAGTAATCCCCTCCGCCAAGGTTGTAATCAGGTCCTATATCTGTTTTGAGGGGTCTCCGAATGCGGAGATTCTCTCCTTTCTTTTTTAGGTGTTTTTTGATTTTTTCCCAGGGCTTTTTAGAACCCTCAGGTGCTTGCTTGGCAGAGTCTTTATTGGATCGACCATGTAATTGTTGTTTCATAAGTCTAGCCTCCAGACTATCTTGACCAATACTAGAGAAGGTCTCAGCGATAATCTTTGGCAGCTCACATTCTTGATCTTGTGCAGGAATGTCTCAGAGCCGCATGCACACTGCTAGTGCAACTGCTTACCCTTTAAGGTTACTTAATATGATTGAAGACACAGTGACAAAATTGCCCATTAATTGCATCCCCAAGTCTAGGGCCGGGGCAACCCCATATTTATCTTGAATTTGTTTTAACACCTCCGGAACATTGACAAGTGTTGGTGTAATGTGGGTGGTATTATAGAGTGTGGCAAATACCGTGCCCCAAATGTTGCAGTTATCTACTGTGGGAACCATCCCAAATGGCAAGCACATAGTGAAGATTGTATGTTTATCCTGAGGACCCGTATCAGGAAAGACTGCTTCAGTGCATTTATTTTTTAAGCTAACCAAAACGGAATTTCCTCCCACCTGGCGGGTACTTTACCCATGATCGAATGTGCAGTTGCAGGGTTAATGCCTGGCGTCACTGCGTGTGGTTGTACTGGGCAGCACGTGCTGGGTTAGTGTTCAATGTTTGCATTACAAACTGTACTGGCAGTCTGTGTATTGCTGTGAGCTCTGTATATAAGCGGCGAACCTCAGCTACAGCTAAGGTTGCTGCATCAGGATGCGGTGTATATGTGGCCAATAAAGGCCAGGCCAGGCCTTCATTGCTCAAATAACCTACCCTAACATGTAATATTGTATGTGGTAAGGCACCATCAAGCCAATTATTATGGGCTTGATCAGATAGTGGCATTTCTAAATATGCATAAGCTCTGTATTGTGAAGGTATGTTTGCATGTGTGTAGTAATGAAATGTATTTGTGTCCCCATCAACTGCTGGAAAAGTGACCCAAAAATAAAATGTTTCTGTTCTGTAGGCTGGATGAGCCTCAACAACAAATGTAACTTGACTCCCCCCTGGCCTGTTAGGCCATTTGCCATTAAGTGTACAGTAAAGGGTGGTTGCATGTTTATTGCAATTGATACCCGTTGTGGATTTGCCATGGTAATGGTAAAGTTGTTTGTTCAGAGATAAGGACATCAAGTGGGGATCAATCCTTTTAAGGTTCCAGCTTGAACAACCTACAGCGTGAGATAGGTACTTCCTTTTAGCTGAGGAGGAAATCCCCAATACCACGGATGTCTCTGTATATAGTATTGTGATGCCTTTAGCCTTCAGCCTTTAGGCTTTAGTGAGACAGAGGTACCTAGGGGATCCGAAAATTTGTGCCTGACCAAACATTGGTGGCCCCATGTCCTGTAGGTTCTCATTATCCTAATGAGGCTACTGGATTTGGGCAGCAGAATCATCTGAATTGTGGGGTACTGAGTACAATTCTACACCATGTGACACCTATCGGCCTAATCCGGGTTTTCCAGATAACTAGCAGTGCCTCATCTCTGTCTGAGAACAGGGATGATTGTGGCATCTGGGCACACAACAGGAAAGACTCCTCAAGGGAATCATAGTCGATCAGATCTCATCCCTTTCTCTCAGTTACATTAGTCTCACACAGGCAAAGACAAACAGAAGCAGAGTATAGTTCAATAAGGGTTTATTGAAGTAACTGCATCTTGGATAAAATGGCAAGTATTGCAATAACTAGGATGATAAAACACACTAAAAGCAAAGTGGTGACAAGGAATGTGAAACACAAAACACTCCCACCATACTGTCACTAGGAGTGATATATATTTTCTACCTAAGCTACGTTAGAGCACAGCGTGATAAGCCCCAATCTGCCCTTCAGGTTTCCCCACTGGGAAGATTGCATACCTGAGCAAGAAAGCCTGGCATCTGGCTGGAATCTCCCTCTAATGTGTATGGGACAAAGAAATGTTCTTATAATAAAACAGTTGATATTCTAAGAAAAGGGCCCCACGTAAGAAAGTATATGTTTCTGTGAATGTTGGAGATACCGAGTACCACTTTTTCAGGTAACCCTATCTGACTGCAGCCTTGACGAAAGCACAGAGTGCAGTGCTGGGAACATCATGCTTTCGTAGGTGAAGGAACAAATACACAGAGAAAATAAAACAACACTGCAAATTTGTCTAATACTAGAAAAATAAAGCAATGCTGAATAAAATGCAACTGGGCTAAAATGCACAACAGCAAGCCTAGTTTGCTAAAATAATGTGTCTAAAATATGGCTAAAATAGCTATGCAGCGATACATGTCATGTGTTGTATACTGATATGCCTTGCCTATTGGTACCAGGACCTAGGACACAGCTGTGTACAATCCACAAACCACTTGCTCTCCGGGGGCGACATATGGCTGTGTACAGTGATCAATTAAGCACTGTTTGTTGTTGTAGTGTGTGTACATTCTATGCAATAAACCACTAATCCTCAATTTACAGGCCAAAGGTAATGAAGTGATGAATCACTGTCCCTAGCCATGTGGCTAGGTAAATAAGTATGATGCCATCTGCCACCCACAGGCGAGTTGTCTTCAGCCTATGACAGGTACTGCAGTCTGGAATGTGAAGATGGCCATCATACAAGTGACAGAGCCTATGTTTTTCTTTGGATGCAGCTACAAATCAATAGCACATGTCAATTTACCTGTAACAAGCCAAAATGCTCTGGAACAACTCAGAATGTTCTGGAAACAGCCATGTGATGGTGGCAGCCATATTTGATTAAGCCCCACTCCCTTGGACCACACCCTTTGCTAGGCTATCAGAGTTCTGTGGTTCTCCGGCTGACCTAGCTTACTGGCACATCCAGGAAATCTTCTACCTCGGCGAACCTTGTCCTTCTTGGAAAGAGTTCTTGATTATCAGCACGAGATGAGAGAAAGCTAGGTACGTTTAATGTTTACCGCCTTCATGTGTGCATGCATGTCTTGGATTCTGAGACAAAGAAATCATGATTGAGCATCAGTACAAGAACTTGATGGACACAAATGCAAGATACTTGACTATTTACAAGGTACTTAGGGCCAGATGCAGCAAAGGGTTTGCGCCTCGCAAACGGCGAAAAATGCCGTTTGCGAGGCGCAAAAGCCTCTCTGCTATGCAGAAATGCATTTTGCGAGTCGGATCCGACTCGCAAAATGCATTTCCGACTCGCAAATAGGAAGGAGTGTTCCCTTCCTATTTGCGACTCGCAATGCTATCGCAAATGAAATCGCAGTTACCATCCACTTGAAGTGGATGGTAACCCAGTCGCAAACGGGAAGGGGTCCCCATGGGACCACTTCCCCTTTGTGACTGGAAAAATATATATATTTTCAGAGCAGGCAGTGGTCCAATGGACCACTGCCTGCCCTGAAAAAACCCGAAACTAAAGGTTTCGTTTTGTTTTCCAAATGCAGCTCGTTTTCCTTTAAGGAAAACGGGCTGCAGATGGAAAAAAAAAAAACTGCTTTATTAAAAAGCAGTCACGGACATGGTGGTCTGCTGACTCCAGCAGGCCACCATCCCCGTGAGTGCCCATACTCGCAATGGGGTCACAAACTGCGACCCACCTCATTAATATTAATGAGGTGGGTCTTTGCGACCCCATTGCGAGTTGCAGAAGGTGTCTGAGACACCTTTCTGCATAGCAAATTGCAAGTTGCAATTTGCTTTGTTGCTACATCTGGCCCTTAATTATTATTTAGTGACTTGTGCAATCTGCACTAATCAGAGAGAGACAATAAGAAAACCATGCAGAGTGTGCCACATCCAGAGACTGGATTAATTCTAGTGAAGAAACTACTAGAAGAGAAAGAAGTAATGTTTTAAAGTATTCCCAGGTGAATGAACAGATACATTGAGTCTAGATTAATAGAGAGAATGTAAATGATTGAAACTGTAAATCAAAAGCTGTAAAGGGTATTTTTTTTTTTTTAGAAAAAACTAAGGTGATCATTATGACAATGGTGGTGCTGTTAAAGTGGCGGTAATACCGCCAACAGGCTTGCGGTAATTACCGCCAAATTATGACCATGGCGGTGATAACTCCCATAGACAGCCAATGTACCACACCAACCGCCAGGGCGTTAATACCACTGACCACGGCGGTAGCCACCTACAGCCAGGTGGAAGACAAGGTACCGCCCACCATATTATGACATAGCAAACCACCATGATTTCTGGGGCGGTACCAATGCCATCAAAAGCCTGGCGGAAACAGAACACAGAAGACGAAAGACACCATCAGAGACACAAAGAAGATCAATGCCGCTATGGAACTGGAACTTCAAGTCTTCCCGATGCTCTTCTACGCCATGCTCCACCTGGAACACCAACACTGACAAAGACGTTGACGGTGAGTACAGCCACCTAGCACACAAAGAAGGGAAGAAAAGGAGAGAAGGCACGTACAACACAGACCATTCACACACATACCATACACACAACCAGCTGCAGAGGAAAACCAATGTCACAGGACTCACATCATAATAATGTAAGGACAACTTATAGGTATTACTGATATTGTAATTTGATGCCAACAACCACCATATTGTCCATGTGATAAAAGAAATTGGAGTAAATGTTCAGGAAGGGCCAATGGCCAGTCCAAAGTAAAAAAAGGCCCACATGGCCACAGGGCACAGTCCAAGCCCCAACTTGTTTCCTGTCAATATCTGCACCACATTGTACAGGGGAATCATGTTGGAAATGGGCACGCACCTCAGGGGGAAGGGGGTGGAGGGCACCTCAGCTGAAGTGGTTATCTTGCCCACTGGTTCTGGAGGGGGCTCCATGCTCATTTTCCTTTGCTGGGAAGTGCAAGGCCACAGTCTCTGAGGTGGGGAACTTGCCCACTGATTCTGGAGGTGGCTCTGCGCCCAGTTTCCTTTGCTGGGGAGTGCAAGGTCACAGTCTCTGAGGTGTGGAACTTGCTCACTGGTTCTGGAGGGGGCACCATGCCCATTTTCCTTTGCTGGGGAGTGTATGGTCACAGTCTCTGAGGTGGGGAACTTGCCCACTAGTTCTGGAGGGGGCTTCTTGTACAAGAGTCCCTGGAGGGTGGGCTACATGTCCTCTGTTGGAGGTGAGGGCTGCTTTGTCCCAGCTGGAGGTGAGGGCTGCTGTGTCCTAGCAGAAGATGAGGGCTGCTGTGTCCTATCTGGAGGTGAGGGATGTTGTGTCCCAGCTGGAGGTGAGGTGTGCTGTATCCCACCTGGAAGTGAGGGCTCCTTGCCCATTGCTGTTAGTGGTGTTACTCTGCCAGCCTCTGCTGGAGTTGAGGGCTCCTTGCCCACTGCTGTTGAAGGGGGGCTCTTGTCTCTCTTAGTTGGTGGAATGGGAACCTTCCCTTTCCCGGTTGGTGGAGTGGGATCCTTCCCTTTCTTGGGTGGTGGAGTGGGATCCTTCCAAGTCTTGCCTTCACGACTAGGAGGTGCCTCCACTGTCCCAGTGGACTGTTTGGCTGAGGTGCTGGGCTGGGTCGCTGGGATCCTGCTCTTACGGGCAGGACGGGTGGTGGAGGGGGAGGGAAGAGGTCAAGTTGGGAAAGCAAAAACTGCTTAGGGATGGTGGTACAGGATGAGGGATGAGGGAAAGGAGTGAAGGTTGAGGGAGTATTTGTTGGAGGTGTACGTCTGCTGGACTTGGGTGCAGGGGCATGGGCAGTGTGCTGATGTGAGGTGGATGGCTGTTGGGAGTCTGAGTGTGTGCGTTTGTGTCTCTTAGGAGGGGCAGACAAGGTGGGGGATCACACACGGGACGCGTGGATGGATGTTGTGGAGGTGTCAGCAAGTGTTGTATGTGTTCAGCTTGGTGTTGTGATGTTTGAGTGTGGATGTGACTGTGACTGTGAGGGAGGCAGAGGAGGGGGAGACAGTGGAGGCAGTGGATGTTGTTGTGTGTGCAACTGTCTGTTGTTTGTGTGAGTGCTTGTGGCCTGAAGTGTGCTGCCTGTGTTTGTCTGTGCCACTCTTGTCTGATGTTTTGTGTACATGCTTGTCTGTATGTGTGCATGGGATGGGGTGGGGTTGAGGAGACTGGGACTCGGAAGTGGTAGTTAGAAGGAGGCGGTAGGAACAGGGATGATGGCTGCCATCGGAAAGGATCTCTGTTGGGCCACCAATCCACCATGGATGCCCTTCAGGAATGTATTGCATTGCTGCATCTGGAATGCCAGCCTCTGGATGGCATTCACAATGGTGACTGCCCTACAGAGATGGATCTCAGGAGGTCAATAGCCTCCTCACTGAGGGCAGCAGGGCTCACTGGGTCAGGGCCTGAGGTGCCTGGGGCGAAGGAGATGCCCACCCTCCTTGGTGAGTGGGCACGGGCAACTCAGTGAGGGGTTACTGGGAGGACGGTGCTGGTACGGGGGTGGTGGCTGTGCCTGTAGCTGGGGTGGTCCCAGAGGTGTCTGCCACCACCAGGGAGCTTTCATCGGAGGAGGAATCAGAGTCAGTGTTGCACCTCCTGTCTCTGCCGTAATGCTCCCCTTGCCCTCTGTCCCACTGGTTCTCTCGGCGTCGGTAGACTCTGTCTCTTGGGTCCTGTGGGATGCAGCTCCCTCTGTCACTGGTGCTCCTCCACCAGATGATGCCAATACACACATGGACAGGATGAGAGAAGAAAAAAGGGGAGAGAAAAAGAGAGCACTGGGTCAATTACAGCACCAACACCACAGATAGCATACACATTACCGTCACACACAGGGATCAGGATTGAGCACCATGCATCGCACTGACATTCCATTGGCTAGGTACCACAGCAAGAGGAGAGCCAAACACTGCCAACTGTACCCCTCCTGGGAACCACTAAGTCCTGTCTGAGATGGAATGTAACCTAGCTAGTTCACCCGAGTTTGCAATACACCCATTACCCTTGAGCTGGATCTCGCTGCAATGTCTGACCTGGCATTAAGGGGCATCCACTAACTGACACCCACCACCAGGATCCCATGCCACCTACCAATTATAGTTGTAACGCACACTGTACTCACCCACTTGTGGCTGCTGTGATGCCCTCAAGCACCCATCCAGCTCTGGGTGGGCCACCACCTGTATACGAGCCATCACGGGGGTCAGGTTCTCACGGGCACCCCCCCTTGTTGGGAGGCCATCCCCAGCTGGGCCTCCGTGGTCTTCCGGGCCCAGCGTCTCAGGTCCTCCCACCTTTTCCTATAGTGGGTGCTCTGCCTGCTGTAGACCCCCAGGCTCCCCATGCCCTTGGCAAAGACACGCCACAATCCCTTCTTCTGATGGGCGCTGACCTGCGGAGGTAATAGAGGCAGGAGGACACCTTTACACATACAATCCAGCCTGTCACACATATGGCCCAGAAATCCCATTTCCATCTTCATTGGCACACATATCACCCGGTTCCCACCATGTACACTACCACCAGACCTACCACCCCCCCAAATGACACAATGCTTGCACACATGTCTCCATGAAACCTTGTCACATTCATCAGGCCCATGGTGTACTCATGTGTTGGTCCACATAGCTCCATCTTCCTGGCATTGGATATTTGCTATACCTGTGCTCCAAACAGCTGTGGCTCTACCCTGACTATTTCCTTCACCATGACCCGCAACTCCTCATCAGTGAAACGGGGGTGCCTTTGTGCGGACATGGGTCTTGTGTGGCGTCTATTGTGCAGAGGGTGTTGAGTAATGTAGTGGGGTGTGGAAAGTGGGGTGCGTGACGGATGAATGGGTGTTTGTAGTGTGTGTGTGTAGTTGGCTCTGTGATTTTCGTGTCTGTCTCTTAGCAAATTTTGGTGTTCGTAAAGGGTTGTGGGTAATGAGAGTATGTGTTTTATAGTGTTGTGGGTAGGTGGGTGTGGTGTGTGTATGAATGTCAGGTGTGTGATTTTCGTTTTGGCCAATGTTGCGTTGTTTTGTAATTGGGTGGCCATTCTGAGCGCGCCAGTGTGTACTGCTAATGGTTTACCACCACTGAATGTCTGCTGTAGTGATTTGTGAGTCATAATGTGGTGGGCATAGTTTTGTTGGCGTAACAGTACAGGTGTTCGTACCAACACTTTAGAACTGACCGTTGGGCTGGCGGATCTGCGTTTATGGTAGTAGTCTGTCAGTTTGGTGTGTGTCTCATAATATGGCGAACAGATGTTCGCCACCGCAATGGTATCTTGGCGGCCGACACCACGGCAGTAAGCGGGATTTACCCCCAATGTCATGATGAGGGCCTAAATATTTGTTCTTGTTGTTGCTCAGGCACTCAAACACTGAGGCAGATGACAGACGAGTCTGAATGGTGATTCAAAGAAGCTGTCATGTAGTCAGCGGTTGGCTATTTTCTTATTCTCTACCATTCCGCCATTCCCCTTGGTATTCTTCCAGCATGAGTGCTCTGTAGAACTCACTTGGCTGAGCATCAGTGGGTGTGGAAAGACAACCATCATGAATCGCTCCTGCCGGGCCAGTTATCATAGCTCAGTCACTCCATGTTCAGTAATTGTGGTATCTGACATAGATTGAGATAAACACATACATGTCAATTAAATATTTGAATGTTCAATAGGATTGCTGCAGTTTAAGGGCCAGATTTATAATTTGACAGATAGCCCACCATTCCAGCATGGGGATCGAGTAAATAACTCTGTCCCCATGATGGGGGGACCACACATCAGATTTCTAAATGATCACTAAGCTCACTGTCATATATAATGCATTGGCAGAAACTACTATGATTGTAGTTTCTGTTAATGCATCTTACTTTCAAGTGCAGGGCTGCATCAGCATGACACAATCCTGCACCAAAGTTTTATTTTTTTATTTAAAAAATGAAAATAAATAAAGTAATGCTCCCCTCATCATGGGGCTCATCTCCCAAGGTGGAAGGAGCATTGTTTGCTTTTTTATTGCCCCTTGGACCATACAAAAATGGTTACATGGTCACTCATCTTGATTGAGAGAGTGGACTTGTAGCCATTTTTCTGATGGTCCTCACTCTGTCAGGCCATCAAAGAGATTTGGCAATGGCAGTTACGGAGTAGTCATCTTGGCAGCAAAACCTATTATCTGCCAGCTACTAAATCAGGTGAACAGGCCATTATATTGGAGGTGTGCCACCATTGTGACAGAGTATATTCAACGTCAACATATAAATCGGGCCATAAGTCACATATCAAATGTTTTTGATGGCATATCAAAATATTTCTTTATGCAAGACTTTCAACATGATTTTAATTGCAGCAACTTCATAGATGGCGGATGCCTGTGTTGATTTTGAAAAACCTGTCCACCATATTGTCAGGCATAACAAGCCTTACAATGTAGAATCATTTTGGTAGAAGTAACATGCGGATGACTAACAGTTATATCATGGACTGCAGACTAATACGCGTAGTCTGTACATACATTTTACGCATTCTCTGTCCCACATTAGTTATAACAGAAGACGATTGAAGTAAGATGTTGAAGCCATGTAAGTCTGTTGATGTAATTTTCATTCACATTGGCATACATGCCCTTAGGGACCATTTTGGTACTTGCCTCCTAACCTTCATGGTCAACAGACATCCTCACCAGTTGCTGCTCATTTATTTCTGTTGAGATCCACCATGACTGAGGTAAAAAGGTGACAAGGAGCCAGCTTCATCGAGGAAGAACAGGACATTGTGGTGGAGGGGCCTCTGACCAACTAGAGACAGCTGTATGGTCCATAAGAGAGTTGTAAAAGATTCACACATGAACAGAACTAATATAAATATGTCTGATTTGTTAAAATTAGTTGTGAGTGATTTCACAGTCAGAATGTAATGGTTTTATAGTGATATATGACTTGATATTCGGTATCATCCATTCCATAAATTAACAAGATAGCATTGAAAAGCATTCTTTTCTAATTTAAAAAGGTAATTGTGAACTAGTGTGCCTACAATATCAATAACCTGGCTTTCAAAGCAAGCAACAACAACTAGAAATATAAAAAACATGGAGCCTTGCACAACCAACCTGTTTTTAATGTGCAAACCAAAGCATGTTAGAAAAGATTTTTTTAAATGATACTACACACACATCTACATGTGTATAGATTTATTGTAGCTTTGTTAAAACATGTTTTTAAATTAGTTGTAGATTCTAAAATCCATACATTGAAATTCACATATTATAGTACCATAAATGAGGAATTTTACATATTATATAGTAAATTACATCTGTAAGATAATTCTGCCCAGAAATGGCATCACACTACATTGTTTTATGAAACCAATTTTATTAATTTACAATTCATACTTACAGGCCATTGATACTATTGCTTCACATTTCATACAATGATTTATAACATTGCATGAGAGGCGACTGTATACATATTCATCATTGGTAAGATTGGAGTCTCTGGTTCAATAATTAAAAACATTAAGAACTTAACTTGAATGTCAAACAAAGATGGAAGTATAGTAGCAAATGTTGGAAAAGGGAATATAGACAAGCACATAGCACCACTTTGATAAAAGGCGAAGTACATCGGTCCACAGCATTAATATCATGCTATAATTGGCAGGATACATGTACAGCTGCAATACATAAGCTCATTTCTGATGATTTGTGAGGCTGGATTAGTCACTGCCTGTGCGCCCTGCAGCGGAGGATAAGAATGCAACTCTAAAATCAGGGCTCTGGAGGGTCTCAAATTTCTTGCCAGGTTAGGCTGGTTACAGTTTATTCTAGCTGCTATAGAGTCACTGTTAGGGCTGCATTCACTCTCGATATGAAAGCAATTCCTGCATGCACTTGTCCCAGCCACTTTGTATTGGGACTTTGCACAATTCTCTCGCTTCTTCCTGCCTAAATGTCATATCCTCAGCTTTACCCCATTTCAATAAGGCGACCCACCAATGAGAAAGTGCCGGAAGTGTGGATGACTTCCAATTCATAGTAATGGCTTGTCTACCTATGATTAGCACAAAGTCAATATAGCGGTTAGTTACTATCACTCACTTGGGGTGACGAAAGAGGCCCGGTTGGGCACTTTCGGCAGTGTGTTTGTCTGTACACTCTGGGCCTCATTTCAACTTCGGCGGTCTTTTGTGCAGACTGCCATCAAAGCGGGCACCAAAAGACCGCCAGTGTTCATGGTCTGAAGACCGCTGTATTACAAGTAACCTACTGATTTCCACCCATATACAGGCAGAAATCTGACATTGTTAGCCTGACAGATGGCAGGTGAGAGGTGGTTCTACCGCCAGCACCGCCACTCTGGAAGAACTCCGCCAGCCATATTACAAGCAGTAATATGGCATGTGGTCCTTGCACAGCGGTGTGGCACTGGCGGTGGAACCGCCAACATAACCCTCTCCCAGATGACCACCTCGATCTGGGCTGCGGTGTGGCCCAGACAGGCAGATGGACCGACATGAAGGGTGTGTGTGTGTGTGGTAGGTGCATGTGTGTAGGGTGTACTTGTATCTGTGCAAGCATGTGTGTTGGGATGGGTGTGTGTGTGTGACTGTACGCGTGTGTGGTGGTGGGAATGTGAATGTATGCGGAGGGTGGGGGTGTGTGTGTGCATGTATGCAGAGGGTGGGGTTGAGTGTGTATGAATGTGGAGGGTATGTGTGTGTGTTTATGAATGCGGAGGGGGTGGGTGTGTATGATTGCGGAGGGGAGTGCGTATGCAGGCGAGTGAGTGGGGGTGTGTGTCTGATTGTGTGCAAGTGAGTGTGGGTGCATGTCTAATTTTGTGCGAGCGAGTGGAGGTGCGGATCTGTGTGCAAACAAGTGAGGATGCATGTCTGTGTGTGAGCGAGAGGGGGTGCATGTCTGTTTGTGTGGGTGTGTGTGTCAGGAAGTGTGTGGGTGTGTGTCTGCAAGTGTGTGGACGTGTGGGGGTGTGTGTGCTGATGATAAGAATGAGGATTCATGTCGCCAGGTGCGTTACCACCAGGGTGTTTGTGGTGGGCGACTGCCTCAAAAAACCTAGTGGTTTGCTGCCTTGTAATACGGCTGCTGCCCGAGGAGCTCACAGCTCGTTGCACCAGTCCAACCACACCCGCGGGACTGGCAGCGTTGTTGCGGATTGGCTTCGGCCAAACTCGTAATGCGGTGGTCTTTGCCACTGGGACCGCAGTGGTAAGACCCCCTCTGCGAGTGTGGCGGTCTTGAGACCACCACACTCGTAATGAGGGCCTCAGTCAATTCTGTAAGAGTCTCAGACATTTGATGCCAAAATCGGCCCAATTCCGGGCAGGACCAGAACATGTCGATCATATTGGGAACCGGACCATGACAGCGGGGAAATTCTGAAGGGGATCCAAATATTTTTTGTAGTGTATCTGGTGCAAGGTAGGCCCTATGCAATATGTTGTATTGTATATATTGAAACCTGGCATTCCTCAACACTTTTTAATGATATCAGTACCCTGCCGACTTCTTTATCCAGGAATTCTCAGCCCACATCCTGGTCCCCGCTACCACGAATCGGCTGCAGGAGGTCTTGAGTCGCTTATGTCAATGCTCGGACGAACAAGGTAATTAGGAGCGTTCCACTGCCCATAATATGTAATCTGTGTACTAATGGATGAGGGTCGGTTCTGAATCTGTTATCTGCCATAACCCATCCAATATGGCAAGGAGTCTAGCGTGTGCTAGGAAGTGACCCCCGGGTATACCATCAGTGTGTAAGTTGTCAAAGGGTTCAAGCACCTTACTGCAGAAAGAGTTCACACTGTTTTAACCTCCGATAGGTCCCATTGTTGAAGACCTGCTTGTCCCAGCTTTATCGGGAGTGGCTTGAAGGCCATTAGTCTAATTTCTGGGTAATATGTCGGGAGCAGGGGCATACGTTTGATACTTTGGCTGTAGCTAGCATGGGCTACAGTCAGTAATGTACTATAGTGTGGGTGGGTAGCGAGGCCGACAGGAGAAAGGTTTATTGAACCGTGCACTGCGCATCCCTGTGAGTGTGTTGCCCCAGTTTTTCTAGCAGACGACCAACTAGCCACTGGCAGGGCCATTGAAGTTGGACTGCCAAGTAGTAATGTTCAAATGGGGTGCTCCCAACCCCCCTTCTCAATTGAGAGTTGCAGCTTGCACAGCACCACTTGACGTCTGCCTTTGTTACAAAGAAAATTACCCAACACAGCATGAAGCATATAGAAGACCTTCCGGGGTATAAATAGTGGGAGATTATGAAAATAATACAAGAGGCACAGGAGTATAATTATTTCAGACAATACAATTCCATCTTAAACTGTGAGTGAAAGGTGCACCACAAGGCAACCTGAGTGTATAGATGTAATAGCTCTTGTGAGGTTACCATCCAGCAGATCTTGTGTCATATGGTGGACTGTTAGAAATGGGGTCTCTAGTTGGCAGAGGTATACACCCTTGTCCAAGTAGGGACCACAATCCTAGTCAGGGTAAGTCACACACAATCCAAATTATCCTGTGCCCACCCTCTGGTAGCTCGGCACTGAGCAGTCAGGCTTAACTTAGAAGGTAATGTGTAAAGTATTTGTGCAATAAATCAGGCAATAACACAGTAAAAACACCACAAAAATATACCGCACAAGTTTAGAAAAATATAAGATATTTATCTGATTAAATTATGGTCAAAACAATCAAGATTTGATAAGCACAATTTGAAATATCACTTTTGCAAAGTTAAGAAGTGTATTAAGTCTTTGTAAATCAGCATTTGTCTCTTGTGCACAAAGTACCTGGTTTGGGTCAAAATTACACACACACGGAGACCGCAGAGGAGGAGATGCGTGGACAAAGGAAGGTGTGCGTCCGATTCCCTGACACGGCACGGACTATGAATCATTTCTTCCCATGCTGCAAGGGCTTTGCATCGATTTCTGGCGTGCAGTCTTGGGTCCTCACTGCGATGGGGTGTTCTTTTGTCACCCAGGGATGATGCATGGAAATCCTGGACATACGGGACGCAGTCACAGGCAATGCATCGATCCAGTGGATGATACGTCAGAGTTTCTGTCGCACTGCAGGTGCTGTGTTGATTCTTCACTCAGGAAGTTGGGCTGCGTTGTTCCCGCTTGGCTGTGCTTCAATCTGGTATGGCTGTGCGGGAAAGTTCCAGTCGTAGCATAGGAGCTGCATTGATCTCCACTCGGGAGCCGGGCTGCATCGTTCTGGTTTGGTGAAGCAGCAACTTTCTCGTTGCTGGGCAGGCTGTGCGTCGTTTCCGGCAGGCTGTGCATTGATTTTCACCACACAAGGAGTTTCCTTGAAGAGAGGAAGTCTTTTTGGCCCTGAGACTTCAGGAACAGGAGGCAAGCTCAATCCAAGCTCTTGGAGAGCACTTCTGAGCAAAGACAGAGGCCAGCAAGGCAGCAGGGCAACGCAGCAATCCTTCACAGCAAAGCAGTCCAGGTGAGTCCTTTGGGCAGCCAGGCAGCTCTTCTTGATAGGTTTCTGGATCTGGTCCAGAAATGGCTGATTTGGTGGGGTCTGGAACCCAGTTTATATACCCAAAAATGCCTTTGAAGTTGGGGAGACTTCAAAGAGTGGTTTTGAAGTGCACAAGGTCCCCTTTCAGTACAGGTCTGTCTTCCACGGTCCCAGTAGGGGGTATTGCAGGCCATTGTGTGAGGGCAGGCCACTAGCCTTTGAAATTTAAGCGTCAGGCCCCTCCACCCTTCCAGCTCAGGGAGACCCATTCAGTATGCAGATGAGTGCAGGTGTGACTGAGTATCTAGTGTTTGTGGTTGTCTGGGTGAAATGCACAAGGGAGCTGTCAACCAGCCCAATCCAGACGTGGTTTGGAGACAGGCTGTAAGGCACTGATGGATTTTAAGTGCAACGAAATGCTCACTTTCTAAAAGTGGCATTTCTAAAATAGTAATATAAAATCCAATCTCACCAATAAGCAAGATTTTCTGTTCCCATTCCGACCATACTAAACATGACCCATTTTTTATCATAATCTACCACTCAAACAGCATACAAGGGAAACCCTAGTGTTAGCCTATGAAAGGAGCAGGCCTCACAGTGATGGAAATCGAATTTAAGAGTTTTCCACTACCAGGACACATAAAACACACAGGTATATGTCCTGGCTTTTACCTACACAGCACCCTGCTTTATGGGTTACATAGGGCCTACCTTAGGGGTGACTTATATGTAGTAAAAGGGGTGTTTAAGGCTTGACAAGTACTTCTAAATGCCAAGCCGAAGTGGCAGTGAAACTGCACACACAGGACTTGCAACGACAGGCCTGAGACATGGTTAAGGGGCTACTTATGTTGGTGGCACAATCAGTGCTGCAGACCCACTAAGTAGTATTTAATTTACAGGCCCTAGGCACATGTAGTGCATTTTACTAGGGACTCACAAGTAAATTAAATATGCCAATTGCATATGAGCCAATTTTACCATGTAAAAGCACATGTACTTTAGCAGTGGTAAAGTGCCCAGAGTCCTAAAGCCAGCAAAAATGAGGTCAGAAAAAGAGAAGGAGAAAGGGAAAAAATCTGGGGGTGACCATGCAGAGGGGCCATTTCCAACATAGACCTTAGTAGCAAAAGGTATTTGGGTCCCATTGAATTACTCATGAATCCACTAGCAGCCGCTTTGGAGGACAATGTGGGTGTAAGGAATACAGGCAGGACTTAGACCAGTTTAATCCCAGTCCCGACACTGCTCGGAATTCAGATAGAATCTCAGTTATGGCAGTTATACCACTCCTTATGTTGTGGATGTAAATCAGCACATCATCTGCATACAAGGAGACAGCATGCAGGGTTCCTGCTAAGGGATTCTCCACCCTGCTGGCATGGATATCTGAGCCAGAGGCTCCACAGTCAGGGCAAAAGGCAAGGTAGAGATTGGGCATCACTGAGGTGTACCTCTCTTCAACAAAAAAGAAAGGGGAATACATTGTCTGACCGCCACTTGGGGTATGATATCCTCATATAAGTCGTATAAGGTTATGCAGTTGGCCAGTGATAAAAAGGCCAAGGCTGCTACGGTGGAGAACATGTAATTCCAGTCTAGGGTATCAAACGCTTTTTCAATATCTATAACTAGACATGCAGCATAAGGCCATTGGGCTGGGACCCGCTCCATAATTCTATGCAGTCTGCAGATATTGAGTGTTGTAGATCTGTCAGGGACAAAAACGTTCTAGTGTATGTGTATCAGTCAGGGCATCTGGACTAGTAACCTGGAGGCAATAAATTTGCCTAGGATTTTAAAATCAGATCCAAGCATTGAGAGGGGGTGGTAGGAAGCTACTTCCTATAGGTTCTTGCCCAGTTTGGGGAGGGATATTTCTAGGCATTCCCGTAAGGACGGGGGAAGTCTACCTTCCTGCAATGCAGTTTGATAAACCTCTAGTAATTTGGGGGCTACTATCGCCAAGTAGGTTTTATAAAAATCGATAGGGTACCCATCCAACCCCAGGGGTTTTCCTGTATCTGACGCCCTTACAGCCTCACATATATTTTGGGTTGTAATGGGTGCATTGAGGTCCTCTACACCAAAGGGGTATAGTGTTTGTAGGGTCACTCCCTGGAGGAAGGCCTGTATCCTCTGTGTTCTATATAGTGGCAGGGATTGTACAGGCCTCGTTAATAAACAGTGAAGACATCATGGATGTCTACTTGATTGGAAAGCAGGCATATGGAGATATGGGGCCAAGCTATGTCACAACCAATCCAGCAGATGATCCGACTTGTTCCCCTCAGCATGCACCCTCTCCTGATATGCTTTAAAGTCGAGGCATCAGAGTTGCTCTTCTAAGCAGGTATGAGTCTCAGTGGCAGCAAGTAATTGGCGTTTTCCCTCGGGGGAGGAATGTGATTGCAGTTCCTCCTCTCTAAGCGCCAGATTTACAAGGCCCTAGCTTCTCCTTGTGCCACATTAGTGTCATTTTTTTACACTAATGTGAGTCAACAAGGCCAAAATCGCCGCACGATATTTACAAAGTAGCACAATGCATGCATTGCACCACTTTGCGGCCCATTATGCCACATTATGCCTGTGCCAGGAATAACGTATGCAAGGGAGGTATTCTAACATTAGAAGGCCCGCAAAAATGGCCCAATGAAATCTAAAAGATTTCATTGTGTCATTTTTGGTGTCATTTTTAAAGCAGGTTTTAAAAGGATGCCACTTTGGAGTCAATGGGTCTCCTTGCAATTTGCTGCACTAGTGTCAAAATGTTTGACGCTACTGCAGCCAAGCACCACAATAGTGACATAGATTTTAACGTTACTGGCATAAAGTGCACCACGGTGCACCGTTTGTCAATATGGCGCACCCATGGTGTCATTAGGTGGCGGTAGAGGGGTGCAAGAAATCTTGTAAATCTGGGCCTAAGTTTGGTTTCTAAGGGCCAGACTTACAAGAAAGTGGCACACCGACGATGATGTGCCACTTTTCTTGCCCCCCACCAGCACCTAACAACACCATGTAGCACCATATTTACAATACGGTCCACCATGGTGCATGTTAGGACAATAGCATAATAATTTATGACTCTATTGTAGTACTTTGCATGATTAGCACCATAAATAATGGCGCTAATCCTGCAATGTAAAGGGAGGACCATTGAAAGAAATGAGTCCATAATTTTAATGCCTGCTTTGAGCAAGAATTAAAAGTGACGCTAAAAATGGTGCAGTGATATGTTGTAAATTTCACTGCACCATTTTTAAGGGCCTCCCACCGCCAAAACGCCCCCCTTGCATACATTATGCCTGACAAAGGCATAATGCCGTTACAAAGTGGTGAAATTAAAGCATTGAGCCACTTTGTAAATATGGCAAAGGAGAATGGTCTCCTTAATGCCACATTAGCATAGAAAAATGACATAGGTGCAGTGCTAAGAGGTGGTAGAGCCTTCTAAATCTGACCCGAAGTGTGTTAGTTCCCTGTGTATCATTGCTCAAACCCCCACTGTTATGTGGATACAGTGGCCAAGTATTAGTGCTTTCAGCACCTTCCAGTCAACCGTGTAAGTGGTCGCTGTGACCCTGTTATCAGTCAGGTAATATGCCAGGGCCTCCTGTGTGGATACCCTGAACCCTTGGGCCTCCAGTGCCACAGACTGTAACTTCCATGTGGGTACTGGTGGTCACCGTTGCCCCAAATGGAAGCGTATTAATAGGGGATTATGGTCAGAAAAATGTTTCCCAAGATATTCTGCAGCAGTAGCCAAAAATTGTAAGGGTGGGCTGACAGGGTATATAGTCTAACATGTAGGCCATGTGATATGGAATAATACGAGAACTTTCTGGCTATGGGATGAAGTGTGCACCAGCATTAGCGCAACACCCACTGCTGCAGCCATTAGGAGAAATGAGTAGCTGCTAACACCACTGGTGAGGTTGGTAGTGGAGGATATGAAAGATCTGAAGTTGAGTACAGTATTAAAATCCCCACCTAACATCCATGGAAGATGTGCCCACTTAACCAAAAATGTTGAGAGTTGTGTGAAGAACGCAATTTGGGAGGTGTTGGGGCCATAGACACTGCCCAGAAGCACAGACCTACCATCTAGGGACCCCTCAAGAAAAACAAATCAACCGTCTGGGTCTATTTCTGTGCCAATAGAATGAAAAGGGACACCTGCACGGATCCAATCCATGGCTTCGCATGCAAACCCAGAATACGTGGTGCAGTATCATTGTCCACGCCACGTGTGCTGCAGGTTGGCGCCTCTCCCCCAGCTATGGGTGTTTCCTGTGAAAGCACTATCTGTGCTCCACAGCGTCTGATGTACTGTTGTATTACATATTTCTTATGAATAGTGACCAAGTCATGGATGTTCCAAGTCACTACTTTAATTTCTGCCATTTGATTATGATAGTGAAGAAGGGAACAGGGAGGGGACCCATTCCCTGTTTCTGGTCTGAATCTAAACGTATGCTTGTGCGTGCTATGCAACTTCCTTGAACTTGGTTATAACCACAACTGATACCCACAACTCCCATCCCAGGGAGGTCCTGAATGGCAGGGTACTCCCAAACGATTAATGCATAGTCTCAAACGGTGGGGGCTCCATTTTGCCCAGTGGTGAGGGCCATAGGCACCCAGGAGGAGGATCGGGTGACTGACCTGTAAAGTGTGAAGTTCAATTGATTCAACTTCACAGAAATGTTACCCAGTGCTTGCTCTGCCTTGCTCATAGTGCATAGTGTGTAACAGGATGCAGCATCCCATCCTGAACATGAAGCTCCATCAGTCGTACTCAGCAAGATTGGCAGTCATTCCAAAAAGAAGGGCAATAGACAGTGACATGTGTATAGGCGAACAGTGCCTTGCTAAATTAGTGTATCCGCTATTTGTGGGGTGACATCCTGAAGGACTTCAATGGGAATCTCACTGGCAGAGGCCTCTGACTCTTTGTCTCGGCACCTCAGCCCATGTCCCCATCCAGCTAGCGCTCAGACTCGGTGAGCCGTCCACCACTAACCTGCAACATGGCCCATCTCCCATCCATCCATAGTGCATTTGGGGCTGATAAGACTTGTCATTGCTCCATATATGCCTGGGCTGGTGTGGGAACACCTTTCACTTTGTGTCAGGCTCTTTTGGGTTTTTCCAGCCACGCTTCTTTCTCCTTGGTTGTCTAGCATAGGCATTCGGTGACGATGCTGTGGAGTCCTCAGACCTACATTGTTCCACCCAGTCCCAGGTGTCTCTGGATTCAGTAAGAAAGAAACTGGTACCATTGGCCACAACCTTGAGTCTGACTGGGAATAGCAAGGAGTATGTTAAACAGGCCCGGCACAGGCATTTCTTGACTCCTGTGAAAGAGGCCCATTGACGCTAGCCTGTAGTTGTGTAATCTGGGAACAAGTAGATGCGGGTGTTCTCATTAAGGAGCGGCATTGATATGCCTGTCTCCTGCAGTATTGTTTCTTTGTCTCTGTAATTTAAAAGGTGGACCAGTACTGGTCTGGGGGCACTCCAGCTGGTGGCTTATGGGCCCGGACTCTGTGCTCTCATTCCACAATGTAGTGCGGAGATAAATTGTCTGCTCCCACAGTTTGGGCCACCCAGGTCTCGAAAAAGTGGATGGTGCCCAGTCCCTCTGCCCCCTCTAGGAATCCCACCATTCAGAGATTGTTCCACCGGGAAAGGCCCTCTGAATCCTCTGCTTGATGCTCCAATTCTCAGACCTTGGCGATGAGGGACTTGACCTGACCCTCTAGGTCCTTTAGCAATGGTCGCAAGCCTCTAAGTTTACTTTCCGTGCATGCTACTCTGACGGACAAATTCTTCTGGTCCTCTCACAGTAGGCCCCCACCGCCACAGCATCCGCTCAGTTACACAAGTCCTGACTGGTTGCGTGATGACGTCCAGGATCTTATCAAGCTTTTCATCATGTAGGGTAGGGCCTGTGTCTCCATCACATTCTGTGCCCCCGGGGGAACCGTAGATACAACTGCCTGACACTCCAATGAGCCGGTGTTGAGTCCTCCTCTTCTTCCCCTGACACAGAAGCAGTGGGTGACGAGCTCAGGGGCTTCAAATATCATTCGCCCATCCGTCTGTGCTCCCTGACCCCCTGAATAGGAAGGTTGTGCAGGTGGCACGAACAATTGACTGCAGGGTGACACAGTCCACAAGTGCCGCAAGGCGGGGCTCTGCAGGATAGTTGGGCTAGATATTCAATTGATGGGTGAGGCTAGTCAGCCCTGCCACTCCCCACAACCAGTGTCCAGTGATAGGCAAGGAAGGACATCAGCAGTGCAGTGCCCACCCCTATGTGGGATTAATATAAAGTAGTATGTGTCAGTGAGTGAAGGGTCCTTTCAACATAACTTAGTGATTAGGTCACTCGGCCTCCTCCCTGTGCCCACACAGCAGGCCGCTGCAACGGACGGGACCTCCACTGGAGTGAAGGGGGTGGCTCCCCTGTGTGATGCGCCACCAGCAGAGCAAAAGCAGCTACTATGCGGGCCGCTGGGGAAGTTGGTAGCAGTCAAGGGCCGTAGCTCAATGGCATTCTTATGGCCCAGTGCTGCATCTCATGAATGGTCGCCAGGAACATTATTAGCAGGCAAGCCAATCTCGGGGAACAAGCACAATAACAGTGGGCTCAGCGCCTCCCTACAGGAGACGTTATGCTCTGCAGACAGTCGCACTGCTGCTGATCTCCCTCCACATCAAGGCAGGCCCAGGAGGGGAAGCCCGCCAAGCAATAACTGTTGTCCCACTTGGGGCCACCTCCCACCGCACCCGTCGAGGTCTCAGGCCGCTCCTGCTCGGGCAGGGACAGTGTGCGCTTCACCACCTCTCATTGGCCATCACTGCCCTTTATGCACAAAGAGGTGGGGGAGGGAGGGGACTGTGTTGTCTCTGGGACCTCCTCACCAGGACCCTGATTGTTCTCAGGCACAGGCCGCCTCCACCTCTTCGAGTCCCGCGAAGAAGTCCTGCCGATCCACCATGGCCAGGTCTTTGCAGAGGAGTCAATGCTTCACCAATTAGATTTTCAGATGCCCCTCCGATCGGCCCGCACTGCCCCACCGATCATGCAGGATTACATGACCAGATAGCGGCGTTTAATGCCAGATCACGGGACAGGAAGTGCAAGCTTTCTTAGATACTGCCTGCCATCTTGCAGCACCAAACCAAGCCCCATCACACTACATTGCGTCAAGGCTACATGATGAGTTTATATACATTTACCAAAAAATGCTAAGTCTATGTTTAGGATTATTTTATTAACATTGCCTTGACTTGAAATGATACAAATGAGGTGGACTGTAACAACAATAACAGGTGGACACATAAAAACAAATGTCTCTTGTTAGGAATTATACGTTTATAAATGTAAATATATTTGTTAATTATCGCGTTTTGGGGAAACATTTTTGTTTCTAAAAATATTTCATTTTTATAAAATGTTGCTGTCTATAGGTCAGCCCCATTACAAGAAAAACGATCTAGTGGGCCATTGCTTAGCATGTCTGACAGAAGGGAGTCCATAAGCACTGCAGCATGCATTATCAGAAAAAAGTGGGAGGGCCTTCAGAGGTGGACCTGCCACACCACTCTACAATAATTTGGGAAGTCATGCATACAAAAGAAATGGGTGTGGTGGTTGCTGACTCCCATAATACTCTACTTTCTGGTGATGACCTGCACTGACTTGTAGAGGGAGCTAAGGACCATAGAGCAGAGACAAGGGAGTATATATAGCTTTAAAAATTTCCATGGTGCAATTACATTTTCTTTACATTTAGCAGATTCTAGACTCAGGTCTAAAATATGTGAGTCTGGGAATTATGGCTTGGTGTAGGGTTTTGGCAAAGGTTACTCCATCATACATATCCCATCCATCTTATTCAAAGTGCCATAGTATCCTATGCAGTACTAAAACTATGGATGTAACATCTGACATGTTTGTAATGGATTAACTCTTAGAAATGTTTATGAATCTATATATTCAACAATCTAGATATCTAAAATTGATGGGACAATATTGTACATACTTATTGCCAAATGGAGCGTGGGTTGGAAAGGCTAAGTAATTTGACCCTAAAACCTTGGGGCGCATTTTTGTTGAAATAAATTCCAAGTCCGAAAGCAGGAAGGGTCTTTGTAATTTTTTTGACAAAAATGCTGACATTTCTTCAAAGTCCCTTTTTTGTTTGGGACTTTTTTGAACATTTCTTAAATTCTAGACCTCAGCAGGACCAATTGGCTTGGTGAATCTGTTTAAGTGAGGCTTAGGTCTTAGTCTAATTGGTGATTTGCCCTTTTTGGTGATATATTTATAAATAAAACTTATGCGTTCATATCTTCAGTTCGCATTATTGAATTTCTCACATTTTGGTTTAATTTTGACTATCAAATTACTTTATTTTTCAAATTATGTTTGGCATTTTTATAGTTTATGATTATGACTTTAGAATTGTTTGAGAACAGCATACATACTGTACTAATTGTCTTAAATTAAGCCTGTGTGCACAGCGCCATAAATACCCCAAAGTTGAGCTCAGGTTTGTTTAATGACCTTGCTGGCTCACCATCACAAGAACTGTTATCATTCCTTCGTTTGAGCGATTACCTACCCCAAAATAAAATCCAATTTTTTACAATAGTACAAAAGATCCTGCAGTTCATAAGTGGCTTTTAACTTTCTTGCCCTGAGTGTATTTTCAACAACATACACTAGACGTTTTTCAGAAAACTAAGGGCCATATTTATACTTTTTGACGCAAAACTGCGCTAACGCAGTTTTGCGCCAAAAAAATTAGCGCCGGCTAACGCCATTCTGAAGCACCAATGCGGGCGCCGTATTTATTGAATGGCGTTAGCCGGCGTTAGCCGACCGGCGCTGCCAGGTGTGCGTGAAAAAAAACGACGTACACCAGGCAGCGCCGGCGTAGGGAAAAATGGCGTTTGGGCGTCCCAAAATGGGGCAAGTCAGGCTGAGGCAAAAAAATCGTCTTAACCCGATTTGCGCCATTTTTTTTGGGCGCCCAGACGCCATTAACATGACTCCTGTCTTAGCAAAGACAGGAGTCATGCCCCCTTGCCCAATGGCCATGCCCAGGTGACTTGTGTCCCCTGGGCATGGTCATTGGGCATAGTGGCATGTAGGGGGGCACAAATCAGGCCCCCCTATGCCACAAAAAATAAATAAAAAAATACTTACCACAACTTACCTTTTCTTCCCTGGGATGGGTACCTCCATCCTTGGGTGTCCTCCTGGGGTGGGCAAGGGTGGCAGGGGGTGTCCCTGGGGGCAGGGGAGGGCACCTCTGGGCTCATTCTGAGCCCACAGGTCCCTTAACGCCTGCCCTGACCCAGGCGTTAAAAAGAGGCGCAAATGCGGGTTTTTTTGCCCCGCCCACTCCCGGGCGTGATTTTTGCCCGGGAGTATAAATACCTGGCGCATGCCTGGGAGTCATTTTTTAAGACGGGAACGCCTACCTTGCATCTCATTAACGCAAGGAAGGTGTTCACGCAAAAAAATGACGCTAACTCCATGAACTTTGGCGCTAGACGCATCTAACGCCAAAGTATAAATATGGAGTTAGTTTTGCGTCGAATTTGCGTCGAAAAAAACGACACAAATTCGGCGCAAACGGAGTATAAATATGCCCCTAAATGTGTCAGTCAGAAATAAGGCAATATAATCATGTTTAACAGGGAGCACAAGCACATAAATGTTGGTTACCAAGGGTTAAGTAAATAGAGAAATAGAGGTGAAAGAAAACAAAAACGTGGATCACCTTTCCACCTTTATATAGTTTTGCTGGGTTACTCCATCACAAATGTCAAAAACATTCTCTCAACATAAACAAAATAGTAGCATTAAAAGACCTATGATGAGGGTAGCAGGATATCCTTGACAATTGTAAATTAGCAAACAGTATTCCAAAATCATAATCATGGCTTTAATAACGGTTATCTATATGGTATTTAAGTAGATTTGATGTAAAAAAGATTTTATTATAATACCTCTCTGAGTATCAATCAGTTCTCATTGCCCCCTGTCCTTTGTAAATGATGTGTGCTACATGTGCTTACAGTTTTTACTGGCATTAGCAAAGGAGACCTCTGGGGAGAAAGTGTAGAGCAGCTGGGAGTTTGAGTGTGGAGCTGCAGACACCAAAGGACCCAGTGGCATAGAGTGTGATGGAGCTGGCCAAGAGGCCTCAACATCAACGGACTTTGAGGTTTCTGATTCAGAGCACCCCTCGTGATTGTGGCGAAAATATCCAAGGATGCCACATCAGGTCCTGTGCCCCACCACCACCATCACTCCTGGACCACAAGAAAGAAGTCAACAACCAGTTCAGAGAAGAGCTGGGGTCTCCTTTGTCCCGGCACCTCAGCCCATGTCCCCATCCAGCAAGCACTCATATAAAAAATGTCCTTGAAGTCTTGAAGAGCCTTTATCTAGTGCAGATGGCGTTATGAATACCTTTCCAGTCAATCGAAAATTGGCACAAGTAATGTCATGCACTCTGCCATGTCTGCATAAAGAGAGGTTTATTTACTACAAGAAGTTCCTCTGACACCATTACTGCCCCCACACCTCAACTGATAGCTCCTCGTACCCACATTTTACCCTTTGCCAACATCACCCAGCCCACATCCAGACACCTGAATGCATTCCACCTCCCACTTCATTGTTACTTTGCCACACCATCCCTGCACCTGCCACCACCATTCTAATTGCCCCAACCACATTCAAATTTACTAAACTCCCTCCACACCCACAAACCCTCCCATATACCCAAACCCTAGCATACACATGAAGTTTCCCATAACACCAAAACCTCTGATACAGAAAGACATATTCCACAAACATTCCATTTAGGAAAAACCCACTCATATCCCTAATCCTGCCATGAAATAAATACCAATCTCTTCATGCACCTACATCACTCTAACACAAGTTGTTTACATGCCAAGTCTCTAAGGCCCATATTTATACTTTTTTAGTGCCGCTTTTGTGTCCATTTTTAATGCAAAATCGGCGCAAACTTACAAAATACAATTGTAATTTGTAAGTTTGCACTGCTTTTGCGTTAAAAAAGGATGAAAATGCGGCGCTAAAAAAGTATAAATATGGGCCTAAGTGTTTCCACTTTAAATGTCCATGCGCACATGAAAAGCCAAAAGGTTCTGTTAAAACATTACACTCTTCAGAGCACAAGTTAGTTAGTCACTTAGCTGACAGCTGCAGGCTGGAATCCGAGTTGATTCTGGTTGCTTTGCAACAGGAGGGGAGCTTGAAGGTAGTTCTCTGGCCAGTCACAGACAGCAGCTCAGCAGAATGAGGAACAAAGCCAAGCACTGCCTGAGTGCAAGAGGCTATTTATAGTCTGTCTGGAAATGTTGTCAATAGCAGCACGTGGCCAAACAAAGAGCAGGAGGAGGTTGCCTTGCAATTGAAGGGAGCAGCTGTCTTGGAATGTGCAGGGCCAGGGTGTTTACCAACAGTGCCCATGGGAGCAGTAAAAACAAGCCTTGGCAAAACAAACTGTGTCAAATAGACAAATCTTGGGAAAGAAGCAACCCTTGGTAAAGCCAACAGTGTGAACTCAACCCTGGTAAGCTCACACAAATTCAGACTTGATGTGGTTAAGCCATCACCCCCAGGGTAGCTTGCTACACACAACACAGGAGGCAGACAAGGGCAGCAGCAAGGGAATCCCAATACCCAGCCCTTGCCCACCTGAGAACATATTAAAAACCCCACCCCACTAAGGAATAGCTGCCCATAAGACCACTAAGGAGGATAAAGATACATGTGTTGAGAAGGCAAGGTCTGTACATGGAGGTATAAAGAAGGTTTTTTGTTGTACTGTGGTGCTCATGACTTAGGTGCTCCTTACGACTTTGGCGGTATTTTCTGAAGACCACCGTCTAAGCAGGTGCCGAAAGACCGCCAGTGATGGTGGTCTGAAGACCGCCCTATAACGAGTCACCAACAGAACACCACCCAAAAACAGCCAAAAATCCGACAGCGTCGAGCTGCCCGACAGGGGGAAAGAGGCGTTTCCACCGCCAGCACCGCCACGCTGACAACATCCTACCCTCCATATTACAACTCACAAATCAGCACTGCGGTCTTTGCACAGTCGTATTATATTGGTGGTCCAAACTGCCGCAGTCAAAAATGCACCTCCACCAGAACATGACACCACATTGGACCATACGAATACCCCACACCTGATCCACATACACAAACCACACACCTGAACACAGCACTATATAACACACCACTGCACACCCCCACAATCGTTTGCATCCAGAAATGTTGACGGAGAGAGGGAAGACTGCACCTGGACATCATAGGCACCATCACACTGAACATGCATCCCACAACACTCAGCAGCATCAGTAACACAACACACACATCACCACTGCACACAAACACCACAAACCACATGCACACACTACCACTCAACCTCACCCCAACAAACAGCACACCCAGTATCCCTGCACATCACGCACCCCACCACCCACGACACAACCACCATGGCACCACAAAAACACCCATGATTCACAGACGAGAAGTTGAGGGTCATGGTCGATGAAATCGTCAGAGTGGAGCGACAACTGTGTGGAGCACAGGTCCAGCAGACATTCATAGCCCGGAAAACAGAGTTATGGCAGAGGATTGTCGACAAGGTGAACGCAGTGGGAAACTATCTACGCACAAGGGACGACATCAGGAAGAAGTGGAATGACCTGTGGAGGAAGGGATTTTTCAACGGCATCAGGGCACCAAATTGCCGTAATGAACTCTGGCAGTGGGCCCCAACCTACTCCCCCAGAGTTCTTATTGTGGGAGGAGAAGGTCTTGGCCATCTTACACTCAGAGGGCCTGATGGGAATACCAGGAGGGCTGGACTCCCTGGGCACTATGTACTCCTGCACAGCATTTACCCCCACCACCCTGTCACCCCTCAAACCAGCCTGACATGCACCAATCCACCCTGAACCCAATACCCTCCCTTGCATGCCACACCTCCCCACTAACACCAGTCCTACACAGGCCCACCTAGTGCTTGGATTTCGCACACTGCAGCAAGTACAACAACTATCACAATGCAACACTCCCAACCATTGTAGAACTGCTAATTCCACTCCACATTTGGACACATGCACGTATAACCATGTCACCCCTCTTCACCATCAAGAAATTTTGAATGCATATCAGTACATGGCAATGACAGCAGTCAAGACCACCATCAACTATATAGCAAAAAAATACAATCGCAACTTCCAACAGACTCAAAAACTAGCCTTTTTTAAGAAACTGTCAATGCCATTATTGGTCAGTAATTGCAGGCAATGATAGCAAACAACCATGTGTACCACAACTACAATACCATCATGTTACACACTTCCTCTCACTCCACAGGTATCCCTAGTACTGCCACACAGCGGAAGATGCCAGAGACTGTAAGCCAGCCAATGGAAGTAGGTCCAACAGAGGAAGAATACCCTAGATGTCTGGAAAGGGATGACTTACCTGGCCTATCAGGCATGACTGGTCAGTCCACCACCACCAGCTACACCCTGCCCACAACTGTATCCCCCTCCCCTGTGGCACCTACAGAACAGCTGAGTCCACCTTTCCAAACCTAAGTCCCAAGGACAGATCAATCATCGGTGTGCGCCACAGTACAGGGATCCGGATTCGACACCCCAAACCCAGGACAATGAAGGTTCTGGTGTCAGTGGGAGGGGGCACACTCTGCCAGGAGCACAGGCACAGTGGGCAAGGGCCAGAGGGAGGGCAACTGTGGGCCAAGGGATGAGGCAGTAACACAACACGACTGGCTAGGAGGCCATCTCAGAGTACTGGAAGCCTACCAGCAATCCCAAGACACGAAGGGCCAGATACTCACCACCTTGCAGGAGAACCAGAGGCTGCAGAGGGAATACCATCAGAAGGCAATGCAGCAGTGGCAGGCACACAATGCCACCATGGTCTCCATTATAGGGGTGCTCAGTGAACTCACAAGAATCCAGCGTGTGTCCTCCACCAAATATCTGGTCCCATCCAGTAGTTGTACAACACCTATGCCCTCAACATTTGCCCCAGCTACTGGAATGGAGGCACAGCAAGCGGACCCACAGGCCACTAGCACCCCTGCCCCTGCAGCTGAAGAGCCCCCCTCAAAAGAGGTTGTCCATCCAGACATCCTGCAGGACCTGAGGCCAAGACCAAACACACCACCAGAAAGCGATCCCTCTTCTGAACATTCTCCTTTGTGTGCCACTGATACACCCTGTTGTCTGTCCAATGCCAAACCCCATTATCCCCAGGCTCATGGATACATGATCTGTGGAACCAACAGCTGGACCACCCACTGTAATGATTTCAGAAACCATAACTGCACTCCTCAAAACTGTGATGTGAAACACAAAATAAACACTAATGAGCACAAGTAATGGTGTATGTGTCTTCATTGTTTAAAGTGTCATCTTTGGTAACAAACAGTAATCAAATACACATATATGTACAGCACGTTTGTCAGAGAGATAGTTGTTGCAGGAATTTCCAGCAAGCGTGTCAGTACATCCATATGGTAGTAACATCCAATGGCAAGGGTGCCACAGTCATGTCAGGAAGCAGATTGTAAACACACATGTGACTTGAATAGAAACCTAAATAGGGAAATGGGTAAATGAAGTAACCCATGTTGCCCATCATAATGCACATACAGAAGTATTTCACATACACAGGAGACATGCTGTAGTGGGTAGGACTCCACATATCTACAGGCTAGGACTATCAGTCATGCACATGCAAAGTAACGGTATCATTTCATATACGTGACATCCCCAACAGAACACCAAATTTCATTGTCAATAACAGGTAGATGTCAGACAGCAGCTCAGAGTACAAAATGATAGGGCTGCTGAACATGACAATTCAAAGATGTGTACATTCCATTGTCTTATCAGTTCAGTCTTAGGACCATACAACTTGAGTACATCTATAAGGATGAGATAAACTGCACCAGCATTTATCACATGTAAATGGCAGCATTGCATTTACACTTCCCCTCATGTTCAGTCAGCATCCCTTCCGGTTAGAAAACAAAGACAGAAGGTAGTATCTCCTCATACACCTTGATGCATACAACACTGAAGGACAAAATCACATCTCGCGTACAGGGTTCAACTGTTCATTAAACTTTATACCACAGATACCTGAAAATCATTGAAAGTATTGGGGAATTAGGTCAGTCCTGTTGTCAGCTGCCTCCTCCTTGTCTGCCTCTTTGTCAGTATCAGGGTGACCAGCCACAGCTCCTGCAGCAATGTCCTCCTCCTCCAATAGTGGGATGTGCCTTCTGAGGGCCAGATTATGTAGCATGCAGCATGCAACAACGATCTTGTAGACTTTCCCTGGTCGGTACTCTAGGGCACCACCAGACATGTGGAGGCAACAAAATCTTGCTTTCAATAGGCCAAAAATCCTCTCTCTCACGCGGCTCGTCCGATCTCGTGCCTCACTGTACCTGTCCATCCCATCTGTAGTTGAATATCTAACTAGATTCAGGAGCCAGGGCATGTTGGGGTATATGGAGTCACCTTTGTAGACATAGGAACAGTACATTAGGGAACTGTGACAGGCATAGAGCTGACTGTGCAGAGAGGTAGTACAGACGTCTGACATGGACAGCAGTACACTTACCAATGAGCCAGGCCCTTTCTCATTGTAGATGTAACATCAATGCAGGGACACTGCTGTTCCTCAGGATGTAGGAGTCATGTACTGAACCAGTCACGTGATATATACTGGTCTGCAAGACACACCATTCGACATTAATCAAATATGTATCTTCTGGTTTCTGTACACCTGTTCAGTGGCTCTCCGAGGTACCAAGGTGTTGTGAGTTCCATCAATGGCCCTTATTACATGTGACACATGAGCAATGTCTTAAAAGGCAATCTTAACAATGTTCAGTTCTGGATGTTGTGGGAACCTTAGGTGCCTGTTCATATGCTTTATTAGGGCATCCTGCACAGCCTCTAACACTACACTGAACATCGTCTGTGACATCCCTGCAGCCAGTCCCACATTCACCTGAAACGAGCCACTAGCCAAAAAATGCAGGACAGGCAACACCTGTACTGTTGGTGAGATGGCATGGGGATTCCTGAAGAAGGCCTGGCTGCAAGTGGGCAACCAGTTCCCTGATGGTCAGACGGTTCAGGTCATCATTATGTGCCTCTCTTCCATGGTTTCTAGGTCTACTAGGGGCTGGTAGGCTAATTCATTCCTCATCACTCCTAGTTGGTGGTATCTAGGCAGAGGAACAAACAGTACTCAGTACATTTCATATGGTGTCGTGACCGATAAATATCATAGGACAATCAGAAAGGATTGATCCTGTAAGTTGTCAGGCATGTTGCAAATGGAAACATTTATCCACACACCATTCCTATCCAGACATTTTGTCAGTACCTCGTATTGCCATAATTGTGACAGAGGGACGTGTATAGGAATTTAAGTCATGAACAAACAACAGCTTCCCATATGTTACACAGTACAGAATGCTCTTACATGGATCTGAACATACACCTTAAGTATTGCCAGCTGACACCCACTTCATATGTGAGTGTCAATGAGTTGACACCTTACATTAAGCATAATGTGCAAATATTCAAGTAATGACACGGTGGGATCACATAAAATGTATTAAAAAATGTAAAATGGCAGCCGCCTGTCCTGCATGCAGAGAACAGATAGAAGTGACCTCATTCCACCTGCGGGAGTCGTCATCACGGAAGGCAGTCGGAACCGCAGTGCAACTCCTCATTGGTTAACATTGATGTCTATGGGAAACTGGGGCCAATGATGATCACCGCCGGTGGTGACGGTCATGACAGCTGCGGCCGTGACCACCATTTTGTATAGCCCAGCTCACTTGACTTCTGGCACTCGCTCAAGCAAGACATCCGCTGCGTGAGCTGCTGTGTTCTGTATCAGGGAGCCACAATGACACATACTGCAGGGGATAGGGCCCCAGCCTTTACTCCGGGCGAACTGGATAAACTGGAATTGACAGTTGTATGGGGCTCCATATCAACAGGTCAGTACAACGTTTGATTACTTTCATCTCTGGTGGTGTTTGATGGCGAAAGTGTGTGCACATTGAAATGGGATGTCTGAAAGGTGAAATAGTATGCTAATCATGTATGTGGTGTACAGTGTACTGGGTATATGCATGTGCTGTGCATGCTGTATGTTGGAAAATGCTGATTATGTTTGTATCATCTACATAATGTTCTCCTTTTTTCTATGTCTCTCATGCAGTTCAGCGCCCATCAAAAGAAAAGGTTATGGAGAGCCATCACCAAACAAGTGTGAACCGTGGGGGTCCATAGCCAGCAGAGCACCCACTGCAGGAAGTGGTGGGAGGACCTGAGACACTGGGCCTGGAAGACCACAGTGTCCCAGTTGGGGACGGCCTCCCAATGGGGTGCCTGTCAGACCCTGACCCCTCTAATGGCCCACATATTGTCAGTGGCCTACTCAGAGTTGGGTAGGCACTTGAGGGTAGCACAGCAGCCACAAGGGGGTAAGTGCAGACTGTTAGGTGATATTTGTATGGTTATCTACTGTGTCCCCTACTGGACTTAGGTATTGACGAGGTTTAATAGAATTAGACGAGTATACAATCATAGTTGTCACTCCAATTGTGTTGCAGTGATATGCGTTAGCTTTGTAAAGCCATGCAAGCATTAATGTGGTGGTGTTGTTTTAAATTGTCAACTGCAATTAAAACAAACTTCAATGTTGAGGCATTCTACAACCTTCATTCTCTATCCCTGAGTCTACTTTACTGAGCCAAAGTTATCTTGTTAGCTCTGTATTTGGGTTATGTCAAGTGTGTGTAGTGTGCACTGAAAGAGGATTCATTGCAATATAAATGAACATCTGTACAAATGTGTTCCACATATACCTGTCATATCATCTGTGTGTATACAGTACCTCTAAAGTTTATTTTTGTGTCATTGTGTTATGATTGATATGCAGGTAAGTATTTTCATGGAGTAAATTATTAGACCCCCTTTTCTACATGGTTACTCCAGATTGTCATACTTTCTTAGAACACTGTCCTGGTTTTTTTATTTTTTTTATCTCTGTGCACTTTACTCCTTGAACAGGAGTAAAGTAGGTATACTCCCCTTTTCCAAATGGTTACATTGTATTATCCCTAACTGACATTTTATCCACTCCATTTCTCCATTAACTCCACATCCCTGGTATATGGTATAGAACAGTGGTTCTTAACCTGTGGTTCGCGGACACTGAGGGTCCACAAAATTTAACCAGGGTGTCCTGAACTGCTTAGAAAATTAAACATGATCAGATAAACAAAGCATCTACAAAAAACAATCAAAATAT
The DNA here is from genome assembly GCF_031143425.1 of Pleurodeles waltl. Taxonomy (NCBI): domain Eukaryota; kingdom Metazoa; phylum Chordata; class Amphibia; order Caudata; family Salamandridae; genus Pleurodeles; species Pleurodeles waltl. The sequence continues at coordinate 671,833,697 of NC_090444.1, forward strand.
AAACATTTTAAAATTAAAATGTTCTCTTAATATGAAGTAATTTGAAATTGGAGGGTAAAAATTAAGTTGATGTCGGCAGGCAGGTTGATTCGGGGGAGCAGTGCAAGTACATTAACCAGAAAATAATATGGATGAAGGCTGCCTTAATGGAAGATAGAGAACCTCCAACATCACATTAAAACATAATTTAGATTTTTCATATTTGTTTGTTAATTAAATAACATATTTCACCATCAATGTATTTGTTGAGTGAATGCTTGTTTCTGTATTCTTGTATATTGTTTTGAGGCTATAATCATTGGAATTTCTTAAGCCTTAGTCCTAGGCTTCCAGTAATGCCTAAATAGTGGTCCCGCGATTCCAATAAAGATTTTGTGGGTGTTCCCGTATTCTAGTAATATTTAAGTGGAGTATTAAGTACAGCAGGTGTAGAAAATACATCCAGAGCCTGGTAGTTAAATGCCTCCTGTATAGTTCAGCACCTATTGTGCCATCTACAGGATTAGCCTGGAAAACATGGCTTCATCCCTACCATGCGGTTGCAGTAGACTTAAAACCTGCTGTGAAATAAATTGAAGAAGCGTTTCTAGACAGTGTATAAACCATATATTTAGTTCTTAAGAAGTCACCCTTATGTTTACCTTTTTGCCCGGAACGTAGGGTGCCTAATATTTAAAAGAGGTACATGCGTGAATTTCAAGTTAGCATCTTCCTACTGTGACTATCCCTAAACAGCTATTTTCACTGGCACATCTTTAGCTTGATAGTAGAAAATTTCTAAGTACATCTTGGAAACGTGTTTCTCTACCTTTGGACAGGAAACAGATGAACTAGTCAATATAAGACATTTTTCTAAATGCATTAAAGTGTAACTTATTGTAGAAGATAAACTTAAGAAATAACTTTGAAAATGCAAATTTAGCAAGTTAGGGTTTCCCGGCCTGAAGCCCCTGAAGGATATTTAGCATTGGCCGTTAGCAGCTATCCAGCAAGTAGTTGCCCTTATAAATTCTGAAAAATGGTGTCTGAAAAGAAAAATGGCAAGGGGCTGGTGACAGTATAAACTAAGGGCTACATTTATAAGAAACTGGTGCAGTGCAGTGCTGTGCCAACATTTTGAAATGCAGTGATGCACAACTGCATTTCCCTGTGTGCCCGCACTAAATTAAGCAGCTTGTGCCAACGCAGGCATCCTTGCACCATAGTGCAAGGGTGTCTGGATTGAGGGGTGTGATTGTTTATTTGAAGGAAAGGTGTCACTTCCTGCACATAAACAATCTAGAAAGGCATTTTCCTTCTTCCATGTGTTCTTCAGAATGCAGCACACGTAGAAAAGGCAAAAATCGATGAGGAATAAAAGCATTTCTCCTCATTGTACCATGCTAAAGCCACCCCGAGGGTGGTGTTAGATTTTGGCGGTGCCACAGATTTACGATTTCTTGTAATTCTGGGGCAGCATCAAAAGCAATGAGTTTTGCGGTGAAACCCCACTGCAACACCAATTGCATGCCCCTCTGACGCAGAAAAATGCATCAGAGGACCCCATATTTACAAGGAAGCATAAAGCCATAAAAAGTGGCAGTACTTCTCTTGTAAATGTGGAGAAGTGGTCAGTGCTGCTGGAGCGTTGCAAAAAGTGGCACTCCGAGGGCGCAAGGGCCTTGTAAATCTGGCCCTAGGTGTGGGGAAATTGATCTCTATCAGCCCAGGAAGCACAGTTGTTGGCACAGGCAGGAGCTTATTTGACTTGAAAGGGACAAAGGTGAAGCCTGCTCATTTGTAGTTTAGTACAATGTGAGACCTGCAGAAGGTATAACCTTTGTCTCATTAAAACACGAGGGGGATTTGGAGGATTAATGGTCCAGTGTATACCCTCCAATGAAAGTTACTTAATAATGCAATACACTGTTCCCAGAGGAAAAGAAGAAACAGGGTGAGTACTAGGGAGTCCTATTTAATAGGAGCAAGAGTCCTCACACACCCAATGACCCATTTATATTATGTTTCCTATTGCTGCTGAATATGTTTCAAATTTTTTTATCTGATGGTTTGAGCCTTGATATTATAACATTGGTGTTTGTCCCCTTATTATGCTTTTTTCCATATGACAAGTAGTGTGTTTTATGAGCCTGGCCTACGGCCTGCGTGATCCCATTAAGCCCTGTCTCAATTTGGGAGGGTAAGCATATCTCAGTTTTTTTTTGTTTTTTTATGTTTTTTGATTTTGGCATGAAGTGTGTTATCACCAACACCATCACCGTGTGCCACACAGTTTATCATGTGTTTAAGGTCTTTCGATTGAAACAAGGGTATTTGATATATAACTTATGTATTGATACTTCTTATACATCTCCAGGGTGACGAATAGGAACTGAAACCCGGGTCATATTGGACTCGTGTAAGTGACTGACAACACCTTTTTGACTGTCAGGTATGATGTGCAAGAACTAATTTAGTTTATAATTGGAGAAGTTCTTTACATTAGGTCCTGAAGAAGCGTCATTGGATCCGTATGGACCACAGAGACGCAAAACATGTCGACCCTATTCTGAGGTGGTCTTGTAGTTCCTGACCTCCTCGCTGTTAGATATACTGTTAGAGAGTGGTTGAGCATTATCTCTATCTCACTCCCCTGTTAATTGTTTTAACCTTGGCCATCACCCCACACAGACAAATAAACATAGTATTTAGTGAGGGTCCTGAGCCAATTTTATCTTTTTTCCTTTGAACTCTCCCCCTTCTTTTTCTCCCTACTCACTTGAGGGATAGTGTGGCATCATCGAGAAAAGATCTCCGGCAAAGAGCCCCCCGATGGGAGGTGCCCGTCAGACATTGCAGCGCCGGTCTGACGAGGAGCTCGTCCGATGATGAAGCATGACACCCGACTTGGTGTGTAAGGACTCTTGCTCCTATTAAATAGGACTCCCTAGTACTCACCCTGTTTCTTCTTTTCCTCTGGGAACAGTGTATTGCATTATTAGGTATAACCTTTGTCTTCAAGGCCCCCACTAGACAGGCAATCTCCAAACTCTCTGGGAGTGAAGCTACCTACAGAATTGGTATTGAGGTGACTGCTCATTTCAATATTAACACCCCTGACTAGCACACAAACTACCTCCAAGTGCAGAAGGTATGAACCATCTTGAATTAGGCTTACAGTTGTGTCATGTGGGATAGTTAGCAGGAAAGGTAAAAGGACGTACTGCAAAAGTGTGTGTGGCTAGCCACAGTAACTTTTTTTACATAATTTGAGTGTGCAAGAGTGTCTTCGCCCATTGGATAGTGTGAAACGTAAATTATCCTTCCTCCCCCAACACCCCAAGGCATCTTCCTAAGATTCCTTTGTGGACCTGCAGATAAGCAGAAGATCAGAAGAGGACTGGCCATGCTGCCTGCGACCTGAAAGTTGACCTGAAAAACTGGACCTGCTCTGTCTTGTACCCAGGACAAAGAAGTGGACTCGATGTGTCAGTTGAATGACCTCCTGTGTGGTTATAGGGACCTAAAAAGTGTAATTGACCTTTTGTCCTGAAGGGACCAGTTGGGCAGTTCCAACTGTACCTGGAATGGGCCTTGCTGGTGATCTCTGATGGAAAAAGTCCTGTTCTATTAAAATTGTCCCTGAGGTCCTGAGAGCCTTAGAATTGAACCAGTGCAGCTGTTAAAATGCCAAAAAAGCTAGGGCTTAGAAAAAGTTTAGCCTTCCAAGACTTGCTGATCCTTTAGCAATTCATGGTGGCAAACATATTCAACTTTGATGTTGCCTTGTTGGATGTATCTTCAAACTTGTCCTGCTGGAGGATTTTGAGCTCCATAAAAATGATAAACCAGAAGGTAAGATATGGGATATGAATCTACTTACTGTATTCAACATAGGTTCCATTGCAGTCGGCCTAAAATGACACTTAGGTCCCAGTCTAATGCGTTAATAGACTAACAATAGTGCTTTGTGCTTCTTGGCACTGTTTATACATATGCCAAACTTTAAATCAGCCATCTTAAAAATTTGTATTCCACTGAGTAATCTAGCCCCAGCTCCAGGTATTACTGAGCCATGAAACTACTCTAAAAAGCTCTAATTGGGCCAATATGAAGAGCAAGAGTTAGAGGGCTTGGTTACTGCCCTTCAGTCCCAATTCAAAATTGAAACTGCTCTTAACATCAGATATGGCAGTACGAATTTCCTGATTTCTTCCAGTTGGAATAGATAGGTCCCTTGTCCCAATGTTCAGGAAAAGTATTCAGTGACCCTGCTCACTAATGATGAAATGATAACCCATAAAAGGAATTCAACACTAGTAGGAATTTGAGCAAAATCTAAGTCAAAATCATTTATTCAAACTAGCGGCACATTCAGTGTAAACGAACAGCTTTGAATTAATGGTTTCTAACAATTGGATTCACTGAAATTGTAACTCAAACAGGGGCAGAGGACCATCACCCCTGTCAGCAGCAGCAGCAGCAGCAGCTGCAAACTTTTTCCCACAAAACAATCATAAACTGTGTTTATGAGAAATATTTGGGACAAGGGTCCGGGCCACGGGGGGTAATGAGTGTGAGGGGGAGAGCTGAGCACTCCCCCTCAGAGCACATGTGTGTTTGTCCGGCGGTCTGGGTCTGGCCAAACACACATGTGCACAGGACTCTCTGCAGCCCAGTAACACAGTTGCTGGGCTGAAGAGAGTCTGGACAGGCTCCCAGTCTGCCTGGGAGCACCCTGGCTGGGTGCTCCTAGCCAATCCTAACTAAGCCAGGAAGAGAAGGCATAAATTGAAATAGAATTAGAAATTCTTGTTGAGAATTCTGTGGCTAATAACGATATGCTGAAAACATACTAATTTGTCCCCTTGGCCAACAAAAAGAAGGACTGCCAAGGATTCCAGCAAAGGATTATTGTAAGCATTGTCACACAATGGGCCTGATTTAAGAGGCCCTAGCCCTACCTTAGCCCTGCCAAAGCATCAGTTTATTGACGCTAAGGGGGCGCTAAGGGGGGGGGCGCTAAAGTGGCTATTTACACGCGCCATATATGCGCCATATATGCATTGCATGCATTGTGCCACATTTTAAACCCTTGCGCCGCATTATGCCTGCACCAGGCTTAATGTATGAAAGGGTGGCTTTCCCCAGTTAGAGGGGGTCGGAAAAAATGGCTCTGTGTGCAGTGCCACTTTTCTTAAATCAGCCCCAATGTCTTTTAGAGTCTATATGCAAGCATTGGTACAACCGCAGGTTACACACACACACAGATAAAAAAAATGGCAACCAAATGGAATGAACTAGTATGCACTGGAGTTGTGATATAAAAAGGACAAATGATATTAGAGTTGACTGAAAAGACTTGGGGCCATATTTATACTTTTTGATGCAAAACTGCGCGATGCAGTTTTGCGTCAAAAAGTTTAACGCCAGCTAATGCCATTTCTTTGCGCCACCTAGGAGTCAAATTTATACTTTGACACTCCGTGGCGCAAACCACGGGTTAGAGTAATTTTTTTTTACTCTAACCATTGCGCCACGTCATAAAGCAAAATTACGTTAATGCGACGAAAATGACTTTAATCCAGTTTACGGCATCACAAACCAGATAGGCACCATTTTTCCCTGCAAATGCGTCCAAAAGTGGTGAAAACAAAGCAAAATGTGCTAAGGAGACCTAAAATGGATTCCAGAAGCCATGAGAGACCCCAGGAAGACTACGATCGACCAGGAACCAGCCAGGAGGACCCACACAAGACCTAGGAGAGGGAAAAGAAGAAATGGAAGTGTCGTTTCAGTGCAGAGGAGCAGGAAATACTGGTGAAAGAGGTGACGGAACACCAGCATCAACTTTTTGTCACCTCAAAATTGCCAATTGAGAGGAGAGAGGCAATTTGGCAACAATTTGTGGACAAGATAAACAGTGTGGCAGAAGTACGGAGAACAGTCACTGAGTGCAAGAAACGCTGGCATGACTGCAAGTGCAGGACCAAGGAAAAGATGGCAAGGAACAGGAAGGCAGTACTGCAGACTGGAGGTGGGAGTCCAGCACCGCAGGAGGCCCTGGACCAGATGGAGAAGATGGTGGCAGCCTTCATCCCAGAGGAGATGGTCACAGGGATTCAAGGACAGGACAGCGCTGACTTCCAGGAAACCATGCAGATGCAGGGTAAGTTGCATGGGGGACAAAATTGCCTAAATGTTAACTGTAAGCAGGGGGGACATACCTACTACACATTGCATGTCAGCCCTGAATATCAGGCAGTGGAAATGGCAAAGGGGCACGGCACGGGTGCATGGGCTCTGCAGGGGAAACCAGGGGCACAGCACAACACTACAACAACAACCTTTTCATGGGGGAACTCTGCCATGCCAAGGATGTTGGAAAGGCAAAGCCAGTCCAGGAGGGTAGGGTACAACGTAAAACTGGCCTGCTGTCACACAACAGCTGGTATTGTCACAACATGAACTAGGGCTCAATTTCCAGTCTCAGGCCATATCCGCAAGTGGTATGTACCATTAACAACAGTTGCCACTACCACCTGTGCTGAGTGTGCAGGTCAAGTAGCTAATGGCAGTTAGGTGCCCATGGATCAAACACACCCAAAATAGAGGGTTCAGGATGACGACGTTATCAATCCCCTGTAATTCCTAACAAAGTGTAAATCCTGTCAAATGCTCATGACTATAGGCGCTATAAACATCAGGTATTGTTACTTACTTCGTGAAGTACACAACAGTAATGTCATATCCATGCTGCCCATTCCAGGGTCGACCCCGTGCCTGTGTTACACTAGCTGCAATGCCACCTTGCAACATCCCAACTGTCATACTGCTAAGACAACAGCATTGAGAGGGAGGACATGTGTGTTTAGCTAGTTAAACACACCCGCACAGTCATAAGAGGAAATGGAACACTGCCAGGCCCATCATAGCAATCCAATGTAGCACACATTCCCCAACATCAACATTACACACTACCAATAATGACACCTGTATAGTGCCATGCCAATGCTATACATAGTATGTGCTTGGTCTCAGCAACATATAGGTGTATGTGAAATATCCGAGACTGGGTCAGTTCCATATTGTTAAGTGTGGTGCAAGTGGCATCAGAACACCCACAGCCATTGCAAGGCCTCACCATGCTAATGGAAGTAGACGGAGGGTTGAGTAAGACAATAAGGTGGCAACATACAATTTGGACAGAACCTACACCTAGAGGATGTGACGCAGACAATTCCCCAAACTGCCCACACTACATGTGACATGCAGGTGGAGCATAGGCCTGTGAGAATGCTAATATTAATGACAGGAACAATGATCAGGAACCAAGATTACAATGTCTCACTAATAGGAAGTCAGTAACTTCACATTACAACTTCCACAACACAGACACACTAATTCTGCAATATCTCATTGCAGAGGACGATGGCTCTCCTGTGGATATGACTGTCCTGGACTTCCCTGATGACATGGATGAAGAGCTGACAAACATTACCCAGCAGACCCTCCAAGATGTCCTTGGAACCCTAGAGACCCCACCGTCAGTCGCAAGGAGGAGTACAGATACAGAAGCCATCACAGAGGACCCACCCACCACCCCAATAGTACGACCTGCCAGCTCCAACCCAGCTGAGGACTCTGAGGACACTGGTACCACCTTTGAGAGGACAGTAGTGGGAGTACAGCGGGAGCTGGCCAAGGAGGTGCGGGTGGGGATGCAAAATATGGCTGCCAGCCTTGAGGGGATACGTTCGTGCATGATGCCATCTGCAGAACAGGCAGCAGCCATGCAAGCGCTACCATCCCTCCTGCAAGGACTACAACAATGTGTGAAGGATTTCACCACAGCAGTTAGGGAGTTGCCACAACACATGGCTTCCCAAACCTTTCACTGCATGCACGAATGCAATCATGACCCCCTAAGGGCCGACCTGGCTGCCTACCACAGTGATGTAGCTGCTATACTCAAGAACGAGCAGCTCCTCCTTGCTGCAGTAATGCCCTTAATAGCCCCACAGTTGGCAGCTACCAGGAATTTTGAGTCCACGCCTTCAAACACTGAAGTGTGTGTTGCCCCTTCAAACCCACCACCACCAAGGGCAGAGGTGACGTTACACACATCAGAAGATGAAGACGTGGAACAGATCACCTTCACCCGTAGGAGTACCCAATAGCACAAGTCCATGCCACATGGGCACTGACACCCTAGGTCCTGTGCTTGTTAACATGCCAGTCTTGCTACAGTTGGTAACATGCACTGTTCTCCAGCACACTGTTTACCTTAACACTATGCACTGCAATTGTCTCTCACTACCTCACTGGCAATTCATGTACCTCTGCACTAAATGACACTTCACCCCAGCATGTCCAATGACATGTCCCTCACCATTGCACTTGTGTTGCATCACAACAGAAGGCGTCACACTAATTGACTCACAATCCTGGACTATGTAAATATTGCACTATAGCACTTTAAAATAAATTGCACTTACACAACCACTTTGTCTCAGTGTAATGTGACACATAAACTGTGCAGGAGATTTGTGATGTATGTCACATGTCAATGGCCATAGAATGTCAATACAACAGTGTAGAAAGAATGTGGGCTGATAACTATGCACTGGGGTCTGGAGTTTATCACCATCTGTGCTTTCTTAGGCTTATTTCTGAAGTGAAATGAAAACAAACAGTATAATGCTGTGTAGAACAGAAAAGGTCAGCTTCAAAGTATGTATAATCTGAAACTCAATGTGGCCAACATTCCCTTCAAGACAATGTTTATATATGTGACATCTGACTATAAACTTTAATCACACGCACCATACAGCAGGAAAGGATGTGTACGAGTGTATGGACAATTATGTAACCTGGGAGTACAATGTAAGAAATGATAGGTGCGATATATGTATACAGAACTACATAAGATTATACCATCACTCAGCTTATCAGGGTTCACATGAACATCAGGCTGCAGGCAGACGTCCCACAGTGCCCAAGATTCCAATTCAGGACTCAAACGATGATAGATTTAAAAACACAGCAACCTTTACAACACATTGGGAACCATAGTAACCTTGAGTGGTGGGTGCAATGGATGTCAGATGCATAGAGAAGTAGCTTTGTTGTTGCTGCCAATGCGACAGCTCATTTGGAATTGGGAATACCCATGTCAATAATGGGATTCTGATGCAGGATGGAACACAAATGCAAATGCTAAATTGACATTGTACACCCATGCCAAGGCCCTGATCCCCAAGCATATGACATACTGTAAAGGAGTACCTAAAACTGTATTTTACAATAATAAAGAAAAGTTAAACTAGGGGAAACACCTTAACTAACCTAACCTATCCTAACTATATATTACCCACAACTGGCCTTAACTACCCTAAGCTAAACTTACTTATCACATTTAACTAAACATTCTAAACATCAACCCCCCAACCCCCCTTATATAACGGGACACATGTAGGACAACATATACTAACCTAAACACATACTAACTTATCCTAAACAAATATATATTTTTTTATATATTTTTTAAAATATATATGTATACATACATATGTATATATTTTTTTTATACACATAAACCCCAACATCATTTGCCACCCACCCACCCACAAAAAAACATGTAAAATATAACGCCCTCCACCCCCAACCCACTTATACTAACTAAACTAACAGCCTACTCTAACCTAACACTAAGCCCCCTAAACCCACTAAAGATAAGAACGAGGAAAGAGGAGGGAGGGGAGGGAATCATGGGTGAGGAACCATTTTCACAACTTGGCCCTCCGCAGGATTTTTTTTTATACCCCGCAGTTGCCTGCTATTGTGGGACACCTTCTGCTGCAGCCTGTCCATCCTGCGCTACATTCGTTGCTATTCACGTTTCAGTGTCTGAAATTCCACATTGTCTATCACAGCAGCTGGGGTTGTCTGTGTACCACTTGTTGATGCCAGTGCTGGTGCCGGTGCCGTGGGTGGAGGGGGAAGTGCAGGAGGTGCTGCTTGTGGGCCTGGAGCAGATGAAGTTGAGGGACCTGCTACAGTGGCTGTCATCCTTGGGGCCACTGTGGTCTGAGCTGTGGTGGTGGTGGTGGCTGTTGTGGGCAATGCTGGCCCCCCCTTGGGCAAATGCCCTGCAGACCCCTGTTGCTCTCTCATGCGATAACAATGTGCCGTATTGCAGAAGTCAGCCTCCACATCCAGTACGTGGCGGAAACGCACTGACCACCTCTTGAATTCCCTTATCTCCTGGGCATTCATGTTGGCAGCTGTCAAAATAGAGAAAGCCAAACATTAGTGACATCATTGTGTGATACGTCTACAGATGATATTCTAAAACGTCATCAAAAATAGCACATACAGTCCAAATCACAGTACAGATCATAGAATGTCCCTGAGGAATGGCATGCCAACGCAGCCTAGACCTCAACTATCTAACAGCACAGCAATGCACAACAAGGTGTGTACTTAATTGAATGATATGTGCATCTTTGTACTGCTATTAGTCACATAACAAATGCTGCAAGTACTCCACATGTGCGAGGCCAACTAATGCCTATCTTCTGCATGACAATCATGGCCCACAAGACCTGTGATTTGTAAATGGAACTGGCTGGACGGTATGCAGTTGGTAATCATGAGGGGGCATTGTAGTTTGGAACACATAAATGTTTGAATTACATGTCTGTCTTCTACACTGGGATCATCACACCTTGGTACACATATTTCTAGCCCTAACCCTGTGCCTCAGGGGGGATGGACATGCAACACATACTGTCAAACTTCAAGGACAGCCAGGAAGCTTTGGACAGCTGTAATGGGTTTAGTCAGTCCACCACAGGAAAGGAGGGCTTCCAACTAGGATTGACTCAAACATTGGATAATTACATCCACACAAATTTACTAAATGTGGACAACTGTCTACTTCATTACATCTCACTGACACCTTTCCAAAATCATGCACATTGATGCAAGCACCCATCTGGCCTTGACCTGCATACACGCCTATGAAATTTCACTCAAGTGCAACATAAACGGAGCACAAAATCTGGAGCTAGATGCTGCCGGAAAGTCAACCATACAGTCCTACATGTTCATTACTTAACAGGGATGCTCAAGTCTGTGGGTAAGACTTCGGCATCACTGGTCTGTGTGAATCAGGGAATTACTTTCCGAATAAATCATGACACTGGCCACCTCCAAATTAATCATTGGCATACATGTAGCAACTAATCACCTAGTTCACCTGCCCATGCCTATAGCGCAGCACTCGACTCCCAATATATGACTGTCCACCACAGAATGTCCAACTCGAACATGGAACAAAATGTCAACCTCCAGTCAAGTCACATATCAGATCATGTGCCAGCACATCATAACTTTCAATGAGTCCAACACACAGGAGTCGATCACACAACAGCTGCAAACACAACACAGGGCAAATATATTAACACTTACTCGATACGTCTGGGTCTGCAAATCGAGCCACTTCACCAATTGTATAAGGGGCTGGTCCACCAGTAAAACATGGAAGGGTGAAATGTGCTCAATGTCTGCTCACTGTACAAAACTTGGATCAACAAATTACTGTGTGTAACATTTTATATGATAGTGCAGCACATCAGGCATGTAGACACACCAACAGACATAGCCATGCAAACATGCATTGACACTGTCACTCCAGTGAGTGATAAACACACATATGCACACATGCACTGGCCCTAACAATCATGTGGTGCTAAACATGAATACTCAGTTTTGGGCTTAATTATTTCTAGAGGGTACTCCATTTCATCATTTGTCATTATGAGAGACATGCAAAGCCACATTCCTGGTGCACTGCAATACCAGTGACTCAGGTATTGTGGCTTGTGCATCAAGGGACAATGAGTTACACTGTAATGCTCATGTGGGTTGAGTTTCGTACAGGAATTATTGTGCTTTCAATGGTCCATTATATGTGTGCCTGTGTTGTATGTAGGTTACATATTCCACATTGGTAGTGTACCCAGAGCCGTATATGCCCCCTGTGACAACATGATGGCCGAGATCCTGTGTGTTACTTGATGACAATGTTACGCTAAACATGGATTGGCCATTTATCTAAATCTAACCACAAACAGATGTATGCTGACAGTGTCTAGTTTGATCATCCTTGATGGAATGCATGGGCACAGGTGTAGTCATTGCACCTGAAATGTGTTACTCTGGGCCCTGTGTACCTATATCAGGTATTGTAAATCACAGTTTGCCACATTCATTAACTTAGAATTGCCAAGTTGGGTGATCTGTGGTAATACAACCAAACTGACACTGTCTGCTAATTAGATCATGGGTTAGCAAATGTCCTACTTCTGCAATCTTGATGAGGGAGGTCTCTATTTGAAAGCACCTTGGGAATGGCGGCACTCACAGGAATGCTGGCCTGCTGATCTTAGCTTACCACCATGTCTGTGATAGCCTTCAGAGTTAGAAGTTAATAATTGTACATATGCTGCACTGTATCAGCAGGGGTGACTAGGTTGTCACTTTAAATGTATGATGGAAGCAATCAGTGGTCCCTTGCACAACATCATGCAAATAAATAGATTTGGACCATACATTCACAAAGTTCAGGGATCCCTTGATGACCCATTCACTTTAGAAAAATAGTTTGGCTATAAAGTAACACAGATGGCAAATGCACCAGCTCTGTACCAGGAATTGTGCCAAAGGCAAAAATGTTGTTGGACCATGCTACTCAATGATAGGATTTCCATGTCTACTCCGAAAAGCCGGGTGATGAACCTGTTTAGTGCTACTGCAATTTGGGAGCATCCGGGCACATTTAGGTTTGGCCATATGAAAGATTTTCTGTCCAGACGTAAACGCACAGAAACAATTAACTGAGGGCGAGATGTTTTTGTTTTTTTAGGTGTAGCATTTGCTTCCGTTTTTAACGCTACAGCTATGGAAAGTAGCACAAAATATTTTGATATTGGCAAGTTTGCTATACTTTGGCATCCAGAAATCATTTAAATGCTGCACAAACAAAGTCGAAATATCGGCCTAAGATATTAACAGAGGTTAGGAAGATCTTTGTACGTATGGCCATGAATACTGTTCAGACATGGTTTAAGAAAAATGGGGACTACATTGGTTCCTTGAATTAGCATGTGAAATACATCCCATTCCTGGTACACTAACAGGCCCTGAATCATAAAGTGATTTTTGCTGCATTATCATCATCTATTGATGCCAAAGCGGCACTAATTTACAAGATAAAGTTGTCTTTTGTAAGTTTGTGCAGCTTTTGCGTCAAAAAATGACAGTAATGCATTGCAAAAATTGTATAAATCAGGGACACTGTTTGTTCAACTTGCATTCCACATGTACACAAACATTGCATACAGCATGTCACAAAATCTGCTGCTGTCACTCCAGAGCATTATACTGTACACATTAGTCAAATTTGTATTCACCAACAGGACCACCAATCACCACATCCAGGTGGTCCAGCAGGTCATGCTCTCGGGCCACCAAGCCATCCCAGCAATGTTTTTATTGGTAGTCGTTGCGCTGGCTGTTGAATAGTCTTCTTAGGTGGAACAGCACGTTTGCCCACCTGAGCCTCCTAGCCTCCGTGTGATACCCCTGTGTCACTTTGCCCCCAGCATCCAACATCAGGGGGAGGAAGTGGAACACCAGCCATATAAAAGCCCCCAGCTCCTCCTAACCCATTCTCCCCAGATGTGGCCTTCCCAACATCTCTACAACAATAAGGATAGGAAAGGGGAAAGAGGGGAAAAACAGGGAAAGGAGGTATGGAAAGGAAACTTACAGAACCCACAAACAGCCCAATAGTACCCCAACTACCAATACCCACTAACACACTCCCAACAGTACAAAGACAAATCTAATCTAAAAAAATGACAAAAACACACTTACACTGATTAACACAGACACTTACAAAACAAACAGAATATAATGGCAATAGCACACAGAAGACAAAAGCACAATATTCACAGACACAACTCAATACACAGCCACACAGTCTAGAAGAATCACAGACTGCAAAGTGAAAGTGAAAGTACACCCACCTTACCATTTCTGTAAACAGGATATCCTATGACATCATTTCCTGTCTCAAATGCGGTGCATTTTTATTATATTGCGTGAAATTTTGTTTGACGCACATGCAAAAAAATTCCCCCGCACTCAAGGATCAATACATTTTAAATGGATAACCGATTTCATGGGGTGCGGTGTTGGAATTAACGCCAGGGACCAATCGATGTATTATGGGTGTGAGCGTCATCTTTTAACACATATGCGTCATATTTTGAGGCATATGCGTCTTTTTTTACGCTTTTGCATCCAAAAATCTGTCTACAACTGTTTTTGTGTCATTTTTCTTTTTTTAACATACATGCGGCCTATAACTATACAAAGATAGGATGTTATGACCTGCAGTGTGTGTTCTAGTTTTTGGGCACATGTGGCAGACCACACTACTGCGGACGATAATACTCATGTTGTTGTGCCGGATTAGCTCTCTTAACTGATGCAACAGCAACACAAACTTTTGGAATAAAATTGGTATTTCCTAGTTTGAGCAGGTGTTGCATGAGTAGAGGATAGCAAGTCTACACTTCTAAACAAATAGACTCATGGCCTGTGTGTTTCCGTCTGTAAATTGGCTATTTAAATTGTTGTTGTGCCTCTGTGTGAACGTCACAAGAAATGTTTTGAATAATGTGCAAGTATGAATGTGTTATAATTGTGTATAACCATCAGATGCCATTCATTGAGGTACATCAGCATGATATTTGTTTGTTATATCTGTTGCGTCTTATGCTGTGTGTACTTCCTTGACTTTGGGGACAAAACATTTCCCATGATGAACTATATACAGGATAGATAGAGGCGGGTTGATAATGGCAATGTCAGAAATGTAACCCATCACATTTAATGAAATGTTGTATACCACCTCATGGTCACTTGTGTGTCTACTACCCATGAGTCAGGCATTTGAACATGCTAGGTAGGTACAGTGTTTGTGACACAGAGTCTCAAATCCAATACGAAAATTGTTATGTACACCACAGTTTGAGCCATGTACATGACCTATGATTCTCCTGTGGCTGTGGAGGACCAGCAGACCATGCTGCATGTGTTCACATATTTCCAGTGGTTCATTGCACAAAGGTTTCCTTTTCAAGTGTGTGGCCATGTGTACCCTGTGTCAGTATTGGCCTCCATGTTGTCATAGTTACGTGCAGGTCTAGTCATGAGTCCATGGAGCCATTCCCTGAATTAACAGAGTATCCTTCAAAGCAGATTTGACCTAAAGCCAAAGATCAACTAACGACACACATGGGGATAGTCCAGCTATGGCACTGCAGAACTTTAATAAGGCTGACAACAGGGCAACCTTGGTGTGCTTAAAAACTTTACGAATCAGTAATAGGAAACAGGCAGCTTTCATGACAACATGTGTACACAGGGTAGGCTTGAAAATTCCCGCTGCAACAGGGAACATCAGTGCCTCTGTGCTAATTAATCTCACAGCTAGTCACCACGCAAGCACCATCAAAAGGTGGCGGCAGAAGTGAATCTGTGTGCGGACTGTCAGGGCATAAACATGTTTTGTCCTCACATACACATTGGTAAACCTTGTTTGTTGTGCTGGAGGCACAGTACCTAATCCATGCATACAGCCATGGCACACTGTCACTGTTTGGCAATAATAAATACATGCAAAACCAGACAAGGAATGGGGGCTGGATTAGGCAATTTGAATACATGTCCCAGAACTTAACACAATAAGTAAAATGATTAAACTGTACAATCTATTTGAGGATTCATCGTAGACCTACCAGACACAATACCCCAGGAGGAAAGAGATGGCATGGAAAGCAACTATGAGACAAATGTAGCCACAGGGAACCTCTATGGTTAACGCAAAGACAGGAACCAGTCAGGCTCACAGGATGCAGGCTCTGTCAGGAACAAACATGAACAAGGCAAATACACAGTGAGCAGACTCTGACTGGGAAAAGTTGGAACAACACTGTGGGAACTCAAAACAGTTTGTGCTGTAGTCTGCAATGTTACACAATCTCCCAAAGGCTCTGGTACACAAGTGATTTGTACGTACACAAGTGATTTGTGCGCCAATGCACAACAAGGAAATTCAGAAAATGGCAGCTTCTAAGCAGTACCAGGCAGCAGCAAGGGAAGGGGAGAGTCAAATGGCTGGTCTGCATGGAAGTGCTCACAGGTGTGTGCAGCTTCAGTCTCTCACAAGTCCTGGAGTTGAGAATCACGTTCAAAGGGCCAACTGGACTTTTCACATGGGAAGCAATGGACAGCTGATTACAGGTCTTACCGACTACCAGCCAGTGCATTATCTGACCTGAAGTCCATGCAGACTGATGAACTATGACTATGGCATGCCATACTGAAGTGGGAAGCACACAGGAGTCAGAATGGGAGTCTGGGTGTGTATAGATGAAGATTCTCAGGTTACAGATAGTCCATTTACAGGGTCCCGTACAGAGGGGTAGGGAGAGACTTAAAACATGGCACTGGCAGGACTTATTACCTGGGATGGACTGCACAGGGCATGTCTTGTGAGAAATGCTTGTCATGCCTGGGGCACTCGTGCCATCCATTTTCAGCTTAGATGGACTTCTTGTCACACATGCTCCTTGCAGAGATAGATGATGTCACTTTACTGCTGTCAAGGGTCTGGTCATGCATTTCTGTTACCGATGCAATAGCACGTCCACTGCCTCATGCATGAAACACTTTTTTACCTTATGATTGATGGTGTCTTAGTTGTGTGTCATTTGCTTCAATGGACCATGTTGGCAACATGGATGTGTTTCATAGCTGTGGTCCTCTGATATTGTCCTTCAAATGTGAAATAGACAGGATATATGTAATTTACACTGTGTGTGATGTTTGCTGTACATTCATACCCATCAAATGTGATGTGGCTTTTTCAGTATCCTAATCTGTATTTCTGCAATGCTCCCTGAGGCTAAACTTTGATTATGATTCCTAGGGATCATGTGATGCATAATAAATTACCCAGAGCATGATTGAGTGGTGAAGTTAGGTGTTTTTATGACATATGATAAAAAAGTGGTGATGGCGACTATAGTTAGAAGAAGTTTAGTACGATGTGTTGTCTGCGACGCAATCCGCAGCTGTGTTGCGTGTCCTACGATGTGCCTCATTATAGGCACTCTCTGCTGCTGTGCTTGGGTTGACAAATGGGGTCATGATCCATGGCTGGATCCCGTAACCCTGATCAGCTGAAAGAGAAAATGAGGTAAGTATTTTGTTGTTGGTTGCACCGTGACTGTCACTTTGCATGGCAGTTGTTATCTTGTGTCGTCTGTGACTCATCAGTGTTTGTGGTATTGTGTGAGATCCTAGGCTTCTGTGATGTTCTTTCTGCATTGGGTTGTTTAACCTTCAAAACTGGTGCTTGGCTGATTGACCTGATATCAGTGGTATATTTTGATAGTTGCTGTTCAGTGTGTATCTCCCATGCATTATGTAATGTGAAAGAAGTGTCCAGCCTTCACTGGAGGTGACATGATACTTCCACACAAGCAATCAATTCCACTGTGGTGGTAACACGGTTGCACTATATGGGCTGAACATCCCATCCAATTTGACATATGTAATTGCAGGTGAAATGCAACAGTGAGGCCCTTTGACTTGGCTATGTGACAATGCACAACACATCTCCATAAGTTGGCAGCACTGAAGTGTTCACAATTGACAATGCACAATTATCCCATGTGTGACAAGGTCTATGCAAACCTTTTTTTGTGCCCTCACCGAGTTGGCTCATGTGCAAACATGTACCTACACTACTGAACTTGCTCCAGTTAAACTGTCTATCTTGGTTGTAGGGGTGAAGGTTTTAGTGTCAGAAGGTCCATGTGCCTGTACATCTGTTATGTATATGGGGAATTGTCTCAATCCGTATGTGTAGCAGTGTGCACTTTGCATTAGTGTCACATCCACATGTTTTCATAGCACAGTCCACTTCCTTATTGCTAGCGGTCAATGTCACCCCAGGAGTGATGTGAGATGTTGGTACTGCCTCAATGATTCCATGTCACCTTCATTAGAGTCAGCATCATCATGCTATGTGTGTCACGGTGTTTGACCTGCAACAAAACATACTACACACCGCTTACACAGGACATATTGGTTGGGAGGGTGTGTGATTGAGTGTTGTTGATGTGATATTGAAATATTAATCTTCCAAGTTGTACTGCCAGTTAAGGCCATGTCACTGTCACAGTCTGGTTTTAAATTGGTCCCGTGTGGCTCTGGAGTGGCATCTCTTGTTATTTGCATCTTTCATTGGTCCCTAGGTGTGTATCCCATTAGGTCAGGATATCAAACATGACTACCAGTGTCACAACCTAAGTGTCTTCCTGGCCACGTGTCAATGTAGTGATGTATGTGTTGTGTGTCCTACAGGGTTGGTGAGCTGTGTGTAAATTACTAGGTTTCTGTACTTACCAACAAGTAGGCCATTGCCATATCGTCCATCCTGAAAGTGCTGATTGATGGTGCTGTGGCGGAAGATGAATGAATCATGTACACTCCCAGTATACTTGGCCATGATGTTGGTGAACAATCCACAGTGATCCACAATGGCCTGCACATTGATGGAGTGTGTGTGCTTCCTGTTGTGGTATAGATGCTCTGCTGCAGCAGGTGGCACAATCCGTACATGTGTGCAGTCAATGGCACCAAGCACGTGCAGGAAGCCATTGATTTGATAAAACCGCTCTTTGGTCTCCTGCTGCTTCTGCTGTATGTTGGGGAAGCTGATGTGGCGGGGTGTGAGGGAAATGATGGCATCAAGTACCTTGGGAAGGAAGGCAGAGAATGAGGGCTGTGAGATCCCGGCAACCAGGGCACCAGTGGTTTGAAAAGAGCCACTTGTCAACATGTGCAGGCCAGCTAGCAGCTTGGTCTCTGGTGAAATGATGTGGGGTGTCTGCAAGCTGGGTGCCAACTGTGGCTCAATGTGGCGTAGCAGCTGCTGCATGGCTTGCCAGTTTAGTCTGTACCTCTGGATGATGTCATGTTCCCTGAGTCCCTGAATGGTTGTCCTGGTCCTAAACATCCTCTCCTGCCTTCTGCGTTGCCTTTGGGGTCCCTGTTGGTGTGGTGGTAGCTGCTGCTGTTGCTCCTGTGCTCTGCGTCTTCGTGCATGCTGGATGAATAGCACCTCTATTTCTTCCTTTTTGAGCTCTGATGTTGCTTGTGTGAGTTTTCATTTAGTAGTGGTGTGTTTGCCCCATTTTAATGCCTGCCCTCACCCAGGCGTTAAATTCCCGATTTGCGCCATTTTCAGGCTCCGCCGCCCAACCGCGCGCCTTTTTTGCGCATTTGGCTAAATATGGCGCACGGGTGTTTAAGTCATTTTTTTAGACGGGAACACATACCTTGCATGTCATTGATGCAAGGCGGTTTCACGCATCCAGAAAATTACGCACACTGGGATATTTTTAACGTTAGACAGGTCTAGCAGCAAAGTATAAATATGGTGTTATATTTACGCCGAATTAGCTTAAAAAATAATGGCGCTAATCCGACGCAAAGGGAGTATAAATATGGGCGTCGGTCTTCTGAAGCTGTTGATGCACCACTTTGTATCTTTTTGCGGTGGACTTGACATTTTTCTTAGTGTTTGGCAAGGTTTGTCGTTTCCGTTATTGAAAACCTAATTGCAGAAAATAGTAAAAAATATATTTGCATGCCATTTGACTTGGGAATTAATTCGTGCCAGCTCGTATCGGAAGCCTGTGGAGTAAAAGGGAAAAATCGCATGTCGGTGTGATTTCTGTCTGATGGAAGAAATCTGTTGCTGTGCAAACACATACTTTCACCTTGATAATGCTTCAACACTTCAGAGCAGCCAGACAGAATGGCAATATGTTGCTGTAGATATTTGAGGCTGAGCAAACTACAGTGTGCTCTACAAGTTAGAAGTGATGAATGAGTGAGAATTTAAAATGAGAAGCAAGCCGGAGAAATTTCATTAAAGTTTCACACATTTCAGGCTAACCATCTGTGGGTGACATACAGCAGTGGATAAGGCCATATTACAGGTAGGTCGTGCAGCCACCAGAATGTTAACTAATTTGATACTCCTCTGTTCCAAAATGGCACGATCCTTCAATTTGAAATTGGATGATAGCCTCTCTGCACCTAACCCAATTTGGAAGAGTGATGAGAAATTAATGAAGAGAACGGCGAGAGATAGTTCAGCTGGACTCGAAGAACGGACAGAAAATATGACCTTTTGTCGAGGCGCAGGGGCACACCAAAAGCCCCTGTCGCACCGGAGGTGCAGGGTGCCCTCACCCCTTCAGCGCCCCACCCAAGCCTTTCAGGGCGCCCCCAGTCAGGCAAATGTCAATGAATATCTGTGAGATATGGGGAAACTCAGGGGTCCCTCATACCATTCTCCAGGGGGAACCCATCATTTTTCATGACGTCACTGGCATGCTGTACATAAATGCAATGCGTGAAGAAACACTACTATTCTTCACAAGGCTTTCCAAAGCTAAATTTAACACCAACAGAGGGGCACGAAAGGGTATGCAATGAATGTGAACATTGCATTGTGTATTAACCAACTGAATAGAAAACACTTTGAGCTACACAAATAACAAATAAAAAAGTAGAAAGACAATCACATTCAATTTCCAAGATTATCAGAAAGGAAGGGGTGATAATATTTAAGTACGAAAGAGAGCATATATTTGAATTTATCGGTGATTATATTAACTTGAAGTGCCTCGTGAAATGTCGTGTTCCATTTCGAAAGCTTTGTCAGAATCCTGCCACAATTCATAAAAAGTAGGGCAGAGCTATTATTCCAGTTTTTGGCGATCAGTGGTCACGCGGTCGTCATGGCGCGGAAAACCAAGTCCAGGTTACGAATACATATTAATATAATCCATAGGTCTAGGCTACTCTTTACCAAAAGTGTTTCACTACATTTTTGAAAGATGGCAATCGTAAGTTATTTTAATTTAGGGCAGCTAGCAAACATATGCAAGGTGTCAGCTTGTGTGCAAGAACTGTGCGGGCAATATTTGGTTTGATTTGCCAATTTGTGTGCCTGTATGGAGTACTATAAAAATTAATCAGGGTTCTTTACTTGAATTCTTAAGCTTGTTGGAGTAATCATTTTTCAGAACCTCTAACCATGTGGATAATTTGATCTAGAACGCTCAGATCGGATTGCGATGAAGGTAATTTCTCAGCCCAGTGTGAGCTATTGTTCCATTTGGTTTCTACTAAAAAGGTATATGGTTAGCAAATGAATGGGACATTCTTAACAATTATTAGCTGCAAGAAATTTTGGGCCAAATTTAGAGTTAGGCGGATGGGCTACTCTGTCACAAATGTAACAGATATCCCATCTTCCGTATTACGATCTTTATAGGCTATTATAGGGTCATAATAGGGTAGACGGGATATTCGTCATGTTTGTGACAGAGTAACCCCCTCTGCCAAACTCTAAACCAGGCCCTATGCTGGTATAAATGGAAGAATCCTAGGGCCTCATTACGAGTTTGGTGGTCGGACCGCCAGACTGCCATGTTGCTGGTCCCAAAAAGACCACTCTATTACGAGTTAGGCAGGACGCCAACCAAAAAGGTCAGACCGGCAGCGATGTGGAGGCCTGGAAACAGGCAGCTCACACTTCAGCACTGATAGCCCATAACCAACCCCTGACATTATTACAACCACACCGTTGCAGTGACGGTCAGAACCACGGCGTTCCGTGGTCACCAAACTAATACATAACAGCACATTGGATGGGTTTGAAAACAACACAGCTGACACACATTGCCACACTCAACACACCTGCAAAGCACAGTATAAAACACACTCCTCCACACAACAAAATCCTTTGCATTTATAATGCAAAACACACAAGCAAGAGCAACACATTTTTCACACAGGACAGACACTAGACACCACTTTTTTCACCTACTATACAACACAATGCACACACTTTTGTCCAGTCACACCCTTATGTACTACCCCTCTTTAATAAGTCACTGTCACTCATCTATATTTTTGTCCCACCATGTCATGCTCCAAAAATCCCCGCTTCACAGATGAGGAGTTAAGAGTCATGGCGGATGAAATCATAAGAGTTGAGCCACAATTATTTGAAGCCCAAATCCAGCACACGCCTTTCAGTAGGAAAATAGAAATGTGGGACAGGATTGTCAACAGAGTTAAGGCTGTAGGCAGCAGCCTGCGCACAAAGGACGACATCAGGAGGTGGTGGAATAACTTCAAGGGCAAGGTCCATTCCCTGGTCTCCAGGCACCAGCTGCAGGTGAAGAAGACTGCCGGTGGCACAACCAGGTCCTTGCCATCATCCATCCTGAGGATTTGACATGGATATCTGGGGATGTGGAGTCTGATAAGTCACAACAATAAAAATTCAGCCAAAATGTAATGTCATGCATGCTTACTGTCCACCTTGTGCCACTTTTACTGTCACTCCATTCACCAGCCCGGTGCCCTCTGCAACAAAGACCCCTGTTTGTCAACTCCCAATTGAAGTGTACTCACCGGGGAGTATAAGATTTCTGTAGTGAGTGTAGTACAGCAACTGACATGACTGCTCAGGCCAGGAGGCTCTGTCACTGTCATTCCTCTCAGCCAGCTCAGTGTCCTCTGCAACAAAGACCCCTGTTTGTCATCTCTCAATTGAAGGGTACTCACGTGGCAGGATAACATTTCTATACTGGGTGTAGTACAGGGACTGACATGACTACAACTCCCAGTATGCATTGTTCCTAGACAACCGAACACCAACACAGTGTTCTCTTGTCTAAGGACCTCTGTGACTCAACTCTCTATTGAAGTGTACTCAACTGGGAGGATACCATTTGTATACTGTGTAGTGTAGAGGGACTGACATGACTACTAAGGTAGGATGATCTGTCACTGTGATTCTACTCAGCCAGCTTCTGCAAAAAAGACCCATGTTTGTCAACTACCATTTGAAGTGTACTCACCTGGGAGGATAACATTTCTATACTGGTGTAGTGCAGTGGCTGACATGACTACAACGCCCAGCAGGAACTGTTGCTATAAAACCAAACACCAACACAGTGTTCTCTTGTCAAAGGACCCCTGTGTCTATCTCAACTCTCGGTTGAAGTGTGCTCACATAGAAGGATAACATTCGTAGAGTCTGTGAAGTACAGAGACTGACATGGCTGCTAAGGCCAGGAGGCTCTGTCACTGTTATTCCACCCAGCCAGCTCAGTGTCCTCTGCAACAAAGACCCCTGTTTGTCAACTCCCAAATAAAGTGTACTCACCTGGGAAGATAAAATTTCTATACTGGGTTATGTACAGAGACTGAGATGACCACTAAGGCCAGAAGGCTATGTCACTCTTGACCCACTCAGCCAGTTCAGTGTCCTCTGCAACAAACACCCCTGCTTGACAACTCCTAATTGAAGTGTACTCAGTTAGGAGGATAACATTTCTATACTGAGTGTAGTACAGAGACCAAGATGACTGCTAAGGCCAGGAGGCTCTGTCACTGTTACCCCACTCAGCCAGCCCAGTGTTCTCTGCAACAAAGACCCCTGTTTATCAACTCCCAATTGAAGTGTACTCATCTATAGTGAGTGTAGTACAGGGACTGACATGACTGCTGAGGCCAGGAGGGTCTGTCACTGTTACCTTACTCAGCCAACCCAGTGTCCTTTGCAACATAGACCCCTGTTTGTCAACTCTCAATTGAAGGGTACTCATGTGGGAGGATAACATTTCTATACTGGGTGTAGTACAGGGACTTACATGACTATAGCTCCCAGAAGGCACTGTCCTAGAAAACCAAACACCAACACAGTGTTCTCTTGTTCAAGGACCCTTGTGTCTCAACTCTCTTTTGAAGTGTACTCACCTGTGAGGATAACATTTGTACACAGTATAGTGCACAGGGACTGACATGACTGCTTATTCCACTCAGCCACCTCAGAGTTATCTGCAACAAAGACCCATGTTTGTCAACTCCCAATTGAAGTGTACTCACCTGGGAGATTAACAGTTGTATACTGGGTGTAGTACAGGGACTGACACGACTGCTAAGGCCAGGAGGCTCTGTCACTGTTACCCCACTCAGCCAGCTCAATGTCTTCTGCAACAAAAACCCCTGTTTGTCAACTCCCAGTTGAAGGGTACTCACCTGGGAGGATAACATTTTTATATTGGGTTTAGTACAGGGATTTACATGACTACAACTCGCAGGAGGGTCTCTTTTTGGCACTCCAACAACCAGGCCAGTTTTCTCTCCTCCAAAGTCTTTTGTTTGGGAATTCACAAAATAAGAGTACACACCTGGGAAGATGACATTTCTCAAGTGTATGAAATAGAGGGAGTGACATGATTGCTATGGCCAGGAGGCTCTGTCTCTCCAACTCCAAACGCAAGCCCAGTGTACACCTGTCCAAATACCCCTGTTCGTTAACTAACAATGGACGTGTACTCTCCTGGGAGGAGCACATTTGTCTAGTGCTACGAACTAGTTGGAGTGAGCTGAATGTAAAGCACAATGGGTCCTGTTTGCTAACCCCAATCACCAGCCCAGTGTACACTTGCCCCAATGCATCTGTTATGAACTCTCAAAGGAAGTTTACTCACCTAGGAGGATACCATTTGTCTAATTTTGGGAACTAGGGGAGTGGCCTGAAGGCAACTTCTGGGAGGCACTGTTCAAGCAGCCTAGCCTGATCACTCTCAAATCATGTTTACTCACTTGGGAAATACCAAAATACAGATTGTGCCCAACTCAGAGATATGGCTGGCCACCTAGCTCTATCCTGAACTGTTAAGCCAAGTTGAAACTATTGAAGACAGGAAGGACAACTCACACAGTATGAATATAAATCATCAACAAGTCCTCAAGATCCATCACCAGAATGGTGCTGGCTGCAGACACATTCACAATGCATTGACCACACGATGACTCCAGTCACATACTAATTAAATCCCTGCTTTGGCCTGCATAACATTCAACTAGGCCTCAAAATGGTCAAAGCCACATCCTGCCCAGCCACTGTTTTGCCTGCACTGCTGGCAAGATATAAGTCTCTGCCCATTCTCCCAAGTGCTAATGTACTGCTACATTCAGCAGCTGCTGGACTTTAATGGAATTGGCATGCTTCGCAAATGTCAGCTCAATACAACCAATAGCATGGGTATCTTTCACAATAGGACCACCTGCAAATCAACTATGTACACAGGCTGTGCAAAATGTCACTGTTAACTTTTGGAGGTAGATATCACAATAACACCATTGTATATTTCACATCAACAGGTCGAGCTGTCATTAGGCACACAGAGGCCACAGAAGAGTCTTCCACCATCTCCCAGGATAAAGCCCTCTGTGATCACAACACTCCTGAAACGTCCGGAGATGGAGGCCGGTTCTGGCCCATCTGTGCAACCTGGACAGACCCCTACAGTAAGTCTTACCATGCCCACATCAACACCTCTCAGCCTGGTTGCCTCGACATCACAGGCAGCTGTTCGTCCCCCCAACCTGTGTCCCTAGGACAGTGCCTACCATCTTGTGTCCCCAGTCCAGGATCCGGTGTAACAGTACAATACATCCGACAATGATGGCCCTGGAACCAGTGGGAGGGGGCACTCTGTGGCAAGGGCACAAGCCTGTGGTGGTAGGGTGCATGGGAGGGATGTTGTTGGCCACCGGGGTGAGGCGACTGGGGATGCTCTTGGCCAGGACCTCATCAGCCAAGTATTGTGGGTCTATCAAGAGTCCCAAGGCATGATGGACCAGGTAATTAAAGAACTCTGGGAGATCAAGCAGCTGCAGGGGGACATCCATAGGCATATGCATGAGCAGTGGGAGGCCACCAACACCAACCTGGCCTCCCTAAAATGGCTGTTGAGGGACATTAGCAGTACCCTGACCAGGGATCGTCACCAACTCTCTACCCCTTCCATTGGCGCAGCAACACCTGGCCCATTGTCATCGGTGCCAGCCACTGGAAGGGAGGCCCTGTGAGGGAAAGAACCACAGACACCCCTACCTCTATAGCTGCACCCCCCCCCACACACACACACAAGCGGGACATCCAGAAAAGAATTCAGGAGGTGCAGATGGCCAGGCACTGACCACTGCCAGCAAATGACCTCTTCCTGAACAAACTCCTTTCTGTGCCACATATTCACTCTGTTGATTGTTCTTCAACCACGTTCTATTTCCTATGGGAGGAGGACACTGGACTTTGCACTTACAATGCTGTGGCAATTACTCCAATGATGTCATCATCCATGACTGAACCCTTCACTTTCCTTCTCCATCATGCCCCAATATCAGTTTATGCACAAATTTTCAATAAATCCACCTATCACAAAGTTTGTGTCTGTTTGCTTCCATTTTAATCTTCGCTATGTAGTGAGAGCATATGAAGCAAATGATGATTACACAAGATACTAGTGCAAGGAGGGATGTGTTACAGGTACAGTGCACTGCTAAGGTTTACAACCAACACACACAAACACATTGCTACAAGAGTCTGGTCACACCAAACATTTAATTGCACTATACAGCACATGGGCTGTCCATATGTCTAGACTGTCAGACAAGAAGGACCTTGTCAGAATGGTGTCACCATATTGAGCCTTATCACATACCAAAACCAAGTAATTCAATATCACATAATCTAAGATATAGACAGAGGGCAGTACAACAGTCCCTGATCACAGGTCCATAATAATCCAATGACCATGCATCTGGTGGTATTGTACAAATATATGTCAGTGTTGAGGCAGCTCCTTCCTCTTTACTGCTGTCATCCTCACTTGGCATTTCAGGAGGCTCACCCGGTGGTGGTGCAGGCTCCCCCTCCTCTGGGATGTATGGGATGTTATTCTTCAGGGCAATGTTGTGGAGTATGCAGCAGGCGACAATGATCTTACACACTTTTTCAGGTGAGCAGAGGATGGCTCCACCAGACACCTAAATCTGGCCTTCTGGAGCCCAAAAACCCACACCTGCCTTGTTCTTTCATGGGCATCACCAGACATTGCACACACACAAACAGGACAGATGTGACTTACCAACCAGCCGGGCCCTCTCTGGGGACAGCTGTGACATCAGCTGTTGAATTGTGCTGTTTTGCATACTGAAGGCATCATGGACTGAACACTAGAAACTGGCACAGACATGTGAAATGTAGAGGTCCACCAAACATACAACTTGGATGTTGTTGGAATGGAAGTTCTATTGGTTGCGGTATACTTGTTCATTGGCATGAGGTGCAACCAAGCTAACGTGTGTTCCATCAATAGCCCCCACCACATGTGGGATGCAAGCAAAACCATAAAAGTCAGTCTTCACATGGGCTAAATCCCCACATTAGGAAAAATGGATGTAGTTGTCCAGGTTCAACTTTGTTGAGAGGGCATCCTTCAACACCAGGCTGAACATAGGTTGGGACATACCACCAGTTCAGGCTATTGTATGTTGGAAGGACCCTGTGGCTAGGAAGTGCAACACTGACATGACTTGTGCAATGGGTGGTATGTTGTGTGGATAACTAATAGCTGGTATGAGATCTGGCTCCAACTGATGACATAGATCCACTATTTTTTGCCGAATTAGACGATATAGGAGGATGATGTCTTTCTTACATTGCCTGAAAGCCTGGCAGAGAACGGTAGACTGGTGGTTGTCCCATCCTCACTCTCCCTTGGTACCTAAATATGACATTACTCATTGTGTCCACAGCAACATACATTATGCATGTCAAGGTTAACATGTTACAAAACATTGTATAAGGGATGGACATAACAAAAAGTGCACATCAGAGCTGTTAATGACAGAAGGCTCACATGTAGCCCCCTTGATTTGTCATACATGTGTACACAACATGTATCTGGACCTAAAGACAAAATGTGCATCACAAATGTCCATTGGAATGTGACTGGATGTCCAGAGCACAAAAATGGCCATAAACGGGGTTAGACTGTGCCCCACTGTGAATTGCAATTTGTGCCCTGCAACATACAACAATGGTGTTTGAGTCATGGGACCTGCATTACAAGACAAGATGAGCTACTATTTGTGCAAAAAACAACATTTTGTGAGGTGTTATGCAGTGTTAATAACTTGATCCTACATTTCGTGCTACTAAAATGGTGGCTGTCTGACTACTCCAGTGGACATTCGTAACCACCCGTGACCACTGGCAGACGTCATCATGATGGTAGGCTGTTGCAACTGTGGACACAGTCGTAGGCTAACGTTGTTGTCAGTCGCGGTTGCGGGCCAATGGTATTGTCTGCCAGCAGTGACAACCGTGTACGTGGTGTACGTGACCACCATGTTCTGTTAAATTCCTCACTTGACTCCTGACACTGCTGCCAGCAAGACCATCACTACTGAGTTGTTATGTACCACCTCCTGGAGCAAACATGCCACGTTTAGTAGGTGATAGGGACCCTACCTTCTCACCAGAGGAGTTGAAGAGGCTGGTGACTGAGGTTCTACCCCTGTGTGGACAGCTCTATGGGGCACCAGAAGAGCAGGTAAGTATCTCATGTCACAGTCTTCTCTGTACGTAACCATCCTTTCCCTCCTCACAGGTAGAACGTGTCTATGGATGGCAGATCAAATACTCATGTGCCTGTAGGTAGGGTGTGTGTGACATCAATGGGAGAGTCAATGTGCATGTACTGGTAGCCAGTGCCAAATGGTGACTTCAGTCACATTGTGGTATGTGTGTTCATTGTGGTCCATGATCCACCTTGTGTTAGATGCACATAGATATGTGAGGTGACATTGCAGCTATCCACTGACATCATCCTCATGAATGTCACATATGTGAGACCACATGTATGTGCATGACTGCATGAGCTGAGTATGCATCTTGTATGTATCAGTTGCGAGTAATTTGAGCTCTGTTCATGTTGCCACACGAATTTCTTAGTACACCTGCCCTTGCTAGACTATTGTTTGTAAGGTATGCCATCACTCTCTCTGCCCTCCAGATTGACACACACACCACATGCCAATTTACTAGTGCTACATGATATACTATTATGCATGAGGGTGATTGAAGTGGTATGTCATGTAATTCTGTCTGCTCAGCCTGCAGAGACCAGGGCCTGTCACATGTATCTCCCAGTGTGGGTCATAGTCTAGGCTGGGTTGGAGTCTCTGTGGCAATGCAACAGTGGCACTGTGCCCACTCCTCAGCACAGCATATTCTGTCATGTGGCAAATATGAGGCTCTGTTGTAAGATCCTGCCCATAATGTCTCATTCCTTTGATCAAGTTGGGGATGGGTACCAGGGTGAGCTACTGACCTGTGACAGATGTGCATTTAGCATCATTGTCAATAAGTGTCTCTGACTCCTGGCAGGCCCCTTACTCCCACAGCCCTGTTGTCACCTTCATTCAGGTCATATTTGTCATGTACAGTCTTATTGCATAAATGGCAGTCCCACAGTGCAGACAGTGTGTTGATTGGTGGTAGACCATGATATGTGACTCAGTAGCTTGGTCACATAGCAGAATCTTATCAATGCATGCCTTTGTTTTTTGGATGCCCTCTCTATAGGATGGACACAAATGTCCCAAGCATGTTCTGTGGTACAGGTAGATACCACAGAACCCCACCCCTTGAAGTGGCATGAGTCGGCATTGGTTATTGCAAATGTCCATACATGGACAGGGTAAACACTTCCTGTGCCCAACCTGCAAGTCCTTTCATTGCTACCCACGTGTGATTTTGGAGTTTATACTCAGGCAGTAGCCTGTAGGGACTGTATGCAGAGAGTCATCATCAAAGAGTATGAATGTGGTGGTCCATTCGTGCCTAAGGAGATTACCTTTCAGAAGCCACAGAGGTATGATGCGTCTCATAGTGGCTCGCATCTCAGTCAGGTTTCTAGGGCACGTCCCACAAGATGTCAGTAAGCATGCCTAGTCATTGTAGAGTCTGAGCAGGGTGATGGTTTTGTCTGCAGCTTGGGAAATGTATGCTTTGAGTCATGTCCTTGCAATTATTGGCTTGTATGAGTCACCATTGGGGAGTATTGACAATATGAGAAAGTTATATCTTGATGTAACTGATATGTATGTGACAAAACCATTTGTGATGATATTTGTGTTCATGATCTCTAGATTTGTCTTTTGCATCATAAAGGTCAATGCCCATCAAAAGAAAGGGATATGGAGAGCCAGCCCAAAGACGGTGCGGACCCTGGGTGTCCACAGACAGCAGAGCCGCCGCTGCCTGCAGAAGGAGGTGGGAGGAACTGAGACTCTGGGCCTGGAAGATCATGGAGGCCCAGCTGGGGATATCCTCTCAACACTGGTAAGGTGCCCATCAGACCACGACCCCCCTAATGGCCTGCATTCTGGTGGTGGCCTATCCAGAGCTTGATGCGCATTTGAGGGCAGCACAGCAGCCACAAGGGGTGAGTACAGGGCATAGTCCTGCCTGTCCCATTGTCGACTGAGGGTCTGACTGCTCCCCTGACTAATAGGGATGAGCCATGTGTCCCACAGTGGGAGAAAGATTGCTTGTGTAGACATGTCATGTGTTTTGTACTGATGTGCCTTGTCTATTGGGCCAGGGACCTAGGGAAAAAATGGGTGGAATCCTCGCACCACTTACCCTGAAAAGACCACATATGGCTGTGTACAGTTATCACTCATATACTGTTTGTTGTTGTGGTGTGTAATTTCTAAACAACAGACCACTACTCCCCAGTGTTCAAGGCCACAGGTAAGTGGATGATGGATCACTGTCCTCAGCCATGTGTCTGTGTACATGTGTATGTTAGCATCTGCCACCCAGAAGGTTGTTTTCTCAGTGTGTGATGGTTGCTGGTGCCCTATTGTAGTCTAATGTGGAGGTGTCCAACATACATGTGACAGAGCTTACATTGTTCACTGTGTGCAGCTATAGATCACTACTTTCCCTTGGTAAGTGGGGAATGTCATTTGACATGAATTATGTGCCATCAGTATTTTCAACATTCCTTGTGCCTGCATGTCAGCATGTGTCCTTTACTCTTTATTAAACACTCACAAGCTGCACTTTCATGGATGGTCTACCTATGTTGATAGGATGATGTCTGTATTCCTGCAGTTATCTGTGGATGGCAAACTGTTAGTGGAATAGTACATTTACAATGGGGGTACATTTCAAGTTGTGCTACATATAGGAGTGTGTCACCATTGTTTATTGGCTGGCACATTCCCTCATGCGTCATAGCATGTTATTTGGCATGTACTACTGCAGTAGCCATGAGTGACATGACAGGTAAGCCTAGAGCTCAGAGCCACAATGTGAATATCTTTGAGCTTAATGTGGCATCAGGTGAAAAAATGCACTGCACATGTGTAAAGGATAAGGTATGTGCCATGACTGTTGGCATGCATCATGGAGTGACTTGCAGTTATGTTTTAGACACATGTGTTTAGGTACAGGCACACATCCATGAACAGGCATCTGGGTTTACATAACCATGATGGAGATGGTGATTTAGCTTTCCATTGGGCAACATGTTGTGGGCCTCGTAGAAGACCTTGCTACGTCTGTGTCACTCCAACATGTAAAGGACTGGTGGCTTCTACTGTTGGACTCAGAGTATGTCATTTTAAGGGGTGCCAGGCATTAGTGGTGAATAGCCTGGGGTTTGCTGATTCACTGTGTTGTGTTTTTAGGGACATCTCTCCCTGACATTTTGGACATGATGTCTACAGTGTTCATTTCATGCCACATGTGTGGAATATCTATACAACGTTGATACTACCTCATTGACTCTATTGGGACACAAAGCACTTATTGAGGTGTAAAATGTAAATATTTTCCCAGTGAAACATGAATATTTCCTTGTCACGTTCTCCAGGCTGTTGTACTTTTGCCATCAACATGGCTGAAGTTTGGAGCATCACTACATTTTGTAGGATCATGATGTATGTGACAAGTGGATGTGTGCATGGCATGGCCTTGTGTGGGATCTGTGGGAATGGACTTTGCATTGTCCCATATTTGTATGCCAACAGGTAACTGAGGGCAGCTCCATGGGGCAACGCTTTGTAGGCAGTGTTCTCCCGAAATGGTTGCCTGTTTATGATGAATTCACAACTTCAGCCATGCAATTGTAGTATTGTGAGATCCTGAATTTCCTGTGGGCATCTGTTGACAGTTCAGATGGCATGCAAGCATATGGTATGGCCCATGTATTGGCCACTTAGGTGGACTTTGTTGCTGGGGCCTACTTGACATCAGGATCATGTTTGTTAATCAGAGCTGTTATTCAGGTGTGTTCATGGACCTTTGATGACCCTATTCCTCTTTGTCTTTGCAGCATCAGCACAGGCAAGCGAAAGAGACAGGGCAGAGCCAAGTGAGGAGCATCTAGCCATGGGACCTCAGACCATAACACCACAGACACAGAGGTACCAAGTGGCCCGAAAGGCGAGGGGAATGACACAGTGGAGACTGGAACATGCTTTTCATCGTATTCCTCCTCCAGTGGCCCCTCCCTAGTGGTGGTGGACCCATCGGGGAATCCCCCAGTACCATCCTTGTCCGCCACCCTACATTCTATCACCACCCTCCCTGTTGCTCCCCATCCAGTTGCCGTGCCCACTCACCTAAGGAGGTGGGTGTCTCCTTTGCTGCAGGCACCTCCGCACCAGCCCATGTTAGCCCTGCTGCACTCAGTGAGGAGGCTATTGACCTCTTGAGAAGTATCTCTATGGGTCAGAGAGCCATTGTGAATGCCATCCAGGGATTGGTGACACAGCTCCAGCAAACCAACACATTAATGGAAGGCATTCATGGTGTAATGTCTGGCCTACAGTGATCTTTTCAGGCTCTGGCCTCCTCACTGATGGCAGCCAGTCATCCCCCACCTCCCGCCCCACCTCCACCTCCCTCTTCCCAGTCCAAATCCCCCTTCCCCTACCTACCCAAAACACACAGACCGATCCGCAAACATCCATCTCAACAGCCAAGAGGAGCGTACAGAAACACAAGCAGCACAAAACATACCAGTATGCACACAAACAGTATCTACCCACAGACGCAGCAACTTCCATTGACACCCCCCAGCATCACACACAGTGCATCCAGCATACCCACAGGTACTACACCAAAAGTCAGTGACACACCCACCACACCCATTAAATCTCCAGACACCACCTCAGCATACCCGCAGACATCCACCACAAGTACCAGACCTGCAGCCACAAAAATATCCACTACATCTACCATATATGCAGATGCCACCCCAAAAGCTACACACCCACCCACCACTGCATCGCCCAGCACCGACCTCCCAGCCTCGCAAGACACACAAATGCCCAGACTCACCCACTCAACAGTCACCCTCCAAACACAAGCAGACCTCCCATAAGCACTCACCAGCATCTACACTTACACAGCATACAACCACTCTCTCAACCTCCAAATCCCGAGCCCCTTCTGATGACCATCCCCATGTCTCTAAAACACTTTTTTTGTTAGACAGTGACCTTTGTCCTGTTTCCTCCACCTCCTGCACCAAACACACCAAAAACAAGAGGCCACCACCCTCCTCCCAAAGAATCCCTTCCACCTCCAGGACCTCCCCTAACCTCTCTGCAAGCACCCATACCTCTCCTCCCAGAAGAAGCACACCCCGCCCAAGAAGAGGCCCACCCCTCTTAAGAAGAAAACCACCCCTCCCAAGAAGAAGACCATGCCTCACAATCCCAATCCCAACTCCCGCAAACATCCGACCCCACCATCCTCCCAGATAGTCCCTGAGGTGCCATCCTGTCCCCTTGATGCCGCTTCCTGTGGAGGTTCAATGGCAGTTGGGAGTCAAGTTTGGCACAACAGTGTGCTACTTTGGGGCACATCTCTATGGGCTGGCCCATGGCCTTTGAACTTTGATATTTCCTGTTGAATAAACCCAAACAGTTGGCTTTTTTTAGGTATGCATTTGTCATGCAATTCCTTTTCTACCTTACTGTTATTCCTGAGTTACTTGTGTTGTGTGACTACAGGTGTGTGTGTTTGTGCCTGCTTGCAGTTCCATTTGCTGTTATTTGTAGTGTGTGTCTTTTTGGGCAGTGCTGGGGTCCCTCAAGACAAGGGTATATGTTGAGGGTATATATATGCGTGTGTAACTACAATGGTGGTGTCGTGGCATTGTGTACTGTTTGTATGATAAGTATATCATCTTGTGTTGTCCAATGTGAGCATGATTGGTGTTAGACTAGTCCCTTTACATGGCATATATATCAATCTGATATGTGTCAGCTTGAGTTGTTTTGTTTGTGCAGACATGGAGTGAGTTAATTTGTGCTAGCTTTGTTTGCATTTGAGTGTGGATGTGTCCATTTAGGGGTGTGTCCCTTGCAGCTAGTTCCTGTAGAGGTATGTCCCATGCAGTTGGAGTTATATTTGTGCACTTCCACAATGTGCAGATGGGCATGTCATTTATGTCCAGTCTGTTTTTCCTTGACACATATGTAGGGCCATGTCCTGTGCAAATATTGTTTTATGGACAGTTGCAAGGTGATATGTGTCCCTTGCAGCCTCCTTTCATGAGTGTTCCTGGTGCCCCATCCCAATTGTGCAACTATTGTGTTCATAGTACTCTTTGTCTATTTGTCTCTCTATGTACTGTGCATGCCATTGTACTTCCTTTATGGTGTGATGTGTGTGTGTCCATTACAGGGCTGTTTAATGGTGGTGTTGTTTGTGTTCCATGACACATTGATTCATATGTGTGTTGTATGTGATGACAGTCCTCGGCCGGTGTGGAATGTGAGTGTGTGAGTTGTTTCTGTATAATATACAATGTTTGTTTGTTGTTGGTGATGTGTGGGTGAGTGTTGTGGAGACTTCACTGTCCCTATGGCAGAGATGTGTGGTTGTGTGTTATTTTGTGATGTTGCGGTGCAGTGTGATTGAGCTGACCAAAGGGGACATATTGTGACTGTGAATGTGTCTGTGTGGATGTATGTTTTGGACTGTGAATGGGATGTGACGTTTAATTGGTGCCCATGGTTTGCCCTTCCTATGATGCGCACGATGGAGCTAAGATCTGTTGGTAAGTATTCTAATACGGGGAGGTGTGTGTGCTTATGGTCGGTGCCGTCCACAGTGGCATAGGTTTTGTGCTCCTTCGAGGACCATCAGAAGTGGCAGGACATGTGCGATATCGGCATAGGCCAAGTGGGGCTACCTGCAGGTGGGTGTCTCCCTTTATACTGTCTGTTTTTGCCTCAGGAGATTTGGTGGTTGGCCCACCACAGTCACATTAGTGGTGTGCAACCTCGTAATGTGTCCGGCGGAAACGCAGGCTCCGACAAGCTGCTGGTCGAGCCACATGACCATGGCGGTCTGGGCTACCTGGCGATACCGGCGGAACCGTTGCCTTCTTGGCTCCATTGGCCTGCTTGACTCGTAATACCGTGGTCAGACCACCAACCTGACAGTGGTCGGACTGCCAAACTCATAATAAGGCCCCTAGTCTTTTCTTCAAGCAGAAAGGGTCTAATCTGAAAGCATCAAAAAAAAATTCTGCAAATAAATTAATTCCACAATAAGTGAAATGTTTTCAGTGTTTGTTCATGAAACAAGTGATTCCTACTTCATGCCATTTTCAAAAATAAATAACCTGGAAAATGTCAGATAGTTAAGGATTTCTGAAAAGTGAAGTTAAGGAATGGAATTGCTGAGTATGAAAAAATTGCTTAATCGCGTTCCATACCTTACCCAAGCTACTCTGTGTCTTGAATTTAAATTTCCTATAAAAGTATTGAGGAACATAAATTACTATATGATTGATCAAATATCCTTTTGATAAATATGCCGGATAGATGACATGCAAGATGACTGAACCTTTGTGAGGCTCATGGGGCCAGAGGCAGTGGTTCTACATAATCCTCCCTCTCTAGCATGCCATTGGCAGCCTTAACTGACCCAGGCATCAAGGCACAGCAGTAGAGCCCAGGCAGACCCTTCTGCTGCCACATGGCCTGATCCTTGCTGCTCGGCTAGTGAGCAGAATTAGGCCCCTGTGCAGGCTCTGGTCTCTGTTTTGGCTGATCGAACAAACTGGAGGTGGCAGAGGTAAGAACCTGCAGTGGCAGTTGTGGAGAGTAGACCGCTTGTTATGGCCGCAAAGATCTAAGGTGGTTTGAGGCTCTTCCTCAGCCTGCAGTCAGCCACCATCCAGGGGCCCACCGTTACGACTGTGGTTTCACTGGGACTGCGAGAATGTGAGACCAGAGATGTGTTGCAGTGCCTGAGGGTCAAGAGAAACATTGTGTAGTAGAGGGGATTTTGAAGGGGGTTAGAGGCCGTCTCTTAGGCTTGAAATTTGATGATGGCACCCCCGGGGCACCGGTGAATGCGACAGGCCTCTCTTCTGCCTCCTCTATGGACTGAAATTGTGGATTGCCTGTAGTGGGTGCCACTATCAGTGGGTTGGGCCCCCAAGGTTCTGGGAGGTGGGACCCAGGCAGTAGCCTGGTGCTGCTGTTAGTCTCAACTCTAGTAGATAGTGTGCCATAGGTGCATTGAAGGAGCCGGTCTGCTCATGCTCCTTCATAGGATTATTTGGTGAAGGTGATGCGGGACCTCTGTGGAGCACATATAAACTGCTGCTTATCATCAAGAATAAAGACTTGGAGACATGCTCACTGTAAAATAACACTTGCATTCTGGGAATCCCTAAATTAACAAACACAGGCAGGCTGCAGGACTATATGGAGCAAATGCTGATGTCACCTTTTGGTTCAGATTCCCTTTCACACGTTTTTGTAGAAGAGCACGCACATTACTCTCCAGTGGGATGTCCTTCCTCTGGTGCACCAGCATGCCCTAGAAAAGCCAGGTTCTTAAACTAACGAGATTGAGAAATGACCCTTCAACTGACCATAGAACACTGCAATCTCATTTTTAAAGTCCAGCATAGGCAAATAATAGCATACCTGGACAGGAACAATACCAGTACTGTACTGCGACAGGAAACACACTTGAACACGTCCCCATCATCATCTTTCTCATTAAGGTGGGCAGCCTTTTAGATTTTCTCCTCATACTTCTCATAAGCTAGGGGGATTAGTCTTACTGTTGAGGCAGAAGGTGCCATTCCATCCACTTGGCTTCTCTATTGATGATCAGGAAAGATCTAATAATGTCTGAGGCACACTTGCAACCTACCCGATTACCCTTGTCAATTGCAATGGGCCTAATATGAACAACCCTAGCTATGTCCATAAGCTAGGCAGTCAAATCGTCTACACAGACCACCATTTTGCCGCTCGGGGGCATTAATTTCACCCTCTTTGAGCATTTGGGCAGATCCCACACTACAGTGGTCAAGTGAGGGGCAGCTTCATGTGACCAGTGGGATATCATCAAAGAAAATGATCTTATTGATATCTGGCAGACTCGCCAACCTCAGAACAGGGAAAGAACATACATGTGCATGGCGGGTGGTCGAGTTTAGATTTTTGGTTGGTGTCCAGGGGGATGGGATTCTGGGTGAGCTGGGTCAACCACCTGGCACATACGTTTTTGGACTATTCACCAGTACTGGTGGATCTAACTCCCTCATCAGGACTCCCATCGATATCTTCTGGTGGTTGTCTTTCTAGACCACCTCTTTGCAGATGACCTCAAACAGGAAATCCTTAATTTCTCACTTGTAATGAAAGCTCACCTGACTTCATTGGCATAGTCTGGGAAGTGTTTAAGGTTACTGTTAGAGGGATATGCATTGCCAAAAGTGGGGAAGTATTTTGCTCCGTTTGTGACTGGCTTTCCTGTTTGGAGGGAGAGTTGAAAACTCTGAAGGTACATTAAGTAAAGGAAATAGACCTGCTCATAGCTGATAAAATCAGGTTGAACCTGATAGAATTTAATGATATAGCTGTCAGAGAACTGTAATTCTGTGGGAAATTGTTCTGCTTTCCTACTTATCTCATATCAGAGCTTACAGAACCTCTCTGGAATTCACTTCTGAGTTCAAAGAAGACCTTTATTGTTGTTAATTCTTCCCCACCCACAAGTTCTTGAGAGACGAATTAGTAGATTTCAAGCACAAAGTAGTCGCAGCAAGAAAACAAAATATATCACAGTACTTCTCAGTTGCAATGTGCACAGCAAATATATAATATATTCAAAGCAAAGCATAAAAGTCAAATTCATCACCGTTTGAGCAAGGCGGCAGGGCCTACATATTCAGCTTCATCTTTCTGGGGTCTGCAAGTTGATGACTCCGGTCAACTGCGAGAAAGAGATTATCTACCCAAACGGGAGACTGGCAACTGACGTCTAGCTCCAGCCTGAAGTCAAGCAGATTCGAATCTAACTCACTGTAGCCCAGAGTCATCCTTACAAAAGCGTGCCCCCTCCTCTCAGACTCGGGAAAAGTATGCAAGCCTTTGGAGACTGGCCAGATCTCCTAGACTTCTCCTATTCCCAAAGCTGAGCCGAAAGGAAAACACCAAATGTACTCTCTCTTATCAGGTCTAGTCTGGTGTGAAGAAAACAGCTTGGTTAATCTTGTGGAAAAACACAGCTTGGAAGAATACAGACATCTGCGATGTTTCTACTGCAATGTCTAACTCCACGTTAAAGCCAATAGGCAGCTAACCTAAATATCAAATGTAATGTCTAATGTCATGTCAAAGCCAATAGGCAGCTAACCTAAATAGCAAATGAAATGTCTAATATCATGGCAAAGCCAATAGGCAGCTGAACTGAATACAAAATGTAATGTCTAATATCATGTCAAAGCCAATAGGCAGCTGAACTGAATATAGCATGTAATGTGCTACTGGTGAACATTGAGCAACTAATATGCTCAGTGGTGAAACACAAAGTCATTGGTCAAACACAATTAATAGCATCACAGAAATGTGCAGAGGCAAGAGCCTACGGGGAGAGAGAGAGAAGCTGGGAAAAACTTTAGTTACTATGGTTAAGCAATCCTGTGCTGCCAATGCCATTCTCAGCATTCAGGATACACAGGGCTGCATGCTTACCAACCTTACATACATACTATACATTTTCACCACATATTGCAGTTCCTTATATGCATCCCGGCGTACAGCTCTGGTAGAAGTGGCCTCATACCATGGGCATGTCACCCTGGGATGGCTGAGTGATGCCCATTGTATCTTTTTTAAGCAGGAATTCACCACAGAAGAGATACTCAATGCAATCACTCAATTACCATCTGGGAAGTCCCTGGGATCTGATAGACTCCTGGTGGAATTTTATAAACAGTGTGCTGGTATAATAGCCCTGTAACTTACTCCAGTGTTTAATGAAGCATACCAGATAAGGCAACTCCTTCCATTCATTTGTGAAGCTTTGCTTATAACTCTCCTCAAACATGAGAAAGAGCCTGAACTCATTTAGGCCATCTTTCCCTACTTAATTGTGATTTAAAAATAGTGGTAAAACTTCTGGCAAATCGCTGTCCCTCCTGATTACACACTTGGTGCAGCCAGATTAAACTGGTTTCATCCGCGTACACACATTCTCAGATAATTTAAGGACACTATTTGCTGTACTGCTGGATATTGTTGCTCATCTAAATGCAGTAGTTATCTACTTAGATATGACAAAAGCATTTGACTCGCTGGAAGGGGCCTACTTCCATAGCATTGTTCTCTGAATGGGCTTTCCGACAAAGTTTCTAATTTGGATCAGGTTGTTATATACCCACCCTCTGGCAAGACTACACCTTATGGAACAGTATCAAACTCCTTGAAATTTTGAGAGGCACCGGACCTGGGTGCCCGTTGTCACTGCTTTTGTTTGCTGGGCAATGGAGCCTCTGGCATCCAGGCTCAGACAAAACTACAGAGCCTGTGCCCACTGTTACTTAAGTAGACATCTCCTCATCTCAATTTATGCTGTTGATATTACTCTTTGTTGATGAGACTCACATCTCAGTTTAAACAAGCTACTGAGAAAAATCATCTGAGTTGGCAGTCTCTTGGGAGTAACCATTAACTGGGAAAAATCTCAGCTTTTCTGTCTCATGTCCAATACTCCCCAGTTGAGCCCAGATTTCCTCTGCAATGGTGTGCTGAGGACCTCAAGTGCTTAGGCAAAAGTATCCATTGTGATACAGATAAGGTTCTCTGTACCAACTATGGTGCTACACCAAACAACATTAAATACCAGGTCACGCGCTGCATCTCACTTCCACTGTTGTTGAGGACCACATAGCCCCACTAAAGAAAGTTCTACTGCCGAAACTGCTGTACATGTTTCTGAATCTCCAAATCCCACTCACTAAGGTCTTCTTCACTTCACTGGAATTACAATTGATTAGGTTGGCGTGGGCGGGCAAACAATGAGACACTTATATCACCATTCCATCAGGGAGGGTTTGAGGCTCAGGATATGGATATGCAACATTATTATCACTGCTCTCAAGCACACTATGTGATTTTACTGGTATCATCTTATCCCTTTCCTCCCCCACTTGGCCACAAAGGAAAACTATATGGCCCCTGTCTCTCCCTCCTCATTTGTGGGCATCCTCTCATCTAAAGCCACGAAAGGGGCATCCATTGTTGCTTCCACAAGTAGGGCTTGGGAGTAAATCGACCAGCAAACTTGGCAAAATGATCATGCGTTCCCCATGGTTCCCACTTGACTATCACCCCATATTGTCGGTCACACACAAAACTAGCTTAAACTAGGGGGCCTAACACACTAGGGATATTTTTATAGATGCAGTAGATTTCTTATTAGTTGAATATATGGAAGGGCCCCCCGGTAAACCCCTTGAGGTATTTACATGTCACTGATTAAAAAGCAATTGCATGGCCTCCTTTCCCAAATTTCAGACGGAGCTCCCCATATTTCACATGCTACATCAACTGATACAGTCCACGTCTACTAAACACCTAGCTTGACCCATTACTGCACAGCACAGGCAGAATGACACACTTCTAAAGGTGCGTACCCACCAGGGATGGAAGGCAGAGCTAGAGATTGCTAATGAAAAGTAGAAGTTTTACCTCACACAACAGCTGTCTCCATATTACAAACTACACGTTTTTACAGGGATTATATTACACCCCTGCCAGCATGTAAGGTTTGATCTGATCAACAGTCACTTTACCATAGATTATGGTGAAAATGTAAAAAACTTCTTTGTTATTCCTTTCACAAAGCCTCGCCAACGTGACATTTACACATTACACACACA
Organism: Pleurodeles waltl; assembly: GCF_031143425.1. Taxonomy (NCBI): domain Eukaryota; kingdom Metazoa; phylum Chordata; class Amphibia; order Caudata; family Salamandridae; genus Pleurodeles; species Pleurodeles waltl. The sequence goes on from NC_090444.1 coordinate 671,875,000, forward strand.
TACACCCTCCAGAAATGTTGTGACCATATCTTTCTTCTACGTAGGCTAGTGTTTTAGAGGAACTGTTTAGCCAGTAGCAGAGATGGCGTCTAGATAGATGAATGCTGCTGAAGCTGTAACTTGAGTTATGAAGGACAGCACTGACACAGGACAAAATATTACCGCTGGCTAATGTCATTTCTGTGTGCCGTGCGGGCGTCAAATTTATACTTTGGCGCACGGCGGCGCAAACCACAGGTGTGAGACATTTTATTTGACGCACACCACAGAGTCACGTCGTAAAGGAAAACGACGTTAATGCGGCGGAAATGACTGTGAGACAATTTACGACACCGCAAACCGGATATGCAGTGTTTTTTGACGCAATAGCATCAAAACTCGCCACAAACACAGCCATTTCAGCAGAGGAGAGCCAAAATGGATCCCAGATGCCTTTACAGACCCCAGGAAGATGACAACGGACCAGGAACCAGCCAGGAGGAGCCACACAAGACCCACGACAGGGAGAAGAAGAAAAGAAAGTGTTGCTTTAGTGCAGAGGAGCAGGAAATTCTGGTTAAAGAGGTGACGGAACACCAGCACCAACTGCTTGTCACCTCAAAGTTGCCAATCAGTAGGACAGAGGCAATATGGCAACAAATTGTTGACAAGATTAACAGTGTGGCAGAAGTACGCAGAACAGTCATCGAGTGCAAGAAACGCTGGCATGATACAAGCGCAGGACCAAGTAAAAGATGGCCAGGAACAAGAAGGCAGCACTGCAGACTAGAGGTGGGAGTCCAGCACCGCAGGAGGCCCTGGACCACATGGAGGAGATGGTCGCAGCTGTCATCCCAGAGGAGATCATCACAGGGATTCAAGGACAGTACAGCGCAGACTACCAGGAGACAACACACATGCAGGGTAAGTCGCATGGGGAAGTAAAATGCACTAATGTTAACTGCAACGGGGGGAACCTACTACACAATGCATGGAAGTCATCATATACATGGAGTGGCATGGGTAAAGGGGCACGGCACAGGGGCATGGCCCATTCTGAGAACACCTGGGGCACACCATTACCCAACACCAACAACCTTTCCATGGGGGTATGCTGCCATGCCAACGATGTAAAGGTAAAGCCACACCAGGAGGGAAGGGCACAACGTCAAACTGACATCCCATTACACGTCAGCCACTATACTCCCTACATTAACTAGGGCCCAATTAACAACCTCAAGCCATACCGACAACTGGAATGTAACATTGACAACAGTTGCCACTACCACATCTGCTGTGTGTGCTGGTCAAGTAGCCAATGGCAGTAACGTCTCCATGGATCGTACACACCCAAATTAGAGGGTTTAGGATGACAACGTTAACAATGCCCTGAAACAAGACAAATGTTCCAGTCCTGTCAAATGTGAATGCCCATAGTTGCCGCAAACATCAGCCAATGTCATCAACATTAGGAGGCACACAGAACTAATGTCACACCCATGCTGCATATGTCAGGGTCCATCCTGTGCCTGGGTCACAATGCAACATCTCAAATGTCATACGGCTCAGACAACAGCATTGAGGGGGAGGACACATGTAACTGGTCACTGAAATACACCTGCACAGTCAGAGGAGGAAATAGGACACTGCTACGACTATTAGGGCAATCCAATGTACCACACATTCCCCAACATCAGCTGTACACATTACCAATGCTGACATCCATATCGTGCCATAACAGTGCTATACATAGTATACGCTACATTTCAACTACATATAGGTGGATGTGAAAGATCAGAGACTGGGGCAGGTCCAGATTGTTAAGTGTGGTGCTTGTGCCATCAGAGCACCCACAGCCAGTGAAAGGCCTCACCATGAGAATGGAAGTAGACGGAGGGTTTAGTATGACAAGAAGGTGGCACTTCACAATTTGGCCTGAACCAACACCTAGAGGATGTGATGCTGACAAGTCCACAAACTGACCACAATACATATGACAGGCAGGTGGGGCATAGGCGTGGGAGAATGTTAATCTGAAAGACAGGAACAATGAACAGGAACCAAGATCACAATGTTAAAATAATCGGAAGGCTGGCATGTCACACTACAAAGCCCACAACACAGACACACTAATTGTACTGTATCTCATTGCAGAGGATGATGGCCCTCCTGCGGATATGCCTGTCCTGGACTTCCCTGATGACATGGATGACAAGCTGACAAACATCAGCTAGCAGTCCCTCCAAGATGTCCTTGCAACCCTCCAGGCCCCACCTTCTGTCACAAGGAGAAGCACAGATACAACAGCCATCACAGAGGAATTGTACGACCTGCCAGCTCCTACATAGCTGAGGACTCTGATGACCCTGGCACCAGCTTTGAGCGAACTGTAGTTGGAGTACAGCGGGAGCTGGCCAAGGAGGTGCGGGTGGGGATGCAAACTATGGCAGCCAGCCTAGAGGGGGTGCGTTCGTGCATGATGTCAATTGAAGAACAGGCAGCAGCTATGCAAGGGCGAACAACAATCTTGCAGGAGGTTAAAAAAAGGTTGAAGGAAATCAGCACAGCTGTAATAGAGTTGACCCAACACCTACAACAACAATCCTGTCAACGCGTGCACGAATGCAATATTGAATCCCTGAGGGCCAACCTGGCTGCCTACCACCGTGATGTGGCTGCTATTCTTAAGAACCAGCAGCTCCTCCTTGCTGCAGTACTGCCTTAAGACCCCCACCGTTAGCAGCTACCGGGATGTCTGACTCCACGTCTTCAAATACTGAGGTGTGTGTTGCCCCTTCACAACCACCACCACCAAGGGCAGAGGAGACTACACACAAATCAGAAGATCAAGACATGGAGCAGATCACCTTCACCCGTAAGAGTACCCGGTAGCACTAGTCCCTGTTACATGGCCACCTATAACCAAGGTCCTGTGCTTTGTAACATGCCAGTCTTGCAACAACTGTACTCAAGCACTATTCTTCAACCCACTGTTTATCTTGTGAGCCTGCCCTGTGATTGTCTCTCACTAACTGATTGGCAAATCCTGTCCCTCTGCACTGTCTGACACTTCACCCCAGCATGTCCAATGATATGTCCTTTTGCACTTGTGTAGGATCACAATGGAGGATGTCATACTAATGGACTCACAATCATGGACAATGTACATATAGCACTACAGCACTTTTAAATAAATAGCACTTACACAACAACTTTGTCTCTGTGTACTGTGACACATCAACCGTGATGGCCATCAGTGATGTTAACCTCAGCTCAAAGATCATTGATTGTCTATACACCTGCCCTGAACGATTCTTGGCTGATAACTATGCACAGTGGCCTGGATTGTACCATCATCTGCCCTCCCTGAGGGTTATTTCTGAGCAAAATAGAAACTATCCACCAAAATGCTGTGTTATACAGTGTAACCGGACGTCTCCGGACGCCGGTTTCCAGGACATTGTGCGGAACGGACGCGAGCCTGTGACGTCAGACGCCTTCGGCGTCTGGACGACAACCGAAAGAAAAGACGGACCAAAAGAGGACGAAGAGAGAGAGGAGACGGAAGTGGTGTCTCGACGTGCGCGACCGGAGGAGAAGGAGACCGGGACGCCGACGACAGAGAAGAAGGAACCCGCCGAAGGAACCAAGACCCCGAGAGAGAGAGGAGAGCCCCGGGGCTCTCCCGCCCCCGTCGAAGAGAAGCCGGGAGGCTGCCAAAGTGCCGGCCACGTCCCAGGAGGGGCGTGGTCACCTCAGAGCCGGGCCCCTGACGAAGAGGAGGACCGGAGACCTTCCCAAGGCTGGACCGCGTTACTCACGGACTACCACCAAAACCCTGAAAGAGAAAAACAAGGGGGAACTTTTTTTGTTAATTATTTCTGGATTGCAAGTGCGTTATCCGTGTGAACAAAACAAGGGATAAAAAGCCATCCTTAAAAACCAAAACACTAATAAAATAACTAAAACCTACCTTCTACGCCTGTTATCTTATTCCAATATCCCTTTTATGTGCTTCAGGGATAAAGAACCCATTACAGTGGTGTCAGAAGTGGGATATTGGAATAACTACAGGTAACCAAAGACGATGGAGGGCACACCCAGCCTATCGGAGATGATGCAGCAGCTAGCCGCAGGGCAGAGGCATCTGCAAGTAGTATGGGAAGAGCAACAGAAGGAGGCTAAAGTGGAAAGGGAAGCCCTACAAAGCGCTCTGAAAAGTCAGGCCACTATCATGGCCAACAATCAGTTGGTCCATGAGACTGCAATCAAAAACCTCACGGACACTATTGCCACTACCCGGGTACATCCGAACGTACCCAGTTCGGTCCTGCAGCGATATCAGGAAGGCGAAGACCCGGATGCCTTTTTCACGAATTTCGAGCGGGTTGCTACTTCCGCCACCTGGCCCCCGGATAGGTGGGGCCAATACATCGCCCCGTTATTGACAGGAACTCTCCAAGCGGCTTATCAAGCGGTAAACCCCGGCGGAACGACACCCTATCAGGATATTAAAAAGAGTATCCTGGAGCGGGTGGGGTTTGATACAGAACATTATAGGGTCCGGTTTAGGAAAGCCAAGTGGGGACCCTCCGAGAATCCCCGGGCCCTATATTTTCGAATTAAGGACTTAGGACTCAAGTGGCTAGGTCCCATTGGGACCAATAGGGAGGATATCATTGAGGTTGTTCTCCTAGAACAATATCTAGATGCTCTACCTACCAATACCCGTAATTGGATCAAGCAACACCCAAGTCCAGATACTAACACCACTATTGAATTAGCCTGTGCCTTTCATCGCTCCCTCGAGTTCAAAATCCCTCCCGTACGGCCAACACTTAACCCCCTCCGACAGAACCTCGGACCCTCCCCATCCCTAGGGCGAAAACCAACCGAGGATCCGGGAAAATTACGAGGTCCAGAAAGACCCTATATGCAACAACCACAGTGTTTTAGCTGTGGAGAGTGGGGACATATCGCCCGGGTTTGCCCACTGAAGTCAGAAAAGTCAGAGCCGATGGAAATAGGAGTCACCAGGGGGAGAGTCTTCTATACAGGGGGAAAGGAAACCCGATACAAGAAGAGACTTGTTATCAATGGAAGAACCACAGTAGCGCTCATCGACTCAGGGTGCAGCCAATCTGTAATTCGTGCTGATTTATTGGAAAAACCCCTTTTTGCTTCAGGGCTTACAGTATCCATATGTTGTATTCATGGAGATACAAGAGAATACCCCCTAATCTGGACAACTTTGTCCTGGGATGGAAAAGAAGTCCCCATAAGGATGGGGTGGTGGAACGATTAGTCGAAGAAGCTATCATAGGAACCGACTTCCCTGACTTTTCGGAACTTCTTGACAGTACAAAGGACTCTGAAAACATGAGCACATGGTGGAAAAGAGCTCCTTTTTCTAGTACACCAATAACACCACCGGTGCTTAAATACCGACCCTCCCGAAAAGAAAAGAGAGAAACCCGAAGAGTCTTTGCCCAAGGAAACATGAGTCCAGATAGGGTAATTACAAAGGTCCTTACTCTTACGGACCTTCCCCCATTCCGTAGTTGTCAAAGGGAAGATCCGAGTTTGATCCATGCCTGGAAAAATGCCCGACCACGGGAACCCCAAGACAAAAGCCCCTCTTTTACCATAATCAGAAACCTGTTGTACCGTGTCACTGGTAATAACCGAGAAGAAAAGAAGCAGCTATTAGTCCCCGAACCTTATAGACCACAAGTCCTACACCTAGCCCATAGCCAGCCAGGGGGGGGTCACTATGGCAGGGAAAAAACTGAAGAATATCTGTTGAGGAAGTTTTACTGGCCGGGGGTCTTTTCACAGATTAGGAGGTTTTGTCAGCAATGTCCCAAATGCCAAATGATTGATCCTGGTCCCAAAAGAAGAGCCCCCTTACAACCGTTGCCCATTATAGACATCCCTTTTTCAAGAATAGGAATGGACATTGTAGGTCCTCTCCTACCTTCTTCTAGAGGATACCGTTATATACTGGTATTAGTGGATTATGCCACCAGATATCCAGAAGCCATCCCACTCAGCAGTATTAACTCCAAGAGCGTAGCTCATGCAATGATAGGGTTCTTCTCCCGAATAGGCTTTCCCCGAGAAATTTTAACAGACCAAGGTACCCAGTTCATGTCCAACTTGATGTCACAAATATGTCAACTTCTGGGGATCAAACAGTTACGGACAGCGGTTTATCATCCTCAAACGGATGGTTTGGTAGAAAGGTATAACCGCACTCTGAAAACTCTACTAAAGAAATCTATTTCAGAGACAGGTAAGGACTGGGATAGAAAACTCCCCTTAGTGTTATACGCTATCAGGACCCATGAACAAGCTTCCACGGGCCATAGTCCATTTGAATTATTGTTCGGACGACAGCCCAGGACCTTGTTAGATATGGCTGCCGAGTTATGGGAGGAGGAGGACGGAGAAAAATCCCTCTTAGAATATACCCAGGAGTTAAAAACCAACATCCAAAATGTGTGGGAAAATGTAAGGGAGCATATGGAAAAGGCTCAAGAAAAGCAGAAAAGATATTACGACAGGAATACCCAATTAAGGACCTTTACCATAGGTGATAAGGTGTTAGTGCTTCTCCCTAGCTCAGACAACAAGTTGCTGGCAAAGTGGCAGGGACCTTATAAAGTGATAGGGGTAATAACCCCCGTGACCTATAAGATCCAGCTCACAGATAGTTCCAACCGGTCCCAGATCTTTCATGTCAATCTATTGAAAAAATGGGAAGAGCCACAGGGAGAACCAACCAGGGGATGCCTAGTTAACACCGTTAAGGAGTTAGAGATAGGGTGGTGTCCCACTGAGCATCCTAGCGGAAACGAGGTGCCTCCCATAAATAGCGAAATCTCGATCCAACAGAGTGAGCAATTAAATCAGCTCCTCCATGTTCATGCCCATGTGTTCTCCTCGATACCAGGCAAGACCAAGCTGGTACATCATCAAATCATAACCCCACCTGGCAAGGTCATACGCTTACGACCATATCGTATCCCAGAAGCTAGAAAGATCCTGGTAGAAAACGAAATAGAAAAGATGTTAGACCTAGGCGTTATAGAGCCTTCCCAGAGTCCCTGGTGCTCCCCGGTGGTATTAGTGCCAAAGCCAGATGGGTCCATACGTTTCTGTATTGACTTTAGACAAGTCAATTCTATATCCCAGTTTGATACCTATCCCCTTCCAAGGGTAGACGAACTCTTAGAGAAGTTGGGAAAAGCTAGGTACATGTCTACACTCGACTTGACCAAAGGCTATTGGCAGATTCCTTTGACGCCAGAAGATAAAGAGAAAACGGCCTTCTCTACCCCCTCTGGGTTATACCAATTTAAGGTTCTCCCTTTCGGGTTACATGGGGCACCCGCCACCTTCCAACGTCTCATCGACACCATTCTACGACCTCATACCAGATACGCTGCCGCGTATCTGGATGATATCGTTATCCACAGCGAGACTTGGGAGGACCACTTGACACATTTAACCAAAATCTTTACAGCGTTACGAGGGGCTGGGTTAACAGCCAATGCCTCCAAAAGCCGATTGGCGTTCAATGAGATCTCTTATCTAGGATATCATATAGGGAAAGGTATACTTAGACCACAAATGAGTAAAGTTGAAGCCATCCTACGGATAGAGGCACCCACAACGAAAAAGGAGGTCCGCTCATTCTTAGGCTTAGTAGGCTACTACCGAAGATTTATACCCCATTATTCCACCGTGGCCGCTCCCCTAACCGATCTCCTGAGGAAAGGACAAAAAAAAAAATATCACGAATTTAAACCCCGTACAATCCCATAGTTACCGTACCCTCCAAAGATACCTCACTACCCAACCGATTTTAAAATGTCCTGACTTCACTGTCCCCTTTCACCTCCAAACGGATGCCTCAGACGTGGGTCTGGGGGCCGTGCTTTTTCAGAAAGATGGGAAAGGTATTAGTCACCCCGTGGTCTTTATTAGCCGTAAACTGTTTCCCAGGGAGCGAAACTATCCCATTATTGAGCGAGAATGTCTCGCCATCAAGTGGGCACTTGAGAGCCTCCAATATTACCTCCTGGGAAGATCCTTTCTATTATATACGGACCACGCTCCCCTCACCTGGCTATCGAGGTATAAAGATACTAACAGTCGCATATTGAGATGGTTTATGGAGCTTCAACCTTTCTCCTTCCAGGTTTGCCATCTCCCTGGTGATCTTATGGGACAGGCTGACTATTTATCCCGGTTCCCGGGACCTTTGGGGCTCGAACAGCCCCATTCAAGGGAGGGGATGTGTAACCGGACGTCTCCGGACGCCGGTTTCCAGGACATTGTGCGGAACGGACGCGAGCCTGTGACGTCAGACGCCTTCGGCGTCTGGACGACAACCGAAAGAAAAGACGGACCAAAAGAGGACGAAGAGAGAGAGGAGACGGAAGTGGTGTCTCGACGTGCGCGACCGGAGGAGAAGGAGACCGGGACGCCGACGACAGAGAAGAAGGAACCCGCCGAAGGAACCAAGACCCCGAGAGAGAGAGGAGAGCCCCGGGGCTCTCCCGCCCCCGTCGAAGAGAAGCCGGGAGGCTGCCAAAGTGCCGGCCACGTCCCAGGAGGGGCGTGGTCACCTCAGAGCCGGGCCCCTGACGAAGAGGAGGACCGGAGACCTTCCCAAGGCTGGACCGCGTTACTCACGGACTACCACCAAAACCCTGAAAGAGAAAAACAAGGGGGAACTTTTTTTGTTAATTATTTCTGGATTGCAAGTGCGTTATCCGTGTGAACAAAACAAGGGATAAAAAGCCATCCTTAAAAACCAAAACACGAATAAAATAACTAAAACCTACCTTCTACGCCTGTTATCTTATTCCAATATCCCTTTTATGTGCTTCAGGGATAAAGAACCCATTACATACAGAATAACGCCTCCTCAAGGGATGTCTAAGCCAGGAAATAGTGCCTTCGATTGTTACTGAAAGTCAAAACTTACGTATGTCACATTTTCGCCAATTTTTACCTAACACACACCAAACAGCATGAAGGGATGTGTATGAGTTTCCATACAAATAAGTAACTGTGCTGAACATTGTAACAAATGATATGTGTGAGTTATGTATTCCATACTACATGAAAGCATACTACCACTCACCTTATAAGTATTTGCTAGGACATCGGGCTGCAGGCAGACTTTACAGAGTGTGCCCAATACCAAATCTGGTAGCAAAGTATGAAACATTGAAAACATACACCACAAAATAACTACACTTTGGGATCCATAGTAACCGTGAGTGGTGGGTGCAATGGACGGCCGAATCTTAGCTAAGTAGCTTGGGTGTAGCTGCCAATATAACAGCTCAGCTGGGATATGGTTGCAGCATGGGACACAAAAGCTAAAACAAAAGAGACACTGTTAACTCATGGCAAGGCCCTGATCTACAAGCATGTGACACATACTGTAAAGGGTTACCTAGATATTTGTTAAACAGTAAAAACAGAAGCTAAAACCATGGGACACACCTAACCTAACCTATTCTACTCTAACTACACATTACCCACAACTGTCCCTAACTAACCTAAGCTAAACTTACTTATCACATTTAACGAAACGATCTAAACATCAACTCCCCACCCCCTTATGAGACAGGACACAATGAGGACAACAGATACTAATCTAAACACATACTATCTAATACTAAACAAATATATATATATATATTTATTTTTTTTCAATTTTTAAAACACCAAAACCCCGACATTGCCCCCACCCACCCACCGACACACATAATAAAAACAGTTGAAAAAAGTATGAAACCCCCACCCACTACTATTAACTAAACTAACAGCCTATACTAACCTAACAGTAAGCCCCCTAAACCCACTAAGTTAAAGAACCAGGAAAGAGGAGGGAGGAGAGGGAATCATGTCTGAGTAGAAGCCTACAAGTTGGCCCTCCTCAGGGTCTTTTTAATGGCACGCACCCTCCGGTTAACTTGTGCCACCTCCTGCTGCAGTCTGGTCGTTTTCCGCAGGACACGGTCCAAGTTCCTTTGCATCTGGGCAAAAGCTGCAGGGTCTATGGCTGTAGCAGGGGTGGTCTGGGTTCCAGTCGATGAAGTATGGGCCCTTGTCAGTGCCATGTCCGTAGGCTGAGGTGCAGGTGGTGCTGTGACTGGTCCTGGAGCTGTTGCTGTAGATGGCCCAGCAAAGGTCCCAGCTGCTGTTGGTTCCACCCGGGTGGTAGTGGTGGTGCTGGTGGTGGTGGCTGTGGTGGACATGGAAGGGCCCCCTTGTGCAAATGCCCTACACACTCCGGAGGCTCTTTCATGGCGATATCGTCTTGCCATGTTGCGGTAACCAGACTCCACATCCAGAATGTGGCGGTAACGCATTGCCCTGCGTTGAAACTCTCGAAGCTGGATGGGAGTCATATTGGCAGCTGTTAAGACAAATAGAAAACAAAACATTAGGTACTGCATTGTGTGAAATGGCTCAAGAAGTAAATCAGACAATACATCTAATGTACCTGTAACAGCCCATATCATCATACAGATCACTGATAGTCCCTGAGTAAGTACATGGCAAGCCAGCCTACAAATGTCCGATCATCAAATAGCACATCCAAAGCCTACAAGATGGGTAACAACTGGAATGACTTTGGCATCATAGTTCTGCCAGTTGTCAGGTAAAAATCATGCTGCATATCCTCCACCACTGACAGGCCAACAAATTTCTATGTTCTAGATGGCAATCTAGGGCCACAAGATCTGCAAGTTGTAAATGGAATTGCCAGTATAGAATGCATGTGGTAATCATGAGTGGGTATCCTAGGTTTGGACAAGTGATTTACTGATTTACATGTCTGTGTACCAAACTTGGATCATCAGTCCTAGGTACCCTATTCACAACCCTACGCCTATGTCTGGGGGGGGGGGCGGACAAGCAACTAATAATTTCTAACAACAGGGATACCTAGGAAGCTTTGGAAAGCTGTACATGGGTTTGGCCAGCACACCACAGGTAAGGACGAACTCCAAATAGGATACACCCAAACCTTGGACAATCCCATCAACACACATCTTTGGAAATGCAGACCATTGTCTACATCATTTCCTACCAATAAGCCACGACTTACAACAAACAGATAGATGCAAGCACACCTCTGCCCTTGAGCTGCATGCACACCTAGGCCATTGTACTCAAGTGCCTCATACTCGTAGCACAACATGTGGAGCTACATGCTGCTAGGAAGTTAAACATACAGTCCAACATGTTCATTAATGAATAGGGAAGAAAAAGTCTGTGGGTAAGACTTTGGCATCCCTATTCTGGGAGAATCAGGGTCTGACTGGCTGACTAATTAACTAATATGCTCCACTGCTACATTTTCAGATTTCAAGTTGTATCCACATAACTCATCCCTATTCACATTGCTGTGCCTACAGGACTGACCTAGAATCCCAAAATATGACAATACAATAACTAACATGTAGTAGCAAACATGCTCCTTCATTATTGAGCAGACAAAATCATGGAGTGTATTCCTCTCATCATGTGTATCCATGAGAGACATCCAAAGCCACTTTCCATGAGGACTGTAATACCAGTCACCCAGACATTGTGACTAAGACCAATTTTAGACACACAGGTACAATGTACAGAGGGCCAGGGACAGTTGTTAGCCCTCAATTTGTATCATTTTCTTCATTTGATGTGCCACAGCTATGGTGAGTTGCACCAACCACAGAGATATGAACCCGTGTGCATACCTTTTGCCAGCCATCCCTAATTGAAATGTGACACTACAAACTCAAAATATCAGTCTAAGATGCTACCTGAGGTAAGCTATAACTTGTTACGTATGTGTCAGAATCCTGTTCAGACATGTATCCAAAAACAATTGAGGGACACAATATTTCAGGAAAAAATCTGGATTTCCAAGATATGTTTCCTGATACACTTAACGACCACACATGAAACATATGTTTGAGCCACATTGCCATCATCAATTGACGTGAAGCCAGCACTAATTTTCAGACTCCTGTTGTGTTTAGAAAGTTAATCTAGCTGATGCGTCAACAAATGACGGTAATGTGTAGGAAATTTGTGTACCTCACAGGCAACTGTGGCCCATATCTATACATCTTTTGCACCGCATTTGTGTTGCTGTTTGACACAAAGGCGGTGCAAACTTACAAAATACAATTGTATTTTGTAAGTTTGCGTCACTCTTGCTTCAAAACAGGTCGCAATTGTGGTGCTAACAAAGTAGAAATATGGCCCTGTATGTTTCACTAGCATTTCACATGTTCAAAAACATTGCTGGCAGAATTTGGAAAAAATCAGCTACTGTCACTACAGAGCATTTAAACGTGCACATTACTCTGATTTGTACTCACCAACAGGGCCACCAATCACAATCCCCAGGTGGTCCAGCAGATCTTGCTCCCTGGCAACAAGGTCAGCCCAGCGGTGCGTCAGCTGGTGGTCATTTCGCGGTGTGTTGTATATTCTCTGCAGATGGTACAACACCTTTGCCCACCGGAGCCTCCTTGCCTCTGTGTGATAGCCTAGGATCACACGACCACCTGCCTCTATCATCAGGGGTAGGAAGTGGCACACCAGCCAAATAAACCAACCCAGCTCCTCCTCTCCCATCCTGCCAAGACAAGGCCTACCCAACATTATTGCACCAAAAATAAAGAGGGGATAAAGGGGAACAAAGGAGAATAGAAGGAAAGTAGGACAGGAAAATGCAAAATAACTACAAACACAGCCCAACTATACCCAAACTACCACTACCCACAACAGACTCCCAACACAACAAAGACAAATGTTGACAACACAAATGACCACACAAACACTCAGACAGGATACCACAGACAGTTATTATACACAAAAAGACAATTTAAAGACCACACTGGAGACAAAATCACAAAATGCACAAAGAGACAAGTCTATACACAGCCACACAGTCAGGAAATATCACAGACTGCAAAGTAATTCCTACTTAATTATTGCAGGGGATGTAAATTGCACTTTCGAACCCTCAGCGTTTCTTAGTGATTTAACTGCGGATGAGGACGAATTATGGGGTATTGCACAATTGGATGGTGATAGTTATCCTCCACGCTCTCGTGTAGCAACTCAGCTTGCTACACTATGCTTAAAGTTTGGCCTAAGGGCCTGTAATGGTCGAACTCCTTCTGATTTAAACTTGGCACCGACATTTCTACGAGGTTCTGTGGCCAGCGTAATTGATTATTTTCTGGTGGATGTGCGTCTTTGGCCATTGCTGCTAGATATGAGGGTAGATTCAAGATGCGAGAGTGATCACTTTCCATTGTTGCTCACCCTTGCTGGGAATATCTTTGGTAGAACCTTGAATATGCAAACATCAATGGCCCCTCCCCCTATTTTAAACAATGCTTATACAAAGGTGAAGTGGCCAAAAGTCATGTCAAACCCCTATTTGCTATGTAAGATCTACCAAGTGTTCTTAGATAATCTGTCAGCCTATGAAGACTTCGAACCAGAAGCCATTCCACTTCTTGATATTCACGAAGATATGATGGTTAAACTTCAAAGTGTCTTTTATAAAAAGGTAGCCACGGCAAACCGGCAATATGGGGGTTCACCTAACAGCAGTTGGTTTAATGATGCATGCATGAGGGCTAAGACTGAGTTAAGGAAGGCTATACTGGCCGGGTATACGGGGGCAATCAAACAAGCAAGACTGACGTATAAAAAGATAATCCTACAATCAAAGAAAGCTTGGGAAGATGCTATTTGGCAGGACTTGCTAGATGCTACTAAAACAAACAACAATACGCTTTTTTGGGAACTGCTGACTAAGCACGAGAGAGGGGGTAGGTTTATACAAAGGAACCATATTCAACCTGGTACCTGGGTGGATCATTTCTCTCTCTTGTACGAAGGAACTGCCTCCACTGGGACTGTCGATTGTGAGAAAGTGGGATTATACCCCCCAATTTCACCCAATGCTAACCTTGCCACTTCTCTGTCCAGTGGGAATCTATTTAACTCTGAAAGCTATATTTGCTTTTCTCTAGAAGAAACTGCAGACGCCATTAAATCTCTAAAGACAGGTAAAGCCCCAGGCCCTGATAAAATTCCAGGTGACCTTTATAAATCAGAGTTACCCATCTGGACCTGGTATATTAATATGCTGTCAAACAAAATCGCAAAAGGAGGACAGATCCCTGAGACGTGGAAGGGTGCAGAAATTATTCCAATATATAAAAAGGGCAACGTAAATCTTCCAATTAACTACAGACCGGTCAGTTTAATTGACAACCTACAAAAATTTTTTGCAAAACAATTGTTAGTTAGACTGACGAGTTGGGTGACGGAGCAGCAGATCCTATCACCACTTCAGGCAGGGTTCCGCTCTAGAGTTAGCACGGTTGACCAGGTATTTAGGTTGACCGTGCTACACTGGAAATATGTAGTCTTGGCAAAGCAAACACTATATGTCACTTTTGTAGACCTGCGCTCTGCCTTTGACCTGGTCCCTAGAGACAAGCTTTGGGGAGTGCTACACAAAAGAGGGGCACCATCTGATATCATTCATTTATTAACACGTATGCATGAAGGCACATACGCTCAAGTAAGATGGGGTAACCAAGGCGAACTGACTAACAAGTTTCCCATTAAAAGAGGTGTTCGTCAGGGATGTGTCCTAGCGCCACTTTTGTTTTCTTTATTCATTAACGAGGTGGTCCAAGAACTCATGACATGCCAGAATGATGCTCCCAGCTCAGGCAATCAGAAAATCCCAATTCTTCTTTTTGCGTATGACTCTCTATTGATCTCAAAGACCCCTATGGGGCTGCAAATTCTTGTGGATAGATTTAAATCATTCTGCTGGAATTTTGGTTTAGAGCTGAACTCGAAGAAAACAAAATTGATGGTGCTTCGCTCTGGCTCTCGTAAGAAGTGTACGATCAGGTTAGATGGAGCTATTTTGGACCAGGTTAGCTCTATCGACTACTTGGGTGTGAGGCTTACAGACTCACTCCTCTGGGACGAACAAGTCGGTAAGAGTGGCGGGCTTTTGCAACATCGGGCAGCATCCATATTACGCCTTTACAGGAATACGATCGCTAAAGTTGTGTCTCCAGCAGTAAAGATCTATGTGGCCAAGGCACAGGGTGCTGCTGTTTATGGTGCAGAGATTTGGGGCATGACAGATAGCAGTAGGATAATTAAAATTGAGAATAGCTTTGCTCGGGCTCTATGTGCTTGTCCCACTAGCACCCCATTAACCCCCCTTTTTTTAGATCTAGGGCTTAAACGTATAGCCGATTTGATTATCTTACGGCCCCTACTATATTGGGTGAGGCTTTGGGTAGTTCCTGAACTGGCTATATATAAGTCTTCCCTATTAGAATTGTTAAAAACCTCTAACTCCATGTCCATACCATGGATCAAACACGTATCTAGTTGGTTTTGCATGCTAGGACTGAGGAACTTCTGGGAGAATCCCCAGCAACTTGTGAAGCCCCATGTAAAAGTATTGAAGAGAGCTTACTGGTCCCACATATGTAATAATTACATTTCTCAGAAATCGAATGGTCATTTAACTAACTCGTTTATTGATTTTAAATGGTACCCTGAGTTTGAACCATACAATACCTGATTTGTTAGGCAAAAGTTTGTATGGCAGATTTCGATTTGGAACATTACCCCTGAAGGCCTTAACGAGCAGATGGGGACCTAAGTCAAGCTCTGATACCTGTCCTGTATGTGGCATTCCTTCCGAAACAGTAGAACATTTTATGTTTTTTTGTCCCGCCTATTCAATCCCAAGGTTTAAATGGATATATAAAATCTGTAGGGAATTGAATTTAAGGAAATGTTTTTTAGCTTTGCGGATCTTAAAAAGCCACAATTCAAATGTGACAATTTACGCAGTAAGTAAGTTTTTAGCAACAGCATGGCGCATACGCACTTTTTATTTACAATGAGTTGAAATTGTTTTAAGACGGGCAAACATGGATCATTCTTTTTTAAATTTTTCTATGACATTATGGTTTATATTATTATATTATATTGTATTGTATTGTATTGCTTTGATGGTCTGTTGGCCGAATAAAGCTTATGTGAAACACAGACTGCAAAGTGAAAGTGAAAGTACATTCACTGTACCAAATCTGTAAACAGGATATCCTATTACATCACTTCCTGCCTCAAATGCGGTGCGTTTTTCTTGTTATGCGTCAAAATATAATGACACTTACAGTCTGTGCGTCATTTTTTTACGCACATGATAAGAAATAACCCTGCATCCATTTGTTAAATATGTGTTATACTTAACCAATTCACGGGGGGACAGTGTGGGAATTACCGCTCAAGCCAATGGATGTTTCAGGGCATTATGCGTCATTTTTTACGCATATGCACCATTTTTAGACACATGCGTGTCTTTTGTTGATGCATATGCGTCAAAATTGCTGTCATTAACAGAGTTTGGGTCATTTCTCATTTTGAATGGGACATGACAGTTGTGAAAATACAGAGATAGGCTGATTGCACCCACATTGGGCATTACTATGCACATGTGACAGATCATACTACTGCGGACCATGATCCTCTACTTGGTGTACCGGATTTTCACACTTCACTGACGCAACAGATGGCCAAACGTGTGGGATACAATTATGTATTACCCAGCTTGGGCATGTTTTGCATCAAGAGATGATAACAAGGCGACACAACTCACTACAATAACTCAATGCCTATGGGTCAATGTGTGTGATTTGGCTACTACTATTGTTGTTGACCCACTGTGTGAACATCACAAGATGCATTTTTGCTAATCTGCTTGTATGCATGTGGAGTCAATGTGTCCAACCCTCAGATGTAAGTCAGTGTGGAAATGAGAGAGGACATGTGTTCGTCATACACATAGCAAGAACTGTTGTGTGCACTTCCTAGGTTTTTTGGAACATAAACACCACCAATGATAAAGCATGCACTGGATAGATAGCAGACGGTTGTTCATGTCAATGTTCCAAAACCTAGCCATCATATGTCCTGGAATGTTGGATACTACTTCCTAGGAACTTGTTTGTTAACCCACCATGAGTCAGGCATGGGATCATACTATGTGGGTACCGTGTTTGTGACACGGAGTCACAAATATAATACACAATTGTAATGTTACGCCACAGTTGGAGTCATATAACAGAGCCATGTCTCTCCTGTGGCAGTGGAGGACCAGCAGACCAAGCAGCACATGTTCACATATTTCCAGTGATAAAATGCACTGAGGTGTCTGGTTCATGTGTGTGGGACAATGTTTAGCCTGTATAATTATTGGGGTCTATGTTATCACAGTTACGTGCAGGTCTAGTCATGAGTCTGTGGAGCTATTTCCTGTATCTACAAAGTATCCTTTGCAGATCAATAGAAAGAAAGCCAATGGGGATTTGAGAACACACATGGGGATGGTCCAACCCTGACACTGCAGACGTTTTATGAGACTGTCAATAGGGCAACCTTGGTGTGCTGACAAAGTTAATGTCTCAGGATTCTTATACCAGCAGGTTTCCTCACAACATTTGTACACAGGTTGGCCTTTAAAATTCCCACAGCATATGGAACATCAGTGCTTCTGTGTTGATTACTCTCACAGCTATTCACCACACAAGCCCCATCAATATGTTGGGAGCAATGTGAATCAGCGTGTGGACTGTCAGGGTCCTAACATGTGTAGATATTTCATGCACATTATCTGACATTGTTTGTTGTGATGGAGGCACCATACCCAATCCATGCATACAGCCATGGTACACTGTCACAATTTGTCACTCATGCATACATGAGACGCAGACAAGGGATAGGCCATGATTCGGCTATTTGGAGACAAGTTCCCCCCCATGGTACAATAAATAAACTGATTATGCTATACAATGCATTTTAGTATGCATTGTAGACCCACCTGACACAATACTCCAGGAGAAATGTGAGGGTTGGGAAAGCAACTATGATACAAATGTAGGCCCAAGGAACCTTTAGGGTAACGGTAAGACAGGAGCCAGTCAGGGCTAACAGGATGCAGGGTCAATCAGGATCCAAACATTTCACAAGGTAAATGCACAGTGGTCAGACTGAGAGTGGTCAAAGGAGGAACAAGACAGTGGAAACGGAAAAGTGTGTTTGTCCTGTGTGTTGGAACGTAACACATTAACCCACGGGCTGTGTTACACAGCTGATTTATACGGCAAGGCATAAGAGTGTTATAGATGAAATGGCTGCTTCTATGCTGTTCCAAGCAGCTGCAAGGGCAGTGCATGTTCAAATGGCTGGTTTCCATGGAGGTGCTCACAGGTGTGTGCAGCATCAGTCTCTCACAAGTCCTGTAGGTGAGATTCAAGTTCAAATAGCCAACAGTATCTTTCACATGGGAAGCAATGTACAGGTGATAACAGGGCTTAGAGACTACAAGCCAGTGCATTATTTAACCTGACGTCCATGCAGACAGATGTACAATGACTATGGCATACCATACTAAAGAGGGACGCACACTGGATTTACATTGTGAGGCTGGGAGTGTGTAGAGGAGGGATTATCTGGGTACACATATTACCATTCCAGTAACCTCTGAAGAAGGGTGGGGTGAGACCGGGAACAGGACTGTGTCAGGACTTAGGACATTGGCTGCCATGTGCAGGGTATGTCATGTGAGCAATGCTAGTCATACCTGGGGCACTTGTGCTATGAATTTTCTGCTTACATGGAAATCTAGTCACACATAGTCCTTGCAAAGATAGGTGATGTACGACTTACTGCTGTCAAGGGTCTGGTCATACATTCCTGTTACCAGTGCAATAGCACATCCACTGCCTCATGTATGAGGTATTTGTTTCCCTTATTGACTGATGGTGTCTTAGGTGTGTGCCATATGCTGTGATGAACCATGTTGCCAACATGTATGTGTGAAATAGGTATGGTCCTGTGCTATTGCCCTTCAAATGTGAAATGGACAGGATACATGTCATTTACTGTGTGAGTGAATGTGGCTGTACATTCATACGCATCAAACTAGTTCAGGAATGTTCTGTGTCCTAATCGGTATTTCAGCAATGCTCCATGAGGCTACATTCTGATTCTGATAGTTAAAGATAATGTTATGCAAAAATGATTGTCCAGACCATGATATAGTGATTAGTATAGGTGCTTATTTACATATGGTAAGACAGTGGTGATGGGTGAGTAGAGTTAAAAGAAATTTTGGGCAATATGTTGTCTCCGACGCAATCCTGCAACTGTGTTTGGATGGTCCCCCTTGTGTTGATGGACAGCATCCTCCTCTTCCTCCTCTTCAGGCATTTGTGGGTTGGGTTCATATAGGGGAATATTCCTTCTTACACATATGTTGTGCAGGATGGCACAGGTCAAAATAATTTTGCACACCATTTCTGGTGAGTATAGGAGGCTGACTCCGGTGATGTCGAGGCACCTGAATCTTGACTTCAGGATGCCAAAGGTCCTCTCGACTATGGTGCGTGTCCTCCTATGTGCCTCATTATAGGTACGCTCTGCTGCAGTGCTTGGGTTTGCAAATGGGGTCATGATCCATGGCTGGATCCCATACCCCTGATCAGCTGAAAGAGAAAATGAGTGAGAACATGTTGATGTAGCTTGCACCATAAATATCACTTTGCATGGCAGTTGTTCTCTTGTGTTGTCTGTGACTCATTGGTGTTTGTGTTATTGTGTGGATTCCTAGTCTTCTAGGATGTACCATGAGCATTGGGTTGTTTCCTTATCTGAACGGGTGTTTGGCTGTTGACCGGATGTCAGCAGCATTGTTGCAGAGTTGCAGTACAGTGTGTACTCCCTTGCATTGTGACTTGTGAAATAGGTGTCCGTGTGTCTTAACTGGGGGTGAGATGATACTTCCATACACAGAATCAATTCGACAGTGGTGGTAACACGGTTGCATCTATGTACCCTGGACATCCCATGCAATTTGACATATGCAATAGATTTATTTAACCATCAGTGAGACCCTTAGATTTTGCAAGGTGACAATGTGCAAAAAATCTACATACGTTGAGAGCACTGATGTGTTAACAATTGACTATGCACTAATTTCACATGTGTGACAAGTTCACTGTAGACCTATTTCTCTGCCCTTGCCGAGTCGACTCAGGTTGTAATGTGTACCTACTGAACATGTTCAGGTTCAGATGGCTAACTTGGTTGTGAGGTTGTCATTTTGAGTTTCAGAAGGTCCGTATGCCAGTACATCTGTTGTGTGTGTGTAAATTTGTCGCAATGCGTATGTGTAGGAATGTGCACTTTCAAGATTGTCCCATCAAGATGTGTTCTTCGCACAGTCCACTTGCCTCTTGGTAGTGGGCAATGTGAGAGTAGGAGTGATGTGAGATATTGGTACAGCCTCAATGATTGTACGTGACCTTCATTGTAGTCATCATCATGCTATGTGTGTCATGGTGTTTGGCCTGCAGCAAAACACATTGCATACCCCTTACACAGTACGTATTGGTTTGAAGGGTGTTGGATTGAGTGTTATTGATGTGATATTGAAAGATTAATCTTCCCAGATGTACTGCCAGTTGGGGCTATGTGTTTGTCATTGTGTTGTTTTAAATTTTTCCCTTGTGTCTGTGGAGTGGCATCAGTTGTTATTTGGAACGGTCATTTGTCCCTAGGTGTGTCTCCCATTAGCTGAGGATATCAAACATGCCAAGCGGTGTCACAACCTCAGTGTGTTCCTGTCCACGTGTCGATGTCGTGGTGTTTGTGTCGTTTGTCCTAGAGGGTTGCTGTGCACTGTGTATATAAGTAGGTTTCTGTACTTACCAACAAGTAGGCCATTGCCATATCATCCATCCTGGAAGTGTTGATTGATGGTGCAGTGACGGAAGATGAATGAATCATGTACACTCCCAGGAAGCTTTGCCATGATGTTGGTGATCAAACCTCGTTGATGGACAATGGCCTGCACATTAATGGAGTGTGTGTGCTTCCTGTTGCGGTATAGATGTTCGGTTGCAGCAGGTGGCACAATGCGTACATGTGTGCAGTCAATGGGACCAAGGACGTGTGGGTAGCCATTAATTTGGTAAAACCCCTGTTTTTTCTCCTGCTGCTTCAGCTGTGTGTTGGAGAAGCTGATGTGGCGGGGTGTGAGTGAGATGATGGCATCCAGTACCTTGGGTAGGAAGGCGGAGAATGATGGCTGTGAGATCCCAGCAACCAGGGCGCCAGTGGTTTGAAAGGAGCCACTTGCCAATATGTGTAGTACAGCTAGCACCTTGGTTTCTGGTGGGATGGTGCGGGGTGTCTGCAAGCTGGGTGCCAACTGCGGCTCAATGTTGCGCAGCAGCTGCGGAATGGCTTGCCAGTTAAGCCGGTACCTCTGAATGATGTCTTTTTGGCGGAGTCCCAGAAGGGTTGTCCTGGTGTGGAATATCCTCTCCTGCCTTCTGCATTGCCTTTGGGGTCCCTGCTGGTGTTGTGGAAGCTGCTTTTGTTTGTCCTGTGCTCTGCATCTGCGTGCATACTGGATGAAAAGCGCCTCCATGTCTTCCTTTTGGAGCTCTGCTGTTGCTTCTGTGTGTTTTCTTTAAGTAGTGGTGTGTTTGCCCCATTTTAACACTTGCCCTGACCCAGGCGTTATTTTTTGATGAAAATCGTGTTGTGTGTCATTTTCCGCCTCCGCCTCCTGGCCATGCGTCATTTTTGCGCGGTAGCATAAATAAGGCGCACAGCTGTTTAAGTAATTTTTGGGATGGGAACGCCTACCATGCCTGTCATTAGCGAAAGGTGGTTTCCTGCATCCAGAAAATGACGCACACAGTGGGATTCTGGCGTTCGCGGGCATCAAAGTTTAAATATGGTGCACGGTTTGCGCCAATTGTGTGTTTTGACGCACATTCGCCGCAAACAGAGTATAAATATGCCCCCGAGTGTCATTTTGTGCTTAAATATTGTTGGGACACACACCAAAGGTTCCAGAGGTGTAAGTAAATACATTCTTTCTTACAGAGTAATAAAAATCATTGCAATGTATACAGCAAAAATAAATTACATTTGACATAATAAAAATAGTCTATTTGTTAAAATGTTGAAAGATACTTTTAAAAATCCAGTGCTAAAAGTTAACAGCATCAAAAACTGGTTATGGGGTGAGGTCCGATGACATGAACAGCAATTGCCTAAAATATGGGATAGTGCAAAATAGGTTTTTTACATCCTGAGGGTTCACAAATTAATGTGGAGGCATCTTTTTCACTTACAACAAGAACTTTGTAGCTGTGCAGGAAAGCAAAATGAAGTGCCCGTTTAGAAGGCACATCAATGCCAGGTGGCAGCATCTAACCTAAAGAGCCCTCAGAGCAGGGCATTTCAGTTTCTGCCTAAGATGACTGAGAGCTGGACAGACGCACAAAAACTGTAATATGCTTTCTTCATTGTAACTGTAGGAGGCTGACCCTCTATGTGGTGTGCAAAACTAGGCAACCACACATTGGTTTCCAGAGGTAAAAACTATGGGCCGGATGCATCAAGCTCCCGGTTTGCATTTCTTAAATAGCGAATTTTAAGAAATCGCTATTTAAGAAATGCAAAATGGGATGTACGAAAATTGCAATTCGGTAATAGCGATTTCTTAAAAGTCGCAATCACAATTACCGATTCGCAATTAGGGAATGGGACTCCATTCATCCCTATGGGCCTGTGGGCCTATAGGTGCGAATGGGTTTGCATTTCCGAATTTTCGAATTCCTGTTTGGAATTCGCAAACTAGTAATGCAAACCCCAGGGTCCTGGGGGCCTAAGGCCCCATTTGATGCACCCCAAAAAATATTTGTAGGGCATGTGTGCACTACATGTCACTTTTAAAAATGCATTTATGATGCATTTTTTAAAATTGAACAGGCTTACCACCAATTTGGATTTGGTGGTAATTGCATTTCCTAAATGCCCAATTCGCATTTAGGAAATGCTTGATACATGTGCTTTGTAAATCGCAAATAGGAATTCCCTATTTGCGATTTCCTATTTAGAGAATCGCAATATCCCTATTTTAACGATTCCTTGAAATTGCACTGCGAATGCCTTTCATAATTTCATAATTTTGCGATTCGCAATGCAGTGTAATGTTTGATACATCTGTCCTTAGATCACCTAATGTTATATTTTTTGAGGTAGCTTGGTTGAGCTTTTAGGCTAATCTTGGAGAAGTGCAAAGCATGTGTTGTACTCACAGTATCAGTAATGCAACTCACACATTCGGAGGAATAACTCAAGACCAATTTATAAAAAATACTTCAGATTTTTATATACATTTTAAGACCAAGATTATCAAAGCTGGTTATGTACTTTTTAGGATATGGATTTTTGAAGTTTTATTAAATGCAGTCTTTCTGTGCATCATCACGCACCATGGGAATCAATAGGCAGTGACTTTTGAAAATGCATATAAAATCACACAGTTGCTTTCCCAAGGTCCGCTTTTGTAGGTTGGTCGAGGTCATCGGTGGGCACACTGTGTCGGCTCCCAGATCCAACGTGAACAGTGCTGAAAAGTCTGTTGGAGGGGGCAGGGCCCCTGAGTGGGACCACTTGGAAAAGGTCTGTTCTGGTAGCTTTGAAGGTGGTATCTGGGTGTCCCCTTGGAGTGTCGAGGTCGCAAGCTGGGAGGGACCCTTGCGGCACAGCTGGTTCTTCAATGCAGGGCACAGGGCAGCCGGGTGCAGAGCAAATCGGTGAGCCAGAGCCTGTGTGCAAAGGAGCCCTTTGAATGTGGAAGTAGGTCTCTTTGTTGATCACTTACAGGACAACAGGGGCACTCTGGTGAGAGGTCCAGCGTGTTCCCTGAAGTCTCTTGACTTGGGCTTCCTCCTGGTCCTTTTTCAGCTCTGGGGGAGCTGGTTTTGCTGGTATCTGATGTCCACTGACAAGTACCCACGGTATTGGTATGGTACGGTCACTGGAGAGCACAGTGCCACTAAACTCGGCACACCTGCAGGGTTTGTCCTTGTGGTTGTTTGTGTGCTGTCGGGTCTGGCTGCAACTTCTGGTTCGGGAGATATCGATCAGTAAGTGAAGTGATACTCACTGGTTAGCTGGTTCCTTGTTTGTTTCAGAGTGAAACCTCCACTTAGAAGAGAGATCTGGGTGATTGGTGTTGAAGCCTGAAGGTCTTCTGGGTTTCTTGAGGTCAGTCCAGTATCCAGATTGTCAGGTCCTGGGTGCAGCAGGCAGGGTTTGTTGCCTTTTTTTTGTGCAGCGTCTCTACAGTTCTCGTACCTTGATTCTTCTTTGTGCTGGTGTTATTTGTTCTTTTGAATCTGATTTCTTGGTATAGGGGTGCCCAATAAATACTGAATTTTGTGGGCGTTTTAAGGGGAACCTGGTCGTGCTCAATGGGACACTTACCTTTGGGTGGCTACACCCACTATAGTGACCACTTCCTGTGTGAAGGGTCACTAGCCTAGACCTTGTTGGCTATTTTCCTTCCATCTAATATGGAGGAAAAGGAAATGGAGGGTCCACCTTGCAGACAACACCTTTGAGGTGGTGCATGTTAGGTGTGGCCACTCCTCCTAACCTGTGTGTGATTTCCCACCTTTGCTCCCACCAAAAGTGGGGGTTTACAAAGGGGGAAGCCATTTGCTGCTAGCAGCAGGACTGGGGTTTGAGTTTCAAGGGTGGGAAGCCATTTGAAGCTCACCACCAGGGTAGTCCACATTTCTGAGGGAAGGGGTGTTAGCTCCTCCACCCGGGAAGGGCATTATCATACAAACCAGAGAGATAGGGCTCTCCCCCAAGGTTTGTATATTGGTTGTCTGGAGGTGGCAAGCTGGATAGGACAATTCAGCAACCATGCCAGGATAGTTAGCTTTTGCAGGGGGCACCTCTAAGGAGACTCCTGGGTACTTTTAGGGATAAATCCCATACTGGCACAAGTTTGGATTCATCATTCTGAGTTGTTTGATACCACACAACCCAGTATTCAGAGTAGCCATCATGTAGCTGGGAAACTTGTGTTTGACCATTGTCCACATATATTAAAATGGCTGCTCTCTTCACCCACTATGTACCAGGTTTGGTAGGACACAGTGGGGGCATATTGCTCATACCCTCATATGTAATATGGAGCACCCTGCCTTAGGACTGTAAGGCCTGCCAGAGGGGTGTCTCACCCATAGTAAATGCAGTGTATAGTGGACAGGGCACAAAGGCAGTGTGCCATGTTGAGTTTGTGTTTTAGGTTTGCACCAACAAACTCCCCCTGCAATGGCATTGCTGGGTTCATCTGGATGCATTGCCCTTGAGGGTGGCACAATCAGTGTTGCTGCCCTCAGGGGCTTACCCACAGTACCCCATGCCCTGGGTACATAGGTACCCTTTTACTAGGGATGTATAGTGGTAGTTAAGGGTGTATCCAATTGTGCCAATGCATCACAACAATTTTAGAGAAAGAGCTCTGGCCCAGGGAAACTTGTTAGCAGGGGCCCTGGGCGCTACAACTTCTAGGCTACATCAAACATCAGGCAAAAAGTAGGGGCTAACTATGTCAAAAAAGAGGCCTTTTTGCACCCCCCCAATCAAAAGAAGACGAGAATACCATTTCCATAGTGAGTCTTCATCATCTAAGTGAAAGAACCTGGAAAAGCCATCTGCATTGACATGGGCAGTCTCAGGTTTGCGTTCCACTTTAAAGTCCATCCCCTGTAGATAAATGGACCATTTAAGCAGTTTGGGGTTTTCACCCTTCATTTGTTGTAGCCATCCGAGAGGACTGTGGTCGGTATGAACTATGAAGTCAGAGCCAAACAGGTATGGCCTCAGCTTCTGTAGTGCCCAAACCACAGCAAAGGCTTCCCTCTCTATGGCACTCTATTTTTGTTCCCTAAGGAGTAGTTTCTTGCTTATAAAAGCAACTGGTTGGTCATGTCCATCATCATTTTTCTGGGAAAGGACCGCTCCTATCCCCATTTCAGAAGCATCTGTTTGGAATATGAATTGCCTGGAGTAGTCTGGTGCTTGTAGGACTGGAGCAAAGCACACAGCTTCCTTCCGAGTGTCAAAGGCCTTTTGAAAACTCACTCTCCAGTTAACCTTTTTGGTCATTTTCCTGGAGGTTAGTTCTGTGAGGGGGGCAACTATAGTGCCATAATCCTTCACAAATCTCCTATAGTACCCAGTCAAGCCAAGGAATGCCCTAAATTGTGTTTGGTTTGTGGGAGCTTCCCAAGCCAAAATGGTCTGAATCTTGGGTTGGAGGGGTTGTACTTGGTCTCCACCAACCATGTGGCCCAAGTAAACAACTTTCCCCTGCCCTACCATGCACTTGCTGGCCTTGATAGTGAGGCCTGCCTTTTGCAGAGCCTCAAGGATCTTTCCTAGGTGGATCAGTTGATCCTGCCAAGTGGAACCATAGACTGTTGTGTCATCTAAGTAAGCTACACTAAAAGTTTCCAGTCCAGCAAGGAATTGGTTCACCAATGTCTGGAAGGTGGCAGGTGCATTCTTTAGTCAAAAGGGCATAACTGTGAACTGATAATGCCCGCCAGGAGTAGAAAATGCTGACCTCTCTTTTGCTCCTGGGGTCCAGCCAATCTGCTGGTACCCAGATGTTACATCAAAAGCACTCAGATATTTGGCTGCCCCTAATCTGTGTATGAGCTCATCAGCTCTTGAAATTGGGTGTGCATCTGTTTTTGTCACAGAGTTGGGTTCCACACAGAACCTAATTTCCTTTTTCTCTCCTTTGGAGTGAGGCTTGGTGACTAAAACTGCTGGGCTAGCCTAGGGACTCTGAGACGGTTCAATGATACCCAAATCCATCATGTTTTTAACTTTTGCTTCTATACTCCCTCTGACATGGTCTGACTGTCTATCAATCTTGTTTTTGATGGGCAAGCTGTCACCAGTGTTCACATCATGGGTACACCAGTTTGTCTTTCCAGGGGTAAGAGAGAACAGTCCAGCATACTGGTTGAGGACTTGCCTGCAATCAGTCTACTGTTGTTCTGTGAGGGTGTCTGTTTAGACCACTCCCTCCACAGAACCATTTTGTGGGTTGCTGGAGAGGAGATCAGTGAGAGGTTCACTCTCATCTTCCTGTCCCTCATCTGTAACCATGAGCATGGTCGCATCACCTTTGTCATAAAAGGGTTTTAGGTGGTTGACATGGATTATTCTTTTGGGATTTTTGCAACTGCCACGACAACTTAGTAAGTGACCACTCCTTTTCTCTCAAATATGGGATAGAGCCCGGACCATTTGTCCTGAAGGGCCATGGGAGCAGCAGGCTCCAACACCCAAACTTTCTGCCCTGGTTGGAACTCAACCATAGCAGTTTTCTGGTCATACCAGAGCTCTTGAAGCTCCTGCCTGGCCTGAAGATTTTGCTTGCTTTCTCCATGTACTCAGCCATTCTGGAACGTTGACCAAGCACATAGTCCACAATATTTTGCTTGGGCTTTTTGAGAGGTTTCGCCCAGCCTTCCCTAACAAGACTTAGATGTCCCTTAACAGGGTGCCCAAACAAAATTTCAAATGGAAAAAAAAAACTACTCCCTTTTGTGGCACTTCCCTGTAGGCAAACAGCAGGCAAACATCCCATCTCCTTCTGAGCATTTCAGGGAGTCCTCTAATCATGGCTTTTAGGGTCTGGTTAAATCTTTCAACCAGTCCATTGGTTTGTGGATGGTGTGGGCGGTGAACTTATAGGCCACTCCACTTTCCTGTCACATGTGTTTTAAGTATGCAGAC
This sequence comes from Pleurodeles waltl, assembly GCF_031143425.1. NCBI lineage: Eukaryota > Metazoa > Chordata > Amphibia > Caudata > Salamandridae > Pleurodeles > Pleurodeles waltl. Next base: position 671,902,768 of record NC_090444.1, read on the forward strand.
ATGAAGTTTTGCCCTCTGTCTGATACTACTTTCTTAGGGAACCCCACCCTGGTGTACATGCCCAGGAGAGCTTTTGCAACTGCAGGTGCAGTATTGGTCCTAAGGGGTATAGCCTCAGGATACCTAGTCGCATGATCGACTACCACTAGTATATATCTGTGTCCTGATGCTTTTTGAGGGTCAAGGGGGCAACAATGTCTACTCCTACCCTTTCAAAGTGTACCCCAACCACTGGAAGTGGCATTAAGGGGGGATTTAAGTGCCAACCTGCTTTGCCACTGGCCTGGCAGATGGGGCAGGACAGACAACAAAAGTCCCTCACTTTTTTGGGACATTCCTGGCCAATAAAAGTAGTTAACTAACCTACTCCAAGTTTGTTTTGGCCCAGATCCCTGCTAAGGGAATTACATTGGCTAGAGTGAGGAGAAATTCTCTGAACTTCTGGGGCACTACCACCCTCCTGGGTGCACCTGGCTTGAGGTCTGTAGCTTCAGTATACAGGGGCCCCTCATCCCAATAGACCCTGTGGGTACCACTGACATTTCAAAGCTCTTTCTTTGCAGCTTGCTGCCTCAGGCCTTCAAGAGTGGGGCAGGTCCTCTGCCCCTGTCACAGATCATCCCTGGAGGGTGCCCCTGGGACCAAGAGCTCTGGGGGGTAAGGTCCAAGCACATCAGGCTCAGTTCCCTACAAGGTGGGTGACTCTTCTTCCTGAGAAGAGGGGTCCTGTCTTGGGATCTGTTGTGAAGCTCGTCCCCAAGTCTTCTTGCCTTTTCTCTTGGGAGGCTGGTCCACTATTTCAGGATCCAGCTCTCCTTTTTCTCTCTGAAGTTAGCTCTGCACCCTTGTCTTGACACATGCCCACTCAAGGATCCCTAGCATTGGTGCATGGGTCTTCAGTTCTACTTCAGCCCAGGGGGAATGCTCCAGGTCATTTCCAAGCAGGCAATCTAGAGGGATGGACGAGGACACAACCACTTCTTTTAGCCCTTCTTCTCCCTGCCCCATTCAAGGGTTAACATAGCCATGGGATGGAACTTTGTCACATTGTCAGCATTGGTGACAGGATAAGACTTCCCCATTAGGAACTGATTTGAGTGGACCAAGTGCTGATTTACCGTGGTAACACTAGCTCCTGTGTCCCTCAAGGCTTCTTTTTTCTCCCCATTAATTAAAGGGTGTTGCCTGTATTTTTGCATATTACTTGGCCACCTAGCTAATGTTGCCTCTTCAGAGGCTCTGACATGGTCAGACCACACCATTGAGCCCATCTGGAAATTGGCAACTGCATTTACTGCAGGTTGACTAGGGGCATTCATTTTGTTCTTACAGCCAGAGTCTCCAGTTTGATGCCGTTTGGTTTTGAAATTCTGGCACCAAGTCTTACTAGGGTCAAAGTGTCTCCCGTTGTACCCACCCCTAGACTGTGAGTAGTCTCTGGACCTACCCTTCTGTGCAGGTTTTTGGGGGCCTTGAGAAGAATCTTTGTTGTTTTTGTTTTGGCTCCCATCTTTCACTTGGGGAGGTGTTTAGCCTCATTCCTTTGGTCTCACCCACCAGTGGTAGTATTGGTCACCCTTGTTTTGACCCAATGGTCTGCCTTCCTCCTGAGTTATTTAAGGGAAGGTGGACCCAGTTCTACAAGATGCTGATGTAGCCTATCATTGAAACAATTACTGAATAGGTTACACGGCCCATCATAATATTATACCTTGTTTCAAGCTAACCAACCACCCAGCATTTTTACTGAATAGTTTGCAAAGCCTACCCAGGTCTGGCTCTGGGTTTTTCAAGCCTCCCTGAACTTTATTCTGTACTCTTCAGTTGTAAATTCAATGCCCTCAATCAGTGTTCCCTTCATAAGGTCATAGGATTTAGGATCTGTCTCATTCAGTGTCAGGAGCCTATCCCTGCACTTTCCTGAGAAGTGCTCCCACAACAGTATTCCCCAATATTTCTTTACAATTTCCCACCCAATGCAGGCTCTTTCAAATGCAGAGAACCATTTTACTATATCATCCCCTTCAGAGAAGGGAAGGACAACTCTTTTTGGGAGTTTAATGTTGAAAGTTTCTCCCTCAAGACTTGTGTGCTCCCACCAGAGATGGGCCCTGAGCCCAACTCTTTTCTTTGTTTTTCTATTTCCAAGAGTCTCTTGGTCAGCCTGGCAATGTCCAGGTCTGTTTCTGTGGGTGCTCTAGAGCTTCTGGTGGTAGAGGAGCTACCCTCATCCCCGTTCTCCACAGGATCTTCAGCCACCACAGATGCATAATCTTCTTCTTCTGGGGGTTATCAGTTTCATACCTGGTCACCAGAAACTTCAGTTTCTCTGCACTGAGGCTCTTACAAGTATGAATTTGGTACAGTCTGCAGAGTCTCCTTATGTGCCTCATAAGCTTCCAGGTCAAAATTCCTGATTCTTGGCCTCTGCATCTGATATTTGTACTTTACTAAAGTTGGGATCTTTTTAGAGATGTAAAATCCCCTTTTTGAAAAGGCCAACTAAAGTAAGGACTTTTAAAGCTTTTTTTGCCAGAGTAGTAGGAACCTAATAAAGGGCCCTAACATTTATTTTAAAAATTTGCAAAAAATGTTTAGTCAATTAAAAAATCAAAAATAATAACTAAAGACAATTTGGAGAGTTATTGGTGTGCTCACAAAATTGACAAAGTGCTATCAGCAAATGCAAAGTGTTTTTGCCACGCTGATCCATCAAATGTAGGAGGCTGGCCCTCAATGCAGTATACACACTGTGTAGGCGTTCGAGGCAACCACACATTGGTTTCCAGAGGTAAAGACTAGATCACCTAATGCTCAAATTTTTTAGGTACCTTTGTCAAGCAGTTAGGCTAATCTTGGAGAAGTGAAAAGCATTTGTTGTCGGGTCCTGGGTGCAGCAGGCAGGGTTTGGCGCCTGTTCTTTGTGCAGCAGGTCCACAGTTCTCGTGCCTTGGTCCTTCTTTGTGCTGGTCTTCTTTGTCCTATCGATTCCAATTTCTCGGTCTTGGGATGCCCTCTAAATACTGAATTTAGTGGGCATTTTAAGGGGAACCTGGTAGTGTCCAATGGGATACTTACCTTTGGGTGGCTACACCCACTATAGTGATTCCTTCCTGTTGGAAGGGTCTCTACCCTAAACCTAATGTTTTTTTTCCTTCCATCTAAGATTCAGTAAAATTAAATGGAGGGTCCATCTCAAAGGCAACACCCCAGGGGTGGTGCATGCCAGGTGAGGCCACTCCACCTACCTTTTGTGTGGTTTCCCACCTTTGCTCCTGCCAAAAGTGGAAGTTTGCAAAGTGGGAGGCCTGGGAGTTGAGTTTCAAGGGCGGTAAGCCCTGTAAAGCTCACCGCCAGGGCAGTGCACATTCCTGAGGGAGGGGGTGTTAGCTCCTCCACCCAGGAAGGACATTATCATACAAACCAGAGAGCAGGGCTCTCCCCAAGGTTTGTATATTGGCTGTCTAGAGATGGCAGGCTGGATAGAACTTGTCAGCAATCAGGCCAGGATAGTTATCTTTTGCATGGGGCACCTCTAAGGTGACCCCTGGGTACTTTTAGGGATAAATCCAATACTGGCACCAGTTTGGATTTATCATTCTGAGTTGTTTGATACTAAACAACCCAGGGTTCAGAGTGGGCCTCATGTAGCTGAGAAGCTCATGTTTGACCTGTGTCCAGTACATGTAATAAAATGGCTGCTCAGTTCACTCACTACGTCCCAGGTTTGTCAAGGACACAGTGGGGGCATATTGCTCATGCAGCTATGCCCTCATATGTAATATGGAGCACACTGCCTTAGGGCTGCAAGGCCTGACAGAGGGGTGTCTTACCCATAGTAAATGCAGTGTATGGTGGACAGGGCATACAGCAGTGTGCCATGTTGAGTTTGAGTTTTAGGTTTTCACCATGACACTCAGCCGGCAATGGCAGTGCTGGGTGCATCTGGATGCCTGGCCCAATGTGTGGCACAATCAGTGCTGCTGCCCTACGGGGCCTATCCATAGTGCCCCATATCCTGGGTACATAGGTACCCCACTGGTAGTTAAAGGTGCATCCAATTGTGCCAATGCATCACACCAGTTTTAGGGAAACTGCTCTGGCCCAGGGAACCTGGTTAGCTGGGGCCCTGGGCACTACAACTTCTAGGCTACATCAAACATCAAGCAAAAAGTGAGGGCTAACCATGTAAAAAAAAAAAAAAGGCCTTTTCTCACAGTAACCACATAAGTGGCATGACAAATACTGTCATAAATGCTGACAAATGGGACCAGATCTTTTGATGGGAAGGCACCAAAGTGAAATAAAAGAAGTGAGTATTGGATGGGCACTGCAGTGTGATTTAAGAGATAGGGCTGTGGGCTCCAGGTGGTGTAAGATTGACGGACTTCTTGACTTTTGCTGGCGATTTCAGCTTTTTCTGTGGAGTTTCACTTCCTTGTTAGTAATTTATTTAAAGCCTATGAAGTCAGGCTTTAGGTTCCAGGCATTGACCAACTTTAAGATGCTCAGCCCTTGCTGAAGAACTGATGTCCAGGAATTGTTTTGGTTGGTCTGCCTTTCCATTCCCAACCAGCACAGGGTAGCAAGTGTATCTGGTGTATCTGAGCTTCCAACATAATTCTTGTAATGGTACCCGTTCTGATCAAGGCTTGATGAAACAAGCCAAACTCCAGTCTAACCTGTAATTGAGAAATATTTTGCGGAAGCTGAAAAATACTTTTAAACAGAACAGATTGGAACTGGTTTAGGGTAGATGCGTCATTTCCCTTTGATAATTCAGAACCGTGGGAAAGTGAGGGGAGACACTTTGCCCCAATTGCCTGGAGTAGGTAATGCTGAGATGTCCTTCCAATCCTTTTTTGCAGCATTGTGAAAGTGAGTCAGAATTTTTTTGCCACAGCACTTTTTTGGATTTGATGCTTCTTGAATGATAATCTGGTATCAATTACCACCCCCAAGAACTTATATGATTTTACCAATTCTAAGATTTGTTCAGCTGCTTTCCACTTGAGCCTGAGTTGATTTGAGCTGGGGCATGCGGAGAAGCAGATTATTTTTGTTTTGGTATGATTAATTTCCTGCCCCAGTTTTGGAATGGATTTCAAGTAGACTGATAACGAGAAGGTTGCTCATTGGATTCATGCCGGCTCTGAAGCCCGTCTGCATTTTTGGGATGATGTTTGCTGTGGAGGCCCAGGCTTCGAGGTCTACTAAAAGGCTGGAAGTGAATAGTTTGGCCTCAATCAATAAGAGCAATCAGCCTATAGCTCTCTGGGTCGGTTCGTGAACCTGATTTAAAGATGGGTGAAGAATACTTCCCCTCCAAGAATCTGGAATAATGTTTGTACTAAAGGCTTGGCTGAACAACGGGGTCAGATACGTAGGCCAGGAGCACCATCTGACCTCCTTTTTTTAAATGTATGCCAGAGTTGCGTGACATTTAGCCATAAGCTTTCAATTGATTTTGATGGAGGGGCTTCTGAAAGATAGTAATTTACATTCACTGTTGTTTCAGGAGGGTATCCTGACTATACAGCAGTTATGTGGGCTACCCAGTAAGCTTTGGAGACACCGGCATTGTGATTTTGAAATCGTCCATCAGCAAGCGTGCTAATTTCAGCCCAAAATTTCTTGCTGTTTTTCTGTTGACTTGTGTGAAGAAGATTTAGCCACATGTTCGAATAATATGATTTTTTTGCTGTCCAGATGGCTTTTTTATAAGTTAGCTTCAGTGATGCGATCTGGCTCATTGTGGTTTGGCTAAACATTGGGTCTAAAATCCAAAGTCTTCCATTTTCCCTGTTTAGCTCTCTTTTTTGCAATATGACTGGTGGTGAACAAAACTGCCCCTTTCTGAATAGTTTTGGTAAGTCGAATGGATTCGAATGAAAAGTTAGCCATGAACGTCATTGTCAAAGACTCCCAGGCTTGCAGCAGTGTTATCTTTTGCATGGAGCTCAATTGTGCTGTAACCATGGATATAAAGTCCATAATTGTCTCAACCTCGGATCTGTTCCAAGTAAGGCATTTCAAATTGTAGGTAGTTGGTGTCATAAGCAAGTCATGTGGTCAGGGAGCTCTAGGTGGACATGGCAGTAGCTCCACATGCTGAGGGAAATGGCCACTCTCCATTCTTATAGATATGCTACAATAAGTAATTGTTGAAAACGGATCTTTATCTACAAGTGTGTAGTCCAGAATAGCATTTGTTTTGTGTAACAGCCTGGTGAAAGCAGCTGGTTGTTCCTGGGTGAGGCTGCCATTAGGTGAAAAAAGGCCCATGTTCTCTAGGGCCGTAAAGACACTTTTCCATGTTGATCAGTCATGAAATGAGTTGAGATTAATACTTGTATTGTTTGAATAATGTTTGAGTAAAGCTGTTTGAACTCTGTTGAAACGGTTGTAAGCTAGTTTGCAATAAATGCATATTAAAGTCCCCTGGCAAGACCAATCGTGCTTGGGGAAATGTGTGTTGTAAAGATTTGAGTATTGCAATTAATGATTCTATCTTTAAGGCTTTGCTTTTCTTGCTGTGATTAATGTATAGATTACAAATTGAAAGACTGAAATCATTGTGTAATGTCGAGCAGGCTGAGAGTTTGACACATTGTTGCCATTTTAGATCCAAGTCCATGTGTTCTTGTGACCACTGAAGATGAGTTCCGATGTATTTGGAAAGGACACCGGTAGCTCTTCCTGCCTTGTTTGACTTCAATGCTGCATGTTGGAATTCTTTAAATACAGAGATTGGGATCAGCTTTTGTAACCAGGTTTCTTGTAGTAATAAAATGTCAAAGTTTTGGAGGTAAGTGGTGAAGTCATTTTCCCCTCCCTTACTGCTGATGTCATTCATGTTCAAGGAGCACAATGTCAGAGGATGTTGGGCGTTACTAATATCACTATATTTATGGATCCATGCATCCCTCTTGCCTCCTGGGATAAGGGCCTGCCATGTTCACATGGAGACGTGTCTTGTGTGGTTCAAAGCTCTGGGAACAATGGTTTGCTGGATGCTTAGATTCTGCAGACTGTGTATCGATTTTTCCTTGGGGCCTCTTGCTCCTCTTAACATCCTATTGATGGAATTAGCTCTCTTCCGTGATTGACTCAGCTATGGAAGGATGGGAGGGACTGGGATAAGGGTCTGGATGTGGCCTTCTTAACTCGAGTCCCCATTTTGAGAAACACTCCCTATGTTGCCATACTTCTGTAGCAATTCTTGAGTTAAGCCAGGTGACTACTGTTATTTCGCTGCCTGGAGTGTATGGCTTGGGTTTGAATTCTACTCTTTCAATGTGCTGTGTTTGTAAATATGTAAGGTTGTCTAGCGTGCTTGCTAGTTTTAAAATAGCACTCCTATATAAAACATTGTGCCACCCTCTTGTTCTATATTGTGGGATCATGTCTTTTTCTGTGTTATCTTTGAGTCGGGAGGCGGTCCCTTAACCTAAACATGTGAAAGGCCATACTGGATGTTCTTGACATGACTGGGGACTGATTTGGCACTCCTGAATAAGATGACAATGAATTAGGTTGGCCGTGGGCAGAGTAACCTGGTAGCCTCATTTGAGTTCCCTGTTGTGAAAGAAGCAAAGCTGACAATGGTATGTGCGTTGGGACACATACCAAAGGTTCCAGAGGTGTGTGTAAGTAATATTGTATCTATTACTGGTGTTGTGACCTGTATATATGTGAGAGCAGATTATTCTTCTCTTCACAAATTTGCGTCTTTATTAATCTTTTAGTGATAGACTGTGGGAGTGTGTAAGTGTTCAGAGTATGTCTTTATCAATGCCCAGTTCTGCATTTCATTGCTTCAGCTGCAACCAAGAAGCATTTCTGCTGAAGCTTTTCTCATGGATAAGTGTGTGAGCCATTCTTGAGTGAACACATAGGGGGTGATTCTAACCCCGGCGGTCTTAGACCGCCGGGGCCAGGGTCGGCGGGAGCACCGCCGACAGACCGGCGGTGCCCCGCAGGGCATTCTAACCGCGGCGCTTTGGCCGCGGTCAGTGCAGGAAAACCGGCGGTCTCCCGCCGGTTTTCCGCTGCCCCTTGGAATCCTCCAAGGCAGCGCAGCTTGCTGCGCCGCCGAGGGGATTCCGACCCCCCCTACCGCCATCCAGTTCCCGGCGGTCCGCCCGCTGGGAACCGGATGGCGGTAGGGGGGGTCGCGGGGCCCATGGGGGCCCCTGCAGTGCCCATGCCACTGGCATGGGCACTGCAGGGGCCCCCGTAAGAGGGCCCCTAAATGTATTTCACTGTCTGCTGTGCAGACAGTGAAATACGCGACGGGTGCAACTGCACCCGTCGCACAGCTTCCACTCCGCCGGCTCGATTCCGAGCCGGCTTCATCGTGGAAGCCTCTTTCCCGCTGGGCTGGCGGGCGGCCTGAAGGCGGCCGCCCGCCAGCCCAGCGGGAATGTCAGAATTACCGCCGCGGTCTTTCGACCGCGGAACGGTAACCTGACGGCGGGACTTTGGCGGGCGGCCTCCGCCGCCCGCCAAGGTCAGGATGAGGGCCCTAGTGTTAGAAATGGGATCTTTGGTTGGCAGTCAGGTTACCCCCTGTCCAAGCAAGAACCCTCACTCCAGTCAGGATAAAGGAGAATCACCGTTAGTTAACCCCCGCTTGCCCCCTTGGTAGCTTGGCACGAGCAGGCAGGCTTAACTTCAGAAGCAATGTGTAAAGTATTTGTACCAACAGACACAGTAACGCAGTGAAAACACTACAAAAGGACACAATACAGGTTTTGAAAAAATAGGTAATATTTATTTAAGCAAAACAAGATCAAAATGACAAAATCCGAAATACACAAGTCAAGTAATGAGTTTTAAAAAGAATAAAAGTCTTAGGGGGTCATTACAACCCTGTCGGTCCAAGACCGCCAGGGCTGTTTCGACGGAAACACCGCCAACAGGCTGGCGGTGCTCCCTGGCGTATTACGACCGCGGCGGTAGCGCCTCGGTCGCACCGCCGGGGCCGGTGGTTTTCCGCCACAATGGCCCCAGCGGTTGTAATCCGCCAGGGCAGCGCTGCTTGCAGCGCTGCCCAGGGGATTACGAGTCCCCGACGGCCAGGCTTTTTCTGGTGGTCTGAACCGCCAGGAAAAGGCTGGCGGTACGGGGAGTCGTGGAGCCCCAGGCGGCCCCTGCACTGCCCATGCCACTGGCATGGGCAGTGCAGGGGCCCCCTGACAGGGCCCCATGCGGCTTTTCACTGTCTGCTATGCAGACAGTGAAAAGTGCGACGGGTGCAAGTGCACCCGTCGCACGGCCGCAACACCGCCGGCTCCATTTGGAGCCGGCTCCCATGTTGCGGCCCACATCCCCGCTGGGCCGGCGGGCGGAAACTTGGTTTCCGCCCGCCGGCCCAACGGGGATGTCCAAATGGGCACCGCGGGAGTGCGGCCGCCAAAGTTGTAATGACCCCCTTAATCCTTAGAAAACAGTGAGAACACTGTTATTGCACAAAAGTATCTGGGTAGCGTCAAAATAAGGCCTCACTGGCGAATGTGTGTCGAAAAAAAGGCCTGCAATGTGTAGATTTCTCACTCGCAAGTGAGACCGTGAGTTGTTCCTCCTCTGGTCAGCTCAGGGTGCGTTGTTTCTTCTTTCCCGCAAGAGAGCAATGCATCGATCCCATACAGGCACCTCAGGTCCGCGCAGGCTTTGTGTTGATTTTCTGCGCCCAGCGATGTTGCATTGCAATCCGGTTGCACTGTGTCAAGAAACCGGGCAGCATGGGGGTGTGGATCGCTAACAGCAGTCACTGGGGGCGTTGCGTGCCATTTCTCCAGCCGCATTGTATCGATCTCTCAGCCACGATACAATTGAAGCATAGATTTTAGCCGCAAGGCTGGCGGCATGTCATTTATCAGCTGCGAGGCGGGTTGTGCGTTGAAAGTTTCCCCGAACGGCGGTCTCTGCATGGATTTCTGTCTTTTTCCACCAGCTGCACCTTTCAAGGGCCCAGAGACAGGTCAGGGCACCACTTGGCAGGCAGGACTCTCAGCAGAAAGCCCAAGTGCTGGCAGAGAGAAGTTCTTGTTGTCCCTGAGACTTCAACAACAGGAGGCAAGCTCAGTTCAAGCCCTTGGAGATTCTTCACCAGTGGGAAGTCACACAAATGTCAGCCTTTGTCGTCTCTCAGGTAGAAGCAGCTACTGCAGGCCAACCCAGCAAAGCACAGTCACAGGCAAAGGGGCAGTACTCCTCCTCCAGCTCTTCTCCTTGGCAGAGGTTGCTCTTGGTTCCATACATAATCTGATTTTCAGGGGTTTTGGGTGCTCTTCTTATACCCCTTTCTGCATTTGAAGGAGGCCTACTTCTAAGAGAAGTCTCTGTCATTTTCAAGATCCTGCCTTGCCCAGGCCAGGCCCCAGACACACACCAGGGGGTTGGAGACTGCATTGTGTGAGGGCAGTCACAGCACTTTCGGGTGTGAGTGACCACTCCTCCCCTCCCCTCAGCCGAGATAGGCCATCAGGATATGAAGGCTACACCCCAGCTCCCTTTGTGTCACTGTCTAGAGGAGAAGTACAAACAGCCCAACTGTCAAACTGACGAAGACATGCAGTGTCACAGAATGGTTTAAGCAAGAAAATTACTACTTTTTAAAAGTGGCATTTTCAAACACACAATCTAAAAACCAACTTCACTAAAGGATGTATTTTTAAATTGTGAGTTCAGAGACCCTAAACTCAATATTTCTGTCTGCTCCCAAAGGGAATCTGCACTTTAGTCACATTTAAAGGCTGCCCCTATGTTAACCTATGAGCGAGATAGGCCTTGCAACAGTGAAAACTGAATTTGGCAGTATTTCACTGACAGGACATGTAAAACACAGAAGTACATGTCCCACTTTTAACATACTCTGCACTCTGCCCATGGGGTTACCTAAGGCCCACCTTAGGGGTGCATTACAAGAATAAAAAGAGAAGGTTTAGGCCTGGCAATTGGGTGCACTTGTCAAGTCGAATTGGCAGTTTAAAACTGCACACACAGACACTGCAGTGGCAGGTCTGAGCCATGTTTACAAGGCTACTAATGTGGGTGGCACAACCAGTGCTGCAGGCCCCCTAGTAGCATTTGATTCACAGGCCCTGGGCACTTCTAGTGCACTTTACTAGGGACTTACTAGTAAATATGCCAATCATGGATAAGCAAATGTACACATATAATTTATACATGGAACACTTACACTTTAGCACTGGTCAGCCGTGGTAAAGTGTCCAGAGCAAACAAAACAGCAAAAACAGAGCCCAGCACACAGAAGCAACCTGGGAAATAGAGGCAAAAAGTTAGGGGAGACCGTGCCAATGATGCCAAGTCTAACACATGCCACACCATAGTGACAACAAAATCAACATAGGCCTGCAACTTGTGGTCACTAACAAAGGTTATCTGGGTGGCTATATTACATTGGTGCACATCACACTAATAACATCACAAAATAATTAAAAAACGCAGTTCATAACAAAACAAGAATTACTTATAAACGTATGTTTATATACAGTAGTACTATGATGTTAACTGGTTACAAGTTCTATAGAGACCAAACCATAAAATAAGTGAAAGATGCAAAGTGTGTTACGCAAAACCTGCTGAAATGTTGCCCATTAGCCGTCTCAATTCATGGTAGTTCCACTTTTCAGGAACCAAGAGTCCATGGCTTAGATCGTTCTGGATAACTTATACGACCAAGTATAATTATTTATTTACACATCTTTGTTCGCACCCTACACAACAAAAAGAAAACAAATTGATTGATGTAACTAGTCGGGTGGCATAGTTTATAATTTAATGGCACAATTGGTTAGTTGTAAGTGGAAATACCATGAATCTCAATGACAAGTGTCATTGGCTTTCATGTGTAGTAAGACCACAACTGATTGATCCATGGGAGCTATTTAACCCTGCTGCTGAAGGTGGTAAATCATCTCAAATTTATCATTAGTAGCCTGTGGGATTGCAAGTTGATTGAGTGATTATATCCATAGTAATATGTTTCCATAAAAATATCTTCCTTTTTTTGCTAAGCGAGGGACGTGTTACTTTATATGTGTTTGTTTTCCTACGATGTGCATGTACATAAAATGGTAGCCAGAACCAGTGGACGTATTGCTTGCTACCTGTTTGATAAACAACAAAGGTGTTTTGCAGCATGGGCCAGCGAATTGTCAGGACGGGTGATTTATGCCAAGATTCAATAATTGATAAGAAATATTTTTACCGCATAATTAAGTGACACATGTAGTTATGCTAACATGGTGACTGTATGAAATATTAACATATGCTTCATTACTGAGAAAGTCGAATAAGTATGTTAACTAATATGTACAATATATTAATTTTTTTAAACTGATTTAGATATATTTAGTATAAATCATGACGCCTACATAATGCCACGTGAGAATTATATTCTACAGTGGTGTACAGTAATATATTTTAAACATAGACATTGGTTTGAATGTCAATTTTAATACATAAATCAATTCAATTCAAAGGAGCTTTATTGCGGCTACAAGAGCCAAAAAAGCACGAGCAGTAATAAATACAAATAAATACGCATAATAAAATTGTAAAATTGCAGGTAAAGATGATAAAAGGGAGTAAAAGATAAGAGAAAATGGAAAAAGTGGAATAAAAAATGGAATAAAATGAAATAAAATGAAATGCGCTGGGCAGGATATTGGGACAGACTTATTTGGAGTCTTTATCCAGAAGAGTTTTCCCTCTGACAAGCCAACTAGCTCCGAGGAATTTGGCGATGGCGATCACTAGCGTTGGCCTGGTGTCTGATCTGAGGATTCGCAGAGCTAGCGCAGAGCAGCGTACTCCCAGTAGTCTGCATGCCGGGGCCAGCCATTTCCTACGGGGGTGGTATACGCGGGGCAGGCAAAAAGGAGGTGAGGGAGATTCTCGATGGGGGCTTTGCAAGCTGGGCATGCGGTTGATTCATTGTGTGACCAGCTACTGGTGAAAAGTCTTAGTGGGAGTGTTCCAATGAGGAGCTGGAAGTACAGTTTCCTTTCCCTTGGGGCCGTGATTAGGTCCCAAAAAGCTTCGTACTTGCATGACTCTTTTAGGTTGGCAAAGTCACAAGATAGTGTAGTGTGGAGTGCAGCCCTTGAGTCTTCATAGTTGGCCATTTGCCAGTATAGTTTCTTTAGTTCGCTTTTCGAGGGAAAGACTGACGTGGCTGGTAAGTTCCAGAGATCATCGAGCCCGAGTGAGTAGAGTAAATCCTTGATGCATCGTAGCCAGGGGATTCTGGGAAGATGGTCGGCTTTTAGGATGACCTGTAGAGCTTCAGTGAAGATGTCGAGCTCCGGAGTGGTCCAGAGACGCCTCCAGTACAGCAAAGGTCGCAGGCGGGCTTTGTCACCAATGCGTTTGATGCCGAGATCCTTGAAAAGAGGGAACAGTGGGGTACTTTGCGGGAGGGACACAAGGTTTCTTAGGAAGTTGTTTTCAGCGGTGGTTAGGTCTTGGGTTTTGGTATAGCCCAAAAGTTCAGCCCCGTAAAGCGCTGAGGAAACGGCCTGAGCTTCGTATAGCTGTAATGCTGGGCGAATTGGTTTTGTGTGTGAGAGGTGGAAATTTTTTAGTAGAGCCCCAGTTGTTTGTCTTAATTTAAGGGCTTGTTTTCCTATATGTGGCTTCCAGGACATGTTGTCAGTGAATGTTATGCCCAGGAAGCTGAAAACTTCCCTTTGAAAAATCTGTGGGGATTAAGGGTCATTAATTTTGTTTTCGAGGCGTTGATTTCGAGTCCCTGTGATGAGCAGAAATGCTCGAAGCACGCAAGGAGTTTCCTTAGACCACTGGGGGTCTTGGATATCAAAAGAGTGTCATCGGCAAAAAGTATGACTGGGATTTTTTGTGTGCCAAGTGAAGGTGCGTCAGCCTGCAGTCTGAGGAGGGAGGGGACAATTTCATTGATATACAGGGAAAAGAGGGTCGGGGCAAGTACACAACCTTGCCGCACACCCCTGGAAACGTGGATTCTATCAGTTAGTTGGCCCTTGTTGCCCCACCTGACTTGTGCGTAGTTGTCCTCGTGGAGTCGTATCAAAATGGCAAGAATGTGCTCCGGGATTCCCATCCGAGAGAGAATGACCCAAAGTTTGTTACGAGGTACTAGGTCAAAAGCGGATTTGAGGTCCACAAAAGCTACATAAAGGCTGCCTTTACCAATGAACACTGTTTTCCAATATAATAATAGGAATCTGAGGGCTTGATCAGTGGTGGAAATCTTCTTTCGGAAACCGGCTTGGAGGGGGCTAAGGATATCGCGGTCAGTCATCCATTCTTCGATCTTTCCTAGGAGGCAGTGGCAGAAGCCTTTTTGGACACAGTCAATTAGGCTAATAGGTCTATAGTTGCAGGGAAGTGATCTGTCGCCCTTTTTAAAAATTGGAATAACAATAGCCGCTTTCCAAGACTCGGGAATTGGCGCCCCGGATGCTATTGCGTTAGGTAGAATGGTGATGTATCTTGACCAGGATGCTAAGTCTGTTGAGAACAGGTCTGCTGGGACGCAGTCTGAACCAGGGGCCCTGCCGCATTTTATAGTGCTTAGAGAGTAGGTTATATCACTTTGGGAAAACAACAGGGGTGCTGCGGTGGTGGGTGCTAGTGAGTGAATTAGGTTGGGGCCCGTACAGACAGGGGTGGGGCTATCATGATCAGGGGAGTACAGACTACTAAAGTGAACTATCCAGTCGCTTGGGGCAATGTTGGTTGTAATGTCCAAACCACTAGTTTCTGGGCCTCGCGCTGCCAGGGACCAGAACAGACTATAATTCCTCTTGCGCACAGCGTCGCTGAGTGCTGTCCACCATTTGTTATCTTGATCACGCTTGGCTATGCGTATTGCAGATTTATAGGACTTCCTAGCTACGCGGGTGGCGGTGGGGTCCTTGGATTTAATGGCTTGAACTAGGCGCTTGTTTAGGGACCAACACGTTTTGTTAAACCAGCGGTGCCTGCCTATGGGTCGTTTGTCGTCGTGGGCTGGGGGTACTGAGAAGTGAGCTGCGATATCCCTAAAGCAGGAGGTGTGGATTGAGCTTATTTCCTGGTGAGGAGTTGCAGAACCTGCCTCTAGGCCCATTAGTGTGGATTTTAGGGTGTAATTGGCAGCGTTGATGAGTGCGGGCCGAGCCACGATCTTGTCCCATTTTAGGTGTCTTTTATTGTTGGCCAGGCTAATACCCTCGGGAGCTACTGCTGTGGAGTTAGACGTGGCTGGGAGATTACCTAGGGCTAATGTGTGGACAGAGAGAGGATTGTGATCACTTTCAGTTCTTTCGATGATCGTCATATCGATGACTAGAGGCCACAATCTTATATCGAATAGGCAATAATCGATTCTGCTGGTGTGGTTGGTTTTGTTGTACGTGTGACTACCATTGGTGTCTGAGTTGGTTCTGCCATTTAGCGCCCTGAGCCCAAACTCCATGGTCAGTGATTTGACCTGGATAGCGACCGACGTCCATCTCTTGATGGGTGGGATTGACAGGGCGGGGATAGACCAGGCTTGATCTTCCTCGCGGGTGGACCTGAGATCGTCCCAGTCAAGGGGTTTGAATGTGAGGTTGAAGTCCCCAGCCACAATGGTTTTGAGATGGCGGGGATAATTTTGTAAGAGGGCTGCGAGGGCGCAGAGGGTTTTGGAGACTTGACCCCCCCTGACCCCTCGAGTGTAGATATTAAAGATGTTCACCACAGAGTCAGGCCCAAAGGATAGACGAAGGCCTAACAGGTCGGGAGAGACGGTAGGTAGCTGTGATATATCGGCAGCTAAGTGATGTTTTGATCCAGATTGTCAGGCCCCCTGAGGGCCTGCCTCTCGTACTGGCCACAGCGGGGATGTAAAAATTTGTGTAGCCTGTTCGGAAAAGTGGATCGAGTGACCATGTTTCCTGGAGGAGACATATGTCGTGTTCGTCAATAAAGGAGCAGAAGGATGGAAGGGGGAGAATAGATTTCAGACCTGCCACGTTCCATGAAACAAGTCGTACCCCAGATTGTGGCTGAATTATCCTGTCTGAATGCCTGGGGTTTGTAAGGTTGGCTGTCAGGGGTTGGTCTGACAGATGTAGTTGAGTGAGCAGAGATGGGTTGGTGCCAATGTTTGCCCGTGAGGCTTGCGGTGGTTGGTGATGTTCCTCTGTTGGAACTGGCCTGGTCCTGGTCCAGGAAGTGCGTGCAGGCCTAGGCAGCAGCACTTGGTTTGGTGGGCAATATGCCTGTAAGATGGGAGGAGCATCGTTGTCATGATTGTTCAGTGGACCGGAAGTGGTCTCGGTGTCATGGGTAGGGGAGAGAATACATGGACAAGCAGTGGTGGGGTAAAAGAAGGATCTGCGGGTGATAGATGTTAGAAGGTTGCAAGGTTTGCCTGCACAGATTTTAGGGGAGGCTATGAGTCAATCATATTTACCAAGAGAGGATAGGTTTACTGCTGGGTGGTAACTCGAGCACTCCTCGTGGAGCGTGGGTGGCTTGGGGTGTTTGAACTGGATGCGTGAGTGTGCTGGTGGGCTTGTTCTTGCCTCTAGGGCCACCAAATTGTTTACCATGGTCCTGTTCTTGAGTGTCAGTTTTAGGATATCAAAGTGAGTTCCCGGGTCTGGCCGTCGTACTACATTAATTAGGTCCTTGCGTATTATGGATCTGCAGCCTCTAACATGGCGAATCCAGTGGATTGCCTTGTTTTTATAGAGTCTGCCCCTTCCTTGCATGTCATTGTGGTTAACTTGGGAACATTAACCATTAGAACTATATTACCTAAATGGGACTGATCAGTGGCAGGTTTTGCAGAGTATTTTGAGGCAGTATTGCTCGTGGGTTTGGGGGTTTTATGATAGATGTCTAGTGGGTTTCCTATGCCTGAATTGTAGAAAGAGGGTGTCTGGTGAGAGTTCGTGGTCTTTTCTCCGATGGGGTGAGGACCGAAGTAGCTAGAAACTGAGGAGTTGGGCGGGTTTGTTGTGATGCCTGATAGGATTAGGTTTTGGGCAAGGTTAGTGGTGATCGTGTTGTTTGCGTGGGTTAGCTGTTTTACTATTGCAAGTAGGGAGTTAACCATATGCTTGAGTTCTGTGACCTCCTTCCTTAGTACTTGTATGCATTCAATATGCTGTGGGGTTACATGAGGAAAGTACACATTGGTTGCTGCTGGCCCATCTGCCAGGGTGTCTGGGTTGGTGTCGTCGTGTGATTCAGGGATGTTGGTTAAGGGATTGAAACGGTTACTAAGCTGGATGGAGTCATTGGTGGCAAGTGGTGGGTCTTCTGCTAGAGAGGGGGCGGTATGGGTGATAACATTCCTACTTTCGCCCACCCCTGTAGTATCAGTGACTTGTTGCCCACGTTTCACGAAAATCTCAGCGATTTTCATGGGGCCGTCCTTCCTGTTAATTGAAGGGCCCCCCCCCCTCAGATTCAGTAGAAATAATTCCCTGGGGGCTAGTTAGTATTCCATTGCATTCGCCCAGGAGAGAGTCGATTCTATCCATGACGCAGTTGCTAGCTGCATGCTTATGCCTTTTTCGCTTGGCTTTTAGCACTACCCCGGCCCCTGCCTCTATTGCTTTCCTTTTGCCCATCTGGTGTTGGTGTAGGTGCAAGGTTGAACGATAGGGTGTCAGATTTAGTGGAGCAGCTGACTGGGGACACGGAGTTGACAATAGCAAATGGGACTAAGTCCAATGTGGCCTTCTTGGGTGATAGATGTCAGGGGGGTGGCCCAGCCCAGCCTCTGTCGGCCGCTGACGGGCGCAGGACGGGCCCGCCGTTGGCCTGGGCTTCGCCCGGGCGCGTCCCGCGCGGCCGGAGCGCGAAAGTGTTTTTAAAGGGCTCCTGCCCCTCCTCTGGCCTCACAGCGCTTCCCGCGACGGCGGGAGCGCGAAAGTGTTTTTAAAGGGCTCCTGCCCCTCCTCTGGCCTCACAGCGCTTCCCGCGACGGCGGGAGCGCGATAACGATTTAAAGGGCTCCTGCCCCTCCTCTGGCCTCACATAAATAGTAATGTAGGCATAATATACTTTTTGGTGAATACCCTACAAAATTATCCTTCATGAGCAACTAATACGGTGCTTTAGTTCATGGATAGAATCGTCACATATGTGCATTAGGTGCCACTGTGAATGGTATGTGAAATTGCAGTGTCAACTGTTGACAGCACAAATATCAGAAAGATGGTACATTTGAAAACTATTTGCATGGGTTGCATGGTGCCAGTTTTATTAAGGATGTCTCATGAGACCGTTTTCGAGTACCTGCATTTGAACCTGTAAGTATAATATTTCACATATGTAGGCTATCTAAATAAAAATCAGCAGACTGCTGTTTAAATGTAGGCAATGATACATACATCCTACATCGTTTTGTAATATTATGTTACACTTAAGCTAGTTGCAGAGAGAAAAAATACACGTAAAATATTTTACAGTTCTCACAGGATCTGACTATCCATAACTGGTAAATGTTTTTAACATTTCTCTAATAAATTATGTGTATGATGAATGCTCCATGCCTAACTATAAACCTGCCCTATAAAAGCGAGCTATGTTCACATATATGTGCGATCAAACACTTCAGAGTCAAAACACTTTGGACCTGATTTAGAGTTTGGCGGATGGGGTTACCCTATCACAAGCATGACGGATATCCCATCCAGCATATTACGATACCATTATAGTCTATGGAGATCGTAGTATGGCAGGCGGTTTGTGGTGGAGTAACCCATCTGCCAGACTCTAAATCAGGCCCTAAATTTGGTTTAAAATTGAAAAACCATAAAAGCATCACAATAAAAGCAGACCAAAAGTCATGATTACAAACTACAAGTCCTTAAAACATAAAACATTTATTCCTCAGGTGCAGAGCAGCCTAAGAAAAGAAAGGGATTATCTCCTTAGACAATAATTATAAAAATAACACAGCGGAGCACAGTTGAGTAAAATGATGAGCTTTTAGAAGGGGAGCTTCCCATGAAACTTTAAAATATTTACAGAACGTAGGAAAGTGTATGGCATTCTGCAGAAAGATCTGGCCGCAATCGCAGGGGGCCAAAGTAGAAAGACCAAACAAATCCTGAGGGAACACAAGCAGCTGTAGAAGCAAGTTCAGCCTAAACTGCATGAGCAGAAACCGGCCATGATTTGATGTGATCATGGTGAGGTAAGGCTATATGAATGGAGAGGATTTCAGTAATCCTTAACCTCACCCCAAGGGCTTGTAGAGGGATCCCTGCTCTCCTTCTATGTACCGCATCTTCAAAAAGTTCCCAATGAACCAAATGCATTTAGCATTGCCAATCTCCCCTGAATTCGAAAACAGTTCTGCCCTGCCTAAATTGTGATGCAAGGTCCTAATATATTTAAACCATGAAATACACTGAGCACGATCAAAGGACAAACAGTCCTTCAAAAATGCTTTATATAGGTGGGTACCACCCTTAACCTATGTATCTAGCATAATAGTGGGTACAAAGCTATGGTGTCTGTAAGGTACTCACCCCCTTATTTTCATAAATAATATAAGAAGGGGTACTTTGAGGAAAACTGAGAAGAAGCTTTATAAATTTATTTTCTGCCACCTGGATGGCTTTATGCTCTATGTAGCCCAAAATGTGATTCCCATAAGAGGCTTTGGAGGTGCACTTTGCCCCATACACCTGCAGTAATGCACCTATTAGCGTCCTGCCCAATCTAGCTGTAAATCTCCAGACTGTTGCATTAGATCTTACCAGGTTAGCCCTAGCTGTATATATCCAGCCTGCTGCATTACATCTTACCAGGTCAACCCTTTTCCCATCGAACAAGGGAGTCTAGCACAACCCTGTATCAAACATAACACCTAAATGTGAGAAAAGTTGACCCAGGATAAAACTTGAGCCCTCTCCTTAAAGATGTGAGGTTTTGTAGTGCTTAGGTCCACCACCATCACATGGGATATTACTTACCAATGCTGATACTTAAATCTAGGTCATCCATAAATCTCTTAAAATAGTTCAAAAGGGCTTGAAAAGCCCATGCGGTTCTTGCCATCAAGATGGAATCATCTGCATAGTGTAGGACGAGAAGTGAACGACCCCCTCGTGTGGACAATCTGCCTTAATGTTCACTAGCCTGAAAGAGCACACATTCACATGAAACTCACTCATTCACCCGAGGGCTCTTAAAGATGGCCTGTCTTTTAGCCAATTTGTTTGTCTCTGAAGGAATTGTACTTAGAAGAGTGATTACTTCAGAGAAGGGGCAATACTTAGCCAGAAATCAAGAGAGAGGGGCTATCCAAAACAGCTAATTAGGAACTCCTTCAAAAGGGCATGGTACAGCCTCAGGTAAGTGATTCTACAAACTCAGAAGAGACCTTTATTGGATAGAATTGACTGTGTAACCACATTTTGCCCACAAACAAATAAGACTGTTAAAATCAATAAGAAACACTGGTTGATTCTGACGAATATGGACACATTTCCGGACACCCCCCTTTTATCTTATAAGAAAGGAAGAAACATCAAAGACCAGCTAGTGCATGCAGACACTAGAATCGAAAAACTGATTACACACTGGTTTCTTTAATGGGTTTGGACCCTGTTAAGGGTCACTACAGATGTGGAACTCGTGTTGTCTGTCATTACACGTCTAATACAAAAATGTTCATACAATCGTGACATTCAGGCTATCCTATGGCATCATACTAATTGTGCCTCCACCAATGTTATTAATTGTGTTTGGTGTCCCTGGGATCTAACTTATATTGGTCAGACAACTCAACAAGTAAGAATAAGAATTAGCCAGCACAGGAGTCACATCAGATGTCATGTGGAAATGGCAAGAATGGACCAGCAATTTCAAGAACATCAACACACGTCAGACGACATTAAGGGGCAGATGTAGGTAAGTAACATTTTGCGAGTTGCAAATTGCGAGTCATACCGACTCGCAATTTGCAACTCGCAAACTTTTATGCAGAAAGGTGTCTCAGACACCATCTGCAACTCGCTATGGGGTCGCAAAGACCCACCTTATGAATATTAATGAGGTGGGTCGCAAATTGCGACCCCATAGCGAGTCCCTGCACTCACAGGGATGGTGGCCTGCTGGAGACAGCAGACCTCCATGTCTGTGACTGCTTTTTTAATAAAGCAGTTCTTTTTTTTTCTTTTTGCAGCCCGTTTTCCTTAAAGGAAAACGAGTTGCAAAAAGAAAAACTTCCGAAACCATTTGGTTTCGGTTTTTTCAGAGTAGGCAGTGGTCCATAGGACCACTGCCTGCTCTGAAAAAACATTTTTTTCGGCATTCACAAAGGGGAAGGGGTCCCATGGGGACCCCTTCCCTTTTGCGAATGAGTTACCACCCACTTCAAGTGGGTGGTAACTGCGAGTTGGTTTGCGACCGCATTCGCGGTCACAAAGCAACTGAGCATGGCGATGCTGTCGCAAATAGGAAGGGAACACCCCTTCCTATTTGCGAGTCGCATCCTCAAATTGCGAGTCGGAACTGACTCACAATTTGAGGTTGTGCATCGCGTTCGGCCTTTTGCATGCCGCAAACTGTGTTTTTCGCAGTTTGCGACATGCAAAAGGCTTGCTACATCTGGCCCTAGATCGCAAGTAATTGAAATACCCAAGAGGAGGTGAAAACACATTGAACTTGCAGAGACCGGAATGTAAATGGATAGATACATGTGACTCGATAAGGAAAGGCTTGAACACCATGGAGGAATGGAGAAAGTACATTACATTCTTGAACTGACATTTCTGGCATTGTGGGGCATATTTATACTCTGTTTGCGCCGAATGTGCGTCAAAAACTTTGACACACATTCAGCGCAAACTTTGCCCCATATTTAAACTATGACGCCCGACCCCGCGGACATCAAAAAACCTCTGTGTGCATAATTTTTTGGATGCGGGAAACCACCTTGCGTTCATGACATGCAAGGTAGGCGTTCCCGTCCAAAAAATGACTTTAAGGCCTGTGCACCTTATTTATACTCCTGAGTCATTTTGACGCACAGGAGGGGGCGGGCCTTATAAAGTGGTGCACAGCCTGATGTGCTCTGTTTTTTAATGCCTGGGTGAGGGCAGGCGTTAAGGGACCTGTGGGCTCACTTCCATGGTCTCAGACCATGGAAGCAGTCCAGAGGTGCCCTTCCCTGCCCCCAGGGACACCCCTGCCACCCTCGCCCACCCCAGGAGGACACCCATGGATGGGGGGACCCATCCCAGGTAAGTTGAGGAAAGTATTATTTTTTTATTTTTTAAAGTGGCATGGGGGGCCTAATTTGGGCCCCCCTACACGCCACTGTGCCCAATGGCCATGCCCAGGGGACATAAGTCCCCTGGGCATGGTCATTGGGCAAGGGGGCATGACTCCTGTCTTTGCTAAGACAGGAGTAATTTCAATGGGGGTTGTGCGTAAAAAAATGGCACAAGTCCGGTTTGAGCCATGATTTTTTACTCAAACCTGACTTGCACCATTTTTTGACGCACAACCCCCATTTTCCCCTGCACCGGCGCTGCCTGGTTTGAGTCATTTATTTTTACTCTGACCAGCCCGCAGCGCCGGCTAACGTCAATCCTTAAATAAGGCACCCGCATGGTGCATAGGAATGGCGTTGGTGGTGGTACATTTTTTGACGCAAACCAGCACCGGTGCTGGTTTGCGTCAAAAAGTATAAATATGGGCCTATATGTGATACAGTGATGTGCTAATTATATATGTGTAACACTTCCTTGCTCCAATTTTTGTCAATGCATATATTTTACTTATACTTTGGTGTATGATTTCCTGGTCGACCCTTTGTGATGTTAGAAAAATATGGGGACCCTTTTAGGCCAGCTCCTTAACAACTAGGTAAAATAACAAGTATGTACTTGCTGATCCTGTGTACACTTATTAATGCAAGTGGTTGTCTTATCAAGACTTAATACAAACCCAACACGCTGTCCTTGGGTTGTCTTTAAGTATAACTTAATAATTTTTATGGGAGACTATATAGCCCCCTATTTTCCTCCTAAACCACCCACTTTTATGATAGTTTTTTTCAATTCCCCTTGCGTATGCCTCCTCCCATATAAGTGAAACTTATGTGGCCTTTAAAATATCCAGATGCCATATTCACATTGAAAACTGTTCCCCCCTGGGAGGCTTTGGGTTAGCTCAATGGTGTACTCTGGATTTATGAGTCACAGAGACTCAGGGTTTCAATTCCCACAGACATTTATCCTTATAAAATGATTCTGTGCAAATCTTTTATTTTCATCTCTCCTTATTTGTGCTCACAATAAGTCCTACAAATGACTAGTAGGATTACCTAACCGGAATCCTTGCCGGAAGGACCCTTTCCCTTATATGACACACGCAAGCTGGTCCACCCTTCACTTAACTGTGTTCAAATATTTCAGTGCCCCCAGGTGGAATCCCTTTATGTGTGCCTCCTTATATTAACAAGTGAAACTTCTGTAGCCTTAAGAATAAACAGATGTTACAGTTGTAATTGAAAAGTGCCCCCCTTGGCAGCCTCATGTTTACCTCCGAGGTACAATTCAGGACTCATGAGTCGCGAAGACTCAGGATTCAATTCCTTTATTTTCTTTTATGAAAACATTTTTCAAGCCCGATTCTGGGCAAGTTTTAAATCATCTCTTGAGCTTAGAGAAATCTTTTTGGTTATTGAAATTCCAGAAAACGTTTATTTGAATCAATATCATAAACGTAGTTATTGCCTGGAGGCCCTTCTTTTACCTGACACGGGCCGGCATGTTCGCACACTCAGCTGTTCCTAATTCAATCTGTGCCCCCAGTCGCCCGCGGCCTCACAGGTGCTGTCAGCCATGTTTATTTTGGAAGAAGAGCAGCAGTGCTCTTTTTCCTTTGTCTCTCCGATCGGGATGGTCTACCTTAGGAGCCATAATCATTCCTCATTGTGGGAACAGCTTCCAGCATAACAGTGATCAGCATCTCACGAACAAAGGGAACTCCTTTATAATCCCTTGTGCTTTCTTCACTTTATGTGACCTTACCTTAAAACTGATTCCTTTGTATTGTCTATAGAGTTACAGCTCATTAGTGGGCAAACATGGCCCTCATGGGAAATAGTGTCTCATTTCTTTTACTTTGATTTTACTAGTATGTGGCCAAATTGTAATTCTAGATAGCATTTACTTTACCGAGGAGCAACATTATCTCCAGTTAGGCCAGTAATTGCAGCCCTATTGTAAGGCAACCAGTATGTAATTTTCCATTATTTTTTAATCTTCACAATCCTTACCCATAAGCACTTTTTCATCCTTCATTCTTTAATACCAATTTTTATATTAGTTCCCCAGGTCACTTTTTGTCCTGAGGAGACCCTAACATCCTCCTTAAGGGTCGAAACGTCGTTGACAGCCAACAAGATGGACTCATCCCATAAGAGGATTTGTCTTATGGATGTATTTGTTTAAATACCATGGAGAGGCTGTCTTTGTAATAATATATCAGCACACCAATTAATGTAGAAACAACTGTGATTATTTGATTGTCATGTCTTTTGTGGTGTTTTTTCACTTGGGGTTCACTTTTTTCTAAGGGTGGTCAGTGAGCTCCACTCCTCCGGCGGAGTTAACGAAGTTTTTGGCACTCCACTTGGAGTGCAGAGTTCAGCCCAAAACTCTGCTAGCCTGGCAGTGAAGTGAAGCTCACTAACGTGGGCCCTACTCTTGCACTTATGGGCTCACTGGGCTGCACTTTATACTCAGCCCAAAATGAAGACAACATTTGCCCTACCAGAGGCAAGGAGACCCCTAGCTAAGGCTTTGCTTTTCACTGGTCTGTGGCGTAGAGCTGCTACAAGCTCCTGCTGAAGGACTGCACCAATGCCAGCTTTGGATCCAGGCCACTCTCCTTTCACTGTCCTCAGCAGCCAGGGTGCAGGGGGTTGCGGGAGGCAGAAGTCAGGACACTGGCAATGGGGGCCCTGGACCCAGACAGCATGAGGGCAGACCCTCATTTTGCTTTCTCTTCTGTGTGTGCACACAGGGCCGGCACTGGGCATGGACAGGGTTTTCATATGAGGGAGATCTGTGCTTGGAAAATAGGAAACATGCAGTCAGAGCTCCACTTTAAAAGAACCTGTCTCCCCAGAGTACCTGAGAAAGGAATTGGTGTGATGGGGTATGTGCTGAAGCCAGCAGGGAGATCTTGAGTCCGGGGGAGCATCAGCAGCTGAGTGGTAGTCCAGCAGCCCCCGCCAGATGGAGATGTGTGTGACCTGGGAGAGTGCCTTACATCCTTGTGGAAGGCAAAGCTAGACACTTTATGAAAATAAAGGCTGCTGGTGGTGAGCTGGCTTGCTGCTGTTAGTGCTGGGCCAAGAAGAAAGGGCGGTCTGAGGCTGTGTGTAAGTGCAGAAAAAGCAATTGCAAGGCTGGTGCATGGCAGGGCGTGTGCTTGGCCCTCCAGAGCAAGTCTGTGAAGGAGGGCAGTTGGTGAAGGGAAACGTGCAGGTGTGGTTGAGAGCAGCAGGCTCCAGCCAATGGGCTGTGTCAGCACAAGAGTCCTGAAATTGCAGCTTTCGCTGCCTATGGCATATCAGCCTGGCCTGAATGTGCCCAATCTAGGGCGTATTCAGGCCAGGGTGGTAGGGCAAGCGGCATTCTGCTGCACGCAGAACTCCATGTAATTTCATGGAGTTTTTAGTTAACTCTTTGGAATTCTGCTGAGTAGAACTCTGTGAGCTTTGCCCTCCACTACTTTTTTCACTATTGCGCCCTTTGTTAGTAATATAAACAATTTCTTATGCTTTGATATTGATTCATAACAATAAAAGTATATGTCTTTGGTATATCTTAGTACTGGTTGCACTGAATATCATTGCAATATTCCTGACAGATTGTGAACTGTCCAGATACAAGCATTGTTCTTTGATTAATTAAGTAGATGAATTTCCTGCTTTTTTGTACTTCGTATATAAGAGAGTTTCCAGTGGATGTGTGCTCTTTCAGACTTAAACCCAGGTTCACATGAACATTTGGGTCACTACTGTGTTTTATTAACTTAATGTTCACCTGGGCCTGTTTGAGATTATTGATGTATAATGTGAAAAAAGGTGCAAGAATGCACCCCTGTCTGACCCCTCTATTGATGGGTAAATCCTGATGTAAAGTTTGAATAATTAGTGTACCTAACAAATGCTACAGTATGGGCATGAAGGTCCCTTAAAAAATGACTATGTCCTGGTCAACCCCAATATTTACAATGGACCTCCATAGCTTGTCTCTATTCACAGAGCAAAGGCCGAGTTGAGATCCATAAAGGCAAAGTGGATGAATCCTTTGCAGGCCACATAATATTTCCTCAGTATCATGTATAGGTTCAGGCACTAATCGATAGTTGATATACCAGACCTGAACCCAAACTGGAGAGGCAAGATGATGTTATGCACCTACACCAGAATAACAGTCTGTCAAGGAGGTCACAACCCCCAATCTTGACCACAGAATCC
Organism: Pleurodeles waltl; assembly: GCF_031143425.1. Lineage (NCBI taxonomy): Eukaryota > Metazoa > Chordata > Amphibia > Caudata > Salamandridae > Pleurodeles > Pleurodeles waltl. The sequence goes on from NC_090444.1 coordinate 671,929,283, forward strand.
ATCAAAGAGATAGATCTGTAGCATCGGAGGTTGTCCCTATCACCTATTCCAAAAATCAGGACAATGAGGGAACTAGCCCAAGAAACCGAGGGGCCCACCTTGATGGCTGCATCTAGTATGTGTGTTAGGATTGGGGTCCATAAATGAGGGTCACTCAAATACAGGTCAGGTGGAATTCCTTTCGGCCCTGCAGCTTTATTTCTAGTCAGTCCTTAAATGCCCTTTCTAACTTAATCAAGAGAAAACACCAGGTTTGATGCCTCCTTCAATGTCAGCTTGTCCCCAGAGGAACCAGATTCCCTTACCCATATAGATTACCTCAAAATGGGAGACCCAGTCCTCTGCCCGAAGCATGATGAGACAGAGATGGGGCATCGTCTGGGGCCAACCCAGGTTGGTTGATAATAGCCCAAAATTTTGCACTATTCTTGAGACACTTAGGCCCATATTTATACTATTTTAGCGCTGCATTTGCGCAGCTTTTTGAAGCAAAACAGAGCAAACTTACAAAATACAATTGTATTTTGCAAGTTTGCCCTTCTTTTGCGTAAAAAAATGACACAAATGTGGTGCTAAAAAAGTATAAATATGGGACTTAGGATTCAACAGATTAGTCCAAGCAGCATCCCTTAAGGCGTTTTTATGTCCCTTCAGCTAGGTCTTATATATCTTCCTGCAGATCAAAATATAAGTAGGAACTCCGAGGTTGGCCTTTAGAGTCTTTCTTAGGTCTCTAGAAATTAGGTAACAGCCTCTACCAAACCATTTGGGGCCTAAGGAGGGATTCACTCCAGTGTGAAGAGTGAGAGTCTCTGAATTTACACTATCGATAGGGGCAAAGGCATCTAAGACCTTTTGGGGGGCATTAGGCACTATTTAAGCACATCACAAGCTTGGTTGTACACCCAGATGACAGATTCTGATTAAAACACTCAGCAGGTACCTGATTCCACCAGAGCCTCCTAACTTGGCTTGTTTGTTTCCAAACCCCAAGAACCCTACAGACATTTTCCCTCCTCGATAGGCACTAACCAAAATTAATATAGACCTCACTGTGATTGCTAAAGTGACTGCAATCTATACCGACATCAGTGATCGTAGGATGAATAGGGGATGAAACAAAAACAAAATCAATAAATGAAGCACACCTCTACCTGTGAAAGTTTGGTTAACCCATGCCTGGTCTGAAAGAGACAGTTTTTTAAATGAGGAGGTTAAATCATACTCATATACAGATGGCATTTGAAGTCCCCTGCCAAGATGAATTGGATTGAGGCCAATTTAGTTTCCTTAAGCTTATTAAAAAAGGACTCCAACATTGACAGACTGTACACATCTTGAGGGGATTGCTTAGCATTGAAGAAATTCACCACCAACATTTTTGGAAAACCTGTACAAAAAAGTGAAATTGCTTGTAGGGCAGAGACCTCTATGACCATAACCCCAATAGAACCTTGCAGAGTTAAGGACACAAAGATAACTAGGTCGCCCTTAGCCCAGCCGACCTAGATTTAGCTGCAGGGATAGAAAACATTTTATACCCTTTCAAAAAGCATCTAGAAAGGGCCCAAGTCTCCTGCATACAAATCACATTAACACTTCTTACATAACTAATCCAGGAAGGCTCATCAAGCTTGGCTGCTAAACCTGCAATATTTCAGCTAATCAGATTAAGGGAATTTACAACAGGTGTAACAGGCTCTGTGGTGGAAATTACACTGGAACACACCCTATCCTTTTGGCGGCTGGGGGAGTTGGTTCCATGAGAGACTTCTCCTGGCCGAATGGGTAGCTTACAGCAGGTGGTGCACAAGCACCTTAGTTACAATGGTGCCTCCAGTGCCTAGGGAAGGCATGTGGTCCGTTCCGCTCACTAAACTGTCTGCTGTGACACCTGGAGCACCTTTAACCAGGGGAGGGGTTACAGACTGAACAGGGTTCAAACAATTGCCCTTAGTCTGCTCAGAACAATCCTCCTCCACGAATAGGATTTTCTCAGCAAGTGTCCCCACTAATGAGGACCAATAAAAGAAGAAAGAGAACTTACCCCAGAGAGAATTGGATGATAAGCCCTCCTTCCCACCTGGGTGGTTCCGGGTACAGCAGCTTTGTGCTTATCCATTGTGCAACTCCCCCAATGGGCCTCAGTGATGATCCAGATGAACAAGGGTGGGCCCAGTCCAATCTTATTTGAACTCTGATGGGCTCCAATGGGCCCACCCTTGAGTGGCCCGTGCTGTGGGGGATGGTGAGGCGCTCTATGCATGTAGGGGTTACATTTCCTCCTCCTTCAGTTACAAGTGGTTGCCGGTGGCGCCTCCGGGTGCAAGAAATGGTCGGACAGTTAGTCTATCCTGATGGCATGAAGCAGTCAACCACTTACAGTAGTAGTTGGAATACTATTTGGTAGTTGCTTGAGAGCACTGTCCAGAAATAAAGCATAATATTGCCCAGTAGTTCAAAGTTATTTTCATTCTTTTTCACTCATCCTGACACTTCCCATTCACATCAGTTTATTTCTGTGTCATCTTTGTATCCCTTTGGTACTTTAGCTGTGTCCAAAATCCAAATAGCTCTCTTTCTCAATACTTCTACCAATGTTCCCTAGCCTAGATATGCTCATGATAAAAAAATAATTAAGGTGTGTTGGCTTATTAAACATATGAACAATATTTTAATGTAAGAAGAAATAGCAATTTACTTTCATATAAATATTGATAATCTATGACTAACACAATTTAATTGTTAGTATTTAAATATTTAAATATATTAATTTATTTAATAAATATTATTTTTTTAAACAAAATGCAAAACTCCTGTGAACCTGAGCCTGCAAATAAGTAATTGGTATTTGTTAGTTGTAATCAAAATAATTTAATTCATTTAACAATAATGCCAATATGATTTTATTTTAAACCTCTATTATGTTCAATCGGAGTGTTTTGCAGCATTTGTGAGCAGCCATGTGTGGTCCTATAATTACTCTTAGGTTGGTTGCAGCTCAGTTAAGACTGCTTTGTGACCTTTTGGGTTGTAGGAACTTTAGAAGTGGGATTTGTGAACAGAAATGAATTTACTCTTTAGTAGGTGGGTGTTTGTATTACTATGACCATCGCCAAACCCCTCCTTATCCTTCCCTTAGCCCAACCCCTTGCTCCAGGCTCAAGCTGTTTTGGTGTAGTATTCCCCATTTTCTAACTACTCCCCTGGTCACTCACACATTTGCTACAAAAATGTATTCCTATTTGAGCACAGATCTGCAGTACATTGGCAGAGATCTCTGCGGAGAAAGAGAGGAGCTGCTGAGGTGGGAATCTCCACTTGTAGGTTGGTGAATAGAATTTTTAGTATGTGAATAGTAGTACTACTCTATTAGTACTTCATGTACTACAAAATGCAAGTTGTGAAGAAGCCTTAATGTCTTCATATGCAAAATAAAAAGATGGCAGGACAGTGTCTGCACTTTTACCTCAATTATATTATTTATGTACAGGTTAGGTTTATGTCCCAAACGTGAAGCAGTCACTGAGATGATGTTCAGAAGACTTTTTTTTAATTTGAGCAAAAATGTACAGATTGTTTCCTTTTCTCAATTTAATATAATGTCATGACGGATTTAATGGCATATTCATTATCCATCCTAGGAGGGTTCTGGTGTCTTTCTCGCATTTCCACATTTCTTAGAACATACTGGAACTGGTTACACTTCTTATTCTGGATGGCCTCTTTACAACTCACAAGTCTAGATATTTACCTTCTCTTGCATCCATCCAGTATTTTCCAGGGACGTTTGATTTAATCTGAAGATAACATGCATGTGGAAGCAGGGGTTAGAGGTGGGTTTTTCCATCTCTCAGGAGACTGTTCCCATCCTCACTACATGGAGAGATGTTTTTAAACACGACCTGGATTTCTGCTTTTTTTCTATTGGTCCTCTACTAGCTTTCTGTTTCTGTCTCTGCCATAAATCATGTTATCAATACATTTGTTAGTGTACCATTTCATTAACTGTACGTAAAGTACTTTGGATAAAAGCATTTTAGTAAATATAGAAAATAAAGAATTTTGGTCCAGATCACATCTCTAGATTTTAAATAAATCACTTAAACACACCAGCTCTACTTTTTCAATTGGTTTCTGAACAGAAGAGGTACTATGATTGAGGATCAGCTGTTAGTGTTGCCACAAATCATAGCAGGGAAATCACTAACCTAGGCCCATATTTATACTTTTGACGCAAAACTGCGCAGACGCATGACTGTGAGCCAATTTACGACACTACAAACCGGAAATGCAGCGTTTTTTGATGCAATAGCGTCAAAATTCCCCGCAAACACAGCCATTTCAGCAGAGGAGAGCCAAAATGGATCCCAGATGCCTGTACAGCCCCCAGGAAGATGACAACAGACCAGGAACCAGCCAGGAGGACCCACACAAGAACCAGGACAGGGAGAAGAAGAAAAGAAAGTGTCGCTTCAGTGCAGAGGAGCAGAAAATCCTGGTAAAAGAGGTGACGGAACACCAGCACCAACTGTTTGTCACCTCAAAGTTGCCAATCAGTAGGAGAGAGGCAACATGGCAACAAATTGTTGACAAGATTAACAGTGTGGCAGAAGTACGCAGAACAGTTATCGAGTGGAAGAAATGCTGGCATGACTGCAAGCGCAGGACCAAGTAAAAGATGGCCAGGAACAGGAAGGCAGCACTGCAGACTAGAGGTGGTAGTCCAGCACACCAGGAGCCCTGGACCACATGGAGGAGATGGTGGCAGCTGTCATACCTGAGGAGATCATCACAGGGATTCAAGGACAGGACAGCGCAGACTACCAGGAGACGACGCACATGCAGGGTTAGTCTCATGGGGAATTAAAATGCACTAATGTCAACTACAACCAGGGGGGTACCGACTATAAAATGCATGGAAGTCAACATATACATGGGGTGGCATGGGTAAAGGGGTACGGCATGGGGGCATGGCCTGTACAGAGAAAAGCTGGGGCACACCATAACACAACACCAACAACAGTTCCATGGGGGTATGCTGCCATGCCAATGATGGAGCAAAGGTAAAGCCACGCCAGGAGGGAAGAGCACAACGTCAAACTGACATCCTGTCTCACGTCAGCCACTGTACCCCCTACATTAACTAGGGCCCAATTAACAATCTCCAGCCATACCGACAACTGCAATCTAAGTGACAACATTTGCCACTACCACCTCCGCTGTGTGTGCAGCTCAAGTAGCCAATGGCAGTAATGTCCCCATGGATCATACACACCTAAATTAGAGGGTTTAGGATGACAACTTTAACAATCCCCTGAAACAAGACAAATGTTCCAGTCCTGTCAAATGTGAATGCCCATAGCTGCAGCAAACATCAGCCAATGTCATCAACATTAGGAGCTACACAGCACTAAGGTCACACCCATGCTGCATATGTCAGGGTCCATCCTGTGCCTGGGTCACAATGCAACATCCCAGATGTCATACTGCTCAGACAACAGCATTGAGGGGGAGGACACATGTAACTGGTCACTGAAATACACCTGCACAGTCAGAGGAGGAAATAGAACACTGCTATGACTATCAGGGCAATCCAATGTACCACACATTCCCCTACATAAGCTATACACATTGCCAATGCTCACATCCATTTCATGCCATAACAATGCTATGCATAGTATCCGCTACATTTCAACTACATATAAGTGGATGTGAAAGATCAGAGCATGGGGCAGGTACAGATTGGTAAGTGTGCTGCTAGTGCCATCAGAGCACCCACAGCCAGTGAAAGGTCTCACCATGAGAATGGATGTAGACAGAGGGTTGGGTAGGACAAGAAGGTGGCAAATCACTATTTGGCCAAAACCAACACCTAGAGGAGATGATGCCGACAAGTCTAATAACTTACCACAATACATGTGACATGCAGGTGGGGCATAGGCCTGGGAGAATGCCCATCTGAAAGACTGGATCAATGAACAGGAACCAAGATCACAATGTGACATAATCACAAGGCAGGCATGTCCCATCACTAATGCCACAACACAGACACACTAATTGTACCCTATTTCACTGCAGAGGACGATGGATCTCCTGCGGATATGCCTGTCCAGGACTACCCTGATGACATGGATGATGAGCTGACAAACATCAGCCACCAGACCCTCCAAGATGTCCTTGGAACCCTCCAGACCCACCTTCATTCAAAAGGAGGAGCACAGAACAAGCAACCATCACAGAGGAGCCACCCACCACCCCAATTGTAAGACCTGCCAGCTCCAATGCAGCTGAGGACTCAGATGACACAGGCACCAGCTTTGAGAGAACTGTAGTCGGAGTACAACGGGAGCTGGCCAAGAAGGTGCGGGTGGGGATGCAAAATATGGCAGCCAGCATTGAGGGGATGCATTTGTGCATGATGTCATCTGCAGATCAGGCAGCAGCCATGCAAGCGCTAACATCCATCCTGCAAGGACTACAACAAACTGTAAATGAATTCACCACTGCAGTAAGGGAGTTGCCACAACACCTCTCACCCCAAACCTTCCACTGCATGCACGAATGCAATCATGACCCCCTCGGGGCCGACCTGGCTGCCTACCATCGTGATGTGGCTGTTATTCTTAAGAACCAGCAGATCCTCCTTGCAGCAGTACTGCCCTTAAGACCTCCACAGGTAGCAGCTACCGGGATGTCTGACTCCACGTCTTCAAATACTGAGTTGTGTGTTGCCCCTTCACAACCACCACCACCAAGAATAGAGGAGGCAACACACACATCAGAAGAAGAAGACATGGAACAGATCACCTTCACACGTAAAAGTACCAGGAAGCACTAGTACCTGCCACATGGCCACCTATTACCAAGGTCCTGCGCTTTGTAACATGCCAGTCTTGCAACAACTGTACTCAAGGACTGTTCTGCAAATCACTGTATATCTTGTCAGCCTGCCTTGTGATTATCTCTCACTTACTCATTGGCAAATCCTGTCCCTCTGCACTGTCTGACACATCACTCCAGCATGTCCAATGAATTGTCCTTTAGCACTTGTGTAGGACCACAATGGAAGATGTCACTATAATGGACTCACAATCATGGACAATGTACATATAACACTACAGCACTTTTCAATAAATAGCACTTACACAACCACTTTGTCTCTGTGTAATGTGACACATCTACCGTGCAGTAGACCACGGAATTTTGCCTCCTGTCAATTTACATAGCTTGTCAATACAACTGTCCTGAAATTATGGAGTCTGCTAACTATGCACAGTGGCCTGGATTCTACCATACTCTGCCCTTCCTGAGGGTAATATCTGATGAATCGAGACACTATACACCATAATACTGTGTTGGACAGAATAATACTTCCTCAAGGGATATCTAAGCCAATAAATAGTGCCTGCAAAATGTTGCCTCCATGCAAAACTAACACATATAACATTGCCCACAAATCTAAGTGAACAGTCACCAAACTGTATTAATGGAGGTGTCTGAGTTTACATCCAAATAGGTGATCATGCTGAACAATGTAACAAATGATCTATGTGAGTCATGAACACGATACTACAAGAGTGCTTACTACCACTGACCTCATAAGGGTTTCCTTGAACATCAGACTGCAGTCAGACATAACACAGTGTCCCCAATACCAAATTTGGAAGCACTGTATGTGACATTGAAAACATACTTATTAAAAAAAACACTTTGGGATCCATAGTAACTGTGATTAGTGGTTGCAATTAATAGTCTAATCTTTGCAAGGTTGCTTTGGGGTAGCTGCCAATGTTACAGCTAATTTTGGATTTGTTTGTAGCATAGAACACAAATTGTAATACAAAAGAAATCATGTACACTCATGCCAAGGCCTTGATCTACAAGCATGTCACACATACTGTAAAGGGTTTGCTACATATTTATTAAACTGTAAAAACAGAAGAAAAAACTCAGGGAAAAGCCTTACCTACCCTAATCTACCCTAACTACTCATGACCAACAACTGTCCCTAACCAACCTAAGCTAAACTTACTTATCACATTTAACGAAACATTCTAACCATCAACCCCCACCCCCCTTATGAGACGGGACACATGGAGGACAACAGATACTAACCTAAACACATACTATCCTATACTAACCCCTTCTGTGCAGCGGATGTTATGGTTACGTCCTGCGGCACAGTGCTGCTCCCCCCCAAGGCAGGGATCGAAGGGGAAGCCCTTACCCTTCCACCACCGGCCCCCCCACCCCGCGTGACGTCAGTGCGAGCGCGCGCTGATTGTCACAGAGCCTCCTCCCTCCTCCTTTGCATTTTTCTTCCAATCATTTGGGGGAGACTGAGAGAGGCTTCAAAGGGAAGGAAAGTTATTTCCTTCCCTTTGAAGTCTCTCTCTGCGTTTTGGCAGCCGGATTGAAAGCAATCCGGCTGTCAAAACGCCCACTAGACACCAGGGATTTTATTTCAAAAAGGAAATTGGCATAAGAGAGCGACCCGTTGGTCGCTCCCGGGGGGGGGGCATTTTTTTTTAAGGCCTTTTCTGTCCCCCCTGGGGGCAGAAACCTCTATGCACCAGGGATACATTTTTTTTGTTTGTTTTGTTTTAGTTTAGTTTTTTGTTTTAGAGGTGGGGAGTGACCCCTTAGGCAAGGGTCGCTCCCATAGGGGGCATATTATATTTAGCCCATATATGCCCCCCTTGGGGGCAGATTGGCCTATTTTTATGAGGCCAATCTGCCCCCAAGGGGGACAGAAACCACTAGACACCAGGGAGTTTTTTTTTTTTGTTCGTGAATTTCACGTAAGGGGAGCGACCCCTTAGGCAAGGGTCGTTCCCCTGGGGGGCCAATTTATTTTAGGCCATTTCTGCCCCCAAGGGGGGCAGATCTGCCTATTTTAATTAGTGAGCAGAAACCACTTGGCACCGGGGATTTTTTGTTGTTGTTGTTGTTTTACAGATGGGGAGCAACCCCTTAGGCAAGGGTCGCTCCCCTGGAGGGGCAAATTGTATTTAGACCATTTCTGCCCCCCTTGGGGGCAAATCGGCCGATTTTAGGTGAATCTGCTCCCAAGGGGGGCAGAAACCACTAGGCACCGGGGATCTTTTTTTTTGCGCCGCCATGCAAGGGGAGCGAACCCGTAGGCAAGGGTCGCTCCCAGGAGGGGGTCGGGGGGGACATTTATTTTAGGCCATTTCTGCCCCCCCTGGGGCCATCTGAGCTAAGGGCCAAAATCTACAGGTGGGCACTTTGCAAAAAACACCTCTGTTTTCTGTAAAAAAAATGGGATGTGTTCGCGTTGTGTTTTGGGCCACTTCCTTTCGTGGGCGCTAGACCTACCCACACAAGTGAGGTACCATTTTTATCAGGAGACTTGGGGGAACGCTGGGTGGAAGGAAATTTGTGGCTCCTCTCAGATTCCAGAACTTTCTGTCACCGAAATTTGAGGAAAATGTGTTTTTTTAGCCAAATTTTGAGGTTTGCAAAGGATTCTGGGTAACAGAACCTGGTAAGAGCCCCACAAGTCACCCCATCTTGGATTCCCCTAGGCCTCTAGTTTTCAAAAATGCACAGGTTTGATAGGTTTCTCTAGGTGCCGGCTGAGCTAGGGGCCAAAATCTACAGGTAGGCACTTTGCAAAAAACACCTTTGTTTTCTGTGAAAAAATGTGATGTGTCCATGTTGTTTTTTGGGCCACTTCCTTTCATGGGCGCTAGACCTACCCACACAAGTGAGGTACCATTTTTATCAGGAGACTTGGGGGAACGCTGGGTGGAAGGAAATTTGTGGCTCCTCTCAGATTCCAGAACTTTCTGTCACCGAAATTTGAGGAAAATGTGTTTTTTTAGCCAAATTTTGAGGTTTGCAAAGGATTCTGGGTAACAGAACCTGGTAAGAGCCCCACAAGTCACCCCATCCTGGATTCCCCTAGGCCTCTAGTTTTCAAAAATGCACAGGTTTGATAGGTTTCTCTAGGTGCCGGCTGAGCTAGGGGCCAAAATATACAGGTAGGCACTTTGCAAAAAACACCTTTGTTTTCTGTAAAAAATGGGATGTGCCCACGTTGTTTTTTGGGCCATTTCCTTTCATGGGCGCTAGGCCTACCCACACAAGTGAGGTACCATTTTTATTGGGAGACTTGGGGGAACGCTGGGTGGAAGGAAATTTGTGGCTCCTCTCAGATCCCAGAACTTTCTGTCACTGCAATGCGTGGAAAATGTGTTTTCTTAGCCAAATTTTGAGGTTTGCAAAGGATTCTGGGTAACAGATCCTGGTCAGAGCCCCACAAGTAACCCCATCTTGGATTCCCCTAGGTCTCTAGTTTTAAAAAATGCACAGGTTTGGTAGGTTTCCTTAGGTGCCGGCTGAGCTAGGGGCCAAAATCTACAGGTAGGCACTTTGCAAAAAACACATCTATTTTCTGTAAAAAAAAATGGGATGTGTCCACGTTGTGTTTTGGGCCATATCCTTTCGTGGGCGCTAGGCCTACCCACACAAGTGAGGTACCATTTTTATCGGGAGACTTGGGGGAACACTGGGTGGAAGGAAATGTGTGGCTCCTCTCAGATTCCAGAACTATCTGTCACCGAAATTTGAGGAAAATGTGTTTTTTTAGCCAAATTTTGAGGTTTGCAAAGGATTCTGGGTAACAGAACCTGGTCAGAGCTCCACAAGTCACCCCATCTTGGATTCCCCTAGGTCTCTAGTTTTAAAAAATGCACAGGTTTGGTAGGATTCCCTAGGTGCCGGCTGAGCTAGAGGCCAAAATGTACAGGTAGGCACTTTGCAAAAAACACCTCTGTTTTCTGTCAAAAAATGGGATGTGTCCACGTTGTGTTTTGGGGCATTTCCTGTCGCGGGCACTAGGCCTACCCACACAAGTGAGGTATCATTTTTATCGGGAAACTTGGGGGAACATAGAATAGCAAAAGAAGTGTTATTGCCCCTTGTCTTTCTCTACATTTTTTCCTTCCAAATATAAGAGAGTGTGTAAAAAAGACGTCTATTTGAGAAATCCCCTGTAATTCACATGCTAGTATGGGCACCCCGGAATTCAGAGATGTGCAAATAACCACTGCTCCTAAACACCTTATCTTGTGCCCATTTTGGAAATACAAAGGTTTTCTTGATAGCTATTTTTACACTTTATATTTCAGCAAATTATTTGCTGTATACCCGGTATAGAATGAAAACCCACTGCAGGGTGCAGGTCATTTTGTGGCTCTGGGTACCTAGAGTTCTTGATGAACCTACAAGCCCTATATATCCCCGCAACCAGAAGAGTCCAGCAGACGTAACTGTATATTGATTTAAAACATCTGACATTGCAGGAAAAAGTGACAGAGTAAAACGTTTAGAAAAACTGCAGATTTGTTCACCTCAATTTCAATATTTTTATTTTCAGTTGTTATTTTCTGTAGGAAACCCTTGTAGGATCTACACAAATTACCCCTTGCTGAATTTAGAATTTTGTCTACGTTATAGAAATGTTTCCGTTTCTGGGATCCAACACTGGTTTCATGCCCATTTCTGTCACTGACTGGAAGAAGGCTGAAAGCACAAAAAATCGTAAAAATGGGGTATGTCCCAGTAAAATGCCAAAATTGTGTTAAAAAATTGGGTTTTCTGATTCAAGTCTGCCTGTTCCTGAAAGCTGGGAGGCTGGTGATTTTAGCACCACAAACCCTTTGTTGATGCCATTTTCAGGGAAAAAGCCACAAGCCTTCTTCTGCAGCCACTTTTTCCCATTTTTTTGAAAAAAAGGAAATTTTCACTGTTATTTGGCTAATTTCTTGGCCTCCTTCTGGGGAACCCACAAAGTCTGGGTACCTCTAGAATCCCTAGGATGTTGGAAAAAAAGGACACAAATTTGTCGTGGATAGCTTATGTGAACAAAAAGTTATGAGGGCCTAAGCGTGAACTGCCCCAAATAGCCAAAAAATGGCTCGGCACAGGAGGGGGAAAAGGCCTGGCAGTGAAGGAGCTAAACAAATTTATATTTTTTGTATTTTTGTATTTTTATTTTTTATTAATATTTTCTTTTGTTTTTTTTAAACACACAAGAACCCCAACATTGCCCACCACCCACCCACCCACACACTAAAAAAGTAACAGTATAAATAATCAGGACACCCCCACCCACTAACACTAACTAAACTAACAGCCTATACTAACCTGACACTAAGTCCCCTAAACCCACAAAGTATAACAATAAGGAAAGAGGAGGGAGGGGAGTGAATCATGTCCGTCAACATGTCTATAGGTTGGCCCTCCAGAGGGTCCGCTTGATTGACCGCACCTGCCAGTTTACATGTCGGACCTCCTGCCGCAGTCGACTCATTTTACACAGGACACAGTCCAATTTACGCTGCATCTCACCAAAAGCAGCAGGGTCAATAGCTGCAACTGGGGTGGTCTGGGTGCCAGCTGAGGAAGTGTGGGGCCGTGTAGTGTCCATGGCTGTGGGCTGCCCTGCAGGTGGTGCTGTGCTAGGGCCTGGAGCACTTGCTGAGGTGGTTGCCGGTACGGTGCCAGATGTTGGTGGTGCCAACTGGATGGTAGTGGTGGTGGTGCTGGTGGTGGCTGTGGTGAACAAAGAAGGGCCGCCTTGTGGGAATGCCCTCCAGGCTCCGGAGGCCCATTCATGCCGGTATCTGCGGGCCATTCTTCGGTGCTCAAACTTTACCTGAAGTATGTGCTGATACCTCATAGCCCGCCTTTGAAATTCGCGCACCTGGATGGGTGTCATATTTGCAGCGAAGACAAATAGAAAAACTAACATTAGGAACTGCATTGTGTGAAATGGCACAAGAAGTAAATCAGACAATACATATACTGTACTTATAGCAGCTCATATCATCATACAGATCATTGATTGTCCCTGAGGAAGTACATGGCAGGCCAGCCTACAAAGCTTCTATGAAACATAGCACATCCAAACCCTACAATATGGGTAACAACTGGCATGTTTAGGCATCATAGTTCTGCCGGTTGTCAGCTAACAATCATGCAGCACATCCTCTGCCAATGCCAGGGCTACAAATGTCATTGTGCAGGATGGAAATCTAGGGCCACATGAACTACAGGTTGTAAATGGACTTGCTAGTATAGCACTCATGTTGGAAAAATGAGTGTGTATACTAGGTTCAGACAAAAGATCCACTGATTTTCATGTCTGTGTACCAAACTTGTATCATCAGTCCTAGCTACACTATTCACAAACCCATGCCTATGTTTCAAGGTGGAGGGTGGAATAACAACTAAAAATTGCAAACAACATGGAAACCCAGAACGCTTAGGAAAGCAGGTAAGGTGTATCTACAAATAGGAGACAGCAAACCCTTGACCAATCCCAGCACAACACATGTCTGGAAATGCAGACCTTTGTCCACATCATATACTTCCAGAAAGCCATGACTTACAACAAACACAGAGATGCAAGAACACCCCTGGCCATGAGTTGCATGCACACCTAGGCCATTGCACTCTAGTGCCACATACTCGTAGCACTACATGTGGAGCTACATGCTGCTAGGAAGTTCAACCTACAGTTTAATAAGTATAGTAGTGAATTGGGAAGCAGAGGTCTGTGGGTAAGCAGTTAGCAGCCCCATTCTGGGAGAATGTGGGTCTAACAGGCTGACTAAATCATAGATTAGGTCCAGTGCGACTCTTGCTGATACAAGTGTTATCCACATGACTCATCCCCATTCACATTGCGGGGCCTACAGGACTGACCTAGAATCCCTAAATAAGACAAGAGGATAAGGATTGGCCACCTCAAAGATGGTGATAAAACGAAAACCCACTCATGGAACAAAACAAATGATTGCCCAGCGCATCACACCTTGCTATGTGTTCAACAGACAGGAGTCCATCATACATCACCAGCAAACACAACACATAACAGACATATCAACGCTTACTGGAGTTGTCTGGGTCCTCGAATGTAGCCACCTCGCCAACAGTGTAGGGTGCGGGTCCACCTCTAAGGCATGGAAGGGAGTAATGTGCTCAAATTCTGTGCACTGTCCAACAATTCCAAAGACAAATACAATGTGTAAGATTACATAAGTAAGTAAAGCCCTCAGACATGATGATACTGCATCCGATATAGCACGTCTAACATGTACATACCATGGGTCTCCTGTGAGTTTTACACACATATCTGCCCACATTCAGTGGACCTAACTATCATGTGGTGGCAAACATGCTCCTTCATTAGTGAGCAGACATAATAATGGAGTGTATTCATCTCATCATGTGTATCCAAAAGAGACATCCAAAGCCACTTTCCTTGAGCAGTGCATTACCAGTCAAACAGCCATTGTGCCCATGACAAATTTATGACACACAGGTACAATGTACAGAAGGGCAGGTACAGTTGTAAGCCCTCATTTTGTTACAGTTTCTTCATTTGATGTGGCCCAGCTATGATGAGTTGCACCAACCATAGAGATATGAACCCATGTGCATACCTTTGCCCAGCCATCCGTAAACGAAAGGTGGAACAACATCATCATCAATTTACTTTATTCGGTACAAAATAGACCATAAAAGACATCCAATAAATACAAACATACAAATTTCATGATCATTAAATTAATAAAAACATTATTGATACGTATTTCGAATTCCAAAAGCAGCATATATAACATTTAACACAGCCTGTATTATGTCTACATTTCCCAGGTTATGTAAATAAAGGTAAGCAAGCTGGGTAGTTCTAATACTTTTAGATAAAAATAACAGACGTAAAAACCTTTTTCTTGGGATATCATAGAAAGTGCAAAAGAGTATAAAGTGCAAAGTGCTTTGGGATGTCTTTCCATCGCAGCAGCATGGTGGAAGATTCTTAAACCAAGTTCCACGTGTAGGAAATGCTACCAGGTAATGTAATGTATTCAGGCGTAGCCTAGTAAGTAAGAACCTATGTCGCTCAAGGCTGACAGTAGTCAAATATAACATTAGGAGCAATTGCTGTATCTGGTTCCTCGCCTGGATTCTATCTGTAGCCAAAATCGGCTCCAAATCATACATTTTCTGCCAATATATTTCCTTTACCTTTTTGATATCCCGCTTTGTCAGAAGATCCGTCTGAAACAAAAGGTCCCATAGTCCTAAAGAAAGAAGAGAGGAGTGAAAATATCTGAGCCAAGGTATGTCCAATGGTCGTGATAATAAAAGGCAATCCTGTATCTCCCTTCTACATAAAGAAGCTTCCGGTTTTGACCAAATTTTTATCCATAGTAATATGGGTTGGAGCTTTATATAGCTGGATATGCATCTCAGACCTACTTCTTCGTGGCAGAACGTTACTGAAGTTGATTGCGAGACTGCTAATAGCCTTCTTAAAAACTTATTTTCTACAATCTGGAGGCTCAAGCATTCAGCATATCCCCAAACCCCAGCCACAAATGTCACGATAGAGAGACATTTGCTAGAAAAGACAGTCATCATCTCTTTTACAGGTTTGTGTCGCAACCTTTTCGCAAATCTAAAAACTGCTTCTATGGCTTTCTGAATATATTTACTAAAAGTTTCCAATCAAAATCTACATCACTGAGAACCCCAGGTACGTGAAATGTGGGACCTTAAGTATTTCTTCCCCATCTAAGACAATTTTTTTAGTTTTTGCTAGCATAGGCCCAGTCTTCATCACAAATTAATTAGATCTATTGGTTTTAAGACCAAGATTTCCTAATAAAGTATTAAAAGCATTCAATAAAATCCGAAGACCATTTGCTGTCCTTGAAATGAGTACAGCGTCATCCGCATACAATAATACTGGAATTGGGGAGTTATTAATAATTGGCAAATCCTTCCCCAGTTCACAGAGAGATCTCTCTAGCCCATTTATATAAAGAAGAAAAAGAAAGGGGGCCAGCACACAACCTTGTCTAACCCCCCTTAGTGAGGGGAACTTCTCTGTTAAACCACCCTCCTGAGAGTAGCGAACGTGAGCCGATGTGCAAGCATGAAGTCTGCTAAGTAGGACGATTATATCTTTGTCCACCCCCATATTTAACATGACCGTCCACAGTTTCTCTCTATTGACTGTGTCGAAAGCACAAGACAAATTCATAAATGCTAAATGTACACACCCCTTTTTGACTTTCGTAAATTTTTGGACTATAAGAGTCAGGTTAAATGTTTGTTCTACTGTACCCAACCCAGGCCGAAAGCCAAATTGCACTTCTGAAAGACAGTGAGATTCAGTTGCCCAGTTTTCCAACTTATTTAAAATCACTCGACAAAGGATTTTAACTGAACTGTCCAACAGATAAATTGGTCGACAGCATAAAGGATCTTCCCTGTCCCCCGTCTTGAAAATCAGGACGATAATCGCCTCTCTCCAAGTATCTACTAGTGGGCCTGTCATAACAGATCTCAAAAAGTTGGTGAGCAATGGCCCCCAAAAATCTGAAAGCGCATTATATAAATCAGCAGGAATTTTGTCTGGGCCAGGGGCTTTCTCAGGAGGGCAATCTTGAATAGCCTGTTTTATGTTAGCTACACTTATAGTATTACTAAAAGCCGCACTGATCAAAGCATTTCCTATTGGCATAAGACAATTCATATCATCTTGTTGGACATTGTTCTCCATTGCAAAAGTTTAAAAAAAAAAATCCACCCAGGTTTGAGCTGGAATGACAGTATCCATAGTCATTTCATGCTTACCATTCAGCAATGGAGAGTTAACCACTCGCCAAAATGCAATTGTATCTTTATTTTTGCTTGCTTCGATCAATTCCTCCTAGGCAGACTCGCTTAGTTCAGCCTTCCTAATAGCAAGTGTTTCCTTATACCTCTTTCTTGCAATTTTGATTGCTTTTCGATCTTAAGGAGATGCATTAGTTATTGTCTTTCGATTTTTTAGGGATAGGGTACATGCATGATTGAACCATCGAGGGCCTTGTATTTTATTAGTGCCAGAGCACTGTAATTTTTCAGCTTTGTTAAAGAAGAAAATGCATAGACGATTTTGTGGGGGGCATATCTTCACTTAAAGTTGTCATAACGTCTGACAATTTATTCAGCATTAAATCTTTAAAAAAGCTTTTACTATCTATTTTTCCCCGTTTAATTGTAAGACCCTTTCGGGCTGAAAACTTCATATCTGGATGTCGTTTCTCTATTCTCGGGTCACTCTTCAAACCTATGTTTATTTCAATAGTTAGAGGGTTGTGATCACTAATACAGGTTGGCGTCACCCTAAACTGCCTGAAAAAGGGGGTTAATTCTCTGGAATAAATAATAAAATCAATAATGGTGTGAGCATCTCCTCTTATAAACATCGGTACCCCCTCTGAGACTGATATAGGAAAAAGCAGAGAGTTAGCTGTTATCACACAGTTAAGAGCATTCCCATAAGGAGAATGTTTAAAGTGCTGAATAGGACAATCATTTTCAGCGAGGAGCCCACAGCAGTCTAAATACTCTGGTTCACACAAATGAGCTTTAAAGTCACCAACCCATATTATTCTTAGGTCCTTTTCACTAGAATTCATTGTCTTGTGTATTGTCATGTCCAAGTTACCAACCACACTAGTGTCCGAGTTGTCAAAGGTATTGTTATAATAATTAATCAGCAATATATCAAATGGCTCAAATAACTTCAAAATTAAGGCCAAGAAAAAGGGGGATGTACCCACGACACGCACATCCACCCTCTTTACCAATACTGATACAAAAGTAACCAGACCTCCCTTAGCCCTACCCACAGAGGTCTTAATTGCAGGGACACTATGGGGGTCATTCTGAGTTTGGCTGGCGGCGGGCGCCGCCAGCCAAACGGGAACCGCCAGAATACCGCCAGAATACCGCCAGAATACCGCCAGAATACCGCCAGAATACCGCCAGAATACCGCTGCGCGGTCAAAAGACCGCCGCGGTCATTCTGAGTTTCCCGCTGGGCGGGCGGGCGACCGCCAGAAGTAAGCGGGAAACCCCTTCCCACGAGGAAGCCGGCTCCGAATGGAGCCGGCGGAGTAAGAAGGGTGTGCGACGGGTGCAGTTGCACCCGTCGTGATTTTCAGTGTCTGCTATGCAGACACTGAAAATCTTAGTGGGGCCCTGTTAGGGGGCCCCTGCAGTGCCCATGCCATTGGCATGGGCACTGCAGGGGCCCCCAGGGGCCCCACGACACCCGTTACCGCCAGCCAGGTTCTGGCGGTCAAAACCGCCAGAACCAGGCTGGCGGTAAGGGGGTCGGAATCCACATGGCGGCGCTGCAGGCATTCCCCAGGGCAGCGGAAAACCGGCGGGACACCGCCGGTTTTCCGTTTCTGACCGCGGCTGTACCGCCGCGGTCAGAATGCCCATGGGAGCACCGCCAGCCTGTTGGCGGTGCTCCCGCGGTCGTTGGCCCTGGCAGTCCATGACCGCCAGGGTCAGAATGACCCCCTATATGTGGTATAACCATTAATATATGGAGGCTCTATAAGCCACGTCTCTTGGCAGCAAATAAAAAGGTTTTCTGTCACTAATTTTAGCCAATCAAGGTTTCCCATTTTTTATTTTAATCCTGCCACATTCCAAGAAATAATCCCAGAAACTGTCATATCATGTATATAATAGACTCCCTTAGATTGCAAAAAGGACTGATGCAATGTGTTTATCTCCAGAGTCCCCTGTAAGGGTGATGCAGTTGCTAGTGGTCAGTCTAACTGCTCTAAAGAAGCCAGGGGCTCAAATCTGTTAGACAGCATCAGGGCGGTATCAAGTGGTTCAGAGACACCAAGGTGGCTAAAATTCTGTTTTCCAGGGTGATTTAAATCAGATGGACAGGACTCGGGTGAAGAGAGAATAAACTTGGATAGTCGTTGTACTCTTATAGACCCTGCAGGTAGCATTAAAGTTGAAAAGTGGTGATGGAAGGCATTGACTATCCAGGGGCTCCTAAAGTTTATAATTATGCAATCCTCTTGTGAAGACTTATGGGATAAGCCAACCCAGGGGACCCTTCTTACAGTTAAAATGTCCTTGCAAAAAACTACCCTCTTCCCCGAATACTTTCCTACCCAATGCGTCACTTTGTTTAACAATGATGCATGAGACTCATAATGCGAGTTTCCTAGTGTATGGGCAGTTTCCAGAATTAAAATATAGAGAACACATGCCAGTGGGATCCTTGAGTAAGTTGTTTGAGTTCTAATAGTCACTTGGCCCTCAGAATCCTCCCACTTATCTGTACCCCCCTGGGATTGTACATTTATAGAATTATGTATTGCCACTAGATTCAAGGGCTTAGAAGCTCAATTCTGGATGGGATTTGGCCTATGTTTTTGATATGACAGGGTAACCGGGGCTGGTGGGCGCACAAGGTCAATATGGTTAATCTGAGATTCAACCCTCAGTGGTGGTGGGTTTGTTGTCATTGATATAGAGTTAACCTTCTCCTCGAGGACAGCCACTTTCTCCAGAACCAAAGAACATAGCTTCTTTATATCCCTGATTTGATTTTTAATCTGGCTAAAACAGTCATTAGGGAGCTCCAAGGTATTACTGTCTCTTATCTGTTTTCCCATAGTTCTTTTTAATGGGTTGGATTGTAGTTTCCCCTTTCTCTTCTCCATTCCTACTGAGTCCTTTTCAGGTACATAAGATTTTACAGGAGGCAAGGCTGGATCTGAAGAGGGGACTCTAACATGAGGAGAGGTCACTTGCCTACTTTTTTTGGGGGGGTGGACTCTCGGAGGTCATGGAAATAATTAAATCAACTCGGGGATCCTTATCCATTATTACACAGGGATTCCCTGTCCTTGTCCTGGTTAGTGGAGATTTTACATAGGGAGTCCTTTCTTCCCCCTCACCTTTCCCTATTTTCTCAAGGAATGACTCTAAAGTAGCTTCCACTCTCCCTATCTCCGACTCAATGACACCCATCACGGAGGTAAGATAGCTAGTTATCAACCTTGGGGGAGGGGCCTCCTTGATGTGGCCCCTCCTCCCACAGTCTCCTTTTCATTTCCCCATCAGGGCAAGCTAATCCTTACTTGGAAGGGCTAGTCACAACTTCCTGCCACAAAGAAACCCAAAAGTTATGGTCCTATGGCCCTCACCGACTCCTAGTACACGTATAAATCGACAGGACACGGAGTGTCTACAAAAAAACTTCTCAAATACCTAAGATGACAGAGACTTCTCCTTCTCCTCCTTCGATGGGCACTATTTTGTGATTCTATCCCATTCACCGGGGCCCAAGAAAAAGGATTAAAAGGGGGGGCCCAGCCCAGCTTCTTCCTGTCGATGACGGGCGAAGGACGGGCCTGCCCTTGGCCCGGGCTTTGCCCGGGCGCCACCCGCACGCGTCCCGCGAGGTGGGAGCATGATGAAAAGTTTAAAGGGCTCCCCTCCACCCCCAGCCGCAGTCCAGCGCATCCCGCGAGGTGGGAGCGCGATAACATTTTTAAGGGCTCCTCTCTGCCTCCAGCCTCAGTCCAGCACGTTGTGGAACAACAAACACGAAATACCAGTCTAAGATGTTAGCTGAGGGCAGCTTGAACTTGTCCCCTATGTCTCCAAATCCAGATCTGACATGTATCCGAAATGACGAAGGGCCACAATAATCCCTAAGATTTTTAGAATTGATTGCTTTCCTTACAAACTCACCGGACACACATGAGACATATGTTTGGGCCACATTGCTATCATCAATTGACGTGAAGCCTGCACTCATTTTCAGCATCATGTAGTGTTTCAAAAGTCAGTCTAGCTGTTGCGTCAACAAACGTTGGTAATGTTTTGGAAAATCTATACCTCACAGGCAAATGTGACCTATATCTATACATAATTGGCTCCTGATTTGTGTTGCTGTTTGACACAAAGGCAGCACCAACTTAGATGAAGCAAAAGTATTCAGTAAGTTTGCTAAGCACTTGCTTCCTAACAGCTAGCAAATGTGGTCCTTAACATAGTACATAAATTACCCTGTATGTTTCCAAAGCATTCCACACACTCAACAACATTGCCTGCAGATATTGTACAAATCACCTTATGTCACTACAGAGCATTTAATCGTGCACATGTACATGATTTGTACTCACCAACAAGGCCACCAATCACAATGCCCAGGTGGTCCAGCAGATCTTTCTTCCTGGAGATGAGGTTAGCCCAGCGGTGCTTCAGCTGGTGGTCATTCCTTGGTGTCCGATAGATGTGTTGCAGGTGATGCAATACCTTACCCCACCAGAGCCTCCGTGCCTCAGTGTGATACCCCTGTATTACCCGCCCACCTGCCTCAATCATAAGGGGGAGGAAATGGCACACCAGCCATATGAAACCCCCAAGCTCCTCCTCACCCATCTTGCCAAGACGAGGCCTACCCAACATCTTAGCAGAAAAAATTGAAATAGGGGATAAAGGGGAACATAGGAGAATAGGGGGAAAGTAGAATGTAAAAAACTTAAACTAAACAACTAAAACAGCCCAACTATACCCAAGCTATCACTACCCACAACAGACTCCCCAAAACAACAAAGACAATACAATACAAGACAATTGTACACAATAAACACTCAGACAGGATACAACAACAATATTTTATTCACAAAATGACAAGTAATGGACCACACAGGAGAAAAAAGCACAATTTGCCAGACAAAACTCTCAACACAGCCACATAGTCCAGAAGAATCACAGACTGCAAAGTGAAAGTGAAAGTCATCCCACTGTACATAATCTGTAACCAGGATATCCTATTACATCACTTCCTGCCTAAAATGAAGGACGTTTTTATCGTTATGCGTCAAAACATTTTGACGTATACAGTCTGGGTGTCATTTTTTTCGACGCACAGGAGTAGAAATGAGCCCGTATTCATTTATGTGGAAATAGTCCAACACTTAACCAATTTTCTGAGGTATAGTGTGGAAGAGTCAATAGTGTTTTCAGGGCAATATGCGTAGTTTTTTGGTCATAAGCATAATTTTGTGACGCTTGTGCGTCATTTTTTGATGCGTATGCATCAAATTTTCAGGGCATTAACTGGGTTTCAGTCATTTTACCATTTTAATGTTATGTAACATTTGTGACACAACTGAGATAGGCTGATTGCACCCACTTTGGTCTTGACGGTGTATGGGCACATGTGAGACATCATACTGCTGCGGACCATGATCCGCTACTTCATTAATAGGATTTTCACTCTTAGCTGATGCACTAGATGGCCATATGTGTGGCCTACATATACGTATTGCACAAATTGGGCATGTTTGGCGTCAGAAGAGGATAGCAATGTGACGCACATAAGTACAATACCTCAATGCCTATGTCTCAATGTGTGTGCATTGGCTACTAATGTAGTTGTTGACCCAGTATGTGTGCATCACAAGATGCATTATTGCAAATATGCTTGTATGAATGTGAAGTCAATGTGTCCAAACCTTAGATGCAAGTCAGTGTGGAAATGAGAAAGGACATGTGTTAGTCATACATGTAGCAACATCTGTTGTGTGCACTTCCAAGATTTTGGGTAACGTAGACAACACAAATGACAAAGCATGCACTGGATAGATGGCAGACGCTTGTTCATGTCAATGGTCCAAAAGTTGCCCATCACATGTCCTGGAAATTTGGATACTGCTTCCTAGGCACTTGTTGGTGAACCCACCATGAGTCAGGCACATGTACAGACTAAGTGGGTACCATTTATTGACATGGAAAGCCAAAGGTGACCCACAACTGCAATATCACCCCACAGTTGTGGTCATATGACTGAGCCACAACTCTCCTGTGGAAGAGGTCGACCAGCAGGCGAGGCAGCACGTGGCCACATATTTCCAGTGATCAATTGCACAGAGGTGTCTGGTTCATGTGTGTGGTCCAATATTGATCCTGGATATTTTTAGGGGTCTATGTTGTCCCAGTTACATCCAGGTCTCATCATGAGTCAGTGGCGGCTATTCCCGTATCTACTGAGTATCCTTCGGAGATCAATGGAAGTAAAGCCAATGAGGACATGAGAACCTACATGGGGATGGTCCCACCCTGTCACTGAAGACGTTTTATGAGACTGTCAACAGGGCAACCTTGGTGTGCTGAGTGAGGTCATATCTCAGGAGTCATGTGCCGGCAGGTGTCATTACAACATTTGTACACAGGTTGACCTGTAAAGTTCCCACTGCATCTGGGAACATCATAGCCTCTGTCTTGATTAATCTTGCAGTTATTCAGCAGGCACAGGCCATCAATATGTTGGGAGCAATCTGATTCAGCATGTGAACTGTCTGGGTCCTAACATGTGTGGAATTTTCATGCACATTATCAGAGGTTGCTGGTTCTGCTGGAGGCACCATACCCAATCCCTGTATACGGCCCTGGTACACTGTCACACTTTGTCACTCATGCATACATGAGACCCAGACAAGGGATAGGCCATGATTTGGTTATTTGGAGACAGGTTTACAATTATGGTACAATAAAAAAGCAGATTATGCTATACAGTGTATTTGAGTATGCATTGAGGAAGCACCTGACAAAATACCCCCAGAGGAATGTGAGGGTTGGGAAAGCAAGTATGCTACATATTTAGCCACAAGGAACCTTTAGGGTAACGCACAGACAGGTGCCAGTCAGGCTGACAGGCCTGGACAGGGTCAATAAGGATTCTGCAATTTCACAAGGTACATACTCAGTGGTCTGACTAAGACTGGTCGGAGGAAGAACAAGACAGTTGACATGGAAGACTGTGTTTGTCCTGTGTTTTGGAAGGTGACACATAAACCCAAGGGCTGTGTTACACAGCTTATTTTTCTAGCAATGCATAACAGTGTAATCGATAAAATGGCAGCTTCTATGCTGTTCCAAGCATCTGCAAGGGCAGTGCATTTTCAAATGGGTGGTCTGCATGGAGATGCTCACAGATGTGTACTGCATCAGTTTCTCACAAGTCCTGTAGGCAAGATTTGAGTTCAAATGGTCAACAGTACCTTTCACATGGGACGCAATCTAGAGGTGATAACAGGGCTTAGAAACTACAAGCCAGTGCATTATTTGACCTGACGTCCATGGAGTCAGATGTACAAGGACTATGGCATACCATACGAAAGGTGAAGCACACTATATTAATATTGTTAGGCTGTGTGTGTGTAGAGGGGGGAATATCTGGGTACACATATTACCATTCCAGGGACCTTTTAAGACAGGTGGGGTGAGACCAGGAGCATGGATGTGTCAGGAGTTAGGACATGGGCTGACACGTACATGGAATGTCATGTTCGCAATGCTTGTCTTAGGTGTGGCACTTGTGCTGTCTATGTTCTGCTGATATGGAACTATAGTCCTTGCAAAGATAGGTGCTGTACGACTTACTACTGTCACGGGTCTGGTCATACATTCCTGTTACCAATGCAATAGCACATCCACTCATGTATGAGGCATTTCTTACCCTTATTGACGGATGGTGTCTTAGTAGTGTGCCATATGCTTTGATGAACCATGTTACCAACATGTATGTGTGAAATAGGTGTGGTCCTCCGCTATTGCCCTTCAAAGGTGAAACGTTCAGGATATATGTCATTTACAGTGTGTGTGTGTGTGTGTCTGTTGTATAATACGCATCAGAATTGCTTTGGAAATTTCTGTGTCCTGATCGGTATGCCAACAATGCTCCATGAAGCTACACTCTTATTCTGATAGTTAGAGATAAAGGTGAGCAAAAATGACTACCCAGACTATGATATGGTGATTATTATCAGTGTTTATTTACATATGTTGCTACAGTGGTGATGGTGAGTTGTTTCAAAAGAAATTGTTCACAATATGTTGGTGCCTATGCAATCCAGCAAGCTGTGTTTTGTTGTTCCCCCTCATGTTGCAGGCTAGCATCCTCCTCTTCCTCCCCTTCAGGCATTTGTGGCTCTGGTTCTAATAGGGGAATGTTCCTTCATATACAAATGTTGTGCAGGATGGCACATGTTAAAAAGTTCTTACAGACCATTTCTGGTGAATATAGGAGGCTGCCACCAGTGATGTCAAGGCACCTGAATCTCGACTTGAGGATACCAAAGGTCCTCTCGACTATGGTGCGTGTCCTCCTATGTGCCTCATTGTAGGTACGCTCTGCTGCAGTGCTTGGGTTGCCAAATGGTGCCATAATCCATGGCTAGATCCCATACCCCTGATCAGCTGAAGGAGAAAATGTTTGGGATCATGTTGACGTAGCTTGCCCCATTCATATCACCTTGCATGGCAGTAGTTGTCTTGTGTTGTCTGTGGCTCTTTGTGTTATTGTGTTGATTCCTAGGCTTCTAGGATTCACCATCTGCATTGGGTTGTTTCCTTGGCTGAACAAGTGTTTGCCTGATGACCGGTTGTCAGCAGTATGTTTTGGGATTTGCAGTACAGTGTGCACTCCCTTGCATTGTGACTTGTGATACAGGTGTCCCTGTGTCTTCACTGGGGGTGAGATGATAGTTCCATACACAGGTTCAATTTGACAGTGGTGGTAACACGTTAGCATCTATGTACCCTGGACATCCCATATCTTTAGACATATGCAATGGATTAATTTTAACATCAGTGAGATTCTTACATGTTGCAAGGTGACAATTGGCCAAACCTCTCCATACGTTGTGATAATTGACGTCTTGACATTAGACTGTACACTAATTTCAGATGTGTGACACGTTCAATGCAGACCTATCAAACATGGCTAGCGGTGTCACAACCTCAGTGTGTTCCTGTCCACATGTTGCTGTTGTGGTGTATGTGTTGTGTGTCCTGGAGGGTTGCTGTGCAGTGTGTATATAAGTAGGTTTCTGTACTTAACAACAAGTAGTCCATTGCCATATCGTCCCTCCTGGAAGTGTTGATTGATGGTACAGTGATGGAAGATGAATGAGTCATGTACACTCCTAGGATACTTTGCCACGATATTGGTGAACAATCCTTGGTGATCCACAATGGCCTGCACATTGATGGAGTGTGTGTGCTTCCTGTTGCGGTATAGGTGTTCAGTTGCAGCAGGTGGCACAAGGCATACATGTGTGCAGTCAATGGCACCAAGGATGTGTGGGAATCCATTAGTGAGGCAAAACCCCTGTTTGGTCTCCTGTTGCTTCTGCTGTGTGTTTGGGAAGCAGATGTGGCGGGTGTGGGTCCGATGATGGCATCCAGTACTTTGGGCAAGAAGGCGGAGAATGATGGCTGTGATATCCCAGCAACCAGGGCGTCAGTGGTTTGAAAGGAGCCAATTGCCAACATGTGTAGTACAGCTATCAGCTTGGTTTCTGTTGGGATGGTGCAGGTGTCAGCAAGCTGGGTGCCAACTGTGGCTCAAAATTGCGCAGCAGCTGCTGAATGGCTTGCCAGTTCAACCTGTACCTCTGGATGATGTCATGTTCCCTGAGGCAATGAAGGGTTGTCCTGGTGCGGAATATCCTCTCCTGCCTTCTGCGTTGCCTTTGGGTCCCTGCTGGTGTTGTGGTAGCTGCTGTTGTTGTTGCTGTGCTCTGCGTCTGCGAGCACGCTGGATGAGAAGCATCTTCATGTCTCCCTTTTGCTGCTCTGCTGTTGCTTCTGTGTGTTCTGATTAAATACCGGCGTGTGTGCCCAATTTTAACGCCTGCCCTGACCCAGGCGTTAATTTTTGACGCAAATCGGACTGTGCGTCATTTTCCGCCTCCGCTTCCCGGCCGTGCGAGATTTTTGCCCGGAAGCATAAATATGACGCATGGGCGTTTAAGTTATTTTTTGGACGGGAACGCCTAGCTTGCATATGATTTACACAAGGCGGTTTCACGCATCCAGAAAATGATGCACACAGCGGGATTTTGACGTCCTCGGGCGTCAAAGTTTAAATATGGGACAAGGTTTGCGCCGAATATGCGTCAAAATCTTTGACGCACATTCGGCGCAGACGGAGTATAAATATGCCCCCTAATGTTTACCATTAAGTTCACTGCTCAAAAAGGGTAGGCTGGGAGAAGAAGAACAAGAAATGTAAAATATTTTACTTTGAAGCACTCCTATTGTGAATTCAGTTTCCAGTGTTCATCATACATACTTTCAACTTTAGTTAGAAAAAATGAAAATTCTAATAAAATAAGGCCATGCATAATATAACAGTTTTTTTACAGTCAGAAATGTAGGGTTGGAGCATAGGGGTGTAGCAATGCAAAAAACGTAGGGCCTTATTTACAATATTCTGCTGCATGTCTTGCTTCGCTGCCCTGCATCAAAAGAAAAGGGCAGGAATGTGCCATGTTTATGAGATACAGTGCTTAACTGTCCTCTTCAACTGTGCTGGCACACAATAGGCAACCATGCACCAACACAGGCACCTTTGCACCTGCATAATGGTGCAAAGATGTCTGCATTGTAGGAATTTGAAGAAAGGGGCACTTTCAAACACAAAAACAATCAATGGAGGGAGGAAGAATGCAGCACACACAGAAAGAGAACAAAATGAGGAGAAATAAAGTTATTTCTCTATGTTACTCCTCTACTAGGAGACATAGGCTTTTGATGCACTCCCAGGTTTACAAAACCTTGTTAACCCCTCCGCTACCAGGCCTTTTCCCCCTCAGATGCCAGGCCTTTTTTTGGGCTATTTGGGGCAGTTTGCGCTTAGGCCCTCATAACCTTTTGTCCACATAAACTACCCATGCCAAATTTCTGTCCTTTTTTCCAACATTCTAGGGATTCTAGAGGTACCCAGAGTTTGTGGGTTCCCCTTGAGGAGACCAAGAAATTAGCCAAAATACAGCAAAAATGTTGTTTTAAAAAGAAAATGGGAAAAAATGCTGAAGAAGAAGGCTTGTGGTTTTTGCCCTGTAAATGGCATCAACAAAGGGTTTGCAGTGCTAAAATCACCATCATCACAGACAGAATTAAATCAGAAAAAAACATTTTTCAACACAATTTTTTACTGGGACATACCCCTTTTTTTACTATATTTTGTGCTTTTAGCCTGATTCCAGTTAGTTACAGAAATAGGTGTGAAACCAATCCTGGATCATGGAAACCTAAACATTTCTGAGAAGTAGACAAAATTCTGAATTCAGCAAGGGGTCATTTGTGTAGATCCTACAAGGTTTCTTTTTACAGAAAATAACAGCTGAAATAAAAAAAATATTGAAATTGAGGTTAAAAAAACAGCCATTTTTCTCCACGTTTTACCTGTAACTTTTCCCTGCAATGTCAGATTTTGGAAAGCAGTATACCGTTACGTCTGCTGGACTCGTCTGGTTGCAGGGATATATAGGGCTTGTAGATACCAGAGCCAATAAATGAGCTGCACCTTGCAATGGGATTTAATTCTATACCCTGTATAAAGCAATTCATTTGCTGAAATATAAAGAGTGAAAAATAGGTATCAAGGAAACCTTTGTAATTCCAAAATGGGCACAAGATAAGGTGTTGAGAAACAGTGGTTATTTGCACATCTCTGAATTCCGGGTCCCCATATTAGCATGTGAATTACAGTGTATTTCTCAAATAGACATTTTTTTACACATTCTTTTAAATTTGGAAGGAAAAAATGTAGAGAAAGACAAGGGGCAATAACACTTGTTCTTCTATTCGGTGTTCCCCCAAGTATCCCGATAAAAAAGGGTACCTCCCGTATGTGGGTAGGCCTAGTGCCTACGAAAGAAAACGCAATAATAATAATATATGGTCGATACAAGGGGGAAGTAAACCTAGACTTCCATGGCAATTTTTTTTATTACTCTTAAATTCAGTTCATCCAATCTCCTTGGGTTAAATTTAAAGGTGTATTTCTTTTATCAAACTTAATTAATCTCATCATGAACGTAATATTATCAAGAGAAGATATATAAAATTCTAGGTGCTCCTGTATTTACAAACACAGTGAAAGTGAATATTGTGAACGACTGCGCCGACCGCCTTGCTCCACTCAGAAAACCCTCCAACAACCACATCAACAGAAAAGCCACCTGGTTCACCGACGACCTCCAAACCTCCAAACGCCACTGATGAAAACTCAAGCAAATATGGCTACTCGAACGCACTCCAGACAACCACACGGCACTCAAGGATGCCACACGCAAACACCACCAACTCATCAGGCTAGCAAAAAGATCCTCCTTCAAAACCCACCTAGAAAACAACGCCCACGACTGCAAAAGAACTTTTCAGCATCGTAAAAAAACTCTCCAACCTAGACGCCACCATCAACGACATCTCCCCCTCCCAAGAACTATGCGACGCCCTAGCAACCGCCTTCCACCAAAAACCACAGACATCCACGACAGCTTCAACTCCCATCACACTACGGACGCTCCTACCCCACCCAGCCGACTGACCTCCTGGACCAACATCAGCGACGGCGAAACCCGCAAGACCATGAACTCCATCCACTCCAGATCACCATCAGACCCCTGCCCACACCACATCTTCAACAAAGCAGACACAGCCATCGCACCACACCTACCGAAAGCCATCAACATCTCCTTCGAAACTGCAAGACTGAAAGCTGGAAACATGCCGAAATCAACGCCCTTCTCAAGAAACTAAAGGCAGACCCCAAGGACCTGAAAAACTTCTGGCCCATCTCTCTGCTCCCTTTCCCGGCAAAGGTCATCGAGAAAATCATCAACACTCAGCTCAGTCGGTACCTCGAAGACAACAACATCCTCGACCCCTCGCAGTCCGGCTTCAGACGCAACTACAGCACCGAATCCGCCCTCCTCGCTGCCAAAGACGACATCAGAAGCCACCTCGACAATGGAGAGACATCAGCCCTCATTCTCCTAGACCTATCAGCCGCCTTTGACACTGTCTGTCACCACACCCTAAAATCCCGCCTCCGCGCACCAGGAATCCAGGACCAGGCCCTCGAATGGACCACATCCTTCCTTGCCGGCAGAACCCAAAGAGTCCGCCTTCCCCCGTACCAATCCAAAGCCTTCAACATCATCTGCGGCGTACCCCAGGGCTCATCCCTCAGCCCGACGCTGTTCAACATCTACATGGCCCCCCTCGCACAAGTGGCCCATCAGCACAACCTCAACATCATCTCCTACGCCGACGACACCCAACTCATCCTCTCCCTCACCAAGGACCCGCACACCGCCGAAATCAACCTCCACGAGGGACTAAAAGCCATCGCCGATTGGATGAGAGACAGCCGGCTAAAACTAAACTCGGACAAAACAGAGCTCCTCCTACTTGGATGCTCCCCCTGTGCCTGGGACAACTCATGGTGGCCGTCCACGCTGGGTCCCCCACCGACACCCACCGACAGCGCACGAAACCTTGGCTTCGCCCTCGACTCCTCACTATCCATGTCAAAGCAGGTCAGCGTCATCTCCTCCTCCTGCTACAACACCCTCCGCATGCTTCGCAGAGTCTACAAATGGATCCCAACAGAAACAAGAAAAAACTGTAACCCAGGGCCTCGTCAGAAGCAGACTCGACTACGGCAACGCCCTCTACACAGGCATCTCATCCAAACTCCTCCAACGCCTCCAACGCATCCAAAACACCTCCGCCCGACTCATCCTCAACATCCCTCGCCACTGCCACATCACCCCCCACCTAAGAGACCTTCACTGGCTTCCCGTCAACAAGAGGATCACCTTCAAGCTCCTCACCCACGCACACAAGGCACTCCAAAACACCGGACCATCATACCTGAACAGCAGACTCAGCTTATACACCCCCACTCGGCATCTCCGCTCCGCTAACCTCGCCCTTGCCTCCATCCCCCGCAACCGACGCAAATTTTCCGGCGGCAGATCATTCTCATACCTCGCCGCCAAGACCTGGAACACCCTCCCGCTGGGTCTATAACAGACCCAAGACCTTCTTTCCTTCAGAAAACTCCTCAAGACTTGGCTCTTTGAGCAGTAGCAGCAAGCGCTTCGAAACCCTCACGGATATGTAGCGCACCTTACAAATTGGTTGATCGATTGATTGAAAGTGACAGTGTTATGTACAATATATACAAAATATGTGGTTAAAATCAATGAAACGTGAACTTCCAGAGGCTCCATCAATCCAGGAGTCCTGAAGTCACTTAGAGGCATGTAATATCAATCCACATTCAATTTATATCGACGTTTTGACCCTGTATATAGATATGAATCAACAATGGGTCATCATCAGGACTGGAAATCATTCTATATGGTAGCACCTAGAAATAATCATCTATTTTAATAAAGGGACTCTATTCAAAAGCATATACATCAATTAATTAAATTAAATAGGGGTTATCACTCACCTATTAATTCAGATTTAGTGTTATCATATCTTGATAAAGTCATCTTCCTAATATGAACACAAATTTCATAAGAAATCATTGTCCCTTAATATTGTATTACAAAGAGTTATTCACTGTGTAGAAGTACTTACAATATTAACGATTCTGCACAGTAGTCGTTGTAAACACTGCCTCTTAGTGGGCGTTTTCACCAGGATAATAATCTCTCCCTTAA
This sequence comes from Pleurodeles waltl, assembly GCF_031143425.1. Lineage (NCBI taxonomy): Eukaryota > Metazoa > Chordata > Amphibia > Caudata > Salamandridae > Pleurodeles > Pleurodeles waltl. Next base: position 671,960,689 of record NC_090444.1, read on the forward strand.
ATCCTTAATGGTGTACTGGCAATAATGGCGGCTGATTACTAATTCATAGCTTCTAAAAATATATATTAAAAATATAAAATTCTGAGTGCCAAAAATACCAATATTCAAACTTCAATCCTTCATATTGATCTTATCAACAATTTACTTTCAGAACATCATCCGTCGCAGCGGAAGAAGTCGTATTACAACCTCCCGTCTGCGTCTATCGGGAGCATTTAAATAGTATTGGCACATGTGTCCCTAATCAGATAGGATGTTTCCTTTCTGGTCTGCCTGTGAGGGGAAAGGGCAAAAGTCATGTTTTTAAAGAGAACGCTTTTGAACAACAACCTGTTCCCTCTTTGGTCAGCGGGGGCGTGTTAGCATAAGACGCCAACGTCGGCTTAATCCTTACCAACAACATAAGCTGTTTCTTCACATCATTCTTAAGATAGATATATGTAGAACACTATGGCCGCCTCAAACCAGTAACCAAATATTCCACCAAAGGAAGATCTCTCATCTGTAATATTGGCATCCCATGTCTCGCACAGGAATTGCCAAAGAAAACGCAACATCGACACATCACATTTTTACATTGAAATCCTACGTGTTTTTTGCCTAGCTGTAGATGTTGGCCTCTAGCTTAGCTGGCACCCAGGGAAACCTACCAAACCTGTGTATTTTTTAAAACTAGACACCTAGGGGAATCTAGGATTGGGTGACTTGTGGGGCTCTCACTAGGTTCTGTCACTCAGAATCCATTGCAAACCTCAAAATTTGGTCCCAAAAAAACTTTTTCCTCACATTTCGGTGACAGAAAGTTCTGGAATCTGAGGAGAGCCAGAAATGTTCTTCCACCTAGCGTTCCCACAAGTCTCCCGATAAAATGTTACCTCACTTGTGTGGGTAGGCCTAGTGCTTACGAAACTAAATGCCCCAAAACACTATGGCCCTCATTCTGACATTGGCGGGCGGCGGAGGCCGCCCGCCAAAGTCCCGCCGTCAGCTTACCGTTCCGCGGTCGAAAGACCGCGGCGGTAATTCTGACTTTCCCGCTGGGCTGGCGGGCGGTCGCCTTCAGGCCGCCCGCCAGCCCAGCGGGAAAGAGGCTTCCACGATGAAGCCGGCTCGGAATCGAGCCGGCGGAGTGGAAGCTGTGCGACGGGTGCAGTTGCACCCGTCGCGTATTTCACTGTCTGCGCAGCAGACAGTGAAATACATTTAGGGGCCCTCTTACGGGGGCCCCTGCAATGCCCATGCCAGTGGCATGGGCACTGTAGGGGCCCCCAGGGGCCCCGCGACCCCCCCTACCGCCATCTGGATCCCGGCAGTCGGACCGCCGGGATCTGGATGGCCGTAGGGGGGGTCGGAATCCCCTCGGCAGCGCAGCAAGCTGCGCCGCCGTGGAGGATTCAATGGGGCGGCGGTACACTGGCGGGAGCCCGCCAGTGGTGCCGGTCCGACCGCGGCTTTACCGCCGCGGTCGGAATCCCCATTGGAGCACCGCCGGCCTGTCGGCGGTGCTCCCGCGGTCCTCCGCCCTGGCGGTCTTTGACCGCCAGGGTCAGAATGACCGCCTATGTGGACACATCAAAATTATCAAATGTAAAACTATCTCTTTTTGCGCGGGGACCTGTGTGTTTGGTCCTGGGCTCAACACCCATATAGGGAAATCTAGCAAACTCAAACATTTCTGAAAACTAGACCCCCAAGGGAGTTCAGGGAGGTGTGACTTGCGTGGATCACCCAGTGTTTTCTTACCCGGAATCCTCAGCAAACCTCAAATTTAGCTAAAAAATCAAAATTTTCCCACATTTCTGTGTGGGATCACCACACCAGGACAAATTTCCTACCATCCAACGTTCCCCTCAGTCTCCCAGTAAAAATGTTACCTAACTTGTGTAGGTGGGCCAAGTGCCTGTGACAGGGAAGAGCCAAAAACTTGTTGAAATTGAGGGGAAACCAGAGCGCGTCCAAAAGGGCAGTTTGAAAAAAAAGAATTTTTAGGCTGACAAGTGGAGCAGAATTTATCAGTATAAATGCAACAATGCTGGGTGGTAGGAATTTTGTGGATTCCTGCAGATTCCGGAAGGTGCCATTACAAAATGTGGGAAAAATGTGTGATTTCAAGCAAAGTTGGAGGCTTGCAGGGCATTGTGGGTAAGAAAATGGTGCGGGTGCATGCGAAGCACACCACCTTGGACTTACCCGGATGTTCAGTTTTAAGATGTGTCTAGGTCTTGTGGATTTTTCTACATGGCAGCATCCCAAAGTCCAAAAAGTACAGCCCGCACAATTACAAGTGGGACAATTTTGAGAGTTAGACAAGCTCTCATGGCCCAAATGTAAAACCAAACCCCAAAATAATCAAATGTCCTCTTGCTTACATGGGATAACATGTTTCAGTGTGCAGCGCAGAGCTGAAAGACTGTTAGCCCCTTCAGTTGGGATGGGGGCATCCCCATGTCAATACTGGTTGGTAGCCACCACCCCACTATTTTTTTTTTAATACCCTGGCATCTAATAGGTTTTCTGCTTCCCCCGGGGAGTGGATCGGGGGTAATTTCCCCAACTGCCCACCGGTGGGAAGAACTACTTTGGCCCCATAGTTTTGGAGTAAGGGTATGCCCACCCTCTTATTTTGAAAAAAAAATCTTCCCTGGTCGCTGGTGGGCTTTCTGCCCCCATGGGCCTTCCAAAAATAGGTCGATCTGTCCCCAAGGGTGGCAGATATGGCCAACAGTAATGTGCCCCCACGGGGAGTGACCCTTGCCCAAGAGGCTGCCCCCCTAAACAAAACACACACATACACACACACCAATCCCTGGTGCCTAAGTGGTTTCTGACACCCGGGGGAAGATCGGCCTAATAGAAATAGGCTGATCTGCCCCCAAGGGGGGGCAGAAATGGCCTAAAATGAATTCCACCCCCCCCCCAGGGGAGTGACCCTTGCCTAAGGGGTCACCCATCTTGCGTGAAATTGGTGCAAAAAACAAATCCCTGATGCTTATTGGTTCCTGCCCCCCCTGGGGGCAAATCGGTATAATAAAAATAGGCCAATCTGTCCCGAAGGTCGGTAGAAATGGCCTAAAATAAATTTGCCCCCCAGGGGAATTACCCTTGCCTATGGGGTCGCTCCCATTGCTTGAAAATGTCACAAAAAATACGAATTCCTGGTGTCTAGTGGTTTCTGCCCCCCTGAGGCCAGATTTGCCTAATAACAATAAAATTAGGCAATCTGCCCCCAACAGGGCCAGAAATGGCCTAAAATAAAATTGTCCACCACAGGAGCGGCCTTTGCCTAAGGGGTCGCTCCCCACATCTAAAAAGAATATAACAAAATAAATGATCCCTGGTGTCTAGAGGTTTCTAATCACAATAGGCTGATCTGCCCCCAATGAGTGCAGGAAAGGCCTAATACAAATTTGCCCCCCAGGGGAGCGACCCTTGCCTAAGGGGTCGCTCTCTTCTCATGAAACTGACCTAAAAGAAAAAATCCCTGGTGTCTAGTAGTTTCTGCTGCTCTTGGGGGCAGGTTAGCCTAATAAAAATAGGCTGATCTGCCCCCCTAAGGGGTTGCTCCCCACATCTAAAAAGCATAAAAGAAAAGAAAATAATAATCCCTAGTGTCTAGTGATTCCCCTCCCCCCCCACCCCCTGGGGGCAGATCGGCCTCGCTAGAAAAGGCCGATCTGACCCGGGGGGGCCAGAATGGCAGTAAAACCATTTGCCCCCCAGGGGAGCGGTCCTTGCCCAAGTACTTATCCCACCGCTGCACCACCAATGTAGGAGTCTGGCCTGGTTTGTAGTGGATACCACAGGTACTTATACCTTATACCAGGTCCAGTTATCCCTTATTAGTGACATGTAGTCAGTGTCTAGAAGCCAGGCTGTCTAGAGGTAGCTGTTGGCAGAGCAGCCAAGGCTAAACTAGGAGACATGCAAAGCTCTTACAATACCACTGTAGTCACACAGTACTCACATACATGAAAGACAATACTCAGTGTTACCAAAAATAAAGATACTTTATTTTAGTGACACAAGGGCAAAAATACTTTGGAGACTATACTCCCTTAGGAGGTAAGTAAATTACACAATGTATACACTAATAACGAAGACAGGTAAGTAAACAGTCAGAAAATAGTGCAAATAGTGAAAATCACTGTAGGTTGCAATTGGCCTAGGGGGAACACAAACCACATACTAAAGTAGTGGAATGCAAAATTCAGATTCCCACCTAGGCAAGTGTAGTCTATAGAGGGGCGAAGGGAGTGTAAGAAAACACCAAATGTAAGTAAAATACTCCACACCAGAGCCCAGGAAATCAGGAGTAAAACACTGAAAGTTTCCTAAAACACACTAGAAGTCATGGTAGAAGACAGTGCAAGAACCAGAAGATACTGCAAGACACCAGCGATGGATGCCCTGACTTAAAGACCTGTGGAAGAAGGGGACCAAGTCCAAGAAGCACTGAAGAGTCCAGGCAGAACAGGAGCCCCTGCTAACCCGGATGAAGGTGCAAAAGTAGAACCATTGGTGAGAAGACAAAGTCAATATTTCACCAAAGAAGATAGATGTGGGTTCCTGGTTGGTGCACAAGATATCCCATGCCGGATGGGTGAATGCAGTCTGGTTTGGGTTGCTGGATTCTGCCAACAAGCTTGGTAAATGCTAAGGAAGGACCAGGTCGACTCTACCAAAGAGGGGGAGACAGAGTGGTCTCTCAGCAACTCAGAGAGCCCTCAGAAGACCATACAGCACGCACAGGAGCCCCACAGCATGGGGACAAAGGAGTTGCAAATGGCGGTCACTGCAGCACAACAAAAAGGGATCCCACGCTGCCGGAGAACAACTGAGGGAACTAAGCATTGCAGGATAGAGTGCTGGGGACCTGGGCTAGGCTGTGCATGAAGGAATTATTAGACAAGAGTACAGAAGCCCTAGGAGCTGCAAAAAATGTGGTGCACAGGGGTAGTGTCTGGTATGGGGAGGAAAGATCTTACCTCCACCAAATGTAGACAGCTGGACCGTTGGATAGTCAGAGTCACTTTAGTCCACTACCTGTGTTCCATGATCCCCGCTCGTCATGAGGAGAGGGGACCCAGAGTACCATTCATCGCTGCAGAGAGGTGCCTGCTTAAGCAGGGAAGTGACTCCATCACTCCACAGGAGATTCCTGTGGTTCTTCTGGTGCAGGGTGAAGACAGACAGTCATCAGAGCGTGCACAACCTGGAAACTGTTGCAGTTGCTGGCAGGCACTGAAGTTACAAGGTCGCAGAAGTCGTCTTTGCTTCTTTGTTGTATTTTTGGGAGTTTCTGGAGCAGTCAGCGTTTGATCTGTCGGTAGAAGATGAAGTAAAGGATGCAGAGGATTCCTGCTGGAGTCTTACAATCCAAATGTGAGGAAACACCCACAGGAGTGACCCTTAAATAGCCCTCAGAGGGGGATTTGACACCTAACCAGGTATGGACCTATCAAGAGGGGTCTCTGACATCACCTGCTGGCACTGGTCACTCAGATGCGCCCAGAGCTCCCTGACCATCCTGCAACAAGATGGCAGAACCCAGGGACACTCTGGAAGAGCTCTGGGCACTAGCCCTGGGGTGTTGATGGACAGGGGAGTGGTCACTCCCCTTTCCTTTGTCCAATTTTGCGCCAGACAGGGACTGGGGGTCCTCTAAACTGGTGTAGACTTAATTCTACAAGAAGGGCACCATCTGTGCCCTTCAAAGCATTTCCAGAGGCTCTGGGAGGATACCCCTCCCATTCCTGTCACACCTATTTCCAAAGGGATAGGGTGTAACTCTCCTAAAGGAAATGCATTGTTCTGCCTTCCTGGGATTGAGCTGCTCAAGCCCCAGGAGGGCGTAAGCCTGTCTGTGAGGTGACAGCAACTGGCGCTGCAGTGGAAACCTCAGAAGGCCAGTATGGCAGTACTGGAGGGACATGGTGGAACCCCCAGAGTGCATGGGATTGTACAAAAAATACTGGAATCAGTATTGGGATACAATTCCCAGTTGTTAGACACCTCACATGACCATATTCAGGGTTACCATTGTGAAGCTACATATATGGATTGACCTATATGTAGTGCACACTTCTAATGGCGTCCCTCACTCACGAAGTTTGGGAAAATGGACCCAGATGATTTGGGGGCACCTCTGCTAGTGCAGAGGTGCCCTCACACACAGGTACTATGTACCTAGCTTTCAGGGTCTGAAGGCTAGACATATAGGTGACTTATAAGTGACCTGGTGCAGGGAACATGGCTGTGAATTAGTGCTTACACTATTTCACTCAGGCTGCAATGGTAGCCTGAAAAAGTGTTTGTATGAGCTCCTTATGGGTGGCAAAAGAAAGGCTGCAGCCCATAAAGATGTCCTCGAACCCCAATGCCCCGGGTACCTAGGTACCATATACTAGAGACTGATAAGGGGGGTCCAGTATGCCAATTTGGAGTGGAATACTGGGTACCAGTATGTAAGTAAAAATTTGGAACCTGAGAGAGCATAAGCACTGGTGTCCTGATTAGCAGGACTCCAGTGACACATTCAAGCATACTGACAAAACAGTAAAACGTACTGACATGTAGGCCACAAATTATGAACACTGGGGGTCCTGACTAGCAGAATCCCAGTGACACAGTAAAAACACACTGACAAACACTGACAAACAGGCAAAAATTACCAGAGAGTTACTATAAGTAATATTAATGGGGACCTTTTCCTCCTAGATGGAGACTGTCAAATGAAAGATAAAAAACAAATACTACATCCAAATTACGCACACATACCTGACACACATTCACTGAAAAATACATAAATACAGCCCACACCCTAGGCTCTGCCCTCCAAGAACCACATTCAGCTTCCAGAATGCAGACTCCAGCATTCAATAGAGTGAGAAACGTAACTAAGGAAGCTATAGCCCTTACAGTTAAATTTGTGGTCAAACGTCAAACACTGTTTGAAAGTACATGGCCTGCCTACATACATCCTCAATGGAGTAGAGAAAGCAGCCTTGAAGAAAGAGGTCACAGACTCTATACCTGTACGGAGAGCGGAGGAGCGAACTGTGAGGGACATTAAAACAGAAATAAAGAAGATGGGTAACTAGCCTTTAGTTGTCAAAGTCTATTCATGTAGGTGGACCTGGATACCATATCTGTCTCACCATCCATGAAGAGTTTGTCCTCTTTACAATGCATCTTAACATGCTCTATAGTCTGCCTATTGAAGATGACCCTTATGCAAGGGCAAGTAATAACCAAATCCCTTTTCTATTCTACAAGTTATCATGCAAACACTCATGCAATTTGTCCTTCTACCACATGACATACTAAAGTCAACAAAGTCATATCCCTCATATAAAGCTGATTTCCTATACACCCTTTACATGTGATAGTTTTTTAAATAATCACCTTTTTCTTTTCCCTTCCCTTATACAGCAACTATTACAAGTTATTTTGGATGATATAGCTGGTGTTTGAGTACTTCCCAATGTGGCAGAGCAGCACACAGAGCATGTCTCCAAACGGAGGCCTACAACACGCAAAGATATATGACTATGCCATTAACAGATTTGCATTTCATGTACTTACGCATACGTTTGCATACTTTTGCCAACATTTTCCATAACTAAGCAAAAAACCAATTAGGCAAATTTTGCATTCCCCTAATTGGTACATTTTGTTTCTTGGATCTTAACAGTTCTTTTGGTGTTTTACTTTGAACAACTAATTGGCTCAACTATAGCTTATAGATACCTGTTTTCAACACTAATTGGCTAATCTACTTCTTGTTTTCATCTCTTTTAAGCACCTGTGTTGTCATCCCATCCACCACTATTCACCACCTCTACTGCTACTCTTAGTGCTTCACCAAAATTGGGACAGGCCACACACTGCAGGTTGACGGTAGAGATTGGTATGTATGCTGTCTGCTCTATTGAGGTTGGGCCAAATGTATTTCTTTTTATTAAAAGCAACGGTATCTGTATATGTCGATTGCCATACTTCCACCCTTTATTTAAATATTAACTATAATATCCTTAGTCACTTTTCTTAATTCTGTGAAATGGCATAGCAATGTGAGCTCCATAATTTCTTGTTTAGTCCAGTTGATATCATACAAGAGAGAATACTGTAAGTTTCTTTTAATGTGAATCCAACATGCCACAGTGATATCACACTATGGCGGTCATTCCAACCGTGGCGGTCGGCGGTGAAGCGGCGGTAGGACCGCCAACAGGCTGGCGGTCTTTTTTCATGTATTCTGACCATGGCGGTTACCGCCATGGCCAGCCGCCGCTTCACCGTTCCGACCGCCACAGCGGTAACGACCGCCGGGCTGGAGACCTGGGTCTCCAGCCCGGCGGTCGTCACTTACCGCCGGCGGAATTCCAACCCCCCTGACCGCGGCTTACCACCATGGATTTCATGTGGTTTGGGACCGCCATGAAATCAATGGCGGTAAGCACTATCAGTGCCAGGGAATCCCTTCCCTGGCACTGATAGGGGTCTCCCCCACCCCCAACCCCCACCACAACTACCTCCCCTACCCCCCCACCACCCCTGCCACCCCCAAAAGGTTGCAGGACCCCCCTCCCCACCCCGATCCCCAACATATACACACACATACACGCACGCACTCATGCACATACACACACTGCACATACACACACATCCCCGCATTCATGCACGCACTCACACGCCCCCTCAACATACACACACGCACACCTCCATGCACGCACAGAACTCACAATACCCCCCCCCACCCCCCTTCCCTAGAGGACGATCACCTTACCTGTTCCGGTGATCCTCCAGGAGTCGACGGGACCCATGGGGGCAGCTCCGCCGACACCACACCGCCAACAGAACACCGCCACAGCGAATCACAGGTCGTGATTCGCTGGGCGGTGTTCTGTTGGCGTGGCGGTGGAGCTACCTCCACTTCCCCGCCTGCCGCCAGTATGGCTGTTGGCGGCTCTTCGTCCGGAAACAGGCGGAGCGCTGCCAGCAGTCAGAATGGCCCGTGCGGAAGACCGCCAGCACTGGCGGTCTTCCGTACGGCGGTCCCTCGGCAGTCTGTTGAAAAGACCGCCGAGGTTGGAATGACCCCCTATACGTCTTTGGATTTCTTATTACTCTGCATATGCCTCTCTTGCCAGACACAGTGAGACAATAGCCCCTGGTAACCACATTATGACAAACACCACAGTTGACAACAGAGAACATCCTGTTAGCAGCTATTCAGTCCTCCTCCATCTGTCCATCAGGTAAATTTGTAAACATAAAACACCTTTTACTGAAGCACAACATTTGTACTTTCTCAGTATGTTGTTTCCAATGTCTGTTTATTTTTCTATTTTCTTGTTATGGATTATTGATTATTTAAAATGTGTATATCAATCTACTTTTACACATCATTTGTATCAAATACATCTGATATCCTTTAACTCAAACACTGCTGTTATGCTTTAACTCAGATTTTACTTCAATCTTCTTACCAGCTGCTGGATTAGGGGATACTTCATTATCACTGTCTTCAAGAGCACTGGTTCAGCAGCCGGCATCTACAAAGCAAACATTCATTGTTGGAGCAGGTAAGTTGCCTTTGCATATCTATAATATTTTCTTGCATGGATAAATCATTACCCTCATACATTTAGGTATGCTCTCCTGACATTAGTTTTACAAGTGACTTCTCCCAGAAAACTATGATGAATTATTGCACACAAACATTATCTAATATATTTTAACATTTATCCTCAGTTCAGTTTCAGTAGGTACTGAGAAACTGAACCTCAAAATGATGTTGCATTAACACCACTTGTCATCCTTCTCTTGTGGGTATAGGGTACACTGAGCCTTACAATAATTCTGCACAAACCCCAAACAGATGAGGTGGACAATACTAGGAGAAAAAGCAGTCCTTCTCCAAGTGGTGATTGCCACAAAAAAAGAAGAGGATGAGGAGCAAGAAGTGGTGGAGGAAAGAGGATAAGAAGTGAAGGGAATGGAGGAGGAGGAATAGAAGCAGAGAAGGAGGATATGTTGGCCCCACACTGAAACCATTAGCCAAGACCACCTCATGACCAACCAGCAATCTTTCTCTAAGGTCTTCCCTGAGGATTGCTAGTACTCAGCCAACAACTAAGTAGCTACGGGTGCTTGTCCAGTCCACAAAGTACTCACCTCTACACAGCCTTAAACCTACAGGTATCACAGTTGTTTCACTGAAGTATTACTTACTTGGAAGTGCAACTCTGGTTTTCTCTCAATCATCCAAGGGAAAGGTCTTACTTGGTGAGGAAGACCTCTAACCCGTTTGTCAATCTCCCCTCCCACAAACTTACTGATGGCAACACTCACCACAATAGAAGACATACTGGCCTTGTCGGATGCAACCAAAATAGCAGGAAGTGTCAAGAAAAGATCACCTATCATAGTTCAGCACAGGGAAAACCTGAATTAGTCACATGAGAGCCCAATATATGACTAAAGAAATTTGTATTCCTGTAAGCAGTAAAAGGGGAAGTGATATTAGTTTGCTTACAGTCCCTGGATTTATTGACTCATGATCACTTTCACAAAAGAAATCAGACATCATACAAAATAATATACACACATACGTTAAACTATAAAGGTTCTCTGATAGTATTTCCTTTCCTCAATTTAATCATTCATAGCTATGCTACTAACTTGTATGGCATTCCATTTTAGGAAGTAGTCAAAAGATGGCAACAGATCTTGAGGTGTGATGCCTCTAATTATCACTGAATGTGTTCATCAGATAAATCTTGATCTTTTCAATAATGTGTCTCCTCTAAAACATTACAAGTACCCTGCACCAAAGATCCTTTTAGGGCTTGCAGCATTCCTTCCCTTGGCAGGTATAGACACCCATTGCCCTTCAGAATGTGGTGATCACCCTCCACATCTGTGCCCAAGCTGTAGTGCTCAACAGTCCTCACAGAGCCGAGGATACATCTGAATGAGACCTTCACAAATAATCTTAAGTCCTGCATCCAGTGAGTTGGGAGCCCTATCATTTTATCCCACTGCCATTTTGGTGGTTTCAAAAGTGAAAGGAAAAGCAGGATGAGGAGGGTGGTGTTTTGAAGAGATGATGGCCCTGCATGCTGAGGTTTAACTAAACATACAGGAGAGAGTTATGTGCAATAAGGATTTGATTTTTATAACAAGGAACCACATCTTACAGTTAAAAAATATATTTACACATATTTGTGTAAGGTGAGTTAATGATTTTTCTATTGTGAATATTTTAAAATGTGATTGAATGACTGTTGTAGTGAAGTGAGTGTGTGTTAATAAACAGGACAATACTAAAAGTAGTATGGTAATGGAACAGTATTGTCTCAGGATGGTATATGTGGATGGTGTTGTTTTCTCCCATTCATCAGACCAGGAGAAACCATCGAAGCGTGACATATATTAACAAAAGCCAAACATAAAAATTAAAGAAAGAATGAAACTGTGCCAAAACACATGATTGTGTAAAAAAATCTAAATTATTATTGAATAATACCACTCAGACATGCAATAATGCCTTCTCACTTTTTGTTTAACATAAATTAATATTTTACAGCAAAAGTAAAGTCAGACTCCTGTCAGGGGTTGGCCTCAGGCCCTGTTTTGCAGACAGTCCCTGGGTCCAATCCCCCTGCAGTCAGCCAACACAACACCGCACACGGCCTTTGGCAATTTGCACCCGGGGGTCAGGTTGGCTGCTGGCCCAGGCAAATCACTTGCAACCATCCAAACCCATGCCAGGCGTAGCCTTCTGGCCTGAGGTCCTGGATGCACTCAAGTAGACTTACTCACTTTGCCAGAGAGTCACAACACCAAAAAGGTGACCCTATTATCATCTTTCTCCAAAAACCACCAGTACATTTCAGTAATTCACACAATGTAATGTTTAATAATAGTGAGTATATAAAAATATTTAATAAAGTTATATTAAAAAAACATGTCTTTAAACAAAGTTTTTTTTATTGTTTATTATTGCAATGTGTGGGCTGAAAAATGTATGAAGAAAGACTTAGGCATACAGTTCTTTTAGTTATAGTGTCCTAGGATACTAACTTTTTTTATGTTGTTGGGGGGCTGCTTCACTTCCTGTAGCCTGACAATATCAAAACATTCTTGGTGCTGCCCCTCCCTATTCTAGGGGCACTAACAATCTTAATAAAATAATAACCAGAAAAGGGTCTCTCCATGCTGGAGCAGTGAAAAACAATATATGAACAGCTCCTACTGCTCTTTTCAAATTCACTTTGGTGTTCAAGAGCCTATCCAGGACACCCTTTTCTTAAAAAGGTATTGGGGAGGGGTGCACACAGTGTCTGAGTTGCCCCAGGAGTTTGGCTCTCTGAGGCGTTTGCACGCTGAGTGAGGGAGGGGCACATGGCCCTCCCTTGTAGAAGTAAAGCATTTAGACCCAGGAAATGGGATCCCTGGGGTTTATTAAGGCTTGGGGAGGGGACCACGACATAGGTGGTCAATAGGGGTTGTGTATGAGCACTAAAGCCATGCTTGCAGATTAGCACTTTGTACAATGAAAATACTCCTCCTTGATTCAAGCTAGGAAACAAGAAAGATATATTTCAACAAAATGTAAACAGGATAACCTTTGATCAAAAAAATTCTAACTTTCAATCAAATGCAGTGTGTAATCTTTGCTTCCATAAACCACAAGCAGCAGCTGCAACCTCTGTATTATTTCCAGACTCAGCACTAAAGAAAATGATTTTGATGTAATTGCATGGAGTGTAAACATAACCTGCAAGCACTTTGAATTTCCTGATCTTCCTGTATGTTGTCCCAGCGTAATAAGAAACTGCAACTCACATTTCAAGCAGGACTCTCTGCCTTTCCAAATTACACCCTATGCAGCTTAGTTATCTTGTGTGGTATGGTTTAACTGTTTTATTTTGTGTGAAACCTCTAGACATAGAAGGAGTACACTGCTGCATGCATGAGAATTGTGTAAACACAGTCTGTCAACAGAGAACAGAAGTCAGAGTAAGGTGTCATTTGAGCCAACCACTCTGCTGAGACTGAAGCGCGCACAGGCAGGCCAAGAGCCATCATGTGCTTGTGTCTCTGTGGACATGACGCATGAATTTCTTTTGACATGGATGTCCATGGGATTTCTTTTGTCATCACTGAATATAAAGCAGAATTGAAAGACTGAAGCATGGTGTACATCAATGTGAATGAAAGAACATATAGGGAGAAATGAGCTCCAAGAAGCAAAATTACACAAACTGACAGGCTTCTTTGAGAAAACAGTAATATTGGCATTTCCAATGTATATTTATAGTATTATTTCATGAGTTATAAAGATAGATAGGGACAGAATAAAAACACAGGAGTCAATTCACACGCTTTTTTCTGATGTAAAATAATACTTCTGTAGAACAATGTACATACTACAAAATACACTTCACAAACCTATGGCAGGGTTCTCCACTTCCGACTCTCCCATTTTTCTCTGTATGATGATCTTCACTACATGTGCAGCAATGTCTGCACACTTTGGTATACCTTTTTGTGTAAAATGTGGGCAATACAAAGGGAAGTGGCATGAAGATAGGTAACAATTGCTACACATTATTGAGGCAAATACTATTCACAAAATAAACTTCTAATTCCACTACACTCTAATAGTGTCAATGCAGGCTCAAAAGTACTCCAGCCAAGCTTTAGTGTAACTCAAGCACCATACATTGAGAATATCTTGCAGTTCAACAACAACCTTATCAAGTTCAATTGAGAAAATGGGCAAAAAGAGCAAAATAGTTGGGAAATATTTTTTAGAGTTTACCAATTTTTCAAAATATATGTTGAATGCAATGCTTTTTACATAATAATATATTTTTTTATTTCTAAATTCAGATTTCCTTTTAAATAACATATTACTACAAGGCTCCCAACATATAGAACACTTCTGTTAATTCAATGAGGAGGAGATCATGACTCAGAACTCCACTATTTATCAACCGGGGTGAAATGTGTTACAGTACCAATCAATCACATGCAGGCTGACCAAACAAGAAATGAACTCACACACCAAACAACATTTTGGGTTTGTTATGTCAGTGGATGTCTATGCAGCTTTGCCCCTCATTTTTATGAACAATTATTTGAGAAGTAGAGAGAGGGTTTACAGGTAAAACATCAGCTTATTTTAGATGTCCAGGGAAGCAATCATTATACCACTTCTCCCTTAAAGAGATCCTAAGCATGGTTTCAGTCTAGAAGCAGGATGCTAATTTATCTACAACCTGCTCTGAGCCATACCTGCCCATGTCAAAATACTGGTTGCACTCTATTTGCTGACCCCGTGGGTCTTTTTAATAGGACTGGGTGGAATGTATGGAGTTGCGCTATGCAGAACTCCGCGGAGTGGCAAGAAAAACCCTAGCACCCTATGCAGAGTTCTGCAGGATGGGTGGATTTCCTTATCACGACCATTTGCATTGAATCTTCACATCAAACACAATGCAAAATATGTACTTGCTTTCTAAAACACAGGCAAATGGCTCCAAGTGGTTCACATGGGCGCAGCCATCTTGTTTTTCTCTCTGTTTATGGTGTTGGGCCTGTTTATTTCATCTCTTAATAATCTATTTAATCCTCCACATTTCTAATGAATCTACACCTCATTTTTATTTATTATATTAGGGTGTCTTTTCGTGTCTGTGTACTTTTATGTTTTTTTCATTTTTTTGTGTTTTTTTGTGACGTTTTGTATTTTATTATTTTTTATTTACTTCCTTGGTTATTTCTTTCTTCCTTTCTTCTCCTCCTGTTTCTGTTCATCATCTCACCACCCAGCACTACAGAAGAGTAAGGGGGGTGCCAGTGAACAGGGGAGTGGCAGTGCCAGGCCACCCCGAACAGCCAGCAGAAGCTGCTTACCTTGTGGGAGGCCTCACCATCAAGTGGTGTAGTCCCAGCCCATCTTTTATAAGGAGGAGGTGGCAGCCCTGTTTTTCTGTATGCAGTGCCACTTCCCCTCCATGCTGGCAGCAGACAGCAGGCCTGGGAACAGTTACCCCCTGTGGGACCACCAGATGTGTTGGGCTAGAGTGCACAGATATGTTCGGGCACCACCCAGGTCCTGTGCACCACCCAGCAGCTGACGCACTGCTGGACAAATATCATCAACCTCGATCAGGACATGCTTTGCATGGAGATTCTGGGCTCAATGAGTATTAACTATATTTTGTGCTTGTGTTCTACAATGATAACTTTTCTTTCTAAATAGCATGCTGCTCACACTCAGAGGTTAGTTACATTTAGTTTATGTTAAGAACATTATTTATTATGTGATCCAGCTAGAGCTATGAAGGTGCCTGGCACTACAACATCATACCCGTAGGCACTCGCTTTAGCTGATTATTCCAGAAGCTATTGCAATAGAGACTCCTCTGCCCTCCTATCACCACAGTGAGTTAGTGGTATCAGTGCTTCCGCATTCTCTGTGACTTTCTCTATGTAGCTCACACAGTTCCTAGCAACTTCACAGTGATGTGTAGTTCAAGTACGCATATATGCATTGTAAAAAAAGGAGACTGAGTTCCTCCATCAACGGGGTCAAGAAATGATAACATATTCACAAATCATTCACTGCAATGCATTAGTTCCAAATTTCATTTTTTAAGGAAATTTGGAATGGGGTTTTAAGAGTATAGCCAAATCAATGATAGTTGATCATACTAGTAGCATAGTCGATATAATTTAAGTACAATGCTTTTGTGTTTGCCTGTTATATAATAATTTTGTGGAGATTAACGGTACCACTAATCTATTTTTTTCAATATTAATTATTTCTTATATCAACACCTAAGGCCACCACAGCTTCAGTAGGAATTAATTGGTAACTAAACAAATTAAGTTCAATCCATAGTTCTTACCCCGAGGTGAGGGAGTCTTCTTACTTCAGGGTTTTTTCCAAGGTGGTATCTTAAGTGGATGGTAGGTAGTAGTGGTAGCAGCCTAGCGTACTAACAGGGAAGACAGAATGTGCCACTTCCTCTTATGTGAACTCCAACTTCAAGATTATTCAAAGGTTTATCCATTACTAATAACTACATTGAAAGAAAGCAGAGTGTTAGTGGGTCATATTATAGCATTACTTTAGGAAGACTGATAGTAGACTACCACAATGACAGTATTTGACACACAACAAAGAAGACCTGAAATTATAATAAAAACTAGCAGTATCAACTTCTTCTGTGGTGGTGGGGAGCTAGTATTTAAAAACTAAACTCAGGAAATGAAATCAAGGAGTCAGGAGAAGTGGGTTCAGAGTGGTTGGACAAGATTACACATTTATGCAACAACAAGGACAAGGCCTTAATGATGATGTTGATGGGGCTGGTGTGGAATCTTGCTCGGGAAATAGAAGGTCATGCTGTGATTTGGTGTTGCTTTCACCACATCCTCCCCAGCAAGTGTGTGATCCATTTATGGTGTACAATTAAGTCACACCTCAATAAATAACACAGCTCGGGTGAAGAGAGTCAGGGGCTCGATGAATGAATTGGAAAGGGGATTTGGAGAAAATGCGTGACAAAGACAAACACTACAGAAAAGAAACCACAACAATATTCATCAGGGTGCCGAGCAGCACACCATCATCAATCTGTTGTGGATGGAAACGATGAAGGGATAAGTATGACACAGTTCGGTTAAATGCATTACAAGCAATCCTTATGTCTCAGAGAGACCCAACATAGTTTATCTCTAAATGTTATGTTTTCTAGCTTTAAAAAATATAAATTATGAAGGATTGAAGTCAACTCACCCAGCTCTAAAAAGTATGATTGTTATAGGAAAATTATATTTTGTCACCAGATTGGGCAGTGCATCTCTATTTTTCTAGAACATCCATCACTCTTGGTTGCCTGGCTGAACCTGTCCAGGAAGTAGGCTGGAGTCTTGAACTTTCACCACATTTTGTTCATGTGGAAGAGGACTAGGAGAAGGCCTGTGTATAGAAGAAAAAATAGCTTTATTATAGAGTAAAGGAGAAGGACAAAAAGGAGTAAGGTGAGCTTCTTGAGGAGTCAGGAGTGTACCGAGAAGACTCAAAGGCAGATCAAGCACATAAGAGGAGTTTGACTGTTGAACCACCAATGCAGCAAACACATACTCAACAGCATTCCCCAACAACACACCTCTCCCCAGTCCACAGAACTGAGTGAGTACCAGGCCTCAGAGTCTTCGCCATCATCATGGTTTCTCTTTGAAGTTGATAACTTTCTCCTTGTAGCTGTTGAGGTAGCCCTCCTCTGAATCCTTCCATCCTTATCCTCCTGATTCTGAGGAGCTTTGTCCCAGTCCCAAACTAAGCAATGTAGACCTGAGTAGTCATTAGTGCACTGCTGTTGAAGAACAAATAGAGAAGCAGAACTGGTGTATTTTCTGTAGATTTGTGTTTGGTAACTAAAGTGACTTTTCTGGTCTGAAGAACCAGAAAAAAGAGTGGACCCTGCAGGGAAATTTCACTAAGTTTGAAAGACCAATCAATTTCAGGACAAAACAATCACCCATCAGCCCCCAAACAGTGCACATTATCAGAATCAAGTTCACAAATGTGTTGAGCTTCCTCACTCACTATCAGCCCCCACACACATCATTCACTGGTGCAATAGGTAGTAGTTACCTCTTCCACTCCAACCATTGTGGTTGAACAAAATATTATCCCTCCATTAGTAGCAACACATTGGAATTTGGCACTGGTAGTTGTTTAATCAATGATCTTCTATGGCAGCCCTGTTGGGTGATGTAAAAAAAAGGGTAGGTAGTGACATGTGAGGGAGACAGGCATCGTTTCCAATGTCCTGAAGGGAATGTGGGGGCTTCTTCACTGCCAAAGGGTCCAACTGTAACCTGGCCATATTAATATGTGTCTAAAAAACGGTGGGGCAGCATAAATCTGGCACAAACATAATGTTCCACTAACATTTGTTGTGCGAAAAAAAGGAAAAAGAAGCTCCACGAGAAATAATTAAAATGTTCTATGGTAGCACTGGCATACTCAGTTCGGGAAGTAGAGTTTGTCCTCAAACTCAAGTGATTAACCCAGAAGCTGGTCGGCAATCACACTTGATTCTAACCAATCATTCTCTTCTTCCTTCTGTAGTGCTTCAGGAACATTACATTCAAGTGGTATAAAATGCTGATTCATTTTGGTCATGGTTAATTTCCCCATATTTTGAGGCAAGATACTGGTCCATTTCACTGTAATAACTGCACCAGCTGCACTGACCACAAGTTCAGCAGACACACTGGCTACAGGATAAGCCAGATACCTAATTGCCAGCCTGCGTAGCTCTGGCCATTGGTGCATCTTCCCATACCAATACACCAATGGGTTTTGAACCACATACACCTCTTGTGGGTCATCCAGATACTCCTGCAACATCTTCAAAAGTGCCATTGGTGCTGCCACTTGTTTGACCTCCTTTGTCTTCGCCTCTGCACTGGACTTCAGACCTGCCACTTAAAACCAAGCCAACGCAGAGGTTGGTTCTGATTCTTCTGATGCTGCTGTTGCCGGTGTTCTTGTTGGTGGTGTTAGCTGCTGTGAGACAAGACTGCCCTCTCTGGGAGCTAAAGGCTGCACTCCAGAACTGCAGGGTGGGACTCTGGCTTGCTCAACAATCCAGCTCTTGTATTTTGAAACATCTCCTTCAGTAAAAGGAATGAAAGAGCAACAATTTTTTTGTAGCGTCAATCAAGTAGGGTGGCACAGATGCACTATTTGAATGAGATCATTTTTATTTTGCAGCCTTGCATTACACGTCAAGCAACAGCTTAGACTCTCAACCAAGGCATGGATTTTTGGTCACAGAAAGTACAAACCTTTCAGACACCTTCTTTAGCTGGTCCTGTAGAAGGTGCAACAATGGATAGCTTGGCCCATTGTACTGTCCTCCTTGCTGACTTCCCGTGTGAAAACCTCAAAAGGGAGCAGCATCTCTGTCGGGCATTTAACTAGGTTCCATTTGTCTGCATCCATGTTTATAGCTTTCCAAATTGTATCTCCTTTTCTTAGAATGACATAGTCATTGATCTCTCCGTACCGCTCAAACAGATGTTGCAATATATAATAGGCTGTATTCCAATGTGCTAGCACCTCCTATATAAGGGCTTTAACTGGTACTCTGCTACCACACTGAATAATCCACAACTGTTTCCAGGCCTTATAAGAATGGTTGAAATGAGTGCAGATTCATCTGCAGGTGGTCAGTATGTTGCTGACTATGTCTTCTTTTTTTAGAAAGTCTTGCACTACCAGGTTGATACACTGCACCAAACACAGGACTTGAAATAGCCACAGTCTACCATGGCCTTGACTATGTTACTGCCATTGTCCATGGCAACAAGTCCAATTCAGAGACGTCTGGGTCGCTGCCATTCAAACACCTTACTATTCAATTTGTGTAAGATGTTTGCAGCTGTGTGTGATTTCTCCATGGTGAACATGGCTACTGTTGCATGCCACCAAATGCTCTTAAAACTTTCTTCAGGGCAAACACCTGCAGATAGCTTTTGCTTTACCCCCACAAATGATATTCAGTGTGCAGTGATGCACCTGTAATCAGTCACCTGACAACTGGTCCACATATCTGTCGTCAGGTGGCAGGTGTGGCCACACTTTGCTGCAATGCTTGTCCAACCAATTGCAGAACATAATGATGCAGTGCTGGAACAGCAATTCTGACAAAATAGGTCCAACTTGGTACCTTCCATTTCGGGCAGGTGGCTGCCACAAACTCTAAGAATCCCACTCCTTCTGCAAAAGAAAAAGTGAGGAGGCCCAGTTGATAATATTTTTGCCAACTTCCCCTTATACAAAAGTGCCATTGGGTGGTTGTGGCCATAGGGCCCCTCTGCCTAAACATGTCCGTAGTTGTAGCCTGGACTTTCTTCTTTTGTGCTGCCACTGACGCAGGTGACTTTTGAGATGTAGGTGGTGGTAAACTCAATGTGTATTGTTGTGCAGTCAGCGTATGCATGTTGTCTCCATCTGAGTTTTCCTGTGCCATTGTGAGGTCACTCAAGCTGGCGATTCTGGTGCCCTGCTGAGGACAGGGCTGCTTTGCATAAAGTTGTCACCCTCTTCTTACTCACCTTCCTCCATGATTTGACCAGTTGTACCTGATGTTTTCTGGTTATCTCATCTTCACCACTGTGACCACATTCAGACTTTTTTTAAGGTGCTCATTTCAGCAGAATGTGTGATGTTTCATATGGATTGTCTGGCCTCCGGTACCATAATGTGAACCAGGCTTGCCTTGACAAAATCTTGCGTGGCAAATGGAGCATGTAGCAATGTTTTCCTCCTGTTTGTTAATCATAAAAAATTCCCAAACTGGGGAGGAGTACTTTCTTATTGGGCCACTGCCAATGCCTAAAGAAGACAAGGAAGTAGTTGGGTGTGTCGATTTCCTCTCTGCAGTGCATACCTCTACTGAGATACAGGTTGGTGCAGATCTTTGCTGGGGCCTTGCAAATATGGAAGCTGGAAGCGCTGCCATTTCACTCTGAGCAGTTTAAATAATAATGTCAGATTCGTCTGTGTTAGCTTCCACAATGACTGGTTCATCTTCATCATCCTTCTCAACATCATCCCCTTCTATGATTCTAAGGCTTTCTGGAGCTTTTCTTTTCCCTTGCGTCTCCTGGCATCTCCCAGACTCTACCGGAGTCTACTCCATGTCCCTATCACCATCATCAGAAGTGGTGCTTGGAGAAGATGGTGTAGCAGTAACCTTCCTTTTTCCTGCTGGAGATCTGGGAGCCATTGATTCTAAAAGAGGAGTTTCTTGTTTGGTAGGAAGCTCTACCTCCTATTCTGCTCCAACGACGGGAAAATCTACTATTGCTGGCTGCAGCTGCTGTCTCCTTAGCTCTGTTTCCTGAAATGATTGGGTACTACTTTGTGAAAGGGACAAACCCAATACAACATCACTGCTCGTCGGTGTCACCATGATTGCAGTGGCTGCCTTACTGACAGACATGGTCTTGGGCTTAGGTTGAGGTGGTGCTGTTAGTGTGGGAGTGCGGTTCCCAGATTCTTTCCCAGAGGCCGGTGTGGCGCGCACACGTTTTCAAAATAGGTTGAGATGGCCTGCCACTGGTGGAAAACTGCTTCTTCTCTGTGGCCACTTTCTTGGGTGTAACTTTCTTTGGGGCCATCTTAAGCTCTAAGTTGGCAGTGGCACTAAGATGCACAAGCAGAAGAGTTTGGAGGGCTGAATTAACTGTAAGGCCTTCTCTTTGACTGTACTGCGGGTGATGTGAGGTTTCTACTCTTGTGCACCTAAAACCAACCAAGCAAGAAAAACATGTAGTTAGTGAAACATGGCATTGTTGCAGGTTGAAAAAGTACGTACAAATGCAATCTAAGGGCCAGATTTATACTCTGTTGCACTGAGTTTACGTCATTTTCTTTTATGCAAATTTGGAGCAAACCTAACTCCATATTTATACTTTGGCGCTAGACCAGTCTAGCGCCACAGTTTTGGAGTTAAAGTCATTTTTTACTTGCAGGAAACTACCTTGCATCAATGAGATGCAAGGTAGGCATTCCAGTGCAAAACAATGATGATATGGCCTTAGCACGGGGCAGAAGGGGCCTCAAATAAGGGCCCTGAGCTTGCTTAGCACCATTATTTACGCCTGAGTCAGGGCAGGCGTTAGGGGACCTGTGGGCCTATTTTCATAGTCAGAGACCATGGAATGGGCCCACAGGTGCCCTTTCCTAGCCCCAGGGACACCCTCCACCCACACCGGTGGGACACCAAAGGATGGGGAGACCCCGTCCCAGGTAAGTAAGGTAAGTACAGGTGAGTATTTTCAATTTTTAAAGTGCCATAGGGGGTTTAACTTGGGCTCCCATATATGGCACTGGGCCCAATGGCCATGCCCAGGGGACATATGTCCCCTGGGCATGGCCATTGAGGTGGTGGGCATGACTCCTGTCTTCACAAAGACAGGAGTCATGTCCATGGGGTTTGTGTGTCAAAGGATGAGGCTAGTCTGATTAGAGGCATTTTATGCCTCTAACCAGACTAGCCTCATCCTTTGATGCACAACCTCCTGTTCCCCCTACTCCTCCCCCACCCGTCTTGCGTTCTTTTTCAAGACGCTAGCCGGGCCTTATAGCCGGCTACCGCCATTCCATAAATATGATGCCCGTCCAGCATCTTGGAACGGCGCTAGCCAGCGGTATACTATTTCATTCAAAACTGTGTTAGCGCAGTTTTACGTGAAAAAGTATAAATCTGGGCCTTAGTTTGGTTGGTTACTTATGTAATAAATACCAATTTAATCAAACATTGTAAAGCAAAACCACACCACCACACCATAAAATGTATTTTCAAATCGGGCAGCGCAATGTGTAGATATAGCTCTTTGTTTTATCTCCATCTGTTTTACAGGAGACACCTGGGTTAGCCAGAGAGAAGTGCTTGGGTAAGTGGAATAATCCTTAAAAAAACCTATGGCGGCAAGGTAGTCCAATGAAAATGGAATAATCATTAAAAAAGTGAATTAGGTTGCTGATTTGTCTGCAGGTGTCCAGAAGGACATGGAATTAGTTTACACCTAGAGAAACTGAATGCTGTAGTGCAGCTATGCGTCTTTGGTGGATGGATAGATGGATGGAGGAATGGATGTGGATGGGTGGGTCAAGGCAAAATGCATACTTGAATAAAATTAAACAAAAAAATTGAAGAAATATAAAAACAATATAAATATTTAAAAAACTAAAATAAAATTGAATGTAAAAAACAAGAAATTAAAAAAAAGAATGAAAACTAAAATAAAAAAAATAAAAAATGTATAAAATATTAAATTAAAGAGTAATACATTAACATTTAAAAAAAAATTAAATATAAAATAAAAGAAATATATATGAACTCAAAATCAATAAATGATTAATAATGACCTATGGCGGTCATTCCAACCGTGGCGGTCGGCGGTGAAGCGGCGGTAGGACCGCCAACAGGCTGGCGGTCTTTTTTCATGTATTCTGACCATGGCGGTTACCGCCATGGCCAGCCGCCGCTTCACCGTTCCGACCGCCGCGGCGGTAACGATCGCCGGGCTGGAGACCTGGGTCTCCAGCCCGGTGGTCGTCACTTACCGCCGGCGGAATTCCAACCCGCCTGACCGTGGCTTACCACCATGGATTTCATGCGGTTTGGGACCGCCATGAAATCCATGGCGGTAAGCACTATCAGTGCCAGGGAATCCCTTCCCTGGCACTGATAGGGGTCTCCCCCAACCCCAACCCCCACCCCAACTCCCTCCCCTACCCCCCCACCACCCCTGCCACCCCCAAAAGGTTGCAGGACCCCCCTCCCCACCACGATCCCCAACATATACACACACATACACACATACACGCACGCACTCATGCACATACACACACTGCACATACACACACACCCCTGCATCCATGCACGCACTCATGCACATACACACACTGCACATACACACACACCCCGCATCCATGCACGCACTCATGCACATACACACACCCCCCGTATTCATGCACGCACTCACACGCCCCCTCAACATACACACACGCACACCCCCATGCACACACACAACTCACAACACCCCCCCATCCCCCTTCCCTAGCGGATGATCACCTTACCTGTTCCGGTGATCCTCCGGGAGGGGACGGGACCCATGGGGGCAGCTCTGTCAACACCACACCGCCAACCGAACACCGCCACAGCGAATCACAGGTCGTGATTCGCTGGGCGGTGTTCTGTTGGCGTGGCGGTGGAGGTGGAGCTACCTCCACTTCCCCGCCTGCCGCCAGTATGGCTGTTGGCGGCTCTTCATCCGGAAACGGGCAGAGCGCTGCCAGCAGTCAGAATGGCCTGTGCGGAAGACCGCCAGCACTGGCGGTCTTCCGTACGGCGGTCCCTGTTGAAAAGACCGCCGAGGTTGGAATGACCCCCTATGTTTGTATGTACGCCTATGGCAAAGACACCCCGGCTGGATTCACAAAATGGCTGCCAGCTACATGGTAAAACAACAGCAAGGAGAAAGGAAGCGTGGCAAACAAAGAACACATGCAAGCCTAAAGCAAAGGAACACTGGCTGCGTGTACAAAATGGCTGCCAGCAATATCATCAAACAACAACAAGGAGCAAGGAGGCCTGGGGAACAAAGAAAGAACACATGCAAGCCCATGGCAAAGGAACACTGGTTCCATGCACAAAATGGCTGCCAGCCACATGGTCAAACAACAACAACAATGAGCAAGGAGAACAAAGAAGAGCACATGCAAGACCATGGCAAAGACACACTGTCCAGATGCAGAAAATGCAACACCAAAAATGATGGATGGAGTGCTGAAACTTTTGAAACACTCACCCCAGTCACAGATCTGGGTTTAATCCATCATTCTTTTGCTCACCATGCCACCCCAATTTTGCCCCAGCCATATGCAAATCAGTCTTGACCTTGTTCATTATGGAAACAGTCCAGTCCAAACTGTCAGGCCAGTTCTTCCCTGAACCGGAAACAAACATCCTGGGACCGATTTACGGGTATCACCCTTCATCAGCCATGCTAGCTTGAATCCAGCCCAGTGGAAACATTGTAATTGGGCTGGGGGGAGACCTCCAGCTTCTCAGGGGTCTCCTCCTCACGGGTCTGGTGGGCCAACGGTCGGCACTCCAAACTTGTAATGAGGCTCAAAGTCCTTAAACCAAAGGTATATCCAGGAGTCAAAGAGAGTAATCTTTCACCTCAAAATCCAAGTGAAAAGTGACAAGGAGATTGACAAAGCACTGGGAGGAGCCAGCTGGACAGGAACAGGAAGTTGGAGTCTCTGGGGCACTTCCTTCCTGTCTAAAAAACAACTTGAAGGATTCATTGGAGAGGAAAATCACTTTTCACTAGATTTGGATGTATCTGGAGTAAAAAATCTACTCCAGGTATATTCACTCTCATGAGCAAGACTGTTTTGGCTGCCGTCGCGGGATGGGAGCAGCGCAAGTAAGAGTGAAGGCTCGCGAGCATAGCTGGAAACAGCGTGATCGAACGCAAAGTCTTGCACGTGCTCGCTAGCAGCCTGGGAGTATCATTGCACTTGATTCAGAGTGCTAAAACCCAACCTCGTACACATGAACAAAGTCTGCTTCACATCGGATTGCAGAATTTGGACCTGTTTATTGCCACGACAGTCAATGTCAGAAAAGTAAAAGTTGGCAAGGGAATTCAATTCTGTTGCTGACTTCAATATTGTTTTAGGTGTCATAGATTGCACCCATGTGGCATTTTAGCCACCTCACCACCGGGAACCCTTTTTCCACAACAGACACCACTGGCACTCAAATAAAATGCAAGCTGTCTGAGATAGGGGCACTGATCTGTCACTTCCTTTCCTGGTAAACCGAACAACAGTTTTATCTTCCGTTGTCATCTCTTAAATGAATGTCATTTGTTTTCTGGGGATTTTAGTGACAAGTGTCTCATGGGAATCTTTCAACATCTGACAGTGGGGCTGCATATGCATCTTGGGGCTGACATCTCAAACATACTTACTCATTAGTCATAGTAACGAAATAGACACACATTACTCGAACAGTAGATGTCTGAATTAATAAATTATGTAGTACATTTAAAAAAGAACCACATCTTAAGGCATAACAACCTTCTTTTTTGCAGGTCATGCTGGCTTTGCTCTTCCTCCACAACTCCTCACACCCTTCCAGTCCAACCACGTGGCCTGAACAGTTACACCTGTTTACCTGTACATACATATGCCATTACTGAAAACTGTTTTACTATCCTTATATCATGCTTTAGATACCCTGACTCTACAGGAGTGCTTATGTATTCCCCTGAACTTGTGCAGAAGACAGTAGTAGGTTGTTGTACACCATTGCCAGGCAATGTGGCTTATATGTAGACACCAAGCCTGAGCTATGGCTATTACACATTCTCTGGATAAAGCCCAGAACTGAGGTCAGGATCTGGAGTTTATCTGCACCATTTCTCACAAGAGTTAGTTGTTTGGTTGCTGCATTATTGTGGTTGTGCAAGTATTATGTTCATGAATGGGACTGCTAACCCAGAACCTGGGGCAATTAAACCACTTGGCAACAATGGTTCTAGGAGAAAACATCCAAGTGTGACATAAATTAACATAAGCCAAATAAAGGAAAGGAAGAAACAGTACCTAAACACAGGATTAAACAAAAAATCTAAATTATTATAGAATATTATCATGTAAACATGTAATAATGGCTCCCCACTTTACACTCAAAAAACATATAAAGACAATGTACAGTGTAAACAAAGGAACCCAAGCAGAGGGTGTCAAAGTCAATTAGTTTGTTCACAAATAGCGGAACCTAACAGAGTCAATGTTTTATCCCAATCTGCCAATAAGGCATCAACAATGTTTAGACTCTTGAAGTTCAATGGGTCATCATCAGGGCAATCAAAATTGGAACACAAAAACCAATGGTCTGAAAAACAAGAATAAAGTAGTAATAAAGATGCAGTCTCAACAAAAAGCATTATCATTAGTTTTAAAAATTGTATAAAAATTAGTATTTATAGCCACTGGCTGAGTACTTACGTTGCTGGCCTCAAAGCTAAACATGCTGCAATCCGCAAAACATATCATGGAGGTCAATTCTAACTGAGAGACTCCAATCTTTAAGTCAGAATTGAACTGTCAAAATTTCAACCAAAGTCAATACTCATTCCTAAAGCCAAATAGCTAAAAAAACAATCAAAACTGTGAAAAATGAATTGATTAAACTACTTCACACCACAACCAAGGCCCAAGCACCATATTACCAACAAAGTCACCCAAGTGATAAAAAACTGATCCCCACGGAGATAGAAAAGGAACTGGGCACAATAAATCCCAGTAGCCCAAACAGCACATGCATAAAGGCTGCGCACTAACCTCTGAAATGTAAAAAAAGGCTCTGAAAAGTAAAAGATAGTCAAGCTAAAGATGAAGAGGCCCAGGAAACAAAACCAGTTACATACGTAGAGCTAACAAAAAAAACGTAATTTCCCTATTTTTCACATCACTTATGCCAAAATGACATCAAGAAATTGTAGCGGCAAGAAGTAATAAAAAATGAGCATGCTTACAACCCGCACCGTATCCTCTGAAGTATAGTATTATAATAAACTGTCAATCCTAAAAAATGGAAAAGGAAAAAGAAAACTTGCAATGAAATTATTGATGGCAATACTGTTCATGGCGGGGACACGATGTATATTTACTTGAACTATCTATAATTGGAAACTTTGTAAATTTAAAACGGCAGGTTTCCAGTGAAATTTTTGCCTAACTATATGTCACTTTAACCATTGTTTTTTGTCAAGATATATATATATATATATATATATATATATACTACCTAGTATATAGTTTCTATAGAAAAGACTGTTTTTTGTTGCCTATATCTTTGGCGTCGCTTGACGAATCTTCCCGAAAATTTCCCAAACAATTCAACAGTCACGTGGGGCTGAGATAAACATGAAGGGGTGAATTTTGGAGGTTTTTCAATGTTAATTCCCATGGGAAAAATTGAATACCAATAGCGCAAAAACCACTGGACGAAATTACACCAACTTTGGCAGAAAGGTAGCTCTTGATCCAGAAAGAGCCCTTTTTGTTATTTGGTACAAATCCATTTAGTCGTTTTTCAGAAAATCCGAATTTGTATATATAGGGATGTGAATGGTTTGCAACCCCTCCCGATCTCGTGCAGAGATCTGATTCACTGATAACACTTCAACAATAAAAGTATTGTCAGTCATCTAAGGACTCGGCTGAAAACGAGTCCCAGAAAAAAATAACAAAAAATACAAAAGGGGCCAAGGTAGGAAACCCTTACCAGTTAGCTCTGGTAGTGGGGTTTCAAAGGGACCCCCCGGGACTAAAAAGCATTTTTTTTTATTTTACAAGTGGTGACTTGGTGGATCCGCGCATCTGCTGTAAAATAAAGAAATAAAAACAAAGAACTGTCTTCCGGGTGGGCCCAGACCCGGGGGCTTTTGTTTATAAATGTTGTGGGGGTCTCCTGGCCCCCTCCTGCTGGCCCAGGGACTGCCATCTCCCCGGGGCTTATCTTGTTTATGCGGGGGTCCAAGTGCCCCCGCTGCCCTCAGGACCACCACCTCCCCAGGGCTGTAATGATATGCGAGGGGGATGCCTTCCCCCTCCC
The DNA here is from genome assembly GCF_031143425.1 of Pleurodeles waltl. Lineage (NCBI taxonomy): Eukaryota > Metazoa > Chordata > Amphibia > Caudata > Salamandridae > Pleurodeles > Pleurodeles waltl. Next base: position 671,988,942 of record NC_090444.1, read on the forward strand.
GCTGCCCAGGGGAACATCGCCTCCACAGGGCATTAAGACATGATATGCAGGAGGCCAGTGGCCCCCCGCGCCCTAGGGACCATTCCCCCGGGGAATTTTTTTTTTTTTAAAAGGGGGTCCCCGCAAGCCCCAGTGACCACCACCCTGGGGCTTCTATATAAATATATGTGCGGCAAAGAGAAAACAATTGAAAGGGAGTCCGTTTTGGACCCCCAGGCCATGGGGACCACTACCATTGGGGCTATCTTCACATTGGAAGGGGGCCATGCACCCCCCCTCTTGGAGTCACTGATGGCCCTGGGGACCACTCCGGGATATAGCTGTTTGCTGTGGCTTGGCTGTAGTGCTGCAACCAAGCCAAGCCACAGCAAACACTTTGCTGTTTGACAGAGGGACCTTTGAAGCAGGTCCCACTATCAAACAGCAGAGTTTTCATCTCTTTCCCCTGCACATGTGCAGGGAACAGAGATTAAATCCTTCAGCAATCATGGAGCTGCTGTCAAAGCAGCTCCATGCTTGCTAAAGCAATGGCAATACAGGGGAAGGCACAAGGCTTCTCCTGCAGTGTCTGGTAGCCCGCAAAGGGCAATTTATTAAAAATAAAATTTTAGAAAAATAAATGAATACATAAGTAAATAAGGATGGACCACGAGGAGCCCTTGAGGGCTCCCTCACGGTCCCAGAAAGCCCATAAAGGGCTAAAAAAAAAATTAAAACAAACAAATGCCCCATAGCTCACTGTCAAGGTTGCTGAACCTTCACACTGAGCCTTGGGTGTTCAATTCCAGCTGGACTCTTTATCATTTTTTTTTTTATTGTGCTATTTAAAATAATAAATACATTCTTTATTTTAATAGAACACAAATATCTCATTCTAAATATATGAGATATTTAAGCCTAAAAAAACTCTCTCTCTTTCCCCCTCACTCTCTTTCTCTCCTTCAATCAATTTCTCCCACTGGGACACTTACGCACACACTCACACTCACTCAGACACTCACGCACCCACTCATAGACTGACTCATACCCTCATGCACCCACTCACAGACCCGCACACACACTGACGCACTCACAAAAACACTGTTGAACACACTCTCATACCCAGACAGATAATATGATAATGCCTCTCACACTAGATACACCCTTTCACATCTATTCTCACATCCAGAGAGGCCACAGCCACCTCGCGCCGTGCATGGCCAAAGGACCGTGTACAGCATGGGGTTGAGTGGTTAGGGGGGAGTTGACAGCAGGGTCTGGCAGCAGGCCACATTTTGCCGGCATTCCTCCCCTGCACATGGGTGAAAGCCATGCATGGTGCAAATGTGGGTGCTCAGCAATCCAATGTGACTGCCATTGCCCTCCATGCTTAACACACTATAGCTACTGAGTCCTCATGGGCCCTGGTGTTCACAGTGATGGTGTAAACTCTGTGGTAGAATCACCCCGCTAACATGTCATTAACAAACAGGTAAGCTGCACTCACGAGATGGCAATATCCATTCCTTTAGTCTTCATTTTAACATACATATATATATATATATATATATATATATATATATATATATATATATATATATATATATATATATATATATATATATATATATATATATTACCTAGTGGCGGTCGCCACTAGGTAGTTATAGGTAGGACCTAGTTTCCATAAACAGAGAGTTTATTGTTTTGCCAATAACTTTGGTGCCGCTTGATGAATCTTCACAAAATATTCAAAACTTATAATTTGGTCAGTTCAGCTGTTGTCTTAAAAGTTTTGGGGTGATTTGTCAAGTATGGGCCGAGAAAAAAGGGCTCCCAAAATGCACTTTCCCAATTCATTTTTCCATAGGACATTTAGACACGCCTAAAAGTCCGAATCACTGAACAGAATTACACCAAATTTGGTACGATGGCAGACCCTGTTCCACTGATCACACTTTGTGTGGTTTGGTGCAAATCGATTCAGTCGTTTTTGAGAAATGTAAGGCAAAAAAAAGATATATGTGGACGCGACTCCACCGCGGATCCAACTGTCTCCGTGCTGATTTCTGATTTGCTGCCAACACTTCAATAAGGAAGCATTGATAGATATCTTGGGACTCGGCTTCAGCCTAATCCCAGAAAAAATAGTCAAAAAGAAAAGATAAGAAGCAATGGTTCTGTACGTATAAAATATGAGCCTACCTATAATGTCTCTGTAACCTTTGTTTTTTTAAATGTATATATATGTATATATATATATATATTATATATATTTTTTTTTTATATATATATATAGACAGACAAACAGATAGACATAGATGGATACATAGATAGATAGATAAATAGATAGATACATATTGTTGGGGTGATTCGTTGAGGGGGACAGAGAAAAAGGGGGGTCACTAAACACGTTTCACCATGCAATTTCCCATAGGGATTTTGAACATGACTACAGCCCTAACCACTGGACGGTATTACACCAACTTTTGCAGAAAGCTAGAGCTTGGCCCTTAAAGAGTGCTTTTTGTAATATGGTGTAAATCAGTTCAGTAGTTTTGGAGGTATAAAAAAAGAAAAATTATGTATATCTAAGGATGCAGAGGGTCTGCAAATTCGACAGATCTTAAAATGAGATCTGATTAACTGCCACCACTTCAACTGGAAAGGGGTCACAGCCATCTTGGGACTCAGATTCTGCCAAGCCTCAAGCAAAAACAGCAGAAAAACATAAGGGGGCAAGATAGGAAAACCTGACCCCCTAGGCCTGGTGGTGGGTTCCCACAGGGACCCTGACTGGAGCCAAAAAAAATGTTTTTTTAATTTTGGATCCGTGGGAAAACGTAAAAAAAAAAAAAAAAAATACAAAAAAAAAAAATGTTTCCCAAGTTTGTTGTTATTAACCCTCTAGGTTTGCCAGGTTCTTGGGGTTGAATTGTTTTAGTTTGAATGGGGGAGGGGTGCATGTGTGCCCCCAGGCTGCCTTCAGCCTCGTGGACCCCATTTTCCTGGTCCTGGCTGTGAAAAACTAAATCCATCTACAAGGCTGATTTCAGGCCCCAGCACCCCTTCCTTCTTGGGGCCAGGCTGTAAAATTCAAACAGAGATGGGGGCTGTGCGACTCCTTCCCAGGCTGGTTTAATCTTCGGGGGCTGGTCATAACAGAATTGTGAAAGGGGGCTGCGTGGCCCAACTCTCAGGCACAGACAAAAGGGAGAGGGCACGTGGCCCCCCTTCCGGAGTCAATAATGGCCATGGGGACTCCAACCCCAAAGGCTGGCTTTAGCTATGCCCCAGCGTGCCCACCCCCAGTACATAGAATGTTCCCTGCCCCCACTGGTGCATGCAGGGAAACCTGTGTTTGCTCTATCTTAGTCGGAGCAATTTTAAAGCTCCCGCCAAATGAGAGAAAATACTTAGGGCCCAATTAATATGTTGTCGATCTCATTGCTGTCCCATCACTGCAGCAGGACTGTGTACTCTGCCGAGCTGAAGGCCTTCCCACCCTCCTTATCACGAAGTTTCCGATGGGCTGGTGGTCTCTGCAGTGGAGACATGATGGTGCAATGTAATGCTGCAGGAAGTGCATGCAATTACACTGTGCCTCCATAGCACAGGGAGCGCTGCACACTCCATCTCCCGTATGGGAGCTGCATGCAGTTACAGTGTGGCCCCAGGGAACAGGTGACAAAGCACATCCTGTCACCTGGAATGGACACCACACGAACTGTGAATATGTTGCAAAAAGTTAGCCAACACTCAGAGTTATCCCTTCATTTACTGCCTTTCCAATGACTCACGCACAAAAAGTTTGCAGAAAGGTAGATCATAATTTGCATGGCAGCAAGCGGGGTGGCAACTCCCTACATAAGCTGCCTCTGCCTGTCCTGCCACTTCCGTAGAAGCAGGATATCGGCAGAGGTAGTGGGACTGTAGCAGTCTTCTTGTCGTGTTGATGCTCTGTTCGTCGGTCGGACTGCATAGAAGTGGGCGAGAGGAACAATGAAAAGCGACAGCCATCCCAATCCTGCCAATGTCATAATCAGGCCCTAAGTCTGCTTCCCAGTAGGTGGGAGCATCGAAACTGCTCCCACCTACTGGGAGTGGACTATTCTTTTGTTTTCCTGCCTGCACTGAAGATGGCAGGAAAAAAGCTTCGGGGCTCCCCATGGCCCCCAACAATGATGTAGTAGGTGCCCTGGATGTACTCCAGGGCATCAACTCTTTACTCGCCAGGCCTGGGAATGAGGTCACCGGTGTCAATATTGGTACAGGGTGGGGGGCTGTGTGCAAAGGACAAGGAACCCTACACATTTCTTGTCACCATCTTTGAATAGTAAACATTTCTTGTAAAACAATAGTATACTTGAATTGTGTCTGTACTACGACCTGTCACAAACATCAAACAATCAAAGAATCATAATCTAATCCACAGGAGCAGGCAGAGAGACACAGCCCAGCACCAGGGAGGCAGCCTTGTGAACCAGCCAGGACCAAACAGGAACATGACTACTGATGGGAATGTGAAGGAGAAAGGTGACAGGAAGTGCAAGCTCAAATTCAGTGAGCAGGAATTGGAGGTGCTCACTGAGGAGGAACCATGACGATCTTTTCGGGAAGAAGTCACTCCAGGTACCTGATAGTGAGAAGAGGAAACTGTGGTCTGACATCCAGACCAAAATATGCACAGCGCTCTGTTGAGGAGGTACACAAGTGATGGTACGACTTGCGTTCCTGTGCCAAAGAGAGGGTAGCCAGCAGGCTAAAGGAGGCAAAGAACACCGGAGGAGGACCACCCACCCAGACAACATCCACACCAATGGAAGACATGGTGGAGTCAACACTGCTTCCTGAAGCTGTCAGTGGTGTCACTGACATTGACACTTCAGGCACACCCAGTACCAGCAAATATAAGGGCAGTGATAATGTGTTTTCCCATATGTGCATGTACAAATGCCCCTTAGAAAATAGCTATTGTCACTATGCAGTGTGATAAGTAGTCCATGCCACATCTTACATACAACACAACAATGCCTTATAGGAGTGGTAGTCCACACCCCTAAAGTGCAAATACTACATAAATAGCAAGATAGTGTTAAGCCAAATAGAGAAACAACACAAAAGACTCTTAGTGATACTATGTCAGTGTTCCTTTAATACTATTATGCAATATATTTTGAAATAATCAAAAACGACATGCTGCACATTGTCGTTGTAGATGTTCTGAGCTGTGATGCAGCAGAAGGTGGAAATGTGGGAGATAGCGAAACAGAGCCACAGTCCGACTCAAACACCAGTGAGTCCTTCATTAATGCACCAACGAGATGCCGGGCAAGAGTGCTAACTCTACCAGAGTATAACCTGGACTCTGATGAGATGCCAGATGAAGAACCCACAGCACACCCAGAGGCTAGAATCACAGTAAGGCAGTCTCTGCCCCAGTGTCAGTCCACTCCCCTCAGGAGGCGTCATGAAGCAGGCAGACAGTGCACTGAGGAAGGTGAGAGCCCAACACTCTTTGGCGGCCTTGAAGCTTCCATGCTGAAAGTGATGCACCTGCGATGTAAACATGTGAGGTCAATGCAGAGGCAGTTGGTGTCAACTGATCATAACATGGGTGCAATGCACAGGCAGTTTGAGTCTCACAATGACAACATGGGAGTAATGCACAAGCAGTTGGAGTCTCTTAATGAAAACATGTGCAAGCTGCATGAGGGACAGCAACAAACAGCAGCAGAAAATGCAAAGGAGATGACAAATGCCATTAGAAAACTCTGCACTGTGTTTCAGCAGGAGCATGTCAGCCACCGCAGGCGCCATCACCAATTGATGGGCAGGTTGGATGGGTTATGCAGATCTGTCAGCCTCTACCTCAACTGCCTTGATATCACAACATGCTGTGGGCATACAAGTGGAGATGGCACATTGCAGTCCTGACGTTGCACAAGGATTGGTGCAAATAACCAATGTTTTGGAGACAATGCAGACAGCACGGAGGGCTACAAACAGCGAACTGGGTGGTGGGGATAGTGAGGAGCTCTCTAGCCTCAGCAGTCTCACAGCCCCTGTGATGGATTCTAGGCGTCGCAGTACCAGACACAGTACTGTCTTTGAACCCGCTACAAGAGGTGCCACCGAGGCCACTGAGCACTCAAGTGGAGTGCATGGACATAGGAAGTAATATTGAGGGGGTACAGGGACTAGTTTAACATGTAGTAAAACAGTTATACTCTGATGATAATAGTGTGACACTGTTACTCACACCTGTTTATGTATAGTGCATAGCTCTGTCCTAATCACACATATATTACCTGAAGTCAAGGCAATAAAGATGCTACCTACAGCAATACATAACATACGTGGTATTGTCATTACATACATCAAAAATGGTTGCACGTGATGTCACCACGTCTTTCTCTTCCCTCTGCTGCACTGCTTCTGTCTACTGGGTGAAGGGGTGGCAAGGGATCACATAATCATCTGAGTCCAGCTAGGTGGGTTCCACAGGTATGCCCCTCATTGTAGCAATGTTGTGCATTTTTGCATTATGTTTCAGGGCTGTATTGTAGTGCACCGCCACTCTTGTGTATGCATCTGAAATGGCTCTTCGGCAGGCCGAAGGTCCTCTCTTCAACATTGCGGGTTGTCCTGTGAGCAGCATTATACCTCCTTTCGGCTGGCGTTGAAGGATTTAGATAGGGTGTCTGTAGGGATTACCGCACGGTGTAGGCACTGTTTCCTGGAATGACAGGAGAGTAAAATAAGTACTTGTTATACCTGACATCACATTTACATCAATGCGAGATTGTCAATTATTACATTACCCAGATGATATCCTTCGCCAAACTCCCCAGATAGTAGTCTTGTGTAAATTCCACTGTGCCGAAAGATGTAGGAGTCATGTGTGCTTCCTGGATATCTGGCCATGAGATTGTTTATATTGTTGGAGGCATTGCTAATTACTTGTATGTTAATGGCATGTGAATTTTTACTGTTCCGATAAAATACTCTGTGGCCGATGGGGGACGGATAGCTACATGTGTCCCATTGATGGCACCTATTACATGTGGGAATCGGGCAATCTGGTAAAAATCAAATTTTGTCTGTAGTAATTCCTGTGGGGTGTTGGGGAATCTTATGTGCTGATGAATTTTGCTCAGCATGGCATTGAGAAAAGCATTGAAAAATCATGAGAGAGCACTCTGTGAGACCCCTCCAGCTGCTGCCATAACCCCTTGATAGCTCCCTGAGGCTAACAGGTGCAGGGAGCATAATGCCAGCATATGGGTGGGTGTACTATTCGTCCTGTGTGTGGTGCGCTGCAGTATGGGTTGTAGATCAGCTATCAGGTCAAGTATCATGGCTGAGCTCAACCTGTACTTCTCATATATCTCCTCCTCTGTCTGGTCAAAAAGGGAAATGCGGACTCTAAAAATGTGCTTCTGTCTCCTCCTCCCTCTCCTCAAACCTGCCAGGATCCTCATCCTCCTCACGATGAGGTAGATTGCAGCCATTGTGGAAAAGAGGCTGAGTCATACTGGGCCTCTTTATATAGGTTGCACCTGGTTACCACCTGATTTTACTTTATGGTAAATTGCACGTGCAAAAGGCCATTCTGCGAATAATCGCTATTCGTGAATTGTTGATGCATTGCATTGCAAGACGGAATTTGTGAATCGCATTCTGTGTATCACAAATAGCTACATGATTTAGTGGGTCGCATTCTGCGATTTGCAAATCCATTTTGCAATTTGTGATACGCAGAATGCGATTCGCAAATTCATGTCGCTATATTCGATACGTCGAATGCGACCCGCAAATTCATGTCGCATTGGCAAGGAATCAATATTTTAGCGATTCCTTAAATTTTCACTGCAAATACCTTTCATGCATCGTGAAAGGCATTTTTCCATTTGCAAACGGACACATTTTGTGATTTGCACTGTTTGCGAATGCAAAAAAGTTTGATACATCTGGCACATAGACCTAAATCCAAATGTATCGCCCCCAGGATGCATGACAATGTGGAAGTCTTTTCTGAACTTATGGTTGCAAGTTAAGGAAAATACAAATTGTATGCATTGAAGGAAAGAGAGTTAGTTGTGAAGCTAAGGCATTTCATCTGGTTATGAATAAATGGACAAGCAGGGATGACTATTTGATCCAGACTTCGGATAAGGGGGGTACAATTGTCTTGTGGAAGAAGGAAATGTATATGGCTGAAGCTTATACACAATTGAATGACAGAAAATGTTATTCTAGAATTTCTAAAAAAATAATATGAGAAAGTTAAGAGTGATTGTTTTGGCCAGTTGACTGAATAGAGAGATTGGTATGAATTACATTTTTTTAAAGTGAATGAGCCAGTATTACCTACTTTCTACCTTATTCCAAAGGTCCATAAAGATGTAAAAAAAACATCCTGGCAGACATTTAATAGTTGCAATTGGAAGATTGTTTGAGAACACTTCAATGTATATTGATCATTTTTTACAATGGTTAGTGAGATCTGTCCCATCATATATAAAAAAATATTACAGAATTCATGAGATTGTTGTTTGATGTGGCATGGTAGAAGGATATGATCATAATGAGTCTTGATGTGACAACCATATATACTAGAATACATCATGAAGATAATTTAAGAGCAGTGCAACATTTTCTAAAGTATGACTCCTCCATTTTTTCTCTCACAATGATATGCTCCTAAAAATGTTGAAATGGTGCCTAACTTGGAATATCTTTCTCTTTAATGGAGACCTGTTCCAGCAGGAAAGGGGCACAGCGATGGGTATCTGCATCGCTCTCAGCTTTGCTAATTTGCACATGGGGTGGTGGGAGGAGCAGGTGCTCCATAGCACTGAGATGAGTGAATGGACTGATCGGATCTTACTTAGGGAAATATTTGTTGATGATTTGTTTGTTTGCTGGAGAGGAAATGTATATACTGCCCAGAGGTTTGTGGAGGTCATTAGTGTGAACACCTGAACCTATATTTCACATGCCAAATGAGCAGAACTTGGTTGGATTTTCTGACCGTTAGAGTTAAGGACCAACATTCTAAATTGGTGACCACAATATTAAGGAAACCTATGGCAGGGAACGGTACTCTGCATGTGCATAGTTCCCATCCAATATCCCTCACATAAAGTATCCCAAATGGAGAACTGATTAGAGCACATTGGATCTGTAGTACCCAAACTGAGTTTGAATGGAATGATCTCTAGTCTGCGAGTATGAGGCTGTTCAGAAGATATTTTGGCTGTAGCAAAGTCTCTAATTTAAAAAGGAGGTAATTCTCTTTCATCCTAGTAGGATAGATAGAATGAAGAACATTAGAGACGATAATGCTATTAGATTCATAACTAATTATGATGATAAACATTTGCAGATGAGGAAGACACTTAATAAGCATTGGCATCTCATTTCAGATGATCCAGTAGCAGGTGCTAGCATTGGCAAGAAACCTCAGATTACCTATAGAAAAGCAAAATATATGAGAGATTTTTGGTAAAGAGTGAAGTGAATACAATGGGATGCCAATGGCGGCAACCTGCTCCGGGTTTTGGGTAATGCTTAACTCCTTCTGTGCTGCGACCGTAGTGGTTACGTCCTGTGGCACAGTGCTCCTGTGCCGAGGACGTAACCATTACGTCCTCGGCCCGGAGCCCGGAGGGAGCGTTCCGTCGGGCTCCCCCCACCCCCCAAGGCGGGGATGGAAGGGGAAGACCTTCCCCTTCCACCCCTGATCATCCCCTGCCCCCCCCCTACCCACCCCCCCATAATGACGTCAGCGTGCGATTGTGCGCTGACATCATTACACATTGCCGGTCGCACTGGAAGCCATTTGCTTCCAGTGCGAGCACGGAGAAACAGGTGAGTTTCTCCTCCGGCGGGTGCGGGGTTTGGGACAAGGAGGCACCGGGGGAAAGGAAAAGCTTTTCCTTTCCCCCAGTGTCTCTTTGAGCATTTCTGCTGCCCGATCGCATTGCGATCGGGCAGCAGGAATGCCCACTAGACGCCAGGGCTTTTTTTTTTTTTTTTTTTTTTTGTGGAAATGTTTTCATGTTTGGGAGCGGCCCCTTGGGCAAGGGTTGCTCCCATTTGGGAGCCATGTTTGTTGTGGCCTTTTCTGCCCCCCTTGGGGGCAGATCGGCCTTATATTTTTAGGCTGATCTGCCCTCAAGTGTGGCAGAAACCACTAGACACCAGGGATTTTTTTTTTGTCTTTATTTCTGCTGTGTTTTGTGTTGGGGAGCGGCCCCTTGGGCAAGGATCGCTCCCATGTGGGGGGCCTGTTTGTTGTGGCCATTTCTGCCCCCCTTGGGGGCAGATCGGCCTATTATTTTTAGGCTGATAATACTAGAACGCTAGGGATTTTTTAATATGTTTATTTTTGTTGGGGGGGGGGGCTTGGCCAAGGGGGTCATTGAACTGTTGGCCATTTCTACCCCCATTGGGTGCAGATGGGCCTATTTATTTAGGCCCATCTGCCCCCAAGGGGGCAGAAGCCACTTAGACACCAGGGATAGTGTGTGTGTGTTAGTGGAGAGGGGCAACCCCTTGGGCAAGGGTCGCTCCCCTTTGGGGGCACGTGTACCAAGGCCATTTCTGCCCTCCTTGGGGACAGATCGGCCTATTATTTTTAGGCTCATCTGCCCCGAAGGGGGGCAGAAACCACTAGAATGCCAGGGATTTTTTTTTATATGTTTAATTATGTGTGGGGGGGGTCCCCTTGGGCATGGGGCACTCCCCCAAGGGGGCATAGAACTGTTGCCCATTTCTCCACCCCTTGGGGGTGATGGGCCTATTTTTTTTGGGCCCATCTGCCCCCAGGCGGGCAGAAGCCACTTAGACACCAGGGATAGTGTGTGTGTGTGTGTGTGTGTGTGTGTTAGTGGAGGGGGGGGCGGCCCCTTGGACAAGGGTCGCCCCCCCCCCTTTGGGGGCATGTGTACCAAGGCCATTTCTGCCCTTCTTGGGGACAGCTTGGCCTATTATTTTTAGGCTGATCTGCCCCCAAGGGAGGCAGAAACCACTAGAAGGCCAGGGATTTCTTTTTATATGTTTATTTATGTGGGGGGCGTCCCCTTGGGCAAGGGGCACCCGCCTAGGGGGGCATTGAACTGTTGGCCATTTCTGTCCCCCTTGGGGGCAGATGGGCCTATTTTTTTTAGGCTGATCTGCCCCCAAGGGGGGCATAAGCCACGTAGGCACCAGGGATAGTGTGTGTGTGTTTTTTTTTGTTTGGGGATGGCCCCTTGGGCAAGGGTCGCTCCCCCTGGGGTCACACTACTAAAGGTATTTTCTGCCCTCCTTGGGGCAGATAGGCCTATGTTTTAGTATGCCCATCTGCCCCTATGGCAGAATCCACTTAGGGATCAATTTATAAATGCTTGATGGTGGGATGTTTGTCATCTGACAAAGTATTTGCAATTGTGATAATTGTTTTCCTCCTTTTTGTTCTAGTTCAAAACTTTTGCTTTCTTTGCTGTGGCTCCTTGCGGTTTTGGTGGTGGTTGGCCTGCGGTTTGCATTGTTGCATGTTTTAGGTAAGTAAAAACTATTTACTCCAAAGGAGTATTGTTGCCATGCATGAATGACATGTTTGTAGGTGGTGTACTAAATGCAGGTTTGTGTGAAATGGTCCTTAGATTTGTGCACAATGATATTTGTGTTGTCTTATTTCTAATTTGCTTTTCTCTCTTTCCTTTTAGTGGGATATCATTGGTGATTGCTGTGTCTGTGCAGAGTAGTTGCTGGTGATTCAAGCTTTTTCAGGCAAGTGAGTGGTATAGTTTTTGAGTTTATAACTCTTACTAATAAAGCTTCACTTTATTACTTATCTTACACAATGCTGGTTGTTGGTGGTGCATTTGTCCAGTTAATTTTCGTAGGAAAGATCATGGCTAGCCGCAGGATGACTGCTCAGCAGGTGGTTGGTATGCGTTTTGAGTCATTGTCTGATCATGATTATGAGACGGACTCTGCATCTGAGGCAGGGGAGGAAGTGAGAGATTCTGGCAGTGAAGTTTCTGTCGGAGAGGAATCTTCTGATGAGGAAGCCACACAGTGCAGATGAAGGGCCTGTTTCAGAGGAGGACACTGATGTGCCATTAGTGCAGCAACCTGGGGCTGAAAGGTTTCCCGTTAGAAGACCTGAACTCTGGGTTGCCCCAAACATGGAGCAGCCAGAGTTGCCTGCCTTTACTGGTCTTCCGGGGTGTAGAGTCAATACAGATAACTTTTTGCCTGTCAATTTCTTTGAGTTATTTGTGGATGATGTGTTGAGCAGACTAATTTGTATGCGGAGCAGTATTTGAGGGACAACGCTGCTAGACTTAGGCCGCCCTCTAGAGCTGCCCAGTGGATTCCCACAAATTTGGAGGAAATGAAAAGGTTTTTAGGTTTGACTCTTTTGATGGGGTTGATAAGGAAGCCGTCACTGGCTTCTTATTGGTCTACTAGTCCCTTGATGGCAACAGCTATATTTCCTGCAACAATGAGTCGTAATCGGTATTTGCTTCTTCTTAGGATGCTGCATTTTATTGACAATGCATTAGCCTTGCCACAAGATCACCCTGATTCTGACCATCTTTTTAAGATTAGGCCTGTCCTTGATCATTTTGTAGATCAGTTTTCAGAGGTCTATGTTCCAGGCAAAAAAATAGCTGTGGACAAGTCTTTGGTCCTCTTCAAGGGTCATTTGGTTTTTAGGGAGTACATTCCTAGCAAGAGGGCACAATGTGGAATTAAATTGTATATGCTGTCTGAAAGTAGTACAGGATATGTGTATAATTTCTGTGTCTTCACTGGTAGGGATTCCAGTATTGACCCCCCTGGTTGTCCTCCCACTTTTGGAGTTACTGAGAAAACTGTGTGGGAACTTGGGAGATGACTGTTCAACAAAGGTCACCATTTGTATGTAGATAACTTTTACACTGGAGTGCAGTTGTTCAAGGAATTGTTTAGAGTGCACACTGTTGCTTGTGGCACAATTTGTTGTAACTGGAAAGGCTATCCAAGGGAGCTTGTCTGTAAAAAACTTCAGAGGGGACAGTGCAGTGCCTTGCAGAATGATGAGCTGCTAGCTTTGAAGTTTTAAGACAGGAGGGATGTCTACATGCTAAGTACCATCCATGATGAGAGTACTTCCCCCGTGACTGTTTGGGGCCAGGTTGCTGAAGTGCGCAAACCTGTGTGCATTTTAGATTATAATAAGCACATGGGAGGTGTAGATAGAGTTGATCAAAGGTTGGAACCTGATACTGCTATTCGTAAGTCTTACATTTGGTATAAGAAGTTAGCAATTCACCTCTTCCACTTAGCAACTTTTAATGATTTTATTGTGTTTAAGGATGGGTCTCCAGAGTCAAAGATGGCATTTGTGAAATTTCAGGAGTCAGTGATAGAGAGCCTTATTGTGGTGGAACAGGCCAGAGTTCCAAGAGAAGCAGTGGTGGAGGATATGGCTAGATTGAAAGATCGCCACTTTGCTGAGCACATTCCTCCCACACCCAAAAAAGACTTTCCAGCTAAGAAATGTAGAGTGTGTTTTCGAAGAGGTATCCGGAGAGAGACTCGAATGTACTGCCCAGATTGTCCTTCAAAGCCTGGGCTGTGTGTGGGTGGTTGTTTTAAGAATTACCACACCCAGAAGAATTACTTGGAACAACCATGAGTGTAAACTGTCTGTTTTGTATTTTCATGTGTTCAGTTTCATGGTTAGCATTTCTGTCATGTACTTAGTTAGAGCTTTTGTGTTTGTAGTTTTGTAATTATTTCTAATTAGTTAGTGGTTTCTTTGTTTGAAAAAAAAAGTGATGCCATTGTGTGTGGAGTGGGGCTTGGCTGAGGGTGTACATAGTGTACATATTGACTTGCTGTTGGCTACTGCAACCCACTTGCAGCCAAACACCAGTCCACACACTCCCATCAGCTGGTGTGATTGCTGTATCAGGCATGTGGGCGTATGTAAGTGATGGGCCCTTAAGTGGCGCTGTCTGTCGATGCGAGTGATGTAATGTGCTGGGCCTGTGGCTGGCGGCGTGAATGGTCTTGTGCATGTCATGTATGAAAGGTGTGTGAATGGACTGTAAAGCGGTTGGTGCCTTGCCGTGGCTTTACGGCTCACGAGATGTGACTCATTGGTTCTGTTTTTTGGCCTTTCAGTTGAGTCAGTCAGTCACAAAACTTTATTCGGCAAATGCCATAAAAGTACAGACAAAAACACAAATACCACACAATAATTACGTTACAGTAAATAGATAGAAGAATAAAATAGTACCATATCTAAAACATTACGTAAACATCCGGTCTAAAATCTCATAAAAGAAACAAATAAAACTCATAACATAAGAAAAATCACAATAACAGAATACAAAGATTAACTTACAATATTAAACTATACATACATATACATTTAAAATGAAATGAGCCTTTTCCTAATGCTTAAAGAAGCTGTAACAAAATCTAATACAAAATGACAAATTTGTCTATCTGGCAATCTCTGAAAATATATTAAAGCTTCCTTGTAATGGATGGGTCTAACAGAACGTAAAGTGGGTAAAATGCAAACCCCTCTAGGAGCAGCATAAAAAGGGCAAAAGAGAAAAAAGTGCAAAGTACTCTGGGTTGATCTAGAATCACAGGGACAAAGAGGTAAATCCCTTTTCCAAAAACATGGTTCAGGAAACGCTACTTTAAAATGAATTAAATTAAGTCTAAAAAGTGTTAAAAAAGAAAGTATCTTAAAACTGGAAAACCAGGTCAGATAAGGTTCAAGGCATGGGGCTGTCACAACCTGAGAATAGGAATCAAAGGATTTTAATTTCAGAGAACTGTAAAATCTCAGGTCTGATATGTACTCGGAGTAAGTAGCCTTCAGAACGGACCTAGAATTTATAGTTAATAGGTGAGGTTCATCAAACATATATCTAAGACCTAAATTCTCAAAAGAGTTTCGTAGAAACATAAGCCCGGGGATCCTATTTGAATTTTCCAATTGTAAGCATTCGGAAATACAATCTTGGACCAATTTTGCCATTGGGTTTAGCCAACATCTAATCCAAAGCAATAATGGCGCCAAAAAAACCCTATCCTCCAAAAAACACTGACCAAGTTCTTCGTGGCAGATGATATTTGCAGTACATTTTGGAACCAACAGTAATCTTCGCAAAAATTTATTTTCGACCCTCTGGAGAGATGGTACCTTTACACAGCCCCAGACGCCTGCTCCGTAGAGCACAGCTGCGGTACACTTAGAATTATACAGAGTTTTCATCTGTGCGGGGGGTCTATGGCCTAGTTTATTAGAGAAGCGAAAGATCGCTTCGGTGTTCCTTATCAGCTGTTGGAGCTTAAAATTAATATGAGTCTTCCAGGACAGAGAGGAACTCAAATACATGCCTAGGTAACAAAAATCTTTGACCTTAATAAGAGAATGCCCTCCCATAGTAAATTGTTTGGATTTTGTGTTACGTGGGCCACAGGTCATGACAAAAGTCTTGGGGTAATTGACCTTCAAATCGAGGCTCGACATAAACTCATAAAATATGTCCAATAAGCCCTGTAAGCCATTTGCAGTACGAGCAATTAAAACTGCATCATCCGCATATAATAAAACTGGAAGTAATCTTTGGCCCATCTTCGGTACATCCTTTGCTTGTTTAACCAAAAAATCATAGAGCCCATTTATATAAATCAAGAAAAGAAAAGGGGCTAAAATACATCCTTGCCTTACGCCCCTGGTTGACGGAATAGGAGGGGTTCTCTGCCCAAATGAGCCGACCTGAACAGAAACCGTTAGGTCTGTATGTAGACGTTTAATAAGCTCCAATAGAGCCGGGTCACACCCTAGAACTTCTAGGATTTGCCATAACTTTGATCTGTTAACCAAATCAAAGGCACTGGTTAGATCGATAAAAGCCATATGGATGGACTCTTTCTTAACAGACACATATTTATTAAGTATCAATTGTAAGTTTAAAACTTGCTCAACTGTGCCCACACCGGGTCTAAAACCAAATTGGATGGGAGATAAAATCTGGGCATCTGTTACCCAATCTTCTAAACGGGACAAGATCACACTACCTAAAATCTTTGCCGTTGAATCAATAAGGGAGATTGGTCTGTAACAAGAGGGGTCTTGTCTATTACCTTTTTTAAAGATGGGAACAATAATAGCCGATTTCCATGAAGAGGGCACATTACTAGTTACCACGTTGTTCAACACATTTGTAACCAAAGGGCCCCAGAGCTCAATTTCTGATTTAAAAAGGTCGACAGGAACCCCATCGGGTCCAGGGGCCTTTCCCTGCCTTGATCTATCAATGGCACCTTTGACCTCATGGAGATCAAAAATAATATTTAGGGCCTTAAAGTTAAAATCTGGAGTAAAATGTGTAGCAGGAGTAACTGCCACATGCGAATTCTCATAAGTTTCAGAGCAGAAAACTTTCCTAAAATGATTTATCCAGACATCCTCAGTAATAAAACATTCATTGGCCAAAGAGTTCTTATCAGAAAAGTAAGGGTGATTTATCACTTTCCAGAATTTGGAAGTGTCCTTAAATTCAGATGCGGCCAAAAGATCGCTCCAAGCCCTGGACCTAATTTCGGATTTCCGTTTATCAAGGGCAACCTTATAGTCAGTCCTCGCTGATTTTACTAATTGACGTGCGGGAGGAACTGCTTTAAGAGCTTCTTTAAGTTTTTTATGGGCTAAAGAACACGCAGAATCAAACCATCTATGGACCACCGGCCCCTTCCCGGGCCTGTCCATCACCAGGGCGCGTGAAATATCACTACTTAAGGATTCGAATTCTCGCACAATACAGTCAGAGTCTAATTGCTGAGACAAACACGTATAAATCGTATCAGACCTACTTCTTACAATTTCTTGGTTAAACTTTTTAGGGTCAATTTTATCCCATTTTAAACGAATGCCACTATTTAAATTATAAACTGTAGCAGCACACAAATTTTTGTTCAAGGGTGCCTGATTTACTTTTAGGTCCAGTGTAATACTAAGAGGGTTGTGATCACTTGCACAATGAGGCGTAATCTTAAAATTTCTAATTAGATAAAAATCAGAAGAGCTGATAAGTATAAAATCAATGGTACTCCCCTTCAAATTCCCGGTGTAAGTGGGCGTATTACGGGCATCAGGGGCCAATTTCTCTGTAACGTGAACCAGATCAAATTTACAAATAAAAGAATTTAAGGCATCTCCTTCAGAGGTATGATTAAAATGAATTGGTGACTCTCTACCCTCAACAGGGAAGGCACACAAGTCCGTGTGTTCTTTACAGCATAAGGGAATATTAAAATCACCCACCCAGAAAATAGTTAAATCACTAAACTGTAAAGCATGTGAGGAATCTATAAAATCCATTACCTCTTCCAGATGGGTCATAAGGAAGCCCCGAGGGATATTATTATAAAAGTTTAAAATTAGAATATCCTTTTGCCCGCTTATAGAGACGAGAACAACCATAAAATAAGGGGAAGACCAAATTAGGGACACATTTAAAAGCGGAAGATTTACAGAAACAAGTACTAAAAGGCCACCACTAGCTCTCCCCATGTGAGAACTCCGTGCCGGCTGGCAAAAAGAAGTAAAGCCATTCAAGAAAAACATATCTTTAGACCAAGTTTCCTGTAGACAAATTATATCAAAAGAAGAAATGAAACTCTTCCAGTCCGAATTGTTAGTTTTAGATCGCAATCCTGCTACATTCCAACTGAGCAGGGTTAGTGGTCTAAATGCAGAACATAATGATGAGACTTTGGTATTTAGATGAGTTTGTAAATCTGTAGTACACATTCCTGTGCCCCTGATACGCTTGGTTTGGACGGTCCCAACCATCCGTCTCTCTAAATTAGAAGAACAGTGGTGGGTCACCGATAGTCAATCATTCTCATCAAAGTGACTAAGGGTCGAGAATCTATTGCTAGTTGGAACGTTGACCTGTAAGAGAGACCTATCTGGCTCTTGGCTGTGCATGCTTAAATTAGTAATAGGACGATTTGGTAAAAGCACAGGGTCATAAAAATGGTGCAGGGAATGGATTTGAATCTTGTTATTTAACATATTACAATAGGCCGATTTAGTCAAAAAATAATCTACTGACTGAGGATTGGCAAAGTTTAAAATAACATAATCGCCCTCCTTCAATTCCTTTGAGAAGCCAACCCTCTTCACCCTTCGGGCCATAAGAATCTTATCATTACGGAAGCCTGAAGAATTTGGTTTAAATTTAGAATTCAACCAATGGCCGGCTTTCCTAATTAAAGAGTGGGTATCTTCTAGTTTGCGGCACTCCAAAGGAGGAACGTTAGAAAGAACCAAAACGTACGGATTACAGTCCGGAGGTAAATGTAAAAAGTCTGCATGATTAGTGAATAAGTTGGAGCCATTGTCTTGCAACCTAGAGGAGTGAGCCTTCCTTGCTGGACATAATACAGGGTTATCCACAAGGGTTCCTTGGCCAGGGACAACTTGTAGATCAGACAAATAGTTACCGGCTCCTTGGGGTGCCAATGTAGGGGGAGGAGTAGGTAAATAAACTGATTCGGGGCCAGGGAGAATTCCCGAGCTCAGTGGGCCAGGTTTAGAGAAACTAGATAAAAGCCTAGTTACATCATTAAAAAAACAATCAAGCTTCTCGGTAATCAAAGTTGTAATTTTAGCCTCTAAAGTTGCACAAAATAATTTAAGTGTCGAGTCAAATCTATTAGAGCCATCTTCAGAAATGATCGTACTTGGAAGACATTCAGAGGTAAAAACCAAGGGGGCTGAAGGTTTGTTACTTTGGGTCAAATGGGTAGGTAAGTTCTTTTTAAAACCTGTGACCTTTTTTACATTTTTTGGGTTTTTCCCGGCTCGCCTCTTCTTCGTAGGTGGAGAAACAGTCTGAGAACCCTCAGAAGGAGGAGTAACTAAAAGGGGAGAAGAAGTAGTACGATCAAAAGTAGGAATTTTGTCTTCTTTCAACTGGCTGGAGTTTGTTGTTAAGGACAGTGGTGAAAGACCAGTACTTAAGGGGGTAGGAGCGTGGCTGATAAGTTCCAGAGAAGGTTCCAGCGGAGGATATTGGACAGTACTTTGGACAGCCCCAATCCTTTCTTCTACATGTTCTAGTTCAGACTCAATGGCCCCCATTACAGATGATAAATAACTGGTAATGGAGGACTGGAGGGAGCTGGACCCACCTATCCCCTTTTGAACATTAATTTTCCTTTTCCCCATATTTAATAAGAGATCGCACTGTACCTGGCGCAGCACACAAGTATAAATGACACTGTAGAGAGGAGAAGGCGTTAGAGGGGGGGCCCAGCCCGGCCTCTTCCGGTCGATGACGGGCGAAGGACGGGCCCGCCCTTTGCCCGGGCTTCGCCCGG
Source organism: Pleurodeles waltl (assembly GCF_031143425.1). Lineage (NCBI taxonomy): Eukaryota > Metazoa > Chordata > Amphibia > Caudata > Salamandridae > Pleurodeles > Pleurodeles waltl. The sequence continues at coordinate 672,008,325 of NC_090444.1, forward strand.
GCGCCGCCCGCGCGCGTCCCGCGGTTGCGGGCGCGCTGTGAATTAAAGAAGGGCTTCCCGCCCTATCAGCAGCTGAGGCTGCCTCCGGCAAAGTTTAAAGGGCTCCCGCCCAGGAAAGAAGTTGTGCGCGTCCCGCGGTTGCGGGCGCGCTGTGAATTAAAGAAGGGCTTCCCGCCCTATCAGCAGCTGAGGCTGCCTCCGGCAAAGTTTAAAGGGCTCCCGCCCAGGAAAGAAGTTGTGCGCGTCCCGCGGTTGCGGGCACGCTGTGAATTAAAGAAGGGCTTCCTGCCCTATCAGCAGCTGAGGCTGCCTCCGGCAAAGTTTAAAGGGCTCCCGCCCAGGAAAGAAGTTGTGCGCGTCCCTTTCAGTTATTAACAGTGCATTTCATTTTTGTGAAATCTCTTGTTAATAAAATTTTATCCACTGAACCGTCACTCACCCTTGTGCCAAATCCAACCAGTATGTGTGGTAAAAATGTTCAAACCTGCTCCGCTGTAATCAGGCATCGCAGCACACCTGTGACACGCTAGGTGCCTCGGGTGGGACCCTGATGATGAAGCATGCCACCAACTTGGTTGGTGGGTGAGGGGTCTTTTTAACATAACCTATGTGCGTTTATTTTCACAATTTTAGTGTTTGGAACATCACACAAGTATGTGAGCACACCAAAATGATCTATTGTAAAACTACCTCTGTTTGGAGGGAGGGGGTGGCACCTATGGTTTTGGTCCCGGGTGCGGCCTTCATCTAGGGAAACCTACCAAACCCAGACATGTTTTAAAAATAGACATCCCAAGGAGTCCAAGGAGTTGTGGCTTGCCTGGATCCCCCAACATTTTCTTACCCAAACTCCTCTGCAAACCTCAAAATTTGCATTAAAAAATCATATTTTCCTCACTTTTCTTTGTAGGATCACCGCTGCCGCACAAATTTCCACCCAGCGTTCCCCTCAGTCCCCCAAGTAAAATGATACCTCACTTGCATGGGACCCCAAAGCAGGGTCAGCCTAAAAGATGTATAAAAGAAAAATATGTGCTTGTCAACTCGCTGTGCTATCCCCTCAATCTCTACAAGTTTTTGGCCTTTTTCTGTTGCAGGCACCTGGCCCACCCGCACAAATGAGGTACCATTTTTATCGGGAGACTTGGGGAAATGCTGGGTGGAAGGAAATTTGTGGCTCCTGTCAGATTCCAAAACTTTCTGTTGCCGAAATGTGAGGAAAAAGTGTTTTTTGGCCAAATTTTGAGGTTTGTAAAGGATTCTGGGTAACAGAACCTGGTCAGAGCCCCACAAGTCACCCCATCTTGGATTCCCCTAGGTGTCAAGTTTTCAAAAATGTGCTGTTTTGCTAGGTTTCCCCAGGTGCCGGCTGAGCTAGAGGCCAAAATCCACAGGTAGGCACTTTGTAACAAACACCTCTGTTTTCTGTGAAAAAATGTGATGTGTCCACGTTGTGTTTTGGACCATTTCCTTTCCTGGGTGCTAGGCCTACCCACACAAGTGAGGTACCATTTCTATCGAGAGACTTGGGGGAACATTGGGTGGAAGGAAATGTGTGGCTCCTGTCAGATTCCAGAACTTTCTGTCACCGACATTTTAGGAAAAAGTGTTTTTTTGTCCACATTTTGAGGTTTGCAAAGGATTCTGGGTAACAGAACCTGGTCAGATGCCCCACAAGTCATCCCGTCTAGGATTCCCCCAGGTGTCTAGTTTTCAAAAATGCACTGGTTTGCTAGGTTTCCCCAGGTGCCGGCTGAGCTAGAGGCCAAAATCCACAGGTAGGCACTTTGCAAAAAACACCTCTGTTTTCTGTGAAAAAATGTGATGTGTCCACGTTGTTTTTTGGGCCATTTCCTTTCGTGGGCGCTAGGCCTACCCACACAAGTGAGGTACCATTTTTATCGGGAGACTTGGAGAAACGCTGGGTGGAAGGAAATTTGTGGTTCCTGTCAGATTCCAGAACCTTCTGTCACCGAAATGTGAGGAAAAAGTGTTTCTTTGGCCAAATTTTGAGGTTTGCAAAAGGTTCTGGGTAACAGAACCTGGTCAGAGCCCCACAAGTCAGCCCATCTTGGATTCCCCTAGGTGTCTGGTTTTCAAAAATGCACTGGTTTGCTAGGTGGCCCTAGGTGCCGGCTGAGCTAGAGGCCAAAATCCACAGGTAGGCACTTTGTAAAAAACACCTCTGTTTTCTGTGAAAAAATGTGATGTGTCCATGTTGTGTTTTGGGCCATTTCCTTTCGTGGGCACTAGGCCTACCCACGCAAGTGAGGTACCATTTGTATCGGGAGACGTGGGGGAACACATAAGAGCAAAACAAGTGTTATTGCCCCTTGTCTTTCTGTGCATTTTTTCCTTCCAAATGAAAGTCAGTGTGTAAAAAAGACGTCTATTTGAGAAATGCCCTGTAATTCACATGCTATTATGGGCACCCCGGAATTCAGAGATGTGCAAATAACCACTGCTTCTCAACACATCTTGTGGCCATTTTGGACATACAAAGGTTTTCTTGATACCTATTTTTCACTTTTTATATTTCAGCAAATGAATTGCTGTATACCCGGTATAGAATAAAAACCCATTGCAAGGTGCAGCTCATTTATTGTCTCTGGGTACCTAGAGTTCTTGATAAACCTACAAGCCCTATATATCCCTGCAACCAGAAGTGTCCAGCTGACGTAACAGTATATTGCTTTCAAAAATCTGACATCGCAAGAAAAAGTTACAGAGTAAAATGTGGAGAAAAATGGATGTTTTTCAACCTCAATTTCAATATTTTTTTATTTCAGCTGTTATTTTCTGTAGGAAACTCTTGTAGGATCTACACAAATGACCCCTTTCTAAATTCAGAATTTGGTCTACTTTTCAGAAATGTTTAGCATTCTCGCATCCAGCATTGGTTTCTCACCCATTTTGGTCACTAACTGGAAGGGGGCTTAAAGCACAAAAAATAGTAAAAATGGGGTATGTCCCAGTAAAATGTCAAAATCGTATTGAAAAAATGGGTTTTCCAGTTCAAGTCTGCCTGTTCCTGAAAGCTGGGAAGATGGTGATCTTGCCACTGCAAACCCTTTGTTGATGCCATTTTCAGGGAAAAAAACACGAGCTGCTTTCTGCAGCCCTTTTTTCCCATTTCTTTGAAGAAAACAAAATTGTCACTGTATTTTGGCTAATTTCATGGTCTCCTTCAGGAGAACGCACAAAGTCTGGGTACCTCTAGAATCCCTAGGATGTTGGAAAAAAAGGACGCAAATTTGGCGTAGTTTATGTGAACAAAAAGTTATGAGGGAATAAGCGCAAACTGCCCCAAATACCCCAAAAAAGACTCGGCACAGGAGGGGAAAAGGCCTGGCAGCGAAGGGGTAAAAGTGCGGGGCATGTGAAAATGGGAAAAAACATTACAGAATAGCATACTCCTTTTAAGAAGATTGTGGAAATAAGAACATCTTTAGAATGCAAATTTGAATAATTTGCAGTTTATGTATTGTTTTGTCCCAAGCCCCAAAAATTATATTAGTAGCAGAATTTTTCCTTTGCATGAGATGATACTGCAACACATTAGGGCTATTAAAAACATCAATACAAATTATCCTGTAGCAAGAAATTTCCATAACATCCATGGTGGAGACCACAAATTGTTGACTTATACCAAAGTGGACCTAAAAAACTAGAGTAGGTGATAGAGAACACGAATTGCGAAGACTAGAGTCAAAATATATTTTGGAAATGGACAGAAGGGAACTCTTTGGGTTTGTGCACCTCTATTCGGTATTGATGTATGGAAAGAGCTGGTATCTGAGATTGTTGGGATTTGACTTTGATATCGTATTTTGAATTTATTCTTGTTATATGTCTGACAGGTCATATGTGATGAAAATATTTGTTTTTCTACAATGAGAGTCATGAGTCGTCTCGCAGCACCACATTCTTCACCACCCTGAGCTGCAGCAGTGTCCGTGGCACTTTCCTCTGCCCGTCAGGCACGTCATGGATACATTCTGCAACACCTATTTCTTTTCTATCTCGGGTGCACCGCTGATCTCCATTGTGGCCCGTGGCTGTTAAAAATGTACAAATGCAGCTGCAGTTCCAGTTTTGGAGCCTCGGCTTTCCATATACTTACCAATAATTCTTGATTCCTGTATTAGGAGGCCATGTTCCTGCACTTCTTCCTTCCATCCTCCTCTGCACTGTTCCGAGCATGCTTAGGGAAGGGCTTTGTTTGGACCAGTTCAATATGATGTCTCTCGCTATCTTTTTTATTGTTGTTTCCTTACCCAAAATTGAGGATTTCCCTTTCCTGTCTTGTCACTTCCAGTTTGTCATTACATAAGGAGCTGAATGATTTCCTTATTTGCATTACAACACTTCCTGCTGTTGTGTCCTCACTCCTGATGGTGGTATCTGCTGCATTTGGGTGCTATTTTGTTCCTGTTTCTACCTCATAAGTACTTGGAGTCTCCTGCCTCTGTAATCCATGTGCTGGTCTGCTTCTTGGCCTTCCTTTTGCCTCTTTTTGTTCTGGAGTTCCAACTACATTCAGAGGTTTTTCCCCTTAGGTTTTCTCCTCTTTGAGACTCCTTCTGGAGGGCACAGTCTGCTTCAGAGTTATATTGTCGGCAGCATCATGACTACAAGAAAGGATGGCCCTTACCTCGGACAGACTAGGACCTTCAAGAACCTAAGCCAGATTTCCTCTTCATGTTCACAAAAGATGGTAATAGGGACTCCGAATGTAACAGATTGGAATGCCCAAATCTCGGTTTTGGTCCGGAAGTTATGGAAGATTCTCAAGTATTACCTCCAGAAAAGTTTGTGGAGTCAGCACAATCCTTAAAGCACAGTGTTCAGCAACAAGCTCAAGAAGTACAACAGTGATGCACTTAGAACACACCAATATGTCAAGCATTAGCTACCAGAACATCTGATGTTCCAACAGTCTCTACCACCACTCCACATTATACTGGTGAGCTGAATAAATTGAAAGAATTTCTGCATTTATTGACAGTCTTCTTTGCTTTCCGTTTGCTTTGCTTGGCTGAATCCAAGTCCCAAGATGGCTGACAACACTTCAACAGCTTCTGTTGTTGAAGTGTTATCAGCCAATCAGATCTCAGCACGAGATCATTAGAGATTGTGAATCCTCCGCATCCCTAGATATACAAATTAATTTTCCCCCTAATTTCACAAAAACTACCAAATAGAATTACAGCAAAACAAAAAAGCACTCTTTCTGGACCAGGATCTACCTTCCTGCCAAATGTGGTGTAATTCCATCCGGTAGTTTTTGTGATATCATTGTACAAAATTCCTATGGAAAAAATGAATGGAGAAAATGTGTTTTGGGACCGACCCCTTTTTTCTCAGCCCCCTCAGGATGGATCACCCTAAAAGTTTCAGGCAGCAGCTGACTGTACTGGCAAATTGTTTCTGAAAGTTTTGTGAGGATTCGTCAAGCGCTGCCAAAGATATAGGCAAGTAACACTTTTTGTAGAGAAATGTGGTCCTACCTATAACTATCTAGTGGCGACTGCCACCAAGTAATATGTGTATATATATATATATATATACATAATATATATGTATATAATGTGTGTGTGTGTGTGTGTGTGTATATATGTGTATATGTATGTACGTGTGTATGTAGATATATATACATCACCAAATGTCAACAGGAATGCGTGAACTATTATGCAGCAGTCCCAGCTGGGTTCCGGAAGCCCCAAATACTCAAAAAGATTTCCTCAAGTGTAAGGAAATGCCAGGACACCCTTGTGATGCTGAAAATCACCCTTGGGATATGATGGAAGAAATTTCACTAACCATTGTGAAAAAATTATCAATATCCCGGAACAAGGCTACAGCCGAAAAGCGTTGGAGGGGAAACCTTTTCCTGATTAAAGGATTTTCAGCATCACAAAGGTTTCCTGGCATTTCCTTGCACTTGAGGAAATCTTTTTGAATATATATATATATATCCCTTCATCACAAGGTCCTCATAGCCCCATGAGACCAATGGTGCGCATGCAGACGAGGCTCCCCACGGTATGACAACCGCATTTCGAACAGTTCAGAAAGGCACGCGCACTCACAGAGGTGTGTCAAAAAAGTCTCTTTAATATATCAGCATCAGTCAGCAAAGAAGGATGAACAGCACTCTACAGGCTTTGATGTCACATTGCCTTGTTCACGGGCGAAGGGCTGAGTTAACAGTGCATTCTTTAATCTATGTGCTCATGTAAAAAACAAAAATGGACAAACAGGACCAAAGCTATGTGTGCCTAATACGGCAGCCATCTATATTGTCATAGAGATGGTAATTTTTGAACCACTTAGGTGTATCACAGGAGCCAATTAATATGATACAATCACATCAATATTTCAAGTAATTGATTCAAAATAATTATTTAAAGAAAATTGCAGTTACCATATTACAGCGGCCATATTTAAAGGTGAATATTTTTACACAAAGCTTATTGGTCAGATCATCATTGCCATAAAGATGAGAAATTTTAATGGATCTATCATGTAAAGCATTTATTATCAACAAAACAGTAACTAAGTAAACACAAAAACACAATAAATATCCTACACCAATTTATAAAATTAGATTATAGAAAATGACACCAAAATAACAAACATCCATTAATGGGGGCTGTAGATATGAATTCTTAAAGATTAAGCTTCTCATTCCAACTTCGGCGGTCTTCTGGTGAGACCGCTGAAGTTGCGGACGCCAGAGGATCGCCAGTTCTGGCGGTTGTCCGACCACCATATTCCGAGTACTGAAGGACATCCGCCTCAATTTGGGTGGAAATCCTCCAGTATTCATGCTGGCTGTCAGTGGTGCAGAGCCGGTCCCACTGACGACCCCGCCAAAAGGACTCCGCCCACTGTATTATGACCTGTAATATGGTCTGGTGGTGCCCTGATGGCGGTGCAGGGCCGGCTGTGAAGAGCCGGGTCCGGTCCCCTCAGGGAGGAGCACCTCGTCGGACGAGGTAAGTGTCCTCCACAAGCGGAGGAGGGTGGGGTGTGTGAATGGGTGTGTGTGAGTGTGTATGCGTGCAATGCATGGGGGGTGAGAGGGGAGTGTTTGTGTATGCGTGTGTCTGTCTGTAATTGTGGTGATGAGTGTGTGTGCGTGTGAGTGTAAGGGTGCTGTGAGTGTGTGTGTGTGTGTCAAGGTGTGCATGTGTGTATTTGGGGGCGGTGTTCAGTATGGGGATAGGGGGATTGGAGGGTCTCTACTAGGGGGGTACGGGGTGGGGAAGTCAGTACTGGGAGTGGGGGGAGACATCTACCAGCAACAGGAATGGAAATTCCTGTTGCTGGTAGCCTTTCCACAAGTGATTTCACGGCGGTGCTCCTGCCACGGAATCCCTTGCGGAACGGGGACTCAGAGGTATGGGGTGGCCTGCCGGGTCGGAGATGCTTGTCTCTGGCCCAGCGGGTCCAACCGCCGTCCTGGGGGTAGCAATGGGAAAATGGCGGTTTGGCACAGGCCAAACCGCCACACTCGTTAAAAGACACACTCAAAAGACCACCGCCGGCGTGGCGGTCCACTTACTGCTAAATTCGGACTGAGCACCTAAATGTTTTCTAGCACTTAGTAATCAAAAGCGCCAATCTGGACATCTGGTCGCACTCGACCTTGGCAAAGTGGAGGCCAACTGCTATAGAGCCCTCCTCGGCTACACTGAGCGGGAGGCCACTGTCAAAGTTTTACCTTCAAACTTAGGCAAATTTTGGAAGATTTCTCACTGACTGGGACTAAGTCACAAGTTGAGGCTGACCTCCCTGAAGCCCTCTTCAGATACACGTCACAGGAGGCCTTAGTCTAGGTTCCTACATTCAGACTTAGAATTTTTTCGGGATGGAAATCTTCATACAGGACCAAGTCCAAAGTTCAAGCCAACCTCGATGGAGCCCTCCTGAGATACACTGCCCAGGAAGCCTTGGTCAAACTTTTACCTTCGGACTTAGAAACGTTTCTGGAGGTCTTCCTCCCTGACTCAGACAGCCCTCCTCAGCAAGCCGGTTTCGATACAACACAGTGGGATTGCCTTTCCACAGACGTCTAGTGAAATCCTGGAAATCTGCGGCTCCAGAGCTCTTCAGCGGGATGAACCTGCAAGTCAGGCCGGGTGGCGGTCGACGCTGGTGGGCTTGACTAACGACGTCAGATCGGTCCACTTGTGGAGCTTTTTTCCAAAGTTGCTGCAAACTTCTCCAAACTTCCAAAAGTACTTTTAAGGTTCTTTTGGTGTCCACAATTCACCCCAAGGTTCCAGAAGCTCAGATTTGCTCCTTGGGGGTTAGGACTCCAACTCTCAGAATGCAGATGGTTCAAATCCAAAAATGACCACTGGTCACTGGTCAGCTGGGCTATTTTTGCACACTTGATGTAGCAGACTCTAGTCAGCTCCTTTCTGCCTGTAGCTCACTGGGAGTCACTTCTTGAGGTTGTAGAAGTAAGGCAAAGTCACTTTCTTGGTGAAGCCCAAAGCAGCTGGTACAGTCCTTCTGAGTGCAGTGCCCAGGTGCAGGCTGGGGGTCCAGCAGGGCAGTCCTTCTTCTTCTTGTCTTGCTCCCGTAGGGATCTGAGGTATTGTGCAGCTCTGTCACATTTACCCTTGCTCCAGGGGTAGCAAGCAGGGTGATGCTCCTGTCCAATCACCAGCAGGCCACCTCCCTCTTGAGTTACCACTTTCTGGGAAGTGTGGCAAAAATCAATCCCAGGGAGCAACATGCCCCCAAAATCCAAGATTGCAAAAATTCAATCTTAGAGTTTAGATGTGGCTGAGCCCTCCCACTGGTGTGGGTAAGGTTCCCTTAACACACCCCTTTTTTGCCCTCTCCTAATCTAATCAAGGGGCATATGGTTGTCTTGGGCTGCAGGAAATTGGAGAGGAACAGTTGCTGTCCCAAATGTCCTTCCCTCCCTTGAAGTCCAGTTTGGCTGTTCTCTCCCCATCCTATTCTACCATTTGCTGAGGCAGATCTCCTCCCACCAGATGATTCATTTGTTTTCGCCCAGGCCACCTCACAGCTCAAAAATGCAGTCTGGCTCAGGCTGCTAGAGGTTGACTAATCAGGGAAGGGCACTGCAGGGCTGAAGATGGTAACTTTTAACAAGAGTTCTAAAAACTATTTCCCTGTCCATGGTATATTAAATTCAACAGTGGAAAGTAGTTGGATTTCTTATAACTTTTAATTCGATACTAAACTTGCTATATTTAGTTATTTTCATTCACTACAATGGGGAAAGATTAATTTGATTATTTGTCCCTCGCCAGGGTGTGTAAAACAACTTTTATAAACTCCCTGCTTATAGGTTCACTAAAACCAACCCTGGAGACACTTAGGGCATACCATAGGGGAGACTTATATATAAAAATAAGGTAACTTAGGACTTTGGAAGTACTTTTAATTCCAGAGTCACATTTGGGGTTAACTTTAACATAAAAGCAGCCAGCAAGGCATGCCTGCTTTTAAAATGACACTGGGCTCCACAACAGTACACCTAGGAGTGTACTACCTATGCTGAGGTCCCTAAACCTTCATGCCCCACCATATACTAAGGACTTATAGGTAGGTTGATACAGCTAATATACATTAGCCTAATTTGCATATACCATTTTAATCAGAGCACAGGCCCTGGGTCTGTTTAGCAGTGCACAGGACACCATCAGAGTCAGAAAAACAACAGAATGAGTGCAAAATTTGGGGCACAACATGAGGGCTCTTCTGCAGTCAGCCCAGATTCCCCATATATCACATATGAGTTAATTAGTGTGTTATAATCACATCCATATTTCAAGTAAATAGTTAAAAAAAAGGTGTTAAAAACACCGTAGTTACCGTGTCACAAATTTTAATATTTGACACACATATCTATTTTGAAATTACACAAAAACTTAATCTGAAAATAAAACAATTATCATCTGTCAACTGTCAAATCGTAAATGACAACAAACATTCACGGGCATCAATTAATATGGCAGAAAAAGTTCAATATAGCCCAAGTGGGCAAAAATAATAGTAAAAGTATTATCTCCTCATTATATTGGACAGTTAGCAAACGGTTACAGATATACTGTATATTCACTAGTTAGGGGGATTACTTGTACCAAAATTACAGGGAGGGATGTTAAATTCACATATATGTAAACCACACACCCCTCGCCTATCCAGTCACATATCGTCTATAAAACAGGCCACTTTAAAAATTTCCAACACAGTATCAAATTATCATAAGCCCTTGTTTCCTCCCAGAGAGTCAATCAAAAATCACATGCCCTCAATAGAAGCCATTATAGACATCTAAATCCACCATTTTATGCCACATTACTAAGGTGCTGTCCCTCGTAAACATCATCTGATATAAGGACCTGTTACAAAAAAAAAAGAGAAAAACATACTTCTGTGAGATGAAAACAGTGCACGTGAAAACACAGCAACAATAAATGGAAATAAATAGCCTTCATGATGTGATTATTTTTAAAACAGCAGTTAGAGCATAGGAACACAATTCATTTATGGTGATTCCTACTGGTAATTGTTCACAACTCCTAATAGAAGTTCCAACAGAAAGGAGAATTTAAAAATTATTAAAACAATTTAATGACCTAACTAGTCTAAGTGAGAAATGTTGTATGATCTCACAATCATATGCTGCAGAACAGACTACATCAGAGAGCTGAATAAAACAGTAGAGAGTGTGGCAACCCTCAGGTAATGTCAAGCTGAGCCCTCTTATCCCAACTGCATGGAGAGTTCTTCATCTATGTTGAGCCCAAATGGGGTCTTTGGGTTATGGTCAATGACATATCGTGACTCTAAGCGTCTTAGTGCTTTTATTCTGTCACTCCCTCTTGCAGAGCAAGGGATTGTGCAAACAATTGGAGTTTGGATGCATCTCTTTTATGTCTAGTTTCAAATGTCTAGCTACTGGATACTGGGGGTCGGCATGCGTTATAACCCACAGAAGTTTCAAAAATCATTTTTGTTGTTGGGTGGATTGTAATCACTACATACCAATGGTCACATGGACACTTGAGTATGTGTATAGAGATTGAATTTTGATACACCATCCACTCCATGGTAAAATATATTCTGTGACTTTTTTATTATACTTACATGCTTTGCATGACGTGCAAGGGTAAAAGCCCTGTACACCCATCCCCTGATTGGGTTTTGTGCTTACATCACTGGGACTTACTCCGTCCTTTAACATGGTGCCTTCCCTAAAGGTAGTATTAGGATGTTCGCCAATAAAGCCAACAAGACTTTTCTCCACGGTCAGAAATTGCCAATGTTTTCTCAGTATTTTCTTAATCTCACCTGCCTTATTATTATAGGTTGTGATAAATCGACTGTTGCTGAATGACTCAATTATTTGAGTCTTAGGGATCAGAAGATCCTCTCTTCTCATGCTCTTAGCTCTATTTACTGCATTAGTGAGAGTATTCCGACTTTAACCTCTTTGCAAAAACCTCTGAGTCATTGTTTCAAAATCTTTCTCAAATGCTGAATCAGTGCTGCAATTAAGGCAGGCTCTGAGGTAATCCCTTTAGGGTATGCTGTTAATCAAAGCCTGTGGGTGGCTATTCGATGCATGTAGCACAGTATTACCAACAGTCATTTTTCTATGGAGTTTGGATAAAGGTTTCATGTCAAACACCACCACAGTAATATCTAGACATCCAATACACCTTCTGAAACGTTAGGCCAATGTTGTAAGTGTTTCTGTTCAGTTTTAGGGTTCCTATTACATCCCTTTCCAAATTACAAAAAGGTCATCGATATATCAGGACTACATAACAACCTGGGAGTTGAACTCCTTTAATGCTTTGGCAACCTCCTGCTCCCACCATCCCATAAAGAAATAGCCGTAACTGGGAGCAAAACAGGTACCTATTATGGGTCCTTCCTTCTGTTGGAAGAATTTGTTGTCAAACAGAAAAACATTATCCTCCAAGCAGAAGCAATTTATTTGTAATATAATACCTTTATGAGAGTACAGGGAGATTGACCTGGCCCTCAAAAAATGGCTACATGCAGCAATCCCATCTCTGTGTTTTATGCTGGTGTACAGACGCATTAGATCAAGAGTGAGGAGTAAATAGACATTTTATCGCACCACACCCTTTATACGATTAAGAAAATCCCTACTATTATGAATTTACGAGGGTAAGCTAGTTACAAAAGGGCACAGGAAGTGATCAACGTATCTTGAGGTATTCTCCAATAGGGAATTTATTGAGGTTACAATGAGACTACCTAGTAATTTTAGTGGGTTCTCCTGTAATTTGAGAAGCAAATATTGAACTGATATCTTGGGATGCTCATTGCAGAGAAATCTATATTCATCATATTCAGACATCTTCCCCACCATTCTGTCAACATACCATAGTACACTTGGTTAAAGGCATTGATGGTTGCAAGGTTGGAGACTTCAGAGCACTTCTTATCTTTTAGTTGGTGATAACCTTTCTCTAGATGCACCTCTTTACTAAGAATAACAACATTCCCACCATTGTCAGGTTGCTTTATTATGATGGTAGTGTCATTCTGTACTCTCCTTAATGCTAACCGTTCTTCCTTGGGAAGGTTATCAGAGTACCATCTGTTCTTACCAGCAAGGTTTTTGAAATTCTGAGTCACCAAAGCATCGAAAGTATCAGTTGCATCAAAATTAGTCCTAGGATTAAAGGTTTATTTGGCCCTAAAGTTACAAGGACAATTCATTTCAATGTTAATTTGCATACTATCCAGGTTAAGAAATTTGTCCCCACTATATGTTACTTCTGAATCCAGGCTTTCCAAGGTAAAGAGTTTGTAAATGTCATCTCCGGTGAGGTTGCTCATCTGTTCTCTACTGGTTTTATTTGGATTGGACCGAAGCTGGATTGCATCTATAATTTGTGCCCTAAGGTAACTATCACACGAGCCCCTGCCATGCACAGTATTTTTGTCAAACGTTTTACTGCAATTATTACATTGATATTATCAATAATGTTATCAAAGATGTCATGAGTGCTGAAATTTGTGGGTTAATTAGCAGTGCATTGCGAGGGCGTGAGATATAGGGCCTGATTCTAACTCTGGAGGACGGTGTTAAACCGTCCCAAAAGTGGCGGATATACCACCTACCGTATTACGAGTTCCATAGGATATAATGGACTCGTAATACGGTAGGTGGTATATCCGCCACTTTTGGGACGGTTTAACACCGTCCTCCAAAGTTAGAATCAGGCCCATAGTTACCTTAGGGCATGATTTATAGGTATTTGAGATACTTCTAACTATAACTGGTGAATTTCTGAGGCTTTGTACGTTTCAAATGTGAGCCTAACTATAACGTCCCTGGAACCTTTGTTTTTTTAGTGAATTTCTATGTTTTTTTTAACGTATAGTAATTTTCATCACTACAACACAGAGCTCTAAACTGTATCTTTTTATCAACTGGCACAAAGTGAAAGATTTGTCATACCTCCTATGCCCAATAAAATTTAATAAGGTTATAAACTCCAACATTTTCGATCAGTTGGTACCTACGCAGAGAATTTGCTCGGGCCCCAAGTGATATGTATTTGTGCAGTCCAACTGTGAATTGATGGATGAAGTACCACTAGCTCTCAAAGATGAAAAGGAATGAGAAGACATTTTTCTCAACTGAAGAAAACATGAAAATATGGTAGAATTTTCCTGCAACAGACTCCTGGCATTTAGGATTAATTTCTTAAAGTAAAATCCACCCTTGCATCCAAAATGGACAGCAGCTTGATCAGCCACTCCCACTTGCTAAATCTGCTCTTGCAGTGAGCTTTTTCCTTCAAATTACTCCTTATTATGCAAATGGACATAATTGTGTAATTTTTGGCAATTTCACATCAAAGAGTAGCACAGAATTAAGATTACTCCCATGTCTCCAGTAAATGTACAATTATTATATTATTATATTATGTGTATGCTGGTTGGGGATTGATTAAAGAAAGTACTACAAATACTGATTATATGAATAATGCGTAGGTCACTGGGACACAGAATCACATAAAAAGTTCCAGTCACCCTAGAAGAGATCAACATTGTCTGTCTGATTGTCTATAGAAATGTGTTTGTAATAGATTCTACAATTCATGTTCTTTATTTCTCATCTCCTCACAACAATATCCTGCTGTTCCCATCAGAGCCTCAGGGCCTGATTTAGATCCTGACAGAGGGCATTACTTAATCACAAACATGAATGATAATCTGTCTGCGGTATTACCATCCCATTCTAGCTTATGGGGATTGTAATGCCTCGGACATGATATCTATCATGTTTGTGATGGAGTAACCCCTCCGCCAGGATCTAAATCAGGCCCTGAGCCCAAGAAATGTATAAGACATCAGAGACATTATCATGAGCTCACAAGAACCTACAGGAACAATTTAAAAAACTATAATACCAGATGTTCTGATTCTCTGCTATATTTAAGAAGACTCAAAGCCAGAACCAAAAAAGCAACCACTGAAACCCCTGCTGCTCCAGAAATATTCCAAGATATACATATCCCTGAAAACATAGCTATAACACAAAGCAGTGAACCTTTCATTTTATAGGACAACACTAATAATGACAGTCAAATACTGATAGCTACCTACTAAGATTAAGGTGGTAATTATTATATTGGCGGTCACCTGACCGCCATGGCGGTGGTGGCGGTAGGTCCGCCGCCAGGTCGCCAGCAAAGACCGCCATAGTACTACTGCAGCGGTGAACTGACCCAAACATAGTCACAACACTGCCAGTGCCGCCAGTGCAGTCTGACCGCTGCCGATGGCAGTTGCTATCCACGGGCCGGAGAAAGGCATATCCCCTCCCACCATATTACAAGTCAGCAGACGGCGACGATTTTGGGGGCAGACCAACCGCCACAAAAAGCCTGACGGATACAACCAGTATATAAGGTGGCCCTTCCCTTCCTGGGACACAGAGAAGTCCGCGGCCAACATGGAAGCAAAAATTGAAGTCTTCCCAATGCTCTACCACTAAATCCAAGTACAGGAAAAGCGACAACGGCGAAGACGACAACTGTGAGTACAGCCGTCTAGCACACAAGAGAGGGAAGGGGAGAGTTACACATACAACAAACACACCTGCCATGTTCTGCAACGCACATATACACACGTACACAAACACCCGTCCCGATATGCACACACAGCCACAAACACACAAGCACACACAAATCCCAAACAGGCACAACCAAAACTCACACACCACTCCCAACACACATGGCATACACATAGCATACTCAGGGATAAAAAAACGACTCCAAAATACATAAATAGCATAAGCTCAAAAATTAAAGGCCGGACAAATCACTGAAATTAATACCAATGTCATCAGTTCGGCAGATGTATTCATTGGAAATGTTCCAATGAAAAACTATATACAAGAATGGGCCATTGTCAAGTCCAGCAAGTGCAATATGCACACATGGGCATGATGTTGGCCCATGGCCTCCACTTTCGCTAGGACATCAATGGGGCAGGCAGGCACCTCAGGGATCAGGTGGTGGGGGTGGGGGTAGTGGCCATGTTTTATGTTTGGAAGGGGGGGGTCCTTGGGCTGTGGTTTGGGAGGGGGTGGGGGTTTGGCCTTAGCTTTAGATGGCGATGGAGTAGTCTTGGAGCAGGGGGGAGTGGCTACAGTTATTGCATTATAGGGAGGCTTTTTGGATGGGGAGGGGCATGGGAAACACTAGGGGGGTCATGGGAGGGCTTGGAGCTGGAGGGACTGAGCTGGTGAGGGGAATGTGACACTTAGGGACAAGACAGGGTTGGGCCAGAGGAAGGAACAGGTCAAGGTGGGCAAGGAAAAGCTATTTTGCAACAGTGGGGTGGATTGTAAAAAAAGGTTTGGGAGTGGAGGTAGAGGGGGTGGTTGTAAGATGTGGAGGTGTGCTGGACTTGGATGTAGGTGCATGCAAAGTGTGCATATGTGAGGTAGAGGACTGTTGGGTGGGTGAGTGGGGGTGTTTATGTGTCTTGGGAAGAAGGGGAAGACAGGCTGAGAGAAGACAGGCAGGTTGTGTGAATGTATGTTGAGGTGGTGTCTGCAAGTAAGGTGGGTGTGCTACATGTGGGTGTGAGGGTGGTGGTAGTCAGTGCAGATGTAATGCATGGGCTGCTTGTCTGCATGTCTGCTGCAATGATGACTGTTAGCAAGGCTGAACTCTTGGTGGGATCTGGGAGTGAGGATGCAGTGCTGGCAGGTATGAGTAGTGATGTGACTGTGAGGGATGCATGGTGGGGAGACAGTGGAGGCATTGGCTATTGCTGTGTTTGCTGGTGTGTGTTGGGTGTGTGAATACTTGTGATGTCACCTGTGATGCTTGTGTTGGTCTTTGCACGTCTTGTCTGTTGTCTTGGGTGCATTCAGGTCTGATGGTATGCTTGGGATGTGTTGGGGGAGAGGGCTCTGGGAATGGGCACAAGTAGCTGGAGGGGTGACGGATGAAGAAGGGACACTGGCTGCCATCAAAGTGGAGACCAGAGCCTGAAACTATCTTTGTAGGCCAGCCAACGCACTGTGAATGCCTTCTAGGTAGGAATTGCTTTGCTGCATCTGGGATGCCAGCCCCTGCATGGCATTCACCATGGTTGACTGCCCCAAGGAGATGGATCTCAGGAGGTCAACAGGTTCCTCATTGAGGGCAGCAGGGCTGACTGTGGCAGAGGCTAAGGTGCCTGCAGCGCAGGAGATGCCCACCCTCTTAAGTGAGCAGGCACGGGTAACTCGGTGGGGAGTGACGGGGCGGTGCTGGTAATGAGGGTGGCAGACAATGTAGTTGCTGGGGTAGTCCCAGAGGGGTCCACCACCACCAGGGAGCTTCAATCAGAGGAGCAATCAGAGTCAGATGTAGCAGTTCCTGTCTCCCCGTAGTTGTCCCCTCACCCTCCAACCCACTGGTTCCCTCAGCGTCAGTAGACTCTGCCTCATGGGACCCATGGGCTGCAGCCTCCCAACTCGCCGGTGCCCCTACTCCTTCACTTGATGATGCTAATGCACACAAGAACAGAGTAAAACAAGGAGGGAGGGTGGGGGGACAGAAAGGAAGCATAGGGTCAATAACCACACTTATGCCACATATGAGCCACACTTAACAACAATACACAAGCAATATTCAGCATGCTGTGCCAAACACCAGACCAAATGAATTGCTACTGACAACAAGTGACCTTGCAATTTGAATCCCCTACAATCCTCCATCGACAACACTACACTGATGCAGCAGCAGGCTGTGACTACTCAACAAACCATGTGTGGGAGTTAACTGAAGGACATCTACATTTACCCCATGACAGTGTGTGAACAACCTGCATTTGCCTGGACATTTAGCCCTCTACAAATGTAACCATGTCTGTAACTTACAATTACCTATCAGAAAGACCAATTAGCATTACAATAAGGACCTCAGCAAGAAACCCAACTAGAGGTTACTTGGGCATCCACTAGCTATTAGCTAACCATACTATCACTATGCAACTCAATACCAACATGAAGATCACTGAGACTACTGACGCCCATGTGGCTGCTGTGCTGACCTCAAGCACCTATCCAACTCTGGGTAGGCCACCACCAGTATGCTGCCCATTGAGGGGGTGCGGGTTCAACGGGCACCCCTCCCTCGTTGGGTGGACGTCCCCAGCTGGGCCTCTGTGGTCTTCCGGGCCCAGCATCTCAGGTCCTCTCACCGCTTTCTTCAATGGGTACTCTGCCAGCTATGGACCCCCAGGGTCTGCACTTCCTTGTCGATGGCTCGCCACAAACCCTTCTTTTTATGGGCGCTGACCTGCATGGGAGACACAGAGATAAGGACATTTTTGTAGACTCCTCAACCAGTTACAGCATTGGACTATGTACTGTATACAAATCGCAGTCATGCTACACATGAAATGTACCTATGTGCACATTAAGGTTACACAACACTCTAAAAAGGAAATACTGCATGCACACACATGAAACTACATGCAACCATGACTCATTCACTATACAGAAAAGGTGTTTACCTACTTATCTGGAGCCCCATACAACTGTCCATACATAAGACCCCATTCACAAGCTTTCCAAGTTCTTCCATTGTGAAGGCAAGGGCCCTATCCCCTGTAGTATGTGCCATTGTGGCTTTCAGATACAGGACACAGCAGCACACACAGTGGAGGTCTTGATAGCTGGACAGTCAGGAGTCAAGTGAAATGGCATCTAGAAAATGGCGGTCACGGCCCCAGTGGTGTTCACCGCCACTGACAGCGGTGATCTTCATTGGCCCCTGTTTCCCATTGACATCAATGTTATCCAATGAGGAAATGCACGGCGATTCCGACTGCCCACTCACATGACGATTAACGCCAGCGGAGTGAAGTCACTTCCATCTGTCCTCTGCATGCATTTTACACTGTAATTTATCATTGACCCAATTATATGTGCGTCATAGCTCGATCTGGCACAATACATGCCAGGCCCTACACATTGTGAAGTTACTCATCTGAAGTGATAATGCCTTACACCAATTGTATCGTAATCAATGCTCTTCTCAAAATTGTCTGATCTAGGAAACCGTGATATACTATATGGTTTTGTGACTCATATCTTGACGTGTCTCAATTCATTGTGCATTTGAGCTGCAGACATGCAATATAATAAAAGGGGGTTGTATTTCATGTCCATTAGTATGTTGGAGCAACCAGAGAACAGATTGCAAACAGGTGCCTGTGAGGTTGATATTTCAGCATTGATTGATGCAATGGGTGCTCAATGTGCATTTTCTTTTTCCCACTTGTACTGTTTGCTATGTGTAAGTACAAACCAATGCGGAGGTGGAGGAATGCACTCGTTTACTGGCCCCTAGTTGACCTGGCTACATTGGAAGGACGACATGTACTGCTCACCTATCCTCTGAACAGTGTGACAATGAGAGAACTGTGTGCACAATTGAGCCAGATCAGATGCCTGCTAATCATCATTCAAATGCTATTCCTACTACTGTACAGGTGCTTTCAGTGCTCCACTTTTTAGCCACTGGTTCAGTTCAGGTGACAGAGGCCTTGGCAGCAGGTATTTCTCAACTAATGTTCAGTTTATGGTTGAAGGATTTTCTATCTGCCTTGCTCAAACACATTGATAGCTACATCAAATTCCCACATGGTGCAGATTTGGCCACAGTTAAGGCAACTTGTTTATGCAA
The DNA here is from genome assembly GCF_031143425.1 of Pleurodeles waltl. Lineage (NCBI taxonomy): Eukaryota > Metazoa > Chordata > Amphibia > Caudata > Salamandridae > Pleurodeles > Pleurodeles waltl. The sequence continues at coordinate 672,027,563 of NC_090444.1, forward strand.
TGGGACACATCCCACATGTGATTGGGGCCATTGATGGTACCCATATAGCTTTGGTGCCTCCTAGGATAAATGAGCAGGTATTCAGAAACAGAAACAGTTATAATTCTATTAATGTGCAGATGGTGTGCCTCACTGATCAGTATATCTCATAAGTGACTACCAAGTTCCCTGGATCTGTGCATGACGCCTACATTATGAGGAACAGCATTGCCCCACACCTAATGGCACAACTACAGACAGAGAGGGTCTGGCTTGTTGGTGGGTATGAAGTTTGTATTCACTGTCTGTCACAGCATCTATCCTTTCCCTTCTCCTCTATATTATTGTACATATGTTATGTGTCATTGCACTATTCCCAGGTGACTCAGATTACTGTAACCTATCCTGGCTGTAGACACTCATGAGGAATCTGAGGACAGAGGCTGCCAATCGCTACAATGAGGCACATGGAAGGAACAGAAGAGTGATAGAAAGGACCTTAGGCCTTCTGAAAGCAAGATTTAGGTGTCTGCATATGTCCAGTGGATCCCTGGTCTACTCCCCTGATAAGGTCTGCCAGATAGTCATGGCCTGCTGCATGCTGCACAATTTGGCCCTCAGAAGGCATGTGCCATTATTGGAAGAGGAGGGGGCTCCAATGCACCGGTGGCAGCAGAGGGAACAGAAGACAGTGATGAAGATGGAGAGGAGGATGATGTGGACACCTGGACTCAGATGATTCAGCAGTACTTCCAACGACAGTCAGGAAGGTTTGTGGTTGACTGTCTTACAATCACCTCGTGAAGTGCAGTCTACCAGCTCTCATGTTCATTTCAGTAGTATGTGGGTTTCTCTTCCTTAGTCCTCTCAGTGTGGTTAGTGGTACAGGAGGGAGATATGGCGGTACTGTTCTCCTGCCTGTGCTATCTTTTGACTCTATGGCCCTCATTCTGACCTTGGCGGGCGGCGGAGGCCGCCCGCCAAAGTCCCGCCGTCAGGTTACCGTTCCGCGGTCGAAAGACCGCGGCGGTAATTCTGACTTTCCCGCTGGGCTGGCGGGCGGTCGCCTTCAGACCGCCAGCCAGCCCAGCGGGAAAGAGGCTTCCACGATGAAGCCGGCTCGGAATCGAGCCGGCGGAGTGGAAGCTGTGCGACGGGTGCAGTTGCACCCGTCGCGTATTTCACTGTCTGCGCAGCAGACAGTGAAATACATGTAGGGGCCCTCTTACGGGGGGCCCTGCAATGCCCATGCCAGTGGCATGGGCACTGCAGGGGCCCCCAGGGGCCCCGCGACCCCCCCTACCGCCATCCGGATCTCGGCGGTCCGACCGCCGGGATCTGGATGGCGGTAGTGGGGGTCGGAATCCCCGCGGCGGTGCAGCAAGCTGCGCCGCCGCGGAGGATTCAATGGGGCCGCGGTACACTGGCGAGACCCCGCCAGTGGTGCCGGTCCGACCGCGGCTTTACCGCCGCGGTCGGAATCCCCATTGGAGCACCGCCGGCCTGTCGGCGGTGCTCCCGCGGTCCTCCGCCCTGGCGGTCAAAGACCGCCAGGGTCAGAATGAGGGCCTATGTTTGCCCAGATTGGTTTGGCCAGCTCACATGTTCACCTCAGAGTGCCTCTGTAGTTTAGAAGTGCTGTTGGTAGTATAATGGCTGTACTGATGGCCTCACATTTCACCTCTGTCGTTGGGTCTCCCTGACAGTTTCCCCACCACAGGATGCCATGTAGGAGAGTGTGCCATAGAGACAACATGGCATGGCTGTATTCTTGGTGTGTGTTCTAAGGCCATTACTGAGGTTGTGTCATGTGTGTAGTAATGTTGATAGTTCATTACAGTGCTATATTTGTGGGACATGAGGACTGTGAATCTAGTATGGTATTTGACACTGGATCATGTTGTTTGATAATCATCTATTTCCAATGTGTATTTCATGGATGTTTTACCCTTTTTACAGATCCGGCAGTGGTCACTACTGTGTACCCATGGAATAGCTGCTGACTGCTGTCACTGAGATTGGTGGCTGGTGAATGATAAAAAGCACTTGCACTGAGAAACATTATAACAAGCTGACAATATTTTGGATGGAAACTGATGTTCAGTAACATTTACACTGTCACATTGTAGTACAGACATTATATGGTGATTGAATGAAAGCAGAAATACATCAGCTGTGTTTAAGTGTGTTTATTCTCATTACAAAAAAGGAAGGAGGAAGGGATGGTTCAAAAGAGTGGGCTGACGGTGGAATAAGTCTACTGTGTAGTGGCCCAAGCAGTTAGTAGCACAGTTCTAGTATTCATGTGGCCATAGGAAAAGGGAGCAATGGCAGTCCAAAGTCAACAAGGTGTGTCACTGGTACCCAAGGGAGACATGTTAGGAGACGGTCACTTCCTGGCAGTAGATGTGGTCTTGGCTACAGATTCTGTAGGATGTCTGGCTCACAGGAAACATTTGCAGGGGGGTTCATCAGCTATAGATGGAGGGGGGCTGTGGCCTGTCAGTCCTCTGGAAAGGCCTTCAGTCTACTAGCTGCAGCATATGTAGAGGGCTGGTATGACTCTGGCTAGTGGAAGGGGCCTGCAGATGGGTGGAGGACACATGCAGACTGGTGGCTATATCCCTAAGTCCCCGTGCAGTGGAGTCCATGGTGGTACTGTGGGTCTGCCACTGCTGCATTGCCTCTTGGTGGTGTTCCCTATGCAGCCTCTGGTTCCCCTGCAAAGTTGTGAGTATCAGGCCCATCCTGTCCTGGGATTTTTGGAAGGCTCCCAGGACTTGTGATAAGGCTTCCTGGGCAGTCGGTTCCCTGGGTTGCCCCACCCCTTGGCCCACAGATGACCTCCCACTGGCCCTTGCCCCCTCTGCGTGTGTCCCTGTGGTGGTCTTTTGATGGCCAAAATCATAATGACCGCCTAAGTCAGAGAAACATGTGCATGATTGACAGCATGTTTAAATCATGCATTCCTCCATTCATGGAAATTTACCAAAACCACAGAGAGTACAAGAGCACAAACATATGTGTAGTCAACTGACTTTTACCAAACATAGTGCAGCATGCCCCAAATAACAAACTGAAATGGAGTCCAAAACAATTACTATCTCAAAAAAATAATAGTTGACTTTGAGAAAGCAATGATCTCTACCATTTTAAACATATACCCACTTACAGAGATGCTACTACCATTTTTACCAGAGTATATAGAGGCACGTTAAAAAATCAACACTAAGGGGGTCATTCTGACTCCCGCCGGCCGGCGGGAGCCGCTAGAATACCGCTGCGCGGTCAGAAGACCGCCGCGGTTATTCTGGGTTTCCCGCTGGGCTGGTGGGCGACCGCCAGAAGGCCGCCCGCCAGCCCAGCGGGAAACACCCTTCCATGAGGATGCCGGCTCCGAATGGAGCCGGCGGAGTGGAAGGGGTGCGACGGGTGCAGTTGCACCCGTCGCGATTTTCAGTGTCTGCATGGCAGACACTGAAAATCTTTGTGGGGCCCTGTTACGGGGGCCCCACGACACCCCATACCGCCATCCTGTTCCTGGCGGCCAAAACTGCCAGGAACAGGATGGCGGTATGGGGGTCGGAATCCCCATGGCGGCGCAGCAAGCTGCGCCGCCATGGAGGATTCCCCAGGGCAGCGGGAAACCGGCGGTACACCGCCGGTTTTCTGTTTCTGACCGCGGCTGTACCGCCGCGGTCAGAATGCCCATGGGAGCACCGCCAGCCTGTTGGCGGTGCTCCCGCGGTCCCCAACCCTGGCGGTCTCGGACCACCAGGGTTGGAATGACCGCCTAAGTAGTGAATACGCCATAAACAAATTTGTATATGAAATAAAAACATTAATTGCCCTAGCACGTGTTCCAATAACTGAAATAGCAGAACACCTATTAATAGAAACATATTATTACCAAAGAAACAAAAACAAATTAATTCCCTTAGTGGACTATTTTGAAGACACTTCTGTGGACAGACTGCATAATGCATGTCACCGATATCAACCCAAATATTATATACCATGGGGGACTAAACAGGACAGCACCATGGCTCACCAAGCAAAAAAAACAATGCAGTGGAAGTTTGGCACAACTCCTTTAAAGTGACATTAAGACAAAGCAAGTCTATACTTTACCAATTCCTTCAAATATTAATATAATAACAAAACTACTAACAAGTCAAAATAGTACAATCTAAAATCCAACTAAAAGTAAAATAACAAAACGAGCCAAATAGATGCCCAAAACATTACAATGCTAAGTCAAAATAATTGTTAACAGTCAAGGCCTACCATACCTAGGCTCCATACTAAGCACTGTACTATATAAATCGAAATGAACAAACTCAGGAGCATTTGTCTACTCTGTTTGGACCGAATTAGCATCTTTTTTTTTTACTCTTATTTGGTGCAAATCTAACTCCACATTTATGCTTTGGCGCTAGACCCGTCTAGTGCCAAATGTATGGAGTTAAAGTCATTTTTTGGAAGTGGAAATCTACCTTGCCTTAATGAGTTGCAAGGTAGGCGTTCCCGTGCAAAAAAGGACTCTATGGCCTTAACGCCATATTTATACTACCGTGCAAAAATGGTGCACAGGAGGGAGGAGTGGTCAAAAAATGGTGCAAGGCTGGCTTTGCCCAATTTTTTAACTCCTGGGTCAGGGAAGACATTAGGGGACCTGTGGGCCTATTTCCATGGTGGAACACCATGGAATCAGCCCACAGGTGCTCTACCCAGGCCCCTGGGACATCCCCACCCACACCAGAGGGACAGCGGAGGATGGGGGACTGAGTCCCAGGTAAGTACAGGTAAGTATTTAATTTATTTTTTAAAGTGCCACTGGGGGCCATAAAAGGCCTCCCCCTTCATGACATGGGGTGCAATTGCCATGCCCAGGGGACCCTGGTCCCCTGTGCTGGCCATTAGGGTGGGGGCATGACTCCTCTCTTTTCTAAGACAGGAGTCATGTGATAGGGATGTTTTTGCATCAGAAAATGTCTCTAGGCAGTTTAGAGTAATTTTTTTTACTCTAACCTGCCTAACCTCATTTTTTGGTGCAAAATCCCCTTCTTCTATACCACCAACCCCACCCGACTAACATCATTTTTTTTTACACTAGCCTAGCCTTTGCAGCGGCATGCACCATTTAATAAATGTGGTGCCGGCTGGTGCACAGAAATGGTGCAAGGCGGTGCTCAACTTTTTGGTGCAAAACAGCGTTAGTGCAGTTTTGCACCAAAAGTATAAATCATGGCCTAAGGGCCTAATTTAGAGTTTGGCGGATGTGGTTACTCCATCACAAATGTTACGGATCCCATTCAACGAATTACAAATCCATTATGTCCTATGGACATCGTAATACGGCGGGTGGGATATCCGTCACGTTTGTGACAGAGTAACCCATCAGCCAAACTCTAGATCAGACACAAAATACAACAAATATATATGTTTCAAAATATTTATTTATAAATATTGTTAAATTATTTAGTAATGAGTCAAACATATAATATTATCTTTAAATAAAATCCAATGCGACTAGAAGGTAAGAATTGCTTAGTGAAATATTAACAAAAAATACACAGTAAATAATATAAATACAACTCTTACAATCACAATTATTGATGCAAAGATAAAAAAAAATGCAAAGGGGACCACATCATAAAACAGTATCATCACACAAATAACTTAAGACACCTAAGCATTTCCCACCCATAATATTCAAGGTAATATAAAACTTAAATTTTTATAGCTGAAGTACGTAAATGTAAAATAATCAACAAAATAACAATTCACAAAATAGATAAAAATGAATCAAAAAAATGCGAAACTGAATAAGTTACAGAAGAATATCCAATGTGAAAAATAATGTTCTATGTACATTATTCAAGAGTTGAAAAATAAAATATCAAAAGACTCTCCTGGAAAACTGAAAAATTATGGCAATTAAAAATAATATTGGTAAATATATAATCAAATGTAGTTTTTTTTTAAAAAGCAGTATCCAAAAAGAGGGAAAACCCAAGACCTAAATATAACACATGTAAAATAAAACACAAAATACCCACCCACACAACACAAATAACCCCATAAACATCACTAATTAAATAATAAGTACTCTAAAACACAGACACCTAATACATTTCAAACAAATATCACATTGAAGCATATACAATACAGTGATGCCTACTACACACAACTACCTCAACTAAAATGACAACCTTATATTTGCTATTAACCAGCCACAAAACACTAACCAATACTAACTAAATTACATTTAAACACATCCCCACAATTACAACCCCCCCAAAAAGTAACTAGTATTGAAATTAAACTAGTCTAGATTTATTTTTGTATCAACTAAAAAAATAGAAACAAATTGAATATGTGAGGAATGAAAAATGAAAATGTGTCTCATATTGATGACATGTGAAAATATAAATAGATTTTAAAAATGTAAATATGAGAAAATTGTTTATAACATGAATAATTTTGAAAATATGTATTAAAATATGTTGAAAACACATACAAAATAAAACATGGAAAAATATTTTTTTTAATCCACTACTACTGTAAAAAATAGAATGTATGTTAAACAGTGTCTCATGATGTGCAATACAATTCGGGTACAAATTTACTATCATCACTCTAATATAAGTCACACTACAGAAGGTATTTATGCTTCATGGGTAGGGGTAGATTTACTATTCCCACCCAACTCCAGTCTAAGACACATTAGGAAATGTGTTGGACTTTCAGAAGGATAGATTTAAAATTCCCAGTATAACCTTATCCTCACTGGGGAAAGTGTTAAACCATGATTTTCATAAATGTACTAGTCCCACACTAAACTAAGAAACATTTGGAAAAGTGGTGGACTTCTAGAAGGTAAATGGTAAAATACAGTGAATCAAAAAACGTGTGTAACATAAATATTTTGTCAAAAACATTTTAACTACAAAAATATTGAGTAATAAAATATAGAATGTACAATTATAATTTTGTATTCATATATTATTGTTTTTTTTTAAATAGGTTTGAATATTCTATAATTTACTTTATGATAGTTGTACTAGATATTGTTATTAAATATCTTAAAGTAAAGTAGTTATATTAGTGTTAGATGTTAGTGTAATTAGTGTGTTTTATTATTTAATTTAAATAATTTGGGACTCTTAATGCCTATTTTTTTATTTACATTTAATTAATTAGTAATTTATAATTTATTTTTTATGTTCGTTCAAAGCCAAAGTCAAATCAATCTTTATTTGGCTGAGCACAGCCAAAACGATAAAAGGTAAAAAGTGTTCAGGAATACATAATTCATTTTATCAAGTTGCCTTAGGATAAAAGCTTGTAAAAGGATACAGTACATACTTGGTGAATATCAGTTTAAAAATGGAAGAAATCTCAATTATTGTATCTAAAAGCACATATTACCTGACTGGGAGATAATCATAATCTTTTAAAATATGGTTTTACAGAACCGGATTTCTAAGCTTTCCAACTCCCCCCAAAAATCTGGAAATAGAGTTGCAGATTAGATCAGATTAAAGTTGCTGCAAGTAAACATTGTGAAAAATGTCAGCATTTTAACAAAGGTATAATATAATTCTTCCTGGGGGTTCACATACGTCCTGCAAAAAAAGTAAATTTAAGGTTCTTTGTTTGGAACAGGAGTCACATGGGTTGGGGGTAAGGCAATCGACTAGTCATGTTTCAATGGAAAGAACACAAAGATAAGAAAGATGTTAAAATGGAATCTACTTAGAAGGAGCCTATGCTATTTTCTTGTGACCAGGTTAATAATTGGTTCATGCCACTACAAGTTACTAAGGTGGTATGACAATTGACTGTCATGTTTGATTCATCTAATCTTCTTCTGAAGTTACTTCTTCGTGAAATCAATAAACCTTTAAAGTTATCATTAAGTGTCTGCAGGGTTTCCAAAACATCAAAATATTTGCCAATACCCATATCCGATCTCCCAGCACAAACCTAAACCTGAACAGTCCTTTGCAATGTTCCTATTTAACACAGCATTTAGTTTTGTCCTAATGGCATCCAACAGGATTTAAGGTTCTATTGATAAGCTATCTTCGAAATAGGGCATCCTTAACTTCTGCTGGCAAATAGTTGATAAGCTACTTAAGGGGACCACCCAAAAAACTTTAAATTGTTTGCTACCCTCTGTAGATCATTAACATGAACTTGGCCCCAAACATTTTCCTCGTAGCTCGCATCTGGGGTACATTTAGTAGCGTGGACCTCCAACAGCTCTTTCACAGGCATATACCCCAACTCAGCGGCAAAGCCTTTTACAACTCCAATCGCTTTCTCAAAATACAGTTTTCTGATGTTCCTTAAATGAACACAACTGTTCAGATTATCAAAAGGAATGCCTAGATTAGAGAAAGTATCAAATGTGTAAATGTTAACACCATTTAAGAAATGGGTATATGATTTTGTTTTAGCTGGTCCAAAAATCATAGTAAAGGTCTTACCACAGTTTGCTCGCAAATACAAACTCTGCACGAAAATAACAAAATTGTCCAGGAACCAATTCCAGTCTGCACCATAAGTACAGCGTCATACCCATAAAGGAGTGTGGGCAATGATTGTGCACCTACTTGAACATAACCGCCTTGCCTTTCAGTACAACATTTTTCAAGAATACTTATATGTATTGAGAACTGGAAGGGAACCATAGCACAGCTCTTCCTCACTTGTCTATGAATCCTGATTTCACCCGTGCATTCCTTGTTTCCCCCATAATGAGCTCTAGCCTTTTTATTGGTGTATCACTACCTAAGAAATGAGATTAAAACCTCCTCTACCCCCATTTCATTTATGATGGCTGATAACTTGCTGTAATTTATGCAGTCATAAACACAGCTAAGATGCATACATGCCAAGTATACATATCCACATTTATCGCCTTCCATATTTGTTAATCAGGAAGGAGACGTTTAATCATTGTTCAGCTGTGCCTATTCCTTTTTGGAATCCACATTGTAAATTAGTGATGATATGATGCTCTGCCTAGTCCTGTGATAAGAACAGCATAATTCTCCCTACTGTCATCAGAAAGGAATCAGAAAGGGAGATGGTCTGATAGCAACAAGGGTCTGCTCTATTACCTTTTTTGAAAATTGGTACTATTACAGATAGATTTTTCAAGTATGCAACATTTCACACTCACTGAAATGATCACCCTTGTTAACAGAGGTGGCTGTAGTTTTGTGTTGTGCAGGAATAATTCTAAGAGAACCCTATCTGGGCACAGAGCTTTTCCTTTCCTGGTGCCCCTGAGAGCATTAGTCACTTCTTCAATAGAAAAGGCACATCTGCCCGGACAACCAATGTTTGACTGCACAAATATGGGGGCAATTGTCTCCATCTCTGCAGAAAGGTTCGAGTAAATACCAGAAAAATTATTCACCCGATCCTTTGGCAGTATGAGCATCTCAATACTCAGATCATAAGACTCCTTAGGGAAAGGTGCATTGATCACTTTCCAGAAGGCAGTGTGGTCCCTCATTTCACTGTCCAGGTTTAATACTTCCCAAGCCTCATCTTTAATTACTTTTTCCTGCTAGGTGATTGTCTGCTTACAGTGCTTTTTGGTCAGTTTTAATTGAGGTAGGATCCCTCGGATTGCTATTAAGAGCCCTTTTTAAAGGCTTGTAGGCATCTGAACATGTGCTATCAAACAACCTCTTCGGAAGAAATTCTCAAAGTAAGCAACCCATAAGATTTTATTGTTTCTCAGGTCTAGCTTTCCTATTTAGGTAACACATAACTAGGCATTTTTTCCTGTAATTATAGACCCTAAAAATGTATCTAGGTCAATACAACCATTTAACAGAAAAATATTAATCTTTAGCACTTGGGTGGAACAGACCATACATTCAGCTTTCTCTAACATATTGAATTTCAAAGTAAGGGGGTATGGTCACTCATGCACTTCACATGTATCAGGAGATAGAATATTAATGACTCACAATTTCTCATCAACAAAATAAAATCAATTGTGCTAGCACAACCAATTCCAATTCCTGGTGCAGCTGAGAGGTGAGTAAATCACCCACATGACAGAGATTGTGTTTAATCATGATGGTGATTAGCACTTTACCATACTCTTTGTGTACAAAATGCATCAAATCTATCTCGTCAATGTCCACTAACCAACAGACCTCTCTTGCAGCGATTTTGTATCTATATGCATTTCAAGTCCCCTGAGCAGACTAGGAATGAGGTCCTTTTTACTATAGAGAACAACTCAAACAGATATTTTTTCTAATTCTTTAATCACACTTGCTCTGGACTGAAAAAGGTTGTAAGGAAATTGATGAACATGATTTTTTACTCCTTGCTACAGAGACTTAAGAATTGATAGAATTGAGACCCTAAAAACACTTTCTTCACTGATCCTAGAATAGTAGTTGACATCAATATCACTAGACCCCCATTTGCCCTACCCTGGCTAAATATAATAGCATTCCTGCAGTATGAAAAAAAGCCATCTATAAAACATGGGATGACATCCCACATTTCTTGTACACATATGACTGCATAATTATCAATAAATCTCCTTCAAAATGGGTTACCAAACTTTAGATACGTGTAATATTCCAAATTAAAATCCCCAATGTGTCGTTCTTCCCTCTAGTAATCGGGATGTTATATGTACCAGTATCAGCATGGAACCTGTTGACCCCCTTGGGATTATCTTTTAAGGGCACTATATCTAGGTGCCTTGTAAACCCTTATTCTGTTCAATAGAGCCACTGCTAATTAAGTTGACTTTCATTTCTGAGTAAGCCTGGCTGTCCAAAAACACACAGAAATACATGGGACCCTCTCTCGGAATGCAATAGGTTTATTGTTAATCCTGGCCATCCATAGCATTTAGAGAGAAAAATCGAATCGACGTTTGTATCATTGGCAATCGGTTGCAGCATCTACTTAGGGTTGCAGGGTCCACATCCACCTGGGAAATATGCTAACGCTAAATGGAGGCCTATAAAAGTAGCCTAATGGAACCACAGATATGTTGTTACATGTTGAATAATCTGGAGTCAAGTTTGCAAAAATTGACTTCACATACATTGAAATATCTGAAATTGACTACTACACAGTATGCAGGCAAAGTCTTTTGCCTTGTGTCAATCCAAGGTACCTGCCATATCATATTAATGTGATTTAAAAGGTTCACCTTATGTCCCAATTTAACCCCCAACCTGTGTCTGACTTTACTCCATAACACTTTCCATCTCTCTTTGTAATACCTATGTACAATATTATAAGAAGGTATCATCTGCAATGGTAGTTGAAGGGAATTTGATAGAATGGTGCCCTTATTTTCTTGCTGCAGAACCTGTGAGTCCATTGGCTACTTGTTCACTGTAATGCTAGGGCCATCCTCTGTACTGAGCTCTTTTGAATTTAGAGCTGGCCTGTAAAGAAAAGGCTGCATATTAGGTGCTTGGGTCAGAGGTGGGCCAAGACCCTTTGAGATGGCATGTTAAGATGGTGAACAATGTTATCTTGTTGGCTCTTGATAAAAGGTGACTCTCTACAGCCACTGTTTCCTCTGCTTCATTTCAATTTTTTTTTAACAGGGGAGCACACATTTTCAAATCATTCTCCAGTATTTTCTAATCTACTAAATACAGAGGCAAATCTGTCAGTGAGCCAAGTTGTAAATTTACCCATACTCTTCATCACACCTCACATGCAGCAGATTTGTCTTTTTTAGGCAGTGGCTGATCACCTTTTCTGGTGAGGGAGGCCACTGGTGGAATGACAGAGGAGCTGTGCCACCTACATGGATTAGAATTATGAGAGAGATGATCAGGAAGCAACTTGCCAGAATGTACACTATATAGACTGTGCACAGAGTCTACATTCTCACTCACCCTGGCCAATATTCGATAGGGGTGAGAGAAGTTGGATCAGGACAGTCTCTTTGAAGATAGCTTAGACTCTCCTCCACACTTCTGATTTCCTTATAAAGGTCACCCATCACATTGATCAGGTAAGTAATGATACTAGAAAGATTCTCCTTACCTGAATATGTGGCAGCTAATTTCCATTTTCCCATCTTTGATCATCATAAAACAGGGATGCAAGAACCAAATGGGGTAGCCCAGCCCACCATCTGTCAGGCTCTGATGGGCTCAGTTGGGCCCATTTAGGCCTTGTCTTCATCGAAGCTGTGGAGCAACAGGTCATCTTAAGTGCTATTAATAAAACTGGTCCATTCTCCTCCACATGCAGCAAACAGTGGCGTAGTCTGGGATCTTAAATCCTAGTACACAGATTTTTTCATTATGTCCCATACTTTGGGGCAAAAAGTCAACTTAAATGACACATATGAGATGGGTCCCTCCTACTCCGGGTGTAGCAAGCAGTGATGCAGCCTGGGACCGTGAGTCCACAGACTGTTACAGCTTGTCCCTTATGTAGCTAGCAAATATTTATTTGGTGATTAAATATCTAAACAGATTATATGACTGTTGTTTTAATGACTTAAGTGTGTTTAGCGATTTTTTATGTGTATTCTATTTTTGCACAGTTAGATTAGTAATTTATAATTTAGTTAGGGGTTTATAGAGTACTATAATGGGAAGTCCCTTGACTGGAGCTTCCTCATGATCCTTTTTCAGCTCTGGGGTAGCTGGTTTTCTGGTTGTCCAATGTCAGCTGACCAGTACCCAAGGTATTAATGTAACTCAGCCACGAGAGGGTGCAGTGCCACAAAACATGGCACACTTGTAGGTCATGTCTAGGCAACTGTCTGTGTGTCATCGAGTCTGGATGCAACTTCCAGTAATGGAGATATTGGCCAGTCAGTAAAGTAACCCTCACTGGCTTGTTAGTTCTTGCTTGGTTTTCGAGTGGTGCCTCCATTCAGAAGGGTGATCTGGTGATTCCTGAAGCCTGGAGGTCCCCTGGGTTTCTTGGGCTTGGTCCAGTGTCCAGCTCCTCCTCCGCAACAATTTTCAGATCCTGGGTGCAGCAGGCAGGGTTTGTCGCCCTTTTTTGTTCAGCAGGTCCATAGTTCTCTTGCTTTGGATCTCCTTTGGTGCTGGTCTTCTTTGTCCTTCCAAATCCAATTTCTTGGTCTAGGGGAGCCCACTAAATACTGAATTTCGTTGTCGTTTTGGGGGAACCTGGCAGTGTCCAGTGGGACACTTACCCTTGGGTGGCTACACCCACTACAGTGACCACTTCCTGTGGGAAGGGTCACTTCTCTGAACTTTATTGGCTATTTTCCTGCCATCCAACATGGAGGAAAATTAAATGGAGGGTCCACTTCACCTGCAAGCCCCTAGGGGTGGTATGTGCTCAGTGAGGCCACTCCTCTTAACCTTTGTGTGGTTTCCCACCTTTAATCTCTCCATAAGTTGGGGTTTGCAAAGGGAGAGGTCAGCAGCAGGACTCAGGATCGAGTTTCAAGGGCAGCAGCCCTTTGAAGCTCACTGCCAGGGCAGTGCACATTCCTGAGGGAGGGGGTGTTAGCTCCTCCATCCAAGAAGGGCATTGTTTTACAAACCAGAGAGACAGGGCTCTCCCCAGGTTTGTATATTGGCTGTCTGGATATGGCAGACTTGCTGGAACCAGTCAGCAAATATGCCATTTAGGTTAGCTTTTGCAGGGGGCAACTCTAAGGTGACCCCTGGGTACATTTAGGGTTGAATACAATACTGGTACCAGTTTGGATTTATCATTCTGAGTTGTTTGATATCAAACAACCTAGGGTGCAGAGTGGACATCATGTAGCTGGCGAACTCGTGTTTGACTAGTGTCCAGCACATGTAGTTAAAATGGGTGCTCTGTTCACTCACTATGTCCCAGGTTTGGCAAGGACACAGTAAGGGCATATTGCTCATGCAACTATGCCCTCACACATCGTATGGTGCACCCTGCCTTAGGGCTGTAAGACCTACCAGAGGATTGACTTACCCATATCATGTACTGAGTAGGGTAGACAGGGCACACAAGGAATGTGTCATGTCGAGTTTGTCTTTTTAGGTTAGCCCCAGTACACTCAGCCTGCACGGGGAGTGCTGGGTGCATCTGAGTGCAGGGCCCTGCAGGGTGGCACAATCAGTTCTGCTGCCCTCAGGGGCCTACTCATACTATCCCATGCCCTGGGTACTCAGGTATTCATTTGCTAGGGTCTTATAGTGATATTTAAGAGTGTATCCAATTGTGCCAAGCATCACAACAGATTTAGGGAAAGAGCACTGGCCCAGAGAACCTAGTTAGCAGGAGCCCTGGGCACTACCAACGTCTAGGACACATCAACATCAGGCAAAAAGTGGGGGATAGCGATGCAAAAAGAGGCCTCCTCTTACAGACTTTAATGGTGTATTTGTACCAGTCACTGGCAAAAGGTTCCATTGACAGGATATCTTCTGGGTTGAGTCAGATGGTGTGTGACACTCATACAGTGTCTGTTGGTGTTGGAAATGGCCCTTTCTGCAGTGTCGTACCCAGACTTTTTGCCTTCCTCCTCCTCTTTTTCTGACCCTGTTTATGTTGGCTTTAGGACTCTGGACACTTTGCCAATGCTATCCATTGCTAAAGTGCATGTGCTCTGTGTCTAAAACATGGTAACATTGTCTTCTCCATGATTGGCATATTTGATTTATTAGGAAGCCCCTCGTAAAGTGCACTATGTGTACTAGTCAAATGCTACTAGTAAGCCTGCAGCACTGGATGTGCCACTCATTACCATAGCCTTTCAAACATTTCTTGGGCCTGCCATTGCAGTGCATGTGTGTGCAGCTTCATCTGCCATTTCAATCTGGAAAATGTGCCCACTTGCCAGGCAAAAACCTTCCTTTTTATTACATGCAAGATACTCTCAAGGTGGGGCCTGGTTAGCCCCAAGGACAGGGTGCAGAGTATTTAAAAAGTTGGACATATACTTCTAAGTTCAAAATGTCCAGGTAGTAAAAAACTCTTCAATTCATTTTCCACTATTGCAAGGACTATCTCTCCCATAGGCTAGTATAGGGAATGCCTTAAAAAAACTTTTAAGTGTAACTTCCAACTAGGAAAAGTCAGAAAATGGAGTTTAGTATCTCTGGATTCACAATTAAAACCACATCATCTCGTAAAGGAGGATTTTAAATTGAAGTTCCAAGATTGCCACTTTTAGAAAGTCGGCATTTTCTTACATTAACCATTCGTGGCCTTAGTCTGCTTCCAATCCACGTCTGGTCTGTGTGGGTTTAGGTGGCAGCTACATCTGTGCATTCCACCCAGACAGCCATAAAACACAGGACACTCCACTGCTTCTGCATTTCATCTACACACTGGTGGGTCTTCCTGGGCAGGAATGGTGGGGGTGCTCTCACTCACACTTCAAAGGGTAGTATAGTAACTTAACCCCACACAAAGGACCTATAACCCTCCACAGACCTCCTGACTGATAGAGCTGGGCTGAAAGGGAACTAGGGCACTTCAGAACCATCCTTTGAAGACTTCCCCACTTCAAAGGCACATTTGGGTATAAGTACTATGCCTCTGACAGCATATGCTCAGAACATTTCTGAACTAAGGACCTTCTACCAGTACTAAGGGTTGCTTTGCTGTTTGCTCTGCTGTGCTGGCTGGCTCTCTGCTACTTCTTGCCTGGGAATGAGAGGAATGGATCTACCTCTTTACATGCAGATCATGCAACAACGCCCCTGTGTCACTTGGTACCAATGCATCCCACTGCAGAGACAATGCTTTGCTGCTGGCTGCCCCAAAGCCATTGACAACGCTTGCCGACTGCACAATGCAATGGCCTGACTTACAACACAGCTCCTGCTTGGCCGATACAGCACTGAAGCATCAGAACTAGTACTCATTGCGTCTGGACATTGACGCATCAACGACTTTGCCCTATCAGGAAACGACTCATCACCTGTAAGCGTGACGCATCCCTTCCTTGGATCAACGCATCATCACTGAGTATAGGCACAACAAAGGTACTGTCAGCGGAGCTGGGTGACTGCTCTACCCAGCCCACACTATATCACGCTTGCACTGCACTTTTGGATTTGCCCTGGACCAGCGCGACCAGATAGTCCTGGTTAGAGCTATTGTCCTCCAAGCACTGCATTTTGATTTAACCTTTCAACATTCATAACTTGACTTGTGTATGTTGGTGTTTTGTTGTTTTTGTCTTGTTTGACTCAAATACATATTGGCTATTTTTCTAAACTGATGTGGAGACCTTTTGTGTTGTTTTCACTATATTACTGTGAGTGTGCACAAATAATTTACACATTGCCTCTTTAGTTTTGCCTGACTACTCTGTGCCAAGCTACCAGAGGATAAGCACGGGTAAACATTTTAGTGTGTATCGTACTTACCCTAATTAGGATTGTGGTCCCTACTTGGACAGAGTGCAAACCTCTGCCAACTTGAGAATTGATTTCTAACATTGGTTATCAGCGATAAGAACAGGACTAGTATTTGTGCATTGCATACAGTAATTGGTGTACACTACTTCCATATCTCAGATCATTATGTACCAGGATATGTTATTTTTCTCTTTGGCAACGTTTTGAGTTTTTACAACAACCATGTCTTAATATGGAGAGCCAACAGCTGCAACTACAGGAGTGGAGTTTGAGCAGGAGAAATTGGAAACCTATACCATGTCCCAGCTCAAAGTCTTCTGCAGAGATTTCAAGTGCTCTTTTAAAGAACTTGATGAAAAGGAGCAGCTACAAAAGGCATTGAGGGCATGGCTGCCAGCCAGGGAAGCAGCTGCACAATCAGAGGAGGGCAGTGCTGTAGATGGTGAGGAAGATATACATCTGGAGTTGTTGAACAGCCCAGAACTGCCTGTGGGGAAAGAAACTAGCGTAAATGGAGAGCGTGTCCCTTCTTAAGCAGGCAGCAATGTTTACTCATGGGGTCTGATGAGCTGGAGGACTGACGGGAAGCCAGGAGGCTTAAGTTGGAGGTGGCATAGATCAAAATGAAAAATGACTGGTCAAAAGCTACGGAGGAAAAGAGGTTGGCCATTGAGGAAAGATAAATTCTTTTGGCTCATGAGCTGAGCCTGAAGGAGCTGGACCTGAAAGCACAAAAGGCTGAGTCCAGCGCAGATGGTGGCAGCATATCTGACCTCTGACAGAAGAGTACATATCCAAGAGTCTGATAGCTGACTAAAAGGTGGGGAGGACATAGATCACTGGTTTGAAGCCTATGAGATTGCTTTCCATGTGCATAGGATCCCCAAGGAGATGGGAACGTCTAGTTTGTGGAAGAAGTTTCCAACTGAGGGGGGCGGCACCTTACTAACCTTGCAGGGGAGGATAAGATGAAGTATTCTTCCCTGAAGGAGGCCAATATCAGGAAATATGGGTTGACCCGGGAGATGTACTAGCAGAAGTTTAGGGAGAATGTTAAGCTTCTTCCTCAGACTTGGGTAGATGGTGCAGACATTGTCTGCAAGGCACTGGATAGTTGGTGAAGGGCAGCAGTGTGACAGACCATCAGGGGCTGTACAATTGATTGCACAAGAGCACATGTTTGGTTTTTGTTGTACAGAGATGCACTAGCGCTTGATTGATAGTAAGCTCTCTGACCCCATAGAGTTTGATAAGGAGGCGGACTGCTGGGTCAGCACCAGAGTCTACAAGAAGGTACTTGGGATTAATGCCAAGAAAGGTGTTTCAGGTTCCCCCCAGCAGAGTAAGGGAGACCGAGGCAAGTCACAGTATAAGAGGGATGGAAGGGTTCCCAAGTCCCTTCCAAGAAGAAGGAAGGAGGTTCTGGTGGGCGGTGGCCCAGAGCACCACATTTCCAACTCTTGTGCTTTGAGTGTTCACAGCTAAGACAGAAGCAAGGGGTTTGTGTCTGTCCTAAGGAACCCCCCACTGGCGGGAACTCTGCAGGAATATGTATTCCCCAGGTGCAGGTCACAGACCAAGCTGTGGTCTCCTTTATTTGGGAGGTGGATTCAGAGGGTGAGTTGGTAATCCCTGAGGGTAGGAGTCATCACTTCCAGCAGGTGACAGTGAAGCGGAGTTACAGTCACTGCTTTGAGACAATGGGGCTAGTCATACCATGGTGGTGAAAAGGCTAGTTTCCCCTTAGCAGTAAACCAGCCAGGTGCGTAGGGTGACACAAGCCAATGGGCAGGATTTCTTCCACCCTTAGACCTTGGTATCCCTGGAGGAGAAGTGGAGGTAAGGTGACCCAGAGGAGGGTCATGGTTGGTCCCCAGAAGACGGCCTTCTGGGAAATGAGTGGCCCCCAGTGTCAGGGGAACAAGGTGGGGTGGCTGCCACAAGCACACTAACAGTTCAGTTGTCTAGAGGCACTATTCCTAGGCAGAGGGTACCAGATCCCAAAGGGAGGTACAGTGTGAGGGGGAGCCTACCACTGTCTCCTGTCTAGCCTCAGGGTGCAATCCCATGGCTGATTGACCAGTCTCAGGATACCACCCCTGAACTGGTGGGAGGTAGACTGTAGGAAGAGTGCAAGGCACTTGGGGCTACTGCTCCTCACTCTGAAAAACATCAGAGAGCCCTGGATGGCTTGTGACCTGACTTTGAATACTGACAGCAGTCAGTGGCTTCTGTTGGTTGTTGTCCTTGTGGAAAAAGTTTACCCTGGGTTGCGGACAGAATTCACACCCAGTAGATGGAATGGCCCACATCACTTTGTTGGCTATGGTGGTACTGGCTTCCTACTGGGATGCTTCTGTGAGCAAATTAAGGTTAGGGGGTGTGCAGATGGAGTCCACAGAGGAAGAGAAAGGTTGCACAGGGGTCGGTTCAGTGGGCCCGAGGGTATAGACAGAGGGATCCAACTGGATTCGGAGAGGCATAAAACTGACATGTGCCCTTGCAGTAGAGGGCCATTGTCCATGTTCCCTCACCCCAAGAAGGGAAGTCCTTCAAGATCTTGATTAGTCCATCCAGGCTTTAGGCTGGCGAGGAGTATCATTGGAAATGGACCTTTCTGCAGGGTCATCTCCAAACCTTGTGCCTTCCTCCTCCTCTTTTTCTGTCCTATTTTTGTTGGCTTTAGGACCCTGGGCACTTTACCACTGCTATCCAGTGCTACACTGTATGTATTCTGTGTCTAAAACAGGGTAACATTGGCTTCTCCATGATTGGCATATTTGATTTAATAGTAAGTTCCTAGAAAAGGGCACTATGTGTGCCCGGGGCATTGAGTCAAATGGTACTAGTGGGCCTGCAGCACTGGTTGTGCCACCCACTGCCGAAGCCTTTCAAACATGTCCCAGGCCTGCCACTGCAGCGCCTGTGTGTGCAGTTTAAACTGCCTTTTCAACCTGGAAATGTACCCACTTGCCAGGCCCAAACCCTCCTTTTTATTACATGTAAGACACACCTAAGGTAGGCACTGGTTAGCTCCAAGGACAGGGTGCACTGTTTTAAAAATGTACATGTACATTTATGTTTAACATGTCCAGGTAGTGAAAAACGTTTCAATTCATTTTTCACTGTTGCAAGGGCTATCTCTCCCCTTCCATAGGCTAGTATAGGGATTGCCTTCAAACATCTTTTAAGTGTACTTTTCAATTGGAAGAAGATAAAAAATTGAGTTTTAGTGTCTTTGGACTCAGAAATTTTAAAAAAGATGATTTTTAAATTGCAGTTCTGAAAATGCCACTTTTAGAAAGTTTAGCAACACAAAAGAATGATGGACGAAGTGTTGAATCTTTTCAAACACTCACCCACAGTCACAGATCTGGGTTTAATCCATTGTTCTTTTGCTCACCATGTCATCCCAGTTTGGACCCAGCCATATGCAAATCAGTCTTGACCATGTTCCCCATGGGAACAATCCAGCCTGAACTGCTAGGCCAGGTCCTCCCTGGACCTGAAACAAGCATCCTAGGACCGGTTTCAGGGTATTACTCTTCATCAGCCAGGCTAGCTTGAATCTGATGGCACAGCAAGCACGGGACCCATGTCTGGGCATACCATTCCCACTTGGGGTGAAAAATGCAAAAATAAGAAAGGATGTTGCCCAATTAGGAAACAACGCTTCACTTGCAAGCACGATGCATCCCCTCCTTGGATCAACACATTGTTACCGAGCATTGACTCAACAAAGGTACTGTCAGCAGGTCGGCATGACTGCTGTACCCAGTTGGCACTCCATGAAGGTTGGACTGCACTTTTTGATTTGCCCTGGTCCAGGGTGACCAGAAAATTCTGTTTGCAGCTATTGGCTCTGATTCACGAACGTACACTTAGGGCCAGATGTATCAACTGATTTTGCACTCGCAAACGGCAAATCGGCCGTTTGCGAGTGCAAAATCGGGGTCTGCAATGCACTTGCAAAATACCATGACCTGCAACCAGGCGGTAACCTGGTGCAAAATTTAAAAATGCAGTACAACTGCATTTTTAAATTAGATATGTAAGCACCCATGCCCTTTGGCATGTGTGTACTTTACATGTGCAAAAAAAAAAATTGGGGTGCAGGAGAGGGGGCCTTAGGCCCCCAGCACCCTGGCACGTTGCATTTCCCAAATTGCGATTTCTGTTTCAGAAATCGCAATTTAGGAAATGCAAAAAATTCGCAGCTATGGGCCAACAGGCGAATTTGCGATTCAGTAATTGCATTTGCGATTTTTAAGAAATCGCAATTACCGACTCGCAAATGTGATACATGGCCCTTTGCGAGTCGGTAATTGCGATTTTTTTAAAATCGCAATTACCGAATCGCAATGGGCCAGATTCATACATCTGGCCCTTAGACTTTTGGTCTAAGTTTAGACTAAAAGTCAAAGTTTATGACTTTTTGGTATTCAGAAAGGTAAGTTACTAGTAGTATCTCTACGTCCGCACTCGGGACAGAATCTCCGCATGCAAAGTATAATCTCCGCATCCAGAGGGGAATCTCCACACTTAGGGTGGATTTCCACCCTGAGTGTGGAGCTTCTGCTAGGGCAGGTGTTTCAATAAAAATTATTAATGAGTGTTCATGTATTCTGAATAATGAATTTGTGTAGAAAATGTAATAACGTAGAACAATAATGCACGCATTTGAAAATGTGATCACAATGAGTGGCCGTCAATATTCACAAAGTGTACTTACTAGTAGTTTATTAATATGAAATGTTGAGCATATGTTTGACTAATGTAGTAATATGTTATATTAACGGTTATATATTATGTACTAGCTTTCGTAATTATAGGCCTCAACTTAGCGAGGGTCTTGGCCTAGTTGCCAGGCCTCATGTCAAGCTGTATTTCTTAACGTTTAATAAATGACTGCCCTAGAGAGTTAAATTGTGATTTTCCATTGTATTGTGTAAATGTGCTCGCAGCTGAGAATCTTGTCTCATAAGAACCAACTACTAGAAGATGCTGTTCTTGCTAAATGAAACATTATGGCCCTCATTACAACATTGGTGGTAGAAGCCGCTTACCGCTGTGCAGAAGACCGCCAACACACCGCCGCGGCCGCGGAACTCCACCACAGTTATTATGACCCACAGCACGGAATCTGCCAAAATTCAGACACCAACACAAGTCTGCCGCACCAAAGGTGAGTGATAAACTCTGCAAAAACAAAACCTCCACCGTCACGCCAACAGAAATACGCCCACACTATCACAACACACGAATCCACATGGCGGTCTTTCAACTGCGGTGTTCCACTGGCGGTACACACAGCCACGCTCAAAATACACACACACATACAAAACACAGCCACATTGGACAATTCCAAATACACACACCTGATACACATACACACACCACTCCCACACACTCAATACAATTTAAAACATACACCCACATTACCCACCATCACCTACGACCAAAAATCCCGAACGACGGCCAGAGAGAGACACCACAAACAACTACCAAGCATCCACAGGCACACAATACCATCACCCACAGAACTTCCACGCACCTCACACAACACACCACTAAATATCACCCCGCCTATCACCACACACACCACCCCACACATCACCCACACCACCCCATGGCACAGCAAAGACCCCCCAGGTTCTCGGAGGAGGAGCTTAGGGTCATGGTGGAGGAAATCATCCGGGTAGAGCCACAGCTATTCAGATCACAGGTGCAGAACACCTCTATTGCTAGGAATATGGAGCTATGGCGAAGAATTGTGGACAGGGTCAACGCAGTGGGACAGCACCCAAGAAAACGGGATGACATCAGGAAGAGGTGGAATGACCTTCAGGGTAAGGTGCATTCCGTGGTCTCAAGACACCACCTTGAGGTTCAGCGGACTGGCAGCAGACCCCCCACCTTCTCCCCCACAACTAACAACATGGGAGGAGCAGGTCTTGGCGATTCTGCATCCTGAGGGCCTCGAACGAGTAGATGAAGGAATGGACTCTGGTAAGTCAAATCTTAACTATTACATCCCCCACCCTACCTGCATGCCATCACATACCCCCACCCTCACCCTCACCCCATCACTCCTACTCCTCACAAAAGTTTCACTATCACAACCCACACATCCCAACACCAAGCCCTGCATGCAACAACAAAGCATGGACACCCATCACCAAAGCATGCCCACTGCACATACTCATACACCCCCCTAAACCATCATCACACAAGGTCCTACACAGGAATGCAAGCACTGGGGTACACGGACACCCACCAATTGCACACCATGGCACACACAGATGTAATAAACATCCTTTTATACCCCTGCTGGACCCCTACCCAACGTCACCGGACAGGAGGGTCCACACATGTCCACACCACCAACAGAAGAGGCCCACAGTGATGACAGCAGCTCTGTCCAACTGGATCTAGATGACCAGCCCGGCCCATCGTGGACCTCTGGACAATTGGTTCCCCTCACACAGTCACAGGCCACCACAGAGCATCCCCCCTCTGGAAACACCAGCACAGAACCCACCCAGTGGGCCCATACCTCTGTCCCCAGGACACGCCAATCAGCAGTGTGTCCACCACTACAGGGAACCCTGGCTAACCCACCACCCTAACAACAACAAGGACCTGGGGGCAATGGTAGTGGGCACACGGTCCAGGTGACGGAGGCCCAGGAACACAGGGGAACTGGGAGGGCTGCTGTGTGACAGGGGGAGGACAGGCCCAGGGAACCCACTCTCCACGAGGCCCTCTCCTCCATCATGGGAGCCTACCACCACTCCCAGGAGACGATGGCAACAGTACTGGCCAAGTTTCAGGAGACCCAGCGCCTGCAGGAGGAACAGTATTTGGGCTTCAGGGAGGAACTCAGAACCATCAATTCCACCCTGGGCACCATCGTAGGGGTGCTGAAGGAAGTACTCAACACCAGGAGGGACACTGTGGCAGAACAAGGGGCCCCTGACACTAGCATGGACGATGAACTGCCCACCACCTCCGCCGGTGCTAGTGGACAGGAGTCACCACCGCAGGACCACCACACCAGCACCCCACCCCCTGCAGAGGGAGAACCACCCCACAAACTGTCCCTGAGATCCAGGACAAAGACAGAAAACGATGCCAAGACCCCCGCCAAGAAATGAGACCACTGTGAATGTCATCCTTCTGTCCCACTTTGTCACCCTGTCCATCCTTAAACAGCTCCACTTCCTATGGCCATTTGGGCAATGCACCTGTGAGACTAATAGAGTGGACGCTGCCATGGACATTCCTCCACCATCAACCCTCACCATTTTGCAACCCCCTCCAATATTGAGCACTTAAATAAACACCCTTGAAGCACAAAACAATCTAGAGTCAGTCTGTGATTTCGGAATAGTGTATTAGCAATTACTGTGGCAAAATGCTCTTTCAATTGTAATATCAACATACCTATGTCACACAGCTGTAGTCCGTGAGGAATCAAAGCAGATGTCACACAGTGGGACCCACATCTGTGAAATCGTAAGGGAAAGAGACAACTCAGTGACCATACACTGGGTGACAACGACAGACAGTAGAGAGGTAGTAGAGTTAAAGTACGTGTAGTAGGCAGGGTTGTATTATTACCTGTGTCTCACTGGAAATATTGCTGGATCACCAAGTTCCTGTTGGCCTCTTCTTCTGCTTCCTCGTCTTCACTGTTCACAGGCTCCACAGCTGCAACAACACCGCCATCTGGACCATCCTCCTGCAGAAAAGGCACCTGTCGTTGCTAAGCTAAGTTGTGAAGCATACAGCAGGCCACGATGATCTGGCACACCTTCTTTAGTGAGTAGAATAGGGATCCACCTGTCAGATGTAGGCACCTGAACCTGGCCTTCAGGAGGCCGAAGGTCCGCTCTATTATCCGCCGAGTTCGCCCATGGGCCTCATTGTAGCGTTCCTCTGCTCTTTTCCTGGGATTCCTCACTGGGGTCAGTAGCCATGACAGGTTGGGGTAACCAGAGTCACCTGCAAATAGCGAGGGACAACTGTTAGACACACACTAACCTGTAGGGATATACCCAGACAACCATTCCCACTGACTTGCTTCCAGGCGCTCACCTAATAGCCACACAAGGTGCCTCTGGAGTTGACCCATCACATAAGGGATGCTGCTATTCCGCAGGATGTAAGCGTCATGCACTGAGCCAGGGAATTTGTCATTAACATGGGGGATGTACTGGTCTGCCAAGCACACCATCTGCACATTCATGGAATGATAACTCTTCCGGTTTCTGTACACCTGTTCACTTCTGCGGGGGGGTACCAAAGCCACATGTGTCCCATCAATGGCACCTATGATGTTGGGGATATGTCTCAAGGCACAGAAGTCACCTTTCACTGTAGGCAAATCCTCCACCTGAGGGAAAACGATGTAGCTCCGCATGTGTTTCAGCAGGGCAGACAACACTCTGGACAACACTATGGCCACTGATGTTTGTTTGAAATGACCCACTTGCAAGGAAATGGAGTACTGACAGCACCTGCACGTGCAGGGGGATTCCTGTGGGATGGCGGATAGCTGACATCAGGTCTGACTCCAACTGGGCACACAGTTCCAGGATTGTGGCACGATCAAGCCTGTAGGTGATGATCACATGTCTTTCCTCCATTGTCGACAGGTCCACCAGCGGTCTGTACACCCGAGGATGCCGCCATCTCCTCACATGTCCCAGCGGACGGTGCCTATGAAGGACAACAGCGAGCACAGAGTCAAACAACTCAGAGGTACGTAAACACAGCTTACACCGAACACGAATCATAATCCGATATTTTGCCTGTATGTGTGTTGAGGCTAGGCCTAGGTATGTGTAACGCAGTTAAAAATTAAGCCATGTGGGCCCCTGAAATGGTGGCTGACTGACCTGTAAAGTGGGACAATGGGATGTGAGGTACCTGCGCTGGCGTTGTACAACGTCGAGGTAGGCGGTCGAAGACCACAGCGCAATCCTGCATTGGTTAACATTGGACCCTATGGGTCTCAGGAGCAAATGACGATGTACGCCGGTGGTGACGGTACGCACCGCCGTGGATGTGACCGCCATTTTCTATCTGTTCAATCACTCGATACCTGATCTTTGACAGGAGAGGACCTACACTGCAAGTGCTGCTGTGACCTCGGTCTGGAAGAGACAATGGCTCGTTCGACTGGGTAAAGGACCCTTGCCTTCACATCGGAGGAGTTGGAGAAACTCGTGGATGGGGTCCTCCCCCAGTACAAGCTACTCTACGGTCCTCCAGACAAACAGGTTAATACACTGGGAGCATGCTGTATGGGCTATGCCTGTGTGGAATGGGGTGGATGAAAGATGGGGGGGAGATTGAGGCGTGCATGAAACGGCGGTGAGTGCATGTGCATCATGGCAAGGGTAGGGATGGGGGCCAATGACTGTGACGGAGCATTTGGTAATAACTTTTCTTTTCCCCCTGTACAATTCATGTAGGTCAGCGCCCACCATAAAAAAGATATTTGGCGTGCCATCGCCAAGGACGTCCGGACCCTGGGGGTCTACCACAGATGGAGCACCCACTGCCATAAAAGATGGGAGAACATTCGCCACTGGAGCAAGAAGACGGCGGAGGCCCAGCTGGGGATGGCCTCCTAACGTGGGAGGGGTGCCCATCGCACCATGAACCCCCTGATGTTCAGGATTCTGGCGGTGGTGTACCTGGAGTTGGATGGGCGCTTGGGGGCATCACAGCAGCCACAAGGGGGTGAGTACACTCTGATTCTGCTGATTTTGCGCGCAGTGGAGCTGTCTCAGTGGGGAGGTGGGCTGTGGGTTTCCCTAGGCCAGGGCGAGTTTAGGAGGCAAGGTCCCCTTGTGCTGGCAGAGCCTGTGGCACCCCACCCCACCTGTGTACAATGCCAAGTACAACTAGTCAGGCTCCTGTGAAATCGATGTGCGCAGATGTCGTCCATAGCCTTGAAGGCCATGTCCCAGGGATTGAACAGTGGAGGCCAAGTGCGCGGCGTAGTGCAGGGGGCTTATGTGTCTGTTGTGTCCGTCAACGGTAGTGGTAATGCATGCACTCAACATGTCTTTCTTCTGTCGTCCCCCTCTTTTTGTGGTCTCCCTGTTCTTGAGTGCATTAGCATCATCAGGCGGAGGAGCAGTGGCAACGGAGCAGGAAGGAGCTGCTTCCCACATGGCCCTGGAGAGCGAGACAACGGAGTCGGAGTACACCAGTGGGACGGAGGGCGAGGGGAGCTCCACGTAGGGGACAGGAGCTGACACCAGTGACATGGACTCGTCCTCTGATGGGAGCTCCCTTGTGGTGGCAGCAACATCTGTGCCCCCGCATCTACAGGTACAGCCGCCACCCCCCCCCACCAGCACCGCCCTCCAAGCAGCCCCTCAGCCTTTGCCCAGTGCCCGCTCACCCAGGAGGGTGGGCATCACCTTCGCCCCAGGCACCTCAGGCCCTGCCCCAATCACCCCTGCTGCCCTCAGTGAGGAGGCCATTGACCTCCTCAGGTCCCTCACTGTTGGGCAGTCTACCATTTTGAATACCATCCAGGGTGTAGAAAGGCAGTTGCAACAAACAAATGCATTCCTGGAGGGCATTCATTCTGGTCAGGCGGCCCTTCAGCAAGCTTTTCAGACTCTTGCCTCAGCACTGATGGCAGCCATTGTCCCTGTCTCTAGCCTCCCCCCTCCAACTTCCTCCACCCAGACCCAATCCCCTGTACCTCAGCCTTTCCCAAGCACACCTTCAGACCAGCATGCACACACCTCAACACACAAGGGAAGCTCAGGCAAACATAAGCACCACACATCCCACAGGCACTCACGCAAGCATCAGATACATGCAGACACACCAACATCCACTGCCTCCACTGTGTCCCCCCTCCTCCTCGACTCCCTCCTCCCTCCCAATCTCGTCTACACTCACATCTGCATGCACTACATCTACAGCCACTACTGCCATCACCAGCACACACACCACCACACCCCGCTCACTTGCAGTCACCACCCCCACTGCCATTAACACTTCCCCTGTGTCCTCTCCAGGTATGTCTGTGATGCCATCTCCCAAGATACACAAATGCAGGCACACACCCACCCAACAGCCATCCACCTCACGACAGCCTCCAGCGCATGCACCTTCACACAAAGTCACCAAACCAACACCTCCTACAACCACAACCTCTTCCTCCACTCCCAAACCCCCTCCAGCTACCCGCCCCAGTGTTTCCCAAAAACTTTTCCTGTCCAACCTTGACCTCTTTCCCACACCTCCCCCACACCATCCGACTCCTAGGGCCCGACTCTCCAGGTCCCAACCTAGCACCTCAGCCACAACATCTCCGGGACCGGTGGTGCCTGTAGTCACCGGAATCTGGAGTGCAGCGGCCACCACGGCAGCCAGTGTGACACGGAGCCACAGCACGGACAGTCCCCCACCTGTGAAGCATCTAAAGTTGGCCAGTGCCCGGCGGGAGAGGGCGAAGACTCCAGCTACCAAAGCCGCTCCCAGATGTACAGGTGGGAGTGTGGAGTCAGCTGGGACACCTTCCAAGGTGGGGAAGGGCCACAAGAAAGTCAGCAGGTCTGGGAAGAGCAGCACGGCGGAGAAGACCGCCATCATCCCCGCTGCCCAGGAGCCCACCGCCATCATCCCCGCTGCACAGGAGCCCACCGCCAGCAGCAGCCCTGCTGCCCAAGAGGCCACCGCCAGCACCTGCCCTGCTGCCCAAGAGGCCACTGCCAGCACCTGCCCTTTTGCCCAAGAGGCCACCGCCAGAACCTGCCCTGCTGCCCAAGAGGCCACTGCCAGAACCTGCCCTGCTGGGCCAGACAGGACCGCCAGCACCAGCCCTGCTGGGCCAGACAGGACTGCCAGCACCAGCCCCGCTGGGCCAGACAGTACCGCCAGCACCAGCCCCACTGGGCCATGAAGGACCGCCAGCACCAGCCCCACTGGGCCAGAGAGGACTTCCAGCCCCGCTGGCCAGAGAGGACCACCAGCACCAGCCCCGCTGGCCAGAGACGACCGCCAGCACCAGCCCCGCAGGGCCATGAAGTACCACCAATAACTGAGTCACTGCAAAGGACACCGCCGCCACAAGCACCGCTGAACAGGGCACCGCCGCTGGCCCATGAGCGCCAAGGGCACTGACGCTACTGAGTCCGTCACAAGCAGGATGAAGCACTCTGGGCACCATGCCCCCTCCAGAACCAGTGGAGATTCACATCCACTACCTCAGTCCTTAGAAGGATGAAGCACTCTGGGCACCATGCCCCCTTCAGAGCCAGTGGAGATTCACATCCACTACCTCAGTCCTTAGCAGGACGAAGCACTCTGGGCACCATGCCCCTTCCAGAACCAGTGGAGATTCACATCCACTACCTCAGTCCTTAGCAGGACGAAGCACTCTGGGCACCATGCCCCCTCCAGAACCAGTGGAGATTCACATCCACTACCTCAGTCCTTAGCAGGACGAAGCACTCTGGGCACCATGCCCCCTCCAGAACCAGTGGAGACTGTCATCCACTTGTGAGACTGTGGCTTTGCACTCCCCAGGATGGAACAGTGGGCAACCCACCCACTGTAGAGACTTGACAGACTGTGGCTTTGCACTCCACAGGATGGAACAGTGGGCAACCCACCCACTGTAGAGACTTGAGAGACTGGGGCTTTGCACTCCCCAGGATGGAACAGTGGGCAACCCACCCACTGTAGAGACTTGAGAGACTGTGGCTTTGCCCTCCCCAGGATGGAACAGTGGGCATGTGGCCCTCTCGTGGATTTGGCGTTGTGCACTCAACCGGCTGAGGTGCCCCCCCTTTCCCTCTCTCTGAGGTGCCTGTTTCCTTGCTCTATGATGCCCCTGCAGTATTCTCTCCGTCATTGACAGGGATCTTGTGTGGGCCTCGCCCATACTGTGTGGGCCCAGTGTTCCACGGACTTCACTGAAGCACTACCTGGACTACTAAGCTTGTTGTATATTTTGTTTATAGTGTATATATATATTTTTGCGTACTTGTTTTTAATATATTACAATGGTTACACTAATTTTCTTTTGTCTTTACATTCTTCCGGGGGGCTGGGGGTGTAATTATAATGTATTATGCTGTATTAGTGTGTGTGTTGTCGTGGGTCAGGGTCGGGGTGTTGCGTGTGTGTGTCCCTGTTTTTTCCCTCCCCCTCCCCTGTGTCGTAGGTGCAGTACTCACCGTTGGCTTCACCGCCGGCGTTCGTGCTCCTGGTAGAGGAGCAAGAAGAGAAGGGCAGGCAGGATCTGCAGCTCTGGTTCCATGGTGTCTGGATTCCTCGTGGGGTGTGTAGAGGTGAGCGTTTTCCCTTCGAAGTCCTGTTTCCGCCGTGTTTTTGTCCGCAGTGAATCCACCCCGGAAAAGGTGGCGGATTGGTAGGTTGTGATACTGTGAGCGGTACTTTGTCCTCCGCCTGTCTGTTGGTGGTGACCGCCGCGCTGTTTGTTTGTACCGCCGTGGCAGTCAGAGTGTTAAAGTGGCTGTCTTTGTTAGCGGTTTCTGCCACAGTTGTAATTGCAATTTTTTTACCGCCGGCATGTTGGCGGTTTTACAGCTGCTTTAACACCGTCCACCAGGGTTGTAATGACCACCTATGTGTGTAATATGTGTGAGACTGACTTTCTCAGGAGGAGACTAATGGAGACACTGACTGGAGTAGAAGCTGCAACAATAGTGTTACCTGACGAGCCGAATGATGAAGTCATAGCAGGAAATACTAATCAACGACATGTGAACGGAGTAGTGGAAGAATTCATAAATTTGAAGTTTTAGTTTTATTGGACAAAGTGTGAACACCTGATCCCTTGACTAATAGGGATTTGGGAAATAGTTTTAGTGAATTTAACTTACCAGGACTGCACTGAGAAGAAACAAGAATTTTGCCATTAGCCATTGCCCATTTTCTTGCTGACCGAAAGGTCAAAATTTTCTTGTGCGTCTTGACAAGAGATGTGCTTAAGTTTTAATGCTTAAAGTTTTTGCGTTTTCTGAACTTTGATGCTGAATCCTGATGCCTTGCTGATCGACTGACGTCCTGATGATGAAGATTATCTTAACTTGCCGCTCCAATTGAGGAGAGGTATTATTGTACCCATGCGTATGGTATGCCAATTTTCTTTTTGTTTCTAGGTTTGAGAGAGCATTAGTTAGATGTTTTCCAAATTTGTGTTTACTAAATTGTTTTGCATGAAGCCCAACATGCCGATGCTAATCTGGTGTTAGTTAAGGTTCCTTACTTTGTTAATAGGGAATAATGCCTGATGAAATTCTCTGCTGAATCTAAATGTATGTGATCTCATTTGTGCAATTGTTCTTGTTATTAATTTGCACCGTAACCTTAGAATGTGTAAAAGTTTAAGCTTTGATTAGATTGCGGTTCTTCTGTAGATTTGGACAGCCAGTATTGTTTCTGTATGTGTATCATTCGATTTTGAGATTAATTTACATAGCGTTAGCATAGTTAATATAGGGAAATAAACATTCTAACTTTTACTAAAAGGTGTGGTTATTCATGACCGAAAGGTCATGGAGTGTGACAAATACTGACTCCAATTGATTACTAATGTAATTGATTATTGTTAATTATTGATATTGTTTATTGATTATTGATTATTGATCTGCATGTACTGAAATTATAGTGGGCTCACCTTAACTGCGAGTCCAAAGGTTCATCAACCTTTTCACGTCCCCTTGTAAGTTGACTTATTAAGATCAGACGTGCTAAAAATTCCACTGCGAGATACTACTCGTAACTTACCTTTGTATATACCAAAACGTCATAAACTCAGACTTTTGGTCTAAAGTTACACCAGAAGTCTAAATTTACCTTTGTGAATCAGGCTCACTGTCTTCTACGCACTGCATTTTAATTTTTCCTTTAAAAATTCATAGCTTGACTTGTGTATGTTGGGTTTTTGTCGTTTTGGTCTTGTTTGGCTCAGATAAATACTGGCTATTCTTCTAAACTGGTGTGGAGTTCTTTTGTGGTGTTTTCAATAAGTTACTGTGAGTGTACATTAATACTTTACACATTGCCTCTTTAGAGTAGCCTAACTGCTCTGTGCCAAGCTACCAGAGGATGAGCACAGGTAACCTTTTAAGTGTGTTTGCAAGTTGTCCTGACTAGGATTGTGGTCCGTACTTGGATAGACTGCAAACCTCTGCCAACTGGAGGTCCGATTTCTAACAGTTGGCAGTAAGACTAGGTAGCCCAGCTTCTCCCAGTAGTCACCATCTTGCAGCAGGGTGACTATTAAACCAACAATGGACACAAGTATAGTAGATCTCTGCAATTACTTTTGGTTGCCTAAATGTATGGTAACTGAAGTTGGTTGATCAGAATCTGGCAAATGTTCACAATTCACTATTTGGATGAGAAATATCACCATAGATATCCAGATTTCACGTGAGGTAATTGTTACCACTTTAGAGGCATATTTTCAAGTGGGTCTTGTGTA
The DNA here is from genome assembly GCF_031143425.1 of Pleurodeles waltl. Taxonomy (NCBI): domain Eukaryota; kingdom Metazoa; phylum Chordata; class Amphibia; order Caudata; family Salamandridae; genus Pleurodeles; species Pleurodeles waltl. The sequence continues at coordinate 672,059,402 of NC_090444.1, forward strand.
TGATTCCATTGTATGCCTGAACACGTCTCAATTAATCCCCCAATTTAAATTTTGACTTTGGCTCACTGCTAACTCACATTTTGTATGTGTGGATTCTCTCAGTAATAGCATTTCCTTAATTTATTTCTTTTTATCTCGATTGCTCTGTAAAAATATTTCACACTGACAGTTTTCAATCTAAATCTGGAAGGTTTCTGGTGCATTGTTCAGGTGACTCAAGCATGTATGGTAACAATGATGGTGCTACTAAAAAGTTTGAATCATGTTCTCATTCATTCTCCACCACCACTATGCTTACCATTTGCTGATTTGCAATAGGACTGTTAACGCGTCCCTTTATGATAATTTATTACACATCAGGACTCGTTTTAGGCCAATTAATCTTTTGACCCAGTTAAGAGACACCTTAGGACGAGATAGCTAATCAATATATCAATCAATACGTCAATAATGTCATTAATATTTATTACAACAATGCATTTCACTTTAGTCAAAGACATTAATCAATTCAAGACACCACCGTGACCTGGCAGTCATGAATAACCACATCAGTTTAGTAGAATTTTATGAGTTTTATTCCCTATTAGTTACAATTCTAAGAGCAAATGTGTTAATCTTAAAACCAAGAAGCAAAGTAGCATAGTCACAATATGGCAACTCTGATAAGATTTCATCAAAGCAAAAATCACGAACATCAGAACATAACATGGCGTGAACATAGATCAATTTTAGCAGAATGTCATTAGCGCGTCAGTTCAACAAAGCATAGACTCAGTCGTTTGTCTATTAGCGTCAGTTTAGTGAACACCTGTCCTAACCACTGATTGCATGTTGGGCTTCATGCAAAATGATTTAGAACATCAATTTGGAAAACATCTAAACTCTGGTCCCTGTCAAAAGTAAGCAGTTGGTACCTAGAAAGGAAAAGCAAACAGACAAATTACAATGTCATAGTTACCCTCCAAGGTTTAGGTCAGCGCTCAGGTTCAGTCTTCGTCTTCAGGACATCAGTCAAAACGCCATCAGTCAGAACTCAGCTCCGGGGCAAAAGGGGGGCACTTCCCTCATAAGGAGGTAAAGTGTAAATGGGCAATCTAAGGAAGAGGATGGTTTTAATAAAACCAAAGCAAGTCACCAAACAGAGTGACAAAGTTTCTGGATAAAATCAATAGCATTCTCTAACCCACCTAACTGGCACCCTGTGTCATGGGTTTTTATCCCTTTTTCGTTGTACATTCCCCTAAAATTCTATTGGATCTTAGTTATACCCCACTATTTTTACCCAATTGGAAGATGGATTATGTCATTAATCTTTCACCCCATATTATTTTACAAACATTTTATTGGTCCAAATAATTGACGTCTTCAGAGGGAGCACATCCGGTATGATTTCATCCTTCTGTAATTCTTTGCACATCTTTTGGTCAGTAGCTCCATTGTCTTCATCGGTTTGAATGACCTTGTACATCACATTAATCTACACTGTTGCATTTTGTCTAATATTTCTACAAGAAATGTGCATTTTCATGAGAACTGATCTACTATGGTTACATTCATCTTCCAGTTTGAAGAAAAACAAGAGGTCATGTCCTTTTGCGAGTCAGCACACTGCACGTTAGGAAAAATACATTTAATGAGAGCCAGGCAGCTAAGCTTCAACTCATGCTAACTTAAGGCCTACAAGTTTTATTTAATATAACTTTAATAGCATAATCATTAATAATTAGCGCAAATCATTAATTAATTTGAATATTCATAGGCATTAGTCATTTTTATCAATCCACGTATACATTAGCAGCCACTCCCCGTGGTCAGATTTCAAGTGCACGTTTTAGCAAAAACAGGTCAATACAATTTCTATATGGCATAACCACACATTAGTTCATAAACATTTCATGTTAATATAGATTATATAAGCTATGCTCTCTCAGTCCCTCCTCTGATGACATTCATCATCACACAAACCTTTCCCTTTGACCTTTCACTTTTAGTTTTTCACCTTGCGCATAATGCGCATTTCAACATCTTGTCCCTTGTGTGAACTTTCCTAAATTTCATTAAACATTTTCTCCCTTTCACTTTCCTCATTTCTCTTGTTTCTCTTTGTCCAATTTCTTTTAATTTTGTCATTAATTTTGCATGTTCCCCATAAACCTAATAAACAGACCAGAACAATTAACAGACCCCCTAGAATTTTTGCAAGTACCCCATTCCAAATATTGCTAAACCAGCTCCCTACTCTGGCAATTCCTTTTCCCACTTTCTCCCACACTCCAGGTTCCTTCAGCTCCTTCAAATCTGCACTATCTCTAGTTAGGTTAGTAAGCATACCTCTAATCTTTTTGCTATTATCCGGGATAAACGAGCAACAATAACGCTCGTTGAGCATCTTGCAGACTCCGCCGCTCTTTGCTAAAAGAATGTCTAAGGCAAGCAGATTTTGAAGAGTCAAAGCTCTTTCCGCAGCAAGTTCAGTATCCATCAGGAGTATAGCCCCTGTGAAGTTTGTCAGCATGTTATCCACAATAGTAGACAACTTTTGAATCTTTATGGAGTTTAAGATAACCCGTACTGAAAGAATTATGACTCCAAATATGTCAACAACGACAGCAGCCGCTGTCTCTCGTTTTTGTCTAGCATGTTGTAATTCAGACGCTGTAGGTATTTGCTTTAAGTCATCAATCTGGTAAATCTTTAGGAAGACTATTCCCAAATAACATGTCCCATACTATCCCTTAGGGAGACGGTAATAAGCATTGAGTCCACAAATATAATAGATCCCAGGGATCGCTGGATCCTGTCCATTTAACACGAATGTCCATTTATTCTGAAACAAAAACACATGCCTGCATTCACTCGTTCCCACAAATAAAGTGTCATGATCAGATTTTGGCCTATATGTACAAAGCCTTCCTACATGCAATGCATCTATAGCTAATTTGCCTTGCGTCTTTATTGCAGTGTAAGCATAATCATTTGCATGTGTGCGTTTCTCGAGCCCCTTTTCTAATCTTTCCTTCAGTGCTTTGCGTTTATCATCAGTGTGATCTAAAAAGCTTTTCTCTACAGGTGTTAATAAGCAAATCAGATTGTTGCAGTATGCATAAGCTCTCCCAAATGTAAGTGTCAGTTCAAAGAAACCTCTAACTATTTTTATACTGTGCTCCTTAGCTAATTTGTTCGGAAATTCAATCACAGGCACAAAGGAAAACACCACATCCAAGTTAGAATAAAAGTATTGCACATGCTCCTGGTCATAGAATCTTGTTAGTAGTAAACTACAACTTATCCCATATGTTAGTGGAAGACTATGATAAGTGACCCCTTCTTGTACTGATGAAGGGATCTTTGTGCACACATAACAATTTCTTGCATCCATGGTTTCAACATACTCATTCAGTAAGCGATAGAAGACGTTAGTGGAGAGTTCCCCTTTTGAATTAGTTCCCTCATGTAAGAGTTTTGTATCCTGCTCAAACTTTTCCCACAGTGTTAGTGTTGTAGTTTCAGGTTTTGAAGCATTGTTAGTTGCTTTCTTATCCAACCATGGTATTCCCACAATCACACCTACAATTATTATTGCACACCCAATACCTAATATAAGGCTTAACCAACCACACACTTTACCCTTCTTGCTACTACCTCTATTATAAGCCATGGTCTGTAAAGAATCAGACAGTAGAACAACTCAAAACAAACAACTTGAGGATGACTTAAAAGCTCTTTTTTTTTTCTTGATTCAAGTCTCTCGTTCTCTCTGCGTGTATTTACAGCGTTTCACTCACTCCAGGACCCTTTGTCAAATTAGGTTAGCAGCTTGCCATAATCGTTTTTTTTAAAGTCAATTCAGAGTTTCAATGTCACATCCGGTAATTTTTCAGTCTCCTTTTCTCAGCTTTTCAGCTTTAATTTTCAATTTAACACAGTCTCTTTCTCTGATTGTTTTCAGGTACCGTAATATTGGTCTGGTACTTCTCGATCAAAAAAGAATGCTAAAAACTCTTGTTGCCATTCAGATGTCGTTGCATATGCCCATTCAGAACCTGCATACCTTCTATTTGCAGTTCTTTTTCTTTTCAACCTGCGTTCACTTTGCAATTCTCCTTCACTCAAATCCTCTATCCTGGTTGTATCGATTTCTTCAGCTATTGTTTCACCTGGTATGATCTTTTCTTTGGCAACTTGTTTCTCTGGCCAGTTATCACCCTTATGCGTTTTCTTCCTGATAGTCCTTTCAGGGCGCTGAACAGCACCCTCCTCTTGTGCCATGTGTTTTCTCTTGACGGACCTGCAACTGGTTCATGGGATGCCGGTGTGCTTTGACCTCTCTCTACTATTTCCCCTTCTTCTTCTTCTGGGTCTGTAACAGGTTCAAACTCTAATCCGTATCCGTCTTCTTCTGGGAGAACCTCTCCTTGACTTAGTTCTCCTGTTGCCTCTACTGAGATAGGCTCACTGTCTCCTCTCTCGAGCTTGTTTACTGTTTGGGGGACTAAGCCGTCCTCAGTGGGCTCTCCTGCAGTCTCAGTTCCCCCTTGGCCGTTCTCTGGCCCTGTGAGGTACTGGGTTTTTCAGAACCGGTACTGATCCGGTAACCCAGCGGTGCCAGGGTACACCCAAAGACCTCGGGTACTCTCCTGATTCAGACCACAGAAACTCAGAGTCTTCTAGGTGAAGTCAAAGATCGAATTTATTGGCTGCAGCCAAGTAACAAGCGTCCTAGAAGTACAACAGCACAGTTTGTATGTTCTCAGGAGACTGTGTTTCAATGCAAAGTCAGGTTTCCTTATATACAGTTTTTTAAGCTTCAGGCAAACATTCTTGACATTTTGGTTGGTCATTCACATGTTTTCACTACAAAGGAAAAAACAGTGTCATGATGAAACCTCATATTTCATGTCGTCCAACCCATAATAAATTACCCGGCAATGCCTCGTATTTTACATCAGATAAGTGTGGACCCCCAATAAAAACGGGCCCCTCCCCTTCGTAAAGTAAGAAGAAGAAAAGAGCAGGTGCAGGTGTGAGCAAGATTAGGCAGGGTGTGTGAGCGATAATAAGGGTTTTATGGCATGGTGTGCCTTGATGCTATCTGATTCGGCCACTGGGAGAGGGACTGACCAAACAGGTTTGGCCTGAGGCAATGGTTCCAGCTTGCCCAGGTCAGAGAAAAGTCAATCAAGGTGTACGTGTCCTTGGAATCAAATATGACTGTATTATAAGCCTATGTGAGGGCAACTTTTAAAAATGGCTGCCGTGTATAAAATGGGAGCCACGAGTGCAAGATGAAAATGGCGATTTCGAGGTGAAAACGCTGCTGGAATTGAGCGAAAATGCTCATGCTTAGTGTACTAGTCATTATTGGTCTTTTGATACTAAAATCGTACTGCTGTGGCAAAGTAAATTACATGGGTCCAGAATTTTTAGAACCACAAACCCTCCTTTTGCCCTTACATAGGCAATAAACCTATTCTCATGCTAATCTGAGTCCAGGTCTATGTTTCTAAAGTCGTTGAGATGTTGCTGTAACATCATCCTAGTATTTAGCTCGTCTCTTGGTGCAGGTTTCCTTATGCATGATGTAACACAGAGGCCACATATGGCAGGACAAAGTAAGGAATACCTCTATCTGCAGTAGGTGGCATAAGATCACACACCCAACAATTAGTGATGTTCACTACTAACTAGTGTTGATGCAGAAGCTGTACAAAAGAATTGTTTACGAATTCTGATCTTTTAACCTGCTCATGTTCAGGAAAAGGGTGAAAAGAGTGCAAAGAAACAATAGTAGGAAAAGACATAGGTTGGGAAGTGGGTGGAGAAGTCAATTGAGTAGAGAAAAACAATCCCACCCATAAATGACAACGTCATGTTTAAAAGACACTAGAAAACACGTTATTAAGAACATATAGACAACGGGAGAAAGTAGTGACCACTATTACAAATGAAATAATAATTTTTCACAACCCTAACCAAAAAGCAAATCCTAAAATTATCTAGTAACATTTTTAGGGCTCCTCTGCATTTCAGTAATTTTGGTATGTTCAGGTGGAACAGTGGTGACTCTCATCAATGCTCTAAGGTGAAAAGGGGGTACTCTTTCCACAGACAATGGACTTTATTCTGCTTTTACTAAACAGAATAGTACTTTAAAACAATGCCAGCAAAACAATCAGTCTCCTAACACCTAGTCTATACAATCACACGGAAACGTCTTGTGAAACCAACTATGCCCAGAGTCCGTTCAAAAAGCCTCTCTGGCAGGCTTCTATTGTCCATCAAATTTACTTTTGTTGTTTTCTTTCGCATGGGCCTCTCAATTCAGGCCTCTTCGTGAGAAAAGTACTGCTTAGTTGGAGTGCCCTCCTGGCAAACACCCACAGCTCACTTGAAAGTCTCAATGTCTTAAAGCAATGCACCAGTGTCTCTCCTCTGTGGCAGAAACTACAAACAATGTGCTCTTCATTGATCAAGGGCACAAATCATCTCGTGCAGACCCAAGCACCATTAATTGGGAAATAGCTCAAGCTCAGCAGCACTTTCAGACTCCAACACTGATTATTTAGTGTCAGAGGACGCTCAAGCTGCTCTTTCATGGGCACCACAATATAGTGCCTTTTTCCAAACTTGAAATCTCCGGTGCACTGCCCTTCTTCTGTTGGAGCAAAGAAAAGGGGGGGTGTGGCCAAAACTCAGGCCAAGGGGCTCAAGGGATTGCACACTGTCAGAGGTTACCAGCACATGACAGATAGAGAAATGAAACCTCAAAACAGTTCTGCCATCAACAACAGGAATCCTTCTCTTTAGCTCTTTTACACTGAAACTTTGGTTTTGTGATGTCCAACGCCGTCTGATGGAGCAAGTACGATACCATGCGCTGGCGATCGCTGTCCAGCTTTGCTACTTTCTGGGTGCTGAGACTGTAGGGCCAAAACGTCCGTCTTTCATCTGTAGCTGTCACTGATGGGATTTAGGCTTAAACCAATGTCCTGCAGGTTATTATGACTTGATACCCGCAGAATCTAGTGACGTAGGAAATGTGCCACAGTTGTTAGTTCCCTTCAATTTAGTACAAAAACAGTTCATGGTTTTTAACAAGGGGACTGCAAGCAGGTGGTCTGCAATCTTCAAAGGAGTAGCCATACACCATGGGCATAAAATACAAAGCCAAAGGCAGAAGGGCAAAACAGGGTCTCTAGCATCTTTAATTGAGTTCTCTCCATTATTCTCTGCCATCTATAGCTACATGAGAATTCTATCTGAATGGATTTCCTCACACAGTGGCATTGTCTAATGGGGTAAACACATATTTTCCTCAATGATTAAGTCTAGGTGTTCCTCCTTATCTTAGAATATCTCAATAGAGAAATCACATGATACCGATTATCAGGGACATGTAGAAACCTTCCTTTAAAAACTGTGCATCAGGTGCACTATGCAATACACAGGCTAATAGTCAAATGTGAAAACAAAAAGACAAAAACTAGAGGGTCCTGATATTTGCATGATTAGGACACATCTGATCCCACCAAAAATTAAAGTAGCAGGAACAGAAGGGAACCGAAAACCAAATTAAAATAGACATTGAAAATTCGTCATGTTCAAAAAGGTAAACATAAGATATCTCCTATTGAGATGGAAAACTTGTCTTACTATAATATTGAGTCAGTTAACCAGTCTATCGCTACCCTGACAGTCAGGCTGGAAAACATTGAAGCAGGCCTAAGGCAAATTCTTGAAAACCAGTCTGGTCATACTAAAGGGAATTATACATAACATGGGGGTCCCTGGTACATCACTGCAGTCTGGAAATGTGAACCTGAACAATACATCAATAATAATAAAAGGGCTGACTGGTGAAAGGAATTTGAAAAAGAGAAATGGGACTAGGACATAGCTAAAATCTCAATAACTAAGCATGATGCGACATTGGTCAGGGGAAGTAACAAAAGAAAAAATCTATAGGAAGAACAAAAAAAATTATTTGGGTGATAGTCAGGCATGTGACACAACACCGAGAGTACGGGTGATACACAAAGGCCAAAGTTACACAAATTTTAACTCTACCGTTGGCGACTACACCATATACGGTACTCCTAGCTAATGTTTCAGTTCCTTCTTCAGGAAAAAATGAAAACCTGGTTTTCTTTTAAGGAACGAAAGCCATATGCTACTTAGGAAACAGAACATCATTAACTAATGTAATATAGAAATTAGGCCACCTTGAGTCACAGATCTATAATTTCATCCTTAGGTCCAATCAAGGCTACATAAATGTAGGGCTGCCTGTTCCTTTAAGGGAAGGGGCAGTAACGTGACTAACTGCAGGTGACACACTTTGATCCTGTATATCTCTTTTTATTTTCCTTCAATACCATTATAGCCAAATAGACATGCACTGGTGAAGTGTTGTCTCTTATGTTCACAGCATGAAATATCATTATCTGTGGAATTTAGTAACCAGAACAAGTTCAACCAACTGTTGCGTAGCGATGGGCATCGTCATGACCATCCCCTCACAACACAGGGGAGCTTGTAATAGTATCAAAAGCAGCAACAAACATGCAAAAAACAAATAAAAAATAACAAAAACGCACAAAACGTCAAGCCATCAGATATACTTGCTGTGTATCAAGCACAAAAAGCATAGACAAAAAAATAGCATGTGTGAATAAGCGGTGACACACAACACCATGTCATGTACTTTATGCACTGTAAACCTGCAGCCCAAAACCCAATATTTGGGCCTGTTTAATTTGTCAGGTTTAAAATCCTTACCCTCCTTTTGACAGTAGATCACCAGGCAATGGAAATCTGCTGTCAAATATAACTTTACTGTTTCTCTTCTAACATACAGGACCAGCAAGAACAATTCATGATAGGACCAAATACATGAAAATAAATTTCCATTACTTAACTGTTACCCTCTTGTCAGTTACTTCGCAACATCAAGCCACCTTAGTTTTACCTTTCAAAAGTAAAAATTGTTACACTGACACTCCATATTAATTTGGCACCTACAATTTCCACTGTGAAAAATAAGTCTTAATTGCCAAATCGTTCTCATTAAGGCATGTAGCCTTCAAAATTTTAGAAAAGGGCTGCATCTTATTTTCTGTCTAAGACTTAATGCAACACTTCGTTTTCTGTCAAATAAAAGCAACTAGCAGGCATCATTTTATTTTTTTAGAGCAGAGACACAAATGTATCAGTTCTGCAGAGCATTTAACATGATGTTGGGACTTTCGAAGAAACCCCCTTTTTTTATATTTTCCCTTTGGAATTAAGTTCTTTAATTGTATTGATGTTCTTCTGGAGAAACCAGAAATCCCACTTTTAGAGGCCCATAGGGTCATTCTGCATTTCACAGAGACAAGGCCCTAATTTAAAAGGTCACAAGTGTCAACATGACAGCCTCCTCCATTGTTTATGGGAAAACTAAAGATAGCATCTCAGCAGTGTGACTTGAGCCAGCCTCTGTAGCTCTCCTAGCTTCTGCCACTCTGAATCTGCCAAAGACAGTAGGCCTTCCTGTTTTCCTTCTAACCTGCAATAATTCACTCTATTTTTTTTAAAAAATATTTTCCTTTTTAGGCGCTAAAAAAAATTATCTCTATTTCCAGATTATTAAACTACATTTACTGTGAATAATTCACAAACCTTAATAACACACATACCAGTTGTTAGAATAAATGCTTGTTGCAATCCCATGCAATGGTACATATTTCATCAACCTCGAATGAATGAACGTCTCAGTAGGCCCAGCTGAAGTTAGAACCTTCAACCTTGATATTAAAACAAGCCTTTGTACTGGCACATTGACTCATTGAATCATAAGAAGGCACAACCTGCAAATATATATCAAACCTAAATGTATGCATTTACTGAAGCCTGAGACACTTTAAAAAGTACTCTGAATGAAAGAAAATGCAGTTTAAACAGTGCTTTTGCCCAAAATCGACTTTGATATTTTAGGCATTAAAAAATCAATATCCTACAATTTTCTTGCATAATATGCATTTCCAGAATGTCTATTACACAATCCATGAGTCAGCCATTGAAAATATTAACTTATACTTTATAGAAATGAGCTTGTTTGCTCCTGCGCCAAGGGAAAATTGCACATACAAATGTCATTTTAGCGGTGCAACATAACTTAAATTAAATTTTAATGTTAGGAGGTCATAGTATAGGTATTAAGCTTTATAAATATTAAAAAACGATTTTGAAAGGCACTTATTTTTTAAATAATGTTTCCATAATTAATAAATTTTTTTTTTTTTTTTTAAACCCAATTATTCTTTTTTTTTTGATAATTCCACATCTAAAAGCAAGCTGCATCCCTTGCCTATTATTTGGGATACATTAACTCACAAGCCTAAGCGCATAAGCCTAACTTGAAATGCGTCACATTTTTGCGCCACTTTCATTTAAAAGGAAGGTTATGCAAAATTCCACCCGTGTTTAACTGGGAAAGTGCTGGCTGAATTGAACATTCCTATCAAATATACTGCAGCTGAAAAGTTTGCCTGTGAACATCTAATACAATGCATTTAAGAAAAATGCTGTAAATGTATTTTTTTATTTTTTTTGCAAAAATTGATAATTTCGTTTTTTTGGGGCCCTATTTATATCTATTGAATGTGTTTTCTAATTTACTAAGCATTTAACGGCAGTTTTGCATATGTGCACAATTGCTCATTCTATAAATTAAAGAGCAACATGTAGCTATGTTAGCACATCACATGGTTCATTTCTGGATTTTTTCTAAGTTTCTACTTAATATTAATTAACCAACATTTTACTTAACAAATTGTAAACATCAAGAAGACCCACAAACACACATTGAGCTCATTTCAGATATAAACAGAAAACACTCAGTACTCACAATACAGCACGCTTTAGCCATTTTTCATAAATAGCGCCGTCGCAATTTACTTACAGAACCGTTTGCAGATCCTAGTTGTAAGTCATATTTACAAGAAAAAAAAGAAAACTTTTCTCAATTATTTCCAAGAATAGCGGACCCATACTTTATTAAACGTGATGGGGCCTACTCCGTGCTTCACATATAGTTCATAGGTTGGAGTTCCAATCGGAGGAACCGGTCATGAGTCCTCCAACCGGGAGTCCCTTTTACAACCAAGACAAAACAAATTTCCAAGTCTGCTAAGACCAGGCATCTTCGCTCACTAGTCTAGCTTCAAACTTCAAAGGATTATCGTTTACGATAGTCTCGTGAATACACGAGTCCTTCGGCTTTGGTACTTGCAAGTTCCAAATCAAAGTGATCCCGAAGGGATACCAAACCAAATGTCCAACTAAGGACCAAACCAAGTGTCCAACTAAGGACTGGGAGACGCTCCACTTATACTTAACTGAAAATATCATGACGTCACCAGAAGACTCGTCTTATCGTTTCGCTCTACCAAACATCAAGGATCCAAATCAGGGCGATAGCCAGGGCAGCAGTCCTTCGTAGCCGTCGGGAAGCGGGGAACCTCGCAGCAAAGACTTTCGGACCACGTCGACATGCAGGGGTCGATGAAGTGGCGGCCTTCCTCCAGAATTTTCACACGAAGCTCCCCACGGACCTCAGGCTTGGACCGGTACCGCTGGTATCGCCCCACGTTGGGCGCCAACTGAGGTACTGGGTTTTTCAGAACCGGTACTGATCCGGTAACCCAGCGGTGCCAGGGTACACCCAAAGACCTCGGGTACTTTCCTGATTCAGACCACAGAAACTCAGAGTCTTCTAGGTGAAGTCAAAGATCGAATTTATTGGCTGCAGCCAAATAACAAGCGTCCTAGAAGTACAACAGCATGGTTTGTATGTTCTCAGGAGACTGTGTTTCAATGCAAAGTCAGGTTTCCTTATATACAGTTTTTTAAGCTTCAGGCAAACATTCTTGACATTTTGGTTGGTCATTCACATGTTTTCACTACTAAGGAAAAAACAGTGTCATGATGAAACCTCATATTTCATGTCATCCAACCCATAATAAATTACCCGGCAAGGCCTAGTATTTTACATCAGATAAGTGTGGACCCCCAATAAAAACAGGCACCTCCCCCTCGTAAAGTAAGAAGAAGAAAAGAGCAGGTGCAGGTGTGAGCAAGATTAGGCAGGGTGTGTGAGCGATAATAAGGGTTTTATGGCATGGTGTGCCTTGATGCTATCTGATTCGGCCACTGGGAGAGGGACTGACCAAACAGGTTTGGCCTGAGGCAATGGTTCCAGCTTGCCCAGGTCAGAGAAAAGTCAATCAAGGTGTACGTGTCCTTGGAATCAAATCTGACTGTATTATAAGCCTATGTGAGGGCAACTTTTAAAAATGGCTGCCGTGTATAAAATGGGAGCCACGAGTGCAGGACGAAAATGGCGATTTTGAGGTGAAAACGCTGCTGGAATTGAGCGAAAATGCTCATGCTTAGTGTACTAGTCATTATCGGTCTTTTGATACTAAAATCGTACTGCTGTGGCAAAGTAAATTACATGGGTCCAGAATTTTTAGAACCACACCTGAGACTTCCTTCTCTGGAATTGCTGAGTCGGAAACTTCAAGTTCCCCATCAGTCGGACATGTTACCTTCTTTGTGTGACTGGCATGTATCCAATTCGGAACGCCTGCACATTTCACAGCAGTGGTTGTTGTTAGTATCACTTGATATGGTCCTTTCCAACGCGGCTCCAAACACAACTTTCTCACGTGCTTCTTGAAAGCCACCCAGTCACTGGTTTGCAGGTTGTGACCTGGATCACTAATCGGTGGCAATGTGTTGGCCTCCACCTAGTGGGAAAAAGAGCGGACCACATCAGCCAAACCTTTACAGTAGTCCAACACCATATCATCCGTGATATTCATAAGTATTTGTGGGGACTGCGGGCAGCCTCATAGGTCTGCCCATGAGGATTTCATAGGGTGATAGTCCTGTCTTCTTATCAGGGGTGTTTCTCATCGACATCAGCACTAAGGGCAATGCATCTGGCCATTTCATATAGGTAGCTTCGCACATTTTTGCTAATCTCGACTTCAAGGTATCATTCATCTGTTCTACTAGTCCTGATGCCTCAGGGCGGTACCTACAATGCAGCTTTTGTTCAATGTCCAATGCAGCACACAAGAGCTTAATCACCTCATTGTCGAAGTGTCTGCCCCTATCTGATTCTAAAGAGACCGGAAAACCGAACCTGGGTATTAGCTCTCTAAGCAACAGCTTTGCAACTGTGAGACTGTCATGCCTATGTGTGGGGTAAGCTTCAATCCAATGACTGAAAACACACACAATCACCAACACGTACTTCAATCCTCCACACATTGGCATTTCAAAAAAATCCATTTGCATCTTGCCAAATGGACCTCCAGCTCTCCCTATGTGGCTCATAGTCACCACAGTCCCTTTTCCGGCATTCATCTGTTGACAGATAATGCACCTGTGACAGGTAACCTCTGCGGCATGTCTGAATTTCGGGTTAAACCAGTCAATTTTGAACAATCTGATCATTGCATCTCTCCCAAGATGTGCCTGTCCATGATAAAGCCTTGCAAATTGTGACAAGAGACTGTTTGGTAAAACCAACTTCCCCTCCTCTGAAACCCACAAGTCATCAGCTCTTTGTACGCATTGCATTCTCTGCCAAGCGCATTTTTCCTCTCTGCTTGCACGACCCTGCAGAGATTTCAGCTCAACTAATGTGTCAACAACTCTTAATGCAAAGTTCAAGCAGGTTTCATTTTCAGTTTGCGGTAATAATTCCCACTGATCCTTGAACGATATACAGTTCAATGCACAAAACCTTTCTACTTGATCTGCATAGCCGTTTCCCATTGACACAAAATCTTGTGACTTAACGTGAGCATTGCATTTCACCCCGGCAATTTCAAGAGGTAACTAAATCGCATGTAACAAATCCTTAATTTGTTCGCCATTTTTAACTGGAGAACCAGAAAAGGTTATGAAACATCTCTGTGACCACAATCGGCCGAAATCATGTACAATGCCAAACCCGTATCTACTGTCAGTATAGATAGTGACTTTCAAATTTTCAGCTGCGTGGCATGCCTTAGTAAGGGCAATTAATTCAGCCACTTGAGCAGAATACACTCTTTCGAGCCAGGAAGCTTCTCTAATGCCAGCTATTGTACACACTGCATAACCAGCTCTCAGTATTCCAAATGAGTCTCTTAAACAGGATCCATCAACAAACATAATGCAGTCATTTTCTTTTAACTGCGTATCTTGAATGTCAGGTCGGGGTTTGGTACATAGTTCTGTTACCTCAAGACAGTCATGCTCCACTTCCTCTTCATTATTAATCTCAGTATTTTCGACAGGAAGTAGAGTTGCTGGGTTCAATACAGTACATCTCTTTAAGGAGGCATTTGGCGGCCCCAAAAAAATTGTCTCATATTGGGTAAGTCGGGTATTTGTCATGTGCTGGGTTTTAGTTCGAGTCAACAAAATTTCAACTGAATGTGGAACCATTACTGTTACGGGATGTCCCATCACTATGCCTTCACACTGTGTGAGGCTTTGACCAACTGCTGCAACTGCGCACAAACAACCCGGTAAGGCTGCTGCGACGGGGTCCAGAGTAGCTGAAAAATATGCTACAGGGCGGTTTGCACCTCCATGGACCTGTGTTAAGACAGACAGAGAACAAGCATCACGTTCATGACAAAACAGTAGAAAAGGCTTCGTATAATCAGGCATACCTAAAGCTGGTGCCCTGCACATGCACTCTCTCAATTCAATGAATGACTCAAGCTCTTCCTAAGATAAGGTTATGGTATACGGTTCATCCTTTGTTTCCTTGCCTGTCAATTTTATCAATGGTTTAGAGATAATTGAAAAGTTAGGAATCCACTGGTGACAGTAGCCCACCATTCCCAAGAACATCCTTACATCTCTCTTTGTTGTCGGTGGGTTCATCTGAAGTATGGCTGTCACCCTTTCTTTTGATATTCTCCTGGACCCTTTCTCAATCAAATATCCCAAATATTTCACCTCTTTCTGGCAGTACTGCAACTTCTTCGGTGACACTTTATGTCCATTCTTTCCCAAATGGTTCAGTAAGGTAATTGTGTCATACCTACAGTCATCTTTTGTTCTGGATGCGATCAGCAAGTCATCAATGTACTGCACTAGAGTCGAACTAAAAGGCAATTCTAGCAACTCCAAATCCTTTTTCAGTATCTGATTGAAAATGGAAGGTGACTCAGAAAACCCTTGAGGAATTCTGCACCAACTGTACACCTTGTCCAGGAATTTGAAACTGAATAAAAATTGGCTGTCCTCATGAGGGGGCACCGAAAAGAATGCTTGCGACAAGTCTACCACTGTGAACCATTGTGCCTCACATGGAACCTGGAACATGATTACTGCTGGGTTCGGCACTATGGGGCAACATTTTACCACAATCTTGTTTATTTTTCTCAAATCCTGCACAATTCGAACTTTCCCACAAGGCTTTTTCAGACCCATTATTGGTTAATTACATGGACCGCTCAATACCTCCTTCAAAACTCCCTGCTTTACAAAATCCGCAATTATCTGTGACACTTGGATAAGTACATCTTGTGCCATATGGTACTGCAGCACCTGGGGAAACACTGCATTTGGCTTCACCTGTACTTTAACCGGTTCTACTCCTTTTATCAGTCCCACTTCCTTTCCTGTCAGGTCCCACACTTTCTCTGTCACTGCTCCCTGTAACTCAGCTGGTAAGTCAGTCACTGTAAGCATCAGGAATAAGGTTATCAAAGGGTAATCTTCATTTGCAGTCTCCGTTTCTGTATATTGCCCATCATCCCCCTCATCATCACTGTTTGTCTGCACTTCAATTCCATCATTAGAACAGGTAATCGAACATTTCATTTTGCACAGAAAGGCCCATATTTATACTTTTTTTTAGTGCCACATTTGCTTCGTTTTTTGACGCACAATTGGCACAAACTTACAAAATACAACTGTATTTTGTATGTTTGCGCCATTTTTATACGGGTCTAAGGCCCTCATTCTGACCTTGGCGGTCGGCGGAGGGGCGGCGGTCGGACCGCGAACAGACCGGCGGTATTAAAAATGGCATTCTGACCCTGGCGGGAACCGCCAACACAGCCCGCCAACTTAACACTCCGACCGCCACAGCGGTACAAACAAACAGCGCGGCGGTTCCCGCCAACAGCCCGGCGGCAGACAAAGTACCGCCCACCCTATTACGACCCACCAATCTGCCACCTTTTCCGGGGCGGGAGCACTGCCGATAAGAACACGGCGGAAACAGACTACGAACGGGAAAACGCTCACCTCTACGCACTCCACGCGAGATTCCGGCAGTATGGAGCCAGAGTTACAGGTCATCCCCGCACTCCTATTCCTCCTCATATACCAGGAGCACGCCCGGCGGCGCGGAAGACATCGGTGAGTACTGCACCTACGACACAGGGGAGGGAAAAGATTACCGGCACACACCCACCCACCCACACCCACTACAACACACACATCAATGCATTCCCACAGATCACTGTCACAACCCACAAACCACCCCCCTCCGAAATAATGCAAAGACCAAAAGAAGAGATCATAAACGGGCAGATATATTGAAATATGTACACCAGTAATCCCAATAAATAAATAAACTATGTACAAAATATATACAGCTACTAAATGTAGTCCAACCACTGTCCGTGGATCACAGGGGTCCTGTGCAAAGGGGCAAGGCCCAGTCCCACGACAAGAACTCCACGGAGAGAACACTGCAGGGGCATCAGAAAGAAAATAGGACAGGCACCTCAGGGGGAAGGGAAGGGGGGGCACCTCAGCCACTTGAGTACACGACGCCAGATCCACGAGGGGACTCCATGACCACTGGGCCATCCTGGGGAGAGCAAAGCCACAGTCCATACAGTCCATACAGTGGGTGGCCTGCCCACTGGGCCATCCTGGGGAGAGCAAAGCCACAGTCCAAACAGTCCATACAGTGGGTGGCCTGCCCACTGGGCCATCCTGGGGAGAGCAAAGCCACAGTCCATACAGTCCATACAGTGGGTGGCCTGCCCACTGGGCCATCCTGGGGAGAGCAAAGCCACAGTCCATACAGTCCATAACAGACCCCACTGCCACTGGAGGAGGCAAGTTGGCCAGAGGACATCCTGCAGCCCTGCCCGAGATAGATCCTGCCCTGGCACGTCTGCCAAAGGGCCAGCGGTTCTTGCCCTGAAGGGCCCAGTTCTGCGGTTCTTGAGACGGCGGGGCCCAGTTCAGCGGTTCTTGAGACGGCGGGGCCCAGTTCAGCGGTTCTTGCCTTGAAGGGCCCAGTTCAGCGGTTCTTGCCTTGAAGGGCCCAGTTCAGCGGTTCTTGAGACGGCGGGGCCCAGTTCAGCGGTTCTTGCCTTGAAGGGCCCAGTTCAGCGGTTCTTGAGACGGCAGGGCCCAGTTCAGCGGTTCTTGCCTTGAAGGGCCCAGTTCAGCGGTTCTTGCCTTGAAGGGCCCAGTTCAGCGGTTCTTGAGACGGCGGGGCCCAGTTCAGCGGTTCTTGCCTTGAAGGGCCCAGTTCAGCGGTTCTTGCCTTGAAGGGCCCAGTTCAGCGGTTCTTGAGACGGCGGGGCCCAGTTCAGCGGTTCTTGCCTTGAAGGGCCCAGTTCAGCGGTTCTTGCCTTGAAGGGCCCAGTTCAGCGGTTCTTGAGACGGCGGGGCCCAGTTCAGCGGTTCTTGCCTTGAAGGGCCCAGTTCAGCGGTTCTTGCCTTGAAGGGCCCAGTTCAGCGGTTCTTGAGACGGCGGGGCCCAGTTCAGCGGTTCTTGCCTTGAAGGGCCCAGTTCAGCGGTTCTTGCCTTGAAGGGCCCAGTTCAGCGGTTCTTGAGATGGCGGGGCCCAGTTCAGCGGTTCTTGCCTTGAAGGGCCCAGTTCAGCGGTTCTTGAGACGGCGGACGGTCTATGGCCAACTGCTAAATGCCTGGTGGTGCCCTCCTGGGCAGCGGGGATGGTGCTCCTTCACTGCCCACCTGGGCTGTGGGTGGTGGGGCCCTCCTGGCCAGCTGGGCTGGGTCCTCCCTGGGCAGCGGCTATGGGGCTGGTGGGCTCTCCCGGGGCAGCTGTGCCGGTTCCTCCCGGGGCAGCGGCTATGGGGGTTGTGGGCTCCTCCTGGGCAGCAGGCCTGCTGCCTGACCTCTCCAACTTGCTGCCCTTGCCCTCCTTAGTCGTCGGCCTGTGGCCCTTTCCTCCCTTTGGAGCTGTGGCTGGTGAGTGTCTCTGGGTGGTGTCCGGGGGGGATGTAGAAGGCGGGCTCCTGCGGCGCCCCTTCCGCCTTCTGCTCCTCTTCCCAGGGGGTGGGCTGGCTGTCCCCTTGCTGCTGGGCGAAGATCCAGACATGCGGGCTGGCAGGCTCCAATACCCCTGCACCCTTGTCAAGGGGGCTGCAGGGCTGGTGGTGGCTGAGGTGCTCTTCTTACCCCGACGAGAAGGAGGGGGGGGCTCAGGGTCAGGAAAGAAGTTAGTAGTGGCGAGGAAGAGCTTCTTGGGACAATGGAGAGTGGTAGGTACAGTGGGAATGGGAGTGGAGGGAGAGGATGTGGTTGTAGGTGAGTCACGTTTGCTGTCTTTGGGTGCAGGTGCAGGAGGGATAGGCTGTCGTGAGGTGGATGGCTGTTGGGTGGGTGGGTGGCTGCGTTTGTGTGGTGTGGAAGAGGGGGTGACAGACACAGTGGGAGAGGACACAGGGGACGTGTAAATGGCAGTGGGGGTGGTGACTGCACGTGTGCGGACTGGAGTGGAGGGTTTGCTGGTGATGGAAACACTGGCTGATGGTGAGGTGAATGGAGGTGTGAGTGTAGACGTCACAGGGAGGGAGGAGGGAGACGAGGAGGTGGGGGTCACAGAGGTGGTAGTGACTGTTGGCATGTCTGCATCGGAATGTTGCGTGTGTGAATGTCTGCGTGATCTGTGGTGCTTATGTTTGGATGAGCTTCTCTTGGGTGTTGAGGTGTGTGCAGGCTGGTCTGATGGTGTGGGTGGGACAGGCAGAGGAACAGGAGACTGGGAGGAGGGAGTTAGTAGAGGCAGGCAGGAGACAGGGACAATGGCTGCCGTCAGTGCTGAGGCCAGAGCCTGGAACGATCGCTGATGGGCAGCCTGACCCGAATGAATGCCCTCCAGGTACGCATTGCTGCGATGAACCTCCCTCTCCACCCCCTGGATGGCATTCAAAAGGGTAGTCTGCCCAACAATGAGCGTTCGGAGGAGGTCAATGACCTCC
Organism: Pleurodeles waltl; assembly: GCF_031143425.1. Classification (NCBI taxonomy): domain Eukaryota; kingdom Metazoa; phylum Chordata; class Amphibia; order Caudata; family Salamandridae; genus Pleurodeles; species Pleurodeles waltl. The sequence goes on from NC_090444.1 coordinate 672,078,656, forward strand.
TCACTGAGGGCAGCGGGGGTAACAGGTGCAGGGCCTGAGGTGCCTGGGGCGAAGGAGATGCCCGGCTTCCTGGCAGAGCGGGCACGGGGCGAACGCTGAGGGGCTGCTGGGAGGGCGGAGATGGTGCGCTGGGTGGCGGCTGTACCTGTAATGGCGGGGGGCACGGATGGTGCCACCCCCGCAAGGGAGCCCCCTTCCGAGGACGTGTCCGTGTCGCTGCAGGCTCCAGTCGTCCCCGTCGTGGAGCTCCCCTCGCCCTCCGTCTCACTGGTCCAGTCTGACTCTGTGGCATGGCCCTCCTGGGCCATGTGAGATGCAGCTCCCTCCTGCCCCGATGCCACTTCTCCTCCGCCTGATGATGCTGATGCACACAAGCACAGAAAGACAAACAAAAAGGGGGGGGGAGAGAGAAATAAAGGGATATTGATTACATGGATCTCCGGTACAGTTAGCGGACATGACAGACACAGATGCCCCCTGCACTAAGTTGCGCACTTGGGGTCCGCTACGCATTCCGTGGAACATGCCCTACACGCCTAGAGTTGACAACTGCACCCATGGATGACACGGCCCAGGGATGGCTGTACTGACACACTACTGAGGGTGGTGGCTGGGGACACAGGGGCTTACGGGGGTGCCCAGCCTACAGATATCGCCCTGGCCTAGGGGGACCCCCAGCCCTCCTCCCCCACCCAGACACCTCCACTGCGCAACAACAGAGTAGATAATGCTTGGACTCACCCCCTTGTGTCTGCTGTGCTGCCCTCACGCGCCCATCCAAATCAGGGTAGGCCACCGCCAGGATCCGGAACATCAGGGGGCTCAGTTGACGGCAGGCACCCCGCCTACGTTGGGAGGCCATCCCCAGCAGAGACTCGGCGGTCTTCTTGGTCCCGCGGCGGATGTCCTCCCACCTCTTGCGGCAGTGGGTGCCCCGTCGATGGTGGACCCCCAGGGCCCGGACTTCCTTGGCGATGGCACGCCAAATCCCGATCTTCTCATGGGCGCGGACCTATGTGACACGTACAGGGAGGGAGAAATACCACGTTCAAGTTACTCAGCATTTTCCTTTCCAGTGGCCCAACGCCCCCATCCCCGCCAGGCCCCCCGCCAGGCCCAACATGCCCCCCATCCCCACCAGGCCCCCCCGCCAGGCCCCCCGCCATGCCCAACATGCCCCCCATCCCCGCCAGGCCCCCCGCCAGGCCCAACATGCCCCCCATCCCCGCCAGGCCCCCCGCCAGGCCCCCCGCCATGCCCAACATGCCCCCATCCCCGCCAGGCCCCCCGCCAGGCCCAACATGCCCCCCATCCCCGCCAGGCCCCCCGCCAGGCCCCCCGCCATGCCCAACATGCCCCCCATCCCCGCCAGGCCTCCCGCCAGGCCCAACATGCCCCCCATCCCCGCCAGGCCCCCCGCCAGGCCCCCCGCCATGCCCAACATGCCCCCCATCCCCGCCAGGCCCCCCGCCAGGCCCAACATGCCCCCCATCCCCGCCAGGCCCCCCGCCAGGCCCCCCGCCATGCCCAACATGCCCCCCATCCCCGCCAGGCCCCCTGCCAGGCCCAACATGCCCCCCATCCCCGCCAGGCCCCCAAGCCAGCCAGTGGCCCCAAATCCAGATAGAATTAAACTCACTTGTTGGTCTGGAGGACCGTAGAGTAGCGCATACTGGGGGAGGACCCCATCCACAAGTTTCTCCAACTCCTCTCCAGTGAAGGCAGGGGCCCTTTCCCCAGTCGCAGCAGCCATTGTCCCTTCCAGACCGAGGTCACAGCAACACTTGCAGTATAGGTCCTCTCCTGTGAAAGTTCAAGTCGCAAGTGGATAAGTAGATAGAAAATGGCGGTCACGTCCGCGGCGGTGCGTACCGCGGCGGTGCGTCCCGCCACCGCCGGCGCCCTTCGCCATTGGCTCCTGAAACCCATAGGCTTCAATGTTAACCAATGCGGCTTCGCGCCGCGGTCTTCGGCCGCCGCCCGCCGCGGTGTGCCACGCCAGCGCATTGACCTCACATCCCATTGTCACACTTCACAGGTCAGGCAGCCGCCATTTCCAGGGCCCACATGGCTCAATTTCAACTGCGTCACACAGGCCTAGGCCTTGCATAGCCACTCAGACACGCCATTCACTGCATAGAGAATCGTATACTGTGCTAGCTGTGAGTACGTACCTGTGGGTTGCCTGACTTTGTGCTCCATGTTGTCCTTCCTAGGCACCGTCCGCTGGGTTGGGCGAGGAGACGGATGAATCCTCCCGTGTACCGACCGCTGGTGGACCTGTCGACAATGGAAGAACGCCACATTATCCTGACCTACCGTCTTAACCGTGCCACTATCCATGAACTGTGTGCCCGGCTGGAGCCCGACCTGATGTCCCCCATCCGCCAACCCACAGGGATTCCCCCTCTGGTGCAGGTCATGTCAGTACTCCATTTCTTGGCAAGTGGGTCATTTCAGACAACCGTGGGAATTGCTTCTGGGATGTCTCAGCCCATGTTTTCAAAGGTGTTATCCAGAGTGTTGTCTGCCCTGATGAAATCCGTGAGGAACTACATCATTTTCCCTGAGGTGGGCGAACTGGCTACAGTGAAGGGTGATTTCTACGCCCTTGGACATATTCCCAACGTAATTGGTGCCATTGATGGGACCCATGTGGCTTTGGTTCCCCCAAGAGACAGGGAGCAGGTGTACAGGAACAGAAAAAGTTACCATTCAATGAACATCCAGGTGGTGTGTTTGGCTGACCAGTACATCTCGCATGTAAATGCCAAATTCCCAGGGTCAGTGCATGACGCCTACATCCTCAGGAATAGCAGCATCCCTTACGTGATGGAACAGCTACAGAGACACCGTGTATGGCTAGTGGGGGACTCTGGGTACCCCAACCTGTCGTGGCTACTGACCCCAGTAAGGAATCCCCGGACCAGGGCAGAGGAACGGTACAATGAGGCCCATGGGCGTACTAGGAGGGTGATCGAACGCACCTTTGGCCTCCTAAAGGCCAGGTTTCGCTGCCTGCATATGACCGGTGGATCCCTAATGTACTCACCTAAGAAGGTGTGTCACATCATCGTGGCCTGCTGCATGCTTCACAACCTGGCTTTGCGCCGCCAGGTGCCTTTCCTGCAGGAGGATGGTCGAGACGGTGGTGTTGTGGCAGCGGTGGAACCTGAGGAGAGTGACGAGGAGGAAGACGACGGGGCTGAAACAGACAACAGGGACAGAATCATTGAACAGTACTTCCAATAGGACACAGGTAACATTTCAAAGATAATTTAGTAAATGTTAACTACTCTGCAGCATCTCTGCTGCCTGTCTATTTGCCCCAGTGTATGATGACTGAGTTTTGGCTTTTCCCTCCCTATTTCAGATCTGGGGTCCCCACTACGAGTCCTGTGCTTCGTTTCCCCATGGACTACAGCTTTGTGGCAGCTGTTTGTTGACTTCACCATGTACAAGGACATATTTGCACTGTCATGTCAATTACAATCTATTGAAATCACAGCCAGACTCCTGATATTTTGGTGCAAAATAGGTGTTTATTGAAGTGCTCAAAATGGGATGGGTGGTTTCAAGTGGGTGGGGGCTATGGTGAAGGAATGTCCATGGCAGAGTCCAGAGTAACAGTCACACAGGTGCATTGTCCAGAGGCCTGTGGAGAGATGGAGCATGGGCAGTTCGAGGATGGACAGGGTGACAATGTGGGACAGTGGGATGACATCAGGTGGTATCCATTGCTGGCGGGGGTCTTGACATCCTACTCTGTCTTGCGAGATCTGAGGGCCCTCTTGCGGGGTGGTTCTTCTCCTGCAGGAGGTGGGGGTCTGGTGGGCTGCTGCTGTGCGGGGGCCTCCTGTCCACTAGCGCCGGCGGAGGTGGATGGCTGTTCTTGGTCCCGGCTAGTGGCAGGGGCCCTTGGGTGTTGTTCAGTGTCCGCCCTGCTGTTTACGAGGTCCTGCAGCAGCCCTACCATGGTAACCAGGGTGGTGTTGATGGCTCGGATGTCCTCCCTGTACCCCCGATAGTGTTCCTCCTGCAGCACCTGGATCTCCTGGAACCGGGCCAGTACCGTCGCCATCGTCTCCTGGGAGCGGTTGTATGCTCCCATGATGGTGGTGAGGACCTCGTGGAGAGTGGGTTCCCTGGGCCTCTCCTCCCCCCCCTGTCGCACAGCTGCCCGCCGAGTTTCCCTGTTTCCCTGGGCCTCTGCCCCCTGGCCGGTGTGCCCACTACCACTGCCCCCAGGTCCCTGTTGTTGTTGGGGTGGTGGGTTATCCTGGGTGCCCTGTAGTGGTAGACACACCGCAGATTGACGCGCCCTGGAGACAGAGGCATGGGCCCGCTGGGTGGGAGCTGTGCTGGTGTTCCCAGAGGGGTTAGGGTCTATAGTGGCCTGTGCCTGTGTGAGGGGAACCGACTGTCCAGAGGTCCCCGATGGTCCGGGCTGGTCATCGGTGTCCAGATCGACAGAGCTGCTGTCATCGCTGACGGCCTCTTGGGTGGGGGGTGTGGATAATTCTGGCCCCTCCGCCGCGGTGTGTTGACGGTCGGGTCCTGCAGGGGTATAGAGGTATGGTTATAGTTTAAATGTGTCGCATATGGGTGTATCTGTGGGTTCTCGTGTCCCCAAGTGCTGGCATTCGTGTGTGGGGGCTTTGGTGAGGGTGGCTTGTGGGGGGGATGTGTATATGCATTGGGCATGCTTTGGTGATGGGTGTCCATGCTTAGTGGACGCATGCAGGCCTAGGTTTTGGGATGTGTGGGTTGTGATGGTGAGACATTGGCGGGGAATAGGTGTGCTGGGGGTGGGGGTGAGGATGGTGTTGGGGGTGAGGATGGTGGTGGGGGTGAGGGTGGGGGTGAGGATGGGGTTCGAGGATGGGGGTGAGGGTTGGGGTCTGATTTGGCATGCAGGTGGGGGGGAAGCAGTATTGAAGCTTCAACTTACCAGTATCCATTCCTCCGCCGACTCCTGCGAGGCCGTCAGGATGCAGGATGTTCAAGACTTCCTCCTCCCATGATGTGAATTGTGGGGGTTGAGGTGGGGGTCCTCCGCCAGTCTTCTGCACGGCGATGTTGTGCCTGGATACCATGGAACGCACCTTCCCCCGTAGGTCGTTCCATCGCTTCCTGATGTCTTCCCGATTTCTGGGGTGCTGTCCCACTGCGTTCACCCTGTCGACAATCCTCTGCCATAGCTCCGTCCTCCGGGCAATGCTGGTGTATTGTATCTGTGTGCCGAACAGCTGGGGCTCTACACGAACGATTTCCTCCACCATAACCCTGAGTTCTTCGTCTGTGAAGCGGGGTTGTCTTTGGGGTGCCATGGGGTGGTGTGTATGATGTGTGGGGTGGAGTATGTGTATTTAAGTGAGTTGAGTGTGGTGGTGTGTGTTGTTTTGTGTGTGGATAGTGTGTGGGTGATGGTGTTGAGTGGCTGTGGCTGTTATGTTTTGGATGCTGGTGTCTCGCTCTTGCCTTCTTTACGAATTTGTAAGCGTAGGGGTTTGTGGGTGATGTGGGTGGGTGTTTTATATTGTATTGTGTGTGTGGGAGTGGTGTGTGTATGTGTATCAGGTGTGTGGGATTCAAATCGTCCAATGTGGGTGAGTTTTGTTCGTTTGTGTGTATTCTGACCGCGCCGGTGTGTCCCGCCAATGGAATACCGCGTTTGAATGACCGCCGCGTGGATTCGTGGGTCGTAATGGGATGGGCGTATTTCTGTTGGCGTGGCGGTGGAGGTTTTGTCACCTCCACCTTTCCGCCGACCGCTGGTCTGGCGGTCTGTTGTGGCGGTCGGATTTTCGGAGGTTTGCCTTCTGCGGGTCAGAATGACCGTGGCGGGTTTCCGCGACCGCGGCGGGATTATGGAGGATTTCTGACCGGCGGTAGGCGCCTTTTACCGCCGAGGTCAGAATGACCACCTAAGTCTCTTCCCAGTAGGGACACGGGATCGGTAATTGGGTTTGTCAAATACTGGTTTGCTACTCCTACCACTCTTATGGTACGCCCTGATAGTGGTAATTTCGGAACCTCTGCGCTTCTGACTGTAGAACGTGTAGTTCCCGTATCAACTAGGAATGAAACATTGTGTCCCATCACCTTTCCCTCTACATAGGGTCCCCGTTGATCTACTTCTAGGGACGCTGCAAGCCTGCACTCCTCACTGTATGAACTGTCATCCGACCATTCATCATTCATTCCATCTTCACCACGCAATGGGAATTGCTGTACTGTGTTGTTTTGGCTTACAACTTGACCTGTGACCTGCTGAGGAAGCATCACCTGTTGCTGTCCCATTAGAGCCAACGGTAATTGCATTTGCTGTCTAGCTACCATGGGAACCTGCTGTTGTACTTGCTGCATTTGTACTGGTTGAACATGAGACATTTGCATTTGCTGCATGGGCTGTAGCCCCTGCATCTGAACCATGTTATTCTGGAAGTTTTGATGTTGAGCTCTATTTTTTGGGCCTCTCATATTTATAAATGTACCGACATCAGTGCCTTGTTGAACGACACCATCATGCACCACATTTGGGCATTCCCGCTTCCAATGCCCCACCCCCCCACACACGTGACATGGTGACATCTTTTTTATCCCCTGTCCATCATTTTGAACCACAACAGTATTTAAGTCTGGACCGCGATTCACAAAACCTCGACCTCGGCCTCTCGGTTGCGCCTGAATCACGTTATTCCCTTGCGGTTGCTGCTGCACCATCTGCTGGATTCCGTTTCCCTGCATACCTGCCTGTGCTGCCCTTATTTGCATCACCATCACGTTTCCCTGCATACCTGCCTGTGCTGCCCTTATCTGCATCACCATCACTTTCTCCTTCAACTTCCTCTGCTTCAGCTCAATCTCGTCACTACAGTATTTTGCATACTGCAACACCTCATCAATCGGTTTTGCTTGCCAACAGATCAGATGATTCTTAATCATCTGGCTAACCTCTGGCCTCAGCCCTTCAACAAATCTAACCACAAGATGGTTCATGTCTTTCGGCAAAATAGTCTCAGTGCCACTGTAATGTTTGAACGCTTTCAATAACCTCTCGTAGTAAGCATGGATTGACTCTTTAACCTCCTGTGAGGTCCGGTCGATTTTCTGCCAATCAGTCACTTTCGGCGACACCTTTTGTTTCAAAAACTCAGTCACTTTATGATAGTACTTCATCACCTCCTCAGATGGTGCTCCAGTTACCTTATCCCTTGCCGGCTCCTGTGTCGGCCAGTCTACACCTCTCTTACACTCAAGCCATAAATCGGGCAGAACAATAATCTCAAAGTATTCAAGTCTTCCCAGAGACACTTCGCAAGCTTTACAAACCTATCTGTCTGCTGATACCACTCTATCGGCTTCTCCCTCAACCTGGGATAATCATTTGTGAATGACAAAATGTCTCCCCTAGTCCACGGTACATGGACTAGAACTCCTCCAGCTGTTTCTCTCATTGGTAGTATCTTTACAGTTCCGGTACCTGGTGAAGCTTTAGTTGGGCTTGATCCCAAGCTGTCACCTTTTTCCTTATTTCTCTTCTTTGCCCATCTGCCTTCCCATTTCTCTAGAGCTCACCAGATTTGCGCCCTTTGAAATATTTCTTTAAGATGCACTTTTATTCTAGCTGACCTCATGTGATCAAAGTCTTTAGAGTCGAAGTCTAGTCTGTAACTTCTCTTCAAATGTTTAATATTCTCAATGTCAATATTGTATTTGTCTGCCAGGTTCGCCAACTTCTGATGCACCTTGCCCACTTCTTTAGTAATCTTGGGGCACAAATACCTTAGCTCCACTTCTGTGTATGACTCTAAACTGTTTACTCCTATTGTTCCTTCCACTAGTTTAGCCCCTTCCACACCCACTCTTACAAAGTTCAGGTAATCATCCTTCTCTGATCTCTCTGTGGTCACTGTAGCAGGTTGTGAAGGTTTGTTATTTCCCAGCCACTCGTTTAGTTGCTGAACAGAAAAACCTTGCAATGAGATATTTCCTGCCTGCATTATTGGTGTCTGTGATGTTTCCACACTCATTGTCTGTGGGGCTAACACACTTGACCCTGCTTGTCTTATCGCCTCAATAGGAGCCCTTAATTGGACTAAGGCTTAACAGAGATCTGAGGTGGTCGGCTGTTTGTGATCTTGGCGATATTGATTGTGGGGTTCCTGTGAATCCCTCTCTCATTGTCTCCTGGGTCCCCACCCCTTGGTCAATTGCGCCAGGTTTACCCTGCGCATACAGCGGTACAGGTGGACCAACAGTAATTGGCAATGATATGGCAGCAGGTGTCTGGCCTGGTCCAAAACACTGCGGAACAGCAGCTCCCAAAGTTTGATTCTCTGAAGCTGGGGCAGGTACTAATGGAGGTCCTGCTGCTGGATTATACCCTGGTATTATCTGTTGCTGCGGCTGGGGGAGCAATTGTGGAGTTGGCTCAAGCTGTACTAGCTTCGATTTTGAATATATCGGGTCAGGCGGCACTATCAAATTTGTAGTAGTCTCTAGCACTGGGACGTCTGGATAGATTCTCTGTATCTGTGGTGGAGGTTGCAACTGTATCTGCATGTCTGGTGCAGTGGGTACACTGACACCACTTTGTGTCGAAACCGTATCACTAGTCTGCACTATATCAGTAACTCCCTTCTCCTGGGACTGGTTCCCAGGACCCGCACTAGTGCTCGGGCATTGTCGTCTACTGCATAAGGTGGCGGGCGATCATGCAACAACTGATTAAGAAACTCTTCATCGTCTGAGTCATCTTCTTCTATCCAAGATCTCTAAGTCTCTTTAGGCTTACTAGAGTCCTTGTCTGCCTTACAGGTAGCTTTCTTTCCCTGCGTTTCGTCTCCCTGTGTTATTGCTGGAAACAATTTGAGCCCGTCAACTATTCCTCGTCTCCACATTTTGCTCTCATTGTCCCATCTAGCCTCAGCTAAAGTCTTTCCTGCCCTTTTCATTCTCCTCTCGAATTTCTGCTGTCTTTGTTTAATAGCCATTAAATCCCAGACTGCTAATGCCTCGTACTGAGCCGGCCTCGGAGGTGGCTTTTGTACACTTAACATCCACCTCAAATTCTCTAAAATTCTTGTATTGAACGTTCCGTGTTCCGGAAACACCAAACATCCCTCCTTTTCTGTGAGTTTGCGCCACTGTTTCATCCATAGGCAAGGCACGACTCCCTTCTCCTCCATTACTGTATAAGCTGGACTACCCTCAGGCGGTGTAGGCTCCCCTTCACTAGCCATAATGGATGCGTCTCCTTTCAGAGCGCTCCTAAAAGCTTTAATAAAAGTCATCTTTGCCTCTTTTCTTTTATTTGTATTTAATCAGGAAGTGACTTTAATTCCCAGGACACTCTTCACCCACCTTTCTCAACCTATTGCCTCTCTCGGACGGCAGCCAATCCGTGTGCGGCCCCTCTCAATGACTTACCTATCCCAGCGCGGCACCACTGACGTCACACTGACACACACTGCAGCTGACAAAGTCTTGCGGCTCGTCTGCCCCTCACTGGATTCACACCAAACTAATGCAAATTTCTGCGAGCACCTTTAACAACAATAATAACCCAAATTTTCCAGTTTACTACAGAAAGGGTAACACATACGCTTCAGAACTTTACAGAGATTTCACTTAAAGCCTCGGCCGCTACTCTCTCCTTCTCAGTTCCCGCATCCTCAAGCAGAATTCGACCCGCAAACCCTACTCTGGACTTGTCAATGGTTTGTCCTAGTGCACTTTAGAACTTGCCAAATCTCAATCGAAGGTTCCACACATACAATTTGACTCAAACTCGACTTGTCAACCACGCCCGATTGACCTAATTAAACCGCACAAATTACAACATAAACCCAAGTGTCTCCTACACTTATCAATATACTCCGGAGTCTAAGACCACGACGGGTCAGTACATGAACAACCAAACACGTGGATAATTTTGAGCACAAAGCGCCACACTCACTTGAAGTACGCCGACTTCCCTACTCTCATATCTTTGAGTACGCCCACTCCTACTAAAACAACATTTACCTGGCCTAGACACACATAATCCTCATAAATCACCTGCAAAATGCATAAGCTGAGCAAACGCAAATCCTACATCACACATGCTAAAACGCGGAGAACATTCCCAACTCACTTAGGCAGGCTCCGAGATCCCGGGAAAGTCATGAGGAATTTAGAAACACATCATCTCTCCAATTTGCATTATCTAAGAAAAACAATCTAAACAGTAGTTCTCCGTCCTAGGGCCCCAAATGGCCAAACCATCGCTCTGCTACCAGAACTGTTAACGCGTCTCTTTATGATAATTTATTACACATCAGGACTCATTTTAGGCCAATGAATCTTTTGACCCAGTTGAGAGACACCTTAGGACGAGATAGCTAATCAATATGTCAATCAATACGTCAATAATGCAATTAATATTTATTACAACAATGCATTTCACTTTAGTCAAAGACATTAATCAATTCAAGACACCATCATGACCTGGCAGTCATGAATAACCACATCAGTTTAGTAGAATTTTATGAGTTTTATTCCCTATTAGTTACAATTCTAAGAGCAAATGTGTTAATCTTAAAACCAAGAAGCATAGTAGCATAGTCACAATATGGCAACTCTGATAAGATTTCATCAAAGCAAAAATCACTATCATCAGAACATAACACGGCGTGAACATAGATCAATTTTAGCAGAATGTCATTAGTGCGTCAGTTCCCCCCAGGGAGTGGACCTGGGGTAATTGTCCCATCTGCCCACCGGTAAGCAGAACAACTTTGGCCTCATTTATTTGGGTTGGGGGTAAGGCCATACCCCCACCCTCTTTTTTTGAAAAATCTTCCCTTGTCTCTGGTGGGCTGTCTGCCCCCCTTGGGGGCAGATGGGCCTTCCAAAAATAGGCCGATCTGCCTCCAAGGGGGGCAGATATGGCCAACAGTAATGTGCCCCCTTGGGGAGGAACCCTTGCCCAAGGGGCTGCCCTCCCAAACAAAACACACACACACATATCCCTGATGCCTAAGTGGTTTCTGACCCCGGGGGCAGATCGGCCTAATAGAAATAGGCTGATCTGTCCCCAAGGGGGGGGCAGAAATGGCCTAAAATAAATTTGTCTCCCAGGGGAACGACCTATGCCTAAGGGGTGGCTCCCCTTGCGTGAAATTGACACACAAAAATAAAAATCCCTGGTGTCTATTGGTTTATGCCCCCCTTGGGGGCAAATTGGCCTAATAAAAATAGGCCGATCTGCCCACAAGGGGGGCACAAATGGCCTAAAAAGATTTTTCCCATAGGGGAGCCAACCATGCCTAAGGGGTCTCTCCCCATGTCTAAAACAAAATAAATAAAAATACATCCCTGGTGCATAGAGGTTTCTGCCCCCCTGGCGGCAGATCAGCCTAATTACAAGAGGCTGATCTGCCCCCAAGGGGCACATAAATGGCCTAAAACAAATTTGCCCCCCCAGGAGAGCATCCCTTGCCTAAGGGGTCGCACCTCTTGCGTGAAATTGACAATTAAAAAAAATCCCTGGTTTTTAGTGGTTTCTGCCCCCATTTGGAGTAGATTGGCCTAATAAAAATAGGCTGATCTGCCCCCAAAGGGGGCAGAAATGGCCTAAAAAGATGTTTCTCCCCAGGGGAGCCACCCTTGCCTGAGGGGTCGCTCCCCACGTCTAAAACAATTTAAAAAAAAAAAAATCCCTGGTGCCTAGAGGTTTCTGCCCCCAAGGGGGCAGAATTGGCCTAACATAAAATTACCCCCTCAGGGGAGCAACCCTTGTCCAAGGGGTCCCTCCCCATCTGTAAAAAAATACAAAAATAAAAATCTCTGGTACCTAGTGGTTTCTGCCCCCTATGGGGGTAGATCTTCCTTCTTACAGTAGGCCGTTCTGCCTCCAGGTGGAGCAGAAAAGCCATTAAAAAAAATTGCCCACCTAGGGAGCGACTCTTGCCCCAGGGGTCGCTGCCCTTTTTGAAATGTATAAAAAAAAATCCAAGCAGAAATGGTCTTTCCTTTCCTTTCATGCCTCTGCCGCCTCACCTCCCCATTGGAAGGGAAATGCAAAAATCGCGCTGGAAGCATCAGCCATCACTGGGGAGGTGTGAGGGTCGGGTGGAAGGGGAAGTGATTCCCCTTACATCCCTGGCCTTGGGGGGTGGGTGGGAGGCTCATGTGGGGTGCGCTAGCGCTCCCCTGTGGGCCCGGTGCAGGACAAGCTGGTCTTGTGCCCGGCACATGGGAAATGTGTGTGAGGACGTGACCAGCTCATACCGGACACCGTAGGAGTTAAATCACTTTTTTTACTTCAAAACAAGGGCCTAACCCAACTTGTAATGCCTGCCAGTATTGTTTTTGTCATGTTGCTGGTAGTCAATCAGAGTGCTTGCTTCCCACAGAGTGCTCTAATTTACAAATTAGATCTCCCGTGAGATTCTCATAACACAACTTGCGGACCCAACCGTTCAGATCTACAATTATTTTTTAACCTTATTTTCTCAAAAGCTACTGAACGGGTATACCTCAAATCACAAAAAATATAATTCTGCTCAGCGGTTTTTGCGGTAGCGCTTCTTAAAAATGTCCATTGAAAATGCATGGGGATTTTGAGTTTTGGGACTTTCCTTTTCTCCCAGCCCCTTATTACCAGATCTCCCTGAAATTTTTCTATGCACAAACTAGTCAGAAAAGAGAACTTTATTGGAAAGTTTCATGGGGATTCGTCAAATGGTGGCAAGTTATTATCACTATTAGCAACATAAAACACATTTCTTATGGAAAATCTGAACTAACAATTGCTACCCAGTGGTCAGTGTTGTGGCTTTTAAGTATTTGCTTCGAATTCGTGCATGCTTTTGCTGTTATTTCGTGTACCTACCATCACACAACCTAAAAACACTTTGCTTGGCCCAATCACCTATGACTTGGAGTGATGTTTTCAGTAGCATTGCAATGATGGCATTTACAGGTCCTGAGCTTTCGCCAGCCTTCACTCAGATATTGAAGGAGCACTTCTAGACATTGGGTAGATGTTCAAAATGGTGATCTGCAAGTACACTTATTATTTTCCTCTCAATAATGCTGCGCGCTTTGCAAGTTTTGTTTGCAACATGAACATTTCTATAGCTGCACCCACAAAAAATAACGTTTGCATCAAATACACCGAACGTTTTGTTCCCTACTTCGATCTTCTCTCCGTATTTCACAATACACATTTCCTTATGCTCCCTTTTGAATGCAGAAAATTATTAGAAACTCTTAACCCATTATGCCAATTTTCAAAAGTGACAGCGAAAGGCATGTTACGCTGTTAATCATTATGAAACATTGTGTGTGTGTTTTTTTTCATTGGATTTCTTTTTCTGCAGCCTAATCCCACCTCCCATACTTAATTTATTGGGGACTATGCTAACTCTAGTTAACAATCTGAATTGAAATATTAGATTCATTGCAATCAGTTGTATGAGATCGATCTATTTTTCCCTGAAAAGGTGAAAAGAAAGGTAATTCCTGTTGTCCTTATTGTACTGTTCTTTGCTGTCTAGTAGGGATTTCACTCAAACCGGTTGTAGCTGCACATTTAAGATTGCTGTAATTTCTAATGTTCTCTCCTGGAGAGGTACGATTTATTTACTAATGTAGTTACAGACTTTCCCTCGTGTTACATGTCATGTAAATGTCATGCAGAGTGTTGTATCAATATCCCCGGCATACTGCAGGGGAATACTTTTCGTGGGCCGGGCACAATGGTTTGACAGCGTTCGACATTTAATTAACCCCGGGCCATGGCCTTGCACGCGGATTCAGTAATATTACGTCTGTCTTCTTCTGTAAGATCTAAGTTGCATTGCGGTTTTCTGCATGACTCTTACATAGCTGTGTATATTTATAAACATATTTTCTTTGGAACATTGGCTTTCTTTTTAAGTAAAACTGGAATTGCACAGGCTGCATACAAGAAATCAATCATTCTTGAGAAAGGCACATGGTCCGTCTTTGGCAAACCTGCATTTTTTACTTTATTTTTATTTACTAACATATCCAATAGATGTTTAAAGGTAATGAAAAGTAAAAAAAAAAGTTGTCCCTAATAGTGAATGCATATGTGTTTTTAAGTAAGTAACAATTGACATCCCGAAATGAAAATAAATGAAACCAGAAATTAAAGCAAAGATTGGCCTACCAGCCCTGACACTTACATGAACTACTTTCTAGGCAAATGTGCACAGATAAATGCTGTCATTCACTCTGAAGAAAGCCAGGGACTAACGCAGGTTGACCCGTTGCCCATGCTGTTATGGGAAGCAAGTTGTGACTGTAACTTGAACAGACAAATATGAAAATAGCTAATTGAAACACTTTTCTACAACCATCTATGTATTTTTATCATGATTTTTTAAAAACATGAGGCTGCAAAAAAACTAAAACCGTCTCTAGGCCAGCCCTAAAGCTATCACCAGAAATAAAAAATGTGCCCATATGTAATTTCACATTATTTAGGGACTTAGGCACATATTTATAATTTTTTTGCACTGCATTTGTGTCATTTTTTGATGCAAAAGTGGCGCAAACTTACAAAATATAATTGTATTTTGCAAGTTTGCGCCGCTTTTGCATCACAAAATTACACAAATGCGGCGATTGAAAAGTATAAATATGGGCCTTAGTGCATAAGCTTTTTATCTGAAGTTTTTGGAAGGTTTAGATTTGTATTGTAAACGCCTTTATGTAAAGCTTCAAATCCTTTTGACTTGTCGTGTGTGAAAGAATCAGAAGTTTTTTTTGGTACTTTGTCACTGTTCTCTGGTGCATTTAAAGAGGAAAGGAGTGAGAGACAGAATGGGTAAGCACTAGAAGACATCGAATGAATGAACAGAAAGTCTGAGAGTGCAGTGCGGTCTGTGTGGGACCTATTTATTTTGGTGCTATGCATGTAAATCCGAATTTGCTCAAACTGTATTCAAAGTGTAGCTGTCCATATGCATGGGCGCAGAAGAAACATATGGCAATAGCTGCAGTTATGCATGACAAGCAGGGGTGGCCCTAGTTTAGCCACCTGCAACTGGCACCCCAGGCAAACCATGCAACATGCACCTCCCTTTTTACATAGCAGTTGTTTGAAAAGTTGAATTTGTATTTTTCACCCAGCTTCTCACTTAGCTTTGCGCTGAAAGCAGCTGTCTAGTTTGGGAGATTAGATAGATAGATAGCAGGGGCGCAGCTAGACTCAAACCTCGAGAGGGGCTAACCCTGGTGGCAGAGGCATTTTGAAAACCTGAGTCAAAATCACTTTGGGAGGCCTAAATTTTTTTTTTTTTTTTTGTAAATTGTATACCTTATGGAGACTTTTTTCAAAAATGGCCAGTAGTACATTTTTAATATGTTAGGTATCAGGGTGAAGTCATAAGCACAGTGTGCAAATTGCATTGGTCTTAACCTATTACACCTTTGAAACATTTACATTATATTTGGTCCTCCTTCTCCCAATGTAAGTTTAGGAATATTGAGAGAAAATAGTGCAGATCAGGAACATTTCTTTAGTTAATATTTTGTTGCTACTGCATTTCTGAGCACACAATGGGCCTGATTCACTAAGGTGAACATACACTTTTGTGTAAGTTTACAATTGTTTGCTATTCGCAAAGGGATTTACGCGTAGTACAATTACGAGAGTGGAGTCTCAACTCATACAAGATACTACTCGTAAATCTGTTTGTGAATAGCAAACAATCATAAACCTGCACAAAAGGGTAAGTTTACCTTTTTGAATCAGGCCCAATATGTTTGCATTATTTGCAGAACAGGACCATTCTCTTCCTGTCTTGAGGAAGGGTGCTTTATGTCCAGGCTCTTTAGCAAATAGAATTTTGGTTCCATCCATGGTATTACACAGACACAGAGTTCCTGCTACCAACAAATATCCACAATTTCAATGTAATGGGAACTACTGCAGCTTGTTGTGCCGCCCAAGTTTGAAAAGATTGTAGCACCAATAACACATAAAGCACAGAAATTGGGTACAAACAATGATTACCCATGGTGTTCCCATAGTACAAACAGACCACAATTAGAGTTAATCAGTGTTAGCAGCTTACTAAATCACACTTAACATCTCTATCCCTGCCACCTGCCTTCCTTCACCTGGATGCCAAGGTTATGGAGGCAGAGGCATGAAAAGGAAATAAATGAAGCTCTAAGCATCATTTGCTTCTAGCTATAACCTGAGTAGTAGTGAGGAAGGTGTTTAGAAGCTAGGGTTGAAACAAGGGCCCAACCATATAAAACTATTGGTGGTCAAAGTGTGTGTGATGTCATTTCCACTGCCCCAGGCATTTTAGTGAGTTGACATCTATGACAGAATGGAACTGATACTCAAATGTCTACAATACCATTGAATACTAGGAGCAGAATAATGTTCTAAAGGAATAGCCTTCCTGAAAATATTTAGCAACTGTGCATGAATAATTACTATTACAACTTATGCCTGAAATGTGCATGTATGTTTTCATAGATGGCTTATCGAGTACGTTTAAGTGGGATTCTCGTTTGAGGAAGAGGATCATGTAATAACATTTCTTGGGGCATGCTTTGTATAAGCATGACAAAGATCTTCAAAAAACAATGGTAAATGCACAAAAACTGACTGGATTTCGCCCATCATTCCTGTTAGCAAACAAACACTTGCAAAAGGCTTATGATAAGGCTAATGTGAGAAAATTCTGAGTTGTAGACATAATGTTGTCTTATGTGTTGCAACAGGCTTATACTTAGGTTTGTAACGCATATCTATCAGACCCAAGACCACCTATATTTGATTTTCAAAGGTGAACTAATAACTTCTTGCTCAGAAAAGACAATATTCTAAGCATCTCTCTAGCTAACTTCACCTTCTATTTTCCACCACTTTAAACCACTGTTCAAGCTCTAACACTTGTAACTCTTATGGCCTTTTGTCTGCCATATTCCTAACTTCCCTTCCCACCCTCCCTCTTTAGCATTGGGGAAACAGCTAAATTTAACTACTAGGAGTAGGCTTATGGAGCAGCTGGGCAGTCTCACGCCTTAATCAAGTTGTCTGTTTTGTCTTGCTATCCCGTGTTCTGATAACATTGCAAAACCCTTGGCATCCAGAGCCCCTACTGGCATTACAGGACAGTTAGACACAGGTATTCAAGCAAGTAAATATTATACTGGCATATTCACCTTTAAAATCATTGTGAGATAAAAAGGCCTTGCTTAAAGATATGACATTTAGTGAACACTGATGAAGGATTCCATAATGTAAATATGTTCTTTTCATTCATTTTTGCGCACTATTATAATGTGGATGTCTTTATAGAACTCATTAAAGCACAAAGGCCCTCATTATGAATCTGGCCTTCCATGGACTGCCAGACTCATGGTGGCGTGCAGACCGCCGCGGTAGTGGCGGTCAGCCTGCCCTATTATGACCGTGGCAGAAACATCACCACCGCCAGGCTGCCGCCACCAGGCAGCCTGGCAGTGGCAGTGTTTCAGATCTGACAGGGTAGCGTTGCACGCAGCGCTGCCCTGCGGATTATGAGTCCCATTCCGCCATCCTTTTCCGGGCGGGTTACACCGCCAGGGAAAGGTTGGTGAAATGGGTGACTCAGGGCCCCGCTGGGGGCCCCTGCACTGCCCATGCACTTGGCATAGGCAGTGCAGTGGCCCCCATGCACAGCCCCGTCGCACATTTCACTGCCACTTTGACACCAGCTCTATATGGTGCCGGCATCAATGTAAAGGCCCTGTCTCCCACTGGGCCGACAGAAACAGTGTTTCTCCCCGTCGGCCCAGTGTGAAAATCATTACAGGGCCGGCGGGGGCTTCGTCGCACTGGTGGTAACCCGCCAAGATCAGAATGAGACCCAAAGTGTTAACAAATGGTTTCATCAAGTTTAAGCAAACTACACATGCACATATTTATCATTTTAGTGTATTTGCAAAATCACTTTTATCTATACCACTTTCCAAAATTAAATGAAAGCTGTATATAAATAAATAATAGAGCAAAATTGATAGATAATATGTCATAATTAGGAAAAATGGAAGCAAATGAAAGTGAAATGATGCACAAATCCACAGAGAAACCGAACATGAGTGTGATGAACCAGCTGAATATAAACAATTTTTGCAAGGGAGTAATTCCTAAGTTCACAAGGAGTTATACCTAAACGTCTTTTCACCAAATGGAAGGTGAGGTGAAGGGTCAAATCCTGACACCAGAAAACATGAGAGAAATGCAAGTAGGTTACAAGGTACATTTTCTAAGTGGAAAAGGCAGAAAAGGCTCAAAGATAGAAAGACTCAGTCAGAAGTACGGCAGCAGTAGAAACACCCAAGAAGTAGCAGATGGTAACTTTTCTTCAATCACCTCAAGTTCTGCAAGGTGTGGGAGAAATGGACTTAGAAGCCAGAATATCTAAAAGCCACGGAAATCATTGCAGTTTCTGATGCACAAAAGACACTCTCATGTATAATCCATTGAATTAAAACCATTCAGTTAGAGAAGGCTTTTGCACCTCAGCAAAATCCAGAAAAAGATTCATTCAGTTCACAAGTCCAAACATACCAGACATGAATGCCGACAGGGAAAGAGGAAGACAGAGAACATGAAGATGATGAGTGCTGGAAAGGAAATGTCTCCTGCATGACATACAGGTATATTCCTCTGCCATGGGTGCCCGAATGCTTGTGAATCTGATATTCTTTTATTTTGTCACTGGTCTCAGGCTAATCTATCTTATACAGAGAGGCCTACGCTTGTCCCCAACAATAAGAGATCTTGGAACTGTCCTGTGACCTGGATGAATGCACTAAGCACCTCCACATAGAGTGAGTGGACCTGTCATGGGTTTAGCACAGTATGTGGTGGTGGCAGTAGACTGTGTTTTGTAATTCATAGTCTGATTAGACATTTGTATCTATGTCAGGGGAACATGCCCTACTCTCCACTCTTAAGTAAAGTTCCACTTTTCTGAATGTCACATAAACTTGTGCTGACATCCAGTATGTATGTAAAGTCTGTGTGTACAGTGAGCATATAGGAGGGAATGTGTGTGTGTGTGTGTGTGCACGTCTCTGTCTAAGTATAAAAATCAGTGGGATTTGCATGTTGGATGCCTCTCATTTCACATGGCACAAGATGGAAGAGAATGACGGCTTCCCCTAAATTTGGGAGTGAATTGCCTGCAATTCTATGACTGCAGGATGGATGTTAAACCTGTCAGCTTTATGGTGGTGTCCCCCAGGCTTTTTTCCCTATTCCTCCACATTTGTCTGATCTTGTTTTTGTTTACCTTCGGACTCTGTGCATTTTGCCACTGCTAACCAGTGCTAAAGTGCCTGTGCTCACTCTTTAAAGCATGGTGAACATTGTTTTCTCCCCACTTAGCATATTTAATTTACTTGTAAGTCCCTAGTAAAGTGGCACTTCAAAGGAAATCCTCTAGAAGTTTCTCCCACTTCAAAGAAGGCACCAGGTAGAAATGTTGGACCTCAGACACCAGCTCTTCGGCACACTTCTGGATCTGTAGAAGACTCTGCCAGAAAGAAGGACTGTTGTTGCTTGACTGCTGACCTGAAGGACTAGTGCCCTGCTGTGGTCACTTGCAGCCTACTGTCCTATTTCCTGGGTGAGAAGGACTGGACCTGCAACCTGTACCCATGACTTCAAGAGGAACTACAATGGCTAGCCTTGTGCAACCAGCACCTGGAATCTGCAACATAGCTGCAGATTCAGGTGCTGGTTGCACAAGGCTTCTAGAGGTTTCTAGAGGATTCCCTTGCAGAGTAGTACCACCTATTTTTAGACCTTTGAAAGTGGGTCTGAATGTGCTCTGTCAGCCCATCTGTGGATCCAGCAGAACTGATGCATCTCCTCTTCTTCGCTGCGCTCCCCGACCAGAACCGACGAGTTGCCTCTGCTGGAGAAGATTCTTCCACCACAGGGACTCCACATCAAACTTGCAGCCTCATCTGAACCAGCACTGCACAATGCATTGCCCTCACATTGCAAGACTTTCATTGATGACAGCCTTGACGATGGCACAGGTCTTTTCATCGCAAGCTTAAGTCTCTTTGGAACCAGCTTGTGCGTGATGCAGCCTCGACTAAGGACTTTGTATTCAAAGCTTACCTCATCAATGGCCTCCTGGATGATGATGCAGGACATTGCATTGCAGCCTCGTAGCTCTTGGGAGCCAATACTGAATGATGCATCTCCAAGCCTACCTCACATCACCTTGGCTCTGCAATGCATCCTCAACGAGGGAATTTGCAACTCGCTGCAACCAGGATTTAATGTACTCTTGTTCAGCCAGCCTAACTGGGTCCCTACAGCCAACCCGTTCTCTATTGTGGTCACCTGAACTTGTGACTTTGTCCAGGTCTTCCGCGACAAGATCTCCACAGTTGGCACTTTGTGCTTTTTGGCGCTGTTTTCCCTAAAATCTTTAAACACGCATATTTCCGGTTCTACTGATTGGATTATTGCCCTTTTTGGTTTTGTTTTCTTTATTAAAATTTACTCTATGTTTCTAATTTGGTGTGGGATTCTTCTCATGTTGAGTTATCACAACATTGCTGTTGGAAGTATTGAACAAATACTTTACACATTGCCTCTAAATTAAGATGGACTGTTTTGTGCCAAGGTACAAGAGGGTTGAGCACAGGTTCATTTGGGGTTTGCTTGTGACTTCACCCTGACAAGGATTGTAGTTGCTGCTTGAATAGGGTTTCACCCCCCTCATCCAGTCAACCAATTTCTTACAATGGACATCTAGACACTTAAGAGAGGAGGATGGAGAAAGGACTGCTGGCTGATTAGTTCTTCATGAACATTGCCATTTGGTTGATGGTAGAATTGCAGGGCAGGACTACATTTTTCATAGTGCAAAATGGAGAAGTTTCTAGTTCAAGGTTGCCTTTTTGTCTACCCCAGAGTAGTGGTGACAAAGTCTGGTGATAATCAAAAGTGGAGCATGTAAAAAGTATTTCTAGAGGGCACATATTAGCACATATAGTTACCTGAATAAAGTTGTGTATCATGTATTAAATAGAGGTATCAGTAGGCTATTTAATTTTATTTTTGAACTCTATGCGAAAATAAATTATTGCTTCAGCTCTGCATTGCAAATAAAACAAATCACTGCTGCAGAATTTTGTTTAGATGTACGATTTTAACTTTGCATTTTTTTCTTTTGAAAAGCAAAAATTATTACATTTTAGACACCACTGACTGTCTTAGAAATTTAAATGGGAGCTTTTTAATCTGTCCTTTGTTGCAAAGGGGTATTGCGGGGCACTCCTATTGTTTTTATGTAAACAATGAGGTGTTTCTCAGCAGCAGATGTGGACCCTACTGTGATTTCACACTTGTACCCGGGCAATTTAAATATCCTAAGTTACTGCTAGTTATCTTATAACAGAAGCAATTGAGCACTGTCAACATGTCACCAAACTTCACAGAAAGCATTCAAAAGAAACAGATTGCAGGCTGGATTAAGCCTATAGAAGACATTACCGGGACCTGAAAAATGCTAGTTGACCTTCCCACTGGCAGCTCCAGCCCAGCCAGCCCTACGGACCCTGCCCATGGAGGCTAAAGCCCTCTTAGCCCAATGGACGTTGCGCACCAGATGGATAGATAGCTAGCTCGATGGATGGATACTGTAATTTAAGCAAAGCATGAGGGAAACACCTTGCTGGGTCAGTTCGTGCATGCGGGGATCGCTTACCCAGAAACTTATAGGCTTCTGCCGAAATTTGTTGACCTATCCACCAAGGTGAGCGGTGAATAAACCCTATTTGCACACTCTACGGAACGCCAACTCTTCCTAACCGTATATATAATGAGAGGGAACGGAGTCAGAAAGACCGAGAAAACCACTGATTTGAGAAATTAAATAACAGAGAAGATAGTGCACCTTAGAGGAAAAAGAGAGAGAGCGAGAGAGAGAGAGCAAAGCAAAAGTTAGAGGGGGAAAAGGATGGAAGTGGAGAAGATATTGCTATTTTGCTAAAGTAACTTTATGCCCCAAAGGAATAAGGCCAAACGAGCATATTTAAATAATTTCTAACATCATTTTCCCTGTGGCGCATTTTCTCCCGTTATCATCTGACAATATTATTGCATAATTTAATGACATTTTCCAAGCGTTACCCTCATATTGGACTCAAAATGTAAAAAAAACATAGAAAATAGTAGAGATAGTGCATAGACATTCTGCTTAGTATTTTACTAGAGACAGTGTTTGTAATGAATGCTAGTCCTATTCCAGAAAATAACAAATTATATTTTCCAAAATAATAGACTGGATGCTTAGACATTGTCATCTAATTGATGCAAAGTCATGGTTGGAAAAGTTCATAGTTGTTTACTGGTTCAGTAATCATATGAATCGTACGAGTACTTTAACAACTAAATTATAAAGAGTAAAATTTCTCTCAGGGTAGCGTTTTTGAAACTGTTGTTAAAAATGTGCCATTCACACACACTTGCTTTCCACTGGTTTAAGGCCTGTGATTGTATTGTTAAGCAAAGGAGTTTGGATTTTGATAAATGCATTTTCACCCTACAACTCCTATAAGGCTGTTCACTGCAAGTTGCTTCGAAGGTAAGAATAATGAAAGACGGTAGAAATTAAAACCTGGGAGAATACCTCCTGGATTCAGCTCTGTGATAACTTAATTTGTCACAAAACGACTAAACCCAGGGAGACAATTATTTATAGAGAGAAACAGGAAACACATGTTGGAAGTTAATGTGCCTGCAAAAGAAGGTAGGCGAGTTTGCAAATGAATAATTGGCGCAGGAGACTTCCAAGGAACACCTATGACGATTTCTGAGACACATTATCACAATAAATATTCACTGCGGAGAAATCAAGGAAGCAAATTACAGAAACAGATTGTTTAGTGGGTTTTTGCATTTTGTTTCAGGCGAATCATTGTCAAATAGTTTCACTCAACATTGAATTAGTTAATATTACATTATAATAGGATATTACTTTTTATATTTATTTATTTCGTTCAATTTATGTATATCTAATAGGAGCTGTAACTTTGACCGCCAAACCAGGTTTTTCGAGAGACGTTCAAACACACATCTTTTTCAACATGGGCTGTAGAAGTGGGCTCCATCATAACCTTTCAAATTCTTTTTCTTCTCATCTGCTGTGGATCAGAGTTGCTAATTCCCAAAGTATTCCACCTTCGGGGAATCCTAGGATACGGGCTTGGGCTGCGGGAGCACATGAGATCCCCAGTCTCTTCATTACTGTGAATTGGCCCGTGAAAAATCTACTAACAGCCACTGGCGGCACTCTCTGCAGTGAATCTGAGACTACAATCAATCTCTCACCATCACTTTGTTAGCCCCAGCATAATAACGTTCTCTCTCTGTCATATAAATAAAGTATACATTACCCATTCATACATCAAGCTACCTCAATCAGATAACCGAAACAGCTGTCAGGTACACACTTCTTTCTGTCACACCAATCACTGAGATTATTCTCTTACCATAGTTGCATGCTACATAAGCAGACACCTGTGAAAAACATGATGAGCTCCTGTCAGCTACTGCCCCTGTATCCAATCTGCTTGAAAGGTGGTGGCACCCACAGCAAGTATTATATAATGAGTGCACTGTCCTTGTTAATTCTACGGTGCACCTTTAAAAAGGTGTGCCTGGAGCATACAGGGACAGTGTGTCCAGTTAATGCACTGGCCCCAGGACAGCCGCAAACGTATGCCTGCCGTGGGGGCAGTACATTCAGTAAAATAACATGCAGCATATAATTGAACTGAATAATGATTCAGTGACAAAGGAATTTAGCATGCTTGCTAGGAATACGAAACAGGAACACGAAACGCAATCTCTATATTTGTAAGTTGACTCCTCAGAACATCTACACATTTCAGGTGGTTCTCTCTGTTTATATTCCCAAATTCTTCCCCTATGGTCCCTGGAGGATTTAATTCCCACCTTCACAAGTACGTTTATTGGGAAGTAAATGGGACCAGTGAATGCAGTATTCAAAAATTGATTATAGCTGCATTGGCAGGCGACTGAGTGGCGCGACTCCTCAGAGGTCTAGGTCCCAGGGTCCTTCCAGGAGTCCTGAGTCCTAGGTCCTCTTCATCCCACTTGAAGTCGTTGGGACACGCGGGACTCCCTTTGCCCCCTCCAGAGAGTTGCCCTCAGGTGATACATTGACAATGTACCATGTTTTTGTAGTACACTGTCAGTGCACCTCCCAATGGAACAGTTGCTTCTGCACCTGAGTCCATAAGAGGGTACAGAAGCAAAAGCGATTCCCTCACCCTCAATTCAAATGAGGGAACGCCCTGTCAAGATAGTGCAGAGATACATGTACACCAGCATTATCGGTATTGCAGAAGGTGGCATGTTGAAAAATGGCCCTTTCTGCATGGTCATCCTCAAACTTTTTGCCTTCCTCCTCCTACATTTGCTGAATTCGTTTTTGTTGGCCTTAGGACACTGTGCAATTTACCACTGCTAACCAGTGCTAAAGTTCATGTGCTGTCTCCCCTAAACATGTTAGTATTGGCTTATCCCCAACTAGCATATTTAATTTACTTATAAGTCCCTAGTAAAGTGCACTACATGTGTCCAGTGCCTGTAAATTAAATGCTACTAGCGGGCCTGCAGCACTGATTGTGCCACCTGAATAAGTAGCCTTTTAAACATGTCTTAGGCCTGCATTTACAGATCCTATGTGTGCAGTTTCAAACTGTCATTTAGGGTGGGTGGCGCTCACGGAGTTCTACTCCATGGAATTCTGTGGGGTTAGCTAAAAACTCAGTGAAATTCGGTGGATTACCGCGTATGGCAGGATGCCACCTGCCCTATGTGACATATACAAATAATAAATGTCCAGGTCCAGTACCCCTGCCCACGTGCCCATAGACAAGACTCTTGTCTCAGTTTCTCATCTATGGGCACAGGGGGTGGGGACACTGTGTCAGAGTGATGGAAAGCGTGTGCTCGGAAAAAAATAATCTTACAGTCAGAGCTCCAATAAAAAGAAAGAACCTGTCTCTCTTTTTCCTGGAGCTCTGCCTGTTTCCTTTTTTCCAAATACAGCCACAGACCCCACCCCCCCATATCCAAATCCTGTCCAAGCCCAGCATGCCCTGTGTGCATATAGAAGAGTAAGCAAAACGAGGGTCTGAATGATCTCTAGGGCCAGGGTCCCTGTTGCCAGTGGGTTGCTGAGACAGTGAAAGGAGGGAGGACTGGATCCAGAGCTGGCACCGGTGCAGCCCCTCAGCAGCACCTTGCAGCAGCTCAACGTCGACCAGAAGAAAGCAAAGCCTTATTTAGTGGTCCCCTTGCCTGTCATAGCGCAAATGTTGTCTTCATTTTGGGCCTAGTGTAAAGTGCAGACCAATTCTCAATTTTCCTTTGGAACGATAGGGGTCCCTTATATTTTGGTGTTATTGCGTTTCTTAAATTTATTTTATAAGAAAGGAAAAAAAGAGTGAAGAAATAAAAAATGAAAAGTGAAATCAGTGAGAAAGCTTTGTAATTGAGCTGCGTACAAGCACCACCTACTGTCAGCAAGAGGCAAAATGCCTACAGCACCTGGCATTCTCAGGTGACCTCCCATCCAAGTAGTAACAAGGCCTGACCCTGCTTAGCTTCTGAGATCAGACACATTCAAGGTGGTATCTTTGGTCACAGGCAGTGAAAAGTGCTGTTTCAGGCCTCTTGTGCTGACATAGCCCTCCGACCTGGAGCCTGCTGCTCTCAACCACAACAGCACACTTCCCTTCACCAACTGCCCTCCTTCACAATCTTGCCACGGGGGCCCGCGCACACCTCCTCTCTTGCACCAGCCTTGCAATTGCTTCCTCTTCACTTACACACAAGCTCAGACCTCCCCCTCTTTAGGGCCCAGCACTAGCAACAGCAAACCAGCTCACCACCAGCAGCCTGGTAATTTCACAAAGTGCATACCTGTGCTTGCCACTGGGCTCTAAGGCACTCTCTCAGTTTGCATATATCTCCATGTAGTGGGGGCTGCTGGACTTCTTCTCAGCAACTGATTATCCCCTGGTCTTTAGCTCTCCCGGCTGGCCTCAGCACTGTACCCCATAACACCACTTTATTTCCCAGGGACTCTGGGGAGACAGGTTCTTTTCAAGTGGAGCTCTGACTGCAAGTTTCTTTTTTCCCAAGCACAGATCCCCCCTCATATGCAAATCCTGCCCAGTGCCAGACCCCATGTGCACGTAGAAGAGAAAGCAAAATGAAGGTCTGATGCTGTCTTAGTCTAGGGTCCCCATTCCCAGTGGCCTGCCTCTCTGCTTCTCTCTGCCCCCTACTCCCAGGCTGCTGAGGACAGTGAAAGTAGGGAGGCCTGGAACTGGAGCTGGCACCAGTGCAGCCCCTCAGCAGCAGCTTGTAGCAGCTTGCAGCAGCTCCATGCTGACCAGCAGAAAGCAAAGTCTTAGCTAGGGGTCTCCTTGCCTGTCATAGGGCAAATGTTGTCTTCATTTTGGGTCGGGTGTGAAGTGCAGCCCAGTAATGGGCCACACAGTGGCAGCTCAGTGCACACTCTGATGAGCTCCACTCCGCTGCTGGGCTAACAGACTTATTTTGCTGAGCTCCTCAATCCAAGCGGAGCGTGGAGTGTCAAAAACTCTGTTAACTCTTCCAGCAGAGCAAAGCTCACCGCCCACCCTAACAGCCATTTCAGCCTAGCAAAGTAAACCTTTTGCCAGGCTCAAACCTTCCTTTTTAATGCATATGTCACCCCCTGGGTAGGCCCTGGACAGACCAGAAGGCAGGGTGCAACATATTTTATGAAGTAGGACATGGCATTTTATGTTTTAGTTGTCCTGGTGGTGAAAAACTCTGAAATTAATTTTTCACCACTGCGAGGCATATTTCTATCATAGGATAAAATTGGAGTTGCCTTATTGCATTCTATAAGTGTGATTTCCAAATGGCAAGAGATAAGTCTTTCAGGTTTGGTGTCTTTGAAATCACAATTTAAAATCCTGTTTCAGATTTTGAATTGTAATTCTGAAAATGCCATTTTTAGAAAGTTGGTATTTCCTTGCCTTGGCCATTTGGTGCCTGAAGCCTGTCTCTGGTCACATTAATGGATGTAGATGGCAGTTGGGCTTTGTGTATTCCCCCTAAAACCCACAAATGGTGAGAGCTTTAGGTGTGGCTTGATGGGCCATCATGGGCAGGATGGGAGGTAGGAGCTGGACCCAGTCTAACCTACACCTGAATAGACTGTGTCCTGCCCCACACAAAGGTCTGCATACCCCCTGTAGTTAGTCTGGAGCCAGAACAGGAGGGTAGGACATCTGTGCATTTCAAAGGCATGTCTTTGAAGTCTTTCTCAATTCAAAGGCACAACTGGATATAAGAACTGGACCTCAGACACCACCAATTCAGTACACTTCTCGACATGTGGTTTCTCTGTCAGGATGAAGGACAGCTATGCTGCTGAAGGAGTGCCACTCTGCTGAACTGCACGCTGCTGGGCTCCTGCTTTGCTGTGTTGACCTAATGCTTTCTGCCTCTTGCCTGGGTGAGAAGGACTGGACCTGCATCTCTTGAACACAGAACCCAAAATAACTCCAAAGACTAGTTGGCTGGACTCCTGATCTGAAGTGTCAGGGACATAACAGACTCCCTGCCTCTGTGTATTTACTCTGCCATCTGTGAGTTTACCCTGCCAACTGCTGCCACCTCAGTCCTGGACCTTTGAAAGTAGGCCTGAGGTGCTTGCCAGCGGAACCAAGGCATCTCCTCTATGGATAGGCAAAAGACTCACATCATCGTAAGAACCCGCATCTTGGGATGACACATTGCCTTTGGAACTGGCGCTGCATGCTGCTCTTGTCGACGGCACCCTTGACTACAACAACAAAACTCCACATCAGAGTCCATCATTTGTCGGAAGTGACGCGTCGTCTCGGCAGCGCAAGGCATCTCCCAACACTGACCATTGTATCACTAGCTGTATCAACAGGATCCTCGAGGAAGATGTAACAGGACCTTGCACTGCAGCCTCCCCACATCTCAAAACTGACGCATCACCCGGCTGCGCAATGCATTTTCAATGTGGATCCATGCAATGCTCTACAACCAGGATTTAAGAGACTTTTGTTCAGGAGGTCTAACTGGGTCCCTGTAGCTGGCTCGCACTCCATTGCGGTTGGTCTGAACTTGTGACTTTTTTCTGGTCCGGTGTGACTGGATATTCCCCTTCTTGACACAATTTTTATTTAAAACTTTGAAATTCAATATCTCTGGTTCTGCTATTTGGATGTTTGTTGTAATGGTCTTGTTTTGTATATTAAAGTATACTCTATTTTTCGAACTCTTTTGTGAGCTACTTTTGTGGTTTGTTGTCTCTGTTTTACTGTTTGATGTGTTGCAGAAATACTTTACACATTACCTCTGAGTTAACCCTGACTGCTCTGGGCCAAGATACCGAAGTGATGAGCACAAGTTATTTGGGATTTGCTTGTGTCTTACCCCTACAAGAATTGTGTTTGCTACTTGACCAGTGCTCACACCCTGTTAATCAACAACTCAATTCCTTACATGGAGCCAAGCATATGCAGCCCCTTCTGTAGTACAACAGTGCCCTGGTGCTGAACAAAGCGGGCACACATGCCTGTAGGCCGCCAGGACACAGGTGCCTTAACAATAGAAATGGCTCCCTTCAAAATTAAAAAGTCTGTTCTCATGCTGAAAAGGTTCACTTTTCCATGTGCATTCCTATGCAGATGGAGCCTAAGTACAGTAATCCATCCCAACAATAGGCTTACCCTATTCTCAGTTCATTCACACCATTCTCAATATTATTTTTTCCCCAGTAGCTGAGATGGGGACATTCACCTTGCACAGAGAAAGTATTTAGGCCGTGATTCTGTTGGCCTATTGTTACATTAGTTACATAACCCCCACAATGGTCGGTGCCTAGCTGATATATGTACGTTTAAGGTCACTTTATGCCTGGCCACTGGTGCTCCGAAGGTGCACCAAAAACAAGCCTCTCTGTGCCCTTCAATACCTTGGTCACACCCAGCAATTAAGACCCTGCTGGGTTTGCTACACATATTCACTACACATGCAGTCAGTGAGGCACTCAGCCTCCCTGACAAAGGAGGCCCACATAATTTCTCCTTCTTCAGCTCCCTTTTGCTTGGTGCACCATGATATAGTAGAGGCTCTATGACCTCTTCCAACATCACCACCAAGCCTCATGTTCCCTGGCTCCACTTAACTGACTTCTACTCAATTATTCCTCCTTCCCTCACCACACTATAAAACTGATTTATCTCTGCTCTTTGAGTCTTTGCTGCTAGACATAACTTTTCCTACAGAAATGGCTCCTGGTTTCATCAGCTGCTATCTGCATTCAACTAAACTCCTCTTTCTTAATCTCTGGACTTTGTTGTACTATTCCTCATCCCAAGTACTAATTTTGGTATTACCCTGGCAGAATGCGTGCCATCTTATGAGCTGTGGATTTCTAATTTTATGATCCTTGGTGATCATAATGGTAGCTGAAATGCCCCGAAACTCAAATCTTGCTTCCCCGTTGATTCTTTCTAAATAATTGGTGAAGAACCCATGCATTCACATCATATTCTTGAGCCTACTCATGCTTTGAACACCTTTGTTCTAAGTCTACTTCTTTCCTTATACTGTGGACTGACCACTTTCTTGTGTCTTTGCGCTGTTGTTTCCCTCAACTTTCATAACATCCTCTATACTGACTCATCCAGCTCCTTTTAGGAACTATTGCTTGGTGATTTTCTCCACAAATTCCACAAAAACACATTTACGTCCCCCTTCTGAAATGGCATCTATCTGCTCAGACATATACACAAAAAGTTATCTCTTAGATTGCAATGGCCTTTAACATAGTAGCACGTCTTAAGCCTTCCTACTGTCTGCAGCCTGCCAATTAGCCCCTTAGCATATTGAACATTTGCTCAAAAATTAAACAACACTGCAATGTAACGAATAAAAATATGATAGAGAACCTTGAGAAGCCAATGCAAATGTGATCAAAGGGAGCACAAATAATGTATTAAGGTTGTGAAGGCCCCTTTCTATTCTTCCTGTCAGCTATTGCTCACAAGAAGTGCTTCACATTGTTAGGAATCTTATGAAACCTTCTTTGAATGTCTCCACTATTGAACCATCAGAGGAACTCTGCATTTCATTGCTCAAATTTTCCCTTCACACAATTTATGATATCTATCACCACATAAGCATTCCTAATAATCTATCTCTACCCATAGTCTACCACAGTGACATACTGATTTATTATGCCTTTCACCTCTATCAGATCATGATGCCTAGGGTATTAAATTGAGATCCCCTCCTGACCTCTGTCTGGCAAAACTATAAGCTTGAATATTAAAATAATTTGTCCAATACTAACCATTATTGGAGGAACTCCACCCCAATCATTCAATTTCTGAAAACACTTCACCTGACCCCAAGGTTTTAAGCAAGCAGACCACTTTATCTGGCTTTGTTTTTTTAACATTATTATTGTAAAAGAGACCAATAAACAACATGGTAACATCCTGGAAACCTCATTCTGAACAGAGGTGGATGTGCAGCCTTAATCCTACTGGAAGTATGTGCCACCTTCATAGCAGTCTCCTACAACATTCCTTTTCATCACCTTTTTAATGTGCATATTTGGAGCATCCCACTCAAATGAATAGCCTCCTCTCCTAAATACAGGGCCCAACCAATTCATCTTCCCATTTTTTCCTCCTATTCAATAACCGCGGCCTGCAGGATATATCAGGGTTCCACACCATGTCCTGAGTTCTTCTAATGTATATCTGTCTTCTCTGATATTTTGTTTGCTTATTTTAATTTTTTAATCTTGTCCTACACTGATTACACATTGATAATTGTTTCTTTTAAGAATGAGCTGGATGCCAACACAGAGAAAATCAGAAAATGTTTGTCAGCAGTAGCCCAATGAATAAAAAATCAAGCTCTGAAACTCAACTGTGACAAATCCTGAGCTCCTGAATTGGGGTAACTCCCTTTTTATTCGCACATTTTGTTCCTGACCTTCCCCACTCATGTACAAAAAACTTAGGTGTCATTATCAATCATGATCTAAATTTTTCTGATCACAACGAGTAACATCTCCTTGTTTTGTCTACATCAAAATGCTCATGAGTTTCATTCCCATTGTTCCTCTCAATTGTCCCAAAATGGTTGTTTAATCCTAATATTGGCACAGATCAGCTACTGTAACTGTCTTAATCATGGTTCATTTTACTCAATACAGAAAAAAGTTTAGAACACAGCAGCTAGTTTGTCATTAACACTTTTTCTGATCCACCCATCATTGCTCATCTGATCAGCCTACACTGATTTTTAGTGGCTAGGCATATTGGTGGTCATTATGACCCTGGTGGTCTTCTAACCACCAGGGTAAGGGTAAATGTGGCAGTCCCACCACCAACAGGCTGCCAACCCACCACATCTCCACTCATACTGCCATGGAGATGCTCATCTCTGACCCGGCGGTCCACAGAAGACCACCAGTGGTATTAGGAGCCAGCCCACCACCATGGTTTCCACTGCGGTAGTACCACCATGAAAACCATGGCGGTAGGGCTACCGGTGACAGGGAATCCCTTCCCTGTCACCGGTAGACGGCTCCCCCCATCAAGCACCTGACACCCCACCCCTCTACAGTCAGAGTGCCCCTCCCCCCCTACTCACATAGCGCCCCCTTCCTGCATACATGCACACACCCACAGGCACCACGCATACACCCTCTCACCTACACTAACAGACACGCATTCACCCACACTCATCATTCACGCATTCACTCAAACTCATTTATCCAGGCATTCACTTACACATACTCACATGCATTCAGGCACACATACACACAAACATCCAAACACGCATTCTAACACACATACACACTGACATGCAGAAACGCACTCACTTCAACATTCATATACGCATTCACTCACATGCACACAACTGTGCATACACCACAACACTCAGTCGCATTCACAGACGCACACTCATGCATACAAACACGCAGATAACACAACACGCCCCACCGTTCCACTCCCCTCCCCTGTCAGATGGCCCATTTACCTTGTCCTTCAGGGAACGGGAAGGGGCGCTGCCACCGCAGGCAGCGCCCCACCAGCAGGACTATGCCAGGCTGTATTAATGGTCTTAATTGGGTTGTCAGCGTCCTTCTGGCGGGGCAGTGCAGGTGGTAGCAGCACTAGTGCACCACTGCCTGCCAGCATGGCTATTGCTGGATACCCTCCCATAGTGTGGCTGAAATCCAGCAATACCCATTAAAGTCATAATGAGGGCCATTATCTGTGAGATCTTGTGTAGTTGCCATCGAGCGCCTAATAAATTCAGTCTATTTTTCATCCAAAATCTCCTGGTGTACTATGCTCCATCTAGACTGTTACCCTCAGCTGTAACATACCTTCTACAGACTTCTTCAATTTGAAAATCCTATAAGAGAGGATGCTGCTTTTTCTTGCTGGCTGCAGAGTGATCGGATTGTCTTTCTTTCTGCATCCATTCTGAAATGGTTTACCTGACGTTTTCTTAAAAAAACACAATTGGCTCTTTGGGAAGCGCCTATGTATATCTGAGTGCTAGAAAAACAGAACTGGGTAACAGCATGCTCTATAAGATTTTGGCCCTCATTACAACATTGGCGGTAAATCCTGCTTACCGCCATGCAGAAGACCGACAACACACTGCTGCAGCGGCGGAATTCCGCGACAGCTATTACGACCCACAGCCCGGAATCCGCCAAAATCCAGACACCCACACAAGTCCGCCACACCAAAGGTCATTGGTAAACTGGCGATAACAAAACCTCCACCGTCACGCCAACAGGAATACGCCCACACTATCACGACCCACGAATCCACGCAGCGGTCTTTCAACCACGGTAAACCATTGGCGGTACACACCACCGCTTTCAAAATACACACACATTTACAAAAAACAACCACATTGGACAATTCGAAATACACACACCTGATACACGTACACGCACCACTCCCACACACCCAATTCAATATAAAACACACACCCAAATCACCCACAAACCCTTATGACCCAAATTGAGAAAGAAGCCCAGAGAGAGACACCACCAGAAACAACACGAGCATCCACAGGCACACAACACCATCACACACACAACATCCACGCACCTCAGACAACACACACAAACACATCCCCTCACACATCACAACCGACACCACCTCACACATCACCCACACCACATCATGGCACCTCAACGACACCCCTGGCTCTCTGAGGAGGAGCTCAGGGTCATGGTGGAGGAAATCGTCCGGGTAGAGCCACAGCTATTCGGATCACAGGTGCAGCACACCTCCATTTCTAGGAAGATGGAGCTATGGCGCAGAATCGTAGACAGGGTCAATGCAGTAGGACAGCATCAGGAACACGGGATGACATCAGGAAGAGGTGGAATTACCTACGGGGAAGGTTCATTCCGTGGTCTCAAGACACCAGATTGCAGTAAAGAGGACTGGTGGCGGACCCCTACCTCCTCCCCCACAACTAACAACATGGGAGGAGCAAGTCTTGGCTATACTGCATCCTGAAGGCCTCGCAGGAGTAGCAGGAGGAATGGACTCTGGTAGTCAGATCTTAATTATTACATCCCCCACCCTACCTGCATGGTATCACATACCCCACCCTCACCCTCACCCCCATCAGTCCAACACCTCACAAATGTCCCACTACCACAACCCACCCATCCCAACACCAAGCCCTGCATGCAACACCAAAGCATGAACACCCATCACCAAAGCATGTCCACTACAGATACCCACACAGACCCCAAACCAATTATCACACAAGGTCCTGGACAAGAATACAAGCACTGGAGTACAGGGTCACCCACCCATTGCACACGATGGCACACACAGATGCAATAATCATGCCTTTACATCTCTGCAGGACCCCTACCCAACGTCACCGGACAGGATGTTCCAGACGTGTCCACTCCCCCCACAGAAGAGGCCCACAGTGATGACAGCAGCTCTGTCCAACTGGATCAAGATGACCAGCCCGGCCCACCTGGGACCTCGGGACAGTTGGGTCCCCTGACACTGGCACATGCCACCATAGAGCCTCCCCCCTCAGGAAACACCAGCACAGCACCCCCCAGTGGGCCGATCCCTCTGTCCCCAGGACACGTCAAGCAGCAGTGTGTCCACCACTACAGGAAACCCAGGCAAACCCACCACCCCAAGAAAATCAGGGACCTGGGGGTAGTGGGCACACGGTTCAGGGGACAGAGGCACAGGAAAACAGGGGAACTGGGAGGACAGCTGTGCAACAGGGGGAGGACAGGCCCAGGGAACCCACTCTCCACAAGGCCATCTCCAACATCATGGGAGCATACCATCATTCCCAGGAGACGATGGCAACGGTACTGGCCAACTTTTAGGAGACCCAGCGGCTGCAGGAGGAACAGTATCTGGGGATCAGGGAGGAACTTAAGTCCATCAACACCACCCTGGTCACCATTGTAGGGGTGCTGAAGGACCTTGTGAACACTAGGAGGGACACTGTGTCACAACAAGGGGCCCCTGACACTAGCCTGGATGATGAACAGCCCACCACCTCTGCCGATGCTAGTGGACAGGAGGCACCGCCACAGGACCATGACACCAGCACCCTACCCCCTTCAGATGGAGAACCACCCCGCAAACGGTCCCTGAGATCCAGGACAAAGACAGAGAACAATGCCAAGACCCCCGCCAAGAAATGAGACCCCCACTGAATGTCATCCTTCTGTCCCAGTTTGTCACCCTGTCCATCCATCAACTGCCCTGGCTTCACTTCCTAGGCCCCTTTGGACAATGTACCTGTGAAACAAATAGACTGGACTCTGCCATGGACATTCCTCCACCCTCACTCTTACCCATTTTACAACCCCCTCCACTAATTAGCACTGAAATAAACACCCTTGAATCACAAAACAATCTGAAGTTATTCTGTGCTTTCACAAATGTGTATTTGCAATAACTATGGAATATAGCAATGTCAATTGTATTGTCAACATACCGATGTAACACAGCTCTAGTCCATGAGGTAATATAGCAGAGGTCATACAGTGGGACCTACATCTGTGAAATGGAAAGGCAAAGTGGCAAGTTAGGGTCCATACACTGGGTGAAAGTGACAGACATATGCTAGATCAAACAATAGTATGAGATGTGTGAGGCAGTGACATCTTCTTACCTGTGTCTCAGTGGAAGTACTGCTGGATAACGTTGTTTCTGTTGTCGATATCCTCTTCTTCTGCCTCCTCTTCTTCACTGTCCAAAGGCTCCACAGCTGCCACAAGACCACCTTCTGGACCATCCTCCCACAGAAAAGGCACCTGTCGTTGCAAAGCCAGGTTGTGCAGCATACAGCAGGCCACGATGATCTGGCACACTTTCTTTGGTGAGTAGTAGAGAGAACCACCTGTCATATGGAGGCACCGGAACCTGGCCTTCAGGAGGCCAAAGGTCCTTTCAATAACTCTCCTAGTTCGCCCATATGCCTCATTGTAGCATTCCTCTGCCCTTGTCCTGGGATTTCTCACTGGGGTCAGTAGCCATGACAGGTTGGGGTACCCAGAGTCACCTGCAAATCTCGAGGGACAACTGTTAGACACACACTAACCCTTAGGGACAACCCCAGACACAGACAACTATTCACAGGGTACAGGGTCCTTGTCCTCACCTATTAGCCACACATGGTGCCTCTGGAGTTGCCCCATCACATAAGGGATGCTGCTATTCCTCAGAATGTAAGCGTCATGCACTGATCCAGGAAACTTGGCATTCACATGGGAGATGTACTGGTCTGCCAAACACACCAACTGCACATTCATAGAATGGTAGCTCTTCTGGTTTCTGTACACCTGTTCACTCCTGCGGGAGGTACCTAGGCCACATGTGTCCCATCAATGGCACCTATGATGTTGGGGATATGTCCCAGGGCATAGAAGTCACCTTTCACTGTAGGCAAATCCTCCACCTGAGGGAACACGATGTAGCTTCGCATGTGTTTCAGCAGGGCAGACAACACTCTGGACAGCATGTTTGAGAACACAGGCTGGGACATCCCTGATGCAATGGCCACTGTAGTTTGAAAAGACCCACTTGCCAGGAAATGGAGTAATGACAGGACCTGCACTAGAGGGGGGATCCCTGTGGGATGGCGAATTGCTGACATCAGGTCTGGCTCCAACTGGGCACACAGTTCCAGGATTGTTGCACGATCAAGTCTGTAGGTGACTATTACGTGTCTCTCTTCCTTTGTCGACAGGTCCACCAGTGGTCTGTACACCGGAGGATGCTGCCATCTCATCACCTGCCCCAGCGGACGTGCCCTATGGACGAGAACAGCGAGCAGAGAGTCAGCCAACACTGAGGTATTACAAAAAGCCATTAGCACACATTTGTCAATCCACAATGTGCCTGTTACTGTGTGTATGCAAGGCCTAGACAGGTGTGACACAGTTATTATTAATGCCATGTGGCTCCCTGAAATGGAGGCTGCCTGACCTGTAAGGTGGGACAAGGGGATATGATGTAACTGCGCTGGCGTTCAACACCGTTGCGGTAAGTGGTTGAAGACCGCAGCGCAATCCTGCATTGGTTAACATTGGACCCTATGGGTCTGAGGAGCCAATGACGATGTACGCCTTCGGTGATGGTACGTACCGCCGCGGACGTGACCGCCATTTTCTGTCTGTTCACTCAATTGATACCTGACCTTCGACAGGAGAGGACCTACACTGCAAGTGCTGCTGTGACCTCAGTCTGGAAGCGACGATGGCTCATGTGTCTGGGGAAAGGGCACCTGCCTTCACTTGGGAGGAGTTGGAGAAGTTAGTGGATGGGGTCCTTCCCCAGTACACGCTACTCTAGGGTCCTCCAGACAAACAGGTGAGTACAATGTGAGCATGCTGCATGGGAAATGCCTGTTTGGAGTGTTGTGGATGGAAGATACATGGGGGTGGGGACTGCATGAGCGCACGGTGATTGTATGTGCGTCAGGACAAGGGTGGGAATGTGGGCCAATGACTGCGACAGTCAAAGTTTTACCCTTTCCCCTGTACTATTCCTCTAGGTCAACGCCCACCCGAAGAAGGATATTTGGCGTGCCATCGCCAAGGACGTCCGGACCCTGGGACAGATGGAGCACCCACTGCCAGAAAAGATGTGAGAGCATTCGCCGCTGGAGCAAGAAGACAGCGGAGGCCCAGCTGGGGATGGCCTCCCAACATGGGAGGGGTGCCCATTTCACCATGACCCCCCTGATGTACCGGATCCTGGCGGAGGCGTATCCGGAGTTGGATGGGCACTTGAGGGCATCACAGCAGCCACAAGGGGAGGAGTACCATCACATCCATTTGACTCTGCGCGCATTATGAGGTGTCTGGGTGGGGGAGGTGGGCAGTGGGTTCCCCTAGGCCAGTGCGAGCTTTGTAGGCAAAGTCGCTTTGTGAGGCAGGCTATGTGGCACCCCAACCCCACCAGTGGTAAGAGCCATCAACACCTAGTCAGGCTTCTGTGACTTCCATGTGTGCAGCAATCGGGAATAGGCCTTGTACCCCATGGCCCTGTGAATAATCTAGGAACTATAAGTGCATGGCGTAGTGCAGAGGGCTGCTGTGTCTGTAGTGTCCGCCAACGGTAGTGGTGTTGCATGCACTGAACATGTCTATCTTCTGTCTCCCCCCCCTTTTTGTGATCTCCCTGTTCTTGTGTGAAATAGCATCATCAGGTGGAGGAGCAGTGGCACTGGAGCAGGAGGGAGCAGCATCCCACTTGGCCCTGGAGGGCGAGACAATGGAGTCTGAAGCCACCAGTGGGACGGGGAGCGAGGGGAGCTCCACGGCGGGGACAGGAGCAGAGACCAGCAACAGCGACTCCTCCTCTGATGGGAGCTCTCTTGCAGTGGCGGTCCACTCTGTTCCCCCCAAATCAACAGGTACAGCTGCCAACCCCCTACCGGCACCGCCCTCCCAGCAGCCCCTCAGCGTGTGTCCCGTGGCCGCTCACCCAGGAAGGTGGACATCTCCTTCGCCCCAGGCACCTCAGGCCATGGCCCAGTCAGCCCTTCTTCCCTCAGTAAGGAGGCTATTGACCTCCTGAGATCCCTCACTGTTGGGCAATCAATCATTCTGAATGCCATCCAGGGTGTTGAGAGGCATTTGCAAAAAACAAATGCATGCCTGGAGGGCATTCATTCTGGCCAGGCAGCCCAACAGAGAGCATTTCAGGCTCTGGCCTCAGCAATGATGGCAGCCATTGTCCCTGTGTCCAGCCTCCCCCCTCCAACTTCCTCCACCCAGACCCAGACCCCTGAACCTCTGCCTATCCCAAGCACACCATCAGACCAGCATGCACACACCTCAACACACAAGGGTGGCTCAGGCAAACATAAGCACCACACATCCCACAGGCACCCACACAAGCATCATACCCATGCAGACATACCAACATCCACTGCCTCCACTGTGTCCCCCTCCTCTACGTCCTCCTCCTCCCTCCCTGTCTCATCTCCACTCACACCTGCATGCACTACATCTTCAGCCACTACCTCCATCACAAGCACGCCCATCATCACACACCGCTCATGTGCACTCACCACCCCCACTACCATTCAAACATCCCCTGTGTCCTCTACCAGTGTGTCTGTGAGCCCTCCTCCCAAAGTACGCAAACCCAGGCACACACCCACCCAACAGCCATCCACCTCACAACAGCCTCCAGCCCATGCACCTTCACCCAAATTCAGAAAACGTACACCTCCCACAGCCACTACCTCTTCCTCCACTCCCAAACCCACTCCATCTACTTGTCCCAGTGTGTCTAAAAAACTTTTTCTGGCTAATATTGACCTCTTCCCTACACTCCCCCCCCCCATCCTTCCCCTAGGGTCAGGCTTTCCAGGTCCCAACCCAGGACCTCAACCACCACATTACCAGGCACAGTGGTGCCAGCAACTGCGGGATATTGGAGTGCGCCAACCAAAAGGGCTGCCAGTGTGCCACAGAGCGAGGCCAAGGACATTCTGCCACCATCAAAAGTTAAAAAGATGCCCACATCCTGGAGGGAGAAGGAGAAAACACCTGCCACCAAGGGCTCAGGGAAAACGAAAGGGGATGGTGGCAAGACAGCAGCACCACCATCCGAGGTGGGGAAGGGCCAGAAAAAAAAGGGCAGGTCAGGAGAGGGCATGGTGGCACTGACAATTGGACCAGTGTCACACCTTCAGTCCACGCCGATGCCAACGAGTACGGCGGAGAAGATCGCCACCTGCACCACCACCTGCACTGCTGTCATTGAGCCCGCCAACAGCACCAGCGTCATTTAGCCCGCCACCAGCACCGCAGTCACTGAGAACGCCACCAGCACCGCAGTCACTGAGGCCACCACCAGCACTGCCGCCACAGAGGTCGCTGCCAGCTACGATGCACAGAGGCCACCGCAAGCACCGCCGCCACAGAGCCCGCCGCCAGCCATGATGCCACAGAGCTCGCCGCAAGCACTGCTGCCACAGAACCCGCCTCCAGCCATGATGCCACAGAGGCTGCCGCCAGCACCGCCGCCACTGACCCCGCCGTAAGCACCGCCAGCGGACCCGCGACATCCTGAGCCTGTGGCACCACCGCAGACATGGCTGCCATCCCCAGTGGTCAGTCGTCCGAGGCTGGTGGTCAGTTCCAGGAGCATGGCCAGCTTTCATGATGCACAACTTTCAGTGGAGAAAGGCATCCACTACCTCAGTCCTTGGCAGGATGAAGCACTCTGGGCCCAAAGCCCCCTCCAGAACCAGTGGAGAGATACATCCGCTACCTCTGTCCTTGGCAGGATGAAGCACTCTGGGCACAAAGCCCCCTCCAGAACCAGTGGAGAGATACATCCACTACCTCTGTCCTTGGCAGGATGAAGCATTCTGGGCACAATGCCCCCTCCAGAACCAGTGGAGACTTTTATCCACATGAGAGACTGTGGCTTTGCACTCCCCAGGATAAAGCAGTGGGCAACCCACCCACTGGAGAGACTTGAGAGACTGTGGGTTTGCACTCCCCAGGATAAAGCAGTGGGCAAACCACCCACTGGAGAGACTTGAGAGACTGTGGCTTTGCACTCCCCAGGATAAAGCAGTGGGCAAACCACCCACTGGAGAGACTTGAGAGACTGTGACTTTGCTCTCCCCAGGATAAAGCAGTGGGCAACCCACCCACTGGAGAGACTTGAGAGACTGTGGCTTTGCACTCCCCAGGATAAAGCAGTGGGCAAACAACGCACTGGAGAGACTTGAGAGACTGTGGCTTTGCACTCCCCAGGATACATCAATGGGCATGGAGCCCCCCTCGTGCAGCAGTGGCGTTGTGCATTCATCAGGGTGAGGTTCCCCCTCTCCCCCTGAGGTTCCTGTTTCATTTTGATCTGATGCCCCTGCAGTGTTCTCTTCGTTTGAAGTCTGGGGTCATGTGTGGGCCTCGCCCATGCCTTTTTTCGACTCTGATCCACGGACGATGTTTGAGTAATATCCAGACTTGTGTACTTGGTGTACATATTTGTATTTACTGAATTTTGAAATTTCACTATCTGATCTTTATTGATTACATTTGTTCACATCAATTCCTTTTGTCTGTGCGTTATTGAAGGGGGGTATATGTAATGTTGCTGCATGTATTTGTGAGTATGGTGTTGTGGGTGAGGGTGGGGGTGCGGGTGTTGCGTGCTGCGTGTGTGTGTACCTCTCTTTTCCCTCCCCCCTCCCCTGTGTTGTAGGTGCAGTACTCACCGTGGTCGTCGCCGCCATCTTTGGTGCTCCTGATAGAGGAGCAGGAATACCATCTCAGGGAGTATCTGGAGTTCTGGCTCTATGGCATCCTGGTTCCTCATGGGGTGTGGAGAGGTGAGTGTTTTCCCTTCCAAGTCCTGTTTCCGCCATGTTTTTGTTTGCATTGGTTCCGCCCCGGAAAAGGTGGCACATTGCCGGTTGTGATAGGGTGGGCAGTGCTTTGTCTTCCACCTGTCTGTTGGTGGTGACCGCCCCGTTGTATGTTTGTACCTCCGTGGCGGTCGGAGTCGGAGTGTTAAAGTGGCTGTCTATGTTGGCGGTTTCCGCCATGGTCGTGATTCCATTTTTATTTCCGCTGGCCTGTTGGCGGTATTACCGCCACTTTACCACCGACCGCCAGGGTTGTAATGAGGGCCTTTATTCTTTCATTCATTAACACACGTCCCATCATTCATAGGCAAGATTAAAGTAAAAAGTGATCAATCGGATGCCCCTTCTAGATTTGTAGAATTACCCAGTAGTATTATCTCTTAACCAATCTTCATTGAACAATCATTTGTCCTATCACAACTTGAACTCAGGAAATAGTTGTGCCTCACTATGGTACTGCTATCATGATACTATTTCAAATCACACTTATCTTTGTTCCCATAGTGCACCATTAGGAAGAAAATCCATAAAAGGAATCTCATTCTGTGTAACCCCTTTAAATCTAGCAACAGCTACTGTTTAGGTTATGTTAGTAAACCTATGGTGTACCCTATAACTAACTCTGCACCATTAACAAACACGCCACTTGTTGCCGAGGTGTTTATCTAGTACACCATGGGTTTACAGTACTGCAGGCTACTGAAATAGTCAAAATAGTAATGGCTGCTAGATTTCACAGATTCTCTCTCTGATGGTGCACTATGGGAACAAATATAACTGCTATTTGAAATAAGCCAATGACAAAAGCACCTGAAACATACACATTTTCTGATTTATTACATTTCAAATTGTGACAAGACAACCTTTCGGGGGCCTCGAAAATAAAGAGCTTCAGCATATACAAATGTTTATTACAGATGTAAGGTATGTTGTTACATTTTTACAAAATGCCATCCGAATGGACAGTTAGATATTTAAATAGTCTTTCAATACCTCTAGCTTGTAGGTATTTTGTCAGACGGCACTGAAGTTGAATTGTCGACATAGTGTTGGGGAGCGTCCAATGTTGATTTTCTCTAAACTTAGAAAATGTAATTAACACCGGACTGTGTATATGTGGGAATTCAGGTGCAGCTCCAATACGAATACATATTTATGATGTTTATTGTTCACAACACTACATTGATGAGCACTGCACCACCTGCACCAATGTAGTATTTAAACACCTATCTCTTAGCTTTAAAAGATTTTTTTCATGAAACAAAATGGGCCTTATTTACAAAAAATGACGCAACGGTGCTGCTGCGCAGCGTTGCGCTGAAATTCTGTGTAACGACAGATACTAACGTCATGCTTGCACTGTATTTACAAGATGGCACTAAAGGGAGTTGGGATCGCAGCTGCTTAAAAAATTTATTACGCTAGCCTCTGGTCTGCGTCATAAACCAAAATGACACTAGGGCTGCAAAAGTGTCGCTAGCCTGATTTGTTGCACGTTATCTGCCACTAGCCACCCTACTGTCACTCTTGTGCCTAAAAGCATCAGAAAAAAAGCTGCAAAACGCTACTTCCTCAAAAAAATACAAACAGGAGACACTGCAGAAGCAGAATTGGAGACCCCTGGAGACCAGAGATCCTAGGACAACCTCAATAACCCCAGTACCAGATGGGATGTCCAGACAGACTCACAGGAGAAGGGGAAGAGGAAGTACAGGTTAAATGAGGAGGAAAACAACATCTTGATCACTGAGGTGATGCAGCATCAACAACAGCTATTTGTCAACCCAAATTTACTTTTAGGGAAGAAAGAGGCCATATGACAGTCCATAGCTGACAAAGCCAACAGTGTGGCCCAGGTGAAGAGGACAGTCATTGACTGTAAAAAGCTCTGGCATGATTGCAAGTGCAGAACAAAGGAAAAACTGGCCAGCAACCGCAAGGCAGCATTGCAGACCAGAGGTGGAAGTCCAGCATCCAAGGAGCAGCTAGATGGCTTGGAGGAGATGGCGGCAGCAGTTATTCCGGAGGAGTTGGTGACAGGAGCCCAAGGACACAACAGTGCAGCATATGACGAACTACAACAACCACAAGGTAATTCACAGTGGGGGGAATGTGGTCACTATGCAATGTCAAAAGGGGGCGGTAGCCATGTCCTAGCACCAAAACGTACTGTAACAGTGTGTAATGTGAACTGACCTCCCATAATTAGCACATCCCAGGCCAGAACCATCACCTCACCTTCTTTATTGTGTGAAGTGCAGCATCATTCCATGTTTACCTCACTTTGGGCCTCATTTACGAGGCAGTTGTGGCACACTGCGCCACCACAGTGTAAATTTTTATTGACGCACCAGTGATGCAGTGTGACAGTCCACATTTACAAGGTCACACAAAGCCACCTTGCAATGCTTTTCATGGCCTTATAAATATGGACACCTTTCACGCATAACACTGTGTGAAATAGCCATTCCATTTGTGTTGCTTGGAGTGTTCCCACGGAACATCCATCGAACCCGAAGGAATCTGATGCATTCACAGATTTACAAGGCTCGGAATGCATCACATGCCTGTGCCACCGCAGGGGTGGCATAAGAATGATGCAACGAAAGATATATCCTTATGTCTTTCAGTTTTAACCTCTTGTGATTGTTTTTTGCAGGAAGGCATCCCTTACTGCACAAAAACAATCATCCTCACAACTTAGGCATCCTGCACTATGGTGCAAGGGTGTTTGCGTTGGCACTAGGCAGCAATTGTGTGCAACAGCACAGGGGGAGAAGAAAGAAATGCACCCTTTCTTGTAGATACAGTGCATTTCTGCCCTTTCCCTTGTGGTGCAAGGCAGCGCAGCA
This sequence comes from Pleurodeles waltl, assembly GCF_031143425.1. Taxonomy (NCBI): domain Eukaryota; kingdom Metazoa; phylum Chordata; class Amphibia; order Caudata; family Salamandridae; genus Pleurodeles; species Pleurodeles waltl. The sequence goes on from NC_090444.1 coordinate 672,122,582, forward strand.
AGGTTCTTACTGCACCGCTCTGCGCCACTTACGACGTTTATGAAGGCTCTTTGTGCCTCATGTACGAGGAAATTATGCAGCGCAGCACAGCCAGCCAGCTTGCTGTGCTGCACTGTGCCATGTAGAAAGTTTAGGGTTGTGATGCATGCACCGAAATTCAAAGCAGACCTGTACTTTTTCTCAGCGATGGTACACAAACTGCTGCCTTGCTCCAATGCAGGAATCCTTGCACCATGTAGCTACTCAGTCTCACTTGGGCCTATGCACACTAATCTAGGATGTAATTCTTCTAATGGAATGGTTGACTCACAGGACAAACAACTCATCTGAGAGGGGTCAGGTGTTGGTGATGGGAGGCATACACACGTATGGACATGTCAAGAGACATGTCTATTGAACCCTGCCTGTAACTAGATTGCACCCACTTGACATGGCAGGGGATTGCTCACAGGTGTCATCTGCCATGGAAGGGACCCCAGGAACTCGTCACTGTTAGAAATGAGGTCTTTAATTTGCAGTCTGGTTACTCCCAGTCCAAGCAAGAACCATCACACTAGTCAGAGTAAGTCACACACAATCCTAATAAACCTGTGTCCACCCTCTAGTAGCTTGGCACTGAGCAGTCAGGCTTCACTTAGAAGGCAATGTATAAAATATTTGTGCAATCAATCATGCAATAACACAATACAAACACCACAAAAATACACCACACAGGTTTAGAAAAATATAGAATATTTATCTGGTAAAATAAGTTCAAAACGATCAAGATTTGGTAAGTACAAGTTGAAATATCACTTTGGTAATGATAAATAGAGTCTTTAGTTATTAAAAAGCAACAAGTGTCTCTTGCAAGCCCAATGTATCTGGTTTGTTTCTGAATTATCCACACGGGACCGCAGTGGCAGAGATGCGTGGAAAACAGGGAGGTGTGCGTCAGTTTCTCTGGGCGCACACAGATGATGCGTCAATGCTTTTCCATGCAGCCAGGGCTTTGTGTCAATTTCCGGCATGTTGACTTGGTTCCTCTACGGGGTACGGGGTATTTTGAAACCCTGGGAAAACGCTGAGAAATCCTGGGCATGCAGGGTGAAGTCACAGGAGCTGCGTCGATCCGGTGGGCGATGTAGGGGGAAATTTCTGTCACATGGCAGGTGCTGTGTCGATTCCTCTCGCAGGAAGTCAGGCTATGTCATTCAGGTTCACCTATGCATCGATCCAGTGGGCCATGCGTCAAATTTCAGTTGCAACGCTGGCGCTGGGTTGATCTCCCCTCGGGGAGCCGGGCTGGTCATTTCGGTTTGGCGTTGCAGTGATTTTCTCACTGCAGGGCAGGCTGTATGTCGATTCCGGAAGCCTGTGCGGCAATTTTCACTGCGCAAGGAGTTCTTTGCATCAATGAAGTATTTTTGACCCCTAGACTTCAGTAAACAGGAGGCAAGCTCAATCTAAGCCCTTGGAGAGCACTTCTCAGCAGAGCAAGAGGGCAGCAAGGCAGCCGGGCAACAGCAAGGCAGCAGTCCTTTACAGCAAATCAGTCAGGTGAGTTCTTTGGTCATCCAGGCAGCTTCTCTTAGCAGGTTGCAGGTTCTGGTTCAGAGTTCCTTTCCCAGTAGGTATCTTGTCAAGAAGTGTCTGAGTTGGTAGGGTCAGAGACCTGCTTTAAATACCCAAATGTGCCTTTGAAGTGGGGAAGACTTCAAAGAGTGGCTAAGAAGTGTACAAGGTCCCCTTTCAGTTCCACCTGTCTGCCAGGGTCCCGGTAGGCAGTTTGGCAGTCCATTGTGTGAGGGCAGGCCACTGTCCTTTCAAATGTAAGTGTCAGCCCTCTACCCTCCCAGCCCAGGAAGACCCATTCAGTATGAAGATGTGTGCAGGTGTGACTGAGCATCCTGTGTTTGGGGTTGTCTAAGTGAAATGCACAAGGGACCTGTCAACTAACCTAGCCAGACGTCGAATGTAAGGCACAGAAGGATTTAAGTGCAGAGAAATGCTCACTTTCTAAGAATAGAAATATTAAATCCAATTTCACCAGTCAGCAGGATTTTGTATTACCATTCTGGTCATACTAAATATACCCTGTTACTCCTTTCAGATCAGGATCTACCACTCAAACAGTATATGAGGGTAGACCTAATGTTAGCCTATGAAAGGAGCAGGCCTCACAGCAGTGAAAAACGAATTTAGGACATATAAACTACACAGGTATATGTCCTGCCTTTTATCTGCATAACACCCTGCCCTATGGGTTACCTAGGGCCTGCCTTAGCAGTGGCATATGTAGAAAAAGGAGTGTTTAAGGCTTGACAAGTACTTTTAAATGCCAAGTCGAATTGGCAGTGAAACTGCACATACAGGTTTTGCAATGGCAGGCCTGAGACATGGTTAAGGGGCTACGTATGTGGGTGGCACAATCAGTGATGCAGGCCTACTAGTAGCATTTAATCTACAGTCTCTGTAGTGCACTTTACTAGGGACTTATAAATACATTAAATAAGCCAATAGGGTATGAGCCAATGTCACCATGTCTTAAGGGAAAGAGCCTATGCACTTTAGCACTGGTTAGCAGTGGTAAAGTGGACAGAGTCCTAAAACCAGCACAAACAGTGTCAAAAAGTGGAGGTAGGCAGGCAAAACGTTAAGGGAGACCACCCTAAGGCTGTCAGGTACAACAATCACAAATTAGCAACTGTAGGGTGGGTGATGTGAAAAGTGTACAACACTGGACCATATGTGTACAAACTGATTATGTGTGGGCATGGTGAGACACTGCTACTACTCTGTATGGTACATGCTGACTCCTCATGGCAAAACTATATTTGGTTTGAACTGGGAGTCTGTACATACTGGGGATATGGAAATGGACATGTGTACTGCATGGTACCTATATTTCTACACATGCACCACTTGCTCTGACTGGGCAACACATGTGACACACATGGGAAGGGATGGCAGTGAAAAACCCTTTGAGGGACCAAAACCTACATGTCATGTGGACCAGGGAAAGCATGTGGCACGTGCCAGGAAGGAGTATGATGCAACAATGTCTCATGGTGCCACATGTACAATTTGGAGAGTGTCAACTAGGGATTTGAAAATGGGATACCAACAAACACCTAACCACAACAAATCATGGAACCCATGTAGGAACTTAGGCTGAAGTGGGTGGGCCTACTCATGTGAGATTCAGATGTAGGGACTTGCCACCAATCACAACACCACTACAATGTGGGGTGAGGCCCAAACAATTGCTGTCTATATCAAAAGAACATGTAGTCCCATTAGATATGGACATGCAGGATTGACCTGTCGTAGACATGTGAGAATTAATGCACAAGTTCCTGTGTGCCACCTACCTATGTAATAGGACTCAAAATTGTGTAATCCGAGGAGGCCTGAACACATACAGTGGCATGGGCTTGAGTTATATGTTGTGTGACACTATGCAGATAAACAACTCACATCAGGATATTATGGGGGGAATGTAAGGGAGCCAAACTAAAAACCAGGACAGAAGTCCCTCCCCTCAGAGCAGGCACACAGTGCCTGTGAGAACAATCCATTTGCACTGTAAGTCTTGGATAACTATGTATCAATACCCATGCCCAACAGGTGTACGACACATCACTGTCCAACTCAGGGCCCCATGTATGAGGAAATGTTGCAAAGTGGTGCTGCAAACCAGCTTGCTGTGCTACGCTGCATCATTTTGAAAGTGCAAGGATGTGTTGTATTTACCAAAATGCAACAAATACCAATATTTTCCTCCATGATGCTGTACTCACTGCTTCCTAGCTTCAACACAGGCCTCCTTGCACCATGGTTTAGGGGTGCCTGAATTGCAGGGATGAGTGCTTACATGCTAAAAAGGACACTTTCTTGAACATTAACAACCATAAATACTGGTTTCCACTCACTATGTTTGCTGCAGAATGCAGCAAAGATTGAAATAGGAAAAAATGGGAAATAAAATAAAAATTCTCTCTGTTTCACAACTTCAATGCCACCCCTGAGGTTGTGTAGGAATCTCACGCATTTCCAGATGTCTAAATCTGGAAATGTGTCACATTCTATTGGATTCAATGGATGTTGCAGGAGAATACCCACAACAACACATGTAATGCGTAAAAGGCGTACACAATTAAGATGCCATGACAAGCTACACAAGTTGGCGTGGTGTGGTCTTGTAAATTGCACACTGTACCAATGGAGCCTCAAATTCAATGACACTCCAGTTGCGAACTGTGCTGCTAGGGCCTTTAAAATTAGGCCTTTAAAGTTCTCCCTTGGAAACCTTGATTGTAAGCCTGATCACTCATGTCAACATCTAGCAGAGCTCAACATGAACTCAGCTCCATTTAATTGTAGAGGATGGCACCTTACCTCCTGGCCAGCTACATATTCCTGACCTTCTCCAGTAATGCAGCTGACCAGCTGCAAACCATTAATCCGGATACCCTCCACCAAATTCTTGGAGCCATACAGACACCATCTCTAGTTGCAGGGAGGCAAGACAGCATTGTGGGGTCTCTAGATGATCCATCCAACAGCCAGCATGTTCAACCACAGCACTGGGATCCCAGGACCAAGCACTTACATTTCCAAAAAACTGCAGTAGGAGTCCAAAAGGAGAAAGCAGATATTGTGCTGGTGGGGTTGGAGACTGAAAGGTACCCTAGAGGTAGTCCTGAGGTGCCTCAGTCCAAATAAGGACAACTTGTCTTCCATAGGAGGCACCTACTCTCTGCTTCCTGGCCTCCAGCAGTCCCTGAATGACATCGCTGGTGTCATGAGAATGAGGCACGAGCAAGTGCCCAGCCCACGTGGCACCAGCGAGGCTGCCAACAGGCTGGTGGCAATACAAAATGCCTGTGAGTCCATGGAACGGAAGCAGGACTCCCTCATTGCCACTTTGGGTGCCCTTCTCTGTGATGCTGCTGCAGTGTTGCAGACCCTGCAGGTCCTCCTTGCTGCTATGCTGCCTCATGTGTTTCCACAGATGAGAGCTGCTGTGAATACAGCATCCATATCTTCAGCCCCTGATGTGTGTGTGCCTCCCTCTCCTTCAGCACCTACAGCACCTCTGTCACATGAGGCACCACATACATCAGAGGATGAAAATGTCAAGAGAACATCTTTCACCAGGAAAACAGCCTAGTAGATTTTCTTTGTGGCACATGGTCCTTTTCTCCTTTGTTCTGTGCTAAAGATCATGCCAGTGTCAAAACACCTGGCAATGTCCTCAATTGGAATCTCCCATTGTTGAGCTCTCACATATGTGGACTGTCATTGTGGCTAATCCTCCCTAATGGTAATATGACAAACAAATGCTGCTAGTTTAAATCTGTGACGGGCAGGCACAAGTGTGTGAGTAACAAATTCATGATTTTGGGTGAGTGCAAGACAACAACATTCTACAAGTGCATGTGCCATGACTTACCAACACAGAGCAAATGCACATGAATACCTGTTATGGGATGTGTATCCATTTACATCCAGATTGTCACTCACATTGCTAAATGATACTTGTAGATGGCTGGTAGGATTAGATTGCCAACCTGACATGTACTTCCTCATAAAGAGTACAACTTGTCACATGTTTCCAAATACTGCTTGCAAAGCCAAATGCATGTACCGAACAAAATGTGTGCAGACATTCTAGCTCTTAGACAGTAAATCGTGGTGGAGACCATAATGTATGAAACAATAACATTTTTATAAAACTATTAATTTTACACTAACAGCTACTTAAAGTACCTAACCTAACTATCCTTACCTGTCCTACACAACCTTAAAATATTGTCTACCTACATCTAACTTAACTTATCTTAACTTATCCTATACATGTAATGCCACATCATAGACATAAACCCCCCACACCCCCTTAAAACACATCTATAGACAAGGACAACAGTAACTGCAGCTATACAAAAACTAACTAAACATCTAGGCCCAAACAAAGATATGTTTTTTGAAAAAAATGTATTGTTTTAAAGTACACAGACCTAAAACACCACCCCCTAAAAACACCCAATAAGAAACTCCAAATATTCCCAATAATAAGAAAACCCAAATAAAGTACTCACCCCTAATAAAAAACTACTGCAGACTAAAACTATCCTACACTACACTAACTTGCCTAACACTGACTATCTAAAATCTCAACTATAAAAAATTATATACAAGGGAAAGGGAGGTAGGTGTTTACTTGGGCCATCCTTCTCCTCATTTCCTCATCACAGCAGCCTTGATTTCCCAGAGCATGATGAGAACCTGGTCCTGTTTGTGCTCCAGGTTTGAGAGGTGTAGCGTCATGTTCACAATTTCAGTCCTAATGTCCCGCCAAAAATCTGCACAAAGTACTTGTAGTGGGGCCTGTAGTGTGGATGGGGCAGTTGTGTTGGTGGAGACGGATGGACCTGCCCTTGCAGGCCCAACACTGTCTGTGGCCCAAGACTTGCCCTGCCAATGGTGGGTGGAGGTGGCTGTTTCCATGGCTGGCGACCCTTGGGGAAAGTCACTCCAGGAGCCTGATGCTCTCTCCTGGTCATGGGTCTTCCTCATCCTCCAGAATGCCTTTCTCACATGGCGGATGTGGCGATAGCAGTCAGCTCTTTTTTTATTTAATTCCCCTTCTAGGATGAGGTCATGTTGCCTGAGTAAACAGAAGGAATACATGTCATACAAAGGTTCATTGGGCAAATGAACATCAATCATTCCATGTAAAAACTATCTGCAGAAATCACATGATGCACAGCAAAATTGTGGAGGGCAATGTGAATTTGCATCTGCCCAATATCCATCATCTCCACATTGATTATGGTTAAGATATCAAGGCCAAGCGAATGTTACACAATAGCAATGCCCCGTCCTAGGACATCTTTGAATGACCATGTCATCATGACAATGATATGAAAAATGCTGTTTTGTGATCATGTTATGGCCCACTCATCATGTTGCATTGCTCATCAATGTCCCTTCTGCATACTCCATTACCCCTGGATCCATTGGCATCTAGGAAGGTCATCTGAGCAAGGACTTGATGGCATGCCTCACAACATTATGGCCCTCATTACAACCCTGGCGGTAAATCCCACTGACCGCTGTGCCGACGGCCACCAAAATACCGTGACCGTGACAGTAGTCCGCTATGGGTATTATGACCCACACAGAGAATACCGCCACAATACAGACACCCACACAAGTCCGCCAGACCAAAGGTCAGTGATAAACTGGCGATAGCAAAACCCACACCATCACACCAACAGGAATACGCCCACAGTATCACAACCCACTTACAAAACTACACCAAAATGGACAATACAAAATACCCACACCTGACACACATACACACACCACACCCACACACTCACTCCACTATAAAACACACACCTACATTACCCACAACCCCTTACAACCGAAAAAAAGAGACCAAGCACAGAGAGACAATCAAAGAGCACACAATCACTCAGAGGCACAGAACACCATCACTCATACACCATCCATGCACATCACAATATACATCCCAACACATCACCCCACACATCACCTCACACAGATCACTCACACCACATCATGGCACCTCAACGACACCCCAGGTTTTCTGAGGAGGAGCTAAGGGTCATGGTGGAGGAAATCATCCGGGTAGAGCCACAGCTATTCAGATCACAGGTGCAGCAGACGTCCATTGCAAGGAAGATGGAGCTATGGTGGAGGATCGTGGATGGGGTCAATGTCGTGGGACAGCATCCAAGAACCAGGGATGACATCAGGAAGAGGTGGAATGACCTATGGGGGAAGGTGTGTTCCATGGTATCAAGACACCAGATAGCAGTACAGAGGACTGACGGTGGACCTCCACCCCCTCCCCCACAACAAACAACATGGGAGGAGCAAGTCTTGGCGCTCATGCATCCTGAGGGCCTCGCAGGAGTAGCAGTAGGACTGGACTCTGGTAAGTCAAATCTTAACTACTTTATCCTCCCACCCTACCTGCATTCTATCACATACCCCCACCCGTACTCTCACTCCCATCACTCCATCACCTCACATCCACCCCACCATCGCAACCCACACATCCCAATACCAAGCCCTGCATACCACAACAATGCATTGACACCCATAAGAGCCCTGCATGGACACCCATCACCAAAGCATGCCCAGTAGAGAGACTCACCCAGCCCACACAATCCGCAATCACACAAGGCCAAGGCAACAGGAAAAGCACAATTCTATGAGGGAAACAAACCCATTGCACAAGATGGCACACACAGATACAATAACAATGCATTTGCATCCCAAAAGGACCCCTACCAATGTCACCGGACAGGAGGTGCCAGCTACATCCAGTCCTTCCCCCCCAGAAGAGGCCCACAATGATGACAGCAGCTCTGCACGCCTGGATCACAATGACCAACCTGGCCCATATGGGACCTCTGGACAGTCGGTTCCCCTGCCACAGTCCCAACCCACCACAGAGCCTCCCCCCTCAGGAAACACCACCACAGCACCCACCCAGCAGGCCCATGCCACTGTCCCCAGGACACGTCAATCAGCAGTGTGTCCACCACTACAGGGACCCCAGGCAACCCCACTAACCCAGGACGATCAGGAACCTGGGGTCAGTGGCAGTGGGCACATGGTTCAGGGGACAGAGGCACAGGACAACAGGTAAGCTGGGAGGACTGTTGTGCGACATGGGGAGGACAGGCCCAGGGAACCGACCCTCCATGAGGCACTCTCAAAAATCATGGGAGCATACCACCATTCCCAGGAGACCATGGGCATGGTACTGGCCAAGTTTCAGGAGACCTAGCGGCTGCAGGAGGGACAGTACATGGGGATCAGGGATGACCTCACAAAAATCTACTCCATCCTGGTCACCATAGCAGGGGTGCTGGATGATATCGGCAAGACCATTAGGGAGGCAGTGGCACAACAAAGTGCCCCTGACACTAGCCAAACCGAGGAACAGCCTTCCATGTCCGCCGGCGCTAGTGGACAAGAGGCCCCGCCACAGGAACAACAGGCCACCAGCACCCCACCCCCTGCAGAAGGAGAACCACCCCGCAAACGGTCCCTGCGATCCAGGCAGAAGACAGAGAACATTGTCAAGACCACCACCAGGATATAAGACTTTCCTGGTTGTCACCCATCTGTCCCACTTTGTTACCCTGTCACTTTGAACTGCCATTGCCCCTCTTCCTATGCCCCTTGGACAATGCACCTGTGATGCCATGAGAGACTGGACTCTACCATGGACCTTCCTCCACCATCAACCCAGCCCCTTGAACATACCCCTATACTTAGGACCTAAATAAACACCCTTGAAACAAATATCAATATGGGGTCAGTCTGATGATTAACAAATGTATTAGTACAACATTAGCAAAGCATTGCAAGGTATATGTTCATTTACTCATACCAATGTATGACAGTTGTTGGGCAGCAGTACACATAGCAGAAGCCAGAATGGGTTACACAGATCTGAAAAAAGGAAACCCAAATGGAACAGTCAGTGTCCATAGACAGAGGGTAAGAGGCTGCCATGTACAATGTCCTAAAGTATACTGAAATGTGTAGAGGAGTTACAGTCTCTTAACTGTGTGTCACTGGAAGTACTGCAGGATAATGTTTGTTCTGTTGTCAACATCTTCTTACTCTGCCTCCTCTTCCTCACTGTCCACAGGCTCCATCGCTGCCACAAGACCATCACTGGGCTCATCCTCCAGCAGAAAAGGCACCTGGCGCCTAAATGCCAGGTTGCGCAACATACAGCATGCCACGATGATTTGATACACCTTCTTGGGTGAGTTGTACAGGGAGCCACCTGTCAGATGGAGGCACCGGAATCTGGCCTTCAGGAGGCTGAATGTCCTCTCAATAATCCTCCTAGTTCGCCCATGTGCCTCATTGTAATGTTCCTGTGCCCTTGTCCTGGGATTCCTCGCTGGGGTCAGTAGCCATGACAGGTTGGGGTAACCAGAGTCACCTGCAAATATCGAGGGACAATTGTGAGACACACACTAACCCTTAGAGACAACCCCATACCCAGACACCTACTCATACTGTGGGACCTTGGGCTTACCTATTAGCCACACCTGGTGCCTCTGGAGTTGGCCCATTACATAAGGGATGCTGCTATTTCGCAAGATATAGAGCCAGGATATTTGGCATTCACATGGGAGATATACTGGTCCACCAAACACACCATTTGCACATTCATCAAATTATAGCTTTTTCTATTCCTGTAGACCTGTTCTTTTCTGCAGGGGGACAAATGCCACATGTGTACCATCAATGGCACGAATGATGTTGGGGATATGTCCCAGGGCATAGAAGTCAGCTTTCACTGTGGCCAAATCCTCCACCTGGGGGAACACAATGTAGCTGCCCATATGTTTCAGCAGGGCAGACAACACCCCGCTCAACACATTTGAGAACATTGGCTGAGACATCCCTGATGCCATGGCCACTGTAGTTTGTAGGGAGCCACTTGCCAGGAAATGGAGCACTGACAGGACCTGCACTAGAGGGGGATACCTGCGGGCTGGCGGATAGCTGACATCAGGTCTGACTCCAATTGGGCACACAGTTCTTGGATTGTGGCACAATCAAGTCTGTATGTAATTATAATGTGTCTGTCCTCCATTGTCGACAGGTCCACCAGGTGTCTGTACACCGGAGGATGCTGCCATCTCATCATCTGCCTCAGCGGTTGTAGCCTATGGAGGAGAACGATGAGCAGATGGTCATTTACCACATAGATTGCACAACTGTATCTGAATTAATGTTACAGAAGCAGTGTGTGAAATCGAGATTCAGTATATGTGTCAATATGTGCTGTGACGCAGTTAGGTGCCATGCCATGTGCCCCCCTGAAATGGCAGGTGCATGACATGTGAGGATATGAGGTAACTGCGCTGGTGGTGTGCAGTGTCGTGGTAGGCAGTCGAAGACCACCACGCAACTCTGCATTGGTTAACATGGGGCCCTAGGGGTTCCAGGAGCCAATGGCGATGTATGCCGATGGTGACGGTATGCACAGCCGCTGACGTTAACGCCGTTTTCTTCCCATTCACTCACTTGATACCTGACCATGACAGGAGAGGACCTACACTGCAAGTGCTGCTGTGACCTGTGTCTGGAAGAGACAATGGTTCGAGTGTATGGGGAAAGGGCCCCTGCCTTCACTGCGGAGGAGTTGGAGCAACTGGTGGATGGGGTCCTCCCCCAGTACACACTACTTTATGGTCCTCCAGACAAACAGGTGAGTACACTGAGAGCATGATGCGTGGGCGATGACCGTTTGGAGTGGTGTGGATGTAAGCCACATTTTAGGGGGTGCTAAGGCATGACTGCTGCATGAGAAGTGGTCAGTGTATGTGCGTCAAGGCATGGTGGGAACTGGTGGGCAATGAGTATGACGGTCCGGACGGGTGAGTAATTACATTTTCCGCTGTCTTTACCCTCTAGGTCAGCGCCCACCAGAAGAAGGGTATTTGGCGTGCCATCGCCAAGGAGGTGCGGACCCTAAGGGTCTATCACAGGCAGAGCACCCACTGCCGCAGGAGATGAGAGGACCTGCGCCACTGGACCAATAAGACAGCGGAGACCCAGCTGGGGCTGGCCTCCCAACGTGGAAGGGGTGCCCATCGCACCATAACCCTCTTGATGTTTCGCATCCTGTGGCTTTGCACTCCCCAGGACCAAGCAGTGGGCATGGAGCCCCCTCGAGGAGCAGTGGCGTAGTATCATCTTCCGGCTGAGGTCCTCCCCCCTCCTCTTCCCTCTGAGGTGCCTGTGTTTTTTAGACCTGCTGCCCCTGCAGTGTTCTCTCCATTTTGAGGCAGGTGTCATGTGTGGGCTACACCCATGATTTTTGGGACCACTGGTCCATGGACATTCACAAGGGACAGTGCACGGCCTTCTCTACATAATGTATACATTTGTATTGCTATATCTCAATGTTCCAAAATATCACTGGTTAAACTCATTTCCTTTTGTCCTTGCGATCTTACAGGGGTTGACAGGGTGTATCTGTGATGTTGTTGGATGTGTTAGTGTGTTGTGGGTGATGGCGGGGGGTGGAGGTGTTGTGTGCCGTGTGTGTGTGTGTAACTCTCTTTTACTTCTCCCCTCCCCTGTGTGCTAAGGTGCAGTACTCACCGTCGTCGTCACCGCCGCCTTCTTTCTACTTCCTGGTGTATTAGTAGATTCCCCAACATGGGGAAGACCTGCAATTCGGGCTCCATGACGTTCTGGTTCTTCGTGGAGTGTCGGAAGGTGAGTGGTTCCCCTTCAGTGTACTGTTTCCGTCATGCTTTTGATGTCATTGGTACCGCCCCGGAAAAGGTGGCGGATTGGCCTCTCATTATAGGGTGGGTGGTACATTGTCTTCCGCCTATCAGTTGGCGGTGACCACCGCGATGTTTGTTGCTACCACCCTGGCGGTCGGAGTGTTAAAGTGGCTGTCTATGTTGGCGGTCTCCGCCGTGGTCTAATCCCATTTTTTTAACCGCCGGCCTGTTGGCGATGTTACCGCCGCTTTAACATCGACCGCCAGGGTTGTAATGAGGGCCTATGTGCCTGATATCGCAAGGACACATATCTGGACACATTGCTACATGGAAAATACATGTGCTAGGTATGTGTGAATGGAGTGTGGATAGCTCACACACATCACACAGAGATACATGGAACTACTCCCATAACCACTCATGTACACACATGGTGGGCCGTGTCATGATTCCTAGCATACTTCCAGAGTAACAGTATGTGTCCTACTATGCAGCCAATTGCCTGTACACATGGGTCCACAATGCATGTCACCTTGCCCTACATCTCACCTGCAAAGGGATCTTGGAACAGCAGTGGCTAATGCTGTTCATTGTATGAACTCATTTGCATTACAGCCTGTAGACTATCAGAGTGAGCACTATCTGAAGGTGATTTTGGTATTGGCATGTCATATGACACTGTTTTACAGACATCCCTCTAGTCTAACCCACATTTCCTGATCTTTGAAGATGACAGGGGATAGCAGTGCCATCATACACAGCATAGAGTACGGGGCATGACGCCACAGGTGTGGGCAAATCAATTGCAAATCCAAGTGTGGTATGTTGACTACTGTTCTGCTAATCTTAGGGGCCCCATTCACTCAGTCCTCAGTCCTGGTAGTACATGATTTACTGTGATGTTCCTGTGGCACAAACAGCAGGAATATGTTATGTGAACCACACATTGTCACCCTTCAAATATGTGTAGGACCCTGTACTTCTCACACATGTTCTTACTGTCATCACTGTGTTTCTAGTCATACACCATGTGCGGGCCAGCCAGACACATCAGACATAGACTGCACCATGAGTAACAACTGTGCATCTGTGCATATGAAAAGATTTACTCAGGTATACAGTGCCCTGCCATGTTCAGTTATTATTCTATTTCCACATATTTTCACAGATACTGACATTGTGGTCTTTGCTCGTTGGTCATACCAGCATATTTGTGGGCCCTCAGTTAAAGGAACCGGAACAACCTTGACATTAGTCAGATGCAAAGGCACATCCTGGACCCAACCTCCACCTTACTATCCATACACAAGAATAGCCTCTGGATTTTCACTTTGCATACACACACTTTGTACATGACATTGCACACTGCATACAACATCACACACAATCCTTGCACTAGCCATTACACATGAAGGATGACACTCTCTGGTAGCGTCTGGGTCACAGAAGCTTTTCACCTCTCCTGTCATGTACAGTTTGTGTCCACCTGCAAGACATAACATGAAACAAAGCACTGTAAATGTTGAACAATGAACACTGTGGTCAAATATGGCACATTACACATGATTTGCAAATGGCCATTATAGCTTTCTGTTAATGACGACTCCAGTAGGCCACTGAGCATGTCTCAATGTCATACATAGGTAGACCAGGCTGATATGTACAGATATGCGATGGAACTGTACATACATGTCTACGGTACATAGTGTAAGACTTTCAAATGACTAATTACCCCAAGTTTTCTCAAGGCTAGCTGAGTGTAGTGGCAATCTGCACCTACATAACTCACAGAACAGACTCAGCCATGACTAGCAATAATCCTGCCTCACTCTTTTCATCACGGGTACATGACTATGCAGCATACAACAGTAGTTAGACAAGCTTGTTCCCTCCTTTAGCAGACATCATCAGATGTCATTGCTGCATGCTCAAAGACAACAAATATAGGTTTTCTACATCCCCAAAACATTACATTATCATGCCAAGTACAAACATGTGTGTGATATAATCAGGTGTCTGACATTTAACATGTCATGACTATGTCACACAGATCATACCTCATCTAAGTGAGGCATGATCCACTGAAGTGGATCTCCAGTGCTAGGGGACACCTCCCAGGGAGACAAATGTTGACATATGCCTTGGCAGCAGGGCAAATATAGGAATTGTATATGTTTCCTCAGCCTGTCCACATCACTTCTGGTGACATGTGCACCATGGTGCTAACAGGAAGGTATCCAACAGGTATGCTAAGGACACCGCTCAGTGTGGGTCCATGACAGCCCAGAATTTGGAATCCTTTGTGTTATGTCTATTAAATAACTATTTTGGGGTATGATGGCATTTGTTCCCTGACATATGTGAAATACTGACACTACAGGACACATTTACAAGCCCAAGTGTCACCCTGTACCACAATAGCAACATTTCTGTTACATTTCTGCGGTATAGTGTGCCAGGACATTATCCCAAGGCTGGTAATTCATTAGATTAAAATGGCACCTCAGGGGTAGAGTTACAATGGCCGAATCAAAAAGGAATACATGATTACGCCACATTTTTCCTCTTCCTATGTGTGCTGCTTTCTACAGCACACATAGATGAAGAAAAACACCATTGGTGATTGTGTTTGGGCAGGAAATTGTTGCTGCCTGCACATGAACACTCGTCCCTGTCAGCCATGTACCCTTGCACCATGAAGCAAGGGTGCCTGCATTGGTGTTCATCAGCAAATTGTGCCAAGCACAGGGGACAAGGACAGAAATGTGCCATATGTCATAGTTATGGCTCATACTATACTTGTTGAGGACGCATGTTGGCACAGCAACACGACTTGCAACCCTGCCTTGTGTCCCAGCTTAGAAAAGGAGGCCCTATGCCCAGCAGACATCTAACTACAAGTGCAATTCAAGGAATCAGCCACAAAGAATATTACTTACCAATAGTTCCTCCGACCTCGATTCCAAAGCAGTCAAGGAAGTCATGTTCCCTGCTTATGAGGTCTGCCAGTCGATGTTTCAGTTGGTGGGTTGTCCTCTCCATCTCGAAGATCCACTGCATGTGGATCTTCCCCCTCTGCAGCTTCCTAGCCTCCGTCCTGTAGCCTAGGGTCACACACACACCCATGGACACCATAATTGGTAGGTAGTGGGTGACCAGGCATATAAAGCCCCCAACTCCTCTGCACTCATATCACAGGCTCTTCCTTCCCCAACATGTCCCAACCCAAACCCACAATTAACTGAATAAAAAAAGAAAACTGCAAACTACCCCAACAGACTAATCTACCTAAGGACAAACACCCAACAATACACAGAAACTTACAACACAAAATAAAAATACAAAGGACAAAACAGATGTCAGGAACACAACAGAGACAGCAGACAGCACAGCAGACTCAATAGACAGCACTCCCGACTCCACCAACAGCACCACACAATGTCTCCCAAGCACAGACACAAAGACTGAAACTGTAAGACTAAGTAAAAGTAGTTTTACAGTTCCTGGTTTGCAGAATGGCTGATTTATTGCATCACTTCTTGTGCTGATGCAGCACATTTTGAGACAATGTGTTGTTTTTTTGACTCTACATACCAATGCATGGATTTTATATGATGCATGACAAGCACTGTGAGGAAGTTCGGACGGGTCGCATGGGATGCGTCATTTTTGTCATACACAATGGGTTACAAAAACGCATTGGGGCAATGCGTCGATTTTTTTGACACAATGACTGAAATATGTGTATATATGTATGGTGTCAAGTGGAAATCATTGTTAAAATTATATGGATTGCTGTAATGCCTGTGAATAGTTCTGTATTACACACTGCTCTCTTTCCATGTGTTCAATGTATACTTTGTGAGTGTTTGGCACATGATTATGACTCTGTGGATTTTACATACGGGTGTGATTGTGAGTACTCCTCACACACAGCTGTAGTTTATATCCTTTGTCAGGTGCATAGTGAATAGGTGTGGATTGGGAGAATGGTAATTACAGCTAATGATCCCACCTACATTTACAAGTCATTCTGTGTTCTGATGTACTCAGACATATTGGCATCAGTATGTGACGTGCTTGCCATTGATTGACACCCATGCAAAAAGATCACAGTTTTTCAGACCCTGTGCTACACTTAGAGGTGTACTGTTGTCTGTAATGCACATACTATTTGTCATACATGTGCAAAAGATGTAGAGGTTGTGAGGTATGACACATGTCTCACACTGATCCACTGTTGCAATTTATGCCTACTATTTACATACTTTGCCACATAGGCCCTCATTATGAACACGGTGGTCGAAACCGCTGTGTTCATGCTGTCGGTCAAACTACTGACCGCGAGCGCCCCTGGACCCCCGCCAGCCGTATTAGGAACATTCCTCTGGGCCGGCGGGCTGAAACTTTGTTTCCGCCCGCCGGCTCAGAGGAGTGCCTGGCCGGGACATTGACAGCAGCTCCACATGGAGCCGCCGCCATTGCCTCTGGGCAGTGACGTGCGCAATGGGGCACTGCACAGGAGCCCCTGCACTGCACATGCCAAGTGCATGGGCAGTGCAGGGGCACCCCCTCCGCCAGCCTTTCCCTGGCGGAAGGCTGGAGGATTAGGGATCATTATCTGATCTGAGGGGCAGCACCACTGCCCTGTCGGATAATGATTCCAACCACCGACAGACTGCCTGACGGACGCAGCTTGGAGGTGAGTGAGGGCTGCCGATGGTGGCCCTCATGGTGTTGTTTATGTGGCGGTACAGCGGACACCGCCAACAGACAGGTGGGAGACAAAGTACCGCCCACTGTATTACAAGAGGCCTATCCTCCACCTTTTCTGGGGCGGAACCAACGCGATCCAAAGCACGGCGGAAACAGTACACAGAAGGGAAAACACTCACCGCTGAACACCCAACGAGGAACCAGGACTCCATTGAGCCCGAACTTCAAGTGTTACCCATGTTGGTTTACCTACTCTTCTACCAGGAGTACGAACGGCGGCGGCAGCGACCACGGTGAGTACTGCACCTACAACACAGGGGAGGGGGGAGGAAAGAGAGTGATATACACAGGCAACATGCAACACCCCCACCCTCACCATCACACACAACAACATACACACAAATACATTCAGCAACATTACATATACACCCCCCCACCCCCTGGAAGAACGCAAGGACAAAAGGAAATGATTGTAACAATTGTAATTAAGAAAAATCCATTAGTCAAAAGTCAAAATTCAGTATATACAAATATGTACACCAACTACACAAGTCCAGACAGTGTACTAATCATTGTCCGTGGACCACTTGGCCCAAAATGCATGGGCGAGACCCACACATGATACCTGACTGGAAATGGAGAGAACACTGCTGGGGCATTGGATCGAAAATAAACAGGCACCTCAGGGGGAAGGGGGGGGCAACTCAGCCTGATGAACGCACGATGCCACTGCTGCACTAGGGGGCTCCATGCCCATTGATGTATCCTGGGGAGTGCAAAGCCACAGTCTCTCAAGTCTCTCAAGTGGGTGGGTTGCCCACGGCTTTATCCTGGGGAGTGCAAAGCCACAGTCTCTCAAGTCTCTCCAATGGGTGGGTTGCCCACTGCTTTATCCTGGGGAGTGCAAAGCCACAGTCTCTCAAGTCTCTCCAGTGGGTGGTTTGCCCACTGCTTTATCCTGTGGAGTGCAAAGCCACAGTCTCTCAAGTCTCTCCAGTGGGTGGTTTGCCCACTGCTTTATCCTGGGGAGTGCAAAGCCACAGTATCTCAGGTCTCTTAAGTGGGTGGATTGCCCACTGCTTTATCCTGGGGAGTGCAAAGCCACAGTCTCTCAAGTGGATGCCTTTCTCCACTGGTTCTGGAGGGGGCCTTGTGCCCAGAGTGCTTCATCCTACCAAGGACTGAGGTAGTGGATGCCTTTCTTCACTGGTTCAGGAGGGGGCTTTGTGCCCAGAGTGCTTCATCCTGCCAAGGACTGAGGTAGTGGATGTGATACTCCACTGGTTCTGGAGGGGGGTTTGTGCCCAGAGTGCTTCATCCTGCCAAGGACTGAGGTAGTGGATGCCTTTCTCCACTGGTTCTGGAGGGGGCTTTGTGCCCAGAGTGCTTCATCCTGCCAAGGACTGAGGTAGTGGATGTGATACTCCACTGGTTCTGGAGGGGGCTTTGTGCCCAGAGTGCTTCATCCTGCCAAGGACTGAGGTAGTGAACATCTTTCTCCGCTGGTTCTGGAGGGAGCTTTGTGCCCAGAGTGCTTCATCTTGCCAAGGACTGAGGTAGTGGATGCCTTTCTCCACTGGTTCTGGAGGGGGCTTTGTGCCCGGACTGCTTCATCCTGCCAAGGACTGAGGTAGTGGATGCCTTTCTCCACTTGTTCTGGAGGGGGATTGTGCCCGGAGTGCTTCATCCTGCCAAGGACTGAGGTAGTGGATGTGATACTCCACTGGTTCTGGAGGTGGGTTTGTGCCCAGAGTGCTCGATGTGCAGAGTGGCTGGTACAATTCCCTCACCTGGGTGTGCATGCCATGAGATTTGCGAGGTTCTGGTAGTATGATAAGCAATGGAGGCAGCGACATACCCCACACTGCTGCGGCTGCGCCTTCCACCTGCAGGTGCAAACAGTGATGGAAGAAGTGCCTCATGGGTGCTTGCCCAGGGTCCAGGAACTCTCCTCCAGCCTCAGACGACTGACCACTGGGGATGGTAGCCATGTCAGCGGTGGTGCCTGTGTCTGAGGACGCCGCGGGGCCGGTGGCAGTGCTTGCAACGGTGTCTGTTGCGGCGGTGCTGGCAGCGGTGCAGGCTCAGCACCTGCTGAGGGACACAGCAGGACGTCTCCTGCAGCCTCGGACGGCTGCCCACTTGGGAAGAGGCTGGGGACTGTCGCTGAGACTGTAGATGTGCTGGGGGCGGGGCAGGTGGCGGTGCTTGCGGTGGTGTCTGTTGCGGCGGTGTCTGTTGCGGCGGTGCTGGCGGCGGTGCATGGGTCAGCACCTGCTGAGGGACACAGCAGGATGACTCCTACAGCCTCGGGTGGCTGCCCACTGGGGAAGAGGCTGGGGACTGTCGTTGACGCTGTAGACGTGCCAGGGGCGGTGCAGGTGGCGGTTGTGGTGGCGGGGCAGCTAACAGTGTTCGCCGACATACAGGTTGGTGTGGTCGTGGACAGAAAGTGTGACACTGGTCCCTCAGTCGGTGCCACCATGCCCTCTCCTGACCTGCTCTTCAGCTTTTGGCCCTTCTCCAGCTTTTATGGTGCCGCAGTTGTCTTGCCACTATCCCCTTTGTTTTTTGCTGAGCCCTTGGTGGCTGGTACTTTCGGCTTTTCCCTCAAGGATCTGGGCATCATTTTCACCTTGGCAGGTGACGGAATGTCTTTGCCCTCTCTACGTGGCACAATGGCAGCCCTGATGGGTGGCACACTCAAGCACCCCGCAGTTGCTGGCACCACTGTGCCTGGAGATTTGGTGGCTGAGGTACTGGGCTGGGACCTGGAAAGCCTGGTCCTAGGAGAAGGACTGGGGGGGGAAGGGGAAGGGAAGAGGTCAAGGTTTGCCAGGAAAAGTTTTTTAGACATACTGGGATGGGAAGATGGGGGGGGTTTGGAGTGGAGGTAGAGGTAGTGGTGTAGGAGGTGTACGTCTGCTGAATTTGGGTGAAGGTGCATGGGCCGGAGGCTGTTGTGAGGTGGATGGCTGTTGGATGAGTGTGTGATTGCTTTTGTGTACTTTGGGAGGAGGGCTCACTGACACACTGGGAGAGGACACTGGGGATGTGTGAATGGTAGTGGGGGTGGTGAGTGCACGTGAGCGGTGTGTGGTGATGGGCGTGCTGGTGATGGAGTTAGTGGATGAGGATGTAGTGCATGCAGGTGTGAGTGGAGACGAGACAGGGAGGGAGGAGGAGGACGTGGAGGAGGAGGACACAGTGGAGGCAGTGGATGTTGCTGTGTCTGCATGGGGATGGTGCTTGTGTGAGTGCCTGTGGGATGTGTGGTGCTTATGTTTGCCTGAGCCACTCTTGTGAGTTGATGAGTGTGCATGCTGGTCTGATGGTGTGCTTGGGCTAGACAGAGGTACAGGGGATTGGGTCTGGTTGGAGGAAGGGGGAGGCTGGACACAGGGACAATGGCTGCCAGCAGTGCTGAGGCCAGAGCCTGAAATGCTCTCTGTTGGGCTGCCTGGCCTAAATGAATGCCCTCCAGGTATGCATTTGTTTGTTGCAAATGCCTCTCAACACCCTGGGTGGCATTCACAATGGTAGATTGTCCAACAGTGACGGATCTCAAGAGGTCAATAGCTTCCTCACTGAGGGCAGCAGGGCTGACTGGGGCAGCGCCTGAGGAGCCTGGGGCAAAGGAGATGCCAACCCTCCTGGGTGAGCTGGCACGGGACACACGCTGAGGGGCTGCTGGGATGGCGGTGCTGGTAGGGGGGGTGGCAGCTGTACCTGCTGATGTGGTGGGTGCAGAGGTGCCCACCACAGCAAGGGAGCTCCCATCAGAGAATGAGTCGCTGTCACTGCTGTCTGCTCCTGTCCCTGCTGTGGAGCTCCCCTCACCCTCCGTCCCACTGATGGCTTCAGACTCCGTTGTTTCGCCCTCCAGGGCCAAGTGGGTTGCAGCTCCCTCCTGCTCCGGTGCCAATTATCCTCCGCCTGATGATGCTATTGCACACAGGAACAGGGAGACCACAAAAAGGGGGGGGGGGAGACAGAAGAAAGACATGTTCAGTGCATGCAACACCACTACCTTTGGCGGACACAACACACAGGGAGCAGCCCTCTGCACTACGTCATGCACTGACAGTTCCTAAAAATTTCAGCTGACCATGGGGTACGAGGCCTAAGACCAATTGCTTCACACTTGGAAGTCACAGGAGCCTGACTAGCTGTTGATGGCTATTACCACTGGTGGGTTTCGGGTGCCATATGGCCTGCCTCAGAAGGGACCTTGCCTACCAAGTTTGCCCTGGCCTAGGGGAACCCACGGCCCACCTCCCCATCCAGACACCTCGTAATGCATGCAGAGTCAGCTGAATGAGAGTGTACTCACCCCCTTGTGGCTGCTGTGATGCCCTCAAGCGCCCATCCAACTCCGGATACTCCACTGCCAGGATCTGGAACATCAGGGGGTCATGGTGCTACAGGCACCCATCCCACGTTGGGATTCTATCCCCAGCTGGGCCTCTGCCATCTTCTTGCTCTAGCAGTGCATGTCCTCCCATCTTTTACCGCAGTGGGTGCTCCGTCTGTGGTAGATCCCCCGGGTCCGAATGTCCTTGGCGATGGAATGCCAAATACCCTTCTTCTGCTGGGTGCTGACCTAGAGGAATGGTACAGGGGGAAAGGAAATTACTTACCCGTCCGGACCGTCATACTCATTGCCCCCCAGTTCCCACCCTTGCCCTGACGCACATACACTCCCCATCCGCACATGCAGGCCTCAGCCCCCACTATGTACCTTCCATCCACACCACTCCAAATAGGCATTGCCCATGCAGAATGCTCACAGTGTACTCACCTGTTTGTCTGGAGGACCGCAAAGTTGCGTGTACTGGGGCGGACCCCATCCACTAGTTTCTCCAACTCCTCCGAAGTGAAGGCAGGGGCCCTTTCCCCAGACACATGAGCCATTGTCGCTTCCAGACTGAGGTCACAGCAGCACTTGCAGTGTAGGTCCTCTCCTGTTGAAGGTCAGGTATCAAGTGAGTAAACAGACAGAAAATGGCGGTCACGTCTGCGGTGGTGCCTCCCATTAGCGCTGGCATACATCGTCATTAGCTCCTGGCACCCATGGGCCCAATGTTAACCAATGCAGAATTGCGCTGCGGTCTTCGACCACCCACCGCGATGGTGTAGAACGCCAGCGCAATTACCTCATATCCCCTTGTCCCACCTTACACGTCAGGCAGGCGCCATTTCAGGAAGCCACATGGGAAGGATGTTAACTGTGTCACACCTATCTAGGCCGGGAATATGGACGGATACCGACACATTGCGGATTAATAACGTTTCTGCAAATAACACATTGTGATACCTCAGTGTTGGATGACTCTCTGCTCGCTGTTCTCCATAGGGCACGTCCGCTGGGGCAGGTGATGAGATGGCGGCATGCTCCGGTGTACAGACCCCTGGTGGACCTGTCGACAATGGAAGAGAGACACATCCTAGTCACCTACAGACTTGATTGTGCAACAATCCAGGAACTGTGTGCCCAGTTGGAGCTGGACCTGATGTCAGCTACCTGTCATCCCACAGGAATCCCCCCTCTAGTGCAGGTCCTGTCTGTACTCCATTTCCTGGCCGGTGAGTCTTTTCAAACAACAGTGGCCATGGCATCAGGGATGTCCCAGCCAATGTTCTCTAACGTGTTGTCCAGAGTGTTGTCTGCCCTGCTGAAACACATGCGCAGCTACATCGTGTTCCCTTAGGTGGAGGATTTGCCCACAGTGAATGGTGGCTTTTATGCCCTGGGACATATTCCCCACATCATTGGTGCCATTGATGGTACACATGTGGCATTTGTCTGCCCCGCAGGAATGAACAGGTGTACAGAAACCGGAAGAACAACCATTCTATGAATGTGCAGAAGGTGTGTTTGGCAGACGAGTACATCTCCCATGTCAATGCCAAGTATCCTGGCTCAGTCCATGAGGCTTACATTTTGAGGAAGAGCAGCATGCCTTATGTGATGGGGCAACTCCAGAGGCACTGTGTGTGGCTAATAGGTAAGCCTAAATTCCCTACACAGTTTAATTTGCTGTCTGGGTATGGGGCTGTCCCTATGGGTTTGTGTGTGTCTAACAATTGTCCCTCGACATTTGCAGGTGACTCTGGTTACCCCAACCTGTCATGGCTACTGACCCCAGTGAGGAATCCCAGGACAAGGGCAGAGGAATGCTAAAATGAGGCATATGGGTGAACTAGGAGGGGGATCGAACACAACATCGGCCTACTGAAGGCCAGATTCCAGTGCCTCCATCTGACAGATGGCTCCCTATACTACCCACCGAAGAAGGTGTGCCAGATAATCGTGGCCTGCTGTATGCTGCACAACCTGGCTTTGCGACTCCAGGTGCCTTTTCTGCAGGAGGATGGGCCAGATGGTGGTCTTGTGGCAGCTGAGGAGCCTGTGGACAGTGAAGAAGAGGAGGCAGAAGAAGAGGATATCGACAACCGAAACAACATCATCATGCAATACTTCCAGTGAGACACAGGTAAGAAGATGCCACTGATTCCCACATCTCATTCTATTGTTGGAACTAGCATAAGTCTGTCATTTTCATTTAGTGTATGGACCCTGACTTGTCACCTTGAATTTCCATTTCACAGATCTGGGTCCCACTTTGTGCCCTCTGCTATGTTTACTGCTGGCCTACAGTTGTGTTACATTGGTATGTGAACAAGTAAATTGACATTGCTATATTCCATAGTTATTGCAATTACACATTTGTGAAAGCACAGACTGACTCCAGATTATTTTGCGATTCAAGTGTGTTTATTCCTGTGCTAATAAGTGGAGGGGGTTGTAAAATGGGCTGGGGGATGGTGGAGGAATGTCCATGGCACAGTCCAGTCTATTTGTTTCAGAGGTGCATTGTCCAAAGGGGCATAGGAAGTGGAGCAATGGCAGTTTAAGGATGGACAGGGTGACATAGTGGGACAGAAGGGTGACATTCAGGGGGGTCTCATTTCCTGGCGGGGGTCTTGGCAATGTTCTCTGTCTTGTTCCTGGATCTCAGGGACCGTTTGCGGGGTGGTTCTCCATCTACGGGGGGGTGCTGGTGTCCTGTTGTTCCTGTGGCGGTGCCTCCTGTCCACTAGTGCTGGCAGAAGTGGAGGGCTGTTCCTCGTCCAGGCTAGTGTCAGGGGCACGTTGTTGCACCACTGTGTCCCTCCTGGTGTTGAGAGGTCTGCCAACACCCCTGCAATGGTGACCAGGGTGGTGTTAATGGACTTCAAGTCCTCCCTGATCCCAAGGTAGTGTTCCTCCTGCAGCCGCTGGGTCTCCTGAAACTTGGCCAGTACCCTTGCCATCGTCTCCTGGGAATGATGGTAAGCTCCCATGATGTTGGAGAGTGCCTCGTGGCCCGTGTACCCAAGACTTGCTCTTCCCATGTTGTTAGTTGTGCAGGAGGAGGTGGGGGTCCACCACCAGTCCTCTGTACAGCAATCTGGTGTCTGGAGACCATGGAACGCACCTTCCCCCGTAGGTCGTTCCACCTCTTTTCTGATGTCATCCCATGTTCTTGGATGCTGTCCTACTGCGTTGACCCTGTAGACAATTCTGAGCCATAGCTCCATCTTCTTAGCAATGGATGTCTGCTGCATCTGTGATCCAAATAGCTGTGGCTCTACCCAGACGATTTCCTCGACCATGACCCTGAGCGCCTCCTCAGAAAACCTGGGGTGTCGTTGAGGTGCCATGATGTGGTGTGGGTGACGTGTCTGTTGTGATGTGTGAGGGGGTGTGTTGATGTGTGTTGTTTGAGGTGTGTGGATGTTGTGTAAGTGATGGTGTTGTGTGTCTGTGGATGCTGGTGTTGTTTCAGGCAGTTTGTCTCTCTCTGGCCTGCTTTCAAATTTCTGTGGGTGTGTGCTTTATGTTGGATTGGTGTGTGGTATGGTGTGTGTATGTGTATCAGGTGTGTGTTTTTCGAATTGTCCAATGTGGTTGTGTTTTGTATATCTGTGTGTATTTTGAGCACGGCGGTGTGTACCGCCAATGGATTACCTCAGTTGAAAGACCGCCGCGTTGAATTGTGGGTTGTGATAGTGTGGGCGTAATCTTGTTGTCGTGACGGTGTCAGTTTTGTTATCGCCAGTTTATCACTGACCTTTGGTGTGGTAGACTTGTGTGGGTGTCTGTATTGTGGCGGATTCCACGCTGTGGGTCGTAATACCTGTAGCGGAATTCCGTTGCCCCAGCGATATGTTGTCGGTCTTCTGCACGGCGGTAAGCGGGATTTACCACCAGGGTTGTAATGAGGGCCATAATGTGGATGTGAATTCTTTTTTGTAGGTTCAGACTAGGTTGTTGGTGACATGCAAGACATGGCTGAGACAGACACATGTATAAGTGCATGCTCATCCCCAGATGTTGGTGTTGCCATGTATTACATTGGTCCATGTCTTTGATTGTTCTACATTGTCCATGACAATTGACGTGATGCCACACAGTAAGCACTCACACAATCCGTCTGAGTGACATGATGTTACAACTGACATTTCCCAGTTCATGGTTGCATGTCACAGTGAGGGAACATTGTGTACATGTGTGATGGCATTGTGCCCAACTTGTGCACACAACACATGGGTCCTGCCAATTTGTTGGTGGTCATCTGCAGTCCAGCTATATGACTTCCTGCACTGTGCTACATCTCTAAGAAGGGGAACTGGTATACAATACTCGGGCCTCCTGCAGATTTGGGGTCAATACAACTTGACTTACACAAAAGTTGGCTAGCAAGTACACATTCACACTTGCA
Source organism: Pleurodeles waltl (assembly GCF_031143425.1). Classification (NCBI taxonomy): domain Eukaryota; kingdom Metazoa; phylum Chordata; class Amphibia; order Caudata; family Salamandridae; genus Pleurodeles; species Pleurodeles waltl. The sequence goes on from NC_090444.1 coordinate 672,148,362, forward strand.
TCAGGGGTTGTTGGTGGTCTCCTTTGCTTTCAGGATTACATTTGTGTATGTGGGTGCAACTTCCAACCAAGGCTACTGCCTCAGAAGTATGGTAAGTGATGTCTGTGTGCAGCATTACACTTCACACATATGAGATGGGAGTTATTGTACATACCATTATACATTTGTACAGTTATATGTCACCTGCCCATGAGCTGAGTTTTGTCTTCTGACACCTAGGGCCTCATTTACGGGGCTCATGGCACCGAGCGGCACAGCAAGTGCCTTGCTGTCCTGCCATGCACTCAGTACTTAATTGAGCCAGTGGTTGCCAGAGGGGGGCACCAACACTCATTTTGTAGGGCTGGCACTTATTTTTCTACATCAGACAATTACTGTGAGCAACAGACACATATGGGAAAGACAGAGAAAAGAAAGACGGAAAAGCGTCACTAAGGGAGAAAGCAGAAAGCTGCAAGAGTGAGCTGAAGGGTCAGAGAGTGGCCAGAAAAGGATTAAAGAGACCTGAGATGGCTTTATTATTACTCTGCCTCAGTATTCTGTGCTTGCATATTTAAATGCAGCAGCCACGAGTTTCATAGGAGATATTTGGGCGCTGGCACACTTTTGTTTACAAATTAACCCCTGCATGCACTACTAGGAAAGGGCAGAAATGCACCATATCACCAAGATATGGTGCCTTTCTTTTCCCTCCTCCTTCAGTGGTGCACAAAATGCTGTCATGCACCAACACAGGCAGTCTTGCACCATGGTGCCTGGGTGCCTGCATTGTGGTGCCTGCATTGTGAGCAAGATTGTTTTTGTGCAGGAAAGGACACCGCATTGTAAACCTGGGAATGCATCAGATACCTTTGGCTACAATGGGTGTTGCATGGGTACACTCCAAGCAACACCCATCGTGTTATACGTGAAAGGTGTCCATATTCACAAGGCCATGAAAGGACACACAAGGAAGCTTTGCATGGCCTTGTGAAAATGGACTGGCACACTGTGCCACCGGAGCATGAGTAAAATGTCGCCACAGTGTCACATTGTGCCAGGAGGGCCTTGTACATGAGGCCCCTAGTCCCTGATGTGTGAGCCATGACAAATCTGATGGCCCGGTTTGTTGTATGTGTCACCTGTGTACAATATACACCTCCCTTGCACATGTTGGGCAGATTTCCTTACTACAATGCATGGCTGTGTGTCTCTACATCGTGCAACATGTGCAAAACTGGGTTGAGATGTGTTCACCTGTATGTCAGGGTGTTTTGCATTACACACGTGTACTGGAGCATGGTGCATATATGTGTCAGAGTCCTCATCCTGCAGTCTCAAGCTATGCAAGCAGACAATTATCTGTGTATTTTGTCCCCCATATCTATTTGTTATTGTGTCAGTTATGTACTTGCTGTTTGCTTACCAACAAGCAAGCCATTTCCATACTGTCCATTCTGGAATCTCTGGTTATTGATGGACTGCCAGAAGATGTAGGCATCATGTACATTGCCCTGATAATTGGCCACCTCATTATGGATCAAACCACGATGGTCAACGATGGCCTGTACATTCATTGAGTGGGTATGTTTCCGATTCCTGTATTCCTGTTGCGGAACAAGAAACAAATTGTACATGTGTGCAGTCCATGGCACCCAGAACATATGGAAATCCAGCAATGCCGTAGAATCCTTGTTTTATTGTCTGCTGTAGTTGCTTAGTGTTAGGGAAGAGGATGTGGTGGGGTGTGAGGTGGATGATGGCATCCAGGACAGAAGAGAGGAATGCTGAGAAGGATGGCTGAAACCCTTCTCCCACTCGTGCTGCTTTGGGCTTGAAACTAACCTGACGCAAGCATATGTAGCATGGCCGGGAGCTTGGTTAGTGTTGGTATGTTGGTGACCCTGCTGAACATAGCCAGCAGTCTGGATGAAAGGTGGAGCAGTTGAATGATGGACTTCCTGGTAGAAGATGATGACATCTCCCTCCCTGAGCGGTAGATGAGCTACTTTCTCCTGTGCTGCCTCTGTGGGGTTTGTGGTGGTGATTGTGGTGGTGTTGGTGGATGTGATGGTGGGGGTTGCAGTGGTGTTCTTGGTGCCCCAAGCTGTAATTGGAATAAATCCATGTTGTTTTCTAAGTTGCCAGGATGTTTTGTGTGTGTTCTCCATGTGTACATGAACCAAAGAGTTACTTTAATGCCTGGTCTAGCATCACTTTGTAAATATGGAGTTGTGTTTGTCCTGCGTCAAAACAAATGACACAGCTGCAGCGCAACCCCTTGTAAATAAGCCCCTATGTTGTTTCGTAAGTTTTCATAAACAAATACTTGAACTATGAGGGTTCATTAAGTGAATAGTCTTGTTCAGATACTTGAATAATTCCCACAGAACAGTAATTCTTTCCCTAGATGGTACCTTGGTTCCATTACTGGGCATAAAGGGTGTTTTTGTTTACATTTTTCTGTTTAAGTGCAGCTACTAGGTCTGCAAGTACTACTTTATAGTGGTCTGTTTCTTGGTACAAGTGGAATTGCCAAGGAAGCTCTATCCTATATTGGAAAGTATATTTTTAGAGTGATAGGGGACATCTCTGTTGGGGCATAACACCACCACAGTTCAAAATATCTCAAAAACTGATCTTGATTCTGTTGAGAAGCTTAAAAAGATAGTGGTACAGACTGAACTTCATAGAAAGCTTCTCACAGAATAATTCAAAACAGACATTATCCTGCTAGAGCTACAAGAATGTATCTATAATTTTTGTGCACAATGAGAAATTAAAAAATAATTTTAGATACACCTCATTCAATTGTTCCGGGTACTGGATGGTGCTAGGTATCAATGAACTGGAGGAAGTGATGGTGCTAGTTATCAACTCAGCACAGGAGGAAGTGAATGAGATTAAGAAACAATTGATGAATTAGAAGATACACTTTGCAATGGTAATATCCAACAGATTGCAAAAGCTGCTCTTAACAACCTGCAAATGGGTATTGATGAGTTTCACTCAATCAATTTGGGGAAGGCAATTAAAAAGATTCACAAAAATAAAATAAAGTAAAATAAATACAACAAAATTAAAAGAGAACAGCCATATCCATACTTGAGAGTGATTACTACAACCAACCAAACAACTACATATCTAGATCACACTCATACAAATATATGAAGGACCGTAAACTAAGTTAGTTCAGACAACCAGAAGGAATGATGGACCAGTACCTCTGGTCCATCTCACCCACTTCCACCAATTTGAGTTCAGGAGTTCATTCACCATGACTGACCCCTATACAAAGGTAGATTTTCTGTTATTCGTAGCTTCACAATAATATCACCCATCACTAATTAATTGTCTGCTGATTTTGTTTCATGTTGAGCCATGTAGATATGTCAGACCATGTGAACCATACGATGATGATCTAAGGTACTTGTTCAAAAGGGATATGTTGCATGTACACAGTTTCCAGCTCAGGATTACAACCATCCCACACAAACACATACATACAAGTGTCTGGTCAAACTGAAAATTATTACAGTGTTCGACACATAGGCTGTCAATATGTCTGAACTATTGGAAACTTAAATGATTGTGTCATACTGAGTAAATGAACATTGTTCTGTAGAATAGGCAAACATTGAAGTCGCTGATATCATTTGCTTGAGCCTTATCACCTGCCACACCGAAGTAATCCAACCTCACATTATCCAAGATTCAGCCAGATGGAAGTACAGCAGTTCCTGATCACAGGGCCATTATAATCAGATGCTCATGCATTAAGTGGTATGACATAAACATATGTCAGTGTTTGACACAGGCACTCTGGCCTACAATGATGAAACACATCTACAGTACATACAGGTCATACAAAAAGAGTATTTAGCCAATGTGAATTGAAAATGACTTGGTAGTAAGCTTGGACTACATATTTTATGAACACATGATGACACACAAGATGCATCAGGCCGACCACAGGACACAAAACAAGTCTAAAGGGCATTTTTGAACTTCCATCCAAACACTGTGAAAGCTATCTTGGCACAGGTCTCATACACCCAAACTATGTCACTTACATTACTTGGGACAATCCATGTCCACGTCATATGTTGGAACAGCATCACATGTCACCACATTCAAATGCTCACATGAAGATGTCATGGAGAAAGTACCTGTACAAATAACAAAACAAGTAGTATAGGCTTGAAACCATACAAATGACACAAGTCACATAGCAAGCATCTGGAAAAGAAAGTACATTGCTAGAATTCTGACAAAAACAAAGCAACATCATCAAGGTGGGGATGCGTCACAAACTATCTTATCCATCAGTCTTAGACATCAGACTTAGACTTCACACATTCTCACAACTACAGGTCATTGTACAGTCACAGTCACGGCATCACATGACATACACTCATGAGAAGTAGCTGTAGGTGAGATCTTCTCCCATGTCAGCTCCGTCCTCTTCACCACTGCCATCTTCAGTTGCAATTTCAGGACTCTCACCCAGTGACAATGTAGGCTCCCCCTCCTCTGAGATATATGGGGTATTCCTCCACAGGGTGATGTTGTGGAGTATGCGGCATGCCACAGCGATCTGACACACACTTCTTGGGTGAGCAGAGAAGGGCTCCACAAATCCTGTCTGACACACAAATCTGGCCCTTCAGGAGCCCAAACCCCGCTCCTCTGCCCACCGTGCTCTTCCATGGGCCTCTTTGAAGCGGACTTCCCCTGGTGTAGTTGGATTCCTCAGCGGTGTCGATAACCAAGAACGGTTTGGATATGCTGAGTCTCCGGTTAAGGAATTGGACATAAGTGCAACAGTGAGTCACTAACTTCATGATGGTAGCACCTCACATTGCACACACACAAACAGGACAGATGTGACTTACCAAAAAGCCAGGCCCTCTCTGCATACAGTTGTGACATTAGCTAGGGGATGGTGCTGTTCTGCATTATGAAGGAAACATGGGCTGAACCCAGAAAAAGGACACAGACCTGTGAAATGTAGAGCTCCGACAAACAGACAACTTGCATGTTGATGAAATGGAAGTTTTTTCTGTTGCTGGATACTTGTTCATTGGCTTGCCGTGGAACCAAGCCATCATGTGTGCCATCAATGGCTCCCACCACATGTGGGATGCATGTAAAACCACAAAATGGGTTAAATCCTCACATTGGATTACATACTTGATCTGGAACATTTGTCACTGTTTCCACAGCAGCATACAAGATGCATGCTAACAATATCATGTGACAAAGCATTTCTGACTGGACAGACATGACACACAGTACATATCACAGCTGGCAACTACACAAGGGTCCAATGTGACCCCCATGGTTGTGAACACGTGTCCACAACATGGATTCGGGTGACAACAAACTACGTGCTACACAATTGCCCCCAAAATGTGACTATATTCCAAAAATACAGTCAGCTGTGGTGGACAGTGCACTACCATCATATGTCATCTGTGCCCTGTAATACACTACACTGATGTCTGTGTAATAGGACAGACATAACATTACAGAATAAAGATGTTTATGATATTTCTACACATATATTGTATGCATGATGCATTTTACAGTGCTATATACATTATTTCAAACCACCAAAATGGCGGATGTCCATACCTACTCCACTAGACATTAGAAACCGCCCATGGCAGCCAGTGGAAGTCATCTGCATGGTGGGCGGTCCCAACTGTGGTGGACACAGCAATAGGCAAACGTTATTGCCTGTGGTGGTCACGGCCCAATGGCTGTGTCTGTCGGCAGTGAAGACAACCTATGTGGTGCACTTGTCCGGCACATTGTGCAAAATCAGTCACTTGACTCCTGACACTGCTGCCAGCAATACCTCTACTGCTTCATTTGCTGTGTGCTACCTCTGGGAGCAATCCAGCAGGTGAACGGGCCCCTGCCTTCTCTCCAGAGGAGCTGGAGAGGCTTGTGAGCGAAGGTCTTTCACCTGTATGCACAGCTCTGTAGCTCACCAGAGGAGCTGGTCAGCACCTCATGTGCACAATTGACTCTGTTCAACATCAGCCTTTCTCGCCACACAGGCTACAATGTGCCCCCATGTATCAGTTAGACTTCTTGTGTGCCTTCTGTTTCAGTTTGTGTGGCGTCAATGGGATGTACATGGTGCAGGTATTGGTGACCAGCACTATGGTGGTCATTCCAACCTCGGCGGTAAAAGGTGCTTACCGCCAGACAGAAGACCGCCATAACACAGCCGCGGTAAACCGCCACGGTCATTCTGACCCACACTAGGCAAACCGCTAAAATACCGCCATCCACAAAAGTCCGCCACACCAAAGGTCAGCGATAAACTGGCGATGACCAAACCTCCAAGGTCACGCCAACAGAAATACGCCCATGCCATTACAACCCACAAATCCACGCGGCGGTCTTTCAACCGCGGTATTCTATTGGCGGTACACACCGCCGCGGTCGAAATACACATACACCTACAAAACACTAACACATTGGACAATTCGAAATACACACACCTGATACACATACACACACCACTCCCACACACCAAATACATTATAAAACACACACCCACATCACCCACAAACCCTTACGACCAGAAATATCGAACGAAGACCAGAGAGAGACACCACAATCTACAAACAAGCATCCACATGCACACAATACCAATACCCACAGAACTTCCACGCACCTCACACAACACACCACTAAATAGCACCCCACCTATCACTACACACTCCACCCCACACATCATCCACACCACCCCATGACACCTCAAAGACACCCCAGGTTCTCAGATGCTGAACTCAGGGTCATGGTGGAGGAAATCCTACGAGTAGAGCCCCAGCTGTTCGGGACACAGGTGCAGCACACCACCATTGCCAGGAAGATGGAGCTATGGAGCAGAATAGTGGACAGGGTCAACGCTGTGGGACAGCACCCAAGAAATCGGGATGACATCAGGAAGAGGTGGAACGACCTACGCGGGAAGGTGCGTTCCATGGTATCAAGGCACAACATCGCGGTACAGCGGACTGGCGGCGGACCCCCACCTCCTCCCCCAGAATTTACAACATGGGAGGAGCAAGTCTTGAACGTCCTGCATCCTGAGGGCCTCGCTGGAGTAGGCGGAGGAATGGACTCTGGTAAGTCTCATCTTCACTACTTCATCCCCCCCACCCCACCTGCATGCCAATTCATACCCCCACCCTCACCCCATTCACAACTACCCCTTGCAAATGTCTCACCATCACAACCCACCCATCCCAAAACTTAGCCCTGCATGCGGCCCCAAAGCATGGACACCCATCACCAAAGCATGCCCAATGCACGTACCCATCACCCCCCCCAAAACACCATCACAACAGCCCCCACAAAGGAATGCCAGCACTGGGGTACACGGGCACCCACCCATTGCACGCCATTGGCACACACAGAAGCAATAACCATACTTTTATACCCCTGCAGGACCCGAACGCCAGGTCACCGCGCAGGAGGGTCCACAAATGTCCCCTCCACCCCCAGAAGAGGCCCACAGTGATGACAGCAGCTCTGTCTCCCTGGATCTAGATGACCAGCCCGGTCCATCGGGGACCTCTGGACAGTCGGTTCCCCTCAGACAGGCACAGGCCACAGCAGACCTTCCCCCCTCTGGGAACACCAGCACAGCACCCACCCAGAGGGCCCATACCTCTGTCCCCAGGACACGTCAATCAGCGGCGTGTCCACCACTACAGGGAACCCAGGCTAACCCACCACCCTAACAACAACAGGGACCTGGGGGCAGTGGTAGTGGGCACACGGTCCAGGGGACGGAGGCCCAAGGAAACAGGGGAACTGGGAGGGCAGCTGTGCGACAGGGGGGGGACAGGCCTAGGGAACCCACTCTCCACGAGGCCCTCTCCTCCATCATGGGAGCATACCACCACTCCCATGAGACGATGGTGACGGTCCTGGCCAGGTTTCAGGAAATCCAGCTTCTGCAGGAACAACAGTATATGGGGTTCAGGGAGGAACTGAGAAACATCAGTACCGCCATGGATACCATCGTAGTGGCCCTGAATGAGTTAATCTCCACATTGCGGACCACTGTGGCACCTCAAAGGGCCCCTGACACTAGCATGGACCAAGAACTGGCTACCACCTCCGCCGGTGCTAGTGGACCCGACAGAAGACCAACAGGCCACCAGAACCCCACCCCCTGCAGAAGGAGAACCACCCCGCAAGCGGGCCCTGAGATCCAGGAAGAAGACAGAGTAACTTGTCAAGACCCCCACCAGCAAAGGATACCACCCTGATTGTCATCCCACTGTCCCACATTGTCACCCTGTCCAACCTTAAACTGCCCCTGCTCCACTTCCCACAGGCATTTGGACAATGCACCTGTGAACCTGATAGTCTGGACTCTGCCATGGACAATCCTCCACCATCACCCCTCACCGATTTGAAACCACCCATCCAAATTAGAGTGCTTGAATAAACACACTTATTGCACATAAACAATCTGGAGTCTGTCTGTGATTTTAACAAATGTATTAGACATGACAGTGCCACAATTGTTATTCACATAGTGATGCCAAAAAACCGCTGTCACACAGCTGTAGTCCATGGGGAAACTAAGCAGATGTCACGCGGTGGGGTCCACAGCTCTGAAAATCGAAGGGAAAGTCACAACACAGTTACCATACACTGGGGGAAAAAGTCAGACAGTAGAGAGGTAGGAGTCTTTAAGTAAATGTAATATGCCGGTGTGTACTCTTACCTGTGTGTCACTGAAAGTATTGCTCTATTACTGTGTTCCTGTTGTCTATGTTGTCCTCTTCGGCTTCCTCTTCTTCACTCTCCACAGGCTCCACAGCTGCTACAACACCACCATCTGGACCATCCTCCGGCAGAAAAGGCACCTGGCGGCGCAAAGCCAGGTTGTGAAGCATACAGCAGGCCACGATGATCTGGCACACCTTCTTTGGTGAGTACATTAGGGATCCACCTGTCATATGGAGGCACCTGAACCTGGCCTTCAGGAGGCCGAAGGTGCGTTCTATCACCCTCCTAGTCCGCCCATGGGCCTCATTGTAGCGTTCCTCTGCCCTGGTCCTGGGATTCCTCACTGGGGTCAATAGCCAGGAAAGGTTGGGGTAACCAGAGTCCCCTAATAGCCACACACGGTGCCTCTGGAGTTGCCCCATCACATACAGGATGCTGCTATTGCGCAGGATGTAGGCGTCATGCACAGAGCCAGGGAACTTGGCATTAACATGTGAGATGTACTGGTCTGCCAAACAGACCATCTGTACATTCATCGAATGATAACTTTTCCTGTTCCTGTACACCTGTTCACTTTCTCTGGGGGGTACCAAAGCCACATGGGTCCCATCAATGGCACCTATGATGTTGGGGATATGTCCAAGGGCATAGAAGTCACCCTTCACTGTAGGCAAATCCCCCACCTCAGGGAAAACGATGTAGCTCCGCATGTGTTTGAGCAGGGCAGACAACACTCTGGACAACACCTTGGAAAACATAGGTTGAGACATCCCTGATGATATGGCCACTGTTGTTTGAAATGACCCACTTGCTAAGAAATGGAGTATTGACAGCACCTGCACTAGAGGGGGGATCCCTGTGGGTTGGCGGATGGGTGACATCAGGTCTGCCTCCAGCTGGGCACACAGTTCATGTATAGTGGCTCGGTCAAGCCTGTATGTCAGAATGACATGTCGTTCCTCCATTGTCGACATGTCCACCAGCGGGAAGATTCCTCCATCTCCTCGCATTGCCAAGCGGACGGTGCCTAGGAAGGACAACAGCGAGCACAGAGTCAATCAACCCACAGGTACGTTCCCACAGCTTGCACACAACACGATTCACTATGCATTGAATGGTGTGCATGAGTGTTGAGGAAAGGCCTAGGTATGTGTGACGCATGAGGAATTAAGCCATGTGGGCCCTTGAAATGACGGCTGTGTGACCTGTGAAGTGTGACAATGGGATGTGAGGTCAATGCGCTGGCGTGGCACACCGTGGCGGTAGTCGGTCGAAGACCGCAGCGCTAAGCCGCATTGGTTCACATTGAATCCTATGGGTTTCAGGAGCCAATGACGATGTGCACCGGCGGTCGCGGTACGCACCGCCACAGGCGTGACCGCCATTTTCTATCAGCTTAATCACTCGATACCTGATCTTCCACAGGAGAGGACCTACACTGCAAGTGATGCTGTGACCTCGGTCTGGAAGAGACAATGGCTGCTGCGACTGGGGAAAGGGCCCCTGCCTTCACTTCTGAAGAATTGGAGAAACTCGTGGATGGGGTCCTCCCCCAGTATGCGCTACTCTACGGTCCTCCAGACCAACAGGTAAGTACACTGGGACCATGCTTTGTGGGCAATGCCTGGGTTGAGTCGGGTAGAAGAAAGATGGTTGGGAGGGGAGCGATTGAGTCATGCATCAGACGACAGATGAGAGCATGTGCCACATGGCAAGGGTGGGGATGGGGGGGCCACTCACATTGAGCATGCAGAATTGGCGTGCCATCGCCAAGGACTTCCGGACCCTGGGGGTCCACAACAGACGGGGCACCCACTGCCGGAAGTGGTGGGAGGACATCCGCCGCGGTAGCAGGAAGACGGCGAGGCTCTGCTGGGTATGGCCTCCCAACGTAGGAGGGGTGCCAGTCGTCAATTGACCCCCCTGATGTCCCGGATCCTGGCGGTGGCCTACCCTGATTTGGATGGGTGTGTGAGGACATCACAGCAGACACAAGGGGGTGAGTACAGTCTCATTCTGGTGACTTTGCGCGCAGTGGAGGTGTCTGGGTGGGGGAGGAGGGCTGTGGGTCTCCCTAGGCCAGGGTGAATTCTGTAGGCTAGGCCCCTCCGTAAGGCATGGCCCTGTGCCCCCGCCCCCCACCTCTGTAGGGTGCCAAGTTCAGGTATCCATGGCCCTGTGTCATCTATGTGTGCAGTTGTCGTCGATAGGCTTGTAGGCCATGTCCCACGGATAGCGTAGTGGACCCCAAGTGCGCGGCGTAGTGCAGGGGGCTTCTGTGTCTGTCTTGTCCGCCAACGGTAGCGGAAATCCATGCACTCAACATGTCTTTATTTCTCCCCCCCTTTTTTGTGGCCTTCCTGTTCATGTGTGCATCAGCATCATCAGGCGGAGGAGAAGTGGCATTGGAGCACGAGGGAGCTGCATCTCACATGGCCATGGCGGGCCATGCAACTGAGTCGGATTTCACCAGTGAGACGGAGGGCGAAGGGAGCTCCACAGTGGGGACTCGTGCTGATGTCAGTGGCAGCGACTCGTCCTCTGAAGGGAGCTCCCTTGTGGTGGCGGCAACATCCGTGCCCCCCGCAACAACAGGTACAGCCGCCACCCAGCGCACCAGCACCGCCCTCCCAGCAGCCCCTCAGCCTTCGCCCCGTGCCCGCTCACCCAGGAAGGTGGGCATCTCCTTCGCCCCAGGCACCTCAGGCCCTGCCCCAGTCACCCCTGCTACCCTCAGTGAGGAGGTCATTGACCTCCTGAGGACCATCATTGTTGGGCAGTCTACCCTTTTGAATGCCATCCAGGGTGTAGAAAGGGAGGTGCACCGGAGTAATGCATACCTGGAGGGCATTCATTCGGGTCAGGCTGCCCATCAGCGATCGTTCAACGCTCTGGCCTCAGCACTGACGGCAGCAATTGTCCCTGTCTCTAGCCTCCCCCCTCCAACTTCCTCCACCTAGACCCAATCCCCTGTACCTCTGCCTATCCCAGACACACCTACAGACCAGCCTGCACACACCTCAACACCCAAGGGAAGCTCATCCAGACATAAGCCCCGCACATCACACAAGCATTCACACAAGCAACATCCACATGCAGACATACCAACAGCCACTGCCTCCACTGTGTCCCCCTCCTCCTCGTCTCCCTCCTCCCTCCCTGTGACGTCTCCACTCACACTTGCATGCACAACATCTTCAGCCACTACGTCCATCACCAGCACACCCACCAGAACACTCCGCACACGTGCAGTCACCACCCCCACTAACATGTACACGTCCCCTGTGTTCTCTCCCAGTGTGTCTGTCACCCCCTCTTCCAAACCACACAAACGCAGGCAGCCACCCACCCAACAGCCATCCACCTCACGACAGTCTCCAGCCCAAGCACCTGCATCCAAAGACACCAGACTTCACACTCCTACAACCACATCCTCTTCCTCCACTCCCATACCCACTACACCTACCCGTCACTCTCTTTTCAAATTGCTTTTCCTTGCCAACCTTAACCTCTTTCCAACAACTCCCCCACCCCGTCCATCTCATAAGACTGCAATCAGCACCTCAGCCACCACCAAACCAGGACCTATCAGGACTGTTGTCCAAGGACTGTGGAGTCCCCCACCATCAAGGGCAACAACTCCGGCGAGGAGCCAAGGCACGCCCAGCCCACCCATGGAAAAGCACCCAAAAGTGAGCAGTGCCCGGCGCGAGAGGCCTCGGACACCAGGGACCAAAATCCCTACCCTAGCTCCGTCTGGAAGTGGGGTGCCACCTGGCACACCGCCAAAGGGGTCAAAGGGCCACAGACGAACAGGGAAGGGTGGGAAGGGCAGCACACCCGACAAGTCCGGCAGCAGGCCAGCTGCCCAGGAGTGCCCCACCAGCCCCCTCCCAGGTGTGCAGGAGGACACCCAGAGGCCCGGTACGGCAGCCCAGGAGGGCCCCGCAAGCCAACGGACAGATGGGCAGGAAGGCCCTGCCAGCCACATGCCAGGTGGCGAGTGACACCCATGCCTGGGCCGGAACCGCTGAACTGGGCCCTTTCAAACAAGCACTGCTGAACTGGGCCCTTTGAATCAAACAACGCTGAACTGGGTACCGCCGTCTCAAGCACCGGTGAACTGGGCCCTTTCAATCAAACACCGCTGAACTGGGCACCGCCGTCTCAAGCACCGCTGAACTGGGCCCTTTCAATCAAACACCGCTGAACTGGGCCCTTCATCTCAAGCACCGCTGAATTGGGCCCTTCATCTCAAGCACCGCTCCGCTGGGCTCTTCATCTCAAGCACCGCTCCGCTGGGCACCGCCGTCTCAAGCACCGCTGAAGTGGGCCCTTTCAAACAAACACCGCTGAACTGGGCACCGCCGTCCCAAGCACCGCTGAACAGGGCACCGCCGTCTCAAGCACCGCTGAACAGGGCACCGCCGTCTCAAGCACCGCTCTGCAGGGCCCTTCATCTCAAGCACCGCTGAACTGGGCCCTTCATCTCAAGCACCGCTCCGCTGGGCACCGCCGTCTCAAGCACCGCTGAACTGGGCCCTTCATCTGAAGCACCGCTGAATTGGTCCCTTCATCTGAAGCACCGCTGAATTGGGCCCTTCATCTCAAGCACCGCTCCGCTGGGCCCTTCATCTCAAGCACCGCTGAATTGGGCCCTTCATCTCAAGCACCGCTCTGCTGGGCCCTTCATCTCAAGCACCGCTCCGCTGGGCCCTTCATCTCAAGCACCGCTCCGCTGGGCCCTTCATCTCAAGCACCGCTCCACTGGGCACCGCCTTCTCAAGCACCGCTGAACTGGGCCCTTCATCTCAAGCACCGCTGAATTGGGCCCTTCATCTCAAGCACCACTCCGCTGGGCCCTTCATCTCAAGCACCGCTGAATTGGGCCCTTCATCTCAAGCACCGCTCCGCTGGGCCCTTCATCTCAAGCACCGCTCCGCTGGGCACCGCCGTCTCAAGCACCGCTGAACTGGGCCTTTCATCTCAAGCACCGCTGAATTGGGCCCTTCATCTCAAGCACCGCTGAATTGGGCCCTTCATCTCAAGCACCGCTCCGCTGGGCCCTTCATCTCAAGCACCGCTCCGCTGGGCCCTTCATCTCAAGCACTGCTCCGCTGGGCACCGCCGTCTCATGCACCGCTGAACAGGGCACCGCCGTCTCAAATACCGCTGAACTGGGCACCGCCGTCTCAAGCACCGCTGAACTGGGCCCTTCATCTCAAGCACCGCTGAATTGGGCCCTTCATCTCAAGCACCGCTCCGCTGGGCCCTTCATCTCAAGCACCGCTGAATTGGGCCCTTCATCTCAAGCACCGCTCCGCTGGGCCCTTCATCTCAAGCACCGCTCCGCTGGGCCCTTCATCGCAAGCACCGCTCCGCTGGGCACCGCCGTCTCAAGCACCGCTGAACTGGGCCCTTCATCTCAAGCACCGCTGAATTGGGCCCTTCATCTCAAGCACCGCTGAATTGGGCCCTTCATCTCAAGCACCGCTCCGCTGGTCCCTTCATCTCAAGCACCGATGAATTGGGCCCTTCATCTCAAGCACCGCTCCGCTGGGCCCTTCATCTCAAGCACCGCTCTGCTGGGCCCTTCATCTCAAGCTCCGCTCCGCTGGGCCCTTCATCTCAAGCACCGCTCCGCTGGGCCCTTCATCTCAAGCACCGCTCCGCTGGGCACCGCCGTCTCATGCACCGCTGAACAGGGCACCGCCGTCTCAAACACCGCTGAACTGGGCACCGCCGTCTCAAGCACCGCTGAACTGGGCCCTTTCAATCAAGCACCGCTGAACTGGGCACCGCCGTCTCAAGCACCGCTGAACTGGGCCCTTCATCTCAAGCACCGCTGAACTGGGCCCTTCATCTCAAGCACCACTGAATTGGGCCCTTCATCTCAAGCACCGCTCCGCTGGGCCCTTCATCTCAAGCACCGCTGAATTGGGCCCTTCATCTCAAGCACCGCTCCGCTGGGCCCTTCATCTCAAGCACCGCTCCGCTGGGCACCGCCGTCTCAAGCACCACTGAACTGGGCCCTTCATCTCAAGCACCGCTGAATTGGGCCCCTCATCTCAAGCACCGCTGAATTGGGCCCTTCATCTCAAGCATCGCTCCGCTGGGCCCTTCATCTCAAGCACCGCTCTGCTGGGCCCTTCATCTCAAGCACCGCTCCGCTGGGCACCGCCGTCTCAAGCACCGCTGAACTGGGCCCTTCATCTCAATCACCGCTCCGCTGGCCACCGCCGTCTCAAGCACCGCTGAACTGGGCCCTTCATCTCAAGCACCGCTGGCCCATTGGCGGAAGAGCGGCCTGGCTCCGGCATGTAGGTACCCCCCATGGTATTCCCTTTGGAGTGAGTGTGACTGCAAGGGAAAACCCCTCCCCGGCATTTGCCAGACCAGAGGCATATCGCCCCCTACCCCCTGACCTACCCCACCGTGAACTACCCGTTCAGGTAGGCCATTCATTATCCACTTTGAGCACCCCACTTTTTGCGTGTGCTCCGACCCTGACGAATGCCCCTGACCTACCAGCACCTAGTGAGGGCAGAAACATGTTGGTCATCCACTTTTGATTTTAGACTCCAGGAGACATTACCCTCCAACGAGCCTCTTCCCCTTGCTTTTAGTCTTACCAGCATGCACCTATATTAAAACTAGCAGCAACTATCAGTGACATGCTTGGTAATTTTATTACTCACCTCATCTGGATCTAAGTAACTATCCAGTAAGTTTAATTTCAGTACTCCCTCTGGTTCTTTTAACCAAGAGGTTGAGTCCGCCCAAGCAGTATCATCTTGCTTGGGTGGGGCTAGGTGGCCATATGATGAAGCATGACACTATTATGTGTGTGAGACCACCTAGTCCGTAAGGGAGACTCCCCCTTCCCCTGTGGGACTACACAGCAACAAAACCCCCCCCTGTCTGGATATTCTCCAACAATGATTCCCTCTCGTTAGGATCCAAAGCGACCTAACCAACACCGATTTAAGACTGACCCAGTCTTACTTTCGGTTCCCTACTACCCCACACCTCTAGTGATTATAGATTTCTTTAGGGAGGCTGTGTGGGCTAGCAACACTCCCAGTGCTCTCCTTTTGTGTATTTGGAAGGGGCAGGCCCGCATCTGTGTTGGGCAGGGCTGCACGAAGCACTCTGGGCACTAGTCCCCCTCCAGTACCAGTGGAGACTGTTATCCACTTGAGAGACTGTGGCTTTGCACTCCCCAGGATTGGACAGTGGGCAAGCCACCCACTGTAGAGACTTGAGAGACTTTGGCTTTGCACTCCCCAGGATATGGCAGTGGGCAGCCCACCCACTGTAGAGACTTGTGAGACTGTGGCTTTGCACTCCCCAGGATGGAACAGTGGGCAACCCACCCACTGTAGAGACTTGTGAGACTGTGGCTTTGCACTCCCCAGGATGGGACAGTGGCCATGGAGGCCCCTCGTGGATCTGGCGTCGTGTACTCATGTGGCTGAGGTGCCCCCCCTTCCCTTCCCCCTGAGGTGCCTGTAGTTTTTCTATCTGATGCCCCTGCAGTGTTCTCTCCGTTTAGGTCAGGTATCTTGTGTGGGCCTTGCCCATGTGATTTGGGCCCAGTGGTCCACGGACAATGACAGCTAGAATTATCGGACTTTTAATATTTATGTATATATTAGTTTTAAATGTGTGATATTTTTATAAGGCAATAATCCAATATATTCAACTGTTTATGATCTATTCCTTTTGTCTTTGCATTCTTTTGGGGGGCTTGGGGGTTGTAACAGTGATGTATTGCTATGCATTGATGTGTGTGTTGTAGTGGGTGGGGGTGGGTGTGTCGCGTATGTGTGTCCCCGTAATATTTTCTCCTCCCCCCTCCCCTGTGTCGTAGGTGCAGTACTCACCGTTGTCTTCTGCGCCGGCGTTCGTGCTCCTGGTAGAGGAGCAGGAATACAATAGCTGGTAGGATGTGTAATTTGGGTTCCATGCTGTCCAGATTCCTCGTGGGGTGTATGGAGGTGAGCGTTTTCGGTTTGAAATGTCTGTTTCCGACGTGTTTTTATCGGCGGGCTACCGCCCCGGAAAAGGTGGCAGATTGGTGGGTTGTGATAGGGTGGGCGGTACATTGTCTCCCGCCTGTCTGTTGGCGGTGACCGCCGCGCTGTTTGTTTGTCCCGCCGTGGCGGTCGGAGTGTTAAAGTGGCGGTCTCTGTTGGCGGTTTCCTCAGGGTCAGAATTCCATTTTTTTAACCGCCAGCCTGTTGGCGGGTTAGACGCCGCTTTAACACCGACCGCCAGGGTTGGAATGACCCCCTATATTTGTGTTCATTCACATTGTGTTGTGTGATGTTTTGGGGGTCCTAGATCCTTCTTGTGTTGGATGCACATAACTAGGCAAGGAGACTTTACTGCGACCCAATGACATTTCTTTGTTGATGATGTTTGAAAATGTTAGACAACATATACATCCATGACAGTGCAAGTGTCACTTTGACTATGCAACTGTGGTACTGTGCACAATCCCTGTGGACCTGAAGATCCTGTCAGTTGGCCAGCTCTAGTGGCAGAACATGCCCTAAATGCCTTAGTCCATTCACTAGATTAGGTATTGTTACTGAGGTAAATCCCAGAACCAGTCCATATGTGCAACATTGGCAATGTGTGTCTTTGACTCATGACAGGTCCCTTACTCCCACAGCTCTGGTGTCACCTTCACAGAAGTCATAATCGTTCTTTATAGGAGTATTGCACAAATGACAGACCCACAGTGCAGACAGTGTGTAGATTCCTTGGAGGCCATGACGTGATTCAGTAGCTTGTTTAAATAATACAATATATACCTTTGTACGTTGATTGGCTTCTCTGTGGGTTAGAGTCATATGTCTGAATGAGTGTTCTGTGGTACAACTACATACCACAAAATCCCACCCTGAAATGGCATGATTCTGCATTTAGTAGGCCTGATGTCCACACATATACAGGGAAGACACTTTCTGTACCCACCATTCCACGTCTTTCATTGTCACTCAAGTGTAAGGATGAAGTCTGTATTGTGGTAGTTGCCTATAATGACTGTATGCAGTATGTCAATCTTGCAGAGTGTAAATGTGTTGGCCAGTCAGTCAGTCCTAAGGAGTTTACCCTTCAGAAACCACATTGGTGTGTAGTGTTTAATTGTGGCTCACATCACAGTACATGTTGCTGCAGCATTGGCTATCTGATGTCAATAGGCTTGCTTAGTCATTGTAGGCCATGAGCAGGGTATTGGGTTGTTCTACAGAGGAATCCAAAAGTGTATAGTCATGTCCGTGTACTTATTAGCATGTGTTGTTTACACTGACCTTTGGTCAGCATCTGTTGTCCTCCCCAGCTCCTCCTACTGCTGCAGCTGCTCCTTTGATTTCTGGATCGAACTGAGAGCCATCTCAGTCCAAGGCCCTCCTCCACCCACAGGCTCTGCCCACGCCTCATCCATGGTGGCCCAGTGGCCATCCACAAGTAAGTATCTCTGCTCTTTTTCTCTTTCTCTCCTCTTTTTACTCTCTTTCTACTCCTTTTCTTCTTTTACTCCTTTACTCCTTTTCTCTTTTTCTCCTACCCTTCTCCTCCTGCACCCTCCTTCATCTCTGGAAGAACACAGAGTAGGCTTCCACCATATACATTCGAACCTACAGAAGTCAGCTGTGGAGTTCCTCAGGGATCCACTCTGAGCCCAACACTCTTCAACATATACATGGCCCCATTGGCAGCCATCGTCAGAGGCCACGGAATGAACATTGTGTCATACACCAATGACACACAACTCCTCATATCCCTCACTAAAAAACCCAGACGAGGCCAAGAGAAACTTCTACACAGGAATGGAAGCCGTCGCTGCCTAGATGAGAGAGAGCTGCCTCAAAGCTCACCTTGGACAAGACTGAGCTCATCATCTTCGGAAGCTCCACCTCAGTCTGGGATGACACCTGGTGGGCCACTTCTCTGACTGACCACGCCCGCAACCTAGGAATCATCCTCGACTCCTCCCTATCAATAACAGGTAAACATGGTCACCTCCTCCTGCTGGCACACCCTCTGCCAATTCTGAATGATTTTGGAATGGATCCCAGTAGACTGCTACAGCACAGTCACCCACACCTTAGTCATAAGCAAGCTCGACTACCACAATGCACTCCATGCCGGCACCACAACTAAAAACATCAGAAAGCTACAACTCATCCAAAGCACCGCCGCCAGACTCGTCCTGAACCTCCCCCACCAGAAACATATCTCCCAGCACCTGAGGACCCTTCATTGGCTCTCAGTGGAGAAATAAATCATCTTCAAGCTACTCACCCACGCCTACAAAGCCATTCACAACATCGGACCAGCCTGCCTAAACCACACGACTCCTTCCACAACCCTGCCAGACCCCTCCGCTCCATTCAGCAAGCACTGGCCACCATCCCACGTATATGGAAAACCACCACTGGAGGAAGGTCCTTCATCTACCCCTGCACCTCAGACAAAGCCCATTGCTCACCATCTTCAGGAAGAACCTTAAGAGGTGGGTTATCTAATGAGGCTCTGTCTGCCCCCACAGCACCTTAAGACCCTCACGGGTGAGTAGTTGTGCTCTAAAACAAATGATTGGAGCGTTGACAAGTTTAACATTTTGTGCTTGGTATTTCTGACATGTGTGTGACACAACCAGTTGTGCAAAAACTTGTGTTTGTAATCACTTGATTTGTCTCTTGCATCCATAGTGGTCAACTCCCATCAAAAGAAGGAGATTTGGAGAGCCACCACCCAGTAGGTGCGCATTCTGGGAGTCCACAGCCGGTGGAGTGTCCACTGTCGCAAGATGTGGGAAGACCTGAGACACTGGACACGAAAGATTGGGAAGGTCCAACTGGGGCTGTTCTCTAAATATAGGCAGGGCACACATCACGTCATGAGTACCCTAATGGCCTGCATTCTGGTGGTGGCATACCTGGACTTTGATGGGCGTTTGAGGAGAGCACAGCAGCCACAAGGGGGTAAGTACAAGGCATAATCCTGCCTGTCACACAGCCACGTTGATATGTTAGGTTCTGACATGTCCCCCTGATAATTGGGGGTGGGCCATGTTTGACACTAGATAAGCAACTGTTTGTGTGGATATGTAATGTGGTGCATACTGATGTGTCTTGCCTATTAGCCCAAGGACCTAGGACACAACTGGGTACAATCCACAAAACATTTGCTCTCCAGGGACAACACATGGCTGTGTGCATTGATCAATCAAGTAATGTTTGTTGTTGTAGTGTTTGTAAATTCTAAGCTACAGACTGCTACTCCTCAGTGTTACATTTCAAAGAAAAATAAGTGATGAATCACTGTCCTCAGCTATACGTCTGGTCAGTTCAGTAGATTGGCATCTGCCTCCCAGAGGCCACTTATCTTCAGAGTGTGACACGTGCTGATGCCTCACTACTGTTTGTCGTAAAAAGGTGGCCATCATACATGTGACAGTGCATATATTGTTCTTTGGGTGCAACTACAGATAAAAACTTTCCCTTTGTAAGAGGGGGACATCCATTGAATGGATGTATGTCCCATAGTTGTTGCCAACACTCCTTCTGCTGACATGTTAGTCCCTTTCTCTTTTGACAAAATGTGTACACTGTTCTTTCATGTATGATCCACCTATGTTCATGGGATGATTTCTGCATTCCTACACATATATGTGCATGCCAACCTGTGTTTGGAATTGAACAAATGCAATTGGGCTACATTTCATGTGGTGCCAAGACAGGAGTGTGTCACCATTGATTGTTGGCTCACACATGCCCTCGCCCATCATTGCATCTCATTTGACAGTAGCAATGAGGGACATGACATTTAGGACTATACTCTTCATCATTCGTTAGCGCCATCAGTGCACCATATTTATTAAATAGGATGTCGCTAAGGAATGGTTAGCGCGAAAAGAAAAGATGCTACATCTGCAACATGCCATAAGGAAAAGTGCTGCTAATGCTGCAAAAGTGGCGCTAGACTGTTTTGCAGCACGTAAACATGTCTCAAAAGGGTTAGCACCATTTTTACACCACGTTAGCATCAAAAGAAAACGCACATGCATGAAACAGTGCAATTGCAAGAGAAAATGGAATCATCAGGCCAGGAGAGATGCTAGGGAGACCCCAAACATCCAAGTACCAGCCAGGAGGGTCCGGAAAAGTCCCAGGACAAGGCAAGTATTGCTTTAGCGAGGAGGAGCATGACATCCTGGTCAGAGAGGTGACGGAGCACCAACACCAGCTCTTCATCACCTCCAAATTGCCAGCCGGTAGGAGAGGCGCAATATGGTAGGCAATAGTGGGCAAAATCAACAGTGTTGCAGAGATGAAGAGGATTGTCACTGAGGTGAAGAAGCACTGGCATGATTGCAAGCCCAGGACTAAGGAGAAACTTGACAAAAACCGTAAGGCAGCACTGCCGACTGAAGGTGGAAGTCCCACACCACAGGAGAGTCTGGATGAGCTGGAGGAGATGGTTGCAGCGGTCATCCCGGAGAAGCTGGTCACTGGAATCGCAGGAAAGCGCAGACTACCAGGAACCACCACAAATGTTTGGTTAGTTGCAGGGGGGATATCTGGAACTCTACAAAGGACAGAAGAGGGAGGCACATAGGACACACTCAATGCATGGCCCTGAATCAAGATGCATCATCCCCACCCAAGCCACACAAGTACTGACGCTTCGGTTGTGCAATCACTCCAACATATACACAACGTCAAAATAGGCCACTCACTATGGCTGTACTCCACCATGTAAATATGCACCACATTGCCTGGTAGGCATGTGCAAATAGTGTGGCTGTGGCTCTGACTGCGCCATTACAATAACCATTGCATATAGTCAAAGTCCCTGTCCCGCCACAACGTAGACATCAAAGACTAGAACGGAACTCAATACCACCCGAGTGGTGGTATCAGGGTGGTGTCCCTGGCCAAAATGCTTCCATTCCTCATTGTTGCAATGCCTTTACTCATGTGTGCTGCATCTTGCAGCATACATTGAAATGCCATCTCAGCATAAATAGCTTGTACATGTGAAGGAAGGGACACCTCCCTGCACATGAACAAATCATCACTTCAAGAAAGGCACCTATCATTATGCTGCAACAATGCCTGCGTTGGTGCAGGGAGCACAAATCTGTGCGGGTGCAGGAGGAATTGCAGGGCATTACTATAGTCTAGGAAATATGACACTTCACTGCGTATCTTAATGGCTGTAGTGTTCTGAAACACATCTTCTAGCTACCCTGAGCCATGTCAAAAGAGAAAAAAATCTGCCCTAAAGCTTGCGACCTCTGGAACACAACCCATACAGGGTGAACCCACAACAACTCACACACAACCACATGCGTCATATGGGAATGGCCACAGAATAAAATTCATACAACATATTGTGCATGTACGTTAAAATATTGTGTGCAGCTGTGCAAGTGGCTGCAATCTCACTAATTGACAAGATAGAGGGCTAGATCAAAGGCAAAATGATGGTCAATGCTGCTGTGCAACATTAGGTAGCATCGCGCACCGCCATTTTCAAAACTCAGGGATGCGTCACATACATAAGAATACATCACACCCCTGCACAAGTGGAAATTAGATGTTGTGCTCCAATGCACCCACCTTTGCCCATAGTGCAAGGATGACTGTGTTGAGGGGGAGAATGTTTTTGTGCAACAAGGAACATCTTCCTGCACAACAACAAACTTAAAGGGTGATTGTTCTTACTCTGTGTGCAACATTCTGCATCACACACAGAAGTGCCAAATCACCATTAGTGATTGTTCATGTGCAGGAATGGACAGCTTCCCACACATAAACCATCAAACCCATCAATGCAGACATCCTTGCACGATGGTCTAAGGATGCCTGCGTCCGCACTAGGCAGCTTAATTTAGCACCAGCACAGGGAACAACACTGGGGTGCGCCGTATTCAATTAAATACAGCACATCCCTGCGTTGTGAAAATGATGGAGCATGATGCTGCAACTTTTGGCACAGCGTCACGCTCTGTCATATTCCATTACTAGTGATATTGACCCATGTGTGATGCACAATGCAACACACAAGTACAACCACAACCTTGGGTCAGTGACATGTCACTGATCCTCCAGTGGCAAATACATGTTGTCCCATGTCAACAGTCAATACAATTGAAAATTGATTTTACACTATCTCATTGCAGAGGATGATGGTTTACCTTACCTCGTGCCGACCTGCCTGTCCTGGGCTTTGCAGATCACATGGATGACCAGCTGTCAACAATAATTGAACAGTCTTTCCAGGATGTTCTAGGATCACTCTATACACCACCTCCAGTTGCAGGGAGGACACACAGTGTTGAGGGGTCTCCACATGAACTACCTAACTACCAACACACTCCATCAGCCAGTACGCACACAGCCCTGGACTCCGAGAACCCAGCAATTAGCTTTCAGAGGACAGTGGTAGCTGGCCAAGCAGGTGCAGGTGGGGATGGAGACCATGGCAGGCAGCCTACAAGGAGTGCAGAAGTGCCTCAGTCCAAATAAGGACAACTCAGCTGCCATCAGAGGCACCCACTCCCAGCTACGTGGACTCCAGCAGTCTCTGGCCGACACAGCTGCTGTCATGAAGTGGAGGGTACAACAAATGCCCTCCCTAACTGGCAGAAGCATAACAGACAACAGGCTGGGGGCTTTGCAGAATACCCTGGAGTCCATACAGGGGGAAGTGGCCTCTCTGAGGGACAACATGGTTGCCTACAACCGTGATGTTGCTGTATTGTTGAAAAATCAGCAGTTCCTCCTTGCTGAAGTGATGCCTTACGTGTTGCCACAAATGCCAGCTTATAGGACTTTTGACTTCACATCTCTATCCCCTGAAGTGTGTGTGGTCCCCTCTACCTCTAAAACAGCATCAGACATGGCACAGGAGGCACCACACACATCAGAGGATGAAGATGTGGAAGGAATAATATTCACAAGTAAAAGCACCCGGTAGCACCAGTCTGTGCCACATGGACAGTTTCTCCTTAGTTCTGGGCTTAAGATCATGCCAGTGCTGTGACAGTAGGAAATGTGCCAACTTCACCCAACCAATGTTGAATTGTCTGCTATGTGCTATAATTGTCTCTTTCATACCAACTGCCAATTTTTTAACTCCTCACTAATGCACACTATTCTTAACCATGTCTCATGACATGTCCCTCAACCCTGGACTAAAATTGTGCTACATATGACTAACGTTCCCTCATTGGTCTGTGAAATGGATATTGTATAGAAATCACAATTACAATTGCACCTGTAAATAAAACACCTTGTACACATGTAGCATTTTTATGTTTACTGTGATCCATCTTCTCAGCAAAAAGATAGCATTGTGTCAATCCATGTCAAGGTGTACAGAATATCAGTACATGAGTGTATAACTGACAGACACAAAGCTACACATTAGGATCCTAACATGAGAAAGCTGAATGATGGTGTTGTCGGCTACAACCAACATACTGAGTATACTATATTAATTAGAACTGATATCCTTTGAAATAGACGTACGGCATGTGTGGCTCTGAACCAATTCAATGGTAACTTACCCAGATGGGAGTGCCAGTACGAATTATTTGTGTGGTATAGGTATAAGAGCTAACCTTATCAGTGATGGCTACCTGTCAGTGTTGCAAGATACAGTTCCAAATTTGCCTGTTGTCAGATGTACCACACTTGCCAACAATTGGAGGATCCCACCAATGACAGGTGAAGTACCATATTTACCTGTCCAAGATAAAGTATACATACAAATTGTGAATGGTTGGAACACTGGATGGCAAATGTATGCACTAGCAGACGGTATGTAGCAGCAATTCTGGCAGCTCCTTGGTCACAGTGGATGCACATAGTAAACCTGGGAAATCAAGACAGCAAGCATAGCCTAGGCCATTCCCTCAAGTTGGGCGGTACACTCACAAGAACCCCCAGATACTCAATCAATTTACAAACCTTTTAGGCTAAGATAAACAGGATTTTTTGCAAAACCATATACCAAATAATTACCTAAAGCCTACCCTATGCTAAACTAACCTATACTAACTAAACTTAACTAACAACTGCACTTATCTAACCTATTCTAAACGTATCTTACACATGTAACACCACACTCTAAACACTGGCCCCACACATCCCTTAAGAGACTACATACAAGTAGGACAACATAAACTATGACTACACATGTACTAACCTAACCTACGGCCTAAACAGATATATATATATATATATTTTTTTATACACAAATACCCCAACATGACCCCCTACTTAACCCCCAACAATAAAAAATTAGAAAAACCCACCCCCGCTATACTTAACTTAACCTATGCCTACCCTACAATAACCTAATACTACCGATCTAAAACCCAATCTAAAACTATGTAAAACAGTAAAAGGGAGGGGAAGGAACTGGGAGGTTGTACAACACAATAAGTTAATTTCCTGTTTTAATTCATTTTTTTCTTGATGTGTCGCAACATCTTCCGGTTATTAGCACTTTCCTGCTCCAATTTTTTAAGTCTGGCTAAAATCTTGGCCATGTCCTGTCTCATGTCTTGTTCAAACTGGATAGCAACAACTGCAGCAGGTGGCTGAACTGGTGCCAGGTTCATGACTGCTGCAGCTGACTTGGAGGTCCTTGGTCCAGCTGTGGCCCCCTACACCCCTGATGATTTTGCTCCAGTGTCCTTGTGTGTCTGTGGCAGATGTGTAGGTCTACCACATGGAAACTCAACCTCCATTATGTGGCATCAGTCCTCTTGTAGAAAGTGCGCCTCTGGTCTTGTGTCATATTTGCAGCTGAAATATGAAGAGAAGCAAGCATCAGTATCAGCACTGTGGTGAGGTTGTACAGACATACTGGCCCTCATTACAACCGTGGCGATTGGTGTAAATGTGGGGGTAATACCGCCAACAGGTTGGCGGTAATTACTGCCAAATTATGACCAGGGCGGATAGAATTGCGATAGGCAGCCACTTTACCACACCACCCGCCAACACGGAAACTACAGGCACCACGGTGGAAGCCGCCTACAGCCAAGCAGAAGTCTATGTTCTGCCCACCATATTATGACATGCCAATCCGCCACCTTTTCCGGGGCGGTACCAAAGACATCAAAAGCCTGGTGGGAACACTGCACAGAAGTGAAAGGACTCACCATTGGAGACACAGGGAACAACCACGCTGCCATGGAGCCTGAGCTGCATGTCTTCCCCATGGTCTTCTATGTGCTGCTCCACCACGAACACCAACGACAGCGAAGACAGTGAGTTCAGCCGCCTAGCACACAAGGGAGGGACGGAAGGAGGGAGGAAAACAACAGTGACACACATACTCACCACACACACCCCATACACCCAACCAGATGCACAAGAAAACAAGTTAATTCCCCTAAATCGGCTGAATAATGCAAGGACAAAATACATTTACTAAAGTGAGTGTAATAAGATCTACACCATATAAATAATAATTTAGCCAATGTGACAGATATTTACAAATGTACAGAACAAGGGAATTGAAACAAGAAGGTGGCTGTGTAATAGGTTTGCACCTCCATAATTAAATTGGTAAAGTCCACTACAGAAAATAACATGTATTAGTCCTCAGGGGACTCCACCAGGTGCCAACACTAGTAAGCAAACTGCCACCAAGAATGCAACGGTGTCCATTGACAATCAAAAGACACACTGAAATATAGTAATGTTCACACTAGGGCACACCATAATGGTCCATAATGTTCTTGGTTATTGGAGACAAGAGTTCAATGTAAGTATGAAGTGGTAATCCTTTAGTTTTCCTTCTAATAATTACATGAAGAGGACAAACACCATAAGTCCAAAAGTGCAACATCCGTGTGTGCAAATGGTGATGTGAAGGGGTATGGTGGGCCATAAGTGTAAGATGCAGGACTGTCTGACTAATACTATTTTCCTGTGTGTATTGCCTCTAATGGTCAGCGCCCATCAAAAGAAGGGTATATGGCGTGCCATCGCCAAGGAGTTGCGGACCCTGGGGTCTACAGCAGGTGGAGCACCTACTATCGGAAACGGTGGGAGGAACTGAGATGCTGGGCATGGAAGACTGCGGAGACCCAGCTGGGGATATACTCCCAATGAGGAAGGGGTGCCCATCGAACCCTGACCCCCCTGATGGCCCGCATACTGGCGGTGGCCTATCCAGAGCTGGATGGGCGCTTGAGGGCATCACAGCAGCCACAAGGAGGTGAGTAAAGTGCCCATCATTACTACTAACGCCTAGTAGGGAGGTGTCCGGGTGGTGGATGTATGTCAGTGGGTGCCCCTAGGCCAGGTCAGACATTACAGCGTAGGTCCCCTGGAGGCTAGGGTCCAGAAAGGCAAATTTAGCTACCTAGCTCGTAGGCATCCACTACTGGTCAAGGCTGCGTGGGTCCCAGGTGTGCTGGATATGGCAGTGTGTGCCCCTCCCCATGCCTTGTTGGCTAGCAATATTACTGGTAGTGCAATGCATAGTGCGTAGGCCTGTACCCTGTGTGTGAGTGTGCTGTGGACGCCAACGGTGGTGTTGGTGCAGCCATTAACCGAGTGATTCCTTTGTCTCTTCCCCCCCTTTCTTGTTTTGTCACCCTGTCCTTATGTGCATTAGCATCATCTGGCAGAGGAGTAGAGGTACCAGTAGCAGAAGGAGCTGCATCCCACAGGACCCACGAGGCAGAGTCCACTGACGGTGAAGGCACCAGTTGGACGGACGGCGAGGGGAGCACCACGGCAGAGACTGGAGGGGACAGTTCAGACTCTGATACCTCCTCTGATGGAAGTTCCCTGGTGGTGGGGAACACCTATTTGACCACCCCAGCTACAGGTATATCCGCCACCCCGTACCAGCACCACCCTCCCATCAGCCCCTCATTGAGTTGCCCGTGCCCGCTCACCCAGGAGTGTGGGCATCTCCTTCGCCCCAGGCACCTTAGGCTCTGCTCCAGTTAGCCCTGCTGCCCTGAGTGAGGAGGCTATTGACCTCCTGAGATACATCTCTGTAGGGCAGTCAACCATTGTGAATGCCATCCAGGGGCTGGCAGCCCAGAGGCAACAGACTAATGCATTCCTGGATGGCATTCACACTGGATTGGTGGCCCAACAGAGATCAATCTAGGCTATGGCCTCCTCTCTGATGGCAGCCATTGTCCCTGTTTCCACCCTCCCCCTTCCAACTTCCTCTTCCCAATCTCATTCCCCCCAACCCCAACCTCTCCCGAGCACACACGCAAACAAGCATGCACCCAAGACAACACACAGGAGTGGCACAGGCAAACACAAGCACCACACATAATCCACAGGCACTCACACAAGCACCATCCAGATGCAGACATACCACCATCCACAATTTCCACTGTCTCCCCTCCTCCTCCACCTCCCTCCCAGTTCCGTCTACACTCCCACCTGCATGCACTATCCTCATCCACTACCAGCATCACCACCACACCTAGCAGAACACGCACCCCACTGGCAGAAACCTCCACAACAGCAATTCACACGTCCCCTCTGTCCTCTCCCACTGCGTTTGTCCCCCCTCCTAAGGTACACAAATACAAGCACACAGACACCCAACACCCATCCACCTCACAACAGCATCCAGCCCATGCACCTGCACCCAAAAGACCTCCTACAACCACTCGCTCTTCCTCCACTCCCAAACCTTCTCCCTCTTCCCCCCAATGTCCCTAAAAAGCTTTTCCTATCCACCATTGACCTCTTCCCTACCCCTCCCCCCATCCTGCATGTCTGGCCATGGTGGCAAAAACCCAGCCAATCACCTCAGCCACCCAGTCCATGGGCCCAGTAGTCACCACACCCACTCATTGCGGGAAAGGATCAAGTGCACATGTCCTGAGGGTGAAGGAGCCTGCACCAGGCAGCCTCAAGGGTAAGGAGCCTGCCCCAGCTGCTGCCAGGAAGAGCAAGGAGCCTGCCCCAGCTGCTGCAAGGAATAGCAAGGTTCCTGCCCCAGCTGCTGCCAGGAATAGCAAGGAGCCTGCCCCAACTGCTGCCAGGAAGACCAAGGAGCCTGCCCCACCTGCTGCCAAGAAGACCAAGGAACCAGCACCAGCAGGCAGGAAGGGCAAAGGGCTAGAGGTAGGAACTCTGACGGAGCCCCCACCACCAACCACGGTTGTGCAGCCATCCTTGGCTGCAGGGTATGGGATGGAGCTTCCCCCCACCAGCAGCAGCAGCACTACCACCATCAGTGGGCAGCCATCTGAGGCTGCAGGGGATGCGCTGGAGCTTCCTCCCAACAGCAGCAGCAGCACCACCACCACCAGCGGGTAGCCATCTGAGGCTGCAGGGGATGGGCTGCAGCCTCCACCCACCAGCAGCAGCACCACTACCACCACCAGTGGGCAGCCATCCGAGGCTGCAGGGGATGGGCTGGAGCTTCCCCACCAGCAGCACCACCACCACCAGTGGGAAGCCATCTGAGGCTGCAGTGGATGGGCTGGAGCTTCTCCCCACTACCGGCTGCAGCAGCACCACTTCCACCACTAAGCAGTCATCACCGCCAACTGACGGTATGTAGTCCTGCTTCCATGGGCTGCTGTGCGGACTCCCCCTTGCAAATCCAGTGGGTATGACACCCACCTGAGAGACTGTGACCTTGCAATCTTTAGGATCAAGAACACAGGACACGATGCCCCCTCCAGAACCAGTGGGTAAGACACCCACCAACCCCAGCCTCCCCAGATCAAGAGCACAGGGTACGATGCCCCCTCCAGAACCAGTGGGTAAGACACCCACCAACCCCATCCTCCCCAGAGCAAGAGCACAGGGCACGATGCTCCCTCCAGAACCAGTGGGTAAGACACCCACCAACCTCAGCCTCCCCAGGATCAAGAGCACAGGGCACAATGCCCCCTCCAGAACCAGTGGGTAAGACACCCACCAACCCCATCCTCCCCAGATCAAGAGCACAGGGCAGGATGTCCCCTCCAGTAATAGTGGGTAAGACACCCACCAACCCCAGCCTCCAAAGGATCAAGAGCACAGGGCATGTTGCCCCCTCCAGAGCATGTGGGCAAGTCACCCACTTAAGGGACTGTGGCCTTGCACTCCCAAGGATCAAGCAAAGGGCATGTTGCCCCCTCCAGAGCATGTGAGCAAGTCACCCACCTGAGAGACTGTGGCCTTGCACTCCCCAGTATCAAGCACAGGGCATGTTGCCCCCTCCAGAACCAGTGGTGTTGTTCCATCTCCCAGCTGAGGTGTGCCCCCAACCCCCATCCACCTGAGGTGCCTGTCTATTTACCAACTGATGTCCCTACAGTGTTCTCTCCATGTTGATGCAGGTGCCAAGTGGGGCCTTGGACTTTGCCATGTGGCTATGTGGCCCACGCAAACTGAGGACTGGGCAGTGTCCCTTGACATGTACAATTGTAAATATCTGTAAAATTGGCAAAGTTATACTCACTTTAGTAAAGTCATTTTGTCCTTGCATTATTCAGCTGAATTAGTGGGAATAACTTATTTTCTTGTGCATCTGGTTGTGTGTATGGTGTTGGGGTGGTGTGTG
The DNA here is from genome assembly GCF_031143425.1 of Pleurodeles waltl. Classification (NCBI taxonomy): domain Eukaryota; kingdom Metazoa; phylum Chordata; class Amphibia; order Caudata; family Salamandridae; genus Pleurodeles; species Pleurodeles waltl. The sequence goes on from NC_090444.1 coordinate 672,178,695, forward strand.
TGTTGTGCGTGTGTGTGTCACTCTCTTTTTCCTTCCCCACTCCCTTGTGTGCTACGCGTCTGTACTCACTGTCTTCGTCTTCGCCATCGTTGGTGTTTGTGGTGGATCAGCACGTAGAAGAGCATGGGGAAGACATGCAGCTTGGGCTCCATGGCGCCGTGGTTGTTACCTGTGTCTCCAATGGTGAGTCCTTTCACTTCTGATCTCTGTTTCCGTCAGGCTTTTAATGTTGTTGGTACCGCCCTGGAAAAGGTAGCGGTTTCCAGGGTCTTAATATGGTGGGCGGGACATTGACTTCTGCCTGGCTGTAGGCAGCTACCGCCATGGTGGCTGTTGTTTCTGCCCTGGCGGTCGGTGTGGTAAAGTGGCTGTCTATCTGAGATCTATCCGCCATTGTCATAATTTGGCAGTAATTACTGCCAGCCTGTTGACGGTATTACTGCCACTTTTACACAACCGCCAGGGTTCTAATGTGGGCCATAATGTCACCATCCATTCTCTAATGATATCATATCATTGGTTAGGCAAAACCATCTTTCAAAGCAATTCACACTTCAGGCTGACTCACACCAAACCCTGAATTAGCACATGTGATGTACAAGATGATACTTACTGACTGCATCAGGGTCCTCAAATCGGGCCACAACACCTATGGTGTAGCGGGGAGGTCCACCTGCTACACATGAATGGAAAACACTGCTTAGTGTAATTTGTACATATCAGTTAATGGGCAACATTGTTCACTCTCAACTGGTTAGGCTGAGTGAGCAAGTCATCCTAGTGGTACATCAGAGCAACTGACAAACATCTATGATCAGTCAATCACAAATAGGCCCTCATTCTGAGTTTGGCGGGTGGCAGAAGCCGCCCACCACACTCAAACCGCCAGTAGACAACGGTCTGAACACCGCCCACCCTATAAAGAGTTCACCGCAGGGCCAGTAATCAAGCCACCGCCAATGTGGCGATGTGACGGGTGCTGCAGCACCCATTGCGCTTTCCACTGCCTGTAATTCAGGCAGTAGAAAGTGCGACGGGGCTGTCCATGGGGGCCCCTGCGCTGCCAATGCTAAGTGCATGTGCAGTGCAAGGACCCCCAAGGGGCCTCCAGCACTCCCTTTCCCCCAGCCTGGGCATGGTGGTGCTACTGCCATGCAAAGGCTGGCGGATAACAACTGTTGAGGTCTGCCTGGCGGAGACCTGGAAGTGCCAGCAGTCTGCTTTCACCACGGTCATAATGTCGCGGTCACTTTGATGGCAGTCCAACTTCGACTGTGATCCTGGTGGTCTGGTGACCGTCAGGATCATAATTAGGCCCATAGTCTCAGATAATGTAGACCCACGCACCTACAAACTATCCCTATCCCTGACACTCCTGTGGTGCTTCTCACTGCACCATTTTTACATGGCATTGTCGTGCAGGTGTCTGTTAGCTCTTCACCTCCATGACCATATGGGACTGCTTAATACTGTACACTGCATCTCAGGGCCATGCAATGGTTGTTCCAGTGGCTGTCCCATTGTAACACCCATCTCATTTGAACCTGCCCCAGATGTTGTAGACATCTATCTTATTGTCACAGTAAACTGACATACTACTGATGGGTTGTGTGGGTATTCCAACATGTTGAGGAATGCTGTGATACATCCTTCAGTGAAGTAAGTAATATGTGTACGCCATCACAAGGCACACACATGATCAATAATGCCATGGGAGTTTACTCATGCAAAAATAGTTGTACCTACCTGCACATTGACTGACTGAAATCATGGATGTATTGCCAATAGTGTGTGGCCAGCCATTGTTGGCATGGTATAACATTATTTGTTCAGGGAGGGATAAGAACGTGGGCCTAGACATATGCCTCAACAAAGACACACTTGCTCTGTGGTCTAAGGATGCATTTGTTGGTGCAGGATACTGAGTAATGTGCCAGTGATGGAGCACATGCAGGGCAGCCCCATACTGTCAGTGAGATGCGGCAGGCCTATGAAACTGACTCAGCACATGTGTGTGTGGTAATAGATATAGTATAGGGTGTATGTGCTACACAATGTACAGGAAGAGGGAGGTGCTAGTAGTCTGGAACCAGCTCATAGTCAAGCTCTCTTACATTGCCTTGGCCAATGACACAAAGAGGATGATAGAACAACAGTGGTTCAGCACCAATTGCATCAATACCATCCTTGTGGCCCTCAATGCACCCCTTAGTTCTTCCATGTGGGTGCTTAATAAGAATTAAGGCACAGCATGATGCAGGTCTGGTCCAACTGCATCTATTTATGGGTAGATAAGTGATGTACTCCGCAGGAGTTGCAACAGATCATCACAAATTCTGCTGAGTACATGGGGGCCCATCACATACATTTATATACCCCCATATCACACCTGTTCCAGCAGCCGTTCACAGTGCACGAAAAATGAAAATAAGGTATTTTTTATTTTCCCCAGTGGCTTATACATTTGCCTCCCAGACAGGTTTTGGGACCCCCTTCCATACATAATGCATGAAGCAGGCCTCATTTGGAGCTGCTCAATACCGAGTTGCCCTATGCATGCATCACAACACTTTGTAATGGTTGTGCAGGGAAAATGGTACATCTGCCCTGCAATGGCTTCATTATTGTACATTTGAATTGCAGGTCTAAGATTGCTCTGGGGCTCTTCATACAGGTAGCGTACGACATGTCTAGATCCACAACCATTACATGCAACACTCAACCATTTCTGCAAAACAAGGACTTTTTATGGCAATAGGAGACTTACCAACTGCCCCACCAATCTCTATGCCGAGATGATCCAGCAGATCTTGCTCCCTTGTAATGAGGTCTGCTAAATTGGTGGTCATTCCTTCCTTTTACAAAGATTCATTAGGTGATAGAGCACCTTTCCCCACCTCAGACTCCTTGCCTCTGTGGGGTAGCCTAGAATGACACAGCCACCCACACAGTTCCAGCATCATGGGACAGTCATGCGGAACCAGCCATATAAAAATTCCCACTCATCATCCGACATCCTCGCCATTCCTCCATTTTCCAGACATATTGTACTGCAAATGCAGTTCACCCCCCAAAACAAATAAAAGTCCTAACACCTAACCCAACTACCCCAACTAACCCAGCAACTATACTACCCCAGATAAACACCTCACTATACAGAACCAGTACACTTACAATACAAAAGACAGGTTTAAAAACAAATAAAACACAACACCTACAGGACACAACACAATAAACACTCAAAACACTTCAAACACTCAAAAACTGCTACAGCATGAGCTCCACACACTATCACACAGTCATAGACAATATGCCCTCATTACAACCCTGACAGTAAATCCTGCTTTCCACCGTGCAGAAGACCGCCAACATACCATTGAGGCAGCAGAATTCTGCTACAGGTATTACGACTCACAGCTTGTAATCTGCCACAATACAGACACCCACAAAAGTCCGCCACACCAAAGGTCAGTGATAAACTGACGATACCAAAACCCACACCGTCACGCCAACAAGAATACGTCCACACTATCATGACCCACGAATCAACGCGGTGGTCATTCAACCGCGGTAATCCATTGGCGGTACACACCGCCGCATTCAAAATACACACACATTTACAAAACACAACCACATTGGACAATTTGAAATACACACACCTGATACACATACACACACCACACTCACACACCCAATCCAATATAAAGAACACACCCACATCACCCACGAACCCTCACAACCAAAGATTTGAAAGAAGGCCAGATAAAGAGATTAGCTAACACAACACCAGCATCCACAGACACAAACACCATCACTGATACAACATCTACGCACCTCAAACAACACACACTAACAAATCCCCTCACACATCACAACAGACAGCACCTCACACATCACCCACACCACATCATGGCACCTCAAAGGCACCCCAGGTTTTCAGAGGAGGAGCTCAGGGTCATGGTGGAGGAAATCATCTGGGTAGAGACACAGCTATCCGGATCACAGGTGCAGCAGACATCCAATGCTAGGAAGATGGAGCTATGGCGGAGAATCGTCGACAGGGGCAACTCAGTGGGACAGCATCCAAGAACATGGGATGATATCAGAAAGAGAAGGAACGACCTATGGGGGTAGGTACGTTCCGTGGTATCCAGACACCAGATTGTTGTACATAGGACTGGCGGTGGACCCCCACCTCCTCCCCACAACTAACAACATGGGAGGAGCAAGTCTTGGCGATCATGCATCCTGAGGGCCTCGCAGGAGTAGTATGAGGACTGGACTCTGGTAAGGCACATCTTTACTAATATATCCCCCACCCTACCTGCATACCATCACATACTCCCACCCTCACCCTCACACCCATCACCCCAACACCTCACAGATACCCCACTACCACAACCCACACATCCCAAAACCAAGCTCTGCATGTAACACCAATGCATGGACACCCATCACCAAAGCATGTCCAGTAGAGAGACTCACTCATGCCCCAAAATCACCAATCACACAAGGGCCACGGCAATAATGCAAGTACAGGAGTAGAGGTTAACTCACCCATTGCACAAGATGACACACACAGATACTAAGATTATGCATTCACACCCCAACAAGACCCATACCCAATGTCACCGGACAGGAGGTGCCAGACATATCCAATCCCCTCACAGAAGAGGCCCACAGTGATGACAGCAGCTCTGCACACCTGGATGAAGATGACCAGCCCGGCCCATCAGGGACCTCGGGACAGTCGGTTCCCCTGACACAGTCACAAACCACCACAGAACCTCCCCATCAGGAAACACCAGCACAGCACCCACCCAGCGGGCCCATCCTTCTGTCCCCAGGACACGTCCATCAGCAGTGTGTCCACCACTACAGGGAACCCAGGCAACCCCACCAACCCAAGAAAATCAGGGACCTGGGGTCAGTGGCAGTGGGCACACGGTTCAGGGGACAGAGGCACAGGATAACAGGGAAGCTGGGAGGACTGCTGTGCGACAGGGGGAGGACAGGCCAAGGGAACCCACTCTCCACGAGGCACTCTCCAACATCATGGGAGCTTACCACCATTCCCAGGAGACTATGGGCACGGTACTGGCCAAGTTTCAGGAGACCCAGCGGCTGCAGGAGGAACACTACCTGGGGATCAGGGAGGACTTGAAGTCTATTAGCACCACCCTGGTCACCATTGCAGGGGTACTGGCAGACCTTGTCAACACCAGGAGGGACACAGTGGCACACCAACGGGCCCCTGACACTAGCCTGGACGATGAACAGCCCCCCACCTCCGCCGGTGCTATTGGACAGGAGGCACCACCACAGGAACACCAGGCCACCAGCACCCTACCCCTTGCAGAAGGAGAACCACCATGCAAACGGTCCCTGAGATCAAGGAACAAGACAGAGAACATTGCCAAGACCCCCGTCATTAAATAAGACCCCCCTGAATGTCAGCCTTCTGTCCCACTTTGTCACCCTGTCCACCTTAAACTGCCATTGCTCCACTTCCTATGTGCCATTGGTCAACGCACCTGTGATACAAATAGATTGGACTCTGCCATGGACATTCCTCCACCATCACCCCAGCCCATTTCACACCGCCCCCCCACTTATTTGCACAGAAATAAACACCCTTGAATCACAAAACAATCTGGAGTCAGTCTGTGCTTTCACAAATGTGTAATTGTAAAACCTCTGGAATATAGCAATGTCAATGTACTTGTTCACGCACCAATGTAACACAGCTGTAGGCCAGCAGTAAACATAGCAGAGTGCACAAAGTGGGACCAAGACCTGTGCAATGGAAAGGCAAAGTAACAAGTCAGGGTCCATAAACAAAGTGAAAATGGCAGACTTATGCCGGCCCCAACAATAGTATGAGATGTGGGAAGCATTTCCATCTTTTTACCTGTGTCTCACTGGAAGTATTGCATGATGATGTTGTTTCGGTTGTCTACATCTTCTTCTTCTGCCTCCTCTTCTTCACTGTCCACAGGCTCCACAGCTGCAACAAGACCACCATCAGGCCCATCCTCCTGTAGAAAAGGCACCTGGTATCGCAAAGCCATGTTGTGCAACATACAGCAGGCCACGATTATCTGGCACACCTGTAGGAGGCTGGCCTGGCTTGTAGTGGGTACCAAGGGGTACTTACCCTCTGTACCAGGTCCAGTTATCCCTTATTAGTTTAGAAGAGGTGTTTCTAGCAGCTTAAGCTGATAGAAGGTAGCCATAGCAGAGCAGCTTAGGCTGAACTAGGAGACATGCTAAGCTCCTACTATACCACTGGTGTTAAATGCACAATATCATAAGAAAACACAATACACAAATATACTAAAAATAAAGGTACTTTATTTTTATGACAATATGCCAAAGTATCTCAGTGAGTACCCTCAGTATGAGGATGCCAAATATACACAAGATATATGTACACAATACCAAAAATATGCAGTAATAGCAAAAGGAAGTAATGCAAGCAGTGTAAAGTTACAGTAGATTGCAATAGGAGCACATAGGTATAGGGGCAACACAAACCATATACTCCAAAAGAGGAATGTGAACCACGGATGGACCCCAAACCTATGTGAGCTTGTAGAGGGTCGCTGGGACTGTAAGAAAACAGTGAGGGTTAGAAAAATAGCCCACCCCAAGACCCTGAAAAGTTGATGTAAAGTGCACCTATAACCCCTAGAGAGCACAGACGTCGTGATAGGGGGTTTCTGCAAGGAAGACCAACACCAGCAAAGCAACCAAAGTGGATTTCTGGACCTGAGTACCTGTGGAACAAGGGGACCAAGTCCAAGAGTCGCGACAATGTCAAGAGGGGGCAGATGCCCAGGAAATGCCAGCTGAGGGTGCAAAGAAGCTGCCACTGGATAGTAGAAGCTGTGGATTCTGTAAGAACGAAGAAGGCTAGAAACGTCCCCTTTGGAGGATGGATGTCCCACGTCGTGAAGAAGCTTGCAGAGGTGTTCGCACGCAGAAAGACCGCAAACAAGCCTTGCTAGCTGCAAGGGTCGCAGTTAGGGTTGTTGGATGCTGCTGTGGCCCAGGAGGGACCAGAATGTCACCACTTGGATGAGGAGACCAAGGGGGAGACCAGCAAGTCAGGGAGCCCTCACAGGAGCAGGCAGCACCCGCAGAAGTACCTGAACAGGCATTTGGAAGAGGAGTGAACCGGAGTCCACCCGAAGACACAAAAGGGAGTCCCACGACGCCGGAGGACAACTCAGAAGGTTGTGCACTGCAGGTTAGAGTGTCCAGGCTTGGCTGTGCATGAAGGAAATCCTGGAAGAGTGCACAGGAGCCGGAGCAGCTGCAAATCACGCAGTACCCAGCAATGCAGTCTAGCATGGGGAGGCAAGGACTTACCTCCACCAAACTTGGACTGAAGAGTCACTGGACTGTGGAAGTCATTTGGACAGAGTTGCTGAGTTCTAGGGACCACGCTCGTCATGCTGAGAGGGGACCCAGAGGACCGGTGATGCAGTCTTCTGTTGCCTGCGGTTGCAGGGGGAAGATTCCGTCGTCCCACGGGAGATTTCTTCAGAGCTCCTGGTGTAGAAAGGAGGCAGGCTACCCTCAGAGCATGCACCACCAGGAAACAGTTGAGAAGGCGGCAGGAGAAGCGATACAAGGTTGCAGTAGTCGTCTTTGCTACTTTGTTGTGGGTTTGCAGGCGTCCTGAGCAGTCAGCGGTCGATCCTTTGGCAGAAGGTGAAGAGAGAGATGCAGAGGAACTCGGATGAGCACTTGCATTCATTATCTGAAGAATTCCCCAAAGCAGAGACCCTAAATAGCCAGAAAAGGAGGTTTGGCTACCTAGGAAGGAGGATAGGCTAGCAACACAGGTAAGAGCCTATCAGAAGGAGTCTCTGACGTCACCTGCTGGCACTGGCCACTCAGAGCAGTCCAGTGTGCCAGCAACACCTCTGTTTCCAAGATGGCAGAGGTCTGCAGCACACTGGAGGAGCTCTGGGCACCTCCCCTGGGAGGTGCAGGTCAGGGGAGTGGTCACTCCCCTTTCCTTTGTCCAGTTTCGCGCCAGAGCAGGACTGGGGGATCCCTGAACCAGTGTAGACTGGCTTATGCAGAGATGGGCACCATCTGTGCCCATCAAAGCATTTCCAGAGGCTGGGGGAGGCTACTCCTCCCCAGCCCTGACACCTTTTTCCAAAGGGAGAGGGTGTAACACACTCTCTCTGAGGAGGTCCTTTGTTCTGCCCTCCTGGGCCAGGCCTGGCTGGACCACAGGAGGGCAGAAACCTGTCTGAGGGGTTGGCAGCAGCAGCAGCTGCAGTGAAACCCCGGGAAAGGCAGTTTGGCAGTACCCAGGTCTGTGCTAGAGACTTGGGGTATCATGGAATTGTCTCCCCAATTCCAGAATGGCATTGGGGTGACAATTCCATGATCTTAGACATGTTACATGGCCATGTTCGGTAGTGACCTATGTATAGTGCACGTGTGAAATGGTGTCCCGCACTCACAAAGTCCGGGGAATTTGCCCTGAATGATGTGGGGGCACCTTGGCTAGTGCCAGGGTGCTCACACACTAAGTAACTTAGCACCCAACCTTCACCAGGTGAAGGTTAGACATATAGGTAATTTATAAGTTACTTAAGTGCAGTGGTAAATGGCTGTGAAATAACTTGGACGTTATTTCACTCAGGCTGCAGTGGCAGGCCTGTGTAAGAATTGTCAGAGCTCCCTATGGGTGGCAAAAGAAATGCTGCAGCCCATAGGGATTTCCTGGAACCCCAATACCCTGGGTACTTCAGTACCATATACTAGGGAATGATAGGGGTGTTCCAGTATGCCAATGTGAATTGGTGAAATTGGTCACTAGCCTGTTAGTGACAATTTGTAAAACATAGGGTTTTCACTATGAGCACTGGGCCCTGGCTAGCAGGATCCCAGTGAGACAGTGAAAACACCCTGACATATACTCACAAACAGGCCAAAAGTGGGGGTAACAAGGCTAGAAAGAGGCTACTTTCTCACACAACCCCCTGCAAACGAAGGACAATAAGGCTAACCTTGGCCAGTTGAAACTTTATTGTCTAAGTGGTGATAAGTGGAGAGTAGCTCTGCAATAGACTGTTTACTCCCTTTATCATCCACTATATGGTTACTTCCCTGTGGGGATGTAAACCACCCTGTTTGAAGTTTTTTAGCTAAGCAACATTGTGAAGATATATTTTCAGAGTTTCTATCAGTAAGTTTTAGTTTAGAGCAGTGGGAATTGTCCACTGGACCTATTTCTAGTGATGAGAATGCCAGACAGGGATGCTGTCTCAGTAAAGCCATAGCTGGGCAAAAACTTTGTCCATATGGCTGGAAGAGAGAACAGGGATGCTGTTTCTCTTGAGTTGGAGCAGGGGAGGGATGCTGTCCTATGAGCTCCACACTAGGGCAGGGCTGCTGTCCTAAGTGTTGTGAGGCAGTGCAGGGTTTCTGCACTAAAGTTTCTCTGGGAGGGTTGGAGGGATGCTCCATGTTAACTAAAATGGTGCTCTTTTTCTCACCAATGTGAGTTATCCCACAGAGAGGTACTTCCACCTCAGGGAGTACAGCTATGTTAGCTGATGATTCCCTTGGAACAGGTGCCACCCCAGGAGAGGTTTCTCCCACCACAGGAATGGTATCCTGAAAGGCAGGGTGGGTAGGGGATACTGTGATACCCTTTGTACCTGTTGTTGGAGAGGGCTCCTGAGTTTTCAGGCCTTTTTCTCTCCTTTGCTTTTTAATTTCAGTAGAAATGAGAGGGAACAATTCCTCAGGGCTACCCAGCATGGCTGCATGGGTATAAAACTCTACCTCAGCCCAACCTGAGGTCTCTAGGTCATTACCTAAGAGACAGTCTACAGGTAAGCTAGGTGATACTACCACCTGCTTAGGGCCAGTAACTCCACCCCAGCTAAGCTGAACTATAGCTAAGGGAAGAAACTTAGTAGAGTTATGGACATCAATGATCTTGTACTGCTGTCCTATGATGTGTTGTTCAGGAGGCACAAGGGTTTCAGTCACCAAAGTGATACTAGCACCTGTGTCCCTGTAGGCCTGGGCCTCAACACCATTTATTGAAACTGTCCGCCTGTACTTATCCATTGTAAGGGGACAAGCCGCCAGTGTGGCAAGGCCAATGCCACTAGGTGTGACAGAAACTGTCTTGGGACTGACTAACCCAGTTTCTATGATGGACCCATAAGTGAACCCAACTACACCCTTAGTTTGACTGTTGCCAGCAGTCCCACCACTATTACCACTACTGCTAGGGGCACTAGAGCTTGATGTATTAGTGGTGGTAGGCTCAGGGGGTTTACCTGGACAGGACTTAGCCCCTGGCCTATGGCCTTTATTTTTACACACAAAGCACCAAGGCTTTTTAATGTGTGTATGTTGTGAAGAAGAGGAATAATTTTTTTATCCCCACCCCCTGAAGAGTGTTTAGGATTTGAAGAAGGATCTTTGGTTTTACCCTTATCCCCATGCGTATCCTGAGATTTCTCACCATCTTTCTTCTTGCCAACCTTATCAGCCCCTGTATGAACGTTTCTGTTCACTCTTGTTCTGACCCATTTGTCTGCCTTCTTTCCCAATTCTTGGGGAGAGGTCAGATCTGAGTCCACTAGATATTGGTGTAACAAATCAGACACACAGTTATTCAGAATATGCTCTCTCAGGATTAGATTGTACAGGCTTTCATAGTCAGAAACTTTACTGCCATGTAACCACCCCTCCAAGGCCTTCACTGAATAGTCAACAAAGTCTACCCAGTCTTGTGAAGACTCTTTTCTGGTTTCTCTGAACTTAATCCTGTATTGTTCAGTGGTTAAGCCAAATCCATCCAAGAGTGCATTCTTTAAAACTGTAAAATTATTGGCAACACTTTCCTTCACAGTAAGGAGCCTATCCCTTCCCTTTCCACTGAAAGATAGCCATAGGATAGCAGCCCACTGCCTTTGAGGGACCCCCTGTACCATACAGGTCCTCTCAAGTGCAGCAAACCACTTGTTAATGTCATCCCCCTCCTTGTAAGGGGGAACTATCTTATGCAGATTCCTAGAATCATGTTCTCTCACAGGATTGATATCTGGAATACTGCTGCTGCCACCATGGGGTCCAAACCCCAACCGCTGTCTCTCTTTTTCTAAGTCTAGGGATTCCCTGTCTAGAGCCAGCTGTTGCTGTTTAAGCTTCAGTCTGAACTCTTCCAATCTCAACTTATTGAGTTCCCTTTCTAACATCCTGTCATCAGGGTGGGTGGATTGGGAATGTTTTGACACAGAAGAATGATGTGAATGAACAGAGGGAGACCTGTCCCTAACAGTTGGCACCCTAGCAACCTGGCCGGCAGGAACAAAAACATCCCTACTGTGATGGGAGCTTCTATTACTACCAGCATTGCTAGGTGGTCTGCTAAGCGGCAGGTTAGGATGGGAACCCTGTAACACTCCTTCAAGGGCATCCCCTGAGTCAGAGTGTGAGCTATCTACCAACTTTGAAGATGAGGGGCCACCCTGGACCTTATCATTCTAAATAAGCATATTAGACAGTAACTCTCTAGAAGGGTTCTTTCCTACCACTAAACCTCTATCAATGCAGAGACTCCTTAGGCTCTTAAAGTTAAGGTGGTCATAAGTAGTATTGACCAAATTAAGAGGGGTTCCTACACCAGACATGATAGAAAAAGGTTTAGGGACAGATAAAAGAGAGAAAAAGTTTTAGGACTTTTTAAAGAACAGGAAAAAAAACGTTTTCAAATTTTTGAAACTTTTTGAAAGTTTAGGAGTACTTTTCAGCACTTAGCAGATAGTGTAAGAGAAGAAAAGCAAAGCCTTTTGGTTAGGTGTACATACACTGAACTTGTTTTGTATATTATTCGCTTATGAAAGGTACACAATGACAAAGTGGTAAGTAGTTGCAAGTACTTATCCCACCGCTGCACAACCAATGTAGGAGGCTGGCCTGGTTTGTAGTGGGTACCAAGGGGTACTTACCCTCTGTACCAGGTCCAGTTATCCCTTCTTAGTGTAGAAGAGGTGTTTCTAGCAGCTTAGGCTGATAGAAGGTAGCTATAGCAGAGCAGCTTAGGCTGAACTAGGAGACATGCAAAGCTCCTATTATACCACTAGTGTCATATGCACAATATCATAAGAAAACACAATACACCGATATACTAAAAATAAAGGTACTTTATTTTTATGACAATATGCCAAAGTATCTCAGTGAGTGCCCTCAGTATGAGGATGCCAAATATACACAAGATATATGTACACAATACCAAAAATATGCAGTAATAGCAAAAGGAAGTAATGCAAGCAGTGTAAAGTTACAGTAGATTGCAATAGGAGCACATAGGTATAGGGGCAACACAAACCATATACTCCAAAAGTGGAATGTGAACCACGGATGGACCCCAAACCTATGTGAGCTTGTAGAGGGTCGCTGGGACTAGAAAAATGGCCCACCCCAAGACCCTGAAAAGTTGATGTAAAGTGCACCTATAACCCCCAGAGAGCACAGACGTCGTGATAGGGGGTTTCTGCAAGGAAGACCAACACCAGCAAAGCAACCAAAGTGGATTTCTGGACCTGAGTACCTGTGGAACAAGGGGACCAAGTCCAAGAGTCGCGACAATGTCAAGAGGGGGCAGATGCCCAGGAAATGCCAGCTGAGGGTGCAAAGAAGCTGCCACTGTATAGTAGAAGCTGTGGATTCTGTAAGAACGAAGAGGGCTAGAAACTTCCCCTTTGGAGGATGGATGTCCCACGTCGTGAAGAAGCTTGCAGAGGTGTTCCCACGCAGAAAGACCGCAAACAAGTCTTGCTAGCTGCAAGGGTCGCGGTTAGGGTTGTTGGATGCTGCTGTGGCCCAGGAGGGACCAGAATGTTACCACTTGGATGAGGAGACCAAGGGGGCGACCAGCAAGTCAGGGAGCCCTCACAGGAGCAGGCAGCACCCGCAGAAGTACCTGAACAGGCATTTGGAAGAGGAGTGAACCGGAGTCCACCCGAACACACAAAAGGGAGTCCCACGACGCCGGAGGACAACTCAGAAGGTTGTGCACTGCAGGTTAGAGTGTCGGGGATCCAGGCTTGGCTGTGCATGAAGGAAATCCTGGAAGAGTGCACAGGAGCCGGAGCAGCTGCAAATCACGCGGTACCCAGCAATGCAGTCTAGCATGGGGAGGCAAGGACTTACCTCCACCAAACTTGGACTGAAGAGTCACTGGACTGTGGGAGTCATTTGGACAGAGTTGCTGAGTTCTAGGGACCACGCTCGTCATGCTGAGAGGGGACCCAGAGGACCGGTGATGCAGTCTTCTGTTGCCTGCGGTTGCAGGGGGAAGATTCCGTCGTCCCACGGGAGATTTCTTCAGAGCTCCTGGTGTAGAAAGGAGGCAGGCTACCCTCAGAGAATGCACCACCAGGAAACAGTTGAGAAGGCGGCAGGAGAAGCGATACAAGGTTGCAGTAGTCGTCTTTGCTACTTTGTTGCGGGTTTGCAGGCGTCCTGAGCAGTCAGCGGTCGATCCTTTGGCAGAAGGTGAAGAGAGAGATGCAGAGGAACTCGGATGAGCACTTGCATTCATTATCTGAAGAATTCCCCAAAGCAGAGACCCTAAATAGCCAGAAAAGGAGGTTTGGCTACCTAGGAAGGAGGATAGGCTAGCAACACAGGTAAGAGCCTATCAGAAGGAGTCTCTGACGTCACCTGCTGGCACTGGCCACTCAGAGCAGTCCAGTGTGCCAGCAACACCTCTGTTTCCAAGATGGCAGAGGTCTGGAGCACACTGGAGGAGCTCTGGGCACCTCCCCTGGGAGGTGCAGGTCAGGGGAGTGGTCACTCCCCTTTCCTTTGTCCAGTTTCGCGCCAGAGCAGGACTGGGGGATCCCTGAACCGGTGTAGACTGGCTTATGCAGAGATGGGCACCATCTGTGCCCATCAAAGCATTTCCAGAGGCTGGGGGAGGCTACTCCTCCCCAGCCCTGACACCTTTTTCCAAAGGGAGAGGGTGTAACACACTCTCTCTGAGGAGGTCCTTTGTTCTGCCCTCCTGGGCCAGGCCTGGCTGGACCACAGGAGGGCAGAAACCTGTCTAAGGGGTTGGCAGCAGCAGCAGCTGCAGTGAAACCCCGGGAAAGGCAGTTTGGAAGTACCCAGGTCTGTGCTAGAGACTTGGGGTATGATGGAATTGTCTCCCCAATTCCAGAATGGCATTGGGGTGACAATTCCATGATCTTAGACATGTTACATGGCCATGTTCGGTAGTGACCTATGTATAGTGCACGTGTGAAATGGTGTCCCGCACTCACAAAGTCCGGGGAATTTGCCCTGAATGATGTGGGGGCACCTTGGCTAGTGCCAGGGTGCTCACACACTAAGTAACTTAGCACCCAACCTTCACCAGGTGAAGGTTAGACATATAGGTAATTTATAAGTTACTTAAGTGCAGTGGTAAATGGCTGTGAAATAACTTGGACGTTATTTCACTCAGGCTGCAGTGGCAGGCCTGTGTAAGAATTGTCAGAGCTCCCTATGGGTGGCAAAAGAAATGCTGCAGCCCATAGGGATTTCCTGGAACCCCAATACCCTGGGTACTTCAGTACCATATACTAGGGAATGATAGGGGTGTTCCAGTATGCCAATGTGAATTGGTGAAATTGGTCACTAGCCTGTTAGTGACAATTTGTAAAACATAGGGTTTTCACTATGAGCACTGGGCCCTGGCTAGCAGGATCCCAGTGAGACAGTGAAAACACCCTGACATATACTCACAAACAGGCCAAAAGTGGGGGTAACAAGGCTAGAAAGAGGCTACTTTCTCACACAACCCCCTGCAAACGAAGGACAATAAGGCTAACCTTGGCCAGTTGAGACTTTTTTGTCTAAGTGGTGATAAGTGGAGAGTAGCTCTGCAATAGACTGTTTACTCCCTTTATCATCCACTATATGGTTACTTCCCTGTGGGGATGTAAACCACCCTGTTTGAAGTTTTTTAGCTAAGCAACATTGTGAAGATATATTTTCAGAGTTTCTATCAGTAAGTTTTAGTTTAGAGCAGTGGGAATTGTCCACTGGACCTATTTCTAGTGATGAGAATGCCAGACAGGGATGCTGTCTCAGTAAAGCCATAGCTGGGCAAAAACTTTGTCCATATGGCTGGAAGAGAGAACAGGGATGCTGTTTCTCTTGAGTTGGAGCAGGGGAGGGATGCTGTCCTATGAGCTCCAGACTAGGGCAGGGCTGCTGTCCTAAGTGGTGTGAGGCAGTGCAGGGTTTCTGCACTAAAGTTTCTCTGGGAGGGTTGGAGGGATGCTCCATGTTAACTAAAATGGTGCTCTTTTTCTCACCAATGTGAGTTATCCCACAGAGAGGTACTTCCACCTCAGGGAGTACAGCTATGTTAGCTGATGATTCCCTTGGAACAGGTGCCACCCCAGGAGAGGTTTCTCCCACCACAGGAATGGTATCCTGAAAGGCAGGGTGGGTAGGGGATACTGTGATACCCTTTGTACCTGTTGTTGGAGAGGGCTCCTGAGTTTTCAGGCCTTTTTCTCTCCTTTGCTTTTTAATTTCAGTAGAAATGAGAGGGAACAATTCCTTAGGGCTACCCAGCATGGCTGCATGGGTATAAAACTCTACCTCAGCCCAACCTGAGGTCTCTAGGTCATTACCTAAGAGACAGTCTACAGGTAAGCTAGGTGATACTACCACCTGCTTAGGGCCAGTAACTCCACCCCAACTAAGCTGAACTATAGCTAAGGGAAGAAACTTAGTAGAGTTATGGACATCAATGATCTTGTACTGCTGTCCTATGATGTGTTGTTCAGGAGGCACAAGGGTTTCAGTCACCAAAGTGATACTAGCACCTGTGTCCCTGTAGGCCTGGGCCTCAACACCATTTATTGAAACTGTCCGCCTGTACTTATCCATTGTAAGGGGACAAGCAGCCAGTGTGGCAAGGCCAATGCCACTAGGTGTGAAAGACACTGTCTTGGGACTGACTACCCCAGTTTCTATGATGGACCCATAAGTGAACCCAACTACACCCTTAGTTTGACTGTTGCCAGCAGTCCCACCACTATTACCACTACTGCTAGGGGCACTAGAGCTTGATGTATTAGTGGTGGTAGGCTCAGGGGGTTTACCTGGACAGGACTTAGCCCCTGGCCTATGGCCTTTATTTTTACACACAAAGCACCAAGGCTTTTTAATGTGTGTATGTTGTGAAGAAGAGGAATATTTTTTTTATCCCCACCCCCTGAAGAGTGTTTAGGATTTGAAGAAGGATCTTTGGTTTTACCCTTATCCCCATGCTTATCCTGAGATTTCTCACCATCTTTCTTCTTGCCAACCTTGTCAGCCCCTGTATGAACGTTTCTGTTCACTCTTTGTTGGAAAATGGGTTATTGGTAGGGCAGGTAGGTACCTACACCTAGCAACAAGCCACTAACCTCCACCTTGGTACAGTTAGGTCTCAGTAAATTAATCCCAGCTCAACCCTTGGTAGCTTGGCAACGAGCGTCAAGGCTTAACTTAGGAGACAAAGTGTAAAGCATTCAAATATCACAAAACAGTAATTAAATAAAACACAGGAAACAGTTTAAAAATCCAAAACCAATTTATAAAAATAGTTTATATTTTTATCTTTAAAATGACACAAAAACGATTAAAATCGGTTCAGGGGAACCGGAGATATGAATTTTTAAAGAATTATTACTTTTCTAGCGCTTAGAAACAAAAAGCGCCAATCGGGTCATCTGGTTGCACCTCGACCGGGGCAAAGTCAAACTTTCAGGCCGACAGCGATGGAGCCCTGCTCGGCTACAGGTCGCGGGAGGCCTCGGTTAAAAAGTTACCTTCTGACTTAGTCTTTATTTTGAAGTTTTTCTTCACCGGGACGAACCTGCCAGTTGAATCCGACCTCCTGGAGCCCTTGTCCGGATACGCGATGTGGGTTTCCTCGGTGGAGACTTTTACCTTCGGACTTAGTCGTTTTTTCGAGATGAAAATCCTTCGACCGGGGTAAACCTGGATCTTGATCCGACGTCCATGGAGCCCTTCTCGGATACGATGGCTGGGAGGTCCCGGTCAACTTTTTACGTTCGGACTTAGTCTCTTTTTTGGATGTTTTTCTTTACCGGGACGAACCACGAAGTCAGGCCGGGGCGCGGTTGAGGCAAGCCGGCTAGAATTTCCGCGGCGGGTCGGTCCCTCTCTGGAGCTTTTTTCCAAAAATTCTCAAATCTTTTCCAAACTTCTGGGGCTTCACCCAGATGTTCTTTTAAGGTTCTTTTGGGGTCCACAGCTCACCCCAAGGGTCCAGAAGTTCTGTGATGGTCCTTGGGGGGTGCGGACTTCAACTCCCAGAATACACCTGGCGCAAACTCCTTTTTGGCCACTGGACAGTGGTCAGCTGGTTGCTTTCTTCAGGAGTTGGTGCAGGGGACTCTGGTCAGCAATTTTTCACCCGTAGCAAACAGGGAGTCCCTCCTTGAACCAGTTGAAGCCAGGCAAAGTCCTTCTTGTGGTGAAGCCCAAGTGTGCAGCTGGTGCAGTCCTTCTGAGTGCAGGTTCCAGGTGCAGGCCAGGGGTCCAGCAGGGCAGTCCTTCTTCTCCTTAAGTTCTTTCTTCTTGAAATTTGGTGGGGATCTGAGGCGTGGGTGCAGGTCTGCCAGTTTTATCCTTGCTCCTGGGTGAAAAGCAGGGGGGCCCTGGTTCTCCAATCAGGGACAGGGTTGTCCCCCTGTGATGACCACTTCCTGGGAAGTGTGGCAAAAATCCATCCCAGAAGGCAACAGTCTCCAAAAATCCAACATGGATAAATCTGATTTTTGGAGGTTACATCTGGCTGAGCCCACCCACTGGTGTGGCTAAAAATCATAAACACACCCCTCTCCTGCCCTCTCCTAATCTAATCAAGGGGGCACCTAGCTGTCTGGGGTTGCAGGATGTGGGGGTGTTGCTGGGTGCTGCAAATGTCCTTCTCTGCCTTTGAAGACCAGTTTGGCAGCCCTCCCCCTTCCTGCCTCACCATCTGCTGAGGGGAGATTCTCTCCCCCAAGCACATTCCTTTGTGTGAAGTCAGGCCACTTCACACCTCATCAAAGTAGCCTGGCAGAAGCTGCTGCAGGCTGGCCAATCAGAGCACAGCAGCAAAAACAATGCAGAGCTGAAATTGGCAACTTTTTAGGTAAAGTCTAAACTTTTTACCTGAACTGGTTATATTAAATCCAACAACTGGAAGTTGTGGGATTTATTATAACAATCAATTTGATACCAAATTCTTGGTATGTAACATTTAAGGAGACTTTAAAATTTAAAATAAAGTCTGCCCATTCTAGCCTATGAAGGCCATTTACTTCAATGAGAGAAAAACGAATTTGGCTGTTTTTACCTCACCAGGGCTTATAAATCTATTTTTATAAAGTCCCTGCTTATAGTTACACGGCACCCAGCCCTAGGGGCACATAGGGCACACCTTAGGGGTGACTTATATGTAAAAATAAGGTAGTTTAAGACTTTGGAAGTACCTTTAATTCCAAAGTCGAATTTGCATATAACTTTAATTTAAAAGCAGCCAGCAAGGCAGGCTTGCTTTTAAAATGACACTGGGCACCTCAGCAATGCACCTAGGTGTGCACCACCTATGCTGTGGTCCCTAAACCTACATGCCCTACCATATACTAGGGACTTATAGGTAGGTTAACTTAGCCAATTATAATTAGCCTAATTTGCATATCCATTTTACACAGAGCACAGGCCCTGGGACTGGTTAGCAGTACCCAGGGCACCATCAGAGTCAGGAAAACACCAGCATAAAGTGGAAAATGGGGGCAAAAAGTTATGGGGCCTCTGCAATCAGCCACAGTTTCTCACACAACCCCCCCCCAGCCCACACGCCCAGGAGACTCAGCCCAACCCTGGGAGAGTCTTCCTGGCTTGTTAGGCGAGGAAGACAGTGAAGAAAACTGGCTGTCCCTTTGCAGGGCCTACTCTGCCTTATATCCTCCTGTCAGGGTCACTCCCTCTGAGTAGTGAAGCCATCCCAACAGTAAAAGGACCCAACTCAAACTGAAACTTGCCTCTAGGGGGGTCTTCCTCCTCTCTCTCTGCCAACTTGGGTAGTGAGGTGCCCACCTCCCCTACTCCTAACTTTGCTAGGGCAACACCTAGCTTACCCAAAGAGGTCACCCAACACTTGAGCAACCCCACCATGACCAATAGGGTCAGGGGGCCTACTTTGCTATTGGCCCTGGGGTCTGCCTCCCAGGCCAAGTACAGTGCTGCCAGGAAGGCTAGCACCCAGCAGAGGCTACTGACAGCTGTCAGTACCCAGAACCACACCCTAAGCTCTCCACTGACAGGTGGCTGAGCTGCTTTAGGGGCATCTTTGGGGTCCTGGCACCCCTCTTGCTGTCTAGAGTGGGGGGCTACCACCTCCTGTGGCAGACACCCTCCTTCCACTCTCCCTTCTGTCAGTGCAGGGGCAACACCTTGCATCTGGACAGCTGCCTGACTACTCAGGACTTCCTTGGGGTCAGGTGAGGCCTCACCAGTGCCAACTCTGGGCTCCCCCCCTACTGGGGCAGAAGGCCCTTGGCTCCCTGGAACTCTCTTTAAGAGTGGCCTACCCTTCCTTTTCTTCTTTCCTTTTCTTGGGGACCCCTGTCTCCTAACTGTAGGGACTGACTCCCCAGGACTTTGGGTTGGGGGGGCGCCCTGGGCGACCACCCCATCTGTGACCAGACTCACCTCTGGGAGGTCATTGCCCGGGATACAATCTAGGGGAAGGTCAGCACTGACTACCACCCTAATCCAGTCAAGGATACCCTCCCTCTCTAGGGGCACTATGGCTACAGGTTTGGAGGTGACCTCCCCTGTGGCTATCCTGACTTTCTTTGTCTTTCCTGGGACATACATGTCTGGGGTCACTAACCGGTCACTCACTACAGTGTGACTGGCACAGGTGTCTCTCAGGCCAGTGGTAGGGATCCCATTCACTTGAATGTGGTGGAAGTGCCTACTCCCACCCTCAGGGATCACCAGCTTACCATCTGGTCCTGTCTCCCAGCACAATGCTAGGAGGACTTCATCATCTGAGGAGTCCTCCTCTATGGCTACACTGGACAGCCCAGTGCTAACCACCTTCTTTGGACAGGCTGCATCTCCTCTGAAGTGACCTGTCTGCTGACAGTCAAAGCAAGCCCTACTGTCCAAGAGCTTTTTTAACCCTGGGTCTCCCTGTCTCTGATTGTCAGAGTGGGAGTGGGATTTACTCTCCTCCTTCTTAGGGTTCTGGGGTACAGAGGGAGTCTCTGTGGTGGGCTTACCACCTCCCTCCTTAGGTTTTTGGGGACCTGTCCCCCACTTCTTGGAGTCTCCCCTCTGGGACTTGACAACCACCCTGGTTCTCAACCACTCATCAGCTGCCTCCCCTAGCTCTCTAGGGTTGGTCTGCTTAGAGTCCACTAGATGCTGGCGTAGCCTTTCTTGGGTACAATTGGTCAAGATGTGCTCTCTCATGATCAGATTGTATAACCCCTCATAAGAATCTACTTTGTTACCAATAATCCAGCCCTCTAGTGCCTTTAGTGAAATGTCCACAAAGTCAACCCAAGACTGGGTACTGACCTTCTGGGTGTCCCTGAACTTCATTCTATATTGCTCTGGGGTCAGACCAAACTTCTTGGCTAAGCACCTCTTCATACTAGGGTATGAATCTGCCTCCTCCACCCTTAAGGTCAGAAGCCTATCCCTCCCTGAGTTGGGGACCAACTCCCACAAAAGGGAACCCCAGTATTGAGGCCTAACCCTTCTCATTTGGAGTGCCCTCTCAAAGGCCCCCAGCCACTTATCTATGTCATCCCCCTCTACATAGGCAGGAACCACCCCTTTGGGTAATCTGGGGCAAACTCCCCCACCCATGGACACCTCAGCTTCTTTATCGCTGCTTCCATCTCTTTTCTCTTTGTATGCCCACTTTTTCTTTTCTAGGGCCAGCTTCTCTGCTTCCAAAGCTATGTATGCTAGCTGGGCCTCCAGCTCTCTTTCTCTGATGGATGGGTTCTCTCCTCCTGAAAGGACCCCCTTCCCACCACTAGCTTTGGATCTGCCCCTAGTGACTGTATTTACTGAGGACCGTTCTTCCTCATCCTCACTTGGGCTCAGATGCCTTCCCTCCCCTGAGTGGTTAGAGCTTGCAACCTCCCTTCTTTCTCCCTCCTCTGGAGCTTCTTCGGACTCTACCTCTTGGGCCTCAGCCCATGCTGTCAGGGATGTGATCAGGATTTGCTTCCTGAGATCAGTGGTTGCAGGCAACCCTCTTTCAATACACAACCCCCTAAGCTGGACTACTGGCAGTGTGGGTAGGCTAGCCAGATCAAGCTCCATGGTTCCCTAGTTTTGTGTCAACAAAAACTTTTTGCAAAAATTGGAAACAAGAATTTAGAAAAATTACAAAAATTCAATAATTGAAATTAATCCAAATGAAAAATTAAAAAAATTTTTTGTACTAGGACAATTTAAAGGATTTTTAATTTGTTTTACCTAAAACTGTAACGTGATATTGAACACAAGTACAGGATCCCGTCGCTGCTTCCAATTATGTTGGAAAATGGGTTATTGGTAGGGCAGGTAGGTACCTACACCTAGCAACAAGCCACTAACCTCCACCTAGGTACAGTTAGGTCTCAGTAAATTAATCCCAGCTCAACCCTTGGTAGCTTGGCAACGAGCGTCAAGGCTTAACTTAGGAGACAAAGTGTAAAGCATTCAAATATCACAAAACAGTAATTAAATAAAACACAGGAAACAGTTTAAAAATCCAAAACCAATTTATAAAAATAGTTTATATTTTTATCTTTAAAATGACACAAAAACGATTAAAATCGGTTCAGGGGAACCGGAGATATTAATTTTTAAAGAATTATTACTTTTCTAGCGCTTAGAAACAAAAAGCGCCAATCGGGTCATCTGGTTGCACCTCGACCGGGGCAAAGTCAAACTTTCAGGCCGACCGCGATGGAGCCCTGCTCGGCTACAGGTCGCGGGAGGCCTCGGTTAAAAAGTTACCTTCTGACTTAGTCTTTATTTTGAAGTTTTTCTTCACCGGGACGAACCTGCCAGTTGAATCCGACCTCCTGGAGCCCTTGTCCGGATATGCGATGTGGGTTTCCTCGGTGGAGACTTTTACCTTCGGACTTAGTCGTTTTTTCGAGATGAAAATCCTTCGACCGGGGTAAATCTGGATCTTGATCCGACGTCCATGGAGCCCTTCTCGGATACGATGGCTGGGAGGTCCCGGTCAACTTTTTACGTTCGGACTTAGTCTCTTTTTTGGATGTTTTTCTTTACCGGGACGAACCACGAAGTCAGGCCGGGTCGCGGTTGAGGCAAGCCGGCTAGAATTTCCGCGGCGGGTCGGTCCCTCTCTGGAGCTTTTTTCCAAAAATTCTCAAATCTTTTCCAAACTTCTGGGGCTTCACCCAGATGTTCTTTTAAGGTTCTTTTGGGGTCCACAGCTCACCCCAAGGGTCCAGAAGTTCTGTGATGGTCCTTGGGGGGTGCGGACTTCAACTCCCAGAATACACCTGGCGCAAACTCCTTTTTGGCCACTGGACAGTGGTCAGCTGGTCGCTTTCTTCAGGAGTTGGTGCAGGGGACTCTGGTTAGCAATTTTTCACCTGTAGCAAACAGGGAGTCCCTCCTTGAACCAGTTGAAGCCAGGCAAAGTCCTTCTTGTGGTGAAGCCCAAGTGTGCAGCTGGTGCAGTCCTTCTGAGTGCAGGTTCCAGGTGCAGGCCAGGGGTCCAGCAGGGCAGTCCTTCTTCTCCTTAAGTTCTTTCTTCTTGAAATTTGGTGGGGATCTGAGGCGTGGGTGCAGGTCTGCCAGTTTTATCCTTGCTCCTGGGTGAAAAGCAGGGGGGGCCTGGTTCTCCAATCAGGGACAGGGTCGTCCCCCTGTGATGACCACTTCCTGGGAAGTGTGGCAAAAATCCATCCCAGAAGGCAACAGTCTCCAAAAATCCAACATGGATGAATCTGATTTTTGGAGGTTACATCTGGCTGAGCCCACCCACTGGTGTGGCTAAAAATCATAAACACACCCCTCTCCTGCCCTCTCCTAATCTAATCAAGGGGGCACCTAGCTGTCTGGGGTTGCAGGATGTGGGGGTGTTGCTGGGTGCTGCAAATGTCCTTCTCTGCCTTTGAAGACCAGTTTGACAGCCCTCCCCCTTCCTGCCTCACCATCTGCTGAGGGGAGATTCTCTCCCCCAAGCACATTCCTTTGTGTGAAGTCAGGCCACTTCACACCTCATCAAAGTAGCCTGGCAGAAGCTGCTGCAGGCTGGCCAATCAGAGCACAGCAGCAAAAACAATGCAGAGCTGAAATTGGCAACTTTTTAGGTAAAGTCTAAACT
This sequence comes from Pleurodeles waltl, assembly GCF_031143425.1. Taxonomy (NCBI): domain Eukaryota; kingdom Metazoa; phylum Chordata; class Amphibia; order Caudata; family Salamandridae; genus Pleurodeles; species Pleurodeles waltl. Next base: position 672,202,126 of record NC_090444.1, read on the forward strand.
TTTTACCTGAACTGGTTATATTAAATCCAGCAACTGGAAGTTGTGGGATTTATTGTAACAATCAATTTGATACCAAATTCTTGGTATGTAACATTTAAGGAGACTTTAAAATTTTAAATAAAGTCTGCCCATTCTAGCCTATGAAGGCCATTTACTTCAATGAGGGAAAAACGAATTTGGCTGTTTTTACCTCACCAGGGCTTATAAATCTATTTTTATAAAGTCCCTGCTTATAGTTACATGGCACCCAGCCCTAGGGGCACATAGGGCACACCTTAGGGGTGACTTATATGTAAAAATAAGGTAGTTTAAGACTTTGGAAGTACCTTTAATTCCAAAGTCGAATTTGCATATAACTTTAATTTAAAAGCAGCCAGCAAGGCAGGCTTGCTTTTAAAATGACACTGGGCACCTCAGCAATGCACCTAGGTGTGCACCACCTATGCTGTGGTCCCTAAACCTACATGCCCTACCATATACTAGGGACTTATAGGTAGGTTAACTTAGCCAATTATAATTAGCCTAATTTGCATATCCATTTTACACAGAGCACAGGCCCTGGGACTGGTTAGCAGTACCCAGGGCACCATCAGAGTCAGGAAAACACCAGCATAAAGTGGAAAATGGGGGCAAAAAGTTATGGGGCCTCTGCAATCAGCCCCAGTTTCTCACACTCTTGTTCTGACCCATTTGTCTGCCTTCTTTCCCAATTCTTGGGGAGAGGTCAGATCTGAGTCCACTAGATATTGGTGTAACAAATCAGACACACAGTTATTCAGAATATGCTCTCTCAGGATTAGATTGTACAGGCTTTCATAGTCAGAAACTTTACTGCCATGTAACCACCCCTCCAAGGCCTTCACTGAATAGTCAACAAAGTCTACCCAGTCTTGTGAAGACTCTTTTCTGGTTTCTCTGAACTTAATCCTGTATTGTTCAGCGGTTAAGCCAAATCCATCCAAGAGTGCATTCTTTAAAACTGTAAAATTATTGGCAACACTTTCCTTCACAGTAAGGAGCCTATCCCTACCCTTTCCACTGAAAGGTAGCCATAGGATAGCAACCCACTGCCTTTGAGGGACCCCCTGTACCATACAGGTCCTCTCAAGTGCAGCAAACCACTTGTTAATGTCATCCCCCTCCTTGTAAGGGGGAACTATCTTATGCAGATTCCTAGAATCATGTTCTCTCACAGGATTGATATCTGGAATACTGCTGCTGCCACCATGGGGTCCAAACCCCAACCGCTGTCTCTCTTTTTCTAAGTCTAGGGATTCCCTGTCTAGAGCCAGCTGTTGCTGTTTAAGCTTCAGTCTGAACTCTTCCAATCTCAACTTATTGAGTTCCCTTTCTAACATCCTGTCATCAGGGTGGGTGGATTGGGAATGTTTTGACACAGAAGAATGATGTGAATGAACAGAGGGAGACCTGTCCCTAACAGTTGGCACCCTAGCAACCTGGCCTGCAGGAACAAAAACATCCCTACTGTGATGGGAGCTTCTATTACTACCAGCATTGCTAGGTGGTCTGCTAAGGGGCAGGTTAGGAAGGGAACCCTGTAACACTCCTTCAAGGGCATCCCCTGAGTCAGAGTGTGAGCTATCTACCAACTTTGAAGATGAGGGGCCACCCTGGACCTTATCATTCTAAATAAGCATATTAGACAGTAACTCTCTAGAAGGGTTCTTTCCTACCACTAAACCTCTATCAATGCAGAGACTCCTTAGGCTCTTAAAGTTAAGGTGGTCATAAGTAGTATTGACCAAATTAAGAGGGGTTCCTACACCAGACATGATAGAAAAAGGTTTAGGGACAGATAAAAGAGAGAAAAAGTTTTAGGACTTTTTAAAGAACAGGAAAAAAAACTTTTTCAAATTTTTGAAACTTTTTGAAAGTTTAGGAGTACTTTTCAGCACTTAGCAGATAGTGTAAGAGAAGAAAAGCAAAGCCTTTTGGTTAGGTGTACATACATTGAACTTGTTTTGTATATTATTCTCTTATGAAAGGTACACAATGACAAAGTGGTAAGTAGTTGCAAGTACTTATCCCACCGCTGCACAACCAATGTAGGAGGCTGGCCTGGCTTGTAGTGGGTACCAAGGGGTACTTACCCTCTGTACCAGGTCCAGTTATCCCTTCTTAGTGTAGAAGAGGTGTTTCTAGCAGCTTAGGCTGATAGAAGGTAGCTATAGCAGAGCAGCTTAGGCTGAACTAGGAGACATGCAAAGCTCCTACTATACCACTAGTGTCATATGCACAATATCATAAGAAAACACAATACACAGATATACTAAAAATAAAGGTACTTTATTTTTATGACAATATGCCAAAGTATCTCAGTGAGTACCCTCAGTATGAGGATGCCAAATATACACAAGATATATGTACACAATACCAAAAATATGCAGTAATAGCAAAAGGAAGTAATGCAAGCAGTGTAAAGTTACAGTAGATTGCAATAGGAGCACATAGGTATAGGGGCAAAACAAACCATACTGTATACTCCAAAAGTGGAATGCGAACCACGGATGGACCCCAAACCTATGTGAGCTTGTAGAGGGTCGCTGGTACTGTAAGAAAACCGTGAGGGTTAGAAAAGTAGCCCACCCCAAGACCCTGAAAAGTAGGTGTAAAGTGCACCTATAACCCCCAGAGAGCACAGACGTCGTGATAGGGGGTTTCTGCAAGGAAGACCAACACCAGCAAAGCAACCAAAGTGGATTTCTGGACCTGAGTACTTGTGGAACAAGGGGACCAAGTCCAAGAGTCGCAACATTGTCGAGAGTGGGCAGATGCCCAGGAAATGCCTGCTGAGGGTGCAAAGAAGCTGCCACTGGATGGTAGAAGCTGTGGATTCTGCAAGAATGAAAAGTGCTAGAAACTTCCCCTTTGGAGGATGGATGTGACAAGTCGCGAAGAAGCTTGCAGAGGTATTCCCATGCAGAAAGACCACAAACAAGCCTTGCTAGCTGCAAGGGTCACGGTTAGGGCTTTTGGATGCTGCTGTGGCCCAGGAGGGATCAGGATGTTGCCACTTGGATGAGGAGACCGAGGGGGCGCCCAGCAAGTCAGGGAGCCCTCACAGGAGCAGGCAGCACCCACAGAAGTACCGGAACGGGCACTTGGAAGAGGAGTGAACCGGAGTCCACCCGAAGACACAAAAGGGAGTCCCACGACGCCGGAGGACAACTCAGAAGGTTGTGCACTGCAGGTTAGAGTGTCGGGGACCCAGGCTTGGCTGTGCATGAAGGAAATCCTGGAAGACTGCACAGGAGCCGGAGCAGCTACAAATCACGCTGTACCCAGCAATGCAGTCTAGCATGGGGAGGCAAGGACTTACCTCCACCAAACTTGAACTGAAGAGTCACTGGACTGTGGGAGTCACTTGGACAGAGTTGCTGAGTTCTAGGGACCACGCTCGTCGTGCTGAGAGGGGACCCAGAGGACCGGTGATTCAGTCTTCTTTTGCCTGCGGTTGCAGGGGGAAGATTCCGTCGTCCCACGGGAGATTTCTTCAGAGCTCCTGGTGAAGAAAGGAGGCAGGCTACCCCCAGAGCATGCACCACCAGTAAACAGTCGAGAAGGCGGCAGGAGAAGCGATACAAAGTTGCAGTAGTCGTCTTTGCTACTTTGTTGCGGTTTTGCAGGCGTCCTGAGCAGTCAGCGGTCGATCCTTTGGCAGAAGGTGAAGAGAGAGATGCAGAGGAACTCGGATGAGCACTTGCATTCGTTATCTGAAGAATTCCCCAAAGCAGAGACCCTAAATAGCTAGAAAAGGAGGTTTGGCTATCTAGGAAGGAGGATAGGCTAGCAACACAGGTAATAGCCTATCAGAAGGAGTCTCTAACGTCACTTACTGGCACTGGGCACTCAGAGCAGTCCAGTGTGCCAGCAACACCTCTGTTTCCAAGATGGCAGAGGTCTGGAGCACACTGGAGGAGCTCTGGGCACCTCCCCTGGGAGGTGCAGGTCAGGGGAGTGGTCACTCCCCATTCCTTTGTCCAGTTTCACGCCAGAGCAGGGCTGGGGGATCCCTGAACCGGTGTAGACTGGCTTATGCAGAGATGGGCACCATCTGTGCCCATCAAAGCATTTCCAAAGGCTGGGGGAGGCTACTCCTCCCCAGCCCTGACACCTTTTTGCTAAGGGAGAGGGTGCAACACCCTCTCTCTGAGGAGGTCCTTTGTTCTGCCCTCCTGGGCCAGTCCTGGCTGGACCCCAGGAGGGCAGAAACCTGTCTGAGGGGTTGGCAGCAGCTGCAGTGAAACCCCGGAAAAGACAGTTTGGCAGTACCCAGGTCTGTGCTAGTCCAGTTTCACGCCAGAGCAGGGCTGGGGGATCCCTGAACCGGTGTAGACTGGCTTATGCAGAGATGGGCACCATCTGTGCCCATCAAAGCATTTCCAGAGGCTGGGGGAGGCTACTCCTCCCCAGCCCTGACACCTTTTTCCAAAGGGAGAGGGTGCAACACCCTCTCTCTGAGGAGGTCCTTTGTTCTGCCCTCCTGGGCCAGGCCTGGCTGGACCCCAGGAGGGCAGAAACCTGTCTGAGGGGTTGGCAGCAGCTGCAGTGAAACCCCGGAAAAGGCAGTTTGGCAGTACCCAGGTCTGTGCTAGAGACTCGGGGGGTCATGGAATTGTCTCCCCAATTCCAGAATGGCATTGGGGTGACAATTCCATGATCTTAGACATGTTACATGGCCATGTTCGGAGTGACCATTGTGACGCTATACATTGGTAGTGACCTATGTATAGTGCACACGTGAAATGGTATCCCCGCACTCACAAAGTTTGGGGGATTTGCCCTGAACGATGTGGGGGCACCTTGGCTAGTGCCAGGGTGCTCACACACTAAGTAACTTAGCACCCAACCTTCACCAGGTGAAGGTTAGACATATAGATGACTTATAAGTTACTTAAGTGCAGTGGTAAATGGCTGTGAAATAACATGGACGTTATTTCACTCAGGCTGCAGTGGCAGGCCTGTGTAAGAATTGTCAGAGCTCCCTATGGGTGGCAAAAGAAATGCTGCAGCCCATAGGGATCTCCTGGAACCCCAATACCCTGGGTACTTCAGTACCATATACTAGGGAATTATAAGGGTGTTCCAGTATGCCAATGTGAATTGGTGAAATTCGTCACTAGCCTGTTAGTGACAATTTGTAAAGCAGAGAGAGCATAACCACTGAGGTTCTGGTTAGCAGAGCCTCAGTGAGACAGTTAGGCATCACACAGGGAACACATACATATAGGCCAAAAAACTTATGAGCACTGGGGACCTGGTTAGCAGGGTCCCAGTGACACATAACACACATACTGAAAACATAGGTTTTTCACTATGAGCACTGGGCCCTGGCTAGCAGGATCCCAGTGAGACAGTGAAAACACCCTGAAATATACTCACAAACAGGCCAAAAGTGGGGGTAACAAGGCTAGAAAAAGGCTACTTTCTCACACAACCACCCGCAAATGAAGGACAATAAGGCTAACCTTGGCCAGTTGAGACTTTATTGTCTAAGTGGTGATAAGTGGAGAGTAGCTCTGCAATAGACTGTTTACTCCCTTTATCATCCACTATATGGTTACTTCCCTGTGGGGATGTAAACCACCCTGTTTGAAGTTTTTTAGCTAAGCAACATTGTGAAGATATATTTTCAGAGTTTCTATCAGTAAGTTTTAGTTTAGAGCAGTGGGAATTGTCCACTGGACCTATTTCTAGTGATGAGACTGCCAGACAGGGATGCTGTCTCAGTAAAGCCATAGCTGGACAAAAACTTTGTCCATAATGCTGGAAGAAAGAACAGGGATGCTGTTTCTCTTGAGTTGGAGCAGGGCAGGGATGCTGTCCTATGAGCTCCACACTAGGGCAGGGTTGCTGTCCTAAGTGTTGTGAGGCAGTGCAGGGTTTCTGCACTAAAGTTTCTCTGGGCGGGTTGGAGGGATGCTCCATGTTAACTAAAATGGTGCTCTTTTTCTCACCAATGTGAGTTATCCCACAGAGAGGTACTTCCACCTCAGGGAGTACAGCTATGCCAGCTGATGACTCCCTTGGAACAGGTGCCACCCCAGGAGAGGTTTCTCCCACCACAGGAATGGTATCCTGAATGGCAGGGTGGGTAGGGGATATTGTGATACCCTTTTTACATGTTGTTGGAGAGGGCTCCTGAGTTCTCAGTCCTTTTTCTCTCCTTTGCTTTTTCATTTCAGTAGAAATGAGAGGGAACAATTCCTCAGGGATACCCAGCATGGCTGCATGGGTATAAAACTCTACCTCAGCCCAACCTGAGGTCTCTAGGTCATTACCTAAGAGACAGTCTACAGGTAAGCTAGGTGATACTACCACCTGCTTAGGGCCAGTAACTCCACCCCAACTAAGCTGAACTATAGCTAAGGGAAGAAACTTAGTGGAGTTATGGACATCAATAATCTTGTACAGCTGTCCTATGATGTGTTGTTCAGGAGGCACAAGGGTTTCAGTCACCAAAGTGATACTAGCACCTGTGTCCCTGTAGGCCTGGGCCTCAACACCATTTATTGAAACTGTCCGTCTGTACTTATCCATTGTAAGGGGACAAGCAGCCAGTGTGGCAAGGCCAATGCCACTAGTTGTGACAGAATCTGTCTTGGGACTGACTACCCCAGTTTCTATGATGGACCCAGAAGTGAACCCAACTACACCCTTAGTTTGACTGTTGCTAGCAGTCCCACCACTATTACCACTACTGCTAGGGGCACTAGAGCTTGATGTATTAGTGGTGGTAGACTCAGGGGGTTTACCTGGACAGGACTTAGCCCCTGGCCTATGGCCTTTATTTTTACACACAAAGCACCAAGGCTTTTTAATGTGTGTATGTTGTGAAGAAGAGGAAGAATTTGTTTTATCCCCACCCCCTGAAGAGTATTTAGGATTTGAAGAAGGATCTTTGGTTTTACCCTTATCCCCATGCTTATCCTGAGATTTCTCACCATCTTTCTTCTTGCCATCCTTGTCACCCCCTGTATGAACTTTTCTGTTCACTCTTGTTCTGACCCATTTGTCTGCCTTCTTTCCCAATTCTTGGGGAGAGGTCAGATCTGAGTCCACTAGATATTGGTGTAACAAATCAGACACACAGTTATTCAGAATATGCTCTCTCAGGATTAGATTGTACAGGCTTTCATAGTCAGAAACGTTACTGCCATGTAACCACCCCTCCAAGGCCTTCACTGAATGGTCAACAAAGTCTACCCAGTATTGTGAAGACTCTTTTCTGGTTTCTCTGAAATTAATCCTGTATTGTTCAGTGGTTAAGCCAAATCCATCCAAGAGTGCATTCTTTAAAACTGTAAAATTATAGGCATCACTTTCCTTCACAGTAAGGAGCCTATCCCTACCCTTTCCACTGAAAGATAGCCATAGGATAACAGCCCACTGCCTTTGATGGACCCCTTATACCATACAAGCACTCTCAAGTGCAGCAAACCACTTGTTAATGTCATCCCCCTCCTTGTAAGGGGGAACTATCTTATGCAGATTCCTAGAATCATGTTCTCTCACAGGATTGCTATCTGGAATACTGCTGCTGCCACTATGGGGTCCAAACCCCAACCTCTGTCTCTCTTTTTCGAAGTCTAGGGATTCCCTGTCTAGAGCCAGCTGTTGCTGTTTAAGCTTCAGTCTGAACTCTTCCACTCTCAACTTATTGAGGTCCCTTTCTAACATCCTGTCATCAGGGTGGGTGGGTTGGGAATGTTTTGAAACAGAAGAATGATGTGAATGAACAGAGGGAGACCTGTCCCTAACAGTTGGCACCCTAGCAACCTGGCCTGCAGGAACAAAAACATCCCTACTGTGTTGGGAGCTTCTATTACTACCAGCATTGCTAGGTGGTCTGCTAAGGGGCAGGTTAGGAAGGGAACCCTGTAACACTCCTTCAAGGGCATCCCCTGAGTCAGAGTGTGAGCTATCTACCAACTTTGAAGATGAGGGGCCACCCTGGACCTTATCATTCTCAATAAGCATATTAGACAGTAACTCTCTAGAAGGGTTCTTTCCTACCACTAAACCTCTATCAATGCAGAGACTCCTTAGGCTCTTAAAGTTAAGGTGGTCATAAGTAGTATTGACCAAATTAAGAGGGGTTCCTACACCAGACATGATAGAAAAAGGTTTAGGGACAGATAAAAGAGAGAAAAAGTTTTAGGACTTTTTAAAGAACAGGAAAAAAATCTTTTTCAAATTTTTGAAACTTTTTGAAAGTTTAGGAGTACTTTTCAGCACTTAGCAGATAGTGTAAGAGAAGAAAAGCAAAACCTTTTGGTTAGGTGTACATACACTGAACTTGTTTTGTATATTATTCTCTTATGAAAGGTACACAATGACAAAGTGGCAAGTAGTTGCAAGTACTTATCCCACCGCTGCACAACCAATGTAGGAGGCTGGCCTGGCTTGTAGTGGGTACCAAGGGGTACTTACCCTCTGTACCAGGTCCAGTTATCCCTTATTAGTGTAGAAGAGGTGTTTCTAGCAGCTAGGCTGATAGAAGGTAGCTATAGCAGAGCAGCTTAGGCTGAACTAGGAGACATGCAAAGCTCCTACTATACCACTGGTGTCATACGCACAATATCATAAGAAAACACAATACACAGATATACTAAAAATAAAGGTACTTTATTTTTATGACAATATGCCAAAGTATCTCAGTGAGTACCCTCAGTAGGAGGATGCCAAATATACACAAGATATATGTACACAATACCAAAAATATGCAGTAATAGCAAAAGGAAGTAATGCAAGCAGTGTAAAGTTACAGTAGATTGCAACAGGAGCACATAGGTATAGGGGCAACACAAACCATATACTCCAAAAGTGGAATGCGAACCACGGATGGACCCCAAACCTATGTGAGCTTGTAGAGGGTCGCTGGTACTGTAAAAAAACAGTGAGGGTTAGAAAAATAGCCCACCCCAAGACCCTGAAAAGTAGGTGTAAAGTGCACCTATAACACCCAGAGAGGACAGACGTTGTGATAGGGGGTTTCTGCAAGGAAGACCAACACCAGCAAAGCAACCAAAGTGGATTTCTGGACCTGAGTACCTGTGGAACAAGGGGACCAAGTCCAAGAGTCGCAACAATGTCGAGAGCGGGCAGATGCCCAGGAAATGCCAGATGAGGGTCCAAAGAAGCTGCCACCGGATCGTAGAAGCTGTGGATTCTGCAAGAACGAAGAGGGCTAGAAACTTCCCCTTTGGAGGATGGATGTCCCACATCGTGAAGAAGCTTGCAGAGGTGTTCCCACACAGAAAGACCGCAAACAAGCCTTGCTAGCTGCAAGGGTCGCGGTTAGGGTTTTTGGATGCTGCTGTGGCCCAGGAGGGACCAGGTTGTCGCCAATTGGATGAGGACACCGAGGGGGTGCCCAGCAAGTCAGGGAGACCTCACAGAAGCAGGCAACACCCGCAGAAGTACCGGAACAGGCACTTGGAAGAGGAGTCAACCGGAGTACACCTGAAGACACAAAAGGGAGTCCCACGACGCCGGAGGACAACTCACAAGGTTGTGCACTGCAGGTTAGAGTGTCGGGGACCCAGGCTTGGCTGTGCACGAAGGAAATCCTGGAAGAGTGCACAGGAACCGGAGCAGCTGCAAATCACGCAGTACCCAGCAATGCAGTCTAGCATGGGGAGGCAAGGACTTACCTCCACCAAACTTGGACTGAAGAGTCACTGGACTGTGGGAGTCACTTGGACAGAGTTGCTGAGTTCTAGGGACCACGCTCGTTGTGCTGAGAGGGGACCCAGAGGACCAGTGATGGAGTATTTTGTTGCCTGCGGTTGCAGGGGGAAGATTCCGTCGTCCCACGGGAGATTTCTTCAGAGCGCCTGGTGCAGAAAGGAGGCAGGCTACCCCCAGAGCATGCACCACCAGGAAACAGTTGAGAAGGCGGCAGGAGAAGCGATACAAGGTTGCAGTAGTCGTCTTTGCTACTTTGTTGCGGTTTTGCAGGCGTCCTGAGCAGTCAGCGGTCGATCCTTTGGCAGAAGGTGACGAGAGAGATGCAGAGGAACTCGGATGAGCACTTGCATTCGTTATCTGAAGAATTCCCCAAAGCAGAGACCCTAAATAGCCAGAAAAGGAGGTTTGGCTACCTAGGAAGGAGGATAGGCTAGCAACACAGGTAAGAGCCTATCAGAAGGAGTCTCTGACGTCACCTGCTGGCACTGGCCACTCAGAGCAGTCCATGTGCCAGCAACACCTCTGTTTCTAAGATGGCAGAGGTCTGGAGCACACTGGAGGAGCTCTGGGCACCTCCCCTGGGAAGTGCAGGTCAGGGGATTGGTCACTCCCCTTTCCTTTGTCCAGTTTTGCGCCAGAGCAGGGCTGGGGGATCCCTGAACAGGTGTAGACTGGCTTATGCAGAGATGGGCACCATCTGTGCCCATCAAAGCATTTCCAGAGGCTGGGGGAGGCTACTCCTCCCCAGCCCTGACACCTTTTTCCAAAGGGAGAGGGTGTAACACCCTCTCTCTGAGGAGGTCCTTTATTCTGCCCTCCTGGGCCAGGCCTGGCTGAACCCCAGGAGGGCAGAAACCTGTCTGAGGGGTTGGCAGCAGCAGCAGCTGCAGTGAAACCCCGGGAAAGGCAGTTTGGCAGTACCCAGGTCTGTGCTAGAGACTCGGGGGATCATGGAATTGTCTCCCCAACTCCAGAATGGCATTGGGGTGACAATTCCATGATCTTAGACATGTTACATGGCCATGTTCGGAGTTACCATTGTGATGCTATACATAGGTAGTGACCTTTGTATAGTGCACGCGTGAAATGGTGTCCCCGCACTCACAAAGTCCGGGGAATTTGCCCTGAACGATGTGGGGGCACCTTGGCTAGTGCCAGGGTGCTCACACACTAAGTAACTTAGCACCCAACCTTCACCAGGTGAAGGTTAGACATATAGGTGACTTATATGTTACTTAAGTGCAGTGGTAAACGGCTGTGAAATAACTTGGACGTTATTTCACTCAGGCTGCAGTGGCAGGCCTGTGTAAGAATTGTCAGAGCTCCCTATGGGTGGCAAAAGAAATGCTGCAGCCCATAGGGATCTCCTGGAACCCCAATACCCTGGGTACTTCAGTACCATATACTAGGGAATTATAAGGGTGTTCCAGTATGCCAATGTGAATTGGTGAAATTGGTCACTAGCCTGTTAGTGACAATTTGTAAAGCAGAGAGAGCATAACCACTGAGGTTCTGGTTAGCAGAGCCTCAGTGAGACAGTTAGGCATCACACAGGGAACACATACATATAGGCCACAAACTTATGAGCACTGGGGTCCTGGTTAGCAGGGTCCCAGTGACACATAACAAACATACTGAAAACATAAGGTTTTCACTATGAGCACTGGGTCTGGCTAGCAGGATCCCAGTGAGACAGTGAAAACACCCTGACTTATACTCACAAACAGGCCAAAAGTGGGGGTAACAAGGCTAGAAAGAGGCTACTTTCTCACAACACCTTCTTTGGTGAGTAGTATAGGGAGCCACCTGTAAGATGGAGGCACCGGAATCTGGCTTCCAGGAGGCCGAAGGTGCGTTATGTAATCCTCCTGGTTCGCCCATGTGTCTCATTGTAGCGTTCCTCTGCCTTTGTTCTGGGATTCCTCACTCGGGTCAGTAGCCATGACAGGTTGGGGTAACCAGAGTCACCTGCAAATGTCAAGGCACAATTGTTAGACCTACACTAACCCTTAGGGACAACCCCATACTCAGACACCTATGTCAACTGTGTTGGGACCTTGGGCTCACCTATTAGCCACACACTGTGCCTCTGGAGTTGCCCCATCACATAAGGCATGCTGCTATTCCTCAAAATGTAAGCGTCATGCACTGAGCCAGGATACTTGGCATTCACATGGGAGATGTACTGGTCTGCCATAGATACCATCTGCACATTCATTGAATGGTAGCTTTTCCGGTTTCTGTACACCCATTCATTCCTTGGTGGGGGGGGGGTTGGGGCAAATGCCACATGTGTACCATCAATGGCAATAATTATTTTGGGGATATGTCCCAGGGCATAGAAGTCACCTTTCACTGTTGGCAAATCTTCCACTTGAGGGAAAACGATGTAGCTGCGCATGTGTTTCAGCAGGGCAGACAACATTCTGGACACCACGTTAGAGAACATTGGCTATGACATGCCTGATACCATGGCCACTGTTTTTTTAAAAGACCCACTGGCTAGGAAATGGAGTACAGACAGAACCTGCACTAGATGGGGGATTCCTGTGGGTTGGCTGATAGCTGAAATCAGGTCTGGCTGCAACTGGACACACAGTTTCAGGATTGTTGCACGATCAAGTCTGTAAGTGATAATGATGTGTCTCTCTTCCATTGTCGACAGGTCCTCCAGGGGTCTGTACACCGGAGGCTGCCGCCATCTCATCACCTGCCCCAGCAGACGTGCCATATTGAGGAGAACAGTGAGCAGAGGGTCATCCAACACTTAGGTATCACAATGTGTTATTTGCTATAACGTTGGAAGTTCGCAATGTGCCTTTATCTGTCCATATTCCGGGCCTAAATAGGTGTGACCGTTTTTTTCCCTGCCATGTGGCTCCCTGAAATGGCGGCTGCCTAACCTGCAAGGTGGGACAAGGGAAAATGAGGTAACTGCGCTGGCGAAGTACACCATTGCGGTAGGCGGTCGAAGACAGCGGCGCAATTCAGCATTGGTTAACATTGGGCCCTATGAGTCCCACTAGCCAATGACGATGTATGCCGACGGTGACCGTACGCACCGCCGCGGACATGGCCCCCATTTTCTAACTGTTCCCTCACTTGATACCTGACCTTCAACAGGAGAGGACCTTCCCCAGTACACGCAACTGTACGGACCTCGACTGGTCTGGCTAATTCCTCACTTTCACCTGGCACTAGTTCTAATTTGGACGTAAACCGTTCTGTTCCCATTGTCAATGGGATTCCATGCACAAATCGGCTTACAGTATTGGATCAACCAGAATTAGCAAGTGCCATACAGCCTTCGCTCCCTGTGCCTGTGCTTTTTAAACCCACTTTTGATCCTCCTGGTGATGATGTCTTAGCTCTGGTATCTAGTCTAAAGCGTGAAGTCGGGGAATTGAAGAGTCTCTTATTTGAGGTCCTTAAATTACTAAAAAAACCTGACCTAACTCCTCAGTTTATCCCGAACTCAGCCACTGTACAAGCTTCTCGGCCATTGGCTCCTGTTGCTCTGCCAGTTGACCCCCCATTGCCACGGGAAACGGACAAGGGTTCTAGTTATAGTCATCATCATAGAAATCACTCGACTTCTGCTCAAGCGAATGTGCCATTCTTTCCTCTTAATCCGGGCCAATTTGTGGCCCATTCTACCCATGCGCCCAACCGAAACTGCATCGACATGTGTAACGTCCCTCGACTTCCATCTCATACGTGGGGAAGACACTTCCTCTCTTATTAACAAGGTGTTGTACTGGATTCGCCACACTAGGGGCTGTGGCTCTATCATCCACGCGGACATTGCCTTTGCTTCTCGTGTACAAGGCCCTGGTGGGCGGGACACTATCAAACTTCATCTTGCCAGCCCCGCTTTAGTTAAAGGGATCTTGCAGAAGGAAGCTTGTAATTTATCAAGATCTGACTCTGATATTTTTTTAGAGAAAATTTGCCACCTATGGGTCACAAGATCTCATCCTTGCGTCCACACGGAGCCATCCCAATTCCCTGAAATGTCTCTGTTTCAACTGCCTCCCCTGGCTTGTTGCCTTTTCCAGGCGACGGGGCTGCTATGGTCTGCAACAATAAAGGTACCTTCATACAAGACCCCGTCACCTCAGTGGATACATCGGATGTGGATTGACTATGTCATTCTAATTCTTGCAAACATAATGTTCCACATGTCTGGGCACTGACACTTACAAGATCTCCACTCGTTCTGGGTGACAATACTATAAGGGCTTTACCCTGCACCACTAATGGGACTTCCTATTCTGCTCTCGATGCCGACTCCTGTATGTCAGCTTGTAGTATTACAAAAAGGAAATTATTGTCTTGGAATGTGGCTGGCATCAAGAGCAAATTATCTGATCCGGACTGGGGGGCTTATGTTGAATCTTTTTCCATATGTATGTTTCAGGAAACTTGGGCTATGGATTGTGCGTATAGGCAAGGCTATTGTTGTTTCACTAAAAAGGCAACTCCGTCCACTAGGGGAATGGCGATTGGGGGTCTATGTACGTGGGCCGAGTTGACTGAAGTGGGCAGGGTAAAGGAAATCACTATTGACTCCTGTGACATCCTTGCAATATCAATATGGCCTATCACAGGCACTCCGGTGTTATGTATTAATATTTATAATAGGCCAGGTCCATCTAACCACCAGTCTGGTACTATTCATCTGTTGCACAAATTTTTAACCGATCTTTATTCTAAATATTGTGTTATTATTGCAGGTGACCTCAATGCCCAAATTGAATTCGATTCAGCTTTTGTTGAGTCTATCCAGGCCGAAGATGAAGTATGGAATCTTCCCCCGCTTTCAATCCAACCAGTGTCATGTACTCCTCCCCTTAGGGTCATGCAGATAATAGACCTTGTAGTAAGTCATGGCCTGCGTTTTGGAAATGGCCGTTTTTTAAATGACAACTCTAGACCCACCTTCTACAGAGGTCACTATAGCAGCACTCTGGATTACGTTATTTTTAATCTACGAGTTTGGCACTTCATAATCAATGTTGAGGTTGGTTCTCGGTACACTAGCGACCATGCCCCCTTACAAATTGAATATAATGCAACTCTTTTTTCAGGGCTCACTCCACCTTATGTTCTGGATGCTCCCAATGATTGGCTGGAATTATACAGTTATAGGCGTGTGATTAGATGGTCTTCGTTTTTGAATTCCAACCTGCTTAATGACAAGCTTTATGACCTAGTCTCTTGCCACCAGCTTTTTGATGACTCTATTGTCTTATCTCCCTCAGAAGTTATGTCCTCTCATGCGACTCTTTTTATGGATCTCAAGGAGCTTTTTACTAAACCTCCCTCAACCCAAAACAATTCCTCCTTGCCCATTTGTAAGTGGTTTGATAAGGAGTGTCGGTAGGCTAAGAGCCTTTTGTCCAAAGCTCTAAAGCTAAAGAGCCGGGATGCTATCATACACGCAAGAAGGAACTATGCTTCTACTTGTAAGTCATCTAAACTTAAATACGAAGAAAAATTGTGGGAGCGTCTGCTGGAGGCAGCTAGTGCCTGTGACCTTAAACTTTTTTGGACCCTGGTCTCACGTAGAGACCCCGCCCTTTCATCTAACCCTGAATGTCACATTGATGCAGAATCTTGGCTCTCCCATTTTTGGGAACTTTATGGGTCTTGCCCCAATCCGAACAACTCTCCTATTGATTCTTCACTGTGCCTTTCCCCTATGCCACCCTTTACCCTTAAAGAAACTGAGCTGGCAATCCGTGCTCAACGAACAGGGAAGGCTCCTGGCTTAGACAGTGTCCCATCGGACCTGTATAAATCAGATTTATCTATTTGGACCCGGTACATTAATAGGCTATCGAATACTGTTTTGATAACTCGTTCTTACCCAGATACGTGGAAGGTGGCTATTATCGTCCCTATACATAAAAAAGGAGATAAGAGCTCCCCTGGGAACTACAGACTGATTAGTCTATTAGATAACCTGCAAAAAATATTCTCTTTCCAGTTGTTATCCAGATTAAAACACTGGATAACAAAAAATCAGGTTTTAAGCCATCTCCAGGCTGGTTTCCGGGACAAGGTCAGTACCGTCGATCAGGTCTTCCGATTTACTACCATCAAGTGGAAGACCGTAGACGCAGACAAAGGCCATTTATTTGTGGCCTTTGTCGATTTGAAATCTGCGTTTGACCTTGTCCCGCGTGCCAAGCTCTGGGAGGTCTTGAGCAACATTGGAGTTCCGGGTTCTTTGATTAATGTTATCCAAGATCTTTACTCTGACAATTATGCCAGAGCGCGCTGGGGTTCGGCTGGTGAGTTGACCCCAGCTTTTTCTACAATGCGAGGTGTGAGGCAGGGGTGCGTTCTCGCGTCCACCCTATTCCTATTGTTTATTAACGCTTGCATCCCATACCTCTTAGATTGTTATGGTGATGCCCCGAATTTGGGTAGCCAGAAGTTCCCCTGTCTACTGTTCGCAGACGACACCCTGTTACTCTCGTGAACTGCCATGGGCCTTTCCAGATTGCTATCACGATTTTTGGAGTTTTGCAAAGACCATGGGTTGGAAATCAACTCAGCAAAAACAAAGTATATGGTCTTTGGGGACAGTAGGTGCAAAATGAAGAGACCATTATAACTAGATGGTGCCCCCTTGGAAAGAGTGGGCACCTTTGACTATTTAGGTATCGAACTGGAAGACTCACACCTTTGGCATGCACACCGCCAGAAATCTCTATTGTGCTTGAAGCAAAGGGCAGGTGGCATTGCAAGATTCGCTTCTAGATCTCCCAAGTTTGCAATGTCTCCCGCCCTTGAAATATATAAATCCCAAGCCTGCGGGGGGCCTTATATGGTGCTGAACTTTGTGGCCATTGTAACCTGGTGGATTTGGAAAGGGCGGAAAATCAATTTCTGAAATCATTGTTAAAAGTTCCTCCTAGCACTCCATCTCTGCCCATCCTTATGGATCTAAATCTTTTTTCTATTTCGCAGATTGCTGCTTTAAGGGCCTTGCTGTATTGGATCCGGCTCTGGATAACAGATGCCCTGTCTCCATTTCGTTGTGGGCTTCTCAAACTGATGGGCAGTAACACTATCAGTAAAACTAAATGGTGTACTTATGTCAAAGATTCCTTATTCCATCTAGGTTTTGGGTCCTATTGGTCAGACCCTTCTTCTATTCCTAAAAATGCTGTGCAGCTATTGAAGGAACTTCCTCCACCAAGACCCAATCCCCTGTACCTCAGCCTATCCCAAGCACACCATTAGACCAGCATGCACACTCATCAACACACAAGAGTGGACATGGCAAACATAAGCACCACACATCCTACAGGTACTCACACAAGCACCATCCCCATGCAGACACACCAACATCCACTGCCTCCAATGTGTCCCCCTCCTCCACGTCCTCCTCCTCCCTCCCTGTCTCGTCTCCACTCACACCTGCATGCACTACATCCTCCGTCACCAGCACGCCCATCACCACACACTGCTAATGTGCAATCACCACCCCCACTACCATTCACACGTCCCCTTTGTCCTCTCCCAGTGTGTCTGTGAGCCCTCCTCCCAAAGTACACAAACGCAGGCACACACCCACCCAACAGCCATCCACCTCACAACAGCCTCCGGCCCATGCACCTTAATCCAAATTTAACAAACATAAACCTCCTACAACCACTACCTCTTCCTCCACTCCCAAACCCCCTCCATCTTCCCATCCCAGTGTGTTTAAAAAACCTTTCCTGTCTAAGTTTGATCTCTTCCCTTCACCTCCCCCCCTGCCTTCCCCTAGGGCCAGGCTTTCCAGGTCCCAGTCCAGCACCTCAGCCACCAAAACTCAGGCACAGTGGTGGCAGCAACTGCAGTCTCATCGAGTGTGCCACCCATCAGGGCTGCCAGTGTTCCACCTAGCGAGGCCAAGGACATTCCCCCACCTGCCAAGGTGAAGAACGTGCCCACATCCCGGAGGCAGAAGCAGCACCTACCAGCCACCAAGAGCTCCTCCAAACCAAAAGGGGACAGTGGCAAGACACCTGCGGCATCATTAAAGGTTTGGAAGGGACACAAGCCAAAGAGCAGGACAGGGCACGGTGGCTCCGACTGAGGGAATAGAGTCACCCCTTCTGTCAAGCACTACACCAACCTGTACGGCGGTGGACACCGCCACCTGCACCGCCACCAGCACCGCCACCTGCACTACCACCTGCACCGCCACCTGCATGTCTGCTGCCTCAGCAACAGTCCCCAGCATCATCCCCAGTGGGCAGCCATCCGAGGCTGCAGGAGACATCCTGCTGTGTCCCTCAACAGGTGCTGACACATGCACCACCGCCAGCACCTCCACCACAGACACCGCTGCAAGCACCGCCACCAGCCCTGTGACGTGCTCAGACAGTGCCAACATATCTGACATGGCTACCATCCCCAGTGGGCAGCCGTCCGAGGCTAGAGGAGACTTCCTGGACCCTGCCCAGCTTCCATGAAGCATGACTCTCATCACTGTTTGCACCTGCAGGTGGCAGGAGAAGCCGCAGCAGGTGTGGTATGTCTCTTCCTCCATATCGTATCATGCTACCTGTTCCTAGGCAATCTCGTGCACACACACCCATGTGAGGTAATGGGATCAGCCACACTGCATGTGAAGCACTCTGGGCACCAAGCCCCCTCCAGAACCAGTGGAGAGATACATCCACTATCTCAGTCCTTGGCAGGGTGAAGCACTCTGGGCACAAAGCCCCCTCCAGAACCAGTGTTGAGATACATCCACTACCTCAGTCCTTGGCAAGATGAAGCACTCTGGGCACAAAGCCCCCTCCAGAACCAGTGGAGACTGTTATCCACTTGAGAGACTGTGGCTTTGCACTCCCCAGGATAAAGCAGTGGGCAAACCACCCACTGGAAAGACTTGAGAGACTGTGGCTTTGCACTCCCCAGTATAAAGCAATGGGCAAACCATCCACTGGAAAGACTTGAGAGACTGTGGCTTTGCACTCCCCAGGATAAAGCAGTGGGCAAAACACCCACTGGAAAGACTTGAGAGACTGTGGCTTTGCACTCCCCAGGATACAGCAATGGGCATGAATTTTTCTTGATTACACTCATTGCAATCATTTCCTTTTGTCCTTGCGTTCTTCCAGGGGGTGAGGGGGTGTATATGTAATGTTGCTGCATGCATTTGTGTGTATGTTGTTGTGAGTGAGGGTGGGGGTGGGGGTATTGGGTGATGCGTGTGTGTGTCACTCTCTTTCCCCTCCCCCCCCCTGTGTTGTAGGTGCAATACTCACTGTGGTCGTCGACGGAGTCTGTCCTGCTCCTGATACAGAAGGAGGAAGACCAGCATGGGCAGAACATGTAATTCAGGCTCCATGGCATCCTGGTTCCTCGCTGGGTGTCGAGAGGTGAGTGGTTTCCCTTCTGTGTACTGTTTCTGCTGTACTTTTGATAGCGTTGGTTCCACCCCGGAAAAGGTGTTGGATAGACGTGTTGTAATACAGTGGGCGTAACCTTGTGTTCCGCCTGTCTGTTGGCGGTTACCGCCGCGGTGCTTGTTTCTACCACTGTGGCAGTCGGAGTGTTAAAGTGGCTGTCTATGTTGGCGGTTTCCGCCATGGTCGTGATTCCATTTTTTTTTCCGCCGGCCTGTTGGCGGTATTGCCGCTGCTTTAACACCGACCGCCAGGATTGTAATAAGGGCCTAAGACTGTGAAGTGAAAGTGAATGTGAACTCACTGTACCATGTTTGTAGGCACGATCTCCTGTTTCATCACTTTCTGGGCCTGTGCGTCACGTTTCCAGCAATGTGTTGTTTTTTCTGATGCATGATGGCCATGCGTTGATTTTTTTGCCTTTTACGTGAAATTGCCTGTGAAAGTGGGATAGACATTCAGGGGCTAGGCGTCTTTTAGCTTAGGGGAATAGTGTGGTATATGTGTATGCGTGAAAAATGTTGACGCATGACGGTTATGCATTTTGTTTTCACAATAATGCATTAAAAGGCATGTGAACGTGTGATTGCTGCTTAGGGCCCAGGCATCATTTTACTTATGTTGCAGTGTGGATTTAATGCACTTGTGTCTTTTTTTTATGCATGACAGAATTATGTGGATTTTTGCATTGTAGGCCTTGACTGAACCCTGATTCACTTAGCATGTCACATGGGCTATGCTACAATGTTGTATATGTGAAATGGCTACATGTGTGTGACTATCCGGTAATGTCATTACGGTGATATTGTTATGTTGAATCCATGGGTTTGTCTATGAGTCTGCTGCATGCAATTACTCATACCTTGTGCACATGCGCATGTGTAGCTACACTGTGTCCACATACATGTTGGCAAGTGTGCTATGTGTGTACATATGTGTATGAATACTCAATTGTGGGTGGACCACATGGCTATGTCTGAGATACAAATGTGCACATACCTACAACACAATGGGGGTCATTACAACCTGGCGGACGGTGTTAAAGCGGCGGTAAGACCGCAACAGGCCGGCGGAAAAAAAAGGGAATTATGACCGTGGCGGAAACCGGCAACAAAGACAGCCACTTTAACACTCCGACCGCCACGCGGTACAGACAAACATCGTGGCGGTCACCGCCAACAGACAGGCGGGAGACAAAGTACCGCCCACAGTATCACAACTTACCAATCCGCCACCTTTTCCGGGGCGGATTCACCATGGATAAAAACACGGCGGAAACAGCCATTTCAATGGGAAAACGCTCACCTCTACACACTCCACGAGGAAGGAGGGCACCATGGAGCCGGAACTCCAAATACTCCCTGCGATAGTCTTCCTGCTCCTTTACAATCATCATCAACGCCGGCGCCAAAGACAACGGTGAGTACTGCACCTACGACATAGGGGAGGCAAAAGTCAGGGACACACACACATGCAACACCCCCACCCCGACCCTCACCCACTACAACACACACACCAATACATATCCAAACATAACAGTAACAACCCCCAAACCCCCCGGAAGAATGCAAAGACAAAAGGAAATGAGTGCAACCATTGTAATGTATCAAAATACAGTAAGCAAATATATACAGATATATATACACCTTCAACAAAATATACATCACGATTAGAAGTGCAGGTATGCACCATTCAATGTCCGTGGACCACTGGGCCCAAAATGCATGGGCGAGGCCCACACACGATACCTGAGCAAAACGGAGAGAACACTGCAGGGGCATCCGATCGAAATACAACAGGCACCTCAGGGGGAAGGGAAGGGGGGCACCTCAGCCGGATGACAGCACCACGCCAGATCCACAAGGGGGCTCCATGCCCATTGATGTATTCTGGGGAGTGCAAAGCCACAGTCTCTCAAGTCTCTAAAGTGGGTGGCTTGCCCACTGTACCATTCCCGGGGAGTGCAAAGCCACAGTCTCTCAAGTCTCTACAGTGGGCGGCTTGCCCACAGTACCATCCTGGGGAGTGCAAAGCCACAGTCTCTCAAGTCTCTACAGTGGGTGGTTTGCCCACTGTACCATCCTGGGGAGTGCAAAGCCACAGTCTCTCAAGTCTCTACAGTGGGTGGCTTGCCCACTGTACCATCCTGGGGAGTCCAAAGCCACAGTCTCTCAAGTGAATGACAGTATCCACTGGTACTGGAGGGGGACTGGTGCCCAGAGTGCTTCATCCTGTTAAGGACTGGGGTAGTGGATGCTGTTCTCCACTGGTTCTGGAGGGGTACTGGTGCCCAGAGTGCTTCATCCTGTTAAGGACTGAGGTAGTGGATGCTGTTTCCAACTGGTTCTGGAGGGGGACTGGTGCCCAGAGTGCATCACTCTCCCCGTGACGGTCCCAGTTCCGTCACTGCCCCTGCCGCACATGGGCTAGCGGTGCTTGAGTTGGCGGTGCTTGCCCTGTTCAGCTGTGCTTGACTTTGCAGTTTCTGACCTGTTCAGCGGTGCTTGCCATGGCGGTCTTTGCCCTATTCAGCGGTGCTTGCCCTGTTCAGCGGTGCATGCCATGGCGGTCTTGGCCCTGTTCAGCGGTGCTTGCCCTGTTCAGCGGTGCTTGACTTTGCTGTCTCTGACCTGTTCAGCGGTGCTTGCCATGGCGGTCTTTGCCCAGTTCAGCGGTGCTTGCCATGTTCAGCGGTGCTTGACTTTGCTGTCTCTGACCTGTTCAGCGGTGCATGCCATGGCGGTCTTGGCCCTGTTCATCGGTGCTTTCCCTGTTCAGTGGTGCTTGACTTTGCTGTCTCTGACCTGTGCAGCGGTGTTTGCCATGGCGGTCCCTCATTGCCCAGCGGGGCTGCGGCTGCCGGGGCCCTCCTGGGCACTGACTCTGGCGGCGGTCTCCTGACCACTGACGATGGGACTGCCCTCCTGGGCTGACTCTGGCGGTGGTCCCCTGACCAGTGACGATGGGACTGCCCTCCTGGGCACTGACTCTGGCGGTGGTCTCCTGACCACTGGCGATGGGACTGCCCTCCTGGGCACTGACTCTGGCGGTGGTCTCCTGACCACTGACGATGGGACTGCCCTCCTGGGCACTGACCCTGGCAGTGGTCTCCTGGCCAGTGATGATCGGGCTGACGGTGGCCTCCTGGACAGCGGGGATGATGGCGGCCTTCTCTGCTGTGCTGCTCTTCCCAGACTTTGGCGCTTTCTTCTGCCCCTTCCCCACCTTGGGAGGAGTCACAGCTGAGTGGACACTCCCCCTGGGACCCTTGCGAGCGGCTTTGCCGGCTGGAGTCTTCCCCCTATCCCGTCAGGCACTGTCCAACTTCGGGTGCTTCAACGGGGGTGGACTGGCTGTGCTTTGGCTCCATGTCACACTGGCTGCCCTGGTGCCCGGTGCACTCCACATACCTCTAACAGGCACCACTGTTACCGGAGATTTTTTGGCTGAGGTGTTAGTACGGACCTATGAATTGGAGGGGGGGTGGTGGGAAAGAGTTCAAGGTTGCTCAGGAAAAGTTTCTTAGGAACACTGGTACGGGTAGCTGGAGGGGGTCTGGGAGAGGAGGAAGAGGAGGTGGTTGTAGGAGGTGTCACGTTTGATGATTTGGGTGCAGGTGCATGTGCTGGAGGCTGTCGTGAGGTGGATGGATGTTGGGTGTGTGTGTGCCTGCATTTGTGTACTTTGGCAGGGGGTGTCACAGACACACTGGGAGAGGACACAGGGGACGTGTAAATGGTAGTGGGGGTGGTGAGTGCAGGTGAGCGGGGTGTGGTGGTGGGTATGCTGGTGCGGGTCCTAGTGCCTGTAGTGGTAGTGCATGCAGGTGAGAGTGTAGACGACACTGGGAGGGAGGTGGGAGACGACGAGGAGGGGGACACAGTGGAGGCAGTGGATGTTGCTGTGCCTGTATGTGTGTGATGCTTGTGTGAGTGCCTGTGGGATGTGGGGTGCCTATGTTTGCCTGAGCTTCCCTTGTGTGTTGACGTGTGTGCAGGCTGGTCTGATGGTGTGCTTGGGATAGGCAGAGGTACAGGGGATTGGGTCTGGGTGAAGGAAGTTGGAGGGGGAGGCTAGACACAGGGACAATGGTTGCCATCAGTGCTGAGGCCAGAGATTGCAGGGTTCGATGATGGGCAGCCTGACCAGAATGAATGCCCTCCAGGAATACATTAGTATGTTGCAACTCCCCTTCTACACCCTGGATGGCATTCACAATGGTAGACTGCCCAACAGTGAGTGACCTGAGGAGGTCAATGGCCTCCACACTGAGGGCAGAAGAGGTGACAGGGGCAGGGGCTGAGGTGCCTGGGGCGAAGGTGATGCCCACCCTCCTGGGTCAGCGGGCACGGGGCGAAGGCTAAGGGGCTGCTGGGAGGGCAGTGCTGGTAGGGGGGTGGCGGCTGTACCTGTAGAAGTGGGGGGCACAGATTTTGCCACCACCACAAGGGAGCTCTCATCAGAGGACGAGTCCATGTCGCTGGTTGCTGATCTGGTGACCGACGTGAAGCTCCCCTCGCTCTCCGTCCCACTTGTTTATTCAGAGTCCGTGGTGTGGCCCTCCATGGCCATGTGGGATGCAGCTCCCTCGTGCTCCGGTGCCACTGTACCTCCGCCTGATGATGCTGATGCACAAAAGAACAGGGGAGCACAAAAAGGTGGGGGGGAGGACAGAAGAAAGACAGGTTGAGTGCATGGCTTACTGCTACCGTTGGCAGACAATACAGAGACAGCAGCCCCCTGCACTACGCCGCGCTGTTGGGCTCTACAAATGCAGTTCCTGGGATATGGCCTACAAGGCTATGGTGGACATCAGCACACATAGATGACACAGGGGCATGTATACCTGTACTTGGCACTCTACAGAGGTGGGGTGGAGTGCCACATGGCCTGCATTACGGAGGGGCCTAGCCTACGGAACTCGCCCTGGACTAGGGAAACCCACAGCCATCCTCCCCCACCCAGACACCTTCACTGCGCGCAAAGTCCGCAGAATGATGTTGTGCTCACCCCCTTGTGTCTGCTGTGATGCCCTCAAGCGCCCATCCAACTCAGGGTAGGCCACCGCCAGGATCCGGAACATCAGGGGGTCATGGTGTGACGGGCACCCCTCCCACATTGGGAGGCCATCCCCAGCTGAGCCTCTGCCGTCTTCTTGCTCCAGTGGCGAATGTCCTCCCATCTTTTACGGCAGTGGGTGCTCCGTCTCTGGTGGACCCCCAGGGTCCGGACGTCCTTGGCGATGGCACGCCAAATATCCTTCTTCTGGTGGGCGCTGACCTACATGACATGTACAGGGGAAGAAGAGAAGTCATTACCAACTGCACCGTCGAAGTGAGTGGCCCACATCCCTGCCCTTGCCATGTGGCACATGCATTTACAGTCCTTCATGCTCGCAGAACTGTGCCCCCTTCCTTCTTACCACCAGCCCTCTCCACCCAGGCATAGCCCATACAACTTGCACCCTATGTACTCACCTGTTGGTCTGGAGGACCGTAGAGTAGCATGTACTGGGGGAGGACCCCGTCCACGAGCTTCTCCAACTCCTGTGCAGTGAAGGCAGGGGTCCTTTCCCCAGATGCATGAGCCATTGTCTCTTCTAGAACGAGGTCACAGCAGCACTTGCAGTATAGGTCCTCTCCTGTCGAAGATCAGGTATCGAGTGATTCAACAGATAGAAAATGGCGGTCACGTCCGCGGTGGTGACGTTAGCGGCGGTGCGTATCATCACCGCCGGCGCACTTCGTTATTGGCTCCTGGGATCCATAGGGTCCAATGTTAACCAATGCAGCATTGCGCAGCGGTCTTCGACCGCCTACCGCGACGGTGTACAACGCCAGCGCAGTTACCTCACATCCCATTGTCCCACTTTAGAGGTCTGGCAGCTGCCATTTCAGGGTCCCACATGGCTTCAATTTCAACTGCATCACACATACCTAGGCCTGGACTCAACAAACTTACAGACAACTTTTTGGATTATGTTTCGTGTTCTGTGTAGCTGTGGGTACATACCTCTGAGTTGCTTGACTCTGTGGTCGCTGTTGTCCCTCCGAGGCACCGTCAGCTGGGACATGTGAGGAGATGGCGGAATCCTCCGGTGTACCGACCGCTGGTGGACCTGTGGACAATGGAGGAGCGGCACTTAATCATCACCTACAGGTTTGACCGTGCCACAATCCAGGAACTGTGTACCCAGTTGGAGCCTGACCTGATGTCAGCAATCCGCCATCCCACAGGAATCCCCCCTCAAGTGCAGGTGCCATCAGTGCTCCATTTCCTTGCAAGTGGGTCTTTTCAAACAACAGTGGCCATGGCTTCAGGGATGTCCCAGCCTATGTTTTCCAACGTGTTGTCCAGAGTGTTGTCTGCCCTGCGGAAACACATGAGGAGCTACATCGTTTTCCCTCAGGTGGAGGATTTGGCTACTGTTAAAGGTGACTTCTATGCCCTTGGACATATCCCTAGCATCATAGGTGCCATTGATGGGACCCATGTAGCTCTGGTCCCCCCCACAGGAGTGAACAGGTGTACAGGAACCCGGAAGAGTTATCATTCCATGAATGTACAGATGGTATGTTTGGCAGACCAGTACATCTCCCAGGTAAATGCTATGTTCCCTGGCTCTGTGCATGACGCCTACATCCTGCAGAATAGCAACATCCCTTATGTGGTGGGTCAACTCCAGAGGCACCGGGTGTGGCTTTTAGGGGACTCTGATTACCCCAACCTGTCATGGCTACTGACCACAGTGAGGCATCCCAGGACCAGGGCAGAGGAACGCTACAATGAGGCCCATGGGCGGACTAGGAGGGTGATCGAACGCACCTTCGGCCTCCTGAAGGCCAGGTTCATGTGCCTCCATATGACAGGTGCTTCCCTATTCTACTCACCAAGGAAGGTGTGCCAGATCATCATCGCCTGCTGTATGCTTCACAATCTTGCTTTGCGACGCCAGGTGCCTTTTCTGCAGGAGGATGGTCCAGATGACGGTGTTGTGGCAGCTGGGGAGCCTGTGTACAGTGATGAGGAGGAAGCAGAGGAAGAAGACATTGACAACAGGGACTCAGTCATCCAGCAATATTTCCAGTGACACACAGGTGAGAACACTTTCTTGACTACTACAAGTACTTTCACACTTCTACCTCTATCCTGTCTATCAATTTCAAGCAGTATTTGGTAACTGAGTTGTACATTTCCATTACGGTTTCACAGGTGTGGTTACCAACGTGTGTCATCTGCTTGCATCCTTCATGGACTTGTGATGTGTGACATAGGTATGTTGACATTACATTTGAGAACGGATTTTGTCACTGTCATAGCTAATACACATTTTCAAAATCACAGACTGATTCCAGATTGTTTTGTGCTTTAAGGGTGTTTATTGAAGTGCTAAATATTGGAGGGGGTGGTAAAATGGTGAGGGGTGATGGTGGAGGAATGTCCATGGCAGAGTCCAGTCTATTAGTCTCACAGGTGCACTGCCCATATGGGCATAGGAAGTGGAGCTGGGGCAGTTCCAATATGGACAGGGTTACAAAGTGGGACAGTGGGATGACAATCAGGGTGGTCTCATTTCTTGGTGGGGGTCTTTCCATCGTGCTCTGTCCTGTTCCTGGATATCAGGGACCGCTTGCGGGGTGGTTCTCCATCTGCAGGGGGTGGGGTGCTGGTGTGGTGGTCCTGTGGTGGGGCGTCCTGTCCACTAGCGCTGGCGGAGGTGGTGTGCAGTTCATCGTCCATGCTAGTGTCAGGGGCCCCTTGGAGTGCCACGGTGTCCCTCATGGTGTTCTGTATGTCCTTCAGCACCCCTACGATGGTGCACAGGGTGGAGCTGATGGTTCTGAGTTCCTCCCTGAACCCTAAATACTGTTCCTCCTGCAGGCGATGGGTCTCCTGAAACTTGGCCAGGACCGTAGCCATCGTCTCCTGGGAGTGGTGGTATGCTCCCATGTTGGACGAGAGGGCCTCGTGGAGAGTGGGTTCACTTGGCCTGTCCGCCCCCTGTCGCACAGCAGCCCTGCCAGTTCCCCTGTGTTCCTGTGCCTCCGTCCCCTGGACTGTGTGCCCACTACCACTGCCCCCAGGTCCCTGTTGTTGTTGGGGTGGTGGGTTATTCTGGGTTCCCAGTAGTGGTGGACACACAGCTGATTGATGTGTCCTGGGGAGGGAGGTATGGGCCCGCTGGGTGGGTGCTGTGCTGGTGTTTCCAGAGGGTGGAAGGTCTGTGTTGGGCTGTGCCTGTGCGAGGGGAACGGACTGTCCCGAGGCCCACAATGGTCCGGGCTGGTCATCTGGATCCAGTTGGCCAGAGCTGCTGTCATCACTGT
This sequence comes from Pleurodeles waltl, assembly GCF_031143425.1. Lineage (NCBI taxonomy): Eukaryota > Metazoa > Chordata > Amphibia > Caudata > Salamandridae > Pleurodeles > Pleurodeles waltl. Next base: position 672,229,586 of record NC_090444.1, read on the forward strand.
GGGCCTCTTCTGTTGGTGGGGTGGAGATGTCTGGACCCTCCTGTCTGGTGACGTTAGGTAGTGGTCCTGCAGGGGTGTAAAAGCATGATTATTGCATCTGTGTGTGTCATGGTGTGCAATGGGTGGGTGAGCGTGTACAGCAGTGCTAGCATTCCTTTGTGGGGGCTTGTGTGATGATGGTTGGGGAGGTGTTATGGGTATGTGCAGTGGGCATGCTTTAGTGAGGGGTGTCCATGCTTTGTTGTGTCATGCAGGGCTTGGTGTTGGGATGGGTGGTTTGTGTTATTAGTACATTAGTGAGGAGTTGGAGTGATAGGGGAGGGGGTGAGGGTGGGGGAGTGTGATAGCATGCAGGTAGGAGGATATGATAGTTAAGATTTGACTTACCAGTGTCCATTCCTCCACCGACTCCTCCGAGGCCCTCAGGATGCATGATGGTCAAGACCTGCTCCTCCCATGTTGTTAGTTGTGGGGGAGGAGGTGGGGGTCCGCCGCCAGTCCACTGAATCACGATGTTGTGCCTGGAGACCACGGAACGCACCTTCCCCCGTAGGTCATTCCAACTCTTCCTGATGTCCTCCCGATTTCTTTGGTGCTGTCCCACTGCATTGACCCTGTTCACTATTCTTCGCCATAGCTCCATCTTCCTTGCAATTGAGGTGTGCTGCACCTGTGATCCAAACAGCTGTGGCTCTAGCCGGACGATTTCCTCCACCATGACCCTGAGCTCCTCCTCGGAGAACCTGGGGTGTCTTTGCCGTGCCATGGGGTAGTGTAGGTGATGTGTGGGGTGGTGTATGTGGTGATGAGTGTGGTGATGTGTAGTGGTGTGGGGTGTTTTGTGCGTGGATGTTGTGTGGGTGATGGTGTTGTGTGCCTCTGTGTGGTGGGGTTGTCTATGCTGTGCTCTCTCTCTCTCGCCTTTGTCAATGATTTTTGGTCGTAGGGGTTTGTGGGTGATGTGGGTGTGTTTTATATTGTGTTGGGTGTGTGGGAGTGGTGTTTGTATGTGTATCAGGTGTGTGTATTTTGAATTGTCCAATGTGGCGGTGTTTGGGAGATGTGTGTGTATTTTGAGCGCAGCGGTGTGTACCGCCAATGGAATACTGCGGTTGAAAGACCGCTGCGTGGATTCGTAGGTCATGATAGCATGGGCGTGTTTCTGTTGGCGTGACGATGGTGGTTTTGTTTTTGCCAGTTTATCACTGACCTTTGGTGTGGCGGACTTGTGTGGGTGTCTGAATTTCGGCGGATTCCGAGATGTGGGTCATAATAGCTGTGGCGGATTTCCGTGGCTGCGGCGGTGTATTGGCGGTCTTCTGCACAGCGGTAAGCGCCTTTTACCGCCAATGTTGTAATGACCCCCAATATGTCCAAAACATGGTAAGGCATGTGACAACCATGACAATTTGTACTCAGAGTATTCCGTAAACTAGGGCTGCATTGGCATCAGGTTACCCCAGGCAATTTGCATGTACATGTGTGTAAACTCTGTGGTGTGTTGTTGGACTTTACTTCACATTGCTCTGCTACACGTGTGCCATTTGGTTCCACATGCCTCTTAGTTGCAGGAGATGTTATGTACACGGGTTTTTAATTGCGGTTGGTAAATGCTGTGTTTGTGTAAAGACATGTGTAATGTCATTTCTGTAACATATGACCACAGTGGTGTGTTCATGGAATGTGAAACCTCACATTGCTATCTTCCTGCATGGACACATGTTGGCATTTTACAAATTCATGTGTAGTCAGGTCAGTGCCACCTATGTTTCCGTATGTCGGATCACCTGTGAAGGTCATTTCTTTCAGTCACTGATTCTGTGATAGCTATGCCCTTATTTTTGTGCTAGGTTTCCCTGTTGTTCAGATTCCATACACTTTACCATGCTGAGCCATTATGGTGGTACATGTGTGATGAGATATGTGGCATATGATTGCATGCTCCCAACTAGGCACTCACATATTTGTTATGCCTGTCACATACAATGGCATACCACTGTGTAGCAATGTTGCAGTCTGGAATGGATGCCAGTCTGCGTATCATCACAACTGTGTGAGTTTGTTTGTCAACACAAACACATGGTTGCATGTGAAGGGACAGGTTAATGTTCCTCCAGTTTACTCAGCCCCCTGTGCACATGTATCAGGCCTCTGACAATGTCATACGTTAATGTAGCCTGAGCAGTGGTGTGTGGGTTTATTGAGCTGTGATCTAGACTCTTCATGATTGCTACTCAGCAGAACTATGCACACTTCTCAGCAGACAGACACATGCACAATTGTGATCATACAGACCAGGATATCACATTTTCTCAGTGGTACTTGATGTCAGCCTTCCCCTCTCATGTACAGAGCTCTGGGTGCTTGCACATGTAGGACATGTCTCATTATTTGATGTCCCATGGACAGCTTGTTTAAGGGTTGTATACCTGTTTTGACTTCAATATACGAAATGTGCCAGGATACAGATGGTGTCTGTCTGTAACTGCCTCCTGTCATGGTGACATGCGATGGGCAAATACCTAATACTAGTGGCCAACATGACTGGGTTATATACTGACCTTGCTTTATCTCTGTACATATGTTAAATGTTGACATGTAGACATTGATGTGTTGTACAGTCAGAATTGGTTTATGTGTGTCTCTTTTCCATATTTTCCTGCATTACTAGTAAGATATGTATTGTCTCTTACATTGTTCCCATTCTTTAAGCTGCTTGCACTTTGTTCACATCTTCTACAGCAATATTGTATGGTCATACATGGACAGGATGCAACATGTGGCTTGTCTACTTTGTAGATGCATATTTTTCCTACTACCGGCTACTTGATAGTTACAGTTCCACTGGCAGTATTTGTGAAATGTAAGAAGTGCCACACACACATGACATTGCACCTGCCATTGCACTTGTGTTGTCTCCAAGTGACCTCCAGTGTTATATTTGGAAGTATCTGTGGGTGTCTCTAAGATGTCCATCCACATCCTCCGTTGAACATGGGTATGCATTACTTCCAGCATGGCACAACCTAGGTTACTCTTACCATGACTGGATGATGTTGAGGTGTGAAATCATCTCAGTGCTGTACTTTTCATTAGCCAAATACAACCTAAATGGCTAGGTCAACTCCCACTCAGGTTGATGTTTAGTCTCTGATATTATTGAACAATGCTGGAAATAGTAGCACATCCCACACCTGATTGCAATGTTGGAGCCCAAAACATGAATGGGATAAATTGTTAATGTTGCTACTATGCACCTGTTCTGTCATGTGTGTGACAATGAGTGGTGTGTATTGCTATGTGCTGTCTGATGTTGTCATACAGAGCATACTAGGTAAACATGCTGACACATGTCAAGCACTGTTGGTACTGGCACACCTGTTGCTACCTAGGACATAAACCTGTACATCATAATTTCCCATGTTTTTCTGGATTTGCTCTAGGCATGTGTCAAGACAGAAGATTTGGGTGACAAATGTGCAGCTCATGTACATAGTGAGTGTAACATACTCTGCCTGCATTCCACCCAGACTATTTTTCGGTGGTGCATTGTCCCATACATAAAATTCTTAGATCCTGACAATGGGTCATGTGTTTGCATAGTGATTCTGCACCCATAGCTGCTTATTTTGTCTGGCAACCCATTGCGAACTCCACAGCCAATGTGTGTGTATCACACATGAGGTACAGTCCACCATGTGTCAGGGTTGTGTCCATTGGCAGTGCCAGCAGATAATCCCATAGATAAACTGTGCAGGCTCAGCATCGGACATTGGTTACAATCCCTGGACAATTACTGAAGGTCCATAGCTACCTATGATGGCCCACCCTTGTCACACATGTACTGTGCAGGCAAAGCTGCAAGCATGTGAGTTGTAACGGTGTTATGTTCCAACATTACTTAATATTCATTTGTTGACAGCCCCTACCTTATGTGTGCCCCCCTTGCATACATCCTGTTAGGCATTGTGTTGTTGTGGTTAATGGGCTAGGTATTAACACCTTGCCCATTTGACGGCACAATATATGTAGTGGCGCATGGATCTAGGCCTTCAATCAATCAAAAAATCAGGGATTTATAGAGCGCACTACTCACCTGGTAAAGTCTCTAGGTGCTGGGGGGGAGCTACTGGTCGAAAAGCCAAGTCTTGAGGTGTTTCCTGAATGATAGAAGGTCTTGGGTCAAGCAGAGGTGGAGCGGTATGGAGTTCCAGATCTTTGCAGCAAGGTGAGAGAATGATCTTCCTCCGGCGGTAGTGCGACGGATGCGAGGAACGTAGATGAGGGCGCGGTTGGTGGAGTGAAGGTTGCGGGTGAGGGTGTGAAAAGTGAGTCTGTCATTGAGGTAGGCGGGACCTGTGTTGTGGAGGCCCTTGTATGCGTGGATGAGGATTTTTAAGGTGATCCTCTTTGATACTGGTAGCCAGTGTAGGTCTCTGAGGTGGGGTGAGATGTGGTCGCAGCGTGGGATGTCCAGAATGAGGCGGGCGGATGCGTTCTGGATTCTTTGCAGCTTTGTTTGTAGTTTGGGTGTTATTCCTGCATAGAGGGCGTTTACGTAGTCCAAGGTGTGGGGGACAGTTTTCCTGGTTTCGATGGGAATCCATTTGAAGATTTTGCGGAGCAGGCGGAGGGTGTTGTAGCAGGAAGAGGAGATGGCATTGTCCTGCTGAGTCAGGCTGAGTGTGGAATCCAAGATAAACCCTAAGTTGCGTGCATGGGTGGTGGGTGAGTGTGCGGATCCTAGGGAGGTGGGCCACCAGGTGTCGTTCCAAGCTGAGGGGTTGGTGCCGAAGATGAGTAATTCTGTCTTGTCTGCATTTAACCTGAGGTGGCTTGATTCCATCCAGCTGATGATGGCGTGGAGTCCATTGTGGAGGTTGTCCTTTGAAGTAGTGCGGTCTTTCGTGAGGTAGATGATGAGCTGAGTGTCGTCAGCGTAGGAGACTATGTTGATGTGGTATGTTCGTGCAATGCTGCGGAGGGGGCCATGTACAGGTTGAAAAGTATAGGGACCTTTGAGGGATGCCACAGGTGATTCCGGAGGCTTCTGATAGGAACAGGTCCTGTCCGTGAGAAATGACGAGATCCAGTCCAGTGCTTTGTCGTGGATTCCAGCGTTGTGGAGGCGTATGAGGAGAGTGTGATGACATACTGTGTCGAAAGCTGCGGAGAGGTCCAGGAGGATGAGTGCTGCTGTTTCTCCTTTGTCGAGCATGGTCCTGATGTCATCTGTGGCAGCAATGAGCGCGGTGTCGGTGCTGTGGTTTTTGCGGAATCCAGTTTAGGAGGTGTTGAGTGCCTTGCTATCTTCCAAGAACCGGGATAGTTGATTGTTCACAATTTTTTCGAGGACCTTGGCTCGGAAGGGGAGGAGGGAGATTGGCCGGTAGTTCTTGGGGTCCTCAGGGTCTGCCTTTAGTTTCTTTAGTAAGGCATTGATTTCTGCATGCGTCCATCTCTCTGGGAAGGTGGCTGATTTGAAGGAACTGTTGATGGTATGGCAGAGATGGGGGGCGATGATGGTGTTAGCTTTTTTGAAGATGTGGTGTGGGCATGGGTCCGATGGTGATCCGGAGTGGATGGTGGCCATGGTGCTGGCGGTGTCTTCTGTGTTGACAGGGGTCCAGGTGTGAGGAGGTTGGTGTTGCTTGGAGCGTAGGGTTCGTGGGTGTTTGTAGTTAGCTGGTGGGTCTGGGAGTTGAAGCTGTTGTGGATTTCTTCTATCTTTCAATGGAAGTGAGATGTGAGTGAGTTGCAGAGCTCCTGTGATGGCAGGGGTTCGTTAAAGCAGGCCCTGTGGGTGGAGAGCGCTTTGATGATGCCGAAGAGTTCTTTGCTGTTGTGAGCATTTGAGCGGTTTTTGAAGTGGGTCCTTTTGGCGGTGCGGGTCATTTGGTGATGTCTGCGTAGGGCCTCCTTGAAGGCAATGTGATTGGAGATGGTAGGGTCACAGCTCCAGCTTTTTTCCATTCTGCGACATCGTCGTTTGGATTCCTGTAGGTCTGGTGTGAACCAGCTGGCCTTGATTATGTGCGGTGTGTTTGGGTGTTTTTTGAGTGGTGCGAGGGTGTTGGTGCAGTCTTCTATCCACTGGTGCAGGTTGGTGGCGGCTGTGTTGGGGTCTGAGGTTCTGGGGGGGTCTCGGCGAGGGTGGAAATCAGTTGGTCCGTGGATATTTTGCTCCAGTTGCGTCGGGGAGGTTGTGTGTGGTGGTGGTGAGTGATTGGTTTTTGGTAGGAGAAATGGATACATTGGTGGTCTGTCCAGTAGAGTTCGGTGGTGTGCCTGAAGGAGACGTGGTTGCTGGTTGAGAAGATGGGATCGACTGTGTGGCCTGCGGAGTAGGTCAGTGAAGTGACGAGTTGCTTGAGGCCGAGGTTGGCGAGGTTGTTGAGTAGGTTGTTGGTGTTGGTATTGTTATTATTCTCCAGGTGGAAGTTCAGGTCCCCTAGGAGGATGTAGTCCTTCAGGAGTCATATGCCCTTGAACTGAGTGTCACAGACATGTGAAATGGAAGCAGTAAACCCTCTTACATCAGAAGCGATGTTGCTACCATACTTGTTACCTTTGTGTTTCTTACATGCTTCCTGGGGTTTAAGTCATATTCCAATGGTATATATAGTGGAGTATGAGTAGACCAAGGAGAATCAGGTGCAAAGTACTTTATTTGTGTAATTTACAGTGTGATGTTGTTAGTCCAGTGACTATGTATAGAAGTTCTCTACAATGTGGAGTCTCCTGCAAACTTCTGTAGCAGTGTTCTGTTATTCCCCCTTCAAGTTATCAGCTCCATCCTTATCCTTCTCCTAGTTGGGGACATCACCCTTGTCATCCCAGGGATCATTTGTTCTGACACAGATGTTGTGGAGGATTGCACTTGCCAGTAGGATTTTGCATACAAGTGGTGGAGCATAAAAGAGGCTTCCTCTTGTCAGAGCCAGGGACCTGAATCTTGATTTCAGGATCCCAAATGTCCTCTCCACCACATTGCGTGTTCTTCTGTGCCCTTCATTGTAGGACCACTCTTCCACCATTGTGGGATTGGCAAATGGAGTCATACCCATGGCAGTATGCCGTATGCTTGATCACCTGCAAAGGAAAGAGAGAAGATGTGTTGTTAAAGCTTGATAGTGGTTTGGAACATACCATGGCAGTTGTTAGTTTCAGTTGGAGTGGTGACTCAGACTTGCTTGTGATATAGTATATGTTACTGTTCTTGTGAAATGGTTTAATTGGACTGTGTTGATGGACATGACAATCTTGGTTGGTAGCTCAAGACCCTGGGAATTTTCATATTGATACCAAAATGATGGTAATAATGCAGGACAATGTGTTATGAAGTCCATATTTGAATCAGTGTTCTATTGTTAGATGGAACCTACCACCTTCTTGCACCACAATGGTGTCAGATGTTGAGACATCATAGTTGCCCTACAAAGCCAGACTGCTGTACATGTTACCATGTTTCACTATGGATGCAGAGCGACACTTTGTGACCCTTTGTGGCAGATGATGCTTGTGGCAGCCATTAAGTGTATAAGGGTGTGTATCACATATTAATAGGATGATTTAATTTGGTGCAGTAGTATCTCCTAGCTTTCAATACATGATTTCTTACAGGCACTTTCTACACGTGCACAGTCCAGGCTTTGGGGGGCACAGCTATTTTTCACATGGGTTCCTTAGTACGATGCATGTAAGGTCAGGTATGTCCTCTACAATCTTACTGAGTCCTACTATGGCATCCATGATTGTTATGTTTTTTTTACACACTGCACCATGCTAGACCATTTCTGGTATACGAAACAGACATGGTGGTGTTAGGAGGCACTAGGGTGAATGTGAGGTGGCACTGGAGTAGGGGTTGCCCCATTTCTCATGATTCTTCCCCATGGCCTTTAATGGTAGTAAATTTTGTATTTGTATGTGTGTGACACAATGCAGCAGACAGGTGTATGTGCACACTACATTTATGTCAGGTATGTGTAGATTATATGTAGTTGGTTATGGCACCACTTGGGTGTCATTTGATTTAGGTTCTGCCAGAGGCTTGCACACCATGACTTACATGGGTCTGTGCCTATGTGTGACTTTCTTAAAATGGCCATGGCCTATGCCATTGACATGAGTGGGCAATTTTTTTTGTTTGTTGTAATATGTATATGGTATGTCTTTAGTTGTCAACCTGTGGACACTTGTGGTTTGTGATCAGCTTCTGTGTGCAAAGGAGACTTGGCTACACCTATCCACACCTGGCGTGCCAGTCAGGGTGTGGCTGTGTTGTACATGTGGGTGTATGTGTTTGTGAAGTGCAATGTATGTGGTGTTGTGCAGCATGTTGCATATGTGTTGTTGCTTGTACATCTATGTACCCCTTCCCATGTGTATTTAGTGTGGTGTTTGTTTTTTTTGTCCTAGATGGTTTGTTTGTTGTGTGTGTGTGTTATGATTAGTATGGTGGCTTACCTATGAGAAGACCATTGCCATATTGCCCATCCTGGAACCGCTCGTTGATAGTGCAATGGAGAAATGTGTACGCATCATGGACTCTGGCGGGGTATTTTGCAAGGATATTGGTGAAGAGCCCACGGTAGTCCACAATGGCCTGCACATTGATTGTATGTGTGTGCTTGTGGTTCCTAGTTAGGTTTTCCATTGCTACAGAAGGCACCAGTTGCACATGGGTGCAGTCCATTACACCCAGCACATGCTGAAACCCAACAATTTGATAGAAACCTTGCTTGTCTCCTGTTGCAGATGCTGGCTGTTTGGGAAGCAGATGTGGTGGGGTGTGAGGCATTTGATAGCGTCAAGTTTGGTCATGGGTGGAATGGTAGTGGGAGTTTGCACCCTTGCTCTGATGTGTGGTGCAATATGGTGCAGCAGGTGTATGATGGACTCCCGGTTCAGTCTGTACATCCTGATCACATCTTGTTCCCTGAGGCCAAGGATGGCTGTGCGCTGTCTGAAGGTCCTCTCCCGCCTTCTGCACTGCCTTTGTGGCTGCTGTGCTTGGGGTTGCTGCAGTGGTTATGGAGGGACCTGATGCCTTCACTGACGTGGAGCAGAACCACTTCCATGTTCTCCTGGAGGTTTCAAATGTTCCTTCTGGGTGTTTTCCTTGGGTAGTGGGGTGTGGGCATATTTTTAACACCTGGTCTGACCAGGCGTTAAAATTTGGTGCTTATCAGACTTAATGCCATTTTTTAGGTCTGCTTTCTTGGTTTGCATCATTTTTGCGTCATATGGTATAGATAGCGCTAGAGGGCTAGCGTCATTATATGAAAGGGAACACCTACCTTGCATCTCAATGTCGCAATGAGACGCAAGGTGGATTGGCGCTCCCTTAAAATGGTGCTAAATCCTAAATATTGATGCTAGACAGGTCTAGCGTCAAAATATAAATATGGAGTTATGTTTGCACTGCTTTAGTGTAAAATAAATGATGCTAAGGCGGTGCAAACATCTCAGAAATATAGGCAAATGTGCATTTCCTTGCCATTGACGTGGCACCATGTGGATAAGTGCACTTCACATGTGTAATTGGGAAGGTGCATTACCTATCCTTTGAAATGCATCATGGAGTGGCTTGCAGTTATATTGGAATTACATATGGTTGGGTGCAACCATTCATTCATGGATATCTGGGTCTGCAGGACCAAAATGTAGACAGTGATACTTTTGGGAAACAGTTTGAGGGTCTTCTACAAAGTACTTACAAATCTCTGGGCCTCTCCAACATACCAAGGACTAATGGCTTTTACTGATGCAATCAGAATATGTCATTGTAAGGGGTGTGGACAGTAGTGGTGATTTCCCTGGGGCTTGCTGATTCATTGTGCTGTGGATTTTAGAGACATATCTCCCTGACAATTTGTTCAATCTTTTGACAGTGCACATTTCCATGCCAAATGTGTAGTATATCGGAGCAACATCAGTACTACCTCCATGATTCCATTAGGACAAATTACACATGGTGAATTGTGCATTGTTGATATGTTTCATGTGTGACATGAATATTTCCATGTCACCATCTTCAGGCTACTGTACTGCTGTCAGCAAGATGGCAGGATTTTGGAGCATCATTTCTTATTGCTGTGTTATTGTGTTTGTGACAAATAGATGTCTATATGACCTTCTGTGGGAATGAACTTGGCATTGGCCTACTATTGTATTGCAACAGGCTACTGAGGTATGCTCCACGAGTCAAAGCGTTGAAGGTGATGGAGTCTCCTACTTCTTCAATGGTTATTGTGTTGCACAACTTCACCCATTCAATTGTAGTTGTCAGAGATCCTGAATTCCTGTGGGCAACAGTTGGCAGTTCATGTGGCATGCATGCATATGGAATGGTACATGTAGGAGTCACTTAGATGTAGTTTGCTGCTGGGGCCTTCTTTACGCCATGGTGATATTTGCTAATCACAGCTGTTGTTCAAGTGTGATCAGGAACATGGGAGGACACTTTTCCTCTTTGTATTTGCAGCATCAGCCCAAGCAAGCAAAGGAGATGGGGTGCAACCTAGTGGGGAAGCATCTGGCCTCTGTGTCTCCAATCATGACACCAAAATGGAGGGACCCAGTGGCCCAGCGGGTGAGGGGAGTGCCACAGAGGAGACAGGATCAACCTTGTCATCATTGTATTCTACCTCCAGTGACCACCTCCTGGTGGTGGCAGACCCTTCAGGACCTGTTCCTGTGCCATACTTGTCCACCACCCAGTTGCTCCCCACCAAGTTGCCTATGCCCACTCACCAAAGAGGGCGGGCGTCTCCTTTGCCCCAGGCACCTCAGATTCAGCCCCAGTTGCCCCTGCTTCCTCGAGTGAAGAGGCTATTGAACTCCTGAGGAGTATCTCTGTGGATCACACTGCCATTGTGAATGCCATCCAGGGGTTGGCAAGCCAACTTCAGCAGACCAATGCTTTAGTTGAAGGCAATTACAGTGGCATGTCTGGCCTTCAGAGATGTTCTCAGGCTCTGTCCTCCTCACTGATGGCAGCCAGACACCCCCGCTTCCCCCCCACCTCACTCTTACCAATCCAATTTCCCTATTCCCCTACCTGTCCCAAGCACACAGACACATCCACATGTACCCACCTCAATAAACACAAGCAATACACATTGACACAAACACAAGACACACCAGCATGCATACAGTCAACATTCATCCACACACACCACATCAGCCACCACTTCAACAGACACCCCCAGTACCCCCACTGACCAACACACCACATCCAGCATACCCACAGACACCACCACAACACCCAGTGACACATCTATCACACCCACCATATACCCAGACAACAGCTCACAACCTGCAGACCTGCACACCTCAGACAACACACCCCAGACACCAGCACAACACTCACAGACACATCCACCACATCAATCATACCTGAAGACACCACCCCAACCCCCACTGACACATCTACCACATCTACTATACCAGCAGACACCACCCCAACACACACAGACACATCCACCACATCGACCATGCCTGAAGACACCACTCCAACACACAGAGACACATCCACCACATCCAGCATACCCAAAGACTCCACCCCAACAGACACTCACACATCCACCACTCCCACAAGACCTCAACCTCCCCAGCCACCCAAGAAACGCAAACACCCACACTCACACATGCAACAGACACCACCCAAACAGAAGCATACCTCAAACATGCACACACCCAAGGCATCTACACCCGCACACAAGACAACCACTCCCTCAACCTCCAAGTCCCCAACCTCTTCTGATGACCCTACCCATTTCCCAAAAGAGAGTTTCCTTTTCGAATTTACCTTTTCCACTGTTCCCTCCACCCTTTCCCAAAACCCTGGAGGCTCCCACCCACATCCCAACCCAATCCTTTCACATCCAAGTCCTTCCCTGTTACACCTGCCACCCCTGCAAGCACCCATACCCTCCCACCCCAAGAAGAAGCCCACCACCCAAAGAAAAAGACCACCCTCCCAAACACGAACCCACCCATCCCAATTCCAAACCCACCCAACCCAAGGATGGTCTCTGAGGTGCCTGCCCGTCCACTTGATGCTCCTTCCTGTGGAGGTTCCCTGGCAGTGTTTGGAGTCAAATTTGGGTACAGTAATGTGCATGGACGTATAAGGACTGGCTATTGGTTGTTGCTATTAAGCATTTGGATCAATAAAACCCTAGTTGTTTTTTGGTGTACACATTTGTCCTGCAATTGCTTTTCTTCCTTTATGTTGTTCTTGTGTAATTTGTGTTGCATGCCTACAGTTGTGAGTGTTTCACCCTGATTGCTGATGCTGATCCATTTGCTGTTGTTTGCAAAATATGACATTGCAGGCAGTGCTGGTGTCACCAAGGACAAGGGTAAATGTTCAGTGTGTAGATATTTGTTTGGTAATACAATTGGGGTGCCACTGCATTGTGTTCCGGTTGCTATTGTAAGTATGTCATCTTGTGTTGTCCAATGTCAGCATGTATAATGTTAGATTTGTCCCCCTAATATGGATTGTACAATCACTTATTGTGTGGAAGCTTGAGTTTTGTTTGTCTGGACATGGAGGGTGTTCAATTGTGCTAGCCTCCTTTGCATTAGACTGAGCATGTGTTGATTTTGATGTGTGTACCTTGAAGCTCCTTCATCTAAATGTGTAGCCATGCTGTTGCTGTTGTATGTGCTTCCTTGGCTTGCACGTACACATTATGTAGACAGGCATGTCAATTGGCTCTGCTATTGCTTGTCCCTGAGATACATTAAGAGCCAGTTCATGTGAAAATGTTGTTTTAGGGGCATGTGCAAAGTGAGCTGTGTCCCAGTGCAGTGTCCTTCCATGAGTGTGCCTGATGCCGCCATCCCTATTGTGCAGGTATTTTTTACATTGTAAGCTTTGGATATTTGTCTCTCAAACTATGGGGGTCATTATGAACACGGCGGGAATCCCCGCCATGTTCATACTGGTAGTCTTATCACAGACCGCCAGCCCTCTTGAGACCCCGCAGTCCGAATAATTAACATTCCGCTGGGCTGGGACATTGCCGATGACTCCACATGGAGCTGTTGTCAATGCCGCAGGAGCACCCTTCGTGCAGATCACTGCCCGTAAATCGAGCAGTGACCTGCGTAACGGGGTTCTGAACAGGGGCCCATCGCACAGATCACTGCCTGTAAATCGGGAGAGTTCTGCACAGGGGCCCCTGCACTTCCCATGATAAGTGCATGGGCAGTGAAGAGGCCCCTAGGGGGGCCCCAGAGCACCCCTTCCACCTGACTTTTTCTGGTGGGTGAATCCGCCAGGGAATGGCTGGCAGAACAAGGGTTCATTATCTGTAGGGCAGCGCTGCTGTCAGATGAAGAATTCCACCATCGTCAGGCTGCCTGTCGGTGGTGAAAGGCCACCTGTGGCGGTCCCCATTGTGTTCATTATGTGGCAGTCTCGACCACCATGTCGGTGGTGGAAATTTCCACCGCTGCTGGCATGGCAGTCTCGACCTCCAAGTTCATAATGAGGGCCTATGTATTGCAATGTGGGTGATGAGTGCATTCATTCCAGGGATGTTTTGTGAATGGGGTACTTGTGTTCCTTTGCACATCCATACATATGGGCCTTTAATCTGATAATAGTCCACGTCATGTGAGGAATGTGAGGGTGTCGGTTCAACTGGTAGATGTGATGTTGCTGTGTTGTTGCTGTTGTGTGACAGTATAAATATGGTCCACAATTGTATTTTGTAAGTGTGCGCCACTTTTGCGTCAAAAAGCGACGCAAATGCGGCGCTAGAGAAGTATAAATATGGGCCTTAGTCCGGCGAGCAACTCTGTTTAAAAATTCATTATGAGATTTTGACCCCTGTTGGAGGATGTATGCAGCATTAGCCCACTATTTGCATACAAACGGAACAGAATCGTAAGAGACCACGTCGTGAGAGCATACACCGAAACTGCACAAACCATAAACAATAACGGAGTCATGGGATCTGACACCAATTATAGATCATTTTAGATGTGCTAAATGTTTGTTATGTAAATTTTAAGATTATACGAACGTCATTGGCATTGCAATGAAAGAATACAATTACTGTCACACTTTTAATTGTAATAGCAATAATTTTATATAGGCGATAATATGACCATGTGATCTTATGCATGCTAGATACGCAACACAGCTGGTAAAAAAGAAGATATTCCGGTACTAAAGTTGAATAGATTGCAAAACAGGTGTCCAACTGGTAAAACATTTCACTGAGGCCTAAAACACTGAGGACTATATAAGGCGATGCGTTTTGAAGTGGTGAAACCCAGAGGTGGAAACTTGAGTGAGCTACTAGCTCTTAAAGAATGCTAGTGGATTAACTGCATTTCTCTGCCTAGTAGGTAGTTTTATTCTTCTCCCTTTCACCTATTTTCTGCTCTGCAAACCCTCAAACCCATTGAGACTAGAAGAATGGCATAGCTTACCAGCCACATACTATCCCCCCAAGCTCACCTATATTATGAAGAATACTAGCTTGCATCTACTCCTTAGCAGATTGGCCAGTAGGGAGTAGGATGATGAAGCGGGCCACCCATCAATTGGGTGAGGGCCTTTGTCCTTAACCAGGAAGGGTTTTCCACTATACCAAACTAGTATTTGGAGCCAGATCTCCAATGTGATACCTTGTTCTTTATGTGGTTATTTGAATGCTTGGGAGGTTGCTTGCTTATCCTTCCAACCCTACTATGTGATATGATTCTGCAACATACACATGATCCGTACAAAATATGTAACTGTTTCATTTGAGTGCTGTTGCTTATTGTAAATTTAAAAATTATTAGTGCAATCTGGGAACTCTTGAGTACTGCAAAATAGAAATCTTGTGTTTTTGTCACTAATATGGTATTAATCAAATTATAGCAATGTAGTTTGATTGTGAATTCTCGAAGTACCATGACGAGATTGAAAAAGGCTTCAGTTCCCTTCTTTCCATTTTCGTACCAAATTCTAATTCCCTGTAAGTGCCTCGTCCTTATCTTTCTTTCACCGACGACCTCCCATCTGCCGTCCTTGGCAAACCGGGGCAAGATGTTGTCTGAGTGTGGGGGTCGGGGTCACACCCCCAAGTTGGTGGCTGCAAAACGCAGTCTAGACTCCCAAACTGGGTAAGATAAGAGCCAAAGGTGCATGTTTTCCTCTGAAAGAAGCTACTTGCAAGTGAACTGATTGATGGCACCATGCAGTCTTAATCAATCTGTATAAATGTGTGAAAATAAAATAATCTGTATCTTAAACTATAAAAAACATCAAGCAGCATTTAGAAGTAATAATATTAGTTTTGTCCTGTCTCAGTCAGCATCTTATGCGTATGTTAGAGATGTATGACAACTTTTGACTGATCCATAGATATTTCAATATTTACAGTTCACAGACCTTTGGCATGAGTATTCACATTCAATAAAGAGACCCACAACGAGAAGTGCCAGGATGGCTTTACAAGTGCTGCACAGCCTACCCAAGCCTAATCTTCTTTGAATACAAAAACTAAAGACCTGAACATTTCTTCAGGGGCTTCAAGAGCAATACATTCTGTGCACCAGTCACGAAGAAATATGGGGTCGTATGTGTGAGGGATGTAGCATTTTGTAATGGTGCAAATAGCAGTTTTAGGCATTTAGGAAATATGAAATGCCATTTTGGTATGTAGAAAAGGCAAAATGGGAATCCTTTGTAGTAGAAATTGCATTTTGGAAACCCCAAATAGAAAATTGCTAACAGTGTGTACAAATGATTTCCTAATTACAAATAGTGCAAAATGGCCATTTAGGAAATGCAATTTCCATTAAGATAGATTTGGTGGTAACCAAGTGCAAATTAAAAAAATCACCCAAAATGCATCTGCTCTGTATGTCTCGGTGAGGAGGATGAGGATTTTGGCTGACAGGCAGAGAAGGAGGCGGAGACAGGAGAGGATATTTAGGCTAAGGGCCACCCTTTTTGAAAAGACTGAAGACAAGGTCTATGAAAGGTACAGACTCAGTAGTGAAGACATTTTTTAATTAGTTGCTGAGTCAAAACCTCAGCAATAGACCCCAACAGTCAGAAGCACTGCAATCCCACCTCATGTGCAGGTACAGTGTTGTCTACACCTTTTGGCTTCTGGGAGTCACCATGGAATCATAGCAATGGCAGGAGGAGTATTACAAAAGTGCATTTTCTAGGTTTTGTCACAGGTTTCTGGACATCATGGTTAGCAAAGTAAAAAACACAACTGTTTACCAAATATGCCCCAATATTTGCAACAGACCAAGGTAATGTTTTACAGGATTGAAAGGTTTCCCAATATAATTGGCTGTGTTGATGGCACACTGTTAGACCTGACATGCCTTAGGGTGGTCACCCCTAACTTTTTGCCTGCCTCCCTCCATTTTTTGGACTCTGTTTTGCTGGCTTTTAGACTCTGCGCACTTTACCACTGCTAACCAGTGCTAAAGTGCATATGCTCTCTCCCTTTTAAACATGGTAACCTTGGATCATACCTGATTGGACTATTTAATTTACTTATAAGTCCCTAGTAATGTGCACTATATGTGCCTAGGGCCTGTAGATTAAATGCTACTAGTGGGCCTGCAGTACTGGTTGTGCCACCCACTTAAGTAGCCCCTTTACCTTGTCCCAGGCCTGCCATTGCAAGGCCTGTGTGTGCAGTTTCACTGTCACCTCGATTTGGCATTTGAAAGTACTTGCCAAGCCTAAACCTCCCCTTTCTCCACATGTACGTCAACTCTAATGTGTGCCCTAGGTAACCCCTAGAGCAGGGTGCTGTGTGGGTGAAAGGCAGGGCATATACCTGTGTCGTTTACATGCCCTGGTAGTGTAAAACTCCTAAATTCGTTTTTGCACTACTGTGAGGCCTGCTCCCTTCATAGGCTAACATTGGGGCTGCCCTCATACAGTATTGAAGTGGTAGCTGCTGATCTTAAAGGAGTAGGAAGGTCATATTTAGTATGGCCAGAATGATAATACCAAACCCTGCTGACTGGTGAAGTTGGATTTGATATTACTATTCTAGAAATGCCACTTTTAGAAAGTGAGCATTTCTTTACACTTAAATCTTTCTGTGCCTTACAATCCATGTCTGGCTGGGCTTGGTTGACAGCTCCTTGTGCATTAACTCAGACACACACCAAACACAGGGTACTCAGCCTCACTTGCATATATCTGCATTTTGAATGGGTCTTCCTGGGCTGGGAGGGTGGAGGGCCTGCTCTCACACAAAGGACTGCCACACCCCCTACTGGGACCCTGGCAGACAGGATTGAACTGAAAGGGGACCTGGTGCACTTCTTAGCCACTCTTTGAAGTCTCCCCCACTTCAAAGGCACATTTGGGTATAAAACAGGGCCTCTACCCTACCTCATCAGACACCTGCTGGAGAAGAAACCTGAACCAGAAACTACACCCTGCCAAGAAGAACTGCCTGGCTGCTCAAAAGACTCACCTGTCTGCTTTCTCCAAAGGACTGCTGCCTTGCTGTTGGCCTGCTGCATTGCTGAACTCTTGTCTGGCTGTAAAAGTGCTCTCCAAGGGCTTGGATAGAGCTTGCCTCCTGTTCCCCGAAGTCTCAGGATCAAAAAGACTTCTCGTTTTTAATTTGGACTCTTTGTGCGCCGAACATTTCGACGCACAGCTTGTTCCGCGCGAGAAAAACGCTGCACACCGACGCTGATTGCCACAACGGCTTCGGGGCGACCAGAACTTCGACGCACGGCCTCGCAAAGACAACGCCGCCCGACTTCCAGAGGGGAAATCGACGTGACGCCTGCCGTGAGAGCGAAACTTCGACGCACAGCCCCGTGGAATGACGCGCAGCTGGAAAACAAGCAGGAGAATCCACGCACAGACCCCAAGACATCTGAAAATCCCCGCGACCCACAGAAAGAGACTGTTGACGCGCCGGGAAAACGACGCACGACTTCCCCACGTGAAAAATAACGACGCAAGTCCGTGTGTGCTGGGGAGAAATCAACGCACACACCATTTTTCCATGTATCTCTTCTTCTGCGGCCCTTTGTGGAGATTTCCCACTCCAAACCAGGTACTTTGTGCTTGAAAGATACTTTGTTTGCTTTTTAAAGACTTAAGACACTTTATATCACTTTCCAGTGATATCTCTACAATTTCACATTGCATCTTTATTCGTTTTGACCTACAATTATCCTGATAAATATTATATATTTTTCTAAACACTGTGTGGTGTATTTTTGTGGTGCTATATTGTGGTATTGTATGATTTATTGCACAAATACTTTACACATTGCCTTCTAAGTTAAGTCTGACTGCTCGTGCCAAGCTACCAGAGGG
This sequence comes from Pleurodeles waltl, assembly GCF_031143425.1. NCBI lineage: Eukaryota > Metazoa > Chordata > Amphibia > Caudata > Salamandridae > Pleurodeles > Pleurodeles waltl. Next base: position 672,247,926 of record NC_090444.1, read on the forward strand.
TGGGCACAGGCTAATTTTGGATTGTGTGTGACTTACCCTGACTAGAGTGAGGGTTCTTGCTTGGACAGAGGGTAACCTGACTGCCAACCAAAAAACCCATTTCTAACACGCACAGATTACATATGCCCCACTGTGCAAATTAATTTATATATAGAAATATGAAAAGCACACATTTGCACAATGTACAAGTAATGCTCAATGCCTCATGCATCATAACTGACCTTGTAAGCAGATTCCCAGGCAACACCCATTACTCCTTCATGTTCCGCCTCACTAGAATACATAACTGGGTGAATTAGACAATAGCTTATTACTTGATAAAATATTTGCTGACTCAATGCATACAATGTCCAGAACTGTTTGTGTAATGTGATGTAATGGTTTATACTTCCCATGATCTTTATGGAGACAGTGCATATGCCCTGCATCCCTGGATACTGACTAGTCCTTGGCGGGGTTCATAGAGTTTGTCTAAAGCGGAATTCCGAGAGGGAAGAAAAAAGTCAGCGAACTCGGCCAAACTCTGCGCGAGTGGGGAGAGTTGTGCGCAGCTGCCCATTTGCATTGATTGGCGCAAGTCACATGCTCTGTGTTGAAACGTGAGCGCCTATGTCACTATGCAGTCGCCCTCGCATGTAGACATTCCTATTCTGTGCATGGTACTGGGCCTACTATTCAATCCCTACTTTATCCTAGCCATCCTTACTCTAGGAAAGTGTAGTATTATGTGGTGTGGGGGTTAGTCCTCTGTTGGGTTGTGTAATAGTTATGTGTAGGAGATAGCTTGTGCATTAAATATTATGATGCATGTTGGAAAGTAGGTGGGGGAAGATTCTGAGGAAGGTGATTACGAGGTCTGGAGAGACCTGTCGAGATGTGGGCTGTCATGGCCTGCTGTTACAGAGAAATAAACTTGAAGTTACAACTTACCAAGGTGTGACTTCTTCACAGTGGCGATGAGCGTGACAGCAGGATCTCCACACGTGTTCCAGGGAACAGTTAATTTGTCACAGTTTTGCTCGACTTTTGGGTGCTGCTTGGATGGCTCAACTGTCGCGCAGGTCGCTTTTGGGCAACATTCATGAAACAGTGCCTGGATCTGCACCACGGATGGCCTATAAAGGTATTGTAAAGGGCTACATTTTCTTGCTGCCCCATGCGCACAACTTCTAGAGCAACTGTCAATTTCCGCACACTCCATCCTGATGTCATGACGACCTATCGATCATCAACGGTCATTCACGGTGATACGCACACCAACGTCAGGTGCCCGGCAGCCATTTTTAGATGGGCAACTGTCGCTTATGCTGCTGTGCATACATGGCGACCTTAATCTTTTTGCGGTGCGTACCTGAGGAATTGTACAAGGTGTGTGTCTTTGGTGATATGCACACCATTGAAGCAGCGTGTGTCTCACTTTGCAAGAATAGCAATAGCAATATATCGCATTATATCGCAGTAGTATTCGGCCATTTTACTATAAGCTTTATTATAACAACAACTTCTTAAATTTATCCGTTTCAGTTTCTAGCATTGTCATTTTCAGTACAATGCAACAATCTATCATGCCACCTTATGCATTTGGTCCCAATCCATCTTCACCTGATTCTGACAGGGAACAGTGGAAGGAAGCCTTTGAAGTGTATCTAGATGCACTAGAAGGAGACAATATCACACATAAAAGGAAATTTGCAATATTAAGACATTGCTTGGGTTCTGAGGGACAGAAAATACTTAAACATACACCCAAAGAATCAGTATTAGTAATAGAAGGTGCAGGAGATGGGATTGAAGATGAATGTGAGACAGCAATTAAACCTTTATATATCAGATTTAAAAAATGTAAAAATGTCTCATCAGAAAGACATACATTCTATAGAAGGGTGCAAGTAGATGGTGAATCTGCATCAAGTTATGTAGGCGCACTAAGAATGTTATCCGTTTCCTGTGAGTACAAGGATTTTGAAGATAAAATGATAAGAGACCAATTAGTAGAGAAGACCAATAATAAGAAGGTGCAAGAAGCCTTATCATCAACACCCAATTTAACCTTACAAAAGGTGTTAGAAGTGGCTACAAGAATTGAAAGTACTATGTCCTACATGGAGCAAAGGCAATTACATAAAACAAAACAAAACACAACCACAGGGTGTAATAGCTGTTAAAAGTAAAAATAAGAAGCTTATAAAGAAAGAAGGCCAACAAAGGCAGAATATGAGTAGTAAATTAGAAAGAAGATATTGAAGGAGTGTTACAGATGTGGTAGTATTTCACATTTAGGCAATGCTAAAATATGCGTTGCCATTGATAAAACATGTGCTAAATGTTTAAAAAAGGGACACTTTGCTAGGGTGTGTAAGTCATGCAGCAAAGCATATTCAAACAAAGTGAATGGTAGAGATCCAAACAACGAACTGCCATTTACTGAGGAATATGTATCATTAGTGAAGTCACCAATATATGAGATGACAGTTCAAGGATTAAAAAAGACAATTTTGCCAAGTAGTAATAAATGGGATAGAAGTGAGAGTTATGGCAGATTCAGGATCTTCATTCACTCTATTGAGTGAGACAAAATGGAACAGGTTATTTAAAAACCAAGGATCTGCTTTAAGTCATTTCAAACTACAGCCAGTGGGATATGGAGGGAAGCCGATTGAAGTTGTAGGTGAATTAGATGCTGAATTGATGTTCAAAAGTAATATGACACGAGGAACTGTATATGTAGCCAAGGATGAGGCATGTCTTCTACGATGGTATAACCAAGGAAACTTAGGGGTATTGTTAGATTTGAACAATCCAGAACAGGTCGAACTGAAATGGGAGTATGTACAAGTGTCAACCATTAAACCTAATAAATGGGAAGAGCAATATCCAGAAATAGTTAATAATAAATTGGGTTTGTTCAAGTGATTCGTACACAAAATAAAAGTAAGAGAGAATGCTCAACCAAAGGTACATAAAGTAGATGAGGTGCCATTAACTTTGAGGAAAGATCTTAAAGAAGAATTGGACAAGCTGTGCAAGAATTATGTCATTGAGCTTATTGAATCATCAGATTAGGTTGCACCAGTTGTGTTAGCTTGGAAAGCCGTGGATCCTAGCAGATGTGTGTGGACTTGCAAGACCTGAATGAGCAGATATGGGTATATCAATATCATTTACCCAACCTAACTGAAATGTTGTCCTCTAGCAAAGGTGTCAAAATACTTACTTTATTGGATATGATGTCAGCATATCATCAGCTCAATCTGCACCCCAGCTCAAGGCTTTACAAGGCATTCATTACTCCTGAAGGATTATTCCAGTTTAAGCGCATGCCCTTCGGGCTGGCATCAGCTTCAGCGTTTTTCGAAAGAATAGTTGTAAGTATGTTTAAAGGCAAACAGGATGTGAGAGCTTTTCAGGATGATTTGAAATATATGGTAAAGATACAAGTGAGCATGATGAAAGATTGGGTCATGTACTGGACCTATTGTATTTAGACCATTTCTGCCCCCCTTGGGGGCTGATTGGCCGATTTTAGGTCAATCTGCCCCCAAGGGGGCAGAAACCACTAGGCACCGGGGATTTTTTTTTTGGCGCCAATGTCACGCAGGGGGAGCGACCCCATAGGCAAGGGTCGCTCCCGGGCAGGGGGGGTTTGGGGGGTTGGGGCTTCAAATTTATTTTAGGGCATTTCTGCCCCCCCTGGGGCCGGCTGAGCTAGATGCCAAAATCCACAGGTAGGCACTTTGCAAAAAACACCTCTGTTTTCTGTGAAAAAATATGTTGTGTCCACGTTGTGTTTTGGGCCATTTCCTTTCGTGGGCGTTAAGCCTACCCACACAAGTGAGGTACCATTTTTATCGAGAGACTTAGGGGAACGCTGGGTGAAAGGAAATTTGTGGCTCCTCTCAGATTCCAGAACTTTCTGTCACCGAAATGAGAGGAAAAAGTGTTTTTTTGGCCAAATTTTGATGCTTGCAAAGGATTCTGGGTAACATAACCTGGTCAGAGCCCCGCAAGTCACCCCATCGTGGATTCCCCTGGGTCTCTAGTTTTCAAAAATGCGCTGGTTTGCTAGGTTTCCTCAGGTGCCGGCTGAGCTACAGGCCAAAATCCACAGGTAGGCACTGTTTTCTATGAAAAAATGTGATGTGTCCACGTTGTGTTTTGGGCCATTTCCTTTCGTGGGCGCTAGTCCTACCCACACAAGTGAGGTATCATTTATATCGGGAGACTTGGGGGAACGCTGGGTGGAAGGTAATTTTTGGCTCCTCTCTGATTCCAGAACTTTCTGTCACCAAAATGTGAGGAAAATGTGTTTATTTAGCCACATTTTGAGGTTTGCAAAGGATTCTGGGTAACAAAACCTGGTCAGAGCGCCACAAGTCACCCCATCTTAGATTCCCCTAGGTCTCTAGTTTTCAAAAATGCATAGGTTTGGTAGGTTTCCCTAGGTGCTGGCTGTGCTAGAGGCCAAAATCTACAGGTAGGCACTTTGCAAAAAACACCTCTGTTTTCTTTCAAAAAATGTGATGTCTGCACGTTGCGTTTTGGGGCATTTCCTGTCGCGGGCGCTAGGCCTACCCACACAAGTGAAGTATCATTTTTATCGGGAGACTTGGGGGAACGCTGGGTGGAAGGAAATTTGTGGCTCCTCTCTGATTCCAGAACTTTCTGTCACCAAAATGTGAGCAAAATGTGTTTTTTTAGCCAAATTTTGAGGTTTGCAAAGGATTCTGGGTAACAAAACCTGGTCAGAGCCCTACAAGTCACCCCAATTTGGATTCCCCTAGGTCTCTAGTTTTCAGAAATGCACAGGTTTGGTAGGTTTCCCTAGGTGCCAGCTGAGCTAGAGGCCAAAATCTACAGGTAGGCACTATGCAAAAAACAGCTCTGTTTTCTGTCAAAAAATGGGATGTGTCCACGGTGTGCTTTGGGGCATTTCCTGTTGCGGGCGCTAGGCCTACCCACACAAGTGAGGTATAATTTTTATCGGGAGACTTGGGGAAACGCTGGGAGGAAGGACATTTGTGCCTCCTCTCAGATTCCAGAACTTTCTGTCACAGAAATGTGAGGAACATGTGTTTTTTTAGCCAAATTTTGAGGTTTGCAAAGGATTCTGGGTAACAGAACCTGGTCAGAGCCCCACAAGTCACCCCATCCTGGATTCCCCTAGGTCTCTAGTTTTCACAAATGCACAGGTTTGGTAGGTTTCCCTAGGTGCCGGCTGAGCTAGAGGCCAAAATCTACAGGTAGGCACTTTGCAAAAAACACCTCTGTTTTCTTTAAAAAAAATGGGATGTGTCCACGTTGCGTTTTGGGGCGTTTCCCGTCGCAGGCGCTAGGCCTACCCACACAAGTGAGGTATCATTTTTATCTGGAGACTTGGGGGAACATAGATTAGCAAAACAAGTGTTATTGCCCCTTGTCTTTCTCTACATTTTATAGGAGAGTGTGTAAAAAAGACATCTATTTGAGAAATGCCCTGTAATTCACATGCTAGTATGGTAACCCCGGAATTCAGAGATGTGCAAATAACCACTGCTCCTCAACACCTTATCTTGTGCCCGTTTTGGAAATACAAAGGTTTTCTTGATAGCTATTTTTTTACTCTTTATATTTCAGCAAATTAATTGCTGTATACCCGGTATAGAATGAAAACGCACTGCAGGGTGCAGCTCATTTATTGGCTCTGGGTACCTAGGGTTCTTGATGAACCTACAAGCCCTATATATCCCCGCAACCAGAGGAGTCCAGCAGACGTAACAGTATATTGCTTTCGAAAATCTGACATTGCAGAAAAAAGTTACAGGTAAAACGTAGAGAAAAATTTATGTTTTTTTCACCTCAATTTCAATATTTTTCTTTTTCAGTTGTTATTTTCTGTAGGAAACCCTTGTAGGATCTACACAAATGACCCCTTTATGAATTCAGAATTGTGTCTACTTTTCAGAAATGTTTAGGTTTCTGGGATCCAGCATTGGTTTCATGCCCATTTCTGTCACTGACTGGAAGGAGCCTGAAAGCACAATTCTTTTTAAAAATGGGGTATGTCCCAGTAAAATGCCAAATTTGTGTTGAAAAATTGGGTTTTCTGATTCAAGTCTGCCTGTTCCTGAAAGCTGGGAAGCTGGTGAGTTTACCACCGCAGACCCTTTGTTGATGCCATTTTCAGGTGAAAAACCACAAGCCTTCTTCTGCAGCCACGTTTTCCCATTTTTGTGAAACAAAACAAACTTTTCACTGTATTTTGGCTAATTTCTTGGCCTCCTTCGGGGGAACCCACAAAGTCTGGGTACCTCTAGAATCCCTAGGATGTTGGAAAAAAAGGACGCACATTTGGCTTGGTTAGCTTATGTGGACAAAAAGTTATGAGGGCCTAAGCGCGAACTGCCCCAAATAGGCAAAAAAAGTCCTGGCACAGGAAGGGGAAAAGGCCTGGCAGCGAAGGGGTTAATGAAAAATTCTAGATTCGTGTGGTATGAGAGTTGTGATAAGGAATTTAAAAGTATTAAGAAGGAAATAGCTCATGCCTTTCCAGTTGAAACCTTTTGATACCAAGGATCACATCATAATTATGACTGATGGTAGTCAGAAACGGTTAGGTGTGGTGTTGATGGAGAAGAGAGAATGGAAAAAGGATGTAGTGGTATTTGCTTCAAAGACTTTGAGGGGTGCAGAGGCTACTTAATCTGTAATTGAATGGGAAGCTTTAGCCTTTTGGTAGGGCATAACACATTTCAAACAATATGTATGGGGCACACAATTTACTGTGAGGACAAATCAAAAGCCTTTAGTACAACTGTTCACAACAAGAGGTGCTGAAAAAGCTACCCCTAGAATTGCCAAGTAGAAATATAAGCTGTGTGAACATAGCTTTAAAGTTGAATATATTCCAGGGAAGAAGAAAGTGTTAGCAGATTGCCTATCTAGATTGACAAGTGATGATTTTAGTGAAGGTAATGGAAATTACAGAGAAGATGGTGACAGTGATGATGGTGATATTGCTATATTTTCTATAGGGGATCATTTAGAAGGGGACATATCAAAACAAGAGTGGAGAAATGTGTGTGAAGCTTATCAAGAGCTTAAAATGGTTATGCAAGGTGTATCGCTTGGATTGTCCAAATGGAATTTTAGAGAAGAATATAGAAGTAAGAACAAGCATGTTTTTTATCAAGTTCTCTACAGTGAACAATTTTTTGTACAGTTCTAAATCCCTAGTGGTACCTCAAGGTATGAGAAGTAGGATGTTGAACTTGGTGCATGAAGGTCACATTGGCATGCGTGCCATGAAGTGAAGGATTAGGGAACGTTTCTGGCGGCCTGGTGTAGATAAAAGTGTAGAGCATTATGTAAGAGAGGTCATGAATTGTGCCATTTGTGACAAATCTCAGGTAACCGTTCGAGTACTGTAGAAGCTGTCAAGGTTTCTGAGAAGGCATGGGATAAACTGGCAACAGATATCATAGGACCTATGAATATTGCAGGTGGGACTCCAGAATAAGGCATGGTTCCTATAGATTATTACAGTTGTTGGCCTGAAGTACAGTTTGTCAATGTACCCAATACAAGTATTATAATAAAATGGTTGGAACACATTTTTGCGAGAGAGGGTTTTCCTGATGAGATTCTGATGGACCATGGCAGTCAATTTACATCTAGACAATTTGCGAATTTTTTTATTTTCTTGGGCATAAAACATACCAATTATAACCGGACGTCTCCCACGCCGGTTCCCAGGAAAGTACGGCGGCCGCAGAAACATACCCCCGGGGCACCAGAGAAGGACTCAGGGATATGACGTCGGACGCCTTCTGCGTCAGGAAGGAAATCGAAAGAAAAGACGGACCCGGAAGCAGAGGAACGGAGACGGAAAGAAACGCTCAAAAAGCACGAGGCGAAGAGGACGAACCACGAGCACCGCGGACCGTCAATGAGGATCCCGCAGCAAAGGAAGAAAGCCCACAGAGAACGGAAAAGCTCAGGGGACCTCCCGCCCCTGTCCCAGAGAAGCCGGGAGACCGCCAGAAAGCCGGCTGAGTCCCTGGAGGGGCGTGGCCACCACAGGTACGTTCGTATCGCAACTGGGGTTTTGGTTCAGGGTGGTTATTAAGAATCAGGGGGATTAAGGGGAGAAGAGAGAGGTCCTGCAGGGAAGGGGAGATCGTATAAAGGAAAGCCCTAGATAACCCTAACCTCACAAGAAAAACCAACAGCCAGAATAATTCCACAAAAAAAGGAAGGGAACTTCTGAGAAAACACAGGGGAAGAAACACAAACCAAAGAAAAGTTATCCCTCACCGCCCTTCACTCCTACCTATTCCCCCACCACCCTACAAACCCCAAAAAAATTATATATTATCTTATTCCCCACTTACCTGTTTTGTCCTTCTTTATTTTGGGAGAACCTGGGCCGCTGACGTATGGGAAGACTGGACCCCTTCTCAAAGTTGGACCAAACCACATCCGGATTACCACAAGAACCCTGAAAGAGAAAAGGGGATTTTATTGTTTTTGTTTGACTAAAACAAGACTGGCATTGTGAACAAGAAAGAAGAGATAATAACTCCGTCTTAGAACAGAGCACCAATAAATTAGTTAACCCCACAATTCCCACGCCTGTCGCCTTATTCCAATATCTCTTCTAATTGGGATAAAGAACCCATTACACCAATACTTCTTTGTGCCATCATAGAAGTAATGGTCTTGTGGAGAGGTTGAATAGAGTCATAAAAGAAAATGTACAATTGTCTGAAGTGAGTGGTTTAAATTGTAAATCCAAGATTGAAAAACTGTTATGGGTGGTGCATACAACAAACAATGCTGACACACAGGTATTACCTTTTATATTACTGCATATTCGTATTCCCACTTCCAAGTTAACAAGAGAAGGGTTGGGTCAGTTTAAAATTCCAAAGAAGAAGATTGAAAATGTGATGAGGAAGAGAGTGTGCACAGACGTATGTTCAAACTCATCATATGATGGGAAATCGGACATTCAAATTGAAGGTAGGGGATGAGGAGAGAGTGAAATGTCTGAGAATTATTTCCAAGGCACAGTCAAAATTTTCAGAAAAGAAGAAAATTGTGCAAGTGAAAGACAGTGTCCTAAAACTGGAAGATGAATAATGGTGGAATGAAGATAACATTTCTATATCCATACCTCAGGGTTCTGGGAAAAACAAAAATACAAGGGTGGGAGGGAACGACCAAGTTAAAAGCACATTGTCCACTAGAGTCATCAAATCGCTGGGAAAGTTTAAAGATTACATAATGGATTAATGACGATGTTTAATTAATATATATCTGACATGTGGAATGTAGATGTGTCGTAACTGTGTTGCTATGTTAAGCTATATTAATGCAAAATTTCTTTGCCATTTTTGTTGTGTCAAATATAATGGGGGCAAGTTGTGTTGGTTTGTGTAATAGTAATGTGCATGACACAGCTTGTGCATTAAGGATCATGACGCATGTTGGAATGTAGGTGGGGTAAGATTCTGAGGAAGGCGGTTACGACGGTTGGAGAGACTGGGCGAGATGTGAGCTGTCATGGCCTGCTGTCACAAAGAAATAAACTTGAAGGTACAACTTACCAAGGTGTGAATCCTTAACATCCTCACCATATAATACTCCCACAATAACCTAGAGATGGTCCTTGGATTCACACTAATAAATCCTTAAATAAGTCCTGGTACTGTAGCAAAGAGCAGTCTGGCTTGACTTAGAGGAACATGTGTTAAGAATTTCACAGCACAAATATGGACAATAAGTAATTGACACAACTCGAAAGAAATCCGACACCAATTTGTAGAAAAAGAGCTGATTTTGTATATAAACTTAGACACAAAAACAAACAGTATCGGTTCAGGAGAAACGGAGATAGCAATTTTAGAAACTATAGAAAATCACTGCAGAAATGGCATTTAACATTGCATTGAAGTCAATAGGGAAAATGTCATATATAGTAAAAATGCACTTAACAAAGTTGGATGAAACTCTTTGGGGGTTAAGTTAATGCAGTCCCTGGGACCAGATCACAACAGTCAGAGCAATTTTACCTGGCCAGTGGAGTCCGGGTGTCGAGTGGTTCTGGCTGTCCGTGTTGCTGAACAGGACTCACTTTGAAGTCAATGGCCACTGGCGGAAAACGACCACTTGGTGTTTTAGCTGCGAAGAACCATTGTAAGGTTAAGCTAGTGTGGGCCCTGGGACCAGCTCACAACAGTCAGTTCTCTTTGGGTAGGCCGGTGGGGTCTGGTTGTAGAGGTGCCCTGACAGTCTGTGGTGCTGAACGGTGCTCACGCTAAAGCAGTTTTACCTCTGGCACTACGTCACTGACAAGGAGATGAAAAATGTCAGGTGGGCCTGTGTTGCCAATGTCGGGATGCAGGTTGCAAACTGCAGTGTCAAGTAAAGGCATCAGTCACCGGGCTGGCGACCAACATGCCTTGGCAGTGACAAGGGTGCCAGTATCCATTGAGAAGTAGCATGGGTCCATGGCAGTGAGGTAGCAGCCTGAAACTGGGTGGAAGACAGGACTACAACTCCCAGAAGACCCTGGACCACTTGAGGTTTGAAAATCCTCTGGTGGGCCCCATTGCCCATGCGACTTCACATTCTGGCATTGGTTTTACCTGTAATTTGCAGGGGACTAGTGCCACTAGTCCAGGGGAGATTGATGGTGCTTCTGGCATCCATTAACGTTCCTCTGGTTGGGAGTGATGAGTTCCAGCCAACGACGAATATCGATCATGCAGTTCCCAGTCTTTTGCTCGCCGACAGAGTTTTTCCCTCTTTTGCTTTAGAGCGGTGGGCAGAGTCAGGTTGTCAGTGATGCAGAGCTTCTTCTGGTCCTTCTTCGAAATAAATTGGTCAAATCTGAGGTTCTGATGTCAGGGGATTAGGGAATTTAGGAGGGTGGAGGCTAGTGGCCCATGGGCAGCTAGCTCCTACAGCTATTCTGCCCCTGAGGTGACCACATGCCACATTAAGCTACACAGAATCCTCTATTCTGCCACTTCTAGGACGGCAAAAACTAAAATTTAGTGTGCAGACGGGGTTGCTCAGGTGTGGTCAGCCTGCTGGGGGTGCGCACAGTCCTCCTTACCTAATTCCCCTCCTGGTCATGATGTAAATGTGCGTGGGGTAGGGGGAAGACTACTTTCTCACTGGAGGACAGCGCTGATGGCTGTCAGGGGTGAGGCAGCCTTTGAGGTTCACCACTCTGATGACCCTATTCACTAGCTCGGCTGAGGGGGGATGTGTGACCTCCTGTTCAACTCAGACCTTTGCTCTGACCTCCTGGAGTGCCCAGGCTGCCTAGCAGGAGGTCAGAACTCTGACTTGGTGACAGCAAGCATGGGAGAAAGCACACACTGCTCAGCCAGACCACAAAGGAGTTTGGCAAACAGGTGGGCAAGCACTATTGTGTCACCTGTGTGCATGCCAGCTGTCCCTTGACATGAGAATCATGGTAAGGGAGGGAAGGTAAGTTATTTGACAGAAAACGTGCGATACCTATCTAGTACCATAATGGTTCTAGCAGCACTGGGCAACTGGGGCGTACGTCCCATGTTATCCTGCGGCCTGGCCTGCACTTACAGTGTACCTTAATGGAAAGGACACTATAGAGGCCTGTAAGCTTGTGCGTACATGCCTGCACCATAAATGTGATACACCCTCCCTCCTGGGCTGCAGAGGCTTTCCTTAGGAGTGTCTGACATAGATGTAAGGCAGTACATGGGATTGTGCCAGTACTGGTGAAGGCACAGTTAACCTGAAGCAGTTTACACCACTGTGGCAGTCTGCAATGGCAGGCCTGCCACCAGAAGTTTGCATGGGTCACTCAGGGTGGCACAAACTTGAGTTGCAGCCATAGGAGCCCCTATACCACTTATGCTCTGGGTACCCTGAGTACCATTTACCAGGGGCTTACAAGGAGATAAAGCCTTTGACAATCAGCTTATGACCATGTCTACAATAATTTAGCAAAGGAACACCTACACTGGGGCCTGACTAACAGGTCTCAGTGAACTATCAGAGTCAAAAAGCAGGCATCCCAGGATTCAAATAGGGGCAAAATTTGGGGAAATCTCAAAGAGCCCAGTTTTCTTACACTCACTTTATCCAACTAATCCCCTGCTGTTTTACATTTATTTCCTTAGTGTGTGTATCTGTGTTGATGGATTTTATGTTTTTGCCTTTTTTTACATCTTCTGTGACTTTTTTCTCCCTTTATTAGTTTCCCCTAATTTCTCCTAACTTAATTTCTCCCTCTCTATTCCATCTTTTCCCTGTTTTGTTTTTATATTCCACCCAGCACCATGCCAAAACGTGAGGGTAGGAGGGGCACCATTGCACGGGGAGCAACTAACCGCACACCCTGTGAGCGCCGCCAAAGGATGCAGCCATGTGGCATTTTAGCGAGAAGGAGGAGACCACACTTTTTTTTTTGTGCAGGGCCACCTTCCCTCCATGCTGGTAGCAGGAGGCAAACCTGGGACTGGGTATGGCCTGTGGGAGTGTTGGCTGCTGGAAGGGAGGTTGCGCCATTGTGTTCACCGGTGTACTAGGGTTCGGCAGCAACTGATGCACCACTAGGCCAATATCCTTGATCAGGAGAAGGACCTGCTCGACCTGCTGGGCGTCCAGGCTGCAGGGCTTGTTGAGTTATAGTAATTCATTATTACTGATTTTGTTGTGTTGTTTCCTAGAATGCTATATTATTTTTAAATAGCATGTTACTCACACTCAGAGGTAAATTAGGTTCACGTACCATAATACTGAAACTATTATGTGATACAGCGAGCCAGGTGATCAGTTCTACTTAGTTTTGCTCACTGCTGTAGGTGCTCACTTGGGCTGATTATTTAAGAATTCATGTTGACTCCTATGTCCTGTCACTAAGATAGTTGTACTGTGGTAGTAGTAGTAGTACGTAATACATATCAGTGAGTTAGTGTTCTCTGTGTCTTTCTTTTTGTGCAGCTCATACAGTACCAAACAATCTTCCAGTGATGTATGCATGCATCAATGCATTGAAAAGGGAAACTGACTGAATTGGCCCATCAAAGCAGGTTGCAGATGTGATTTGTGAAGCAAAGATAATTTGTTGCAAAGCAGTAGTATTTCCAAAGGTAGTTTAAGAAATTTTAAATAGGGCTAAGGTATGGTGTTGGAAATTAAGAATAGATCAACTCAGTCATATAGGCATTAGGCAATCTGATTTAGAAAAGTACAGTGCCAATATGTTACTGCACTTGCCTTTGCCTCTCAAAATATTTCCTAGGAGATTAACTGTAGCACTATTATTCTGTGACTTTTTTTCAAATACTCTTCATATTATTCAATGTGTATTCTTGTTATCCCACCCTGCCTTATCCTTTTTTTCTATATTTCTTGTTTCTTTAGTTGTACTAACCTGTTTTTTTCTGCTTCGTTATGCTCTCCCGCTCCAGAGTTTGCAGACCTAAGTCAGCTTTTCTATGCTTGTTTCTTGAGAAGGCTTTCTATTTCTTGCTAAATAACAAAAGAGTGGCCAAGGTTATGGTGAACGCCAAACCCCAATACTAGGTTGTATTAACCCAGCCAGTTTTATGACAGTGCAGCATGGCAGTAAAGTAGTATGAGAACGGTCCCATTGCATTTAGCAGAACCAAATGTCCTTTGACTAATTTATTCTACCCAGTACTTAACTTGTAAATAAAAATGTGCCGGTGCCCAATCTCTTCCGTGAAACATGCGGCTGCTGCAAATAAATGTGCAAGCATGGAATACCGAGCCAGCGTAATCCTAAAGCCATCCTGGGCCTCTTTAATCCATTTACAGCCACTTGCTGCGCCTTCAGCTCACTCTTATAGCTCTCTACTTTCTCCCATTGTGACGCTTTTTCATTTTTTCTCTTCCTCCGTCTTTCCCATATGTGTCTCTTACTCGCAGTAAATGCTTGAGACAGAAGAATAAGGGCCGGCCCTCGAAAATAAGTGCTGGTGCTCCGCACCGGAAACAACAAGCACAAATTAAGCACTGATTCTACCCCTTCATTGCGCTTCAAATGAATCACAGTCATCATCCTATCTCTGCCCCTCTATTACAGGTGGCCTGAGTACCAGTTTTTCTAACACTGCCAACCAGCAAAATGCCCAAAGTAATATTTTAGATGGGAGAGGAGATACTGCAAACTCAACTGTAGTTATGTGTTGCAGTTGTATTTTGCCAAAAAGAAGGGAGGTATATAGGGCACTTCATGAGTCGAAACCCATGGGCCATGATGGCCACACCCAATGGCAGCATAGTTCAATTTGGCCCTGCAATGTTGTCTGTGCAATGTGGGTCAGCTTTTGTTAATGTAGCATTTAAAAAGGATTGCAAACTGGAACATAAACAAGGTATCCTTCTCTTCCCTCCCAGTGCCCACTCAGTCACCTCCCTTAGTACAGCACTACTTTATTTGCTCCTAAGTTCTGTTGACATTGAAAAAAACATTTTTGGCATGTGTCAACTGTTACAGCCTGGACAAATGGTTCATATCCCATACTTCATATGCATTCCATAATAGATTTACAACTGTTCAAATTTGACATTCATCAACTTTTAGTTTCAGCTACAGTGACTGCCTAAGCCCAAGCGCAATCATCTGTGAAACCCAGCTAAGTATTTTATAGCAAAGCTTCTATTGTACCTTGGCTGGCTTTTCGCTGTACCTTACCCTGCTCCAGGAGACTAAGGTCCTGATTAACACTTTGGCAGAGGGGGTTACTCCATCACAAACATGACGGATATCACACCCGCCATATTATGATTTGTAATACAGGGGATGGGATATCTGTCACATTTGTGATGGAGTAACCCCCTGGATAAACTATAATCTAAAATCTAAATCAATCCCTATGTCATGTTTCCTTTTCCATTCCTTTTAACCAAGCAAATGTATTTGATTTAAATAATTTGTGTTTGAGGGTGAGTCCAGCAAGTAAAGTGGCATAACGTTTCTGTGTTTTCATGTTTTGCAGATGGGATACTCTATGACAAACTGCCCAATAAAATCTATATATCCAGTTCCTTTTTTCCTGCACTGCAGTGCATCCCTTTTTCCACTGTCTACTTCTGCCAGACAGGATATCTATTATCTGCATTTTATTCATGACATGTGATATATATAATGATCATCTGCCTCTTTGGAGTCAGGGTAGATTTGAAAGACAATTGAAATAGAGCAGGGCCATTAGAATCAAATATGTTTTTCATCTATTTCAGCTGCCCCAGCTGCAGACTGCACAGAGTAGCAAAATTGTCCTGTATGGCTAGCTAGCACACTTCTAGTCAGTGTGGCACAAGAATGGAATACCTGCACTCCATAGTGGATGATGCCTCACTCATTAATTATTAGTTCTTTTTATCTTTTCCACATAAACAGCCTGATTTATAAAGCCCTAATGCCATTGGAGGGTCACATTTTGTGACCCTCCGCTGGAGCTGTGCTATGTGCCTCATTTACAAGGCAGCACTGAGTCACTTAGGCCCGTATTTATACTCCGTTTGCGGCGAATTAGCGTCGTTTTTTTCGACGCAAATTCGGCGCAAAACGAACGCCATATTTATACTTTGGCGTTAGACGCGTCTAGCGCCAAAGTATGGGCAAATAGCGTCATTTTTGGGCGTGAACGCCTTCCTTGCGTTAATGAGATGCAAGGAAGGCGTTCCCGTCTAAAAAAATGACGGCGACGCAAATGCGTCGTATTTATACTCCCGGGCAAAAATCACGCCCGGGAGTTGGCGGGTCAAAAAACCCCGCATTTGCGCCACTTTTTAACGCCTGGGTCAGGGTAGGCGTTAAGGGGCCTGTGGGCTTAAAATGAGCCCACAGGTGCCCTCCCCTGCCCCCAGGGACCCCCCCTGCCACCCCTGCCCACCCCAGGAGGACACCCAAGGATGGAGGGACCCACCCCAGGGACATTCAGGTAAGTTCAGGTAAGTATACATTTTTATATTTTTTAATTTTTTGGGGTGGTATAGGGGGGCCTTATTTGTGCCACCCTACATGCCACTATGCCCAATGACCATGCCCAGGGGACATAAGTCCCCTGGGCATGGCCATTGGGCAAGGGGGCATGACTCCTGTCTTTACTAAGACAGGAGTCATTTAAATGGCGTCTGGGCGTCAAAAATAATGGCGCAAATCGGGTTGAGGCGATTTTTTTGCCTCAACCTGACTTGCCCCATTTTAAGACGCCCTAACGCCATTTTCCCCCTACGTCGGCGCTGCCTGGTCTACGTGTTTTTTTTCCACGCACACCAGGCAGCGCCGGTCTGCTAGCGCCGGCTAACGCCATTCCATAAATACGGCGCCCGCATGGCGCTTCAGAATGGCGTTAGACGGCGCTAAATATTTTGACGCTAAACTGCGTTAGCGCAGTTTAGCGTCAAAAAGTATAAATATGGGCCTTAATGTGTTTAATGCCACCTCGTAAATATGGGCCTCTCTGACGCAGTTTTCTGCATCAGAAGGGCATGCAATAGGTGCTGCTGTAGGTGTTACCCTGCAAAACCCATTGAGTTTAATGCTGCCCCAGATTTTCAAGAAAGTGTAAATCTCTGGCAGCGCCAAAAACTAACACCACCCCAGGGGTGGTGTTAGCATGGCGCTATGAGGAAGAATACTTTTATTCCTCCTCGTTTTAGCTTTTTCTAAACGTGCTGCATTCTGCAGCACACATAGAAAGAGCAAAAGGGCATGAATTACTGTTTATGTGCATGAAGGTGTATCTTTCTGCAGCTGCATTCTTCATGGAACGTCCGTCACTCGTGGGAGCCTGTCTGAACCAGTCCGGTAGGTAAGGAGAAGTGTTGAGCTGATCTTTCGCCTTTCGTTCGTGCAGGAGAGGAAAAGGCCTGCATGTTGTAAAACAGAAAATGTATTGTAGAGTCAAGGTGAAGGACATAAGGAAGGTCAGCTTCATGAGGAGTGTACCAAGAAGAGTCAGAGGCAGAGCAAAAAACAAGAGCACTCACAATTTCACTTTTGCCATCAGTGAAACACACACACACTCATCAGCATTTCCCATCTCAATGCACCTCTTTCCATTCCATATAGCTGAGTGCTGTGCCTTAGGGTTATGGTTTCCATTTGTAGTTGATAACTCCTTTCTTCTAGCTGTTGATGAGGTAGTCAAACTCTGAGTTCTTCCATGTGTTCCCTGACTCTGTAACTCCATCCCAGTCCTGACCCGAGCAAGATAGACGTGTAGTACAATGCTATCGAAAAACCAGTAGAGAAAAATAATTGCTGTATGTTGTATAGATTTGTATTTATTAGTTAAAGTGACTCGTCTTGTCTCTGAAGAACTTGAAAAAAGTAGTAGATCGTACAGGTGAATTTTTGCTAACTAAGGTGGTCATTACAACATTAGCGGTAAAAGCCGCTTACCGCCGTGCAGAAGACCGCTAATACACCGCCACGGCGGCGGGAGACCGCCACAGCTATTATGACACACAGCACGGAATCCGCCGAAATTCAGACACCCACACAATACCGCCACACCAAAGGTCAGCGAGAAACTGGCGGAAACACATCCTCCACCTCCACGCCATCAGAAACACGCCCATGCTATTACGACCCACGAATCCACACAGCAGTCTTTCAACCGCGGTATTCCATTGGCGGTACACACCGCTGCGCTCAAAATACACACACATCTCCAAAACACCGCCACATTGGACAATTCAAAATACACACACCTGATACACATACAAACAACACTCCCACACACCCAATACAATATAAAACACACACCCACATCACATACAAACCCCTACGACCAAAAATTAGAGACGAAGGCCACAGAGAGACAGCACAGAATAGAGAATACCATCACACAAAGGCACACTACACCATCACCCACACAACATCCACGCACAAAACACCACACACCACTACACTCACCACACTCATCAACACATACACCACCTCACACATCACACACACCAACCCATGTCACGCCAAAGACACCCCCGATTCTCCGAGGAGGAGCTCAGGGTCATGGTGGAGGAAATCATCAGGGTAGAGCCACAGCTATTTGGATCACAGGTACAGTACACATCCATAGCCAGGAAGATGGAGCTATGGCAAAGAATAGTCGACAGGGTCAACGCTGTGGGACAGCACCCAAGAAATAGGGAGGACATCAGGAAGAGGTGGAACGACCTACGGGGGAAGGTGCGTTCCACGGTATCCAGGCACAACATTGCGGTACAGCGGACTGGCGGCGGATCCCCACCTCCTCCCCCACAACTAACAACATGGGAGGAGCAAGTCTTGTCCATCTTGCATCCTGAGGGCCTCGCAGGAGTCGTTGGAGGGACGGACACTGGTAAGTCAAATTACAACTATCAGATCCCCCACCCTACCTGCATGCTATCACACACCCCGACCCTCACACCCTCCCCTATCACTCCAAATCCTGACCTATCTACCCATGACACCAACCACCCATCCCAACCCCAAAACCTGCATGACCTAACTAAGCATGGATACCCATCACTAAAGCATGCCCCCTGCACAGACCCCCAACAACCCCCAACCATCAGCACACAAGCTCCCACACAGGAATGCTTGCACTGGGGTACACGCACACCCAAACATTGCACACCATGAAACACACACATGCAAAAATCATGTACTTATACCCCCGCAGGAACCCGAAGGAACGTCACCATACCATCGGGTCCAGACAACACCACTCCACCCCCAGAAGAGGCCCACAGTGACGACAGCAGCTCTGCCCTACTTGATCCTGATGACCAGCCCGGACCATCGTGGGCCTCAGGACAGTCGGTTCCACTTGCCCAGCCACAGCCCAACACCAAAATTCCACCCTCTGGTAACACCAGCACAGCACCCACCCAACGGGCCCATACCTCCCTACCCAGGACAGGTCAATCAGCGGTGTGTCCACCACTACAGGGCACCCAGGCTAACCCACCACCCCAACAACAACAGGGACCTGGGGGCAGTGGTAGTGGGCACACGGTCCAGGGGACGGAGGCACTGGAACAGAGGGGAACTGGGAGGGCTGCTGTGCGTCAGGGAGCGGACAGGCCAAGGGAACCAACTCTCAACGAGGCCCTCTCCTCCATCATGGGAGCATACCACCACTCCCAGGAGACGATGGCCACGGTCCTGGACAAGTTGCAGGAGACCCTGCGTCTGAAGGAGGAACAATATTTGGGGTTCAGGGAGGAGCTCAGGACCATAGGCTCCGCCCTGGGCACCATCGTAGGGGTGCTGACGGACATTCAAAAGACCTTGAGGGACACCGTGGCACTCCAGGGGGCCCCTGACACTAGCATGGACGACGAACTGCCCACCACCTCCGCCGGTGCTAGTGGACAGGACGCCCTGCCACAGGACCAACAGACCAGCACCCCACCCCCTGCAGATGGAGAACCACCACGAAAGCGGTCCCTGAGATCCAGGAACAGGACAGAGCAAGATGGCAAGACCCCCGCCAGGAAATAAGACTACCCTGATTGTCCCCCCACTGTCCCACTTTGTTACCCTGTCCACATTGGAACAGCCCCAGCTCTACTTTCAATGCTCAGATGTGCAATGTACCATTGAGACTAATAGACTGGACTCTGCCATGGACATTCTTCCACCATGACCTATCCCCATTTCACAACCCCCCTACATTTTTATGCACTTCAATAAACACCCTTGAAACCTCAATAATATTGGAGTCAGTCAATGATTGTGAACTTTGTATTGTCAATTACAGTGTTAAAAAAGGTTACCCATTGGAAGGCCAACATACCAATGTCACACATCACAAGCCTTTCAAGGGTGCAAGCTGTTGACACGTAGGTTACCACAATAGTGTAACTGAAATGGAAGGGGACAACTCAGTTAACAAATAGGGAGTGAAATGTAGATAGAGGATAGAGGTAGACGTGTGAAAGTTAATATTATGTGATACATGAAATTGTACTCACCTGTTTCTCACTGAAAATATTGCTGTATGACTGACTCCCTGTTGTCGTTTTCTTCTTCATCAGCTTCATCCTCATCACTGTCCACAGGCTCCACAGGCTCACCCGCTGCAACAACACTGTCATCTGGATCATCCTCCTGCAGAAAAGGCACCTGGTGTCGCAATGCCAAGTTATGGAGCATGGAGCAGGCGATGATGATGTAGCACACCTTCTTCGGTGAGTAGAATAGGGACCCACCTGTCATATGGAGGCACCTGAACCTGGCCTTCAGGAGGCCGAAGGTGCGTTCGATCACCCTCCTAGTCCGCCAATGGGCCTCATTGTAGCGTTCCTCTGCCCAGGTCCTGGGATTCCTCACTGGGGTCAGTAGCCAGGACAGGTTGGGGTAACCAGAGTCCCCCAATAGCTATACACGGTGCCTCTGGAGTTCACCCATCATATCAGGGATGCTGCTATTCCGCAGGATGTAGGCGTCATGCACTGAGCCAGGGAACATAGCATTAACCTGGGAGATGTACTGGTCTGCCAAACAGACCATCTGGACATTCATCGAATGATAATTCTTCCTGTTCCTGTACACCTGTTCATTCCTGCGGGGGGGGACCAGAGCTACATGGGTCCCATCAATGACACCTATGATGTTGGGGATATGTCCAAGGGCATGGAAGTCACCTTTAACTGTAGGCAAATCCGCCACCTCAGGGAAAATGATGTATCTCCTTACGTGTTTCAGAAGGGCAGACAACACTCTGGACAACACGTTGGAAAACATAGGCTGTGACATCCCTGATGCCATGGCCACTGTTGTCTGAAATGACCCACTTGCAAGGAAATGGAGTACTGACAGCACCTGCACTAGAGGGGGGATTCCAGTCGGATGGCGGATTGGTGACATCAGGTCTGGCTCCAACTGGGTACATAGTTCCTGGATTGTGGCACGGTCAAACCGGTAGGTCACGATGACATGTCTCTCTTCCATTGTCAACAGGTCCACCAGCGGTCGGTACACCGGCGGATTCCGCCACCTTCCAATATGTCCCAACTGACGGTGCCTAAGAAGGACAACAGCGAAGAAACTGTCACCATTCCTCCTGGTATGTACCCACAGTTACACACAAGACTACAACAGACAATTAACCCATCCGGGAAATGTTTTGAGTGTAGGCCTCGGTATGTGTGACGCAGTAGTAATTGAAGCCATGTGGGCCCCTGAAATGGCAGCTGCCTGACCTCTAAACTGGGACAATGGGATTGTGGGGTAACTGCGCTGGCGTTGGACACCGTCGCGGTAGGCGGTCGTAGAGCGCGCCGCAATGCTGCATTGGTTAACATTGGACCCTGTGGGTCCCAGGAGCCAATGAACAGGTGCGCTGGCGGTAATGATGCGCACCGCCGCGGACGTCACCGCCACGGACGTCACCTCCATTTTCTATCTGTTCAATCACTAGATACCTGACCTTTGACAGGAGAGGACCTACACTGCTAGTGCTGCTGTGACCTCGGTCTGGAAGCAACGATGGCTGCTGCGTCTGGGGAAAGGGCCCCTGCCTTCACTGCACAGGAGTTGGAGAAACTTGTGGATGGGGTCCTCCCCCAGTACACGCTACTTTACGGTCCTCCAGACCAACAGGTTAGTACACAGGGAGAACGTTGGAAGGGCTAGGCCTGGGTGGAGAGGGCTGGGTGGATGAGGGAAGGGGGCAGAGTACATAGAACAGTCATGCATGGGGATGAATGGGCCACAGGGATAGAGTTGGGAGGGGGCCAATTACAACGATGGTGCAGTAGGTAATGACTGTTCCTCTTCCCTTGTGCATGTCATGTAGGTCAGCGCCCAACAGAAGAGGGACATTTGGCGTGCCATCGCCAAGGAGGTCCGGACCCTGGGGGCCCACCAGAGACGGGGCACCCACTGCCGGAAGAGATGGGAGGACATTCGCCGCTGCAGCAAGAAGATGGCGGAGGCTCAGCTGGGGATGGCCTCCCAACGTGGGAGGGGTGCCCATCGCACCATGACCCCCCTGATGTTCCGGATCCTGGCGGTGGCCTACCCGGAGTTGGATGGGCGCTTAAGGACATCACAGCAGACACAAGCGGGTGAGTACAACCTCATCCTACGGACTTTGCGTGCAGTGGAGCTGTCTGGGTGGGGGTGGTGGGCTGTGGGTGTCCCTAGGCCAGGGCGAGTTAGGTAGGCAAGGCCCCTACGTTATGTAGGCCATGTGGCACTCTACACCAGCTCTAAAATAAGCCTAATTGATGTATAGTTGCCCCTTTGCCATCAATGTGGGCAGATTTCTACCATTGCCATGTAGGCCATATCCCAGAAATTGCATGTGCAGAGGGTAGGAGCACGGCGTAATGCAGGGGGCTGCTGCGTTTGTCTTGTCCGGCAACGGTAGCGGTATGCCATGCACTAAAACTCTCTTTCTTCTGTCCCCCCCCCTTTTCCTGCTCTCCCTGTCCTTCTGTACATCAGCATCAACAGGCGGAGGTACAGTGGCACCAGAGCACGGGGGAGCTGCATCCCTCATGGCCATGGAGGGCCACACCACAGACTCGGAATTCACCAGTGGGCCGGAGGGCGAGGGGAGCTTCACGTCGGCCACAGGATCACCAAACAGCGACACGGACTCGTCCGTCGATGGGAGCTCCCCTGTGGTGGCGGCACCATCTGTGCGCCCCACTTCTACAGGTACAGCCGCCAACTCCCCTATCAGCACCGCCCTCCCAGCAGCCCCTCAGTGTTCGCCCCGTGCCCGCTCACCCAGGAGGGTGGGCATCACCTTCGCCCCAGGCACCTCAGGCCCTGTCACCCCTGCGGCCCTCAGTGAGGAGGCCATTGACCTCCTCAGGTCACTCACTGTTGGGCAGTCTACCATTGTGAATGCCATCCAGGGTGTAGAACGAGAGTTGCAACACGGTAATGCATTCCTGGAAGCCATTCATTCTGGTCAGGCTGTCCTTCAACGAACCCTGCAATCTCTGGCCTCAGCACTGATGGCAGCCATTGTCCGTGTGTCCAGACTCCCCCCTCCAACTTCCTCCACCCAGAACCAATCCCCTGTACACCAGCCCATCCCAAGCACACCTACAGACCAGCATGCACACAAGTCAACACACACAAGTAGCTCAAGCAAACATAGACACCACACACACCACAGGCACTCACACAACCATCACACCCATACAGACACAGCAACATCCACTGCCTCCACTGTGTCCCCCTCCTCCTCTTCTCCCTCCTCCCTCCCAGTCTCGTCTACACACACACCTGCATGCACCACATCTACAGGCACTAGGACTCGCACCAGGACACCCAGCACCACAAGCCGCTCACCTGCACTCACCACCTCCACTGCCATATACACGTCCCCTGTGTCCTCTCCCAGTGTGTCTGTGACGCCCCCTCCCAAAGTACACAAACGCCGGCAATCACTCACCCAACATCCATCCACCTCACGACAGCCTCCAGTACCTGCACCTGCACCCAAAACACCTAAAGTGACACCTCCTACAGCCACCTCCTCTTCCTCCACTCCCAGACCCCCTCCAGCTACCCATCCCAGTGTCCGTCAGAAACTGTCCCTCTGTCAAATTGACCTTTTTGCCCCCCCCTCCAGTTCATCAGTCCCGTCGTAGCGCCTCAGCCAAAAAGCCTCCAGTATCAGTGGTGCGTGTACCAGGTTTTTGGAGTGCCCCGTCCACCAGGGCAGGCAGTAGGACCCGGAGCCAAGGCACTGTCAGCCCACCCCCTGTAAAGGCTCTGAAATTGGAGAGTGGAAGACGGGACCGTGTCAAGACTCCTGGTGGGACAAAAAGTGAAATGGGATCGAAGGCGATTGGTGAGTCATCTGTAACTCCAAAGAAGGTGGGGAAGGTCCCGAGGAAGTCTCCCCAACCTGTTGTGAGTGTCACTGCGGAGAAGTGCGCCATCATTTCCGGCGGTCCAGACACAACCGCCAGCACCGTCGTTACTGGTCCAGAAACCACCGCCAGAGTCATAGCCCAGGATGGCCCAAGTATCGTTACTGGTCAGGAGACCACCGCCAGAGTCACAGCTCAGGAGGGCCCAAGTATCGTTACTGGTCAGGAGACCACCGCCGGAGTCACAGTCCAGGAGGGCCCAAGTATCGTTACTGGTCCGGAGACCACCGCCAGAGTCACAGCCCAGGAGGGCCCAAGTATCGTTACTGGTCAGGAGACCACCGCCACCGCCGGAGTCACAGCCCAGGAGGGACCAAGTATCGTTACTGGTCAGGAGACCACCGCCGGAGTCACAGGCCAGGAGGGCCCAAGTATTGTTACTGGTCAGGAGACCACCGCCGGAGTCACAGCCCAGGAGGGCCCAAGTATCGTTACTGGTCAGGAGACCACCGCCAGAGTCACAGCCCAGGAGGGCCCAAGTATTGTTACTGGTCAGGAGACCACCGCCAGAGTCATAGCCCAGGAGGGCCCAAGTATCGTTACTGGTCAGGAGACCACCGCCACCGCCGGAGTCACAGCCCAGGAGGGCCCAAGTATCGTCACTGGTCAGGAGACCACCGCCGGAGTCAGTGTCCAGGAGGGTCCAGAATCCCACAGTCCCGCTGGGCAATGATGGAACGTCAAGCCACACACCAACGTCCAGTATGGAGTTCGTCATGCCACACACCAATGTCCAGTGTGGAGTTCGTCATGCCACACACCAACGTCCAGTGTGGAGTCCGTCATGCCACACACCAACGTCTATTGTGGAGTTCGTCATGCCACACACCAATGTCCAGTGTGGAGTTCGTCATGCCACACACCAATGTCCAGTGTGGAGTCCGTCATGCCACACACCAACGTCCAGTGTGGAGTCCGTCATGCCACACACCAACGTCCAGTGTGGAGTTCGTCATGCCACACACCAATGTCCAGTATGGAGTTCATCATGCCACACACCAACGTCCAGTATGGAGTTCGTCATGCCACACACCAATGTCCAGTGTGGAGTTCGTCATGCCACACACCAACGTCCAGTGTGGAGTCCGTCATGCCACACACCAACGTCCAATATGGAGTTCGTCATGCCACACACCAATGTCCAGTGTGGAGTTCGTCATGCCACACACCAATGTCCAGTGTGGAGTCTGTCATGCCACACACCAATGTCCAGTATGGAGTCCGTCATGCCACACACCAACGTCCAGTGTGGAGTTCGTCATGCCACACACCAATGTCCAGTATGGAGTTCATCATGCCACACACCAACGTCCAGTATGGAGTTCGTCATGCCACACACCAATATCCGTACCAGAACCACCATGTCAAAGCACCGCTGAACAGGCCAAAGACCGATATGGTGAAGACCGCTGAACAAGGCCAAGACCGCCATGGCAAAGCACTGCTGAACAGGACAAAGAATGCCATGGTGAAGACCGCTGAACAAGGCCCAAGACCGCCAATGCAAAGCACCGCTGAACATGCCAAAGACTGCCATGGTGAAGACCGCTGAACAAGCCCAAGACCGCCATGGCAAAGCACTGCTGAACAGGCCAAAGACTGCCATGGTGAAGACCGCTGAACAAGGCCCAAGACCGCCATGGCAAAGCACCGCTGAACAGGCCAAAGACTGCCATGGTGATGACCGCTGAACAAGGCCCAAGACCGCCATGGCAAAACACCGCTGAACAGGCCAAAGACCGCCATGGTGAAGACCGCTGAACAAGGCCCAAGACCGCCATGGCAAAGCACCGCTGAACAGGGCAAAGACCGCCATGGTGAAGACCGCTGAACAAGGCCAAAGACCATGTGGGTATGAATAGTCCGGCACATCAGGCATCGTTCTCCCATGTGCAGCTGGGACTGTGACAGGACATGTACTTTCACGGGGGGACTCATCCAGTCTGGGCACCAGTCCCACCCACTACCAGTAGAGAACTGCATCTACTTGCGAAGATGTGGCTTTGCACTCCCCAGGATAATGCAGTGGGCAAACCACCCACTGTAGAGACTTGTGAGACTGTGGCTTTGCACTCCCCAGGATGGCACAGTGGGCAACCCACCCACTGAAAAGACTTGAGAGACTGTGGCTTTGCACTCCCCAGGATGGCACAGTGGGCAACCCACCCACTGAAAAGACTTGAGAGACTATGGCTTTGCACTCCCCAGGATGGCACAGTGGGCAACCCACCCACTGAAAAGACTTGAGAGACTGTGGCTTTGCACTCCCCTGGATACATCAATGGGCATGGAGCCCCGTTGTGGATCTGGCTTTGCATTCATGTGGCTGAGGTGCCCCCCCTTTCCTTCCCCCTGAGGTGCCTGTATTGTTTCTATCTGATGCCCCGGCAGTGTCCTCTCGGATTTTGGTCAGGTATCTATTGTGGGCCTCACCCATGCATTTTTGGACTGTTTGTGCATGGACATTGTTGTGTACATATCTACACTACTTCTTGTATTGTACATTATTTTTGACAGATTTCGTGATAAATATCAGTATATTTTTTTATGAGTACTATATTGGCACAATACAAAGTTTGACCGCAATTCGCTTTGTGTTTCCATTCTTCCGGGGGGATTGTGGGTTGTTACTGTGATTTTTGTGACTGCATTGGTGTGTATGTTGTGATATGCGAGGGTGGGGGTTGGGGTGTTTGGTGGGTGTCCCCCTAACTTTTGCCTCCCCCTCCCCCGTGCCGTAGGTGCAGTACTCACCGGTATGTTCTGCGCCTACGTCGCTGTTGGTCGTAGATGACCAGGAATGCAAGGGCTGGGAGCATTTGTAGTTCCCTCTCCATGGTGTCCTCGTTCCTCGTGGGATATGTTGAGGTGAGCGTTTTCCCATAGCAAAAGCTGTTTCCGCTGTGTTTTTATCCACGGTGAATCCGCCCCGGAAAAGGTGGTGGATTGGTGTGTTGTGATAGTGTGGGCGGTACATTGTCTTCCGCCTGCCTGTTGGCGCTGTCCGCCGCGCTGTTTGTCTGTACCGCCGTGGCGGGCCGTGTGTTAAAGTGGCTGTCTTAGTTGGCGGTTTCCGCCAGGGTCGTAATTCCCTTTTTTTGTCCGCCGGCCTGTTTGCGGTATTACCGCAGCTTTAACACCGTCCGCCAGGGTTGTAATGACCCCCTAAGTTTTTAAAGGCCATTTACCTTCAGGAAAAGGATCTCCAGTCAGGCACCAAAGATTGATCAAAGTTTCCTGTTAACTGAAGACCCTTCCTAACTGTCTTCCACCACATGAATCATCAATCATCACTCACAATCACTCACTCATTGTTTCAATAGTTGTACTCAGCTATAGTTACCTCTTCCAATCCATGCAGGGGTAGGTTAGGTACACTGTTTTTGACACAGGCAACACATTGGAATTTGGTTTTAGCACTCTTATAAATAAAGATCTTCAGTGGCAGTCCTGCTAAGCGATGGAAAGAAAGGATAGGCATGCAGGGGGGGCAGGCATTACCTCCAATATCATGAAGGTATTGTGAACACTTCTTCACTGCACACTGGTCCAACTCCAGTCCGGCAATATATGTGACTTCCTCCTCATCCTTCTGTGCTGGTTTAGGAACAGTGTAATCAGGTGGTATGAAATGTTGGTTCATTTTGTTCATTGTTAATTTTTCCACCTTTTGAGGCAACAGGCTGGTCCTCCTCACTGTAGCAACTGTGCCAGCTACACTAAACACATGTTCAGCTTACACAATGGCTGCAGGGTAAGCCAGATACTTTATTGCAAGTCTGCTGAGCTATAGCCTTTGCTGGATCTTCCTATACCAATACACCAATGTGTTTTGATCCACATACACCTGTTTTCGGTCATCCAGATACTCCTGGAGCATCCTCTGAATGGTCGTTGGTGCTGTCATATGCTTTACCTATTTTGCCTTCGCCTCAGGACTGGACTTAAGACCTGCCGCTTGAAACCAAGCCAATGCAGAGGTTGGGTACAATTCTTCTGTTTCTGTTGGAGCCAATTTTATTGTTGCTAGTGGTGCTGTGGTGATGAGACAAGGCTGCCCTTCCTGGTAGTTGAAGGCGGCACCATAGAACTGTGGAGTGGAAAACTAAGTTCCAGACATTCTTTTCCTGGTGTCTGGCTTGCTCAACAATCCACCTCTTGTATTTTGAAACATCACCTCCAGAAAAATGAATGAAAGAGGAAATGGTTTTTTTGTAACGTGGATAAAGTAGGGTGGCACAAATGTACTCTTTGGAAGAGATAATATAATTTTGCAGCCTTGCATTACAAGTCAAGCAATAGCTTAGACTCTCAACCAAGGCATGTGCTTCTGGGTTTTCGTTAACCTAGGGGTGAGCACATTTCAGACATCTTCTTTATCTGGTCCTGTAGCAGATCAACAACGGGATGTCTTAGTCCATCATACTATCCTCTTTGCATTTCTCCCATGTGAAAGCCTCAAAAGGGAGTAGCATCTGTGTCAGGCATTTGACTAGGCCCCATGTGTCTGCATCCGGGGTCATAGCTTTTCCAATTGCATCACCTCCTCTCTGAATGACATAGTAATTGATCTGTCTGAACTGCTCAATCTGACATTTCAATATATAATAAGTTAAGTTGCGACGTGTTGACACCTCCTGTATAAGCGCTGGTACTCTGTTAGTACGCTGAATAATCTGCAACTACTTCTCGGCTTTAAAAGAATGGCTGAAGTGAGTGCAGATTCATCTGCAGGTGGTCAGTATGTTACTGACTATGGGCCTGATTCTGACTTTGGCGGTTGGACTGAGCAAACCTCCAAACCTGCAGGGAGAAGGCTGCTGTTATACCGGCACCCCCAGTTGTATTATGATGTTTCCAATGGGCTGACTGGCAGAAACATAATTTTACAACATTTTGGCCGGCCAGACCAGCAGAAACAGTGCCATGGCATTGGTCACAACTCCCTTAAGGGAGCAGAGGCCAATGCTGTGGCACACCAGCACCCTCAGAATGTGCAGTGCAGACAGTGCTTATTCAGAGGGTGTTGGCAGGGGAGCCCTGCACTGCCCATGCCATGGGTATGGGTAGTGCAGAACCCTGTGGTCCTCAGCACTGGCATTCCACCTGTGGCTCCCAGCACTGACCTTCTGCCAGCTTTTTAATGGAAGGGACCTTGCCTGCTCTGCCTGATGGAAAGAGAACTCATGATCAGCACAGCAGTGCTGAACTTAGCACCACTCTGGCTGACTACGACTCCAACCACTGCCACCCCATCTGGAACCATGTTCCTGGTGGTGGCGGTTGTCCCCTGGCTGACTGACTGACTGGGTCATAATCTGTCGGTTGGACCACCAGTTGTCTGGTGGTCCTACCACCACCATGAGTTTGGTGGTCTTAAGATTGCCAGACTCATAATGAAACCCTAAGGCCCTCATTTATACTTTTTGGTGCAAAACTGCACTAACGTAGTTTTGCACCAACAAGTTTATCACCGGCTTGCACCATTTCTATGCACCAGCCAGGCATCATATTTATGGAATGGTGCAAGCCGGTGCAAAGGGTGGGCTAGCTTAAAAAAAAAAAAATTGTCTGCTGGGGCTGGCGCTATAAAAGAAGGGGGTTTTGCACCAAAAAATGACATTAGGCAGGTTAGAGTAAAAAAAAAAGAAAATGACTCTAACCTGTCTAGAGTCACTTTCTGATGCAAAATCATCCATACCACATGCCTCCTGTCTTAGAAAAGACAGGAGTCATGCCCACCACCCCAATGGCCAAAACAGGGGACCAGGGTCTCCTGGGCATAGCTATTGCACCCAGTGCCATGTAGGGGGGCCCATTTCAGGGGCCCCTATGGCACTTTAAAAAATAAAATGTAATAGTTACCTGTACTTACCTGGGATGGGGTCCCTCATCCTCTGTAGTCCCTCTGGTGTGAGGGGGGGTCCCTGGGTCCAGGGGAGGGCACCTGTGGGCTTATTCCATGGTGTTTCACCATGGAAATAGGCCCACAGGTCCCTTAATGCCTGCCCTGACCCAGTCGTTAAAAAATATGGCAAAGCAAGCTTTGCACCATTTTTTGAGCCCTCCTCCCTCCCGAGCACCATTTTTGCACTGGAGTATAAATATAGCGTTAAGGCAGTAGAGTCATTTTTTGCACGGGAACGCCTATCTCGCAGCTCATTAAGGCAAGGTAGGTTTCCACTTCCAAAAAATGACTTTAACTCCATAAATTTCGCCAAAGTATAAATATGGAGTTCGTTTTGCACCAAATTAGAGTAAAACAAAATTACGCTAATTCAGTGCAAACAGAGTATAAATATGCCTCTAAGGCCCATATTTATACTTTTTGACGCAAACCAGCATCGGCACTGGTTTGCGTAAAAAATGTTACCGCCAGCTAATGCCATTCCTACGCACCATGCGGGCGCCTTATTTAAGGAATGACGTTAGCCGGTGCTGCGGACTGCTCAGAGTAAAAAAAAAATGACTCAATCCAGGCAGTGCCGGCGTAGGGGAAAACGGGGGTTGACAGGAGTCATGCCTCCTTGCCCAATGGCCATGCCCAGGCGACTTCTGTCCCCTGGGCATGGTCATTGTGCACAGTGACATGTAGGGCGCCCAAATTAGGCCCCCGTATGGCGCTTTCATTTTTTTTTCAAAAATACTTACCTCAACTTACCCGTACTTACCTGGAATGGGCACAGGCCTTAAAGTCATTTTTTGGGGTGGAACGCCTACCTTGCATGTCATTAACGTATGGCAGTTTCCCGCATCCAAAAAATGACTCACACAGAGGAATTGTGACATCCGCGGGCTCAGGCGTCAAAGTTTAAATATGGTTCACAGTTTGCAACTAATGTGCGCCAAAGTTTTTGATGCACATTCGGCGCAAACAGAGTATAAATATGCCCCCAAGGCTTCTCTTTTGAGAAAGTCCTGCACAACCAAGTTGATGTAGTGCGCAAAACACAGGACCCTGAAATTGTCACCATCTGCCATGGCCTTGATTATGCTAGTGGCATTGTCCATGGCAACAATTGTAGTTCTGAGACCGCCTGCTCACAGCCACTCAGACACTTTGCTGTTAAATTCATCCATGATGTTTGCAGCTGTATGTGATTTCTCCATGGTGAACGTGGTTATTGTTGCATGCTGCTGAATGCTGTTAAAACATTCTTTATGTTCAGGACCTGCAGATAGCTTTTGCTTTACCCCTAAAAAAGAGATTCAGTGTGCAGTAATGCACATGTAATCAGTCACCTGACAATTGGTCCACATGTCTGTCATCAGGTGGATAGTGTTAATAACACTTTCCTGCAAAGCTTGTCCAAGCAATTGCAACACATCGTAATGCAGTGCTGGAACGGCAACTTTAGCAAAATAGGTCTTACATGGAACCTTCCATTTTGGGCAGATGGCTTCCACAAATTCTAAGAATCCCACTCCTTCCGCCGAAGAAAAAGGGAGGAGGTCCAGCACTAACAGTTTTGCCAGCTTCCCGTTGTACAAACGTGCAGTTGGGTGGTTGCGGTTATAGGGCCCTTCCTGCCTAAACACACTCCTCACAGTAACCTGGATTTGCTTCTTTTATGGTGCCACTGACGCAGGCAGCTTTCGAGAAGTGGATGGTGGTAGACTCAATGTGCATTGTGGGGCTTTCACTGTATGCTGTGGTATCTCCATTTGAGTCTGAATCTTCTTGTGCCATTGTGAGGTCGCTGAGGTGGGTGATTCTGGCACACTGCTGGGGACAGGGCTCTTTTGTGTGACAATGACACCCTCTTCTTCCTCACCTCCCTCCGTGATTGGACTTGTAGCTGATATTTCCTGGCTCTCCTCACCTTCCCCACCACATTCCTCAATTTTTTTGGGTGCTCCTCCCACCAGATTGCATGATGTTTTTTCACATAGGTCGTTTGGCCTCCAGTACCAAAATGTAATCCAAGCTTACCTCAACGAACACTCACGTGGCAAATGGAGCATATTGCAATGTTCTCCTCCTGTGTGCTAAGTGTAAAAAAGTCTTAGGCGGTCATTATGAACACTGCGGTCCAGACCGCCATGCTGTGTTCATTGGGAGACTCCCACAGGCGGAAATCCGCCACCGCCAGGCTACCGCCACCAGGCAGCCTGACGATGGTAGAGTTCCTTATCTGACAGAGCAGCGCTGCCCGCCGGATAATGAACGTGTTTTCCCCCAGCCTTTCCCTGGCAGTTTAGCCCACCAGGGAGAAGCTGGGGGAATGGGTGCCCCAAGGCCCCCCGGGGGGGTCTCTGCACTGCCCATGCACTTGGCATGGGCAGTGAAGGGGCCCCCGTGCACAGCCCTGTCACGCATGTCACTGCCCGATTTACAGGCAGTGATATGTGCGACAGGTGCTGCTGCACCTGCTGCACTGCTACATTGCCAACAGCTCTATATGGAGCCATCGGCAAAGTCCAGGCCCAGCATTCCACTGGGCTGGCTGGCAGAAACACTATTTCCACCCGCCGGCCCAGCAGAAAGTTGTTTATTGAGCCAGCGGGGTCCTCGATGGGCTGGCGGTCTGTGTTTAGACCGACAGCTCAGAACTCGGCGGGATTTCCCACTGAGTTCATAATGAGGGCTTTAAACTGGGGAGGTGTACATTCTTAATTGCCCACTGCCAGTGCCTGGAGAAGAACTGGAGGCAGGTGGGTGGGTCATTGATTGCCTATTTACAGGGTATACTTCTGCTGAGGTAGGAGCAGGTCTCAGCTGGGGCTTTACAAGTATGGGTGCTGGAGGTGTTCCCTGTATCACATACCTTGTAGCGGGTTGAATAGTAATGTTGCACTCCTCTGTGGCAGCTTCCACAATAACTGGCTCATCCTTCTCGTCCTCCTCATCATCCCCTTCCATAATTCTAAGACTTTCAGGAACTTTTCTTTTCCCCTGCCTCTCCTGGCATCTCCCGGATTCCAGCTGGAAATCTGGGAGCCAATGATTCTAAAAGAGGAGGTTCTTGCTTGGCAGGAAGTTCGACCTCCTGTTCTGCTCCAACTTCATGAAGATTTACTGTTGTTGGCTGCAACTGCTATCCACTTTGCTCTGTTTCCTGAAATGCCTAGGTACTTCTTTGGGCAAGGGATAAATCCAATTCAACATCACTGCTCAGAGGTGTCACCATGATTGCAGTGCCTTACTGGCAGATATGGTCTTAGGTTGGAGTAGTGTTGTTGATATGGGAGTGCTGCTTCCATGTTCCTCCCCAGAGGCCGGTGTGGCAGGCACACGTCTGTAATGAAAATAGGTATGTTTGACCACTGACTTTGTGTTGCACCACTTTGCATTTGGATTAGTTGTTCAGTGTTTACCAATTCCAGATTACATTTTGTATTCAGTTTAGCTGCCTATTGACTTTATCTTGGCGTTAGACATTGCAGTTGAGCTGTGTTTTTCCACATGGTAAACTGTGCATGTTTTTCGTATTCTTTCTCTCTGAACAGTTAGTCAGTCAACATGATAAGAATGTACATGTTTTTTTCAGTGCAGGGAACAGTTCGGCCTTGGGAGGAGAGCCTTGAGATGTTGGCCAGTTTTCAACATTTTTCTTCCAACTGTGACCTACAATAGCCAGCATGTTTGAATATTTCTCTTTCATGGGAGGGGTTTTCTCCAGAAAGCCCTTTCGGTTATTTAAGATATAAAAAGGTGGCCCTGTTCAGTAGCGGTGTAATTTCCAAGACCTCAGTCAGGATTAGACGTTGAATGCCTGACACACACACACTTGTCCCGTGAGGGTGGATATCTCTTTCTCACAGTTGAACGTGGTCATCTTCTTGCTGGCATGCGAAAGGTGAAGAGCTTGGCAGGCCCTACGGTGATGAATTTTTACTTTATTCTTTGCTTTGCAATTATACTATAATATAATCACATATCTTTGCTGTGTACATTGCAGTTGAGAATCATTTTTGGTATATTTTCCTTTAATTGCTGTGTCTATTTTTAAACGTGTGCTTTCGACCTATTTGAACTAAGATGTGCATTCCAGAGATTTTTGTCAGCTCGGTCATTAGTGAAAGCAAAACAACGTACCCGAATAAAGTTGTGGGTGGCATGCCACAGATAGAAAACTGCTTCTTCTCACTGACAACTTTCTTTGGGGTCGTCTTAAAGCTCTTGGTTGGCAGTCGGAATAAGTTGCACAAGTGGAAGAGATTGGAGGACTAAAGTCACTATACAGGCCTTCTGTTTGGCAGTACTGCGGGTGATGTCTCTTCTTCTCTTAAAAGCAACCAAGCAAAAAAAACAGGTAGTTAGTGAAATGTGGCATTGTTGCAAGTTGAAATGGTAGAGACATGTGCAATATTAGTGTGGTTGGTTACTCACACAATAAATAACAATTTATCCAAACATTGTGATGTCAAACCACACTACCATACCAAAAAATTAAATTTCAAATCAGGCAACACAACTTACAGCTATAGCTTGTTGCTTTAGCTCCATCTATTCTAAAGGTGACACCTGTGGTAGTCAGAGGTGTGCATGGGAAAATTGAGTAATCCGTAAAAAACTTATGGCAGTCAAGGTGGTCCAGGGGAAATGCAATAATCATTAAAAAAATGAATGACTCAGGTTTGTCTGCAGTGCACTGCAGACAGGGTGTCCAAGAGGAAATGGAATTATACCTAAAGAAACTGAGGCAGATGTGTATACTTTTTGATGCAAAACTAAGCAAATTTATGGAATCCCGCAACCTGGCGCAAAGGGTGGATTAGCATCTGGGAAAATTTTGTTAGCCTGGTCGGGATGGAGGTATGGGGGAAGGGGGTTTTGCACCACAAAATGATGCTAGGCTGGTTACAGGCAACAAAAAATGCCTTTAACTAGCCTACTGGCAATTCCTGAAATAAAACCATCCATATCACATGACTCCTGTCTTATAAAAGATGACATTGACTCCTATATTTCGGCGCTAGACAGGTCTAGTGTCAAAATATAAATATGGAGGTAAGTTTGTTCTGAATTTATGTAAAAAATGACGAAAATTCAGTGGAAACAGAGTATAAATATGCCCCTGAATGCTGTAGTGCATCTGTGCACCTATGGTTAATGGATGGATCAAGGCAAAATGCAAGAAAATTAAATAAATTAAAAAGAAAAGTAAAAAATGAAAGAAATTTAAAAATTTAACATAAAAAGTTAAAAAACATTAAAACATTTTAAATAAAAAAATACAATAATAAAATGAAAATATAAAAATTAAATAAATATAATTAAAATAACTAATGTAAAATAAAAATATATTTTAAAATATTTGCAGCTGTTTGTATGGAAGGGTGAGAAGAAAGAAAGCTATTATGAGGCAAGAAGGTACAAAATAAAAAATGCAAAAAGAAGCATGTAATAATATAAATACTGTTAATTAAAATCAAGTTCTTTCTATGCATATGCTACAATAATTTCAAAGCAAATTATGAAACTGGTATCATATCCATCCATGCAAGACTATGTCAAAGGTACACTGACTCGATGCACAAAATGGCTTCGAGCCACATGGTCAAACAACAATAGCGAGCAAGGAGGCATGGGTAACAAAGAACACATTCAGGCCTATGGACATAGACTACACAAAAAGGATCATGGACATATGGCATGGAGAACAAAGACAAATGGTGGCCAATGACAAACACACACAATGGCCAGAAAATAGGAATAGTGATAACACTGAAGAAAACTCTAACATTAATTCTGTAATGCAAACCACGAAAAATATGCAATGCAAAAAATAGCCAACATTTTTAATTTTTTTCCAATGCCATTCCTACCCTAAATGAAGTTTTCAAACTGTATACCACAGAAACATTTCTTTCAATCACTGATGACTACTACTGGCGCTACTGGCTAGATGGCCCGTTGGAAGTCTAGGCCACATAGTAAAATAAAGGAATATTGCAAATGAAACAAACATGGAGAAAAGGTACTGAGCTGTGCAACAATTTTCCTTTACAAAAGATAAAAAATCATTTAAATACCAAAAAGTAATTAGCCCCTATTGAAACTCCAGGCCACCTACCACAATGAAGGTGAAAAATACAAGAAATAATGGTGAGTGCCCTTTCAAACAAACAAAAAACTTATACAAAGTGTTTTAACTTGTGTGATATCACAAAAACAAAGTCCTTAAGTCCAACGGTACATATTCAGGAGGCAAAGAGGGTGATTCTTTTACCTCGAAACCCAAGTGAAAAGTGACCTGGAGATGGACAAAGCACTTGGAGGAGCCTGTTGGACGGGTACAGGAAGTTGGAGACTATGTGGCAATTCCTTCCTCCAAATAAAGTTTATAAAAAGCTTCTTGCACTAAAAAACAACCTGAATGGTCAGGTGGAGAAGAAAATCTACTTGCAAATCTAATTTTAGCTGCTTCTTGGTTAGAAAATCTACTTGAAGTGCATTCTTGCTCGTGAGTGCCACTATACCAGCCCAGTCGCAGGCAGAGGGTCTCATTCTGACCCTGGCGGTCTATGACCGCCAGGGTGGAGGCCGGCTGAAGCACCGCCAACAGGCTGGCGGTGCTTCAGTTAGTATTCCGACCGCGGCTTTAAAGCCACGGTCGCCCAGCCGGGTCCGGCGGTTTTCCACCGGATTTTCCCCGGCTGGGGGAATCCTCCATGGCGGCGCTGCTTGCTTGCTTCACCGCCAGAAACAGGATGGTGGGAACGGGTGTCGTGGGGCCCCCTAACAGGGCCCCATACAGATTTTCACTGTCTGCTTAGCAGACAGTGAAAATCGCGACGGGTGCAACTGCACCCGTCGCACCCCTGCAACTCCGTCAAGCTCGTTGCAGGGCCTTTCCCGCTGGGCTGGCGGGCGCTCTTTTGGCGGTCGCCCGCCGGCCCAGCGGGAAAGCCAGAATGGCATCCGTGGTCTTCTGACTGCGGAGCGGCCATTTGGCGGTTCCCGTTTGGCTGGCGGCGCCAGCCAAACTTGGAATGAGGCCCAGAATCCGCAAGAATGGGTGCAAAATCTCACGGGCGCTCGCAAGTGAGTGCAAAAATAAATCTTGCCCAGGCAAATGGAAAAAACCCTCCTTTTCGTGCCATATAGGGCAATACAGGAACTCATAAGCTACTCCGCGTAGCATGAAGTGCCCAAATTCTGAAACCTCTGTGAGAGGAGTGGATTTTTCCACCCGGTCCTAATACTAACACCAGACTTGACTCCAAGAACTGGAAGTAAAAGGCAGTACAGAGGGAACATAAGTCAACACTGCCCATCATGAAACGAACCTTTGGCATAACTTGGATGGACAGAGTCAAAGGTCTGTTTTCACTGCGCCTCCCTGCCTGCAAACCCTGGTGGTCAGGGGCATTGAAAACTGATACATTCTTCCCTCAACACTGGAGAGGACTTCCATGGTGATGGGAACATTTTATTTTTTATTTTCAAAAACAAAATCACCATTCTGGATTTTCTGTTTGAAAATAATAACGAAAATAGCTTAGTGCAGGGCTCTATGTTTAACTTTGGTTGGCGGAATAGTCTCAATCTGGTGTACGTTAAGTCCTCCTCCAGGCCAACGGAGATAACTCGGTCCACCAACAATGAAATCAGGCCATTTGACTAGTCTTGCGATTTGATTTTAAAACTTTGGCCCTCATTATGAACACGGCGGTCTGTACCGCACCGACAGTAGTGGCGGTAAAAACCACCAACAGAGGAGTGGACCGGACTGCCAAATAATGAACTAAACGAAACACAGGCATCCAGAAAACCACCCACTGCCAGTAGAGGAGTGCCGATGACGACGGCAGAGGCTGCCCACAGGCCGACAGAAAGGCCCAACCCGCCCATCAAATTATGAACCACAAGTCCGCCGCCAGTTCCGGGGCGGGAACCACTGCCATGCAAAGCCAGGTGGAAATGAACGAAATCTAATGAAACACTCACCGGAGGCCCACACAACACGCAGAAGAAAAGATGGATAGAGAACTGCAGATCATGCCAGCCCTGCTCCTTACCATATACCTCAACTACCGAGACTGCAGACGAAGACGATGACGGTATGTACCGCAACCTACGAAACAAAGGAGGAAAGGGCACAGTTAAATACCCACCCACTCCACCCACCCCACAACGTCCCCACAACCCTTCACAGCAGCACAAGTCATACACCCCGCAGCAAGAGGTACTTACCCGACGCAAGGCAAATCCAACTTGACCATAGTACATACAAATGCCCCACACCCACAAACAATGAAACAAAAGACCAGGGTTCAACAGTGTGCCGCCTTAACACAGGCCACACAGAAATATTTTATTAAAGCTCACAGAGCTAACTACTTTAAACAGGGCCAATGGCCAGTCCGTAGCGCTACAAGTGCCATGGGTCACAACGGACCCAACCTGACTTCCAAAAGTGCACGGTACTCCACGTAATGGGGCAACAAAGGGGCATCCAGGCACCTCATGGAACGGGGGCAGGGGGTGGTGGGGGTGGGGATTTCGCAACGGGATGGGGCTTGGACTTGCGCTTGGAAGGTGGAGGGGGTGTGGGTTTGTCTTTAGAAGGTGGTGGGGGTGTTTAGAGCGGGTGGAGCCAGATGGACTTGGCTCTGCACAGGCCTTCTTTTTCTCTGGGGAAGGGGCACAGCAATGTGAAGGGTGGGCAGGTTTGGACTGGAAAGTGGAAGGAGTGGAAAGGGCAATAAGGTGTGTACATTTAGGGACAAGACAGGGTGGGCCAGTGGGTTGGAAGAGGTCAGCATGGGAGAGGAAAAGTTTTTTCTGAGCAATTGGGGTGGGCCTGGAGGAGGGCGTAGGAGTGGAGGCAGAGGCAGTGGATGTATATGGTGTAGGGGTGCGTGTAGTGGGTGCAGGTGACTGGACTGTATGCTGTGGTATGTTGGATGTGTGATGGGTGGGTGTCGGTGCGTTTGTGTGTTTTTGGAGGAGGGGGTGGGCACAGTGGGAGAAGACAGGCTGCCAGTGTGGATGTATGTTGTGTGGGTGTCTGCAAGTTTGGTGAGGGTGCTGCATGTGTCAACTACAGTAGTTGTGGTGAGTGCAGGTGTGGTGTCTGGGGTGCATGCATGGATGTCTGCTATTGTGGTGAGTGCAGTAAGAGGAGCAGCAACAGTGACTGAAGGTGCAGTGCATGAGGGTGTGGATGAAGAAGGGACAGACAGGGAGGGGGAAGAGGTGGGCACACTGGGGGAAGTGGATGTTGTGTGTGCATGTGTCTGTTGGCTGTGTGAATGCTTGTGGTGGGAGGTATGGTGCTTGTGTTTAGAGGTGTGCTTCTTGTGTGTTGATGTGCTTGACTGCAGGTCAGAGTGTGTGCTTTGGACGGGTGAAGGGAGTGGGGTGCTGGAAGGGGTAGAGGAGGTTGGAGGGGGGATGGAATTGCCAGGGAAACTGGCTGCCATCCAAGAGGAGGTCAGAGCCTCAAAAGATCTCTGTAGGGCAGGCACCGCACCGTGAATGCCATCCAGATAGGCATTTGTCTGCTGAACCTCTGATGCTAGCCCCTGGATGGCATTGACAATGGTTGTCTGCCCTACAGTGATGGTTCTCAGGAGGTCAATAGCCTCCTCTGTGAGGGCAGCAGGGCTGACAGGGGCACAGGAGGAGGTACCTGGGTCGAAGGAGACACCCACCTTTCTTGGTGAGCAGGCACAGGCAACTCGGTGGGGAGCAGAAGGGAGGGCGGTGATGGAATGGAATGGGGGTAGCGGAAGATGTCACTGTAGTGGTGTGGCCACTAGGGTCCACCATCACTAGGGAGCCCCCATCGGAGAAGGTCTCGGAGTCACTACCTCCCCCGTGGTACTCCCCTCACCCTCCTACCCACTGGTCCCCTTGGCATCGGATGTCTCTGCCTCTGATGATCCGTGGGCCGCTGCTTCCCCACTTGCCGGTGCCTCAGCTCCCTCGCCAGATGTTGCTGCTGTTCAAAACCAACACAAGAGAACAGGGATGTGAAGACAAACAGGAGAGACACTTGTAATTAGCTGAATGGAGGTACATAGTGGCCATACATACAGCCACCCTGAAGACACACCCAACAGGCAGCACCGTTCACTATGCCCATGGCCATGCCCCTGACTACTGATCAGAACCCTGCACTACACCCATCTCCTGAACTACCTAAGGAGGCGATGTGTGGGAGGCCTGACAAAGACACCCCTACACCCTACGGGGACCATCATGTAGATGGACAACAGTGAGAGTCCCTGCCTCTAAGCAGCATGAACCCTAATGCACACACAGACATCCTTCCAGACTTAAGTTTGTGACATGAGTACTCACCCCCTTGTGACCGCTGTGCAGCCTTCGAACGCCCATCCAGGTCTGGGTACGCCGCCACCAGGATACGTTGCATGAGGGGTGTCAGTGCCCGACGGGCACCCCTTCCACGTTGGAAAGACTTCCCCAGCTCGGCCTCACAGATCTTACGCGCCCAGCGCCGCAGGTCCTCCCAACTCTTTCTGCAGTGGGTGCTCCACCGGTTGTAAAACCCCAGGGTCTGCACCTCCTTGGAGATGGCATGTCAAAGTGCCCTCTTCTGGTGGGTGATGACCTAAAAGGGGGACACAGATATGGAACACAGAGGTCAGGCACTTGCAAGATAGGTACAGCTGGCTATTCGTTCACTATGGGACAGACAGTACAGTAAGACTTGCAGGCCATACACACGCAGCATGCCATGCACCACGGCCCATGCAGGCTCAGAGGTGCACACATATGTCCTTACAACACCATCCATTACACCCAAACAGTGCACCCCAGAGCCAGACTCACCTGTACCTCTAGCCGTCCGTAGAGTTTTGCATACAGGGGCAGGACCCCGTCCACTAGCCTCTCCAGTTCCTCCTGGGTGAAGGCCGGGTCCTTTCCCCTGCAACACGAGCCACATCCATGACCAGAGGCAGGCCACAGCAGTACACACAGTGGAGTACCTGTCCGCACGAGATTAGGGAGTCAAGTGAAGTATAGTTGATGAATTCACGTACGTACTGCGGCGGTGTGCACCGTCGCCGCCGGCGGCGATCATGATACACCAGGATTCCCTATTAGCATTCATGTTAATCAATGACGGTGCGAATGGCGGTAAACACTGCCTTACGCTGTGAGGTCAACTGCTAGCGGTATGAGGTCACTTCCACAATGAAAGGCCTGGATTAAAGTGGGCAGACATTTTGGCAGTAACTCCACATCTACAAATAAAATTGTGCACAATGCAGGCCCTACTAACCACATGAAGCACCTATGCATGTGACCATTACATAATATACCACACATGAAAAACACTGTTCCCTCATTGAGGTGTAGATGTAAATCTGTCAAGAAGCAGTTACTGTTGAGTCACTACAATGAAATATGCAGTGCACAATTGATGACAATTTGTGTCTATTTATGTGTGTTCATCACTCCTTTTTGATATCCCTCGTAGGTACCGACCCTTGTGGCGAGGAAGGGCACCATTGGTGTACAGACCACTTGTGGATATGAGGACCATGGTGGAGCGTCAGATCCTAATCAATTACAGACTCACACGTGCAACAATTCAGGAACTTTGTGCTTTACTCAATCCTGCACTAACTCCGGGAAATCGTAATCAGCATGCCATCCCTACTGAAGTGCAGGTGCTCTCTGCACTCCATTTCCTGGCCACAGGATAATTTCAAGTGACAGTGGCCATGGGTCCTGGATTTTCCCAGCCAATTTTAAGCATGGTACTGACAAGATTTCTAAATGCATTGTATGACACCTGCAATCCTATGTGAGGTTTCCCCAAAGTACTGACCTCCCTGCTGTCAAGCCTGTATTCTATGCCTTTGCCAACATACCCCATGTGATAGGTGCCATCAATGGCATCCACATACCAATCATCCCCCCCAAGAGTCAGTGAACAGGTTTACAGAAACAGAAAGGACTTTCACTCCATGAACATCCAATTGGTATGTACTGCAGACCAGTACATCTCACACGTGAATGCCATGTTCCCAGGTTCAGTCCATGATTCCTTTATGCTGAGGAACAGTAGTGTGCAACAGAGGATAGAACAACTCCAAGAGGACAGAGGGTGGATCATAGGTAAGTGTTTCTCTCACTAACTGACACATAGCAGACAGCCATGCTGTCTAAGGGGCTTAACAATGACTATTCTGTATTGCACCTTTTTCTAGGTGATTCTGGCTATCCAAGCTTGCGTTGGCTTCTGACACCAGTGAGGAATCCTAGGACGGATGCAGAGAGGAAGTACAATGAGGCCCATGGACATACTAGGAGGGTGATAGAGCACACAATAGGTCTCCTGAAGGCTAGATTTTATTGTCTACATATCGCTGGGGGTTCCCTGGCCTATGGGCCTGAAAAGGTGTGTAGAATAGTCGTGTCCTGCTGCATGCTGCACAACGTGGCAGTGAGACATTCTAGCCCCCTCTTGCAGGTGGAGGGTGCTGTATGTCCTGACCAGATACCTCAGAGAGTGGAGGAGAGTGATGGTGATGATGAGGAAGGGGAAGATGTCAGTTCCAGGACCCAACTGATACAACTCTACTTCTAGTAACTGTGTGGGACTTTGGGCTGACATTGGGGTTTGTGACACATACTATCAGTGTGCTTAGTTATATAGGGGTGGGTTTGATTATGATATGTGAAACATGGTCCAGTTCTGCATGGTATGGATTGATATTTTCTGCATTTACCTAGGGCCCCCATTTAGGCACACAGGAGTCCTTTCATACAACAATTTGACAATAAAGTGGTAATCAGCCGGTGGCATCCATACTTCACTTTGTTCACATTTTTACACAGGGGACAGTGTTACAGGTGTGATATGTGTTTTATTGGTGGTATGAGTGAACAGTGCTATTTACAGTGATGGCAAGTCGTAAGGGGTGGGTGTCCTCAATGCCAACATGGTGGCAGCCTTGTTGGCAGTATTGATGGGTCCATCACTTCTTCCAGTACTTCATATTGCCTCTTAGCAATGTGTGGTGGCTGCTTGAGTGGGATGGTTGCTGTGCAGATTGTTGCTGAGTTACTTCTTGAAGGGAGGCTTGTTCTTTGCTGGGGTTCCAGTGCCATATCTTGCCTGAGGGTCTGTTTGGGCACCTGCTGTTGATCTTGAGGGGATGACATGGTAGGCCCTTGGGTTTCCTGTGAGGGTAGTTCCTGGGATGTTTCTGCTGATGATGTAATTTCCAGGTGGGTGTCCGGAGCTGTAGTGGGGGCCGCCTGTCCTGTTTGGGTGTCAGACTGGGTTTGCACCAGTTGTAGCAGTGTTCCTGCTATGCTGGCCATTGTGGTGTTGTGCTGTTTCCACTACTCCATGGCCTGATGGTGAGCATTTTCTTGCTTATACCATTTCTGTGACTCTGCCTGTTTGTGGATTCCCTGTCTGGGTCAGTTTGACAGTTGGGCTGGTTGCACCTCACACTAGACAGTGACACAAAAGGATCTGGGGTGTAATCTGCATTTCCTGATGAGCCATCTGTGCTAGGAGGGAGGGGAGGAGTGGTCACTTATACCTAAAAGGACTGGGCCTGTCCTCACACAATGAAGTCTCCGATCCCCTGGTGAGTGTCTGGGGCTTGGCCCGGGCAAAGCAAGATTTCACATTCAAAAGAGACTTTACTTTGAAGTAGGCCTACTTCAAAGGAGAAATTGGGTATCAGAAGGGCACCCAAAACCACAGACTTTAGATCACTTCTGGACATCAAGAGGAGCCTCTGCCTGTAGAAGAGCTGAAGAGCTGAGGAGAAGTGCTGCCCTGCCTGTGACTGTGCTTTGTGGAGCTATCCTGCAGTTGCTGCTTCTGCCAGAGTAAGAGGGCAAAGACTGGACTTTGTGTGCCTTCCATCTTGGGAAGAAATCTCCAAGGGCTTGATTTAGAGCTTGCATCCTGTTGTTTGAAGTCTCAGGGACACCAAAGACTTCTCTCTGCCAGCACCTGGAGTCTCCGGAGAGACTCCTGCTCTGACAAGTGGTGCCCTATCCAGTCCCTGGGCCCTTGGAAGGAAAGCTGGTGGAAATTCAAGGAAATCGACTTCGGACGACTTCGGACCGACGTGGCTTCTGAATCCGGTGACGCTGCCTGCAACCGACTCCGTGATCTTCGCTGGAACGCGACAACCTTGGCAGGCCCGATGCTGCTGCAGCCCCACTGAAGTCCGCGACTTAATGGAAGTCGCCACACCACGTCATGACCGACGCCGCTCGAAGTGCGCGGATTCAACGTTTCGCACAGACGCCGCGATCCCCGATTTCGCGCATCAACTTGTTTTCACTCTTCACCAAAGGTACTGTACTTGGAGGTCGACGCGACTCCGTGTCCGGCGCCGCTGGTGTCAGCTTGTTGGGAACGACTCCGTCACGATGCCATGTTAACACCTCATCAAAGCATTTTGTGTTTCTAAGCGCTATTTTTGAGTTTAATCTTTAAGAATTCATAACTTGACTTGTGTATGTCGGATTGTTGTCATTTTGGTCTTGTTTTGTTTAGATAAATATTTCCTATATTTCGAAACTGGTGTTGTGTCATTTTGTAGTGTTTTCAGAGAGTTACTGTGTG
Source organism: Pleurodeles waltl (assembly GCF_031143425.1). Lineage (NCBI taxonomy): Eukaryota > Metazoa > Chordata > Amphibia > Caudata > Salamandridae > Pleurodeles > Pleurodeles waltl. Next base: position 672,292,364 of record NC_090444.1, read on the forward strand.
TGTTGGTACAAATACTTTACACCTAGCACTCTGCTCTGCCAAGCTACCCAGGGGGTAAGCAGGGGTTAGCTGAGGGTGATTCTCTTTTACCCTGACTAGAGTGAGGGTCCTTGCTTGAACAGGGGTTAACCTGACTGTCAACCAAAGACCCCATTTCTAACACATGCCAAGGAAGATGGTAGTTTCCTACACAGCCCCCCCAAACGAGGGACAATAAGGCTAACCTTGCCAAGATGAGTCTTCATTGTCTAAGTGGAAATATTTGGAGAGTCCATCTGCATTGGAGTGGGTACTCCCAGGTCTATGTTCCACTGTATAGTCCATTCCCTGTGGAGAGATGGACCACCTCAACAATTTAGGGTTTTTACCTTTCATTTGTTTAAGCGGTAATAGCGATTTGCGGTCTGTCTGAACAATAAAGTGAGTCCCAAACAAGTAGGGTCCCAGCTTTTTCAGTGCTTAGACCACAGCAAAGGCCTCCCTCTCTATGGCAGACCAACGCTTTTCTCTAGGGGCCAACCTCCTTCTAATAAAAGCAACTGGTTGATCCGGGCCCTCTGAGGTAAGTTGTGATAGTACAGCCCCTACCCCTAATTCAGAAGCATCTGTTTGGACAATAAATGTTTGGGAGTAGTTTGGGCTCTTCAAGACAGGTGCAGAGCACATTGCCTGCTTCAGCTCCTCAAATGCTTTTTGACAGCTAGCTGTTCATTATACCGTTTTAGGCATTTTCTTACTGGTGAGGTCATTAAGAGGTGCTGCAATGGAGTCATAGTTCTTAATGAACCTCCTGTAATACCCAGTGAGACCCAAGAAGGCTCTGACCTGGGAATGAGTTGTAGGGGCAGGCCAGTTCATAATGGTCTGAATCTTCCCCTGAAGTGGTGCAATCTGTTCCCCACCTACCAGGTGGCCCAGATAAACCACTTTGCCCTGCCCTATCTGGCACTTTGAAGCCTTAGTAGTTAGGCCTGCCTTTTGCAGGGCCTCCAAACGTTTCCAGAGGTGGACCAGGTGATCATCCCAGGTGGAGCTAAAGACAGCAATATCGTCCAAATATGCTGTACTAAAAGCTTCCAATCCTTGGAGGACTGTATTCATCAGCCTCTGAAAAGTGGCGGGTGCATTTCTCAAACGAAAGTGCATCACTGTGAAGTGATTATGCCCTCCTATGGTAGAAAATGCAGTTTTTGCTTTAGCATCTTCTGACATTTTGATTTGCCAATATTCTGCAGTCAAGTCAAAAGTGCTTAGATACTTGGCAGATACCAGCGTATCTATTAGCTCATCTGCCCTGGGTATAGGATGAGCATTTGTTTTGGTTACTGTATTGAGACCCCTATTGTCCACACTAAACCGCATTTCTATGTTTCCTTCTTTTTTTATCAGGTTTGGGGACAAGCACCACTGGGCTAGCCCAGGGGCTATCAGAAGGCTCAATAACTCCAAGGTCTAACATTTTCCGAACTTCAGCTTTTAAGCAATCTCTGAGATGAATTAAAAAAACTGATCAAGGAGATTTTTACAGTCTTCCTTCTGTTCAGCAGTAAGGCAGTCTTATGGAACCACTCCCTCCACTAAACCATCAGTTTCAGTGGTGGAGAAAAGATCAGGGAGAGGGTCACTCTCTTCTTCCTGTCCCTCATCTGTGGCCATGAGCAGGGTTAAGTCAGCCCCGTCATAGTAAGGCTTTAGTCGATTGACATGAAGCACCCTAAGGGGGCTTCTGGCAGTGCCTAGGTCCACCAAGTAGGTGACCTCACCGTTTTTCTCTAGAATTAGATGGGGTCCACTCCATTTGTCCTGGAGTGGTCTTGGGGCCACAGGCTCCAATACCCGCACCTTCAGTCCTGGGTGGTACTCTGTCAGGACAGCCTTCTGGTCAAGCCATTGCTTTTGGAGATCTTGGCTGGCCTGAAGGGTTTATGCTGGCCTTTTTCATGTACTTAGCCATCCTACTTCTCAGGCCAAGTACATAGTCCACTATGTCCTGTTTTGGAGCTTTTAAAGGTTGTTCCCAACCCTCCTTAACAAGAGCAAGTGGACCACTCACAGGGTGACCAAAGGGGAGTTCAAAGGGACTGTAGCCCACTCCTTTTTGAGGTACCGGCCTCTAGGCGAAAAGGAGGCATGGTAATAGGACATCCCATTTCCTTCTGAGTTTTTCAGAGAGTCCCATATTCATACCTTTGAGTGTTCTATTGAACCTCTCATCTAGTCCATTAGTTTGTGGATGATAAGGGGTGATAAACTTGTATGTAACATCACGCTCCTTCCACATTGCTTTTAGGTATGCAGACATGAAGTTACTATCTCTGTCTGACACCACTTCCTTAGGGAAGCTCACTCTGGAAAAGATTTCAAGGAAGGCCTTTTCCACTGCAGGAGCTGTAGTGCTCCTTAAGGGGATAGCTTCTGGGTTCCTTGTGGCATGGTCCACCACCAGAACGATAAACCTATTACCATAAGCTGTTGGAGGTCAAGGGGGCTAACAATATCAACCTCTACCCTTTCAAAGGGCACCCCAACCACTGGTAGTGGTATTAAGGGGGCCTTTGGGGTGCCACCAGTCTTGCCCCTGGCTTGGCAGGTGACATAGGAGCGACAAAACTCCTTTGTGTCTTCTGACATATGGGGCCATTGAAAATGTGGAACAAGTCTGTCCCATGTTTTGATCTGGCCTAAATGCCCAGCTAATGGGATGCCATGAGCCAGAGTTAGGAGGAATTTATCTGTATTGAAGGGGGATGAACAGTCTCCTGGGGGCACCAGGTTTACGGTCCCCTTCTTCAGTATAAAGGAGATTATTCTCCCAGTAAACTCTGTGTATGTCAGTGACACCACCATGTTGCTGCTTGACAGCTTGCTGTCTGAGGCCCTCCAATGTGGGACAGGTCAGCTGTGCCTCACTCAGCTCTTTCCTGGCAGGCCTCCTGCACCCAAAAGCTCACCTGTATCAGCTTCCAGCTCCTCTGGTGTAGGTTCTGCCCAGGGAGAGAATTCCTCTTCCCCAAAAGGGGAATCATCTGTGGAGGGAGGGATAGTGGATAAGGGTTTGCCCTTCCTATCCCTAGTTTTAGGGAGCACTTGGTCCATTGTTCCAGGATACAGGTTTCCCTGTCCTCTTTGCGTCTTGGCCTGAGCCCTGGTAAGAGCAAAGATGTGCCCTGGAATTTCCAGCAGTGCTGTATGGGCCTCCAACTCCACTTCAGCCCAAGATGAAGTCTCCAAATCATTGCCTAGCAGACATTCTACAGGTAAATCAGTGGCTACCACAACTTTCTTTGGACCAGTAACCCTCCCCCCAGTTGAGATTCACAACAGCCATGGGGTGGCTTACAGTGTTGCTATGGGCCTCTGTCACTTGGTACTGGTGACCAAGTAGGTGTTGCTCAGGGGCAACCAGTTTGTCCATGACCATGGTGACACTGGCACCTGTATCCCTGTAGGCCTCAACCTGAACACCATTAATCAGGGGTAGCTGCTTGTACTTATCCATATTAAGGGGACACGCAACTAAAGTGGCTAGGTCAATGCCACCATCAGAGACTAAAACAGCCAAAGTGATCTCCCTAACTAGACCAACACCAACTACATTGTCAGTAGTAAGCCCAGCTACACCCTTTGACTGGCTATTAGTAGTGTTTTTCCAACCACCACTGCTATTACTAGGGGCACTAGTGGTTGCAGTTGGGGTTGTGGTGGTGGGAGTTTTGGTATTTTTCTTTGGACAATGAGGATCAGTTGCCCAATGGCCTTTGGCTTTACACATATAACACCATGGTTTCTTATCTTTGTGAGAAGAGGATTTGGACCTACCACTCCCAGAGGATTTTTGTGGGGCTGATGAAGACTCTGATGATTTTTGATCTTTGTCCCCACCCTTGTCATGTGACTTACCATCCTTGTCACCGCCTGTATGAGCTTTTCTGCTCGCCCTTGTTCTGACCCATTTGTCTGCCTTCTTTCCCAATTCTTGGGGAGAGGTCAGGTCTGAGTCCACAAGATATTGATACAACAAGTCAGACACACAATTAATCAAGATATGCTCTCTCAGAATCAAGTTATATAGGCTTTCATAATCAGTCACCTTACTGCTATGTAACCAACCTTCAAGGGCCTTCACAGAACAGTCCACAATGTCTGTCCAGTCCTGTGATGACTCCTTTCTAGTCTCTCTGTACTTAAGTCTGTACAGTTTAGTGGTTAAGCCTAGACCATCTAAGAGTGCATTTTTAAGAACCTGGTAATTATCTGCATCATCCTCTCTGACAATCAGAAGTTTGTTTCTCTTTTACCCTGACTAGAGTCAGGGTCCTTGCTTGAACAGGGGGTAACCTGACTGTCAACCAAAGACCCCATTTCTAACACATGCCAAGGAAGATGGTACTTTCCTACACAGCCCCCCGAAACGAGGGACAATAAGGCTAACCTTGCCAAGATGAGTCTTCATTGTCTAAGTGGAAATATTTGGAGAGTCCATCTGCATTGGAGTGGGTACTCCCAGGTCTATGTTCCACTGTATAGTCCATTCCCTGTGGAGAGATGGACCACCTCAACAATTTAGGGTTTTTACCTTTCATTTGTTTAAGCGGTAATAGCGATTTGCGGTCTGTCTGAACAATAAAGTGAGTCCCAAACAAGTAGGGTCCCAGCTTTTTCAGTGCTTAGACCACAGCAAAGGCCTCCCTCTCTATGGCAGACCAACGCTTTTCTCTAGGGGCCAACCTCCTTCTAATAAAAGCTTTTCTGCTCGCCCTTGTTCTGACCCATTTGTCTGCCTTCTTAACCAATTCTTGGGGAGAGGTCAGGTCTGAGTCCACAAGATATTGATACAACAAGTCAGACACACAATTATTCAAGATATGCTCTCTCAGAATCAAGTTATATAGGCTTTCATAATCAGTCACCTTACTGCTATGTAACCAACCTTCAAGGGCCTTCACAGAACAGTCCACAATGTCTGTCCAGTCCTGTGATGACTCCTTTCTAGTCTCTCTGAACTTAAGTCTGTACAGTTTAGTGGTTAAGCCTAGACCATCTAAGAGTGCATTTTTAAGAACCTGGTAATTATCTGCATCATCCTCTCTGACAATCAGAAGTTTGTTTCTACCTTTGCCAGAGAAGGATAACCAAAGGACAGCAGCCCACTGTACATTAAGGACCCTCTGAACTTTACAGGCCCTCTCAAGTGCAGCAAACCACTTGTTGATGTCATCACCATCCTTGTAAGGAGGGACAACTGTGTGCAGATTCCTAGAGTCAAATGAAGGTTCCCTAACATTTGTATTTCTAAAACTGCTGCTGCCACCATGGGGAACTAACCCCAAACCCTGCCTCTCTTTCTCTATAGCTAGGGATTCCCTGTCTAAAGCCAACTGCTGCTGCATTCACTTCAGTCTGGCTCTTCTAAACCAACTTTCAGAGTTTCCTATCTAGGGACTGGTCCTCAGGATTAGAATTATGTGAAGCCTCTGAAAGAGAGGTAAGATGAGAGTGTGCAGAGGCAGACCTATCTCTAACAGGGGCCACTCTAGTGACCTGCCATCTAGGGGTGAAGGGAGACCTACTTGTGTGTGAACCCTTCCCACTGCCAATTAATCTAGGGGGCTTGTTGACAGATAGGTCTGTGGAAGGACCTTCCCCAGTATTGGAGGAGAAGATTTAAGAGGAACTCCTTATTGGGGTTCATCACAATCCCCAAACTTCTTTCAATACAGAGGACCCTCAAACTTTTAAAGTTTAGATTCTCATATGTTATTTTCACAACTCTATGGGTAACATCTACAGAAGACATATTGAAAGAAAAACTTTTAGTAAAGTGAATAAAAAGTTAGTAGAATAACAGAGCTAACTTTTTAGAGAAAAGAAGACAACTTTTCAGAACTATGAAAAACTTTTGCAAAGTTAAACAGAAGTTTTAAGAAAGTTTGAAAATTGTTTCTATATCTATATTATATAGACTCTAAGTATTGGAGCAAGCTTTTCTTGTGAAAAGTACAAGTAACAAAGTGGTAAAGCAATTGCAAGTACCGCTGCACCACCAATGTAGGAGGCTGGCCTGGTTTGTAGTGGGTACCTTGGGTACTTACGCCTTATACCAGGCCCAGTTATCCCTTATTAGTGAAGTAGTAGTGTTCTAGCAGCTTAGGCTGATAGAGGTAGCTATAGCAGAGCAGCTTAGGCTGAACTAGGAGACATGCAAAGCTCATGCACTACCACTTATAGTTACACAGTACTTATACACAAGTAAAGACAATACTGAGTGTTATAAAAATTAAAGGTATTTATTTGGGTGACACAGTACCAAAAGTATATTAGAGGCAATACTCCTTCTGGAGGTAAGTATTATACACAATATATACACTAGACACCATAATTAGACAAGTAAATAGTCATAGAACAATGCAAATAGTAGGAAATCCTATAGAATGCAATGGGAGAAAATAGGTCTAGGGGCAACACAAACCATATACTAAAAAAGTGGAATGTGAATCACGAATAGCTGGGAGCATAAGAATACAGTAAAGGTAAGTAAATTACCCCACCCCAGAGCCCAGAAAAGCAGGAGTAAAGTACTGCAAGTTTCCATAGGACACACTACAACTCGTTTTGGGGATTTTGCAGCAGCCAACCAAGTCTGCAAAGAACAACTGCTGGATTATTGGACCTGAAGACCAGTAAAGGAAGGGGACCAAGTCCAGAAGTCGAAAGAAGTACCAGGGAGGACAGGAGCCCCTGCCAACCCAGAAGAAGGTGCAAAAGAAGAGTCCCTGGTTAGTTCAAGAATGCAGAAATGCACCCTAGGAAAATGCCAGCGGGTTCCTGCATGATTCAAGAGATGTCCCACAGCATGAAGATTGTTGCAGATAATATTTTGTGTTGGAAGGCACCAAAAAGCCTTAGGTACGACAAAAGGTTGTTTTTCCTCAAAATTATACTGGATGGACCCAGGAGGGACCTGGGGGCCTCAACTCTGTGTGAGGAGGAAGAGGGTGCTCTCAGCACATTAGAGAGCCCTCAGGATGCCCGCCAGCACCCCTAGAAGCCATAGGATCCAGGTTCAAATAAGTTGCAAAACGCAGTTGATGCAGCACAACAAAAGAAGGTCCCACGCCGCAGAGAACAACTCTGCGTTGAGCATCACAGGGTGGATTGTTGGGGATCCCGGCCAGGCTGTGTACAAAGGAATTTTGCAAAGACTGCACAGAGGCTTCAGGAGGCGAAGAAGACACAATACACAGGGGTACTGTTGTTCTCGGGGAAGGCAAGGTTTTACCTCCTCCAAATTGCGTCAGCAGGACCTCAGGACAGTCAGTGTTGATGATGTCCACTCTGTGTGTCCTAAGAAGCACACTCATTGCCGTGAGAGGAGTTCCAGGGTACCAGTCGTCGCCTTGGAAGGTGCCTGCTTTGAGCAGGGGAGTGACTCTGTCACTCCACTGGAGATTTCTTCAGTCATTCTGGTGCAGGATGAATACAGAGAGTCCCCAGAGCATGCACACCATGAAAACTGTTGCAGTTGCCGACTTGGAGCTGAGGTTGCTGAAGAAAAGTGTCTCTTGTAGACACTTTGTTGCAGTTACAGCGTTTCTTGGAGCAGGCTACAGTTGATCTGAGGTCAGAAGTTGTTGCAGAGGATTCCTGAAGGAAACTTTCAAGCAGAATCTGAAGAGAACTCACAGGAGAGACCCTAAATAGCCCTGAGAGGGGATTGGCTACCTCATCAGGTATTGACCTATCAGGAGGGGTCTCTGATGTCACCTACTGGCACTGGCCACTCAGAGCCCTCCAGAGTGCCCCCACACCTTGCAAAGCAAGATGGCTGAAATCTGGAGCACACTGGAGGAGCTCTGGGCACCACCTCTGGGGTGGTGATGGACAGGGGAGTGGTCACTCCCCTTTCCTTTGTCCAGTTTCCCACCAGAGCAGGGGAGAAAGGGTCCCTGAACCAATGCAGACTGGTTTATGCAAGGAGAGCACCATCTGTGCCCTTCAATGCATTTCAGACGCTGGGGGAGGCTACCCCTCCCCAGCCTGTAACACCTATTTCCAAAGGGAGAGGGTGTAACACCCTGCTCTCAAAGCAAATGCTTTGTCCCTGTCTGTGAGGTGGCAGCAGCTGTAGCTGCAGTGAAAGCCTCAGAGAGCTGGTTTGGCAGTACTGGGGTCCATGTTGGAGCCCCCAGGATGCATGGAATTGGCTCCCCAATACCAGATTTGGAATGGGGGAACAATTCCATGATCTTAGACATGTTACATGGCCATATTCGGAGTTACCATTGTGAAGCTACATATAGGTATCGACCTACATGTTTTGCACTCATGTAATGGCGTCCCCTCACTCACAAAGTCCCAGGAAAAGGCCCTGAACTATGTGGGGGCACCTTTGCTAGTGCAAGGGTGCCCTCACACTTAGTAACTAGGGGCCAGATGTAGGTATATATGATTTTGCGACTCAGAAATTGCGAGTCGCAAAATCATATGCAGAATGGTGTCCATGACACTATCTGTGAATCACAAGGGGGTCGCAAAGACCCACCTCATTAATATTAATGAGGTTGGTCGCAATTTGCGACCTCCTTGCGATTCCCTGCACTCACAGGGATGGTGGCCTGCTGGAGACAGCAGACCTCCATGTCTGTGACTGCTTTTTTTTAAAAAGCAGGTTTTTTTTTGTATTGCAGCCCGTTTCCATTGGACCACTGCTTGCTCTGAAAAAATATTTTTGGTGACATTCACAAAGGGGAAGGGGTGCCCTGGGGACCCCTTCCCTTTTGCGAATGAGTTAGCACCCACTTGACATGGGTGCTAACTGCGAATTGCTTTGCGATCGCGTTCGCGGTCAAAAAGCAATTCTGCATCGTGGTGCGAATCGCAAATAGGAAGGGAACACCCCTTCCTATTTGCGAGTCGCATTCCCATTTTGCGAGTCGGTAAAATGGGAATGTGCATCGCGATGCCCGTTTTGCATGCCGCAAACTGTGAGTTTCGTAGTTTGCGCCACGCAAAATGGTTGCTACATCTGGGCCTTTGCATCTAACCTTCAGCAGGTGAAGGTTAGACATATAGGTGACTTATAAGTTACTTAAGTGCAGTGAAAATGGCTGTGAGATAGCGTGTGCACTATTTCACGCAGACTTCAATGGCAGTCATGTGTAAGGGTTTGTCTGAACTCCCTATTGGTGACAAAAGAAATGCTGCAGTCCCTATGGATCTCCTGGAACCCCAATTCCCTAGGTACCTAGGTACCATATACTAGGGACTTATGAGAGGGGGTCCAGTCTGCCAATTTAAATTGGTAAATGAAGTTACTGGCCTACAGTGACAAATTTAAAAGCAGAGAGAGCATAAGCACTGAGGTTCTGGTTAGCCAAGCCTCAGTGACACAGTTAGGCACTACACAGGCATACACATTAGGTCAAAAACTATGAGCACTGGGGTCCTGACCAGCAGGATCCTAGTGGAACAGGCAAAACCATACTGACATACATGTGAAAACTCGGGGTAACATGCCAAGGAAGATGGTACTTTCCTACAATCCCCACCTTGAATACTTCAACTGGTACCCAATTGTGGGCCAGGGGGCTTACCCCCAGCACTATTCTGTAGAGCTAAGGTAACCTCTTCAATAGAAATATCCAGCAGGAGGTGGTTTCAGATATGCATAATCACCACTCCTTCCACACCACAGGTAATACATGGTTTAAAGCTTTCTGAAAACGTGCTACCCAGGCATCACAGGGAACAAATGAGTGACACTCTGGAAAGACATCTATTTTTTTAAAAAGGGGCATTTACAGTATCTCAGAATATCTTGTTCTCACCCGTCTACAGCTGTTGTCTAGTCTTGCATTGTGGCCTTGTCAAGCACAACCTCTCATCAGCTATTCATTAACACGCTATTGTACGCATGCTTGTGATGGATCGCAAATACTAACAGTAATTAACCTATGAGAGGAAATGGGGTAGGTGTTTCCACAGGTGGTAACTTCCAGCAACAATAGCTTGGATTTGGGGTGACTGGCAACAGATCCAATGTGAGTCCTGCCATAATGCTTGGCAAGACAATGCATGCCCCATGCTTTGCCCAGGTTCTTCACATTATAGTGACACAGTTTGTCAGCCACTGCACGTCTACAAGAAGTCTCTTGCATGGTCTCAGAAATGCTTTACCCATATTAGAGGGGCACTATGATTTATCACATCAAACAACTTAAGATGTCAAATACGATCACCTATTTTCGACATTACACATGTTTAGCCACTAGTATCCATAATTCCATGGTATCCCTGCACATATATCCACCCACCTCATACCTGAGGCCTAAGTGGCACAGCATTTTGTCTAACACAGCCCTATTTCTACTCAGTTGTAAAGAGCACTGCATGTATTGCTTATCAGCTTACATTAGGTAGTGTGAATAAGGTCATCTCCATAGCCCCGGTTAGACCACTAGTACTGTTATAGCCTTGGCTATGGAGCCACTTAGGCCCCAGATATGAGGTGGGTGGTTATATGTGCAGGGATACCATGTCACCGGCAGTTACATTTCCTGGCCTGGATCCTTGCACATAAATCTGTCTATTATGAATATTCCCCCAAGAATGAGGAATAACATGTGGGCCCAGCATTATCTGGTCCAAACCTAGATGTGATGTCCTAATTTTGAGGACAGATCCACTTTGATTAACCACATGGTGATAAATTGGAGTGGGGGTAAGGCAGTTATGGTTGAAAGAAAAGTAGAGGCAGTGTGCTGGCAGGAGAGAACATTCTGTGCTCCTCTGAGCTATAGGAGGATGTCAAGTGGGTGACAGTGGTGAAGGCATGGCAACACTGGAGTGTATCTTCAATCTGTCCACCCAAATGGGGGGAGGGGTAGAAACCACCACAAGGCATCCATGAGTCTTTCATGTGTCACCAAAGTGGCAGGCTGGCCCAAATTGGCCTTGGGCCGCACCCCTCCATGCCAGGGGCACACAGTCTTCCTCAAGGGGACAGGATGCACCAGTAGCCACCAGAAATAAAGCATCACTAGGCAACCAGACTCCAGTGATTCCGTTTTTATATTGTCTTGGGTGTGGTCTCAGCACAGGGGCTTATAAAGTCAATCAGCCCTGCTGGGAGGCGGATTAAGGAGTGTTCACCCAATCCGTTAACCCCTGGGGGGCAGAAAGCCCACAAGCAGTTGGAAAGGATTTCAAAAAAATTTAATGGGAAGTGGGGCATGCCCTTCATGCATGTAGCTGCCCACACACCCAAGGGCTAAAAACATTTTTTTTCCTTCTCTGGGGAGAGTGTTTGGGGTATTTTACACCTTGAACCCGGGAACTGGGTGAGGGGAGGGGGATTAGATTGCCCTCACACCACCAGGGACAAAACTGTTTTTCTGTCCCACTAGGAGGATACAGATTCGGTGATTTGCCCAAAACTGCCCACCACAGGGGTCAGAGAGCCCACAGTTGCCATGGAAGTTAAGAAAAATGAAATTGAGTTAGAGGTTGGTCTGTCTAAGTTTGGGCTACTCCACCCTTCAGAGCCAAAACAATATTTCTGCCCCCTCGGGGTTATGGGACTTGCCTAAATCAGCACATTCCAAGGAAGCAGAAAGGCAACAAAACACCATACTTTTTAAAATAAATAATAAAAAAAAAAAAAAAAACAACAACCGAGATAGGTGCTAGCTCATTCTAACATTAGGTTGCACAAGAAATTCATGGAGCCTAAATAATCTTTTTGCCCCCTCCCTGCTTGGCAGGTTTGAGCATTTAACCTCAATCTGCATCACAAGGGGGAGGGCAGAAAGCACCAAGACACCAGGCTGTATTACAGAGGGCTGCATTACAGAAAGTGCCACTGGGGCTAAAGTGCATTTATGCCTACTCAATGAAATCTCTGAACACTTTCATATTATAGATGGTGCTGCAGATGCTTGTTTGGCCCCTTCCACAGTTTGGATCATGCCAACTCACATCTTAGGCTCACATGATCACCAAGAGTTGTTTTCTCTTTTGCATAGGTTCTTGGTCCATGTAAACGAGAGCCCACTTAGCCTTTGCTCAACCAATCGTAGACCTTATTAACTCTGGGCATTCCTGATACCTAGCAACCCAGGGGAACTCAGGGTGGCATGGCTTGCATGGATCCCCACACATTTTCCTACCCACAATGCCCTAAAAACATCAAAGTATTGGTTAAAAATAGTATTTTCCCTGTATTTACATGATAGAAATATTGGACACATCCAGCCAAGGTCTTACCACTGCTTTTCAACACTTATACTGACTGAAACACCATCCCCCATTTATGGGTGGAACTAAAATTTGTCAAAGGAACAGAGGAGTACTCTAACTATGTGAAGGTCTCATTGACATCACATTTACTTCCAGTGGCTCTAGGTTTGGCCATTTTCTCTTGTGAGAGGTTTGCCTAACCACACAACTGAGGTACTGTTTTTTATCAGGAGAAGTTTAGTAATGCTGGATGGTAGGAGCTTTGTAGAATCTGACAGATTTTAGAACTTTCAATGACAGAGGTGTCAATGCTTTTTAGCCAAAATTTGATGTCTGCAAGGCATTCCAGGAAGGAAAATGTAGTGAGGGCCATTCAAGTCACTCCAATCTGGACTTCTCTGGTGTTTAGTTTTCAGGAACATCTAGAGCTGGTAGATTTCCCTAGGTGCCGGCTGAGCCTGGGCCCAAATATTTCAGCTACAACCATTAACAGAATACATTTGAAAGAACAAATCTTGATATTACATTGTTGTGTTTGGGGCCTCTCCTGTCACTAGTGATAGGTCTACCCAAGCAAGTGGGGTACTTTGTCTTATTGGTAAAAGCATATAATTATAGAATAATAAAACATTCCTTATTATCAATTGAATGTCTCTCTATTTTTGGCTTTCAAATGCATACTTGTGTGCAGAAAAGAAGCCAGTTTGCAAAACGCCTTCTGAATCACACAGTATCAATGAAACCCCCAAATGTAGACTTCTACAAATACCCATTGCTCCAAAACCTATTATTTAGGACATAAAAAAATGAATAATTATCCGGACACTCATTTTTCATTCATTAGATGTTACCATATTAATTGATGCATGGTCAATATGCAATAAAAAAAAAATTATAAGCTGCATTTCTGTTGATGGCTCTGGCTATTCCATGTTTCTGGACAACTAATGAACTAAATATATCCCCAAGACTGTAAGTTTGTAATGGATGTAGTGATATATTATATTTTTAAATCAACCACCAGGACAAGAAAATTGCAGATGAAAATATTGTCACTTAGTTCTCTTATCATGTTTTTAATATATCAACAATTTGTTCTTTGCGAAAACAACGAGTGACCTTCAGAAAAACTGTCTGCTGAACTAGAAATTGTGTGTACTTGCCAGGAGTGTAGGGTGCTTTGGGTTTGACCACACAATTCCAATATGTTTGTAACACAAACTTGAAGTAAGGGGAAACAATTAAAATAGGAAAGCATTGCTACCACTTAGATAATTGCAGACACTGTTTTGCAAATAATTTGTTTTACAACTCAGCTTGTTCTTGAAAGCTGAGAAGACTGAGTTATTAACACATCATTTTTTTTATTATGACTTTAGAAAAAGCACATGATTTCTTGCACAGGCCATTTTTACATTTGCCCCCCCCAAAATAAGAAAACACTACATTGTTGGCTATTATCTTGGTTTATTTTGGGTACACTTAGAAACCTCAATATGTGGCAAAAGAAGAAGCAACAGACTTTACTAGACATCTCTCTTGAGACAGACACAAGTACTTCAAGAGTACTTCACAAACCTTCATTTCCAAAAATTATTTGCAGATGTCCCTTTTGAGACAGACTCAAGCCCTAGAAATTTTTTTCAAAAATGTGTAGTTGCAGTTCTGCAAGTTATTACTTGATGTTCCTCTTAATTCAAGCTCAGGTTCTTGCTGTACTAAGCTGCAGCCCTTTGATCTCATGATAGCAGAGAATAATGAAGAGAGCAGATCATCCTTGAATGTCAGCTTTTATTGATTGGGAAACAGAACAATGAGAAGAAAAAAAAACGGTGCTTTTGAGCAGGGCAGATCTTAGACAAGATGCAGCTACAAAATATAAAGTTGCATATTCACTTTTGCTAGTCTAATTTATTTTCTTATTTTTTATGAGCTAAATAAATATGTCAATACATGTTTATGATGATCATAGTCATTATTGTGGCTCTGAGAACAACATCCTATATATTCTGGAAGAAGCAGAAAACAACACATTGGGCCAGCTGTAAGTGTGTTTTGCTAGCGATTTCCAAAATGTGATTTCATCTGAATTGCTATTAGGAAATCGCTAGTGCTAATGTATGAAAGATCATTATTCACAATTTGCAAAACTGTTATATTTGCATTCGCTATTATGCAATTTCCTCATGGGGAATCACATAAATTGTGAATCTGTATTAGGAAATTGCAAATCTGAAAAGTTGTTTTTTGGGAACAGAGTGATGACATCACTATGAGGAAGTGTTGAAATATGCATCTCTTAGTGGTCTGTCGCAGGAGTATATCTGTGGACTCTTACCAGAGTTATTTTAAAGTTGTTGCTACAAACAAAAAATAAATGTCTAGGAAAGAGGCTGATAAAGATCTTGTTGCTAGAAAGTGCAAGATGATGTTTTCAGAGAAGGAGCTGGAGGTCCTTACTGAGGAGAGTGTTGACCAGTGAGGTGCTCTTTGGTAAGAGCTCTTTCACTGTGCCGATACACAAAAAACAAAGGGTCTCCTTTCAAAGAAATGTCAGAGCACTGAGCTGCGCCAAATTTGGCAGTGCCACACTCCGTCATTTCCAAAACGCAGGGATGTGCTGTATTTACAATGCTGTGGTGCACCTCTGTGTGTTCCCTAACGCTGGCGCTAAAATTACCTGCCTAGTGCCAATGCGGGCACTCTTGCACCATAGAGCAAGGTTGCCTGCGTTGCTGAGAATGATTGTTTATGTGTAGGAAGTTGGGCCTTCCTGCAATAAACAATTAATAATGGTGAATTGTTACTTCTATGTGTGCTGTTGAATGCAGAACACACAGGAGTAGCAAATCGTCATTATTTAATAATTGGATCCCTGGGGTGGTGTTAGTTTTTGACACTGCCTGAAGCAGTGCCAAATGCAATGGGTGTTCTGTAGAAACGCCCGCAGCAACACCCAATTCACGCGCCTCTGCTGCAGAAAACTGTGTTGGGGGCCCATATTTACGAGGTGGAATTAAGCCATGCAAAGTGGTTTAACACCACCTTTGTAAATATGGAAAAGGGCACAGCGCCACCAGAACTTTGCTAAAAGTGACACTCTCATGCCGCAAGGGCCTCGTAAATGAGGCCCTAACTTTAGACTCACATCTCGGCGAAAATATAAATTCACTTGGTGCTACATGGAGAACCATCCCAGATATTAGGAATAAATGGTATGATTGAAGATCAAATGTAGTAAATTGCTTAACAGAGGCAAATGGGGGATAGGCAGAGGACCATTCTGAATGAGGCAACAATACAGCCTGAGAGTGTTGTTTGTGTTACCATCATAGGTTCATCAAATCCACCATCTACATTTGAAGGCAAGATTTCATACTAATTTAATAAATTAATGAGATTATAAGAAATATAATCGTTTTACTTTGCCCATTTTAGAAAAAAACCTCTAATTTAATGCTTGTTGAAACTTTAAATTGCACTATGGAAGTTGTACTAACAATCTTAATTGTTTTTTTAATATGTTGAGAAACATGTACAATAGTTTGGATTGAAAACAACACTATCATTCAAGATAGACAGTACATAGAGAAGTAATTTAGAGTTTCATTTTTTTTATTTTCATTTTAAACTTAATCAGTAAGGTAAATGACACTTATGTATTTCTCACAGATGTATCACAACAGATAGAGAATGACAGTGAACGAGATGCCACTAACAAATGTCCTTGTGATATGGAGAGATCCAGAGGCATGCCTGCCACAGAGACAGATCAAATAACATCCAGAAGAGCCATAATAATTTCACATCTGATGTAGCACATGAACCCGACGTAACCAGGGAAAGCACCCCAATATTTTTGACATGCAGAAACACGTTGGAGTGTTTTACAGCAACGTTGAATGCAAAAGCTTCTCGTAATGCTGGTCTCCTTGCTGTGGAAAATGCTTCAGAAACGTTTTTGGGAGGTTAGAGGCCTCAATGCTACTTGTAAAGTATCTGCAAGCAAAAAATATAAAAACAGTAAATCACCAAGAAATGTGTTTGAATTGCACAAAGTCACAATTGCTAATGGCCCAGAAAGTTTTAGAAAAACAGTTCAGGGTTGTCAACTGATCCTGAATTAAAACGTTGCTAGACTCAATGATAAACATGTTACAACACTAACGAATGTACAGGAATCACCAACACAAAATGCAGTTTGATATACTAATTAGACCCATTAACTGTCTGGCACAGGCTTCTACCAATTCATGCAGGTGCACTGTAAACATACAAACTGAAATGGGTCACTGCTGTAGTGATGCAGCGTGTGTCTTAGTAAAGGTTAAATCTGCCTTAGGATATCTGCAAAGCAGTACTGAATCAGGGCCTGCATATGTAAGAGTATACAATAGTGAAGAGGCGCCAAGCGTAAGTAGCCTCTCAGTGCCTGATGTCTCAAACCTTAGGCACACATGCTAACATAGATATAGTACAGGTGTCGATGTCAGGTGTCGGTGATACAACACAGGCAAGTACTGCTGAGAAAAGTAAAGCAAGCAGTGGAGGATGAAAGCACTAAAGTGGTTGTTGTCTTTTCTTAAGCACTTGACTTCTGTTTATGTTCATTTTGAAAAAAACTAAACAATATTGAACATTATTGTTATTGATTAATACTTTTTGTTCTTACAACACAAAAATATTATAATCCCTGGATAAAAGGAATATTTTGATTTGAAAGCATCATCAAACATGTAGTCTTGTTTTTATTTTGACTGTTCGCTTTTCACTTACCTTAAAAATTATTAATAGTGATCTATATATAACACGCACCATCCTCAGAAGAACAATAGGCATCCTGTTAGTTTTGTGTTTGAGGTATTCCATACTCAAGATCAGAATCTGATTCAATCTCCATATTGTGAAGACCCCTCCTCATACCAAGATTATGCAACATTGCACATGTAGCTATGATTTTACCACATGTTTCCGGGCAGTACTAGAGGGCTCCATCACTCTTGTGCAGACACCTGAAGCGACCTTTTAGTATTCCTAATGTCCTCTCTATGTATATTTAAATATAGTGTTAAGATCGAAGGCCGTAATGCATAGTCACATAAAATGTTAATGAACCCTACATTAGTATTGGTTATTACTTTGGATGCTAAAGTGGGTGTAATACGATTATATCAGCTTACCAAGTAGACAAGCATCACCAAAATCACCTCAAGACAGGCTATTAAATATCCCAATGTAGCAGAACATATAGGATTCATGTGTGCTGCCTGGAAATCAAGCTACAAGGTCTTTTATTATACAAGAGGAACCACACACAATCTGTATGTTGAGGGAGTGACTATTTTTGCGGTTATGAAAATAAATTAATTTGCAGATGGTGTACAGATAGCAATGCGTGAAACATCAACACACCCTGTTACATTTGGAAAATGTGACAGATGATAAAATAATAATTTGGTATGTTGCAAGCATGCTGAGATGCAGGAAATTAAATGTAATCATTAATTCTGGACAACATAATGTCAGGATCCTATGGCAAAAATGTGGCAAAACACTTGGGATACTCCCACTGCTACTGCTTTACTCCTTGCTAACTTACAGAGGCTAACAGTTGTCAGCAACAAAATACCTGCACATGTGGTGGGATAGCATTGTTTGTGTCAGCTGGGGTCTTTAGGTGTGGAAGTAAATCAGCTATTAAATCCAAAATCACTTGACTGCTAATACTATAGGTCTCAAAGTCTCCTCCTTGATCGAAAAAGGTTACCTTGACCCTAAAGATCTCCTCCTGTCTCATTCTTTGTGTACCAGCCAAAATCCTCCTTCTCCTCCTCAGCACATACAAAGCTGCCATTGTTAAAGGGCCTGATGCATTTTGGACCACTTTATATAGTCTGCACCTGATTAACACCTGATTTGGATTGGTGGTAACTGTATTTCGTAAAGCTGAATTTTTGCATCGAGTCACAATTGGGAAGTCTTTGTAAATACTATTTGCTATTCTCAGTTTGGAAATCCCTATTTGCAAGTTCATATTTAAAATCACACAAAACAGTGATTATCAAGCAGAAGAAATCACAAACTGAACATACAAAACAGCCTTTCGTACATAAGGAAAAGGGGGTTTGCATTTGCAAAGTGGCCACAATAGCTATTTGCATCATTTGTGAATGCTAAATTCTTTTGTACATCTGGCCAATTATTACTTATTAGCATTACATTCACCAGTTCTTAAAACTGAGTAGCATCCTGATTAAGTATATTTAACAACTTTGTATCTTTTTGTAACTGTTGGGTGCTCATAAAAGAAAAAAGTTTGTGACTTTGATGGCAAGGTTAGGAGCTGGCTGTTGCATCATGGTTTTAGAGTTTTGAGATGACCTTTTAGCTGAGGCTGGGTAATACTTGAGAAGAACTAAGTTATTAGCCAGTGGCATATCAAAAATAAAATATGGAAAATGGAAGAAGATTCTTTCACAAAGAAGCAGTTCCACGAGCTGTTACTAGATATGTTATGTCAAGCACAAGTCCTGGAAGATTTTCATAAAGTGAAGTACGACAAGTCATTACGAAATCCCCCTCTTGACTCAGACACAAGTCTTTGGTGTATTGTATGCAGTAACTTAGGGGCATATTTACAAGCCCTGTGCACTGCTGGAGAATCACCAGTGGTGCAAACTGCAGAACCTTATCTATGAGACCACTCAAAGCCACTTTGCGTGGCTTTTCACAGCATCATAGATATGGAGTAAGGCAGGGCAGTATAAGTCACTGGTTTGCCTTACTCTAAGCCAGGGAGGCATTCCATGGGTATTGCAGTGGGTTTTCCAACACACCTCCCATGGGTTCTGAATAATTTTGAGATTTACAGTGACTTGTAAACCTGGGAATGCATCAAAATCTTACACCTCCCCAGTAGAGTTATAACAAAAAGAGATATCTTTATTTCTCCCCGACACCGTGTGGGGTCAGCAGGATTGCACCAGGAGCCCAATTATCAACAAGGCTATTTGAGGCTCTGTGACCAGTCTTAATGTGGTAGGGAGTAGTTTGATTTTTCTTGGTTAGCAGGACACAGTATTTTTTTCATCTCCTGATGCTACTATAGGCAGATAAAAGGTCATATCATCAAAATGGGAAGGGTCAGCAAGACAGGACTAATTCTCTGGAATTCAGCAAGGCTAGTTGGAGACAATGCTATCAGCTATAATGTGGAAGGGATTGCATCAGGGCTCGATGCCCTTGCATCTTCTAATACTGAGAAAGGCAGATTGCAGGTCATATCTCTGCATCAGCAGGATGATAGCAAACACCCAGGAATCAGTAGGATTAGCCGGTGACATGACAGCAAGCCTTAAAGTAGTGAGAGATAATAGTCCAATTTACCCATGCAATGTGCCTGTATGTCCCAAGACCTAAGTTCTTTAGTAAAAAAGACACACATATGCTCTGCTCTGTCAGGCCAAAGCTGTAGTATCTAATAGATTCAATTGCATTCAGCAGGCCACATAGAAAGAGGAAAATACATCTGTTAGAAAGTGGGTCTCCAGTTGGCAGAGGTATGCACCCTGTCCAAATAGGGACCACAATCCTAGTCAGGGTAAGTCACTGCATAACCCAAATTATCCTTATTCACCCTCTGGTAGCTTGGCACAGAGCAGGCAGGCTTGACTTGGAAGGCAATGTGTAAAGTATCTGTCTTATAACTCATACAGTAATACAGTGAAAACACCACAAAAATACACCACACAGGTTTAGAAAAATAGATGATATTTATTTGAATGAAATAAGATCAAAACAACAAAGATCCAATAAGCACAAGTAGAAATATCAAGTTTTAAAGATTTCAAAGAGTCTCTGTTATAAAGAAACAGTGGTCGTATCCTTGTAACACACAGTACCTGGGATGCGTCCAAAATAACAATGCACATGGCATCAGAGGAGAAGATGCATTGAAAAATAAGGCGATGCATTCGATTTTCTGGCACGGCATGGATGATGCATAGTTTCTTTCCATGCTGAAATGTGATGTGTCAATTTCCAGGAGAACAGCCTTTGTTCCTGACTGTGGTGCGGGGATATTTTGATGCCCAGGCCAATGCATTGAAAATCCTTAACACTCTGACAGAAGAAGCAGGCGCTGCGTCAATCTGGTAGGCAATGAGGTGAAATTTCAGCAGCGAGGCAGGTGCTGAGTTGATTTCTGCAGGTGTTGTGTCGATTTTCCGACCCACAAGGATTTCCAGAAGGGGTGAAGTCTTTGTTGGCCCAGAGACTTCAGAAATAGGAGGCAAGCTCAATCCAAGCCCTTGGAGAGCACTTTAGGTGGAAGTGTCAACACCAGGGCAGTGCGCGCTCTATTGGCAACTAGAATGCAATAACCCAGCACTCTCAAAACAACATAATTTATGCATTGTGCTGATATGTTGTTGTTTAACCTTTTGCATTGCAGAGTTCAATCCTGAAGACTTATTTTTAATGTGCTTACAAATGCTGTTCATTTGCAATGTATTGCTGCAGGTTTTCAGAGTGTGTTAGGGTGTGGTCCCTTTCCAGGGCCTTCTAGAGACTTTCCCTGCAACATGCGTGGGTGTGGTTGGGCGGCGGGGCCAAGACTCTATAAAAAGGAGCCAGCCCAGCTCCAAGTGCTCACTTTTCAAAGGTCCTGGTGCAGAGCAGCAGCTACTTCCTGACCTCCTGTCCCGGTGGCCTATTTGATCTTCCAGACATCTGACTTTCATTCTTCATTTGGAGATCCTTGTTCTCGGCGGTAAGACGGTGGTTGGGCTGGCCTCCCGACGCCGTTATCGAGAACTCTCATGTTCTTGGGCCTAATTCTTTCATGATTTGACAGAGTACTTTGCGTGTGTAAACAATGCGCTTGAGTGTTTGTGACATTTGCAGGGTGACTTGCGAATCGGCAAGATGCGCGATTCGTTTTATGGTGTTTTAACTTTGTTCTTCATTGCACGCTACCATTTCTTGACATTTGCATGGTGGCTTAAGAATCGGCAAGACGCGCAATTCGTTTTATGGTGTTTTAACTTTGTTGTTCATTGCGTGCTACCATTTCTTGACATTTACATGGTGGCTTAAGAATCAGCAAAAGACGCGCGATTCGTTTAATTGTACTTTGATCTCGTTATTCATTGTGAGCTGTTATTTCTTGGCATTTACATCGTGGTTTGCAAGTCGGCAAGACGCGCGATTCGTTTAATGATGATTTGACTTTGATATTCATTGTGTACTACCATTTCTTGGCATTTCACATGGTGACACTCGAATCAGCAAGACGCACAATTCTCTCCTCGAGTTTAATTCATGTTGTTTATTGTATGCCACTATTCTAAGATATTTATCATGTAATATTCGAGTTGACAAGTTATGTGATTTGTTTTCCTGAATCCATATTGTGTTATTCACAGTGCACAATCCTTTTATGGTGGTTACTACATATATATATTAATCTACAATATGCACAATTTGTATTGAAACATTTTAAGAGCACACAGAAGATCAGAGTTTCTAGATGCAATATTGTATGGTCCTAGTATGCATTCTCAAAAAAGGATTTAGATGACTGGTTTAAAATTTTGTCAGAATGTTTTTCTGATTCTCATGTAAAGGAAAGTACTTGAATAAGAAAGTTTTCATTCAATCCATCTTGATTCCCTTACAGGTATCCGGCCATCTTCAAACTTAGTCATTTTAAACTTAATTCTTAGATTGTTCATGTTTTCAGAATAACTATGTTCAGAATCATAGTCTAGTATTGATTTCAGGAGATATAATTTTCATATTGTGTGGTCTAACCTTTTTCTTACTACAGGTCTCCTTCCCAGCTGTTCCCGTCCTAATCCCCTCTTCTCCTCTTGAACTCTCTTAGCCTCTGTGATTTATCTATTAGAGTCTTGGAGCTGTTCAGTGGTGGACGTGTTGGGAACGTGTGCAGACCCCAAGGATCTGGTGACTCTGACAGGAAGGCAGAGTCCTTCCAGCGGAGTCTGGGCAACAAGCAGGAAAGCAGTCCTTCAGAAAAGCAGTCCAGATGAGTCTTTTGGACAGCAAGGTAGTCTCTTTGGCTGAGTCCATGTGTAGGTCCAGAAGTGTCTGATTTGGTGGAGCCAGAGGCCCAGCTTATATACCCAAAAGTGTCTTTGAAATAGGGGAAACTTCAAAGACTGGTTTTGAAGTGCACAAGTTCCCCTTTCAGCCCAGTCCTGTCTTTCAGGATCCCAGTAGGGAGTTATCAGTCCTTTGTGTGAGGGCAGACCACTGGCCTTTGAAGTGTAAGAGGGAACCCCTCCACCATTCCTGCCCAGGGAGACCTATTCAGTATTCAGATGAATACAGATGCAACTGAGTGTCCTGTGTTTAAGGCTGTCGTGGTGGAATGCACAAGGAGAGCTGCCAACCAGCACAGACCAGACATGGATTGGAGACAGGCTGTAAGGCACAGATGGCATTCAGTGCAGGGAAATGCCCACTTTCTAAAAGTTGCATTTCTAAAATAGTAATATTAAACCCAAAATCACCAGTAAGCAGGATTTCCTATTAACATTCTGGAAATACTAAAAATGACAGGGCTACTCCTTCCGGATCAGAATCTACCACATAAAAGGATATGAGGGAATTTCTAATGCTAGTCCATAAGAGGAGCAGGCCACATAGGATTGGAAAATTAATTGGTGAGTTTTTCACTACTAGGACATGTAAAACACATAGGTACATGTCCTGCCTTTTACTTACATGGCACCCTGCCCTATGAGCTACCTAGGGCCTACTTAGAGGTGACCTATATGTACAAAAAGGAGAGTTGAAGGCTTGGCAAGTAGCTTTAAATGTCAAGTTGAAGTGGCAATGAAATTGCACACAGAGGCCTTGCAATGGCAGGCCTGAGACATGGTTAAAGGGCTACTTATGTGGGTGGTACAATCTGTGCTGCAGGCCCATTAGAAGCATTTATTTTACAGGCCCTTGCCCCAGATAGTGCACTTTACTAGGGGCCTGCAGGTAAATTAAGTATGCCAATTGGGTAGGAACCAATGTTACCATGTTTAGGGGAGAGAGCACATGCACTGTAGCACTGGCCAGCAGTGGTAAAATGCACAGCGTTCTAAAATCAGCAAAAATAAGGTCAGAAAAAGGGGAGGAAGAAGACAAAACGTTTGGGGTGAACCTTCAGAGAGGGCCTTTTTCCAACACCATCCATGGATTGTGTCTGTGCAGGAAGGTGCCCCTTCCTGCACATAAATACTCCCACATGCCACAAAGGCACCCCAGAACAATGGTGCAAGGGTGCCTGCATTGGCCCTGGGCTGCCTAAATGGTGAAAGCGCAGGGGGAAAAGACAAGAATGCACTGTATTTCATACACAGGGCAGGGCAGCGCAGCAAGGTAACTTGCTGTGCTGCCCTGAGCCACCAGTCTAGTAAATATGCCTCTTAAGGCCTGACTTATACTTTTTTAGTGCTGCATTTGCGTCAATTATATTTTGTAAGTTTGCGCCACTTTTGCGCCAAACAATTACACAAATACTGCGATAAAAAAGTATAAATCAGGCCCTTAGTCTTTTACAAGATGTCCTTTATGAAGTCCTAGTTTAAACCACCATCTATGCCCCCTCAATCTAAGGTTAAAATGGAATTATGAACAGAGCCTGACTACTTGAAGATTTTGTTTTATTGAAAGTGGAAAGGAACAATAAAAAATCTGCTCTTGAGTGCATTGCAGATCATTCAAAAGGTGCAGCTTCAATATATATATTTGCATATTCAGGTTGGCTACTCTACTAATGTTTGCTTCTAATCAGACATATCATTTATAAGAACTGCATTAACCTACTTGGCTATCTTTCTGGAGATAAAGGTTGTGGACTGTTGGCCTGATTCACAAATATTTTACTGTGAGTGAGTGTGTTTTAGACGTGTTGTATTCCTGGCTTTCTATTGAATATCAGGGATACTCCCGGCTTATTTCTGTAATTTAATAGTATGTGAGGCGTACTCCATGAGTAGGTCACACCAAATTTTTTGTGAATCAGACCTTTTATGGTACAATCACCTCTACATCAGTTTCATTAAACCACCAAAGTCTCTTATGAGGCATGCACATTGTGGCATGTAGCAATAGTTCCTCAACCAAAGGTACTTCGCTGCATGCTTCAGTTTTGAGTTCTGAAGTTTTGCATATTTGCATCCGAATGTTTTTTACTTCAATAAATGAATTTACATGAAGCACATTCTTTTCTTTTGTAAATGTCTTAAAATAACTTTCACTCAGGTTCACAAACAAAAACAAGGCAATGTTTTGGAATGCGCACAAAGGCAAAAATAAAACATCATTTATATAATTAAAGGTGTAACTGCAAATTAGTACTCACAGCAGATTTTCTGCAGTTGAACCCTGCAGATATACAATTAGTTAGAACTGGAGTAATCGCATTACAGTTCTAACGTCACCTGACGGCTGAGCCAAAGCAGCTTTAAGTAATTGAAGCACATAAACGGTGTGTATGAAAAGGATCAATAACTAAGAAATTAGAGTAATCAATGCCTGAGTAGCAAAAATATTAATCTAACGTTCCCCTGTTACCTGATTAACAAAAAGACAGAGATTTCAGATAAATTACATAGCTGATGTACAATATTTTCCACGTTCATCTAAAATGCTGAATTAGCAACATGGCATGGAACTTAGAGATGTAATCTTGTACTTCATCATAGCTAAAGTGACAGGATGTGTTTAAAAATACAATGCTCCAAACACAAGCCTCACTCTGCATATTCACACATTCTATTAAATGTCAGTTATTCTAGACAAGAAGGGTTTCAATTAAGATTAGGTCCTAAGAATTTTTAGTTTGATTCACAAAGGTATTATGGGCCATAAATATATGTTTACTGCAGCACAAAACTCCTGTACAGCGGACAGGAACTCACAAAAAGATGATTGGCAGGTGTTAAGGGATTTAGTACTACAGTTATTTCTGCAGAGAAATTCCCAGGGTTAAATTCCGTACCAGGGGTGGAAAGTAGTTGTTATAAGGCATGATTTGCCTTTATGTTTGTCAAGAAGTGAATCTTTGCCCTTCACAAGCTCCAGTGCAACCCAATTGTCGACAATAGCTCATCCTCCAGGAGGAAAAGGAGATCAGAGCAGTCCAAATTTAGTAGCGGTGCACAGAAATGATTTGCCACACAGTACAAAATGTTTAAACCATTCTGTGACTCTGAATGTTTGTGGATTCCCTGTCTGAGTTACTTTGACAGTTGGGCTGTTTGCACCTCTCTCTAGACAGAAACAAAGGGAGCAGGGGTGTAGCCTGCATATCCTGATGAGCCATCTGTGCTATGAGGAAGGGGAGGAGTGGTCACTCACACCTGAAAGGGCTGTGCCTGCCCTCAAACAATGCAGTCTCCAACTCCCTAGTGTGTGTCTGGGTCCTGGCCTGGGCAAGGCAGGATCTCACAAACAAGAGAAACTTTCCTTTCAAGTAGGCCTACTTCAAAGGCAGAAAGGGATATAAGAAGAGCACCCAGATCCCTGAAAATTAGATCACTTCTGGAATCAAGAGGAACCTCTGCCAAGGAGAAGAGCTGAAGAGCTGAGGAGAAGTGCTGCCCTGCCTGTGAAAGGGGACAAAGGCTGGACTTTGTTGTGCATTCCTGCTTGTGAAGAATCTCCAAGGGCTTGAACTGAGCTTGCCTTCTGTTGTTGAAGTCTCAGGACCATCAAAGACCTCCCCTGCCAGCACCTGGGCTCTCTCCTGAGACTCCTGTCCTGCCAAGTGGTGCCCTATCCAGTTCCTGGGCCCTTGAAAGGTGAAGCTGGCAGACAAAGACTGAAAATCCATGCACAGCCTGTCGTGCGAGGACATTTTAAATGTACCTTCCTTGAAGCGGCTGATAAATGACGCGCCGTCGGCTTCGCAGCTGAAATCACCACTCCACCTGCATCGCGGCTGGAGATTGGCGCAACGTGGCTGGAGAAACAACACGCAACATCTGCTAATGGAGGCTGATAACGACACAGACCCCGCGCTGCGTGGTTTTGTAATACTGTGCGACCAGAGTTTCAACGCAACATTGCTGGACGCGGAAAAACAGTGCAAAGACTGTCTGGACCTGAGGTGCCTGCCTGGATAGACGCATCGCTCTCTTGCGGAAGAGGAGAAATGACGCACGCCGACCCGACCGGAGGAGGAACGATGCACGGTCTCACTTGCAAGTGAGAAATTGATGCATTGCTGGCCTTTTCTGACACACACTTGTCCATGCGGTGTTATTTTGACGCTATCCAGGTACTTTTGAATGCTAACAATGTTCTCACTTTTTCATAAAGGATTTAAGACTTTTATTCTTTAAAAATTCATAACTTGACTTGTGTATGTTGGTTTTTTGTTGTTTTGGTCTTGTGTTGTTTAGATAAATATTACCTATTTTTCTAAACATGTGTTGTGCCATTTTTTTTAGCATATTCACTGGGTTACTGTGTGTGTTGGTACACATACTTTACACAATGCTTCTGTTGTTAAGCCTGCTTGCTCATACCAAGCTACCAAGGGCGTGAGCGGGGATTAACTGAGGGTGATTCTCCTTTACCCTGACTAGAGTAATGGTCCTTACTTGAACAGGGGATAATCTGATTGCCAACCAAAGACCCCATTTCTAACATATAGAAAAAGACAACGGGTCAGATTCATAAAGATTGTGCTGTGACTTACTTGTGTAGTACTCTGCTTACTCAAGAACTCCAGGAGTAAGCCAAAAGTGCTTATAACTTTCAGGAGTACTACAAGAGTAAACCACACTTATTCCCAGTGAAATCATGAAGAATCAGACCCAAATTTTAAATCATGTCCAGAAGTCTAATCATATATTGTGAACATGGACATTGATGTTTTACAGCATGCAGTAAATTGGACAAATCTGCATTTAATGAAACCCAGCTGGCAGCAACGAATAATACATAATGTGCTGCAGTTTGTTGCTAACAATAAGCAATGCGCAATTTACCACCCAAAAATGCAAATCCTGAGGACAAAATTTGTTTATGCTTTGGAGTTCACTGTAAAGAAGAATATTTATTGCGTTTAAAAATAATTTGTAGGCTAAGTACAAACGAAGAAAAAAAATAACTTTGTCTTATCTCTTTGCCCTTGGATAACCTACAGGGAGGACTGTGAGGCCGCATTTGCTAACTAAAAACTGAGTTTGAAAGAAATATGTACAAAACTAATTTAATGTTAGGAAGATATTGAAAAATGAGCACAATCCACTTTTTTGACAGCATAGATGTGTGGGAGACCATAATCATGAATATATACCAAATAGACGACATGGAAATAGCAATTGTTGGGAGAACTGGATAACTAAATGAATATGTTGGCATGGTCCAAAAGCAAAGGCTTGAATCTACATATCTGCATATTTTAAAATAATAATGCTAAACCTTATGATTATCAAATTAGGAATGTGTAACCTAGTAATGCATGTGGTCACTAAATCAAACAGTTATATATTATTGACTTATGTTGAAAACGCAAGCCATGAAATTGGGGCATAGTCAAACAATAAGAGCACAACCCTGGTCATCATCCATGACACCACTTCTCAAACAGGTCATATCAGCAAGACACGATGCCTTGTCAGGGGAGTACGCCCCTGTGTGCTTCTTGTGGTCCTTTCAGTCCTGTGTCAGAAGCCCCTTGCCCTAACTCTTTACTTGCTTATGGCCAGAGTCCGGACACCCTCTGCACATAGAGCATCAACCTTTTATGGCCCACTGACCCATTTAACATCTTAGGCCGACTGCTGGGACCAGGGAAGATGCAGTTGAAGTGACAAGGGCCTCTCTGGCATTAAGGCCTGAATTACAGAGAATGTTTGCTGCTACATATGTGCTGATAGGGAATTACCCAAAGTATTATAAACCTTAAACAAGTACCCTGAAGTCAGCACAAGTGCCGGTCCCAGTAGTAACAGAAAGACCCAACTGTTAACAACACGAAGGGGCAAATAATGTGTAAATGAACAATATCAATTTCAATGACCAACCAGTAGTTTATTTGTAAGAAAACTATGCCTTTATTTCGTTTCACAAGGATTGGAAAGCAAAAATATACTTAAAGGGATGTTCATAAAAACAACATATAGCTATAACTTTTTTTATATCTGCCAGAAATACATAAAGGGATTCCTTGCAGAGATGTAAACATTTACTATTGCATGTCTCTAACACAAATGCAGAGAAATCTGCCATAGTAAATTTCACTCAGTGGTTTGAAAGCAGACATCCCAATGTATGGTTTGCTTTGGCAGCTTGCAAGCACCAACAAAGATACGTTTGTGAACATACTAAACTCTAATCTGACCTCTTCCCATTCTGAAAATGGTAAGTGATTTAATGTATCTATTGCTGGAGTAACTGCCCTTCCCGGGGATGGAATGTGAACTAATAAATCTCAGATTTTATGGGTGGTATGGAAAGGGTTTTCATGGGAAAAATGTTATACATCTACAGAAGAAGGGAAAAAATAATGGTGTCTTGCACAGAAAGCTCATCTTCTCCTTTGCTGGGCTCTCAAGTGTGACGTCTGCACAAGGAGAATGAGTTATTTCACATAAACTCCATGCATTCCTATTTGAACAAATTGTCATCAAGCTAAATGGTCAAGATATCTCTGGAACATTTGTGAGTGGATGGATACTATGGAGACTATGTAAGAGTGATGTAATGAGTATGAGAAGGGGACTTCCTAAGACTCACTACTTTGAGTAGAAGACATATTTTGTTTAATAGCCACACATAGGTATGAATGAGTGTAATTTAAATCAAAGTGAATTCCCCTAACCAATTTCTGTTTCTGAATTCCCATATTCATTTGTATTTTTGACTTGGCATCAATCCGTGCTATGCTTTGTGTGGTATGCAGCTGTTATTCCTAATTATATCTATTGTATTTTATTTTAGACTTTTGAGAATTTTTTAAGTGAATGTCAATAAACTCATTGCTAGTTTTTTATGTGTTGTATGCACTGAGGTCTGTGTTCAGTGGCCTGTTAGGGTTGCTAAGGACTCCCCTTACCTTGGTACACTGCCCTTATTTTTCTTACTTCTTTGTTTTTATACAGCAGCTGGGTGCCGGTCTGGGGTGCGGCTGCCATTTTTCCTATTGGCCTCTCGCATACTAGACGGCCGCCATCTTGCTTGGGCAGCTGTCTAGTTTTTGATACTGCAGCCCAAAAGCCTTAAAGACCGCAATGCGGTGGGAGCGCAGCGGGCGCGCAGCTAGCGCGCCAAGGGCACGCCAAAGGCAAGCCCATCTGCGCCTGTCCGCGCCAGGTCGGGCCTTAGGGCCAGTCTTCCTGGTCCAAATATAATTAAAGAGCCCATCTCCTCGGCTCATTTTTACTCCTCAGATTCCATTTGTGCGCTTAGACCGTCCCTCCATAAAGAATGCCACGGACGTATGGATTTAAACAATAAGCTATGGATTTGCCCCTCTTGTCACTGGGCTCCCCAATTGAGTGAGGCAGGGACGCATTCAGTAACGAAAACTCATTTTTTCTTTCTATTGACTAACTGCCGCTCTATGGCAGGCCACAAACTTGATTTTAACCTTTTGTTAAGTGAAGTTGCGCCCACTGCACTGTTCCTTATGGAAACCTGGCTCCATGAAGGCTCAGGTCCAGATATTAATCTGGATTTACCACAAGGATATCTAATAGCCATAGTTGATAGAACCTCCTTCAGAGGGGGAGGTATTGCCATAGTTTACAAGGATTCATGAAAGATGACATACCAGCCTCTCCAGTTAGCAGAAGGGGAGGGCATGTTCTTTTCTCTTGCACTGGACCCTCCGTTTACATTCTCAGGGACATTAATTTACCGCCCCCCCAGGCCATCAGAAAACATTTTAATTTCCTTTCCTGACCACATGGCTGACCTAATATGCAAAGGACCCAATTTTACTATTTTAGGGGACTTTAACATTCATGTTGAGAACTTGGATCAGCCGGCGGCCAAACGGCTCCTGGGCGACATGAATGCCTTGGGATTCGAGCAACTGGTGAGAGGGCCCACACATGAAAAGGGGCATACCATTGACTTAGTGTTTAGCAATCTTACAGCTCTGACTTCTAAACCCTCTCTCCCTTTGGTCTGGAGAGATCATTTTTTAATTCCACTGAGTTTAGCCATTAACTCTGGGAGCAACCACTCACAATCAATCGTGCAGATGGGTGGATGTTGGCTCAAGCTCTGTACCAAGGATTGGATTGGTGTGCTGGAAAATGGGAAACGCCCTTAAGGCCGACTCCTGAACAACAAAGTCCTGGTTAACGAAAGAGGAACAATGCTTTCCTTAACCACAACTTCATTGTTTTGTGCCTTAACCACGCATGTGCTGAACAATGCACATGCGTGGTTAAGGCACAAACAAGGGAGTCAGCTGAGGAGGACGACGTGATAAGGCGACAACGTAGGTAAGTGGGGCGGGGGTCAGGGTTTTAGTTTTAGGGGCGAGGAGGGGGTCGGGTATTTTCTGTTTTAGGGGCAGGGTGGGGGTGGGGGGTCGGGGCTTTAGGTTTAGGGCCGGGGTGGGGGGTCAGGGTATTTTCTGTTTTAGGAGCGGGGGGTCGGGGTTTTCGTTTTAGGGGCAGGGGTGGGGGGTCGGGTATTTTCCATTTTAGGGGCAGGGTGGGGGTTTTAGTTTTAGGGCTGGGGGTGGGGGGTCTGAGTATTTTCCGTTTTAGGGGCGGGGTGGGGGGTCGGCGTTTTAGGTTTAGGGCCGGGGTGGGGGGGTTGGGATATTTTCTGTTTTGGGGCGGGGGTGGGGGTGGGGGGTCGTGGTTATAGTTTTAGGGGTGGGGGGTCGGGGTATTTTCTGTTTTAGGGGTGGGGCGGGTGGGGGGTCGGGTTTTAGGTTTATGGGATAGGTGTGGGGGACCGGGGTATTTTCTGTTTTAGGGGCGGGGTGGGGGGTCGGGGTTTTAGATTTATGGCCGGGGTGGTGGGTCGGGTATTTTAAGTTTTAGGGGCGGGGTGGGGGGTCAGGGTTTTAGGTTTAGGGCCGGGGGGTGGGGGGTCGGGGTATTTTCTGTTTTAGGGCCGGGGTGGGGGGTTGGGGTTTTAGTTTTAGGGGTGGGGGTTGGGGTATTTTCTTTTTTAGGGGCGTGGCAGGGGGGGTCGGGGTTTTAGGTTTAGGGGCGGGGTATTTTCTGTTTTAGGTGTGGGGCGGGGGTGGGAGGTCGGGGTTTTAGTTTTAGGGGCAGGGGTCGGGATATTTTCAGTTTTAGGGGCGGGCAGGGGTGGGGGGTCGGGGTTTTAGTTTTAGGGGTGGGGGTCAGGGTATTTTCAGTTTTAGGGGCGGGCAGGGGTGGGGGGTCGGGGTTTTAGTTTTAGGGGTGGGGGTCAGGGTATTTTCAGTTTCAGGGGCGGGGGTGGGGGGTCGGGTTTTAGTTTTAGGGGCGGTGGGAGTCTGGATATTTTCAGTTGTGGGGGCAGGGGTGGGGGGTTAGGGTTTTAGGTTTTAGGGGTGGGTTGGGGGGGTTGGGTAATTTTAGGGGCGGGGTGGGGGTGGGGGTTGGGGGGTTTAGGTTTAGGGGCAGGGTGGGGGGCTCGGAGTAGTTTTAGGGGTGGGGGTTGGGGTACTTTAGGTTTTAGGGATGGGGTGGGGGTTGGGGTTGTTTTAGGTTTTGGGGGTAGGGTGGGGGTCAGTTTTAGGGGCGGGGTGGGGGTTTGTGGTTTTAGGTTTTAGGGGTGGGTTGGGGGGTCGGGTAATTTTAGGAGCGGGGTTGGGGTTGGGGGTGTTTAGGGGCAGGGTGGGGGGCTTGGAGTCATTTTAGGGGTGGGGGTTGGAGTACTTTAGGTTTCAGGGTTGTTGTTTTTTTAGGTTTTGGGGGTAGGGTGGGGGTCGCAGTAATTTTAAGGAGGAGGTGGGGGGTTGGGGTAGTTTTAGGGGAAAGGGTGGGGGTTTGGTGTGCTTTTAGATGGGGTGGGGGGGGTCGCAGTAATTTTTAGGGGTGGGGCGGGGGAACAGGGCGGACGCATGCAGGAACAGTGGATGCCTATCACTAATGCCTTTACCAGGAATGCCTTTACAACAAAAATCATTGTTAAGGCAATCGTGGTAAAGGCATGAGTGGTAACAATGTGGTTGTTGTTCCGACCTCGTTGTGCAGGCATTCGTTGTTCCGGGAGGCATCGTTCCGACATACATTCCAGGAAAACCGCAAACCTCTTTTCTTTAACAGTACTGATATTGAACCGGAGCCTTTTAATGATTGGATTACAGATAGTCTGGACCTTTTACTTCCCTCTAGGGCAAAAAATGACATTCGCAGAAAAGTTAGTGCTCATTGGTTTTCCCCACACCTACACCTTCAGAAAAAAAAACCTGTAAAAGGTTAGAAAGAAGGTGGAGAAAGTCTTATGAGCCTGCTGGTAGGGAGACTTATAGGAAAGAGATAAGATCTTACCATGCGGAGATAAAATCAGCACCTACTATGCCGATAAAATTGAAGAAGCCTCGGGCTCCCCCAAAGCAGTATTCCAGATACTAAAATAAATTATCCAGGTACCTTTGGAGGAGAACCCCACTGAAGCTTCGGTAGAGCATAGTAATAAGCTAGCTGTTTTTTTCCAACAAAAAATCTTGGACATATACTCTAACTTTCTGAACAATATGCACAGGTTGGAAGGGCAGGATATAATAACGCATAATGTTACAGACAAGATTTCTCAGTTTACTTTCATCTCTCAGGAGCAGGTAATCTCATGTTTAACCTCACTAAAGTCAGGATCTCCCTTAGACCCATCCCCCCCCATATTAGTTCAAGGTGCCAGAGCGATTGCTCCAGTCCTAACTGCTATGCTGAATACGTCTATTGCCAGGGGAGCAGTCCCCGGTTTTGGGAAACACGCTATAGTTAAACCTCTGCTAAAGAAATCAACCCTGGATGCAACAGATCTAAAGAACTATAGACCTATCTCTTTACTTTCTAGTCCAGCCAAAATTCTGGATAAGCACATCAATTTGCAACTTTCCGCATTCCTGGAAGGAAACAACTGTCTGCACCCCACCCAGACGGGTTTCAGACCCCAGCATAGTACAGAAACAGTGCTTATTGCAGTTTTGGAAGAGGCCAGGAAGGGTATGGATCAGGGAAAGACCATAGCTGTTATACTCCTGGACTTGAGCTCAGCTTTTGTCACCGTTGACCATCAAGTGCTGTCCAGAGGATGAGGAAGATTGGAATTGAGGGTCGGGCTCTAGCATGGCTCACCTCTTTCTTAGAGGATAGATCCTTTCAGGTTCGTGATAGATCCCACCTCTCTGACAAAATTCAAAACATCAGTTGGGTGCCTCAGGGCTCATCACTGAGCCCCACGCTCTTTAATATATACATGCCTCCCTTGACCGAGTTGGTGGAATCCTTTGGGCTATCACATGCTTCCTACGCAGATGATACTCAATTGGTGGTCTCTTTTTCATCTAAGTCCGAACTAGATGGGTCCTCGCTGTCTGCCTGCCTACGAGCAGTATCAGGATGGATGATGAACAGTAGGATGCAATTAAATGGAGATAAAACGGAGCTGATGTTTCAGGGCCATGATCCGGGTCTTGGCAGGCCGCTTCTGATCACTAATATCCGGGGGGAATCTTCCTCCCCCAAAGAAACACTTCAAGAGTCTAGGGATATGGTTAGACCCGTTCCTTACAATGGATCAGCATGCCAGGCATATATCGGCCACCTGTTTTGGCCTTTTGAGACTTTTGAGGAAGGTTTTTTATTATTCTTCCCTTGCTAGCAATAGGCTTATTATTCAGGCATTGATTCTTTCCAGACTTGACTATGGAAATGGCTTATTTCTTGGCTCGCCCTTATATGTTAAAAAGAAACTTCAAAGGGTTCAAAATACGGCAGCCCATCTGCTATTAGACATCCCCAGATGCCTCTCGGTAAAGGCAGGGCTAATCTCTCTACATTGGTTGCCTGTGGAAAAGTGCATTAAATTCAAGGCTTTGTGCTGTATCCACAGGTCATTGCACAACAGGGGTCCCCTGATATTGAAGACCCTTACCTTCTTTTATAAGCCAAATAGAGATCTTAGGTCAGCCTCAGCCACTGTGGCTACCCTACCCAGAGTAAAAAAAGCTAGGTGGGGGGGGTGCCACTCTAGCATTTTTGGGGCCAAACTGTGGAACTCCCTCCCCACTAGCCTTCGGTTGATAGGGAACGAATATAATTTCTGAAAGACCCAAAAAACTTGGTTGTTCTAATGCTGGTGACCCCCCCCCGCTTAGCTCTAGTCCTATTTCTTTAGCACTTGGAAGCATTATGGTAGCCATGCGCTCTACAAATCTTATAACATAACATAACATATCTATATGAAGTTTCATTTCTTGAAATGCCTTTCTGTATAATACTAGACATTTATTAATGTTCATTTGGGAAGCTATTCTCTACACTTTGCAGTTTTGATGTGTTATGCTGTACACACTATGTATCAATTCTCCTTTTAACCATTTACATAATGGCACATGAGTTATTTAAATTCCATCATGATTATTTGTGATTTAATAAATAATTGTTCAGTGTACCTCCCCATTTTTGGGTAGGTACACTCAACACTTACTAATTACCTTGGCAATCCAAAGAGGTGTTGTTGGCTCCAACCTCAAGAGTGTACCACTTCCCACAGGATACACAAATGAAAGTGAATTACCAAGCAAGGTTAGGTGAGTCGGGCCATATTATTGCCTAAAATTATTAGTTATGAAATCGTGTAGGGGTGGTACTGGCATTGCTATGATGTCTCCACTGTAAACAAACTCATGTTTCTTGTATCAGTGTATTTTGTTTGGTCGTAGTTTTCCATCTTTGTGTAATGCTTTACATATGTCCCACATGAGGTTTTTATTCCATATTGTGGATGGATTTCATTTCTAGTTTCCCAGTTGCAATACTGTGGCCCTTGCTCTCTGTAAGTAGATGCTCTGCATGTGCAATAATTGTTGCCCTCTGTCTCCACATTTCTTGGCACTTGAATTCACAATCAGTACCTCTATCACTGGAGGATAGATTTATTGGGAAGTTTTTGTTCCATTCCTTTTCTCTTTTGAAATATGGGATTTGATCCCATTTCATCACTTATACTGAACCTTTTGGCCCCATATTTGCAGGAAATATTTGGGGTAGTTAGTATTTTCATCGCTCCCCTTGCCCTGGTCCCTAATCAGAGTTGTATGTCCACCATTCACATACTTTTTCACAAATATAACTTTGAGTGAAGGGTTTCCTAGATGTCTACACCTGTCTTCAGGTGTGCGCAATCTTATACCCAGCATGACCTTGTTTGCTTTAGCAATCTCTCTAGACTAATGTTTCTCCAAAAAATTAATACGCAATATACATTCATGGAGGGGCTTTTAGTCAATGGGATTCAATATCGGCCTGTTAAATTGTCATCCACATTTTGGCGGTCATTACAACATTGGCGGTAAAAGACGCTTATCGCCGTGCAGAAGACCGCCAACACACCGCCGCGGCCGCGGAATTCCGCCACAGCCATTATGACCCACATTTCGGAATCTGCCAAAATTAAGACTCCCACACAAGTCCGCCACACCAAATGTCAATGATAAACTGGCAATAACAAAACCTCCACCGTCACGGCAACAGAAATACGCCCACACTATCACGACACACAGATCCACGCAGCGGTCTTTCAACCGCGGCATTCCATTGGCGGTACACACCGCCGCGCTCAAAATACACACATTCTTACAAAACACTACCACATTGGACAATTCGAAATACACACACCTGATACACATACACACACCACTCCCACACACCCATTACAATATAAAACACACACCCACATCACCCACAAACCCCCCACGACCACAAATTCCGAAAGAAGGCCAGAGAGAGACACCACCAGGAAGAACAACAGCATCCACAGGCACACAACACCATCACCCACAGAACTTCCATGCACCTCACACAACACACCACTACATATCAGCACACTTATCACCACACACTCCACCCCACACATCACCTACACCACCCCATGGCACGGCAAAGACACCCCAGGTTCTCGGAGGAGGAGCTCAGGGTCATGGTGGAGGAAATCGTCCGGGTAGAGCCATAGCTATTCAGAGCACAGGTGCAGCACACCTCAATTGCAAGGAAGATGGAGCTATGGCGAAGAATAGTGGACAGGGCCAACACAGTGGGACAGCACCCAAGAAATCGGGAGGACATCAGGAAGAGGTGGAACGACCTACGGGGGAAGGTGCATTCCGTGGTCTCAAGACACCACCAGGCGGTTCAGCGGACTGGTGGCGGACCCCCACCTCCTCCCCCACAACTAACAACATGGAAGGAGCAGGTCTTGGCAATTCTGCATCCTTAGGGCCTCGCAGGAGTAGCTGGAGGAATGGACTCTGGTAAGGCAAATCTTAATTATTACATCCCCACCATACCTGCATACTATCACATACCCCCACCCTCACCCTCACCCCCAGCACCCCAACTCCTCACATGTGTCCCAACATCACATACCACCCATCCCAACACCAAGCCCTGCATGCAATAACAAAGCATGGACACCCATCACTAAAACATGCCCACTGCACATACCCATACAACCCTCTAAACCATCATCACACAAGGTCCCACACAGGAATGCAAGCACTGTGGTACACGGTCACCCACCCATTGCACACCATGACACACACAGATGTAATAACCATCCTTTTATTCCCCTGCAGGACATCTACCCAACATCACCAGACAGGAGGTTCCACACATGCCCACACAACCAACAGAAGAGGCCCACAGTGATGACAGCACCTCTGTCCAACTGGATCTAGATGACCAGCCCGGCCCATCGGGGACCTCTGGACAGTCGGTTCCCCTCACACTGGCACAGGCCACCACAGACCTCGCCCCCTCTGGAAACACCAGCACAGCACCCACCCAGCGCGCCCATACCTCCGTCCCCAGTACACATCAATCAGCTGTGTGTCCACCACTACAGGGAACCCAGGATAACACACCACCCCAACAACAATAGGGACCTGGGGGCAGTGGCAGTGGGCACACGGTCCAGGGGACGGAGACCCAGGAACACAGGGGAACTGGGAGGGCTGCTGAGCGACAAGGGGGGGACATGCCAAGGGAACCCACCCTCCACGAGGCCCTCTCCTCCATCTTGGGAGCATACCACCACTCCCAGGAGACGATGCTAACGGTACTGGCCAAGTTTCAGGAGACCCAGCGCCTGCAGGAGGAACAGTATTTGGGCTTCAGGGAGGAACTCAGAACCATCAGCTCCACCCTGGGCACCATCGTAGGGGTGCTGAAGGAAGTACTCAACACCAGGAGCAACACTGTGGCACTACAAGGGGCCCCTGACACTAGCCTGGACGATGAACTGCCCACCACCTCTGCCGGCACTAGTGGACAGGACGCCCCCCCACAGGACCACCACACCAGCACCCCACCCCCTGCAGAGTGAGAACCCCCCCCGCAAAAGGTCCCTGAGATCCAGGACAAAGACAGAGCACGATGCCAAGACCCCCGCCAAGAAATGAGACCACCCTGATTGTCATCCTACTATCCCACTTTGTCACCCTGTCCATCCTTAAACTGCCCCAGCTCCACTTCCTATGCCCATTTGGGCAATGCACCCGTGAGACTAATAGACTGGACTCTGCCATGGACATTCCTTCGCCATCGCCCCTCACCATTTCACTACCCCCTCCAATATTGAGCACTAAAATAAACACATTTACAACATAAAACAATCTGGAGTCTGTCTGTGATTTCGAAATAGTGTATTATCAATTGCAGTGACAAAATGGTCTTTCAATTATAATGTCAACATACCTATGTCACACAGCTCTAGTCCATGAGGAATCTAAGCAGATGTCACACAGTGGGACTCACATCTGTGAAATCGTAAAGGAAAGTGACAACTCAGTGACCATACAGTGGGTGAAAATGATAGACAGTAGACAGGTAATAGTGTTAAAGTACATGTAGTAGGCAGGTCTGTACTCTTACCTGTGTCTCACTGGAAATATTGCTGGATCACTGAGTCCCTGTTGTTCATGTCTTTTTCCTCTGCTGCCTCGTCTTCACTGTCCACAGGCTCCACAGCTGCAACAACACCACCATCTGGATCATCCTCCTGCAGAAAAGGCACCTGTCATCGCAAAGCCAAGTTGTGAAGCATACAGCAGGCCACGATGATCTGCCACACCTTCTTTGGTGAGTAGAATAGGGATCCACCTGTCATATGGAGGCACCTGAACCTGGCCTTCAGGAGGCCGAAGGCCCGCTCAATCACCCTCCTAGTTCGCCCATGGGCCTCCTTGTAGCATTCCTCTGCCCTTGTCCTGGGATTCCTCACTGGGGTCAGTAGCCATGACAGGTTGGGGTAACCAGAGTCACCTGCAAATGGTGAGGGACAACTGTTAGACACGCACTAACCTGGAGGGATATCCCCAGACCCATACAACCATTCCCACTGACTTGCCCCCAGGTGCTCACCTAATAGCCACACACGGTGCCTCTGGGGTTGACCCATCACATAAGGGATGCTGCTATTATGCAGGATGTAGGCGTCATGCACGGAGCCAGGGAACTTGGCATTCACATGGGAGATGTACTGGTCTGCCAAACATACCATCTGTACATTCATAGAATGATAACTCTTCCGGTTTCTGTGCACCTGTTCACTCCTGTGGGAGGGACCAAAGCCACATGGGTCGCATCAATGGCACCTATGATGTTGGGGATGTGTCCCAGGGCATAGAAATCACCTTTCACTGTAGGCAAATCCTCCACCTGAGGGAAAACGATGTAGCTCCGCATGTGTTTCAGAAGGGCAGACAACACTCTGGACAATACGTTGGAAAACATAGGCTGGGACATCCCTGATGCTATGGCCACTGTTGTTTGAAATGACCCACTTGCAAGGAAATGGAGCACTGACAGCACCTGCACTTGAGGGGGGATTCCTGTGGGTTGGCGGATTGCTAACAACAGGTCTGGCTCCAACTGGATACACAGTTCCTGGATTGTGGCACGGTCAAGCCTGTATGTGATAATCACATGTCGCTCCTCCATTGTTGACAGGTTCACCAACGGTCGGTACACCGGAGGATGCCGCCATATGCTCACATGTCCCAGAGGACGGTGCCTATGAAGCACAACAGCGAGCACAGAGTCAAACAACTCAGAGGTACGTACCCACAGTTTACCCAGAACACCAATCATACACAAAAGGTGGCCTGTATGTGTGTTGAGTCTAGGCCTAGGTATGTGTGACGCAGTTAGAAATGAAGCCATGTGGGCCCCTGAAATGGCGGCTGCCTGACCTGTAAAGTGGGACAATGGGATGTGAGATAACTGTGCTGGCGTTGTACACTGTAGCGGTAGGCGGTCGAAGACCATGGCGCAATGCTGCATTGGTTAACATTGTACTCTATGGGTCCCAGGAGCCAATGACGATGTACACCTGCGGTGACGGTACGCACCGCCGCGGACGTGACCGCCAGTCTGTATCTGTTCAATTACTCAATACCTGATCTTCGACAGGAGAGGACCTACACTGCAAGTGCTGCTGTGACTTCGGTCTGGAAGAGACAATGGCTCGTGTGTCTGGAGAAAAGGCCCCTGCCTTCACATCGGAGGAGATGGAGAAGCTCGTGGATGGGGTCCTTCCCCAGTACACGCTACTCTACGGTCCTCCAGACAAACAGGTAAGTACACAGGGAGCATGTTGTATGGGCTATGCCTGTGTGGAGAGGGCTGGATGTAAGAAGGAAGGGGGAAGAGTGCTGCGTGCATGAAAGATGGTGAATGCATGTGACACATGGCAAGGGTAGGGATGGGGGCCAATCACTTTGACGGTGAAGCTGGTAATAACTTCTCTTTTTCCCCTGTACAATTCATGTAGGTCAGCGCCCACCAGAAAAAAGATATTTGGCGTGCCATCGCCAAGGATGTCCGGACCTTGGGGGTCTACCACAGACAGAGCACCCACTGCCGGAAAAGATGGGAGGACATTCGCAGCTGGAGCAAGAAGACGGGAGAGGCTCAGCTGGGAATGGCCTCCCAATGTGGGAGGGGTGCCCATCGCACCATGACCCCCCTAAGGTTCAGGATCCTGGCGGTGGCCTAACCGGAGTTGGATGGGCGCTTGAGGGCATCACAGCAGCCACAAGGTGGTGAGTACACTCTTATTCTGCTGACTTTGCAAACAGTGGAGGTGTCTGGGTGGGGGAGGTGGGCTGTGGGTTTCCCTTGGCCAGGGTGAGTTCTGTAGGCAAGGCGCCTCTGTAAGGCAGGCCATGTGGCACCCCACCCCACCTCTGTAGAGTGCCAAGTACACCTAGTCATGCCCCTGTGTCATCTATGTTTGCAGATGTCGTCCATAGCCTTGTAGGCCATTTCCCAGTAATTGAACAGTGGACCCCAAGAGCGCGGCGTAGTGCAGGGGGCTTCTGTGTCTGTCGTGTCCACCAACGGTAGCGGTAATGCATGCACTCAACATGTCTTTCTTCTGTCTTCCCCCCCTTTTTGTGGTCTCCCTGTTCTTGTGTGCATTAGCATCATCAGGCGGAGGAGCAGTGGCACCGGAGCACGAGGGAGCTGCATCCCACATGGCCCTGGAAGGCGAGACTACAGACTCAGAGTTCACCAGTGGGACGGAGGGCGAGGGGAGCTCCACGGCGGGGACAGGAGCTGATACCAGTGACACCGACTCGTCCTCTGATGGGAGATCCCTTGTGGTGGTGGCAACATCTGTGCCCCTGCATCTACAGGTACAGCCTCCACCCCCCTACCAGCACCACCCTCCCAGCAGCCCCTCAGCCTTTGCTCCGTGCCCGCTCACCCAGAAGGATGGGCATCACCTTCGCCCCAGGCACCTAAGGCCCTGCGCCAGTCACCCCTGCTGCCCTCAGTGAGGAGGCCATTGACCTCCTCAGGTCCCTCACTGTTGGGCAGTCTACCATTTTGAATGCCATCCAGGGTGTAGAGAGGCAGTTGCAACAAACCAATGCATTCCTGGAAGGCATTCATTCTGGTCAGGCGGCCCTTCAGCAAGCTTTTTAGACTCTGGCCTCAGCACTGATGGCAGCCATTCTCCACATCTCTCGCCTCCCCCCTCCAACTTGCTCCACCCTGACCCAATCCCCTGTACCTCAGCCTATCACAAGCACACCTACAGACCAACATGCACACACGTCAACACACAAGGGAAGTACAGGAAAACGTAAGCACAACACATCCCACAGGCACTCATGCAAGCATCACACATGCAGACACACCAATATCCACTGCCTCCACTGTGTCCCCCTCCTCCTCGTCTCCCTCCTCCCTCCCTGTGTCGTCTGCACTCACACCTGCATGCACTACCTCTACAGCCACTGCGTCCTTCTCCAGCACACCCACCACCACACCCCGCTCACGTGCAGTCACCACCCCAACTACCATTCACACGTCCCCTGTGTCCTCTCCCAGTGTGTCTGTGACGCCCCCTCCCAAGATACACAAATGCAGGCACACACCCACCCAACAGCCATCCACATCACGACAGCCTCCAGCGCATGCACCTTCACCCAAAGTCAGCAAACGTACACCTCTACAACCACCACCTCTTCCTCCACTCCCAAACCCCCTCCAGCTACCCGTCCCAGTGTTTCAAAAAAACTTTTCCTGTCCAACGTTGACCTCTTTCCCACACCTCCACCACCCCGTCCGTCTCATAGGTCCCGAACTAGCACCTCAGCCACAACATCTCCGGGACCAGTGGTGCCTGTAGTCACCGGAATCTGGAGTGCACCAGCCACCAGGGCAGCCAGTGTGGCACAGAGCCACAGCACAGACAGTCCCCCCACCTGTGAAGCATCAGAAGTTGGCCAGTGCCCCGCGGGAGAGGGGGAAGACTCCAGCCACCAAAGCCGCTCCCAGGGGTCCCGGTGGGAGTGTGGAGTCAGCTGTGACACCTTCCAAGGTGGGGAAGGGCCACAAGAAACCCGGCAAGTATGGGAAGAGCAGCACGGCGGAGAAGACCGCCATCATCCCCGATGCCCAGGAGCCCACCTCAAGCACAATCCCAGCTGCCCAGGACAGGACCGCCAGCATCAGCCCACCTGCCCAGGAGGCCACCGCCAGCACCAGCCCACCTGCCCAGGAGGCCACCGCCAGCACCAGCCCACCTGCCCACCTGCCCAGGAGGCCAGCACCAGCACAGCTGCCCAGGAGCCCACCGCCAGCACCAGCCCACCTGCCCAGGAGGCCACCGCCAGCACCAGCACAGCTGCCCAGGAGGCCACCGCCAGCACCAACCCACCTGCCCAGGAGGCCACCGCCAGCACTAGCCCTGCTGGGCCATGAAGGACCACCAGCAAAAGCCCCACTGGGCCATGAAGGACCACCAGCAAAAGCCCCGCTGGGCCATGAAGGACTGCCAGCAGCTGAAACCCTGCACTGGAGACCGCCATCTCAAGCACCGCTGCACAAGACACCGCCGTCCCAAGCACCTCTGCACAGGGCACAGCCGTCTCAAGCACCGCTGAACAGGGCACGGCCATCTCAAGCACCGCTGAACAGGGCACCGCCGTCTCAAGCACCGATGCACAGGGCACCGCCGTCTCAAGCACCGCTGCACAGGGCACCGCTGTCTCAAGAACCGCTGCACAGGGCACTGCCATCCCAAGCCCCGCTGAACAGGGCTCCGCCATCTCAAGCACCGCTGAACAGGGCACCGCCGTCTCAAGCACCGCTGAACAGGGCACCGCCATCTCAAGCACCACAGGCCCATGAGCGGCAAGGGCACTGACGCAACTGAGTCCGTCAAGGGGTGAATGATGCAGTCTGGGCACCAAGCTCCCTCCAGAACCAATGGAGAAAAGCATCCACTACCCCAATCCTTGGCAGGATGAAGCACTCTGGGCACCAAGCCCCCTCCAGAACCAGTGGAGAAAAGCATCCACTACCCCAATCCTTGGCAGGATGAAGCACTCTGGGCACCAAGCCCCCTCCAGAACCAGTGGAGACTGTCATCCACTTCCCAAATCCTTGGCAGGATGAAGCACTCTGGGCACCATGCCCCCTCCAGAACCAGTGGAGACTGTCATCCACTTGTGAGACTGTGGCTTTGCACTCCCCAGGATATAGCAGTGGGCAACCCACCCACTGTATCCACTGGAGAGACTTGAGAGACTGTGGCTTTGCACTCCCCAGGATGTAGCAGTGGGCAAACCACCCACTGGAGAGACTTGAGAGACTGTGGCTTTGCACTCCCCAGGATATGGCAGTGGGCAAACCACCCACTGTAGAGACTTGAGAGACTGTGGCTTTGTACTCCCCAGGATACGGCAGTGGGCAACCAACCCACTGTAGAGACTTGAGAGACTGTGGCTTTGCACTCCCCAGGATACGGCAGTAGGCAACCCACCCACTGTAGAGACTTGAGAGACTGTGGCTTTGCATTCCCCAGGATACGGCAGTGGGAAAACCACCCACTGTAGAGACTTGAGAGACTGTGGCTTTGCACTCCCCAGGATATGGCAGTGGGCAACCCACCCACTGTAGAGGTTTGAGAGACTGTGGCTTTGCACTCCCCAGGATATGGCAGTGGGCAAACCACCCACTGTAGAGACTTGAGAGACTGTGGCTTTGCACTCCCCAGGATATGGCAGTGGGCAACCCACCCACTGTAGAGACTTGAGAGACTGTGGCTTTGCACTCCCCAGGATTGAACAGTGGGCATGTGGCCCCCTCGTGGATTTGGCGTT
This sequence comes from Pleurodeles waltl, assembly GCF_031143425.1. Classification (NCBI taxonomy): domain Eukaryota; kingdom Metazoa; phylum Chordata; class Amphibia; order Caudata; family Salamandridae; genus Pleurodeles; species Pleurodeles waltl. Next base: position 672,336,435 of record NC_090444.1, read on the forward strand.
GTGCACTCAAGTGGCTGAGGTGCCCCCCCTTCCTTCCCCCTGAGGTGCCTGTTTAGTTGCTCTGTGATGCCCCTGCAGTGTACTCTCCGTCATGGTCGGAGATCTTGTGTGGGCCTCGCCCATAACGTGTGGTCCCAATGTTCCACGGACTTTCTGAGTGCACTACCTGGACTACTATGCTTGGTATATATTATGTACATGGTGCATATATATATTTCTGCCTACTTGTTTTTAATATATTACAATGGTTACACTCATTTTCTATTGTCTTTGCATTCTTCCAGGGGGTTTGGGGGTGTAACTTGGATGTATTGATATGCATTAGTGTGTGTGTTTTAATGGGTGAGGGTGGGGGTGTTGCGTGTGTGTGTCCCTGTTTTTTGCCTCCCCCTCCCCTGTGTCGTAGGTGCAATACTCACCGTGGTCTTCCCTGCCGGCATTCGTGCTCCTGGTAGAGGAGCAGGAAGACTATTGCAGGGAGAATTTGGAGTTCCGGGTCCACGGCGTCCTTGTGGGGTGTGTAGAGGTGAGCGTTTTCCCTTTGGGATTCCTGTTTCCGCTGTGTTTTTATCCGCGGTGAATCTGGCCCGGAAAAGGTGGTGGATTGGCGTGTCATAATAGTGTGGGCGGTACATTGTCTCCTGCCTATCTGTTGGCAGTGACCGCCACGCTGTTTGTTTGTACCGCTGTGGCGGACGGAGTGTTAAAGTGGCTGTCTTTGTTGTCGGTTTCAGCCACGGTCGTAATTGCACATTTTTTACCCCCGGCCTGTTGGCGGCCCTACCACCGCTTTAACACCGACCGCCAGGGTTGTAATGACCACCTTTGTCTCCACCCACCACAGCAAGCAGCATGGGGTACTGAATCATCTCACTTGTCCCACTGACTTCCTTCAGTTGGAGTTACTGCACAATGCCTGTGAGCTTTGCTCACATTCTACTAAATATAGTTTCTTACCATGCAGTGAAAAATCGGGGTCGCCATGTATTTTATTTTATTTATTTACATTAACATTAAAAAATGAATTGCTATAATTTATTTTTCCTTTACTTTGGGTGACTAGTTAGAAAGTCATTTATTTTTCCATCTCCTTGTTAATGTTGCTTTTACAAGGCATTTAACTGGTATGATACAATGAGGCAGCCTGCAATTTGAGTGCTTTCTTTGTCACAATTTATTCTTGTTTTTTTCACAAATAATAATTATTAAAATGCATTGCACAACTGGAAGACTTTTTTAATTAAAAAAAAAACACTATTTTCCTTTTAGGGTTGGTTGACAGCGCAGCTGTCACCAGACCTTATATGGTCAATAGAAAAAAGAGCTTTCTGAAGCTGTACCAGAAAAAGATTTTAACCCCACCTGCATGTTGAATGTCTGATTTATAGCATTTCATTGGGCAGAGGTTGTGTCCTTCTGTTGAAAAAGAGTGCTTCTATTACATGGGATGCCTTATTGTAAAGCATATGCTCAGTACGAGTGGCCTGAATTGCATGTGCTGACAAGCCAATGACGCCATGTGTCAGATGTAATAGATCTGATCTGGTATTATGAAATCTTAAGATAAAGGCAGTAGGCCAGACTTATTTATTGTGAAAATCAAATGTTAAAATCAGTGGGCCTGTAGGGAAAGATCGGTATTATGCTGTGGAAAAGTATATACACAAGTATTTTTTACATTAAATCTCACAGAGTACTGAAATGGGCAAAGAATTTGGGGCCAGATGTATGAAGCGTTTTTGCATTCGGAAACGGTGCAAATGTCCATTTGCGAATGCAAAAATGCTTTTTCCGATGTATGAAAGACATTCACAGGGTGAAAATAAGAAATTGCAAAAATATCGATTTTTTGCGAGTGAAACATGAATTTGCGTGTCGCAAACAGCGTATCGCAAATAGCGTATAGCAAATAGCGATATGATTTACCGAATCGCAGTGTGAGAAATGCTAATTGCAATAGAGATTAACAAATCGCAGAAAGTGATCTGCAAAAGCGTGACGCTATTTGCAACACGCAGATAGCATCATTCAAAAACGGATTCGCAATGCGATGCATCAAAAAATCACAATTTGTGATTATTCGCAGAATGGCCGTTTGCACATGCAATTTACCATGAACTGAAACCAGGTAGTAACCAGGTGCAACCTATATAAAGAGGCCCAGAATGCCTCAGCTCCTCTTCCACAATGGCTGCACTCTACGTCATGGTGAGGAGAATGAGGATCTTGGCAGGTTTGAGGAGAGAGAGGAGGAAACAGGAGTGCATTTTCAGAGTGCGCATAACCCTTTTTGACCAGATTGAGGAGGAAATTTATGAGAAGTACAGGTTAAGCTCAGCTATGATACTTGACCTGATAGCTGAGCTGCAACCAATGCTGCAGTGCACAACACACAGGATCAATAGCATACCCACCCATGTGCAGGTATTATGCTCCCTGCATCTATTAGCCTCAGGGAGCTATCAAGGGGTCATAGCAGCAGCTAGAAGTGTATCACAGAGTGTCCTCTCTAGATATTTCAATGCATTCCTCAATGCCGTGCTGAGCAGAATACAACTGTAAATAAGATTCCCCAACACCCCACAGGCATTACAACAAACTAAAGTTAATTTCTCCCAGATAGCACAGTTCCCACATGTCATAGGTGCCATCGATGGGACACATGTAGCAATCTGTCCACCATCGGCCGGCGAGTATGTGTATCGCAACCGAAAACAACATCATTCTATGAACATACAGGTGATGTGCAATGCCTCCTACATCATTCCCAATCTCGTGGCCAGATACCCAGGGAGCACACATGACTCCTCCATCTTTCACCACAGAGGGATACACACAAGACTGCTAGCTGGGGAGTTTGGGGAAGGATACCTACTAGGTAATTTGATAGTTCAGAATAATGCATTGATGTAAGCGTGACATCAGACAGCACATGTAGTCATTTTACTCTCTGTGCATTCAGGAGACAGTGCCTATGCTTTGCGCACCTATATGCTAATGCCCTACCTGAGCCCTGCAATTCCAACAGAGAGGAGGTACAATGCTGCACATAGGGCAACCCGCAATGTGGTGGAGCGCACCTTTGGGCTGCTGAAGAGCCACTTCAGGTGCATACCTAAGAGTGGAGGTGAACTACAGTACAGCCCAGAGACGACATGCAAAATTGTGGCCACTTGTGCTATCTTGCACAACATAGCAACCACCAGGGGCATAACAGTGGAACTCACGGAGCATGACAGATGAGGATTGTAGGAAAGTACCATCTTGTCAGGCATGTTACCCCCATATTTCACTGTATATATGTTGTTTTAGTGTATGTGTCACAGGGACCCTGCCAGCCAGGGCCCCAGTGCTCACAAGTGTGCCCTGTATGTGTTCCCTGTGTGATGACTAACTGTCTCACTGAGGCTCTGCTAACCAGAACCTCAGTGGTTATGCTCTCTCTGCTTTCTAAATTGTCACTAACAGGCTAGTGACCAATTTCACCAATTCACATTGGCATACTGGAACACCCTTATAATTCCCTAGTATATGGTACTGAGGTACCCAGGGTATTGGGGTTCCAGGAGATCCCTATGGGCTGCAGCATTTCTTTTGCCACCCATAGGGAGCTCTGACAATTCTTACACAGGCCTGCCAGTGCAGCCTGAGTGAAATAAAGTCCACGTTATTTCACAGCCATTTACCACTGCACTTAAGTAACTTATAAGTCACCTATATGCCTAACCTTCACCTGGTGAAGGTTGGGTGCTAAGTTACTTAGTGTGTGGGCACCCTGGCACTAGCCAAGGTGCCCCCACATCGTTCAGGGCAAATTCCCCGGACTTTGTGAGTGCGGGGACACCATTTCACATGTGCACTATACATAGGTCACTACCTATGTATAGCGTCACAATGGTACCTCCGAACATGGCCATGTAACATGTCTAAGATCATGGAATTGTCACCCCAAAGCCATTCTGGCATTGGAGAGACAATTCCATGATCCCCCAAGTCTCAAGGAAAAGACCCGGGTACTGCCAAACTGCCTTTCCCGGGGTTTCACTGCAGCTGCTGCTGCTGCCAACCCCTCAGACAGGTTTCTGCCCTCCTGGGGTCCAGCCAGGCCTGGCCCAGGAAGGCAGAACAAAGGACTTCTCAAAAAGAGGGTGTTACACCGTCTCCCTTTGGAAAAAGGTGTCATGGCTGGGGAGGAGTAGCCTCCCCCAGCCTCTGGAAATGCTTTGATGGGCACAGATGGTGCCCATCTCTGCATAAGCCAGTCTACACCGGTTCAGGGATCCCCCAGCCCTGCTCTGGTGTGAAACTGGACAAAAGAAAGGGGAGTGACCACTCCCCTGACCTGCACCTCCCAGGGGAGGTGCCCAGAGCTCCTCCAGCGTACCCCAGACTTCTGCCATCTTGGATTCAGAGGTGTGCTGGCACACTGGACTGCTCTGAGTGGCCAGGGCCAGCAGGTGATGTCAGAGACTCCTTCTGATAGGCTCTTACCTGTGTTACTAGCCTATCCTCCTTCCTAGGTAGCCAAACCTCCTTTTCTGGCTATTTAGGGTCTCTGCTTTGGGGAATTCTTCAGATACCGAATGCAAGAGCTCACCAGAGTTCCTCTGCACTTCTCTCTTCACCTTCTGCCAAAGGATCGACCGCTGACTGCTCAGGACGCCTGCAAAACCGTTACAAAGTAGCAAAGACGACTACTGCAAACTTGTATCGCTTCATCCTGCTGGCTTTCTCGCCTGTTTCCTGGTGGTGCATGCTCTGGGGGTAGCCTGCCTCCTTCTTGCACCAGGAGCTCTGAAGAAATCTCCTGTGGGACAACGGAATCTTCCCCCTGAAACCGCAAGCAACAAAAGACTGCATCACTGGTCCTCTGGGTCCCCTCTCAGCACAACGAGCGTGGTCCCTGGAACTCAGCAACTCTGTCCAAGTGACTCCCACAGTCCAGTGACTCTTCAGTCCAAGTTTGGTGGAGGTAAGTCCTTGCCGCCCCACGCTAGACTGCATTGCTGGGTACCACGTGATTTGCAGCTACTCCGGCTCCTGTGCACTCTTCCAGGATTTCCTTTGTGCACAGCCAAGCCTGGGTCCCCAACACTCTAACCTGCAGTGCACAACCTTCTGAGTTGTCCTCCGGTGTCGTGGGACTCCCTTTTCTGACTTTGGGTGGACTCTGGTTCACTCCTCTTCTAAGTGCCTGATCCGGTACTTCTGCGGGTGCTGCCAGCTTCTGTGAGGGCTCCCTGACCTGCTGCGACTCTTGGACTTGGTACCCTTGTTTCTCAGGTTCTCAGGTCCAGAAATCCACTGTCGTTGCTTTGCTGGTGTTGGTCTTCCTTGCAGAAACCCCCTATCACGACTTCTGTGCTCTCTGGGGGTTATAGGTGCACTTTACACCTACTTTTCAGGGTCTTGGGGTGGGCTATTTTTCTAACCCTCACTGTTTTCTTACAGCCCCAGCGACCCTCTACAAGCTCACATAGGTTTGGGGTCCATTCGTGGCTCGCATTCCACTTTTGGAGTATATGGTTTGTGTTGCCCCTATACCTATGTGCTCCTATTGCAATCTACTGTAACTTTACATTGCTTGCATTACTTCCTTTTGCTATTACTGCATATTTTTGATATTGTGTACATATATCTTGTGTATATTTGGCATCCTCATGCTGAGGGTACTCACTGAGATACTTTTGGCATATTGTCATAAAAATAAAGTACCTTTATTTTTAGTATATCTGTGTATTGTGTTTTCTTATGATATTGTGCATATGACACCAGTGGTATAGTAGGAGCTTTGCATGTCTCCTAGTTCAGCCTAAGCTGCTCTGCTATAGCTACCTTCTATCAGCCTAAGCTGCTAGAAACACCTCTTCTACACTAATAAGCGATAACTGGACCTGGTACAGAGTGTAAGTACCCCTTGGTACCCACTACAAGCCAGGCCAGCCTCCTACAAGGATGATGATCTCTTACCACCTTTTCTACCACCAGACAGGACTAGCGCAGCAGAGTGCAGGTAAAGACATGCTGACATCACGTGCAACCATTTTTGATGTAAGTAATGACAAAACCACTTAAATGAAATGTATTTCTGTAATTACCATCTTTATTACCTTGACTTCAGGTAAACGATGTGTCATTAGGACATAGCTATTCACAATGGGAAGGCATGAACAATTCACAGTGTCACACTATTAGCATCATAGCATGACTGTATTTGTACATGAGTAGGTGGTCCCCTATAGCCCTCAGCATCACTTCTTGGGTCCACGCACTCCACTTGAATGCTCTGTGCCCTCGCTGGCACCTCCAGTTGCAGGTTCACATGCAGTACTGTATCTGGCACTGCGATGCCTCGATCAATCACAGGGACTGTCAGACTGCTGTTGCTAGAGGACTCCTCACTGTCCCCAACACCCAGTTTGCTGGCTGTGGCACTGCATGCTGTTTGCACAGCATCCAGTACATTAGTAATTTGCACCAAGACCCGTGTAAAGTCCCGACTGCAATGTGCCATCTCCACCTGTTGAACTTGCTAACTGATTGACTGATCTACAGAAGCTATCAAACTTCCCCAAATATTGGTGATGTCGCCTGCGCTGGCTGACGCGCTCCTGCCGTATCTCAGTGCAAAGTTCCCCAATGGCCTGTGTCAACTCCTTGGTGTTCTCAGGAGCTGTTTGCTGTCCCTCATTCAGAGTCTCCAACTGCTTGTGTAGTAACCCCATATTGCTATTGTGGGACACAGTCTGTGCAGTGACTTCAAATGTTTGCATTGCAGGCGCTGCACCTTCAACATGGAAGCTTCAAGGCCGCCAAAGATTGATGGGCCCACTCCTTCTACTGTGCACTGTCTGCCTGCATCGTGGCACCTCCTGAGGGGAGTTGACTGGTGCTGGCGCTGGTGCAGAGACTGCTGTCTCCCTGTGGGATCCGCCTCTGGTGGTGGTGTGGGTTTGTGTTCTGGCATCTCATCCGAGTCCAGGTTATACTCTGGCAGTGGTAACACCCTTGCCATGTGCCTAGTCGGAACAATACTGTGTGACTCACTGGTATTAGAGACCGACTGTGGCTGTGTTTCTGCTTCCCCCACTTTTTCAGAACCTGCAGCAGCAGGGACCGAGTCATCTGCAAGGCAGTGTGCAGCATGTCAGTTCTGGCATTTTTCACAGATCTCAACAGTGTGGCTTTAAATGTACAATTACATTGTGTCACCCTGAGTTGTTTGTGGTGTTTCTCTATGTGGTTGACCACAATCTTGCTAATTATGTTGTGTATTCACCTTAGGGTTGTGTACTACCACTCCCATAAGGCACTGTTGTGTTGTATGTAAGATGTGACATGGACTACTTTTTACTGTGCATCAAGCTATGTTTTATTTCCTAAGGGACATTTGTACATGCACATGTGGGGATACACATAATAACTGGCCTTACCTTTGCTGGTGCTGGGTGTCCCTGAGGTGTCAATGTCAGTTACACCACTGACAGCTTCTAGTAGCAATGTGGACTCCACCAGGTCTTCTATAGGGGTGGATGGTGTCTGGGTGGATGGTCCGCCTCCGGTGCTCCTTGCCTCCATAAGCCTGCTGGCCATCCTCCCATTGGCACGGGACCACAAATCATACCATTGCTTGCGTATCTTCTCCACAGAGCACTGTGCAACACCCACTGCGCATATTTTTGTCTGTATGTCAGACCAGAGTTTCCGCTTCTCACTCTCAGGTACTTAGAGTGAGTTGTTTTCCAAAAAGTCTATCATGGTTCCCAACAACCTCCTCAATGAGCACCTCCAGTTCTGCCTCACTAAATTTTAGCTTCCTCTTCTCCTTCCCATTTGCAGCATTGGCCATGTTGCAGTTTGGTCCTGGCTGGATCACAATGCTGACTCGCTGGTGTCTCTCTCCCTGCTCCTGTGGGTGTGGCTCATGGAAATAGCATGGGGTGACTCACTTCTTGGTTGTGATGTCATAAGGCTGTTCTGGTTTGCGAATTTTCACAATTTTCTATTTTCAATTACCGAATCACAAATTTTTTGCAATTCGGTATTTGCATCTTGCAAATTGTGTTTGCGAATTTTAAGAAATCGCTATTAGCGATTTTTTATTTTGCTACATCGCTTTTGAATTTTTTTTAATTGCGATTCTTGAATCTTGATACATCTAGCCCTTGATGTTGCTTTCTGTCTTTGACAAACGTTTGAGGCTTGCACTGTGAGAGTTCATGTTAAATACACTGAGGGGGTCATGAAGTGTTTTGTCAACTGTAATACTGTGAATATTTTCAATGTTATGCATTTATGTTGGTTGGTTGCCTTGTGGCAAAGCTTATGCTCAATACAGTGGGGCAGTGTTGTTATGGTAACAAGCCACTGATAAAGGCTACAGAGAAAATTAGTTACCTAGAAAACAGTGAAGTCAGAGCCCTTATTTCTGTTCATTTTATTACAAACAACTTTGACAAAGGAAGTAGGAGTGACTTAATAGTGGGAAATATATGTTACAAACAATAAGCATTTAAGGTTGGATTGTTATTACATTTTATTAAAACCTCTAGACAGGAATTTTGTTACTTGGTATCTGACAAATTAATGTAACAGGCAGGGGTTTCCGTGTTTATTACTCTCCTCTAACTGTAGTAGATTTGTAATTGAGAATCTTGTTAGGCCTGGTAGAAGAGGTTATACATTAGTTTTTCAACTGTAATTTTATATATTTTTTTTATTATATTCATAGCATTTAGCACTAGGAGTATCTGAGTAAATTTTAGCTGCAGCATGACAGCTTTAGCTGTTCACCAGGCAATGTATTAAAATAATTATAAAAACAGATGTATACATGTATGTACATTCAGAGACTTTGGGTCAGTCCTCTTCAGCTATTGATCCGTTTGAGTGCCATTCACATGGTGTTTTTGCCTGTAAGGGCTTATAGCATGGGTTAATGATTAGGTCCACTTCAGCGACTGGCTGTTTCCTCTTTTGCGTTACAGCATTTTGCATGATCATACGTGCACATCGGCTTGAAATTGAATCTGAATCAGTGTCAAGGCTATAGATTTACATTTCTCATTTTATAGGCCCCTTTACTTACTAGTATTCTTTACTTTTACTTGTTTTCATTTATTTATTTTTTGAATGCCTCAACAGCTCCCCTAACATTGTTGCTGGGCTGCTCGTTTATTGCTTATTTCATCTGCAGCACACTGCATACTGCTTGTCCACTGGTTACACACTAGCCATGTTAAAGTGCATTGTCCATAACATATTCTTTTAACATTACAACTGGTTTGGAATGGTACACCAATTAATTACTACACATGATATACAATTTTAAAATTGATCCCCACTGTCATGTTCAAGTTTTTATGTATTCTTAATTGTAAGCATCTTCCCACTAAATGTACGTGGTACCATTTTACTTTTCTCTTCCTTTAATTTTTTTATCTTACATATTCTTTTTGATCTTATGTGTTTCGTTGTAGATTGGTGAGTAAATGAATGTAGGAATTATTCAGTAAGTGTATGAATGGAAACATTAGAGCAAGAATGAGGGACAGAGTGCTTGTGTGATGAGGTACTGAGTAATTAAACTCACCAGTATTTTCATTTCAACTTCTGTTATAAGCTAGATATTATGGCACTAATAATGCCTGTTCCTATTTATTTTGTGGTCTATGCTTGTAAAAAGAAAGTTAAGCACTGAATCAGTTTGCCAACACCAAGCATTTTGGTTTTACCAATGCTTGCTTGATATGCCTAATTAACTTCAAATAGTGACATTGCTTGTTTTGCCTTTCACAGCCCTGACACCATTTAACCCCATTCAGGATAGAAGTGGCCAAACGTTTTCAAGGTTTCTTTTGCAACATTTATTTTTGTTTTTGCATCATAGTGACCTCGTCCTCTGTCCTTCACCACAGGATGTTTCCTATGTATTGTTCTGATAAAGACTGCAGTATAAATCGAAGTTCCATAGGAGTCAAAACAATGATTCAATATTATTCATGGTGTAGGACAATGTTAGCCATTGAAACAGCATGTTTCATTGCAGCCAAAAGATGCATTTTGATAGAGTGGATATTTAATATCACCAGTCACCATAACACAACTTATATGCAATGCACCATTTAGCTTATTCTTTGGACCACCTTGTCTTTGCATTGATGTTAAATGTCTATGATATTTTGCAACAACTTTTTATTGTAACTATTATCATATGGGGCTGACTTTTATTGATTTTCCTGTTCTTTGGGAACATGTTCATTGATCCTCCATATTCTAACACTTCAGATGAAGATCAAGGAACCTGTATAAAATTTAAACCTGTAAATGCAGACAAGACCCAAAGGTCTAATTATTTCTACATGTCAACAAATTTTAGTTCACCCTCTGTAATTCTTTTATAACTCACCAATAATCTCCTTTTACACTTTTGAAACACCCTCAGCCTGATTCACAATGATTTGTCTGTGACTAACAATTTTAGTACTCCTGTTTTTTTTTCCTGAACCGCTGACATGAGCTAGGAATTCTGCAAGAATAACTCACACATATCACTCAATCTCATAGGAAAAATCTTTTTGAATTGGGCCTTCCACATTAACTGTTCTTAATGTTTAATGCAGGTTGTGAGAAAGTACATGAATAATTAAAGTGGAAGTTAGTCAATTCAATTCAATTCAATTCAAAACAATCTTTATTCGGATTTTACTCCATAAAAGAAAAACAATCTCTTTAGAATAAATAGGTTATACAATAAAATACTTCCAGATACATTACTAATAAATAAAAGGATAATAAAAACCTTTGATGCAACAAATTATGTAGTTATTCATTCTCGTATCGAAGTTTTTCTAGATAAGACAACTTTTTCCTCTGTTCAATTGCATGTAAGATACATTTTATCACTGCTTCACATGTCTCATTGGTATCCAATTTAAATAAATAGTTAACAGCTTCTCTACAATAAAATAACTTGTTAGTAATAAATAGTGGTTTAAAAAAATGTTTCCTAATGTCATGATAGAATTTACAAGATATAATAAAGTGCATTGTGGATTGTGCAAAACGTCCCACGCAGGGGCGCTTCGGGAGGCTTTTACTCCAAATCCTCACCTTTGGGAAGGCTACCAAAAAGTGCAACATTCTAAAAAATAATCGGGTCAAATAAAATCTATGCTGAGTATTCACAACTGTCAGTAAGTAATTTGGTATTACCTCATTATTTTCAATCATATAAAGTGCTACCGTTGATTTCATGCATTCTCTATTTTCTCTATCACTAACCCTCCATCCCATTAGTTGATTTTTCAATTCTTTCTTACTAAATTGGAGGACTATGCCTGGGTTGTCTAAGTTTGGTGTTAGATTTATACCTCTCAACAGATCTTTTAAGTGCATGAACCATGGGATTCTATCCCAATGTTCTAGTGTAAGACAATCTTTAATAATCTTTTGGGTAAAATGCGTCCCTTCTTTTGACAAAATACCATGCCAAGCCAACAACGCATTTATATATATTAGATCTACCACATAAGGGCTGCCCAGTTCCTTATGTACCATGTATGTGGAGGTGGTATTTGGGACTGCAAGTAATCTATTAAAAATGTATTCTCTAGCACTTGTAATGAATGGATCTCGGGCATCAAGCCCCAAAGGGCAGAACCATATGTGATGCTGCTGATTGATTTACTTTTATAGATTTGCAGCATTTCCCTTAGGGGTTTATTACCAATTTTTTGGGAGAATCTAAAGACAGCCTCAGTTGTCCTAATATACTTCATCTTAATAATATCTAGGTGTTGTTTCCAATGTCCCATATTAGAAAATTGTATACCCAAGTATGTAAATCCATTCACCTCTTCACATTTGTGGCCCTTAATAAAATAAGTTTTCTTCCTGGCCTTTCCCTGTCCACAAGTCATTACCACTGTTTTGCTCATATTCAACATCATATCTCTTCCCTCCATGAATTCCATGAAGCCCTCCATTAGTCTCTGCAACCCATTTGCAGTTCGTGATAGCAATACTGTGTCATCTGCGTATAAAAGGATTGGGATAGAACATTCTCCTATTTTAGGGCTGTCAATTTCTAAGTTTTTTAGGTGGGCATCTACACCATTTATGTAAAGGGAAAATAGGAGCGGCGCCAAAACACAACCTTGGTGTATTCCTCTCCCTATCCTAAAACCTGACGTACATTCACCATTTCTTCCATATCTTACCCGTGCTGTTAGATGATTGTATAGTTGCGCCAAGAAGCTTATTATATCTGAAGGCCCACCCATATCTGTTAAAACTTTCCACAGCTTAGCATGATTCACCAGATCAAAGGCACTACTAAGATCTGCAAAACAGAGGAACACATGACCCTTCTTTGCTATTGTATATTTACTTATTATTAGGTTAAGGTTTATACATTGTTCCAGAGTACCAACCCCAGGCCTAAATCCCAGTTGAGCCTCTGTAAGTATATGATTGTTAGTTGCCCATGTTTCTAATCTTTCTACGAGTACTCTTCCCAGCAGTTTGACAGAGGTATCTAAAAGTGAAATTGGCCGATAACATTTGGGATCGCCTCTAAGCCCCTTTTTAAAAATAGGGGCAATTATACTTTCACTCCATGATGTTAAAATGTATCCCTTTGTCACGCTCAGGAAGACTTGGGTCAGGATAGGGCACCATAAATCAACGTGTCAAATATGCATCTACTGGCACCCCGTCAGGGCCCGGCGCCTTCCCTTTCGGGCATCTTCCCATGGCAAATTTCACTTCTCCTAGGCTAACTGGTTTCAAGAAGGGTGGATTGATCTCAATTATCCCATTATTTGACGGGTGAATAGTCAGGTTATCTGGGTTAAAAATTGAACCAAAATGAGAAAGCCATTCCAATAAAGGAACATGTACTGTTATTTCGGGTACATCACTATTTTTTAGAAAAGGTTGATTAATTGTTTTCCAAAATAAAGTACTATCTCTTAATGTCGTTGCTTGCTCAAGATTAGCCCATGCCCTAGCCCTCAATTGTGCCTTCCTGGTTTCTAGTGCATGTTTATAGTTAAAACGCTTAATAATTACTTCTTCTCTATTTCTTGGTCGGGCCTGCAGGGCTTGCTTTAGTTCCTGGCTGGCTGATGAGCAATTGTGATCAAACCACCCCACTTTTTCGCTCCTTTTTTTCCCCGGTGCTCTCACTAAACTTCCTGCAATGGCGATTCTAAGTTGGTTAAAGGATCCTAGGATCGTATATGGATTTTGATTATATTCTGTACATGTGAGAATTTCTTGACAGTGTTGTGTCACAACTTTATTCATCACATCTATTTCATTTATCCCGGTCCATTTGATCGCAAATCCATTTTCCTTTCTTATTCCTATGTCCATTGCTAATCGTTCACCTATATTAAAGGGTTTGGCTAATCTCATAGTCAGTAACAGGGGGTAATGATCACTATAGATAGTAGGCTCAATCTTCAATGAAACGACCATATCCATATGACTCTTTGACATTAGTATGTGGTCGATTAACGAGAAATGTCCTCTTCCTACAAACGATGGATGCTTCACTCCTTTATGCCCATCTTGCTCCATCAGCTCTAAGTCATATTTAAATAATATTTCATTTAATGCAGTTACATAGTTATTATGTAAAAAGTGCAATTGAGCACTTCCCCCATCGTCGATGAATCCACATGTCTTTCCTACAGTATTCTTGCATGTCCCGGTATTAAAATCTCCAGCCCATATTATTATGTAGCTTGAAATTATATAGTTTACAAAGGCCAGTAGGTCATCCTGAAGAGTCGATGCCACTACTCTATTAGTACCATCAAATTTGTTGTTGTAATAGTTTATTAGTACAATTCCTAAGATCCCATCTATCCGAAAGTATAAAAACTGGTAGTGAGGGGAATTGAGGGAGGATTTCACCAGTGAGTAGAGTACCAATGTTGAAATCAAAATTGCTAGACCTCCCTTTGCCCTTCCCCTGGCGGAGGCCGAGGCTGGTGTGGAGAATGTGGCATATCCTTCCATAGAAAAGGATCCCGTGTGCCATGTCTCTTGTAGGCAGATTATATGTGATGAGTTTATTATAGTCTGCCATTCCTTCTCAGCCATTTTAGTTTTTACTCCAGCTGTATTCCATGACATGAGTATAATTAGGTCTCCTGCTAAGGGTCTCCCATCTATCTCAGTGTCGCCATTACCACTTGGAGGTTTTGATTTGTGCACTATAGTAATAGGTTGTGTTTTATTGTGCAGCGAAGTCACTTCTCTACTCATGGTCTCCTGCAGTCAATCTAGATCCTCCATGTTACTCAGGGGGGCAAAACGGTTGGAATACTCTAATTTATTATGCCTATCCAGAATATTGGATGTATTCCCTGTAACCCCTGTGTCTTTTATGCCTGTGGTATTCGTCATTCTGTAAAAGTATCCTAGGGGAACAGCCATAATCTCCCTCCTCAGGGTTTTACAATTTCGATGTCTTATATCCAAACCTGCTAGCAGTTGGCCCACAAAACGAGGATTATGAAAGTTGACCACAATACAATCTCCCTCTTCTTCTTCCAGATTTCCCACCCAGTCAACTCTCCTTGCATATAAGATTTCGCGAAATAGTATATCTGGTGTACATATATTCCCTGACATCCAGTGTGCTACCTTATTACGCATATCTGGCTAGGTCTCGACGATATTTGGGCCTAGTTTGGGAAAAATTTTAAGAATGATTGTATATGGAGTAGCATCTGGTGGTAGCTGTAACACCTCTTTCACTGGTCTGTTTCTAGTCAGAGACTGGCGTCTATGATTTCTATCAATAGGCTCCATTTGATTAGTCATAGGTGCCTTGGGCTGAGGGATTTCTTCCTGCATGGGATGCCAGCATTCCATACTCCTTTTGTTGGGATCTGTAAACCCTATCATCACTCTATTCCTTAGGACTGCAGCCTCTTGATTCTCGTTTGATATAAGATCACTGCCAAGAGGCAGAGTTTTCGGTTTAGTCATTGAATTAACACTTACTTTTATCTTGGTTATGCGTTCTTTTATCTCCTTAAATTCTGAAAATACTTTTGTCTCTATATAATCTAGCTTTCCATGCACTTTCTTGAAAAGGGTTTCCACATGTTTTTGTAAGGAACCATCATTATCTGTTAATAGTACTACTGCATGACCCCCATGCATTTGTGTAGTTTTTTTGTTACTCTTAGGAAGCTGTGAGTGTACTAGCATGGACTTAGATTTGATGATCTGACTACTTCTTTTTTTCTTGGGTGGTGAAGGGATTTGGTCGTCTGTACTGTTTGGTGAGTAAATTTCCTCTATTATAGCTGTAGGAAGTAAAGGGCCTAGAGAAGATCTAGAATCTGGCCCAATAAATGTTTCTTCTGGGGCTTTTAATTCAGAGGTTAAGCCTACAGCCTCAAAGCTCACTTCGGTGATAACCTCATGTAGAAAAAATGTTGTTGCCACTAAACGTGCTTCAGCATTAATGATTTCTTCATTTATTTTTCCCATTGCACCTGTGAGGTAATTGGTAATTGTATTAGTGCTTCTCTGGGTTGTGGTATTCATACCGCACCCTATTTGGTTTTGCTTTCTTTTCCCCATTATGTATAAGGGGTTAACTATGTTAGGCACTCTTAACTAATCACAGACAGGGTATATGCGATTTCTAAAACCAATAACAACAAGGTGTGCCCAGCCCAGCCTTCTCCTGGCTCTGGTGGGCACAAGGCGGGAGTACAAGAGAGTTAATTAGGGCTTCTGCCCTGCCCAGAGAGCTGAAAGCAGCTACAAATCTGAGTCCAAACGTCTCCTTACAGCCCTGTAGGGACCAATGTCAGTGGGAGCCGGAAAAAGATTGTCAGGGGGGTGGCCCAGCCCAGCCTCTGTCAGGGGCTGATGGGCGCAGGACGGGCCCGCCCTTGGCCCGGGCTTCGCCTTGGCGCCGCCTGCGCGTGTCCCGTGGCAGCGGGAGCGCGAGCTGGTTTTTAAAGGGCTTCTGCCCTTGTGCAATGGCCGCCTCCTCCTCCCGCGGCAGAAACGCGCTTCCCGCGGTAGCGGGAGCGCGAGCTGGTTTTTAAAGGGCTCCTGCCCTTGTGCAGTGGCCGCCTCCTCCACCCGCGGCAGAAACGCGCTTCCCGCGGTAGCGGGAGCGCGAGCTGGTTTTTGAAGGGCTCCTGCCCTTGTGCAATGGCCGCCTCCTCCTCCCGCGGCAGAAACGGGCTTCCTGCGGCAGCGGGAGCGCCAGCTGGTTTTTGAAGGGCTCCTGCCCTTGTGCAATGGCCGCCTCCTCCTCCCGCGTCAGAAACCCGGGAGGAGTGGAAATTAGTCCTTTTCAAGTAATAATGGTACTATTTTTAGGTCCAGTCAGGTCTCAATAATTTAAACATGGGCTCAACCATTGGTAGCTGTCGCACAGAGCAGACGGGCTTAACTTTGGAAGGATGTATAAATACTTTATGAGTGCCAAAACAGTTAAAGAGTAGGAAACATAACACAGTGAAAATTCCTCTCTCCAATTTATAAAAATATAGAAAATTGTATTGAACAACTAGATATCAAAATAACAAAAATCTGATGTATTGAATTGCAGATATGATTTTTCAAAGTTTTAGGTGTTTCTAGCATCAAAAAGCACAATGTGCCAACTGAAGGTATTTGGTCTTGCACGACTGGGTAAAAATCAAAATTTAAGGCTGACTGAAGTAGAAACTTTACCTTCTCACCTACTAATTTTTCTGGAAGAAAGGTTTGACAAGGTTTTTGGTGGTCAAGGTGCTTGATGGATCCAAAGGATGGCTCGTGATGGTAGTGGTCTGAAACTCAGGACCTCGACGAGAGACTTGGCACTGTAGGAAGGTCAAGGCTCTTGACACAGGAAAACTCCAAGTGGATGAGAAGGTGCCATTGTCGACGTGGTGCTGCAAAGCACTGGTCCCAATGAAGGCCTCTACGTTCGGACCGACAAACGTTGACCTCTCAATGGGCAAAGCAGCAAGTTGAGTCAGTGGGTGCAGCACAATGGTGGTCCAGTCGTAGCCTCTGATTCTTTTGAAGAAAAGTTCAGAAAAACATCAAGTGTCCAGTCTTACAGGTTTAAAGGGAGAAAGAGTATGCTCCAATGCCAGCCAAGGGTCAAGGAACATTTGAGCACCATTTCCGGGTTAGGACTCAATCTCTCAGAAGCCACCAGCAGGGGTCAGAACACATCAAGTTGGAATTGGTCAGCTAGGCTCAGCAGATATTTCAGCTTCTTGCAGTTTGGGGTTTTCTGGGCCTGAAATGGATGCCTGCCAACTAGCCCGTCAAGTCCACTCTTCTGTCCTGGATATAAGTGGGAAGCAGGTCCATCTTTGGGGATTTATCTCCACAGGTTGAACAGCATGTGTAGTCCTTCTTATGTCTTCCACAGGCCCAGGTGTGTTTTAAATAAGGTACTGAGTGTACCACTTCTGTGCCTTGTGCCGGTCTGTGAGTTGGAGAATAATTTTGCTACTCCCTAACCAATGGGGTAAAAGTTCCTAGGAATGCTACCCCCACTTTTGCAGCACATCCTGTGTATTTTACTGTAAACTATCCCACAGTGCCCCTCTCTACCTGAAATCAATTTGGCAGAACCTTTCTTCTCTTGTGCAGAGCTCCCTCGGCCCACCCAGAGGCATTGCTTGTATACTAGGGAAACCCTCTCATTGTGGTCACTCTAAACTTTACCTGGAAGCAGCTACTCTGGTATTGGAGCCCTTTTGGCTATCAGGACAATGAACAGGCATACCTAGATGTGAGATACATCTGTGTTTGACAGGGTAGACACCTTTGAAGTGTAATTACATTCCTGGGCACATTCCAGATGGCCCTATCAACCAAGTCTTTCTTTTGTCCAGTATCTAGGAGCAATACACATCTCACCACAGAAGAGCCAGTAATAGTCAGTTGATACTGAACAGAGACACAGAAAGGTACACTTGGCTCAGGCATAAAACTATTAGCTTCTTTAAAGTGACATTTCAAAAATATAGTAATTTAAAATCTTACTTAAACATTTGATTGGATTTTAACTCACTATTAATTTGAGTCCTAGAATCGTGGTTCTAGCTGTTCCCAAACTGAAGTTATGCATTATAAGGTGCTTTTCTGTGGAAGACCCAGCATTGCCACAGTGAAAAAAAATGACTGTGGGGATTTTTAATTGCCAGGACACGTAAAACTGCAAAACACATATCTTACTTCTTAAACACTATGCAGCCTGCCTTATGGGCATTTAGGTCCTAACTTAGGGTGACTTGTAAGTATTAAAAAAAGAAAGTTTAGGCCTGGCAAAAGGTTTACTTTGCCAGCTCATGTTTGCATTTTTAAACCTCCACACTCAGGCTGCAGGGGTAGGCCTGTGGACATGCATAGTCTTGCCACTTTTGTGGTGGTACAATAGGTGCTGCAGTGCAATATTTATATTACTCCTACAGGCCCTGGACACACTAGGTATCATACTCTAGGGACTTGTAGGTAAATTAAATGTGCCAATTTGGATTGTTAACCAATTCAACAAGTTTTAGGGGTGAGGGCACAACCACTGGGGCCTGGTTAGCAGGGTCCCAGTGTACAGAATCCAAAATCAAACAGCTTCAGTTAAAACAAATGGTAGGAAACATGCAAAAAGCACATATTATAAAAATGGAAAATCCTTTTCATTTTTTGTTCCCATCCAAAACCCAGGATGGCTGAAAGCATAATGAAAATACCATAATAACTCCTATGGGTCTACAAAATATCTTGAACCAATTCTCAGATACCTGTGACAGTTTTTGCTTGGAAATTAATGGCCTTAGTACTAAGTTTAGGACTTTTCGGCCATACAAGTATTTTAAGGGGGAAATAAGGCTTAGGTCCAGGATCCTGGAACAGTTTGAAGCTTTTGACTATTTAGGTGTAAGGTTGACCAGTAATTTATCATGGTCTGCCCAAATTTTGAAAGGTCTGATAACCTTGCAAATTGTTGAGTTGGTGTTAGACTTTTCATCTTTGGCGTGGTCTCCCTTAACTTTTAACCTCAGTTTCCCAGGTTGTTGATGTGTGCTGGACTCTGATTTTGCTGTTTTTTTTCCTCTGGGCACTTTAACACTGCTAACCAGTGCTAAAGTGCAAGTGCTCCTTTACAAAATGTGTATGTGATTGGCATATTTTATTTATTAGTAAGTCCCTAGTACAGTGCACTAGAGGTGCCCAGGGCCTTTCAATCAAATGCTACTAGTGGGTCTGCAGCACTGGTTGTGCCTCCCACATAAGTAGCTCTGTAATCATGTCTCAGACCTGCCACTGCAGTGTCTGTGTGTGCAGTGTTTAACTGTAAATTCGAATTGGCAAGTGTACCCACTCGCCAGGCCTAAACCTTCCCTTTTCATACATGTAAGGCACCCCTACAGTAGGCCATAGGTAGCCCCAAGGGCAGGGTGCAGTTCATGGTTAAGGTAGGACATATAGTAATGTGTTTTATATGTCCTGACAGTGAAATATTGCTAAATTCGTTTTTCACTGTTGCAAGGCCTGTCCCTCTCATAGGTTAACATAGGGACTACCTTTAAATATGATTAGAGTGCAGATTCACTTTCGCAGCGGATGGACATGTGGAGTTTGGGGTCTCTGAGCTCACATTTTAAAAATACATCTTTTAGTAAAGTTGATTTTAAGATTGTGTGTTTGAAAATGCCACTTTTAGAAAGTGAGCATTTTCTTGCTTATACCATTTCTGTGACTCTGCCTGTTTGTGGATTCCCTGTCTGGGTCAGTTTGACAGTTGGGCTGGTTGCACCTCACACTAGACAGAGACACAAAGGGAGGTAGTCTGCGTTTCCTGATGAGCCATCTGTGCTAGGAGGGAGGGGAGGGGTGGTCACTCACACCTGAAAGGGCTGTGGCTGCCCTCACACAATGCAGTCTCCAACCCCCTGGTGAGTGTCTGGGGCCTGGCCTGGGCAAGGCAGGATTTCACATTCAAGAGAGACTGTGCTTTGAAGTAGGCTTACTTCAAAGGAGAAATTGGGTATAAGAAGGGCACCCAAAACCACAGACTTTAGAACACTTCTGGAAACCAAGAGGAACCTCTGCCTGGAAAAGAGTTGAAGACCTGAGGAAGAAGGGCTGCCCAGCCTGTGACTGTGCTTTGTGGAGCTATCCTGTAATTGCTGCTTCTGCCAGTGTAAGAGGGCAAAGACTGGACTTTGTGTGCCTTCCATCTTGTGAATATCTCCAAGGGCTTGATTTAGACCTTGCCTCTTGTTGTTTTAAGTCTCAGGGACAGCAAATACTTCTCTCTACCAGCACCTGGAGTCTCTGGAGAGACTCCTACTCTGCCAAGTGGTGCCCATCCAGTTCCTGGGACCCTGAAAGGAGAAGCTGGCAGCCTAAGAGGAAGAAATCCACTCACAGAGCGCTGTACGGGGAGAACATCAATGCATCTCTTATCTGCGTCTGGAAAATCAATGCGCCGCCGGCTTCGCGACTGAAAATCTACACTCACCTGCAACCTGACCGAAGAATTGTCCACGGAGCTGGAGAAACGACACGCAGCATCTCTGATGGAGTGGTTTTCGGATCATCGTGTGGCTGGATTTGTGACGCAAGTACCGCTGGGTGTGTAAAAACAACGCAAGGCCTGCCCGGACCCAAGAGTGCTGACCGGATCAACAATTGATGCATTGCAAGCCCTTTTTGACACACACTCACCCATGCTGGGTTATTTTTAATGCACCCAAGGTACATTTTCACGCTAACAGTGTTAATGTGTGTTTAAAATTACATGAAGACTCTTTTTGCATTTATAGTGATAACTTGACTTGTGTATTGTGGATTTTTGTCATTTTGTTCTTGTTTTGTTTAGATAAATGTTTTCTATTTTTCTTAAACTGTGGTGTCATTTTGTAGTGTTTTCATTAAGTTACTGTGTGTGTTGGTACAAATAATTTACACTTAGCTCTCTGAAGTTAAGCCTACTGCTTGTGCCAAGCTACCAAGGGGGTAAGCAGGGGTCAGCTGAGGGTGATTCTCTTTTACCCTGACTAGAGTGAGGGTCCTTGCTTGGAACCTTACTGCCAACCAAAGACCCCATTTCTAACAGTCGGCAACTGTAAAAAAAACTGAATAGATCCAATTTCCGTCCAATTTCTCCTGTGTTAGAAATATGTTGCACTAGAGGTCTTGGTGCCCCCCTCTATGGGGAAAATCTGTGGGGTTATGATCAGACAAAAGAACTTGAAAACATAGAAAACAAGTTTTTTAGGTCACTATTGATTATGCCACAGAGTGTCCCTCTTGAACCATTGTGCCTAGACCTAGGAATTAAGTTATAATACATCTTGAAACCCTTAAGCCCCTGGTTTATTGAGCTAATCTTTCAACCGGTAGGACTCAGATTCTTATACAACAGGCAGTTTCTGAGGTCCAAACACTGGATAAAGCAAGACAAATTCCCTGACTTAAGAATGTCAAGATGTGGTTGTGTAATATAGCCTAAATAAGCTTGGATGAAGTCTGGGATAAGCAGGGGAACTTGACTAAAGGAATGGTAGCAAAACTGAAGTCCATATTTTGGGTTTACATTCTGGGTAATTGGTTGTTTTCTTCCACACACGGCGCTGTAACTGATTGTTTTTTTGAAATTCAGTGCACTTTGATCTTTGAATCATTTATGGATTAGATCGACCCGCCACTGGCAAGATCTGTGTTTTTAAAATTTAGATATGGGATTTTACTGGTAAATTTAGTTTGAAGCAAGTAGAAGTTGAACTCAATCACACCATTATGCCTGGCTTGCAAATCTAGTATTGAATCTGTGGAACATTTTATGTTTTTCTGCCCTGCCTACGTGAAAACCAAGAGGACATGGATAACCCCAGTTTGTTTGCTAGGCTCTATTACGCGACTCACGGATGCTATATGCATTTTAATTTTTGAAAATACGGAGCGGGTTGTGCTTTAGTGCCAATGTATCTTTTGTATGCTTGGCGCATTAGAAGTAAAATATTAGATACAACTTATCTTTATGATACGGGCTGATTTTAAGTATATGCACTTTTTATGCTGGTTAAATATAGGCAGACCTAGACTGTTTTAAAGTCTCTTGTATTGTTTTTGATAAAGAAATATTTAAATGTATTATAAATTTTCCAAATGTTTAGATTATGCCTTAATGACTATGATAACAGATACTTAATGTATATTAGAACCTAGACAGGTGCTGTTAGCCTTGCATCGCTAGGAGGAAATCACTTACACATTTTCTATTGATGTTTTTCTGATCCTGCTTTATGCCGAAGTATTTGTATATATTTTTATATATATTGTATTTATTTTTCTTTTACTTTGTGGAATTGTGTTTTATAAGCATATACTGATCGAATAAACTACAAAATACTGCTACTACCTTAATAACTTCTCTAATGTAACGCTGTTGACAGCATACTTTTGCATCCATCCTGTTTGGAACGCCTATTATTGAATGAAGCAAGTGTAGAACTCATGAACTGGCAAGTAAAGATGTCATTGCGATGTATGATGACATTCAGTGCATTTTTGGGAGATAAGTTATAAATAAGAGGAATAACCACAATGCAGAAGGGAATCCGGTTAGAGAAAGACATTCTTCATTCCATGGAGTAAAAAAAACGAAACCTCATCATTTCATTTACTCAAATACTATTACAGTTTTCCCGTTGTCTGTGCTACAAAATATCGGCAGTTTTGTAGAATATATTCCATTTTGGATTATTGAACCTGCTGACCTTCTTCGTGTCTCTTGGGAATTTTCTGTACACACTTAACTGCAAATCTTTTTTGGGCGAGCAAAGATGTTAAATATTTCACTGCATGCGCTGAATGTTTCCTCTGTGTAGTGCCGTGGTATTTGGAGCCCTCTGACATTATCAAATGGATTGACATTTCAAATATTGGTGGTGCTCCATGGGTACTAATTCACTGAAGGTGAACCGTGGACTCCTCGCATTGTGGCGCAGCAAGCGATGCGTGGCTGTTTAATCACAGCTTCTGAAATGAGATCAGAAGCCCCTCTGTTGTTAAACATTGAAAGCTGCTGTCACAACAGACTCCAGGACAGAACAGCTGCAAGAAGCAGGGCACAGGAAAATCAGCAGGCGAGTCATTGGAGAATAAAAACAGAAACAGCAGACAATAGCCTGGTACACTGAATATTTTAAAACAGGCTACCTAGAGAAGTCATCGTGCACCGCTGCGAGTCTAACAATCTCTGTGAAAAACTTCAGGCGCAATTTCCTGAAATCGATCCATTTTCCAGAAATATGAGGCAGTAAGGACGCAGTGGAATTTCTTCTAAGTCCTCATAATATGATTTCCAGTAGCAGACTATTGAATGTTTATTTCCATTTCTAGAATAATGTACTAGGTGATGAATACTATATCAAGGGCCTCATTCTCAAATGAATCACAAAGTAGTTGAAGAAATACGATTTGTTGACTTCTGTGATTCTTTTCAGGTTTTTGATTTTTAAGTAATTGGCAAAGGGTTCCAGGCATGAGAATATACAAGGAAAGTACATATTCTCATGCACGTTCCCACATCTGAGGAAAAGGTATGAGCGTTAATTGACCAAACATGCCAGGGGTGGCGGACGTCACATCACGTGCCATTTGACCTTTGCATTATTCACTATTAGTATAACAAAATATTTACAGGAAGCAATAACATTGGAGTGCTAATTTACCTCCATAATAACGAGCTGTTTTCCTGGCACTAATCTTGCAACTTTTGAAACCAGGGGGTGCAAAGTTAGCGCTAGAGAGCTCCCAAGGTGGCAGACAAGGGTTGCAGCTGCGACCCCTTTGCAACTCCTAAATGAAGTCCAAGGGAATACATGTGAAAGACATATTTATTTATAAATAGAAATTCTTTTAATTTGTTTTTAATATTTTTAGGTGGAGAAACATACTCCTTAAAACCCACATAAAATATTATGGTGACTGTGGAGATTTTTTCACCCCCTCTGTAAATGTACTACAGCATATTGTAAGAGTTAATATACAGGTTGTGGAAAACACTTGTCCAGAATTGTTTGGATTTGCCACAAAATTACAACTTGGATGTCCTCTACAACTTTCACAATCCCTGCCCAAATAACTTCCACATTCCAATTGAGGAATATCTATCATACCTGTAGGCTTTTGTAAGAAATTGGGACTATTAGTTGGAGGGTAAGACCGTTCTCAAATAATACTCACAAACCTTGTCAGGGTGAACTACAAAAGTCACTATTTAAACATGTGCTTAACCTCCTGATAGCTGGGTACAAAGCAGTCAAGATTTACTTATAAGTAAAGTATTTATGCAGTATTTAAACAGTAATATAGTAAAAGCACAACACAATAAAAATGACAAAGCAATTTAAAACATGGAGAATGTTTGAATAAATACAATGACACCGAAATGACAAACGTCCAATAAGTAGAACCGGAGATAAGAATTTCTAAAGTATGATTTAAAAATAGCCCTAAAAAGCACAAAGCGCCAACCAAAGGAATCTGGTAGCACTAGGCTGGTTCGAAGTCAGAAGCCAAGGCTGACTGCAATGGATCGCTGGCTGGCTACAGGGACCAGGTTCGTCCCAGTTGAAGGTTATCTTCAGACGTAAAAACGTTTATGGAGAAAAAGTGTTTTTTTATGAGTCATCGGCGGGGCTAGCTCCAAGCTGGATGGAAAGTGGGACTCGACGACAGTCGGCTGCTTAAGAATTGCTCCCAGTGTCATCACCGATGATGACGGAAAAGGCCAAAGCGGATGAAGTCAGAAGTCTGCATCCAGGAATGCCTTAAAGTTAACAGGCTACTGCTCAGAATTAGTCCAGATAAAGTCCACACATTCAGGCATTTCTAGAAGCTGGATTTCCTTAAGCAGGGCAAACCAGCAATTTGAGGGTGACCTGCAATTTGACATCGACATCTGCAACTTCAATGTTGGGTCCAGTCTCTGATGGTTCTCCCATGCTAGATCTAGCATCCTTGACATGGGTTCCCTTAACCTTTTACGCTCTGACCTGTTTTTCTGACTTCATTTATGCTGGGCAGTTTACTACTGCTGACCAGTTCTAAAGTTTAGATGCTCTGTACTCTAAACTCAGTAATATTGGCTTATCCACAATTGGCATATTTAATTTACTTGTAAGTCCCTAGTAAAGTGCCTGTAAATGAAATGCTGCTAGTGGGTCTGCAGCTCTGATTATGGCACCCCCCACAATTGGACTGGAGATGTAGAGGGCCCGCAAATAAAATACTACTAGTGGGTCTGCAGCACTGAGTGTGCCACCCACTACAGTTCCTCTCAAACATGTCTCACGCCTGTCACTGCAGAACCTGTATGTGATAGGCCCTACTTAGCCCCAAGGGCAGTTTGCAGTGTATTTAAAAAGTTGGACACGTATTTTTGAGCTTAACATGTCCAGGTAGTGAAAAACTGTTAAATTTGCTTGTCACTAACGCAAGGCCTATCTCTCCCATAGGATAACATTGAGATTACCTTAAAATATCTTTTAAGTGTAATTCCCAATTGGGAAAAGATAGAAATGTGGAGTTTGGTGTTCCCGGACTTAATATTTAAAATCACAACTTATGTAAAGTCAGTCTGAAAATGCCACTTTTAGAAAGTTGTCATTTTCTTACTTTAACCTTGTGCAGTTCAAAGGCCTCTCTTTGAGGTCTCCCCCAATTGAAAGGCTCAGCTGGGTATAAGTACTGGACCTCAAACTCCAACAAATCAGAACTCTACTTGAACCAAGGACATTCTGCCAGGAAGAAGGACTGCTGTCCTGACATGATGGACTGCCATTCTGCTAAATGCATTGCTGTGTTGGCCTACTGTTTGCATTGTTTTTCCCTGTTGGCCTGCTGTCTGCTGTGTCTTGCCTGGAGTGAGAAGGCCTGGACCTGTTCTCAACATTCTTGAACACAAGATTCTCCAAGGGCTTGTTGGCTCATCCCTGTTCTCCTGTAATTTCAGCAACATCAAAGACTGCCTGCAACTCTCCTGGTCCTTTTGGACTCTGCCATCTGTGAGTGCTACCCTTCTTTGAGGGCCCCCCTCCAATTCTGGGCCTCAGAAGTGGGTTCTGCAGCTGTTTTCTGCAAAAAAGATGCATTGACGCCCCTTGCCGATTGGAACTGACTCATCGCCCCTTCAACGCAGTGGCTGCTCGATGACAGCGGATCCACAGTCTGCCTGGCTCAACGACAACACATTGTATTCATCCTTACGGAGTTTGACCCTGATGTGGGACACAACTGCAAAGCTCAGTGACCATGCAGTGACCTGACTGCATCGAAAATAGTACTGTATCAGCTTCTTATTTGCTCCTCGAAGCCAACACTTGCTCCATACAAAGTACTTGTTCAGCGGACCCTGCGTTTGTTCCTTAGCTGGCCTACCTCCCATTGTGGTTGGCCTGAACTTTGGAACTATTTTTAGTTTAGAACAATTTTTTGTTTAGTGTTCAAAAATTAATATCTCAACTCTACTTAATGGGTTCTTGCCATTTTGATCTTGTTTTCCTCAGATACTGTGGCCCTCATTTCAACCCTGGTGTTTGGTGACCGCCAGGGGAAATGTGACGGTAGTACCGCAAACAGGCTGGCGGTACTACTCACTATATTTTGACCATGGCGAAAGCGCCACAGTCATACCACCCGGACGCCCTGGGGATTTTGACTCCCCTTACCGCCAGCCTGTCTTGGACCATGGCGAAAGCGCCACAGTCATACCACCGGGACGCCCTGGGAATTTTGACTTCCCTTACCGCCAGCCTGTCCATGGTGGTGAACACCGCCATGGAAAGGCTGGCAGTAAGGTCACTCGGGGTGCCCCTGGGGGCCCCTGCACTGCCCATGCACTTGGCATGGGCAGTGCAGGGGCCTCCAGGCACAGCCCCATCGTGCAATCCACTGCCCAAATTATGGGAAGTAGATTGCGCAACAGGTGCTGCTGCACCCGCTGCACCGCCACATTGCCGCCGGCTCCATTAGGAGCCGGCTGCAATGTTACAGGCCTGCTCCTCGCTGGGCTGTCGGGAATGTCCAAATGCATCCGGCGGGTTCCAGGCCGCATGGGCAGCCGACTGGCGGTTCAAAATTGGTGGGCGGCCTCCGCCGCCCGCCAATGTTGAAATAAGACCTATAGTCTCTATTTTTTCTAAACTACCGTGGACTCTTTCTGTGGTATCTTTCACTGTATTACTGTAATTAAGTATAGCATAAATACTTTACACATGCCTCTTAAGTTAAGCCTGACTGCTCTGTGCCAAGCTTTCCGGGGGTAACCACAGGCTAATTTAGGCTGTGTATCTGACTTACCCTGACTAGGACTGTGGTCTCTGCTTGGACAGGGTGCATATCTCTGCCAACTAGAGACCCAATATCTAACATTGGTGATCAGTGATGAGGATAGGACTTGGATTTGTGCAGTACCTTACCGTAATTTGGTGTACACTATCATCCTCATCTAGACCAACTTGAATCAATTGTCTTTTGGCATTCATTTTTTTCCCTGCTCTCTTTTAATTGTAATTTTTAATTTTTCAATTTTCCCTGATTGGAGTTTTTGCTTTTTATTCTAAATCAAATCCCTGATTGGAGGTGCAAGCAGCTCTACCTGCAAAGCTGTAGTTTGAGTTGTCCAAATTGAAGAAATACACAGTGCAACAACTCACTGTCTTTTGCAAGGAGTTTGGGGTTTCTACAAAAGGCCTCACCAAGAACGTAGAGCTGCAAAAGGTGCTGAGGACCTGGTTGGATTTGAGGGATGCAGCACATGAGACCCCAGAGAAGGATTATGTGGAAATAGAGGCTAATGATGAGCTGGACTGGGACTCAATGGAGAATCTTGTACTACCTGTGGGACAGGGGGCAACCAGCTTGCAACGAGAGATGCACCCCACCCCAAGGGCAGGACACAGTGTGTCCTCCAAAGGCCTGATCCCAGAGGAGCTGGAGAACAGGAGAGAAGAGAAGAAATTAAAATTGGAGCCGGCTAAGCTAAAATTGGAGAGGGGTTAGGTCTTGGCGGAAAGGAGACAGTCCTTGGAGGAGAAAACATTGGCCATGGAAGAGAAGAAAATTATGTTGGCTCAGGAACTGAGCTCGAGAGAGCTGGACTTAAAGGCCAGTCAGATGGAGTCCAACAGCGATGGTAGCAGCAGTTCTTCTGTGCCCTCTGACAGGAGGGTTCACATACCCAAGGGTCTAGGTTCTGATTTTGTGGTGGGGGACAACATAGATAAGTGGTTTGAGGCCTACAAAATCGCTCTGCAATTGCACAAGGTCCCTAACGCAGGTTGAAAAGCTAGTTTGTGGAGACATATCCCTAGTGAGGGGAGGGACACTCTACTGGCCCTAGAAAGGAGTGACAGGATGAGTTATCCCCCATGAAGGAGGCCCCTTGAAGGATGCCCTAATTAGAAAGTTTGGTTTGACCCCAGAGAAATATAGACAGAAATTCAGAGATAATCAGAATATTTCCCAACAGACTTGGGTGGATTGTGTAGATTTGGTTTGCAAGGCACTGGATGGTTGGGTAAATGGCACTGAGGTAAAAGATTACCAGGGTTGTACAATGTGCTTGCAACAGAGCACCTGTTCAGTCTTTACTTTCCAGATCTCCACCAACACCTTTCTGACAGTAATCTCACTGACTCTGAAAGCTTCCTAAGGAGGCACACCCCTGGGTTAGCACCTGGGACCCTAAGAAAGTACCTGGGGGGATTATGCCAAGCGTGGGCAGGGTCCTTACTAGAAGAAAGTGGGGGGGCAAAAATAGTAAGGAGTTCTCTAAAGGGCCCAAAACCATCTCTGTGTGACAGAGTTCCTCCCTCTGAGAAAAAGGAGAAATGGTTCCCTTAGAACAAGTCTGCAGGGAAGGCTCCTATGAGGTGCTATGAATGTCAACAGGAAGGGCACTACAAGGGAGATGCTAACTGTCCCAAGAGAGCACAACCCCCTCATGGTGGGCAGGCACCGGGGCTGGCTAATGTAGAGCTTGGGGAGGAGATTACCCCAGGTAACTTTGGGGGAGTGTAGAATTGATCCTAGCGTCCCTGGCTGACAATACTAGGAAGTACCTTCAGTGGGTGTCCATCAATGGGAAAAGGGTAGAGGCTCTGAGGAGCCACCATGACAACTATCAGGTGTCATTTGGTGTATTCAGAGCAGATAGTCCCTAACACATTCCACCATGTTGATGGTGCTAACTACTACCCAGTTTCTCTGCTTCCCTTTAAGTGGGGGTGGGGGTCTCAGGTCTGCTGAAGGTAGCCATAAACCAGCCATGCCTGTGGATAGTCTGCTGGGCAATGATCTGGAGCACACCATCTGGAAGGAGACGGAGTTCAGGTCACACTTAGTGATGATGGGGTTGCATGAGTTGGTGTGCCTGACTACATGGTCCACGGCAGCTTGAGAGGGCGGTCAAAGAGACCTGGACCCAGGTAGAATGGCCCAGGTATCTGTCAAAAAGAGGAAGGGTATGGGGAACCCATTCCTGAGAATCCCATGGACCAGGAGGACCCTGAGGGGGATGCCACAGTACCTAAGGAGATAGAGGTAGCTGAACCTGGGTGCCTGCCTGAGATGACCAACTGGCAGCAGGAAGGGGGTCCCACTAGGGAGGGGTTCTGCCATGAGCAGAGAGAGTGCCCTACTCTTTTGGGTCTTTGGAAGCAGGCTGAGAACCAGTCATGTGGTGTTGGCTCTGATTCTCACTTAATTTATTGGGGGCATGGTCTCCTCTACTGTGAGCCTAAGGCTACTGAGCCTGGTGCAACACATGTGTTGGTGGTATATGGCGTTTCAGAACCTTCCTACTGGGTCTGGCTCATGAAGTGCCACTCACAGGTCATTTGTGGCACGACAAGATCTTTAACAAGCTTGTCATCCACTTTTATTGGCCCCAAATGAGGAAGGCCTCAGATGCGTACTGTAGGTCCTGTTCTACCTGCCAGGGGAGTGACAAGTCAGGGGGAAAGTACGAGACCCGCTTGCAACTGGTTCCTACTGTTAGCACCCCATTTGAGTGGGTCTTAGGACAGTGACTGTACACGTCGTGACCCAGGCACTAATGAGGATATTTACCCATGTGGGTTTCCCCAAGGAAGTGTTTTCTGACCGGGGTACCAAATTCATGTCCAACCACATGAAGGCCATGTGGAAAGAGGGTGGGGTGAGCTATAACTTCACCACTCCTTAACATCCCCAAACCAATGGGCTGGTTGAAAGGTTCAACCATACCTTTAAAGGCATGATTATGGGTCTACCCTAACCCATGAGGCGTACATGGGATATCCTCCTGCCATGCCTTTTGTTTGCCCACAGAGAGGTTCCACAGATGGGGGTTGGCTTCAACCCTGTTGAGCCTCTATATGGACACCCTTTGAGAAGACCTCTCAGTTTTGTTAAGGAAGGCTGGGAGCAAACTCCCAAGAACCCATCCCAGGTTGTAGTTAGCTACATGCTGGCATTTGGCAAACAGAAAGTCTGCTTCCAGAAGCTTTCACAGCAGAACCTGGAAGCTAGTCAGGAGGACATGCAACATTGGTATGACCAGAATACATACCACTCTGGTTGAGTTTCAGCCAGGTCAAAAGTTGTGGGTAATGGAGCCAGTGGAGCCTTGGGCCCTGCAAGACAGGTGGTCTTGGCCTTATGAGATGAAGGAGAGCAAGAGAATTATCTTCTACTTGATTGACTTTAAGACTTCCAGGAACCATTTGAGGGTCCTTTATGTGAACCCTCTCAAGCCCCACTTTGAGAGGTCTGAGATTACCATGCTCTTGGTTACTTATGATGGAATGGAATAGGAAAGTAAGCCTCTCCCCGACCTTCTATCTTCCAAGGAGCAGGATGGGTCAGTGGAGTGTATCAGCCTTTCCACTACACTGACCCTAGATCAACAGAGAGACTGCCGCCAGTTGCTGCGACAGTTTGTCTCTTTGCTCTCCCTTACCTCAGGACTCACTGAATAGTGTACCCATGATATTGATAGTGGGACCAGCACCCCTGTAAAGAACAACATTTACAGGCTGTCTGACAAGGTGAGGTCTACTATCAAGGAAGCAGTCTGTTAGATGTTAGCATTAGGGGTTATTGAGCCCTCAAACAGCCAGTGGTCCAGCTCAGTAGTGTTGGTTACCAAGGTTGCCTCCCCCTGGTGTCACACCTGAACTTAGGTTCTTTGTAGACTACAGTGGGCTCAATTTGGTCAACAAGATTGACGCACACCCCATCCCCAGAGCTGATGAGCTCATAGACCAGTTTGGACCTGCCAGGTTCCTCAGCATATTTGACCTAATGTCTGGGTACTGTTAGATTACCTTGACGGAAGGGGACAAAGAGAGGTCTACATTCTCAACAGCAGAAGGGCACTTCAAGTTCAGGGTCATGCCTTTTGGGTTGAAGAAGGCTCCTGCCACCTCCCAGAGTCTGGTCAGTCAGGTCCTGGCTGACTGACCAGGTCCTTGCTCAGGTGGAGAACTTCAGTGCTGCCTATTTAAACAACATTTCAGATTTCAGCTCTACCTGGTAGGACCATTCGAATCATCTTCAGAAAGTGCTTCAGGCCCTGCAGAGAACAGGCTTGAGTATCAAGGCCAGTAAGTGCCAGATAGGGCAAGGATCTGTGGTCTACTTGGGACACCAAGTAGGGGGTGGCAAGGTGCAGCCCTTGCAACCCAAAATTGACACCATTCTAGTTTGGGAACCCCAAAGACCTACACAGAAGTGAGAGTCTTTTTTGACCTCACTGGATATTACAGAAGATTCATCAAGGGACATGGCATCATTGTTGCCCCCTTGACAGAGCTGAGTTCCAAGAAGCAGTCACATCAGGTGATCTGGACAGACGCATCCCAGAAGTCTGTTGACGCCCTGATGGAGGCCATGTGCACAGCACCTGTGCTCAAGGCCCCTGATTTCTCTAAAGAGTTTGTTGAGGATATGGACTCCTCAGAGCATGGCATAGTGGCTGTGCTCCCAGAGCTAAGTGAAGAAGACCTGGATCGGCCTATAGCCTTCCTCTGTAGGAAGATACTTTCCAGAGAACAGAGGTGGAGTGCAATTGAAAGGGAAGCCTTGGCTGTGGTCAGGGTGCCAAATAAACTAAGGCC
Source organism: Pleurodeles waltl (assembly GCF_031143425.1). Classification (NCBI taxonomy): domain Eukaryota; kingdom Metazoa; phylum Chordata; class Amphibia; order Caudata; family Salamandridae; genus Pleurodeles; species Pleurodeles waltl. Next base: position 672,368,603 of record NC_090444.1, read on the forward strand.
ATACCTGTTTGGCACTCATTTCTGGGTTCAGACAGACCTCAGATGGGCAATGCAGATGAGGGGTGAGAATTCCAAACTGTTGAGGTGGTCCATCTCCCTACAAGGAATTAACTTTATGGTGGAACACCACCCTAGAACAGACCACACCAATGCTGATAGTCTCTCCAGGTGCATTTGCAACACAGATTGCATCACACACTACAGTAGTCCTTCAGACATGTCTCAGGCCTGCCACTGCAGAGCCTATGTGTACAGTTTAAACTGCCTTTTTAACCTGGTAAGTACACCCACTTGTCAGGCCCAATTCTTTCTTTTTATACATATAAGTCACCCCTACAGTAAGCCCTGGTAAGTCCCAAGGTCAGTGCGCAGTACATTTAAAAACCTTGACATAAACTTTTACATTTAAAAGGTTTGTTTTGCTATCTTGAAAATGGAAGTTTTAAGACTTCACACCCAGGCTGCAGGGGCAAGCCTGGTGACCTGTTTTACAGTGCTAATTTAGTGGGAAGCTCAATGAGTGCTGCAGTCCACTAGAATCATATAATTTACAGGGTCTCCTTACAGGTAGTATCAATTACTAGGGACGTAGAAGTAAATTAAATATGCCATTTAGCATATGTCAGTTCTACCAGGTTTAGAGGGGAGAGCTCAAGTGATTTACCACTGGTTAGCAAAACTAAAGTGTGCAGTGTCCTATGCCAACAAAAACAAAGAAGTAACAAATCTGGGGAAATACCATGCAAACAAGTCGTACAACAAGGAAAACAAAACCAAGATGTGAGGAAAATGGCATGCGAAAATGCAGAAATAGAATCCCACAAGTTGAGCTTACACATTAGGGTGATAGTACCCACTCATGTGTCTATTGAGTCCTTTAAGCACTTTGGAGGACAATGCTTTGTTGCATCCATTCATGGGTATTGATGTTCTCTACACCTCTGACCAAGCTTGTCCCTAAACTCCCCAAGCAATCATATACAAAATCAATTGTGCCATAAGATACCACTGCAAGTCTGGCCTACTTCATCCATGTGCACAGTATAGTCCTTTACCTTTATAACTTGCATTGTTGCAGAGAAACCTGACTCACCCTTCTGAATAAAACCAGGCTTCTTGATCCTACCTCAATCACTTACACATAACTTCCTTCCCCTTCAATGCTTCCTCTCACCATCATACCTGTACTAGATGCGCATCCCCAAATCAACTCCTTTGCCAAGCTTTGACATTTCAACCCCAGGGTATGTCAATCATTCTCTATTCAAGTTAGAGCCAGACATTCATCATCTCAACAGCAGAAATGATGACAAATGTGTGGTGAAATGTGGTGTAGTACACAAGATCCATAACACCTTCAATGCCTTTCATCATTCTGATCTGTTAATAAAAGTGAACTGCATCAAATTTTGCAAGATTCTATTAATTTCCTCCACCCCTCTGTGGCTTCTGAAATGGTAGAACAAAGGCCCTGATTTATACTTTCTGGTGCAAAACTGCACCAACTCAGTTTTGCACCAAAAAGTTTGGCACCGGCTTGCACCATTTCTGTGCACCAACCGGGCACCATATTCATGTAATGGTGGAAGCCGGTGCAAAGGATAGGCTAGTGGCAATTTTCTTTTACTTTAGTCGGGTGGGGCTGGCGGTACGGAAGAAGGGGTTTTTGCACCAAAAAATGATGTTAGGCAGGTTAAAGAAAAAAAATGACTCTAATCTGCCTAGAGTCATTTCCTGATGCAAAACCATCCCTACCACATGATTCCTGTCTTAGAAAAGACAGGAGTCATGCCCACCACCCCAATGGCCAGCACAAGGGACCAGGGTCCCCTGGGCATGGCCATGCACCCAGTGCCATGTGGGGGGGGGGGGGCATTTCAGGGCCTCTAATGGCAGTTAAAAAAAAAAAAAAAATACTTACCTGTACTTTCTTGTACTTACCTGGGATGGGATCCCCCATCCTCTGCTGTCCATCTCGCGTGGGTGTCCCTGGGGCCTGGGGAGGGCACCTGTGGGCTTATTCCATGGTGTTCCACCATGGAAATAGGCCCACAGGCCCCCTAATGCATGCCCTGACCCAGGCGTTAAAAAATGGGGCAAAGAAAGCTTTACACCATTTTTTGACCCCTCCTCCCCCCTGTGCACCATTTTTGCACGGAAGTATAAATATGGCGTTAAGGCCATATAGTCATTTTTTACATGAGACTACCTACCTTGCATCTCATTAAGGCAAGGTAGGTTTCCACCTCCAAAAAATGACTTTAACTCCATACATTTGGTGCTAGATGGGTCTAGTGCCAAAGTATAAATGTGGAGTTAGTTTTGCACCAAATTAGAGTAACAAAAATGACGTTAATTCGGTGCAAACAGAGTATAAATATGCCCCAAAGTCTTTATATTGATGATGTCATAAATGGCTAAAAATATTTTCATATCCTCAGTTACTAATTGAGTGCCGTTACTAGTCATTAACTCACTCGCTACCCCCCCCTGTTAAACACATCTTGCAAGAACTCAATGACACTCCATGTATTATTGTTGTGGACAAATCTCACTTCTGAACCAAATGGTTAAGATATGTTTAATGCCTTTTTGTCCATTAATGTGTAGGTTTCAGACACAGAAAGCTTTTTTCTCCTGGGTTTTACTCTCTGAGGATGCCCGTGCAGCAGTCTTCACAAATTCCTCAACTACCCTGTCCACTCCTCCCCACAAGAAATCCTCTCTGATCCTTCACTTTATTTCTCTAATCCCAGTGTTGCCTTCGTTTTAAAAACTTTGTTTATTCCCAGTGTTGCCTTCATGATCCAAATGCAATACTTTCGACTTCAAGGTCCCCAGACAGTCTTAATGTGTTCTGATGTTTGACTGAACTTGGTACCGACACTTATATTTACACACCAGTATTAATATTTCAGAAAGCACCACATGGTTGTCCTCTTTACTTACCATAGAGGGCCTCATTATGATTTTGGCGGTCTTTTTTGAAGACTGCCGAAGCTGCTGCAAGCAACAGACCACCAGTGCTGGTGGTCTGTTGCTCGCCATATTGGGAGTCTTCAGAGGACTTCCGCCCATTTCTGGGCAGAAGTCTGACTCCGAAGAGGTGGTTGCATCGCCAGCACCGTCAGAGCAGTAAGACTAAACCTGCTGTACTACAAGCCGTAACACGGCTTGGTCGGAGTCCTCCTGGCATGGTGGTGCTGGTAGTGCAAGACCGACAGAACCCATCCCCTCCTGATGACCTCCTCAACAGAGAAGGTAAGTGGTCATCCAAAAGGGGGGGAAGGTGTCTGTGTGTGGGTGGGTGTGTACATGTATACAGGGGGGTGTAGTGTGAGTGCATGTGTGCAAGTGATTTAATGTGAATGTGTGTGTGTGTGTATGTGTGTGCGAATGGGGGGTGTCTCCATGTCTATGAGTGAATGGGGGTGTATGTCTGCATGTATGCGAGCGAAAGGGGGTGTCTGTGTAGATGAATGGGTATGCTGAGGGGTGCGTATGTGCATGAGGAGGGGGTGTTTTAAGTGTGTGAACGGATTGGGGGGGTGTGCATGTGTGCGAACATGTGGGGGTGCGTGTGTCACGAAAGGAATGGGGATTCCAGTCACTGGGTGCATGACCTCCAGCGTTTTCGTGGCAGGGTGACCATCACGGAACGCCTGGCAGTCTGCAGCCTTGTAATCCATCCGGCAGGCTGAGGTGCACACCGCCGGCCGTGTCGGAGCACCCGTACTGGTGGGTCAGGCGGCATTGTGGAGGTTTGGTGTCTGCCAAGCCCCAAAGCTTGTGATGAGGCGGTTTTTACCGTCGAGCCCGCGGCGGTAAGACCATCACGGTGAGGCAGGCGGTCTGATGACCTCCAGCCTCATAATGAGGGCCAGAATGTTTAACAAATCAACCTACTAAAAAGTAAATGCCAAGCCTAGCATATTCAGGGTATGTCTTCAGTCTGTGGTGACCTGGAACAGGTCAAATTTGCTTAAGTGTGATGGTTAGTAGGTAATGCTGTGTAGGAAGGTGGCTTTCTTCTAGCATGGTAACCCCCATTTTTGGCTTGTTTGTCAGTGTTTGACAGTGTATTTTTACTGTCTCACTGGGATACTGCTAGTCCGGACCCCAGTGCTCATAGTTTGTGGCCTATATGTGTTGTCTGTATGCTTGACTGTGTCACTGGAGTTCTGCCAACCAGGACTCCAGTGCTTATGCTCTCTCTGTTTACCAAATTTGTCACTATAGTTTAGTGACTCCATATTCCAATTCAGATATGCATACTGGATCACCTTTATATTCCCTAATATATGGTACCTAGGTACCCAGGGCAATGGGGTTCCAGGAGATCCTTTTGGAATGCAACATTCCTTTTGTCACCCATAAGGAGCTCATACAAACACTCTTTCAGGACTGCTACTGCAGCCTGAGTGAAATAGTGCATACACTATTTCACAGCCATTTTCATTGCACCAGGTAACTTATAAGTCACAGCCTCACCATCATTTCATATGCTGACGACACCCAGCTCATCATCTCCCTCACGAGGAACCCATATACCTCCAAGAATAACCTACACGCCGGACTCCTCGCCATCACTAACTGGATGACAGTAAGCCACCTCAAATTGAACTCATCATCTTCGGTTCCAACAAGACAGCATGGAACGCCTCCTTGTGGCCCACCACCCTTGGACCACCCCCAACACCCACCACCCACGCACTCAATTTTGGCATCATACTGAACTCATCTCTCTCCATGACTCAGCAAATCAATGCCATATCATCCTCCTGCTTCAACAACCTTCGCATGCTACATAAGACTTTCAAATGGATTCCTTTAGAAACAAGAAAAATGGTCACCCACACCCTCATAAAAAGCAGACTGGACTACGTCAATGCCCTCTACGCAGCGACCACAGCCAAGCTTTAGAGAAAACACCAGCGAATCCAGAACGCAGCCGCACATCTCATCCTCAACCTCCCTTGCCACGAACACATCTCCGCCGATCTCAGATCCCTACACTGGCTGCCTATCAACAAAAGGATCATTTTCTAAATCCTTGTTCACGCTCACAAAGCCCTCCACGACACTAGACTGGCCTACCTCAATGAATGAATTAACTTCCACAAACCAACTCGACAGCTCCGCTCCACCGACCTTGCCCTTGCTACAGACCCCCGCATCCAACGCACCACCTCCGGTGGCAGATCCTTCTCCCACCTCGCAGCCAAAACCTGGAACTCCCTCCCTACCAACCTACGCAAGACCCAGGACCTCCTAACCTTCAGAAAAGACCTCAAAACATGGCTTTTTGAGCAGTAACCCTCCCCCAGCGCCTTGAGACCCTACCGGGTGAGTAGTGCGCTTAATGAATTTGTTTGATTGAGTGTTTGATCTCTAACCTTCAGTTACTGACGGCTAGGTGAAAAGTTACTACGTGTGAGGGCACCCTTGCAATAGCAAAGGTGCCCCCACGTTGTCCAGGACCAATTTCCCAGACTTCGTGAGTGCAGGGATACCATTATAAGCATGTTCTACAGACATGTCAATACATATATGTAGCTTCACAATGGTAACTCCGAATATGGCCATGTGAGGTGTCTAAGATTGTGAAAGTGAAGCCCCAATCCAAATCTGGTAATAGGGGGCCAATTCCATGCACCCTGAGGGCTCCGCCATAGACTCCAGTACTGCCAAGCCAGCTCTCTGAGGTTTCCACTGCAGCCTCAGCTGCTGCCACCTCGCAGACAAGTGTCTGCCTTGCTGGGGATTGAGCAGCTCAATCCAGGAAGGCAGAATGAGGTGTATTTATACAGATCTTGTAGAACCCCTGACGCAGATATGTTCCCTAACAATAGATAAGAAGGCATGCTTGGACGGCAATTATATATTCCCTCCAAAAGTACATTATGCTCCCGTCACACATAAGTGGGAAAGAGATACGATGTGAATACCTATGTATATCACTTGTCTTTGACCCTGATAGTGACGCCTTCACAGAGTGGCACTGATAACGTGAAATCAAACAATCTTCCTAACTATAAACATAGCAGCCATCTTGGAAGAAATTATTAAATAAATGCGCAAAAGCAGAGCAGGCTAAGTAGGTTAAAAGTCACTAGGTGACGGGGCACAGGCTTGCAAGCCAGAAGGCTAAACAAACTCCTGATTCCCATAAAAACTAAATAGGATCCACTACAGGGGTGACTCCAACAATGTAAATGTAGGTGTTCCAGTAAATGTTGTGGAGCTTGGCATGGAAAGGAAAGTTATTCTGGCCAAGTAGGCCAAGATAGATCCTTTGGAACCTAAGGTTCTGGTACTGAATATTTTTAGACAAAGTGTTGGAAAATGGGTTATTGATAGGGCAGGTAGGTACCTACACCTAGCAACAAGCCACAAACCTCCACAAAAGTACAGTTAGGTCTCAGTAAATTAATCCCAGCTCTACCCTTGGTAGCTTAGCATCGAGCGTCAAGGCTTAACTTAGGAGACAAAGTGTAAAGCATTCAAATATCACAAAACAGTAATTAAATAAAACACAGGAAACAGTTTAAAAATCCAAAACCAATTTATAAAAATAGCTTATATTTTTATCTTTAAAATGACACAAAAACGATTAAAATCGGTTCAGGGGAACCGGAGATATGAATTTTTAAAGTATTATTATTTTCTAGCGCTCAGAAACGAAAAGCGCCAATCGGGTCATCTGGTTGCACCAGGACCGGGGCAAAGTCAAACTTTCAGGCCGACCGCGATGGAGCCCTGCTCGGCTACAAGTCGCGGGAGGCCTCGGTCAAAAAGTTACCTTCTGACTTAGTCTCTTTTTCGATGTTTTTCTTCCCCGGGACGAACCTGCCAGTTGGATCCGACCTCCTGGAGCCCTTGTCCGGATACGCGAAGTCGGTTTCCTCGGTGGTGATTTTTACCTTCGGACTTAGTCGTTTTTTCGAGATGAAAATCCTTCGACCGGGGTAAACCTGGATCTTGATCCGACGTCCGTGGAGCCCTTCTCGGATACGATGGCTGGAAGGTCCCGGTCAACTTTTTACGTTCGGACTTAGTCTTTTTTTCGGATGTTTTTCTTGACCGGGACGAACCACGAAGTCAGGCCGGGTCGCGGTTGAGGCAAGCCGGCTAGAATTTCCGCGTCGAGTCGGTCACTTTATGGAGCTTTTTTCTAAAATTTCTCCAATCTTTTCCAAACTTCTGGGGCTTCACCCAGATGTTCTTTTAAGGTTCTTTTGGGGTCCACAGCTCACCCCAAGGGTCCAGAAGTTCTGTGATGGTCCTTGGGAAGTGCGGACTTCAACTCCCAGAGTGCACCTGGCGCAAACTCCTTTTTGGCCACTGGGCAGTGGTCAGCTGGTCACTTTTTCAGGAGTTGGTGCAGGGGACTCTGGTTAGCAATTTTTCACCTGTAGCAAACAGGGAGTCCCTCCTTGAACCAGTGGAAGCCAGGCAAAGTCCTTCTTGTGGTGAAGCCCAAGTGTGCAGCTGGTGCAGTCTTTCTGAGTGCAGGGTCCAGGTGCAGGCCAGGGGTCCAGCAGGGCAGTCCTTCTTCTTCTTGTAGTTCTTTCTTCTTGAAATTTGGTGGGGATCTGAGGCGTGGGTGCAGGTCTGCCAGTTTTATCCTTGCTCCTGGGTGAAAAGCAGGGGGGCCCTGGTCCTCCAATCAGGGACAGGGTCGTCCCCCTGTGATGACCACTTCCTGGGAAGTGTGGCAAAAATCCATCCCAGAAGGCAACAGTCTCTAAAAATCCAAAATGGATGAATCTGATTTTTAGAGGAGAGATCTGGCTGAGCCCACCCACTGGTGTGGCTAAAAATCATAAACACACCCCTCTCCTGCCCTCTCCTAATCTAATCAAGGGGGCACCTAGCTGTCTGGGGTTGCAGGATGTGGGGGTGTTGCTGGGTGCTCCAGATGTCCTTCTCTGCCTTTGAAGACCAGTTTGGCAGCCCTCCCCCTTCCTGCTTCCCCATCTGCTGAGGGGAGATTCTCTCCCCCAAGCACATTCCTTTGTGTAAAGCCAGGCCACTTCACACCTCATTAAAGTGGCCTGGCAGAAGCTGCTGCAGGCTGGCCAATCAGAGCACAGCAGCAAAAACAATGCAGAGCTGAAATTGGCAACTTTTTAGGTAAAGTCTAAACTTTTTACCTGCACTAGTTATATTAAATCCAACAACTGGAAGTTGTGGGATTTATTATAACAATCAATTTGATACCAAATTCTTGGTATGTAACATTTAAGGAGACTTTAAAATTTAAAATAAAGTCTGCCCATTCTAGCCTATGAAGGCCATTTACTTCAATGAGGGAAAAACGAATTTGGCTGTTTTTACCTCACCAGGGCTTATAAATCTATTTTTATAAAGTCCCTGCTTATAGTTACATGGCACCCAGCCCTAGGGGCACATAGGGCACACCTTAGGGGTGACTTATATGTAAAAATAAGGTAGTTTATAACTTTGGAAGTAACTTTAATTCCAAAGTCGAATTTGCATATAACTTTAATTTAAAAGCAGCCAGCAAGGCAGGCTTGCTTTTAAAATGACACTGGGCACCTCAGCAATGCACCTAGGTGTGCACCACCTATGCTGTGGTCCCTAAACCTACATGCCCTACCATATACTAGGGACTTATAGGTAGGTTAACTTAGCCAATTTATAATTAGCCTAATTTGCATATCCATTTTACACAGAGCACTGGCCCTGGGACTGGTAAGCAGTACCCAGGGCACAGCCAAGAGTCAGTAACCACCAGTACCTATCCAGAAAGAGTGGGGGTGATCAGGCAAAAAAAAAGGACTTTCCTACACTGCCCCCCCCCAGATGAAAGGTGATGGGTACTAACCTACACCCTGGTAGTCCTCATCAGCTAAGTGGAAAAACCTGGAAAGGCCATCTGCATTGGCATGAGCAGTCCCAGGTCTGTGCTCCACTGTGAAGTCCATCCCCTGTAGGGAAATGGACCACCTTAACAGTTTTGGGTTCTCCCCCCTCATCTGCATCAACCATCTGAGAGGTCTGTGGTCAGTTTGTACACGGAAGTGAGTGCCAAACAAGTAAGGCCTCAACTTCTTCAGGGACCAAACCACAGCAAAGGCCTCCCTCTCAATGGCACTCCATTTCTTCTCTCTGGGGAGTAGTCGCCTGCTGATGAAGGCAACTGGGTGATCATGGCCCTCTTCATTAACTTGTGCTAACACTGCCCCAATCCCTTCCTCTGAAGCATCTGTTTGCACTACAAACTCCTTGCTATAGTCAGGGGCCAGTAACACTGGTGCTGAACACATAGCCTGTTTTAGGGTGTCAAAAGCTTTTTGACACTCTGGGGTCCAAATGACCTTCTTGGGTTGTTTCTTGGAGGTAAGCTCAGTCAGAGGGGCCACTATGGTCCCAAAATTCTGAACAAACCTCCTGTAATACCCAGTCAGGCCAAGAAAGGCCCTGACCTGAGTCTGGGTTTTTGGAGCCTCCCAATCCAGGATAGTCTGGATCTTGGGCTGGAGAGGTTGTACATGGCCTCCACCAACAAGGTGGCCCAGGTACACAACAGAACTTTGCCCTATCTGGCACTTGCTTGCCTTGATAGTCAGGCCTGCTTGAAGCAGGGCCTGAAGCACTTCCTTCAGGTGGACCAGGTGGTCCCTCCAGGTGGAACTAAATACAGCTATATCATCTAGATAAGCTGCACTAAAAGATTCCAACCCAGATAGGACTCTATTCACCAACCGTTGGAAGGTGGCAGGAGCATTTTTCATCCCAAAGGGCATCACCTTGAACTGAAAGTGGCCCTCTGGTGTGGAAAATGCTGACCTCTCCTTGGCTCTTGGACTTAAGGCAATCTGCCAATATCCTGAGGTCAGATCAAATGTGCTCAGGAATTTGGCAGCCCCCAACCTGTCAATGAGCTCATCAGCTCTAGGTATGGGGTGAGCATCAGTCCTAGTGACTGCATTTAGACCTCTGTAGTCCACACAGAATCTTAATTCTTTCTTCCCACCTTGGGGACTAGCTTTGGGCACCAGTACCACTGGACTGGACCAAGGACTATCAGAGTGCTCAATTACCTTCAGATCCAACATCTTAGCCACTTCAGCTTTGATGTTGGCCTTGACCTGGTCAGACAGCCTGTACAGCTTGTTCTTGACAGGCAAGCTGTCACCAGTGTCAACATCATGGACACACCAATTGGTGAGTCCAGGGGTCAGGGAGAACAGACTAGCAAACTGTCCCAAGACTTGCTTACAGTCTTGTTGTTGCTGATCTGTCAGTTTGGGAGAGAGTACCACTCCCTCCACTGACCCATCTTTTTCCTTTGAGGACAGGAGGTCTGGCAGAGGTTCACCCTCCTCCTCCTTCCCTTCATCAGTGACCATCAGCATGGTCATGTCTGCCCTGTCCTGGTGGGGTTTCATCCTATTAACATGCAGGATCCTGTGAGGATTCCTGGGGGTGCCAAGGTCCACCAAGTAGGTGACCTCACCTTTTTTCTCTAGGATTGGATAGGGCCCAGTCCATTTGGCCTGTAGTGCCCTAGGAGCCATGGGCTCCAAAACCCACACCAGCTGTCCTGGGTGATACTCAGGCATGGTAGCCTTTTGATCATGCCAGAGCTTCATGAGCTCCTGACTGGCCTCCAGGTTCCTGCTTGCCTTCTTCATATACTCAGCCATGCGAGACCGCAGGCCTAGTACATAATCCAGCACATTCTCCTTGGCTTCCTTGAGAGGCTTTTCCCAAGACTCTCTCACCAAGCACAATGGGCCTCTTACAGGGTGCCCAAACAGTAACTCAAAGGGGCTGAATCCAACCCCCTTCTGTGGCACTTCCCTGTAGGCAAACAGCAGGCATGGGAGGAGGACATCCCATCTCCTCCTGAGTTTGTCAGACAAACCCATGATCATGCCCTTCAGGGTCTTATTGAATCTTTCCACTAGACCATTGGTCTGTGGATGGTAGGGTGTGCTGAACTTATAAGTAACACCACACTCCTCCCACATGGCTTTCAGATAGGCTGACATAAAGTTTGTGCCCCTATCTGAGACCACCTCCTTTGGGAATCCCACTCTGGTGAACACACCAAGTAGGGCCCTAGCCACTGTGGGTGCAGTGATTGTCCGGAGGGGTATTGCCTCAGGGTACCTGGTGGCATGGTCCACTACCACCACAATGTACCTGTTACCTGAAGCAGTTGGTGGGTCTAGGGGACCAACAATGTCAATCCCCACCCTCTCAAAGGGAGTCCCAACCACTGGCAGTGGAATTAAGGGAGCCTTTGGCTTGCCCCCTGTCTTGCCACTGGCTTGACAGGTGACACAGGAGCTGCAAAACTCCCTGACTTTTTCTGACATTTCTGGCCAAAAAAAATGGTTGACCAGCCTGTTCCAGGTCTTGGTCTGTCCCAAATGACCAGCTAAGGGGATATCATGGCTTAAGGTAAGGAGGAATTCTCTATACTTTTGGGGGACCACTACTCTCCTAGTAGCCCCTTCTTTGAGGGTCCTAGCCTCAGTGTAGAGAACTCCATCCTCCCAGTAAACCTTGTGGGTACCACTGGTATCCCCTTGTTCTTGCCTGGCAGCAGTCTGCCTCAGGCCCTCAAGAGTGGGACACTCTCTTTGTCCCTGGCACAAATCTTCTCTGGTGGGCCCACCTGCCCCTTGCAGTTCTGCCAAGTCAGGCAGAGTTTGCAGGGAAGGTGTCCCTCCTTCAGAGTTCAGATCCTCCCCCTCAGGGTTGGATTCTTCCTGACCCTCTGTACTTGTTGGGGCTGGCAAGCCAGACCCAGTGCCCTTTCTCTTCTTCTTGGAGGCTTGGCCCATTGTTCCAGGGTCCAAGTGTCCAGCATTTCCCTGTTGTGCTGCCTGTGACCTGGTCACAGCACACACCCATTCAGGGAGATCCAGCATCTTTGCATGGACCCTTCTCTCCACTTCTGACCATTCAGATGCTTCAAGATCATTTCCCAGTAGACACTCTACTGGGAGGGCAGGAGCTACAGCTACTTTTTTAGGGCCAGTCACACCTCCCCATTCCAGACTCACCATAGCCATGGGATGGAGTTTGGTTCTGCTATCTGCATAAGTCACCTGGTGGAAGACACCAGGTAAGACCTGCTCTGGAGAAACCAGCTTTTCTGTGACCATTGTCACACTGGCTCCTGTATCTCTCAGAGCTTCCACTTCAGTCCCATTGACTTTAGGCCTCTGCCTATACCTCTGCATGATGGGAGGTAAGGTGGCCATAGTTGCAATGTCCACCCCACCCACGGATACTAAGGTGACTTCAGTGTACCCTGATTCCACCCCTGGGCCAACTTCCACCCCCAACCCTACACTAGCAATCCCCTGGGATTGCCCACCAGTGGGGGGCTTCTTGGTGCAGATAGCATCTCCTCTTTTATGTCCTGGCTGAAAACAGTCAAAACACTTGCCGGCCTTAGCAAGCTCCTGAAACCTTCCTGCTTTAGCAGGATCAAAATTCTTTCCCTGATACCCTTTCCCTTTAGAAGTGAATTGGCTCGGGGCTCCCCCTCCCTGAGAAGTTTTTGGGGACTCTTGTGAGGACTCTTTGGGTTTTTTGTCATCTTTCCCCTGGTTCTTCCCCTGAGAAGAACCATGTCCTCCCTTTTTCTGATCACCCCCTGGGGGTCTCTGGTTAACTCTAGTTCTTAACCAGTCATCTGCTGCCTCCCCCAGCTCTCTGGGGTTGGTCAACCTAGAGTCTACTAGATACTGGCGGAGCCTCTCTTGGACACAATTAGTTAGAAGGTGCTCCCTCATAATCAAATTGTACAGCCCCTCAAAGGTACTTACCCTGTTGCCCTGTATCCAGCCCTCCAGTGCTTTCACTGAAATGTCCACAAAGTCCACCCAGGACTGGGTGCTTGTCTTTTGGGTGTCCCTAAACTTAAGCCTATACTGCTCTGGGGTTAGACCAAACTTTTTAGTCAAGCATCTCTTCATACTGGGGTATGAGTCTGCATCCTCCCCACTCATGGTTAGGAGCCTATCCCTCCCAGAGTTGGGAACTAACTCCCAAAGGAGTGAACCCCAGTACTGAGGCTTGACTTTCCTCATCTGGAGGGCCCTCTCAAAGGCCCCCAGCCACTTATCAATGTCATCCCCCTCTACATAGGCAGGAACCACCCCTTTGGGTAATCTGGGGGCAAAACCCCCACCCAGGGACACCTCAGTTTCTTTCTCGCTGCTTCCATCTTTTTTTTCTTTGCTTGCCCACTTCTTTTTTTCTAGGGCAAGCTTATCTGCCTCCAAAGCTATGTAGGCTAGCTGGGCTTCCAGCTCTCTCTCCCTGATGGATGGGTTCTCTCCTCCTGAAAGGACCCCCTTCCTACCACTAGCTTTGGGTCTCCCCCTAGTGACTGTGTCCAGTGAGGACCGTTCCTCCTCTTCCTCACTTGGGGTCTGATGCCTTCCCTCCCCTGAATGGTTAGAGTTAGCATCTTCCTCTTTTTCTTCCTCCTCTGGAGCTTCCTCTGTCTCTACCTCTTGGGCCTCAGCCCATGCTGTCAGGGATTTAATTAGGATTTCCTTCCTGAGATTAGTGGTTGCAGGCAACCCTCTCTCAACACACAACCCCCTAAGCTGGACTACTGTCAGTGTAGGTAGGCTAGCCAGATCAAGCTCCATGGTTCCCTAGTTTTGTGTCAACAAAAACTTTTTGCAAAAATTGGAAACAAGAATTTAGAAAAATTACAAAAATTCAATAATTGAAATTAATCCAAATTAATTTAAAAAAAAAAAAAAAAAAAAAAAATTAAAATTAAAAATTAAAAACAATTTTTGCACTAGGACAATTTAAAGGATTTTTAATTTGTTTTATCTAAAACTGTAACGTGATATTGAACACAAGTACAGGATCCCGTCGCTGCTTCCAATTATGTTGGAAAATGGGTTATTGATAGGGCAGGTAGGTACCTACACCTAGCAACAAGCCACAAACCTCCACAAAAGTACAGTTAGGTCTCAGTAAATTAATCCCAGCTCTACCCTTGGTAGCTTAGCATCGAGCGTCAAGGCTTAACTTAGGAGACAAAGTGTAAAGCATTCAAATATCACAAAACAGTAATTAAATAAAACACAGGAAACAGTTTAAAAATCCAAAACCAATTTATAAAAATAGCTTATATTTTTATCTTTAAAATGACACAAAAACGATTAAAATCGGTTCAGGGGAACCGGAGATATGAATTTTTAAAGTATTATTATTTTCTAGCGCTCAGAAACGAAAAGCGCCAATCGGGTCATCTGGTTGCACCAGGACCGGGGCAAAGTCAAACTTTCAGGCCGACCGCGATGGAGCCCTGCTCGGCTACAAGTCGCGGGAGGCCTCGGTCAAAAAGTTACCTTCTGACTTAGTCTCTTTTTCGATGTTTTTCTTCCCCGGGACGAACCTGCCAGTTGGATCCGACCTCCTGGAGCCCTTGTCCGGATACGCGAAGTCGGTTTCCTCGGTGGTGATTTTTACCTTCGGACTTAGTCGTTTTTTCGAGATGAAAATCCTTCGACCGGGGTAAACCTGGATCTTGATCCGACGTCCGTGGAGCCCTTCTCGGATACGATGGCTGGAAGGTCCCGGTCAACTTTTTACGTTCGGACTTAGTCTTTTTTTCGGATGTTTTTCTTGACCGGGACGAACCACGAAGTCAGGCCGGGTCGCGGTTGAGGCAAGCCGGCTAGAATTTCCGCGTCGAGTCGGTCACTTTATGGAGCTTTTTTCTAAAATTTCTCCAATCTTTTCCAAACTTCTGGGGCTTCACCCAGATGTTCTTTTAAGGTTCTTTTGGGGTCCACAGCTCACCCCAAGGGTCCAGAAGTTCTGTGATGGTCCTTGGGAAGTGCGGACTTCAACTCCCAGAGTGCACCTGGCGCAAACTCCTTTTTGGCCACTGGGCAGTGGTCAGCTGGTCACTTTTTCAGGAGTTGGTGCAGGGGACTCTGGTTAGCAATTTTTCACCTGTAGCAAACAGGGAGTCCCTCCTTGAACCAGTGGAAGCCAGGCAAAGTCCTTCTTGTGGTGAAGCCCAAGTGTGCAGCTGGTGCAGTCTTTCTGAGTGCAGGGTCCAGGTGCAGGCCAGGGGTCCAGCAGGGCAGTCCTTCTTCTTCTTGTAGTTCTTTCTTCTTGAAATTTGGTGGGGATCTGAGGCGTGGGTGCAGGTCTGCCAGTTTTATCCTTGCTCCTGGGTGAAAAGCAGGGGGGCCCTGGTCCTCCAATCAGGGACAGGGTCGTCCCCCTGTGATGACCACTTCCTGGGAAGTGTGGCAAAAATCCATCCCAGAAGGCAACAGTCTCTAAAAATCCAAAATGGATGAATCTGATTTTTAGAGGAGAGATCTGGCTGAGCCCACCCACTGGTGTGGCTAAAAATCATAAACACACCCCTCTCCTGCCCTCTCCTAATCTAATCAAGGGGGCACCTAGCTGTCTGGGGTTGCAGGATGTGGGGGTGTTGCTGGGTGCTCCAGATGTCCTTCTCTGCCTTTGAAGACCAGTTTGGCAGCCCTCCCCCTTCCTGCTTCCCCATCTGCTGAGGGGAGATTCTCTCCCCCAAGCACATTCCTTTGTGTAAAGCCAGGCCACTTCACACCTCATTAAAGTGGCCTGGCAGAAGCTGCTGCAGGCTGGCCAATCAGAGCACAGCAGCAAAAACAATGCAGAGCTGAAATTGGCAACTTTTTAGGTAAAGTCTAAACTTTTTACCTGCACTAGTTATATTAAATCCAACAACTGGAAGTTGTGGGATTTATTATAACAATCAATTTGATACCAAATTCTTGGTATGTAACATTTAAGGAGACTTTAAAATTTAAAATAAAGTCTGCCCATTCTAGCCTATGAAGGCCATTTACTTCAATGAGGGAAAAACGAATTTGGCTGTTTTTACCTCACCAGGGCTTATAAATCTATTTTTATAAAGTCCCTGCTTATAGTTACATGGCACCCAGCCCTAGGGGCACATAGGGCACACCTTAGGGGTGACTTATATGTAAAAATAAGGTAGTTTATAACTTTGGAAGTAACTTTAATTCCAAAGTCGAATTTGCATATAACTTTAATTTAAAAGCAGCCAGCAAGGCAGGCTTGCTTTTAAAATGACACTGGGCACCTCAGCAATGCACCTAGGTGTGCACCACCTATGCTGTGGTCCCTAAACCTACATGCCCTACCATATACTAGGGACTTATAGGTAGGTTAACTTAGCCAATTTATAATTAGCCTAATTTGCATATCCATTTTACACAGAGCACTGGCCCTGGGACTGGTAAGCAGTACCCAGGGCACAGCCAAGAGTCAGTAACCACCAGTACCTATCCAGAAAGAGTGGGGGTGATCAGGCAAAAAAAAAGGACTTTCCTACACAAAGGGATAGGGAAATAAGGTCTCCTCGAGAGGCTATAGAGTCAACCCCTTCAGGTTCAGTGACTCAAAATTTACCAGACAAGTCAAAAAATAGAAATCAAAATTACCACGTCATTCAGAATATAAGAAATAGACATAGAATAAATTACATCTTTAGATTTTATTGCTTTATTTGAGGATTATTCCTTTTATTTGGATCCCTCGTTTGTGTTAAATCTTTTAACCCAGGTACATTAACTTAGCTTTGGTTAGGAGTAGTGATTTAGAGTTCGTGGAATTGTTAGACTCTGGTGTGGAGAAGAAAACAAGGATAATTTTAAGTCACCGGTAATCGTAAATTTGATTGTGATGAATGGTGACTTTTTTGTCCCAAGGGATTAATATTATTCCCTAGATGAGAGGTTTGTTGGAGGGGTGGGAAAGTGCACACTATTTCCATGTGTTCTTGAGGAGTGTACAGCGTCTCAAGAAGAGATTACAGTTTGCTCTATATTTACTGTAATTTCTTGTAAAGATGGTGCTAGAGTGGTTGAATGTATTGATCAGAAGTTAGGTTTGTTATCTAGTAGTGAAGATGTATCTAAATGGGCATGACATGCTGGCTGTTTAAACACAAGGAAATCCCTTGCCCTGAAACTACTGAAGAGGGGTGTTTAGTTGTACATTAGAAAACAATAGAATTCTCTCATGGAATATAGCTGGCTGTGGGACTAAGTTAGGGACAATCCGGAACATAGATGTATTGTATCCCGCAATAATCTGCCCACAAGAAACTTGGGCTATTGGCCCTTTTGATGTTGAAAGTTTTAATGTAATTAGCAATCCGTCTAAAAAGAAAAAAAGTGGGCATTCTTTTGGTGCTCGAAATATTTCTTGGGCGTATCAAGTTTATAGCCATCATTAGAACCTGCTACATTGTATTGTATTGCTCCTTTTATTCTGGTTAATTTGCATCCTTTACCAGACCAAGAAAACACTTACTTGTTGAGTGATTTCTTTGATTATATTAGCATGGTAATGTCTAAGGAGGGGACCTCTAGGGTTTTAATCATGGGAGATTTTAATGCCACTATCTCTAATCACACCCTTGCTCTTTTTGCCGATAAGGAAAGGGAGCAGGCATTAAATATATCAGCAGCTGTGTTTCCTCCATTCTCCAGGACAAACAGAAGGGGTGCTCTTCTCCTGAGAGTTGATAGGGAACATAATTTTGTTGTTATTAATAGGAGACTTCAGAGTGATACTCTGTCATGTTAAACTCATACCTCAGTAAAAATATCAACAATAATTGATTACGTTATTAGTTCTTATACAGGTTTCCTTTGGGTGTCCAATTTAAAGGTAATAAAGAATGTTTGGAGTGATCATAATAATATTCTCTCTAATCTCATGGGGAAACTGGAGTTTAGCCATCCCTGGAAGATTTACAATGAGGAGGTGTTGTTTAGTGTTGCAAATGGGAAGGTTTTGTGGACGAAGAAAGATAAACAATGGCTCACTGCCAAATTAGGGAAAATCACTGAGACCATGCCCTCCTCAAGTTGGTTACCCATCCATATATTTGATGAGGATATGGGGAAATTGTGTAGAGTACCAAACCCAGAAGGTAGCATCAGGAAGGAATATTTAAAGTAGTCTAATAATTTTAATAAAAGGTTCACTTTCAATAGGCTCATTACTCATTCACAAAGAAGGCAAATTGTTCATTATTCCAAAGAGAGAAATAAATGGATTGCATGTTTAAAAAGAAGAAGGACTAAAGAGTTAAAAAATCCAAAAAGGCATAGCTGTGATGATATCTGGATCAAGTTAACTGAGGTAGTAAAGCATAACAATGCAAAAGCTTTGTGGAAAAATGTAGGGGAAAAGACTGGTTCTCTGGTTGAGCCAAAAATAAATACTATAAAGAGCATGGAATGACAGAACTATATAACTTCTTTATATGCCATGAATTCTCAGTCCTCTGACGATTATATTAAAAAGCTCCAAGATGAAAGGATAGGTGAGAAAATTATCTCCTATTTGCCCCCTTTGCAACAGGAAGTGTTGCCCCATCATAAGGCTGCTTGAAATATGGGCCAGAGGACCAGATCAATTGCCTATTTCTATTATAAAATTAGATATTGATTGTTGGGTCACTCATTTATCTGCGCTTTTTCATTATTGTTATTCCACTGGGAGGGTTCCAAGTTCATGGAGGGGGAGTACTATACTGCCACTACATAACAAGGGCTCTATCAGCTGTCCGTGTAACTATAGGCAGATTACCTTCTTAGATGCTAGAGGGAAAATATTTGCCAGATGCATCTTAAATAACCTGTTCGAATGGGTAGAAGAGAAAAATATAATTCCGCTGGAACAGGCTGGGTTTAAAGCGGGTCACTGGACTCTATATAACATATAACATAACTGTGATGTATCCGCTGTTGGAAACATATGTGAAATGGAGGGAAATGCCTGTCTACGCTGCTTTTATAGATTTTTTAACAGGAACGCTGCCTGCCCCCTATTTTTGGCTTCACCCCCATTTTTGGCTCCGCCCCCTTTTTAGTCCCGTTTTTCGTCCCCCTCCTGCCTCCCAGCTATCCTCTCCTCCCCCCACCTCCCTACTTAATGGCGGCCGCTGCATGGCCGCGCAGCAGATGGGCATAGCAGTCACGGCGCTGGAGTGCAGAAGATGTGCCAAAGGCAAGCCCGTCTGTGCCTGTCCGTACCTGGACCATGCCCAGTGCCAGAACCTCTGGCTCTCGGCCCCTCCACTGCTGCCATGCACGTCTTCATTACGCCTCTTCTGTGCTCTCAACACCAGCCGCTCTCCTGCCTTCCTTCAAGCCTCCCTGCAGACCACCACAGACCCTTCTCCTGCCGGAACTCCACCTTCACCAGCCTCCACGCCAACGACCCACCCACCAAGGTAGGACGCAAGCATCTCAGATGCATCCTCCTCAACACCCGCTCTGTCCACAAGCACACAGTAGAGCTATGGAATCTACTCAACTCAGCCTCCCAAAACGTCGCCTTCCTGACCGAGACCTGGATGAACCCCCTCCTCAGCACCTGTCATCTCCATAGCCATCCTGGATGGCTACAAGATCACCCGCAGGGACCGCTCCAACAAACCATAAGGAGGCATTGCCATCATCCACAAGAACACCCTCACGATCACGACCAACACGGAAGACACCTTCAGCACCGTTGAACACCTGAACTTCTAAACCCACACTGACCCAAACACCACCCTCTGAGGGACCCTCATCTACAGGCCCCCCGGCCCACGACAGCAGTTCAGCGACTCCATTATGACATCATCAGCACGCATGCTCTTGCATCCACTGACTACACATTCCTCTGCGACTTAAACTTCCACCTCAAGAGCACCAACGACAACAACACCATCACCCTGCTCGACAACGTCTCCAACCTCGGCCTCAAACAGCTCATCACGACACCAACTCACTCGGCAGGACACACACTCAACTCTATTTTCTCCACCAGCAATCACGTCTCTTTAAGTCACACCACAGAACTCCACTGGACAGACCACCGCTGCATCCACTTCTCCTTCAAGAATTCTACAGCACACCACCACCCACAGCGGATCCCCCACCGCAGTTGGAACAAGGTCACCGAAGACCAACTTATCGCAACCCTCTCCCAGAACCCACCCATCGAAACCACCGACACTGATGCAGCTGCCCGCAACTTTAGGCAATGGTTCAACACCTGTGCCAATACTCTCGCCCCAATCAAGAATCCCTCCAACAGACGCACCAACAGAAAGGCTTCTGATTTATCGCCGACCTCCATGAATCTAAGCAAAGCTGCCGAAGACTCGAAAGAAAATGGCGCCAAGATCAGACTCTGGACAACCTCACAGCCTTCAAAAACGCCATCCACAGACACCACCAACTCATTCAAGCCACCAAGAGAACCGCCTTCAAAGACTGAATCAACAACAATGCACACAGTTGCAGGGAGTTCTTCAATGTCATGAAGGAACTCTCCAACCCCAGCTCCAATGCCATCCCGCCATCCCAAGACCTCTGCGACTCCCTAGCATCCTACTTCCACTGCAAGATTGCAGACATCCACGACAGCTTCAGCACCCAGACCCCCCCAGCAACCACCAACACCACAGATTCACCTTCAACTAACCTCCTGCTCTCCTGGAACCCAGTCAACGACACCATCAAAATCATGAACACCATCCACTCCAGCTCTCCATCTGACCCCTGCCCTCACCACATCCTCAACAAAGCAAGCTCTGTCATCGCACCCCAACTACGGAAGATCATCAACAGCTCCTTCGAGTCCGCCACCTTTCCAGGGAGCTGGAAACACACTGAGATCAACGCCCTCCTCAAAAAACGCAAGGCGGACCCAAAGGACCTCAAGAACTTCTGGCCTATTTCCCTGCTCCCTTTCCTGGCAAAAGTCATCGAGAAGGCTGTCAACAGACAATCAACCCGCTTCCTTGAGGATAACCGCACCCTGGACCCTTCCCAATCCAGATTCCGCAGCAACCACAGCACCGAAACTGCCCTCAGCGCCGCCACCGACAACATCAGAACCATACTGGACAGTGGCAAAACCCCGCCCCTCATCCTCCTGGACCTCTTGGCTGCCTTCAACACTGTCTGCCACCACACCCTACGCTCACGCCTCAGCAATGCTGGAATCCACAGCAGAGCCCTGGACTGGGTCACTTCCTTTCTCACTGGCAGAACCCAGAGAGTCTGCCTCCCCCATTCCGCTAAGAGGACAACACAATCATCTGCGCTCAGCCCAACGCTCTTCAAAGTCTACATGGCCCCGCTCGCTAACATCGCCCGATCCCAAAACCTCATCTCATACGCCGATGACACCCAGCTGATCCTTTCCCAAGGACTCTGCCAAGATCTACTTCCACGAAGGAATGAAGGCCATCGCTGAATGGAGGAAGAGCAGCTGCCTCAAACTCAATTCCGACAAGACAGAAGTCCTCATCTTTGGCTTCACCCCCTCCGCATGGGATGACTCCTGGTGGCCTGCCACTCTCGGAACCACTCCGACTCCCACCGACCACGAACGCAACCTAGGATTCATCGAGGACCCCTCACTATCCATGACTCAGCAAGTCAACGTCATCTCCTCTTCCTGCTTCTACACCCTCCGCATGCTCTGAAGGATCTACAAATTGATACCGACTGAAACCAGAAGAACAGTCACCCAAGCCCTCATAAGCAGCAAGCTGGACTACGACAATGCCCTCTATGCAGGAACCATGGCCAAACTCCAGAAAAGGCTGCAACGCACCCAGAATGCCTCCGCAAGCCTCACCCTGGATATCCCCTGCCACTGCCACTTCACAGACCACCTGAAAGACCTGCACTGGCTCCCAGTCAACAAACGAGAGAATCACATTCAAACTCCTCACCCACACTCACAAAGCACTGCACAACACCAGACCAGAATACCTCAACAGACAGAATAACTCAACAGAATACACCCTGACTGCACATCTCCGCTCCGCGGACCTCGCCCTCACAACCGTCCCACGCGTCCCCAGAACTACAACTGGTGGTAGATCATTCTTGTACCTCGCCGCCAAAACGTGGAACACTCTTCCCACCCACCTGCATCAGACCAAAGACCTCCTTACCTTCAGGAAACTTCTCAAGACCTGGTGGTTCGAGCAGTAGCAGTACCTCGCCCCCATCTCCCCCTCCCCTCCTTAGTGCTTTGAGGCCCTCAGAGGTGACTAGTGCGCTTTACAAATTCCTAATTGATTGATGCATTGTTTGCCGGTAAAGATTATAATTGATGCCTGACGTGGTGTTCCTAGGGATGAACTAAATTGTATTTTATGTCAAACAGGTATTTAGAAGATAACGCATGTTATTTTTGTCAGCCCAGCTTTTAGGGTACAACAACAGAGATTTTTAAAACCGTTATTTAAAAGGCATTGAGTAAGAATTTCAACGGCTGCTTTGGATTTGTCGAATTGTCAGGTGAATTTATTAATGTGTGGAAACTATATATTTTTTTTTAGTTCTTTTGTGAATTTGTATTAAGTTGCTGTAAGATCTAAGGGCCAGATGTACCATCACGGCCCATTGCGATTCGGTAATAGCGATTTTTAAGAAATCGCTATTACCGACTCGCAAAGGGCCATGTATCACATTTGCGAATCGATAATAGCGATTTCTTAAAAATTGCAAAAGCTATTACCGAATCACAAATTGCGATACCGACCCCATTCGTAGCTATGGGCCTGTTGGCCCATAGCTGCGAATATTTTGCATTTCCAAAATAGCGATTTCTGAACCAGAAATCGCAATTTTGGAAATGCAAAAGGCCAGGGTGCTGGGGGCCTAAGGCCCCCCTCTCCTGCACCCCAATTTTTTTTTTCAAGATGTAAGGTACACACATGCCAAAAGGCCATGTGTGCTTTACATGTTGAAGTTAAAAATGCAGTTTAACTGCATTTTTAAATTTTGCACCAGGTTACCACCTGGTTGCAAAGCATGGTATTTTGCAAGTGCAAAATGCAATTTTTTCCAGATTAGCCTTGCGACCTGGAAATTGTGAATCGCAAATTGCGACTCGCAATTTCCAGGTCGCAACGCAAGAAATCGCTATTTTAGCGATTTCTTAGTTGTGGTCTGCGAATGCATTTCATGCATCGCAGACCACGGTTTTGCACTCGCAAACGGCCGATTTTACCATTTGCGAGTGCAAAATAATTTCATACATCTGGCCCTAAATCTTTAATAAAACCCTGAACCTGTGTTAAACCTAACTTTTTAATCACAGTTTTTTAATTGACACTTTTAGAAAGTGGACATTTTCATTTTTCTCCCCTTACGCTTTTTGTGCCTATAGCCTGGCCTCGTTCAAATGACTGGGTGTAACTGACAGACTTGGTGAATTCCTCCCAGACAGTCACACAATAGAGGGATTAGATGTGCCTGAGCAGGCCATCTGCTGGCAGGATGGGGGGTGGAGCTGTGCAAAGCTCCACTTACACCTGAATAGCCTGTGCTCTGCCTTCACAAAAGGGGCCTAATGACCCTGCATTGTCACTTCAGCCCTCTTGGTGCGAGGGCAAGGGAGGCAGGAAATTCCATGCACTACAAAGCCACTGTCCAGAAGATTCTCCCTTTTGGAACCAGGGCACCAGGATATAAAAATGAATGCCAGGCACCAGCTCTTCAGTACAATTCTAGACCTGTGGATATTCTGCCAGGAAGAAGGACTTCTGTGCTGCTACAAGGCCTGCCATTCTGCTGGACTGCTGTTCTGAAGGAACTGCTGCCTTCCTGTGTTCATCTGCTGCCTGCTGCCCTCATGCTTGGAGAAGAAGAACTGGATCTGCATCAACATCTTGAACCCAGGAACCTAGAGAGACTCATAGGGAAAGTCTGCTGGCCTCTTGATCTGAGCCTCAGGGACATAAAGGTCTCCTCGACCAGCTCAGAGATCCAGCTGCATTGAGTTTCTTTCCCCAAAATGGTGCCCTTCAGGTCCTGGACCCTTGATGTGGCTCAGTGGGCTCGTAAATCTAGCTTTTGGGCACTTTGTAACTGCAAATGGGCTAGTCCGCAAAGGAACCATGGTGAAATTCAGCATGAGGTGTCATCAGCCTGTCTCCTTGTGCAGCATGCATCAATTGCCCACAGAGGGCCACCACCACGAATCACCAGCCCACCCAACCGTGACACCTGGTCTGCTCTTTGCACCATGCTGACTACTGCCCACGACTCTCTCTTTGCTCTCCGTAGCTCCCTCCAGCTCAAACAGTTTCTTGGCACAAAACCTGAGAAGGTAAACCTTCAGCAAGACTAATCTGGGACTGTATCTGACCCACGCTCCATCACTTTCAGCCTTAACCTTTGACTTTGTCCTGGTCTAGCACAATCAGGTGGCTACGGTTGGTGCTTTCTGCTTTTGCAGTTTATTCTTTAAAAAAACATAACTCTGTTTCTACTGATTAGATTTTTGTTCTTTTGGTCTTGTTTTATATATTAAATTAAGCTATGTCTGTCTAACCTGAGGTAGGATCTTTTTGTGCCGTGTTTTACTGTTTACAGTTTCAGCTGTTGCACAAATACTTTACACATTGCCTCTGAGTTAAGCCTGACTAATCTGTGCCAATTGATCAGGGGATTGAGCACAGGTTTATTTTGGGGTGCTTGGTCTGTACCCTGACAAGGATTTTGGTTGCTGCTTGACCAGGGCTTGCAGCCCAGTCAACCAGTAATCCAATTTCAAGCAAAGAGCATAGGTAAAGAGATTTCAGAAAATGCTGATAAAGACAGGTGAGGTAATGTAAAAACCATTTGGAGATTTCTGATGTTTCAAAAGTGCTTTTTGTGCTCTAGTAGAAGGAGAAACTTTATATCCTACAGAAGCTTTAATATAGAAAACCTAATATGCTGCACTCCCAGACGCAAATAACCACGTTGTTTAGTGCTGTTAAGTGGGCAGTCTTCAATCCCACTAGTTTGGTGGAGGTTCTCCACTCCACCCCCAAGGTAAAGGCTAGGTGCTAGGTGTAAAGTATTTGTACCTACACACACAGTAACTTAATGAAAATACTACAAAATGACACAACACATTTTTAGAAAAATAGAAAATATTTATCTAAACAAAACAAGACCAAAATGACAAAAATCCACAATACACAAGTCAAATTATTGATTAAAAAGCAGATGAAGAGTGTTCTTGTGATTTTAAACACAACACTAACGCTGTTAGCGTGGAAATGTACCTGGGTTGTGTCAAAATAACACGCAAGGGCGAGTGTGTGTAAAAAAAGGTAAGCAGTGCGTCGCTTTCTCACCTGCAAGCGAGCTTGTGCGTTGTTTCGCCTCCGGTCCGGACGGTGTGTGTAATTTTACCTGCCCGCAGGGGAGCGATGCGCCGATCCAGGTCCGGGTCCAGGCAGGCGTTGCATCGTTTTTCCGCGCCCAGCAAGGTTTGCGTCGAAAATCCTGCTGCACGGTCTCAGCAAAACCGCGCTATGTGGGTTGCGACGTTTACAGCCTCCGTCAGCGGGTGTGAGCGTTATTGTTCCAACTCCCTACGTCAATTTTCCAGCTGCGATGTCAGTGGATTATCGATTTCTGCGGCGCAGCTGGTGGCGTGTCGTTTTTCAGCCGCCTTGCGGAAAGTGCGTCAACTCTTTCCCTGCACGGCGGTCTGGGCGTGGATTTTCAGTCTTGCTCTGCCAGCTGCTCCTTTCAGGGTCCTAGGAACTGGATGGGCACCACTTGGCAGGGTAGGAGTCTCAGCAGAGGCTCCAGGTGCTGGCAGAGAGAAGTCTTTGCTGTCCCTGAGACTTCAAAAAACAGGAGGCAAGCTCTAAATCAAGTCATTGGAGAGTTCTTCACAAGAAGGAGGGCAACACAAAGTCCAGTCTTAGCCGTCTTGCAAAGGCAGAAGCAGTAACTGCAGGATGGCTCCACAAAGCACAGTCTCAGGCAGGGCAGCACTTCTCCTTAGCTCTTCAGCTCTTCTCCAGGCAGAGGTTCCTCTTGATGTCCAGAAGTGATCTAAAGTCTGTAGTTTTGGGTGCCCTTCTTATACGACATTTTTCACTTTGAAGTAGGCATACTTCAAAGGAAAGTCTCTCTTGTTCGTGAAATCCTGCCTTCCCAGGCCAGGCCCCAGACACACACCAGGGGGTTAGAGACTGCATTGTGTGAGGGCAGGCACAGCCCTTTCAGGTGTAATTGACCACTCCTCTCCTCCCTCCTAGCACAGATGGCCCATCAGGAAATGCAGACTACACCCCAGCTCCCTTTGTGTCACTGTCTAGAGAGAGGTATAAACAGGTCAACTGTCAAACTGACCCAGACAGGGAATCCACAAACAGGCAGAGTCACAGAAATGACTTAAGCAAGAAAATGCCCACTTTCTAAAGTGGCATTTTCAAGCTCACAATCTTAAACCCAACTTTACTAAAAGATGTATTTCAAAATGGTGAGCTCAGAGACCCAAACTCCACATGTCTATCTGCTCCCAAAGGGAATCTACTCTTTAATCATTTTTAAAGGTAGCCCCCATGTTAACTTTTGAGAGCAACAGGCCTTGCAACAGTGAAATACGAATTTAGCAGTATTTCACTGTCAGGATATATAAAACACATTACTATATGTCCTACCTTAACCATACACTGCACCCTGCCTTGGGGCTACCTAGGGCCTACCTTAGGGGAGCCTTACATGTAAGAAAAGGGAAGGTTTAGGTCTGGCAAGTGGGTACCAAGTCGAATTGGCAGTTAAAACTGCACACACAGACACTGCAGTAGCAGGTCTGAGACATGATAACATGGCTACTAATGGGGGTGACACAACCAGTGCTGCAGGCCCACTAGCAGCATTTTATTTACAGGCTCTGGGCACCTCTAGTGCAATTTACTAGGGACTTACTAGTAAATCATATATGCCAATCGTGGATAACCAATTACATACACATTTTGTACAGGAGCACTTGCATTTTAGCACTGGATAGCAGTGGTAAAGTGCCCAGAGTAACTAAAACAGCAAAAACAGAGTCCATCACACATCAACAACCTGGGAAAAAGAGGCAAAAAGTTAGGGGAAACCACACAAAGGATGACAAGTCTAACAGGGGCACGTGCTGATATTTGTGGGCCACAAGAAAATACCCCAAAGGTACCGACATGCACTATTATTTGCAATGACCACCCAATAAAACCAAAGGGCCATATGTACGAACACTTTTTCCCATAGACACAGAATGGGTAAAAACCTTTTCTACATCTGGCCCATAGTATCACAATGCAGCCATGTTTCGTTTTTCATGGCACAGAGTATTTTTGATTTGATGTGGATTTATTTGTTTATTTATATTAAAGTTTCACCCAATTTTGGAAGGATTGGAGTGTCATTCACTTTATATACATTTGACTTCAGGTAAGTCATGTTGGAGGCACGCTCATTCTCAATACTAAGGAGTCAATGGCTTTGATTTTGGCTAACTGGAGCTGGCTTTCGACCATGAGCTAATGTGATGATGCATATATGTTGCAAATGGCACGATATTTTCAATTCATTTAGCATCAAAGAAAATAGAGCACTTTACTTAAATTCTGTATTTTTTGCGAACATTTGATTTCCCCAGAATACAGAGTTCTATGACAGCAAGTTGCAAATGAGTAACTCACCATTCTAAGCTCCTGTTAGTGGGCCCTGTGCTTCATTCCAAAAAGCACAATGCTGACAATATAATATCTACTTCCATGATATTTGACCAGTCATCTCACCGTGTTTGTCATGTGCCCTTAGTTGGTGGTCCTGAAATATTTTAGATGTATGGTGAAAACCCTATATCCACTTGCAAAAACACCGTCCTGGTCTCTAAATAATTCCTATCACCGGGACTACATTTTTATATAACACTAGCATAAAATAAACAAACTCTTTCTTAACCACTCAACTTAAAAACAAAATTGAACTCTAGCTGGTGTCTTTCTTCTATTAAGTCATCAAGTTACTGTACAAAACGTCATCATTTTCTAACACATTACATTATTTCCACCGTATGATATAAAAGTATATTAAAAATATATCCCCGTACGAAACAAATTACTATCATTTAAAGCTATTTATATTTTAAACAGATCGTAAATTCCCATGGATTCTGTTGGGTATACAAATGTCATACTGTCATCAATATTTTATAAATTATCGTAACTTTGAACACTGCTTTTTTGTCAGCGCCATCTTTCAGCCATTCTGACTTATCGTCAGCGTTCTTCAGAACAGAATGAATATATTAATTTCATTAGCTCGTAGGCAGTCAGCTTGATCACTTGAAGCAATATAGCCGTTCATATTTCAAATAAATAGACAAAGGCCAATGGATATCTATAGACCTTTCTTACAGCACGTATATATTTATCATTGATTAATTTATAATAGGCTGCTTATTTACACCATGTAATTACCATCCAATCATCCATACCTTTGAAGTCAATAGAATATAAGAAAGAAAAAAAAACAAAATATTGTCATCGCTAGCTACTTAATTTATGTCTTGTTTTTACTCTACTCACAGCCCTAAAAAGTATGTGACTCGGTACAATTGTTCACGTGTGTGTGTGGATGCATGTCTGTGTGTGTATACACTCTAATTAACACTCAGATATGTGTGCTACACTTAAAATTTGCCATATTGTATTCAACGTAATCTATAGGAATTCTTAATTTTTGTTTATCGTCGCATGTCCAAGCTACTGATTCAACGCGCTTGAAAATGTGCGACGTAACTAATGGGTAATTCCCATCAAACCCTGTCCTAACTACTAGACCTGTGCGTGTGCTTTGGAAAAGAGGGGCTTCAGTAATGTATGACAGGTGCTTTCATTGCTTTGAGGGACCGCCTATACTGTCATTAGTGAGACACGGCATCTGCTTGTATGCATATATGTATGTTGTGATGTACTTATGCTGTATTTGTGGGCCCCATAATAAGTCGAAAGGGAAAAGAGCACTGTACAGAGTTGAAGGCCGAGATGCAGTCAGACAAAGAACCCAAATGGCTGTTCTGGGTTCTGAAAGAGGAGATGGACTATTCACCATGTCACAATGCAGTGTTGTTTTTAAATAAGCGTAACTCTACTTCTCGCAACATTGGGAAGGCCAGGATCAATCCTGATGGATATGAGGATGTTGTTTTGTATCCTAGATCATGTTTTCTTCTTCCCTGCACTACTTTGTCTCTAGTTTGACGGCTTTCTAACTGAAGGTGTGCAGAGAGGCTCCAGCACTGTGAATGTATGAGCCAGAGAGGCATGTCCACGATGACATTATGGATGGTGAAAATGACTTTGAAAGTGGTGAAGTGCGGTAAAGGGAGTCAGTGGAATTCCTTTGGGGGCGGGATGGAAGGTGATCAGGCCATTGATGAGCAGTGCTGTTGCACGTAGGATTCCCTTAATTGTGGCAAATGTGAAATTTGGTAGACTGCAGAGCAGGGTGTTGCCATCATCCAGATGAGAGAGCACAAGGGAATGAAAGCTCGTTCGCTTGTACTGAATTTGTCTTCTATGAGGTATGCTTCAAGTTATTTAGTAGAGTAATATGGCACAAAGTTGACTTTGCTTTCTTGGTCAAGTTTTTTTTGGAGCAAGATTGGTGTTCAGGGTGAATCCAACTGACCTGGCGATGGTCAAAGGTAGTGCTTTGAATTCATTCAGGTCATGTCTTCAGCCAGTGTATCCTAGGTTTTCGTGGATGTATGTTTAAGGGAGGTGCTGAACGTTCAGGTCTTTATAAGGTGCAGGCACCACACTGGATGTCTAGAGCAGAAGAGACTGTCATGTAGAGTTGTGCATCTTTGGAATATTCTCAAATGTTGATGTTTTTATCTTTGTTTCCACGTAGAAGTTGAAGATTATGGGTACTTTGTAGGTGCCCACATGCTATTTACTTTTTTGTCTCCCTGTTATGGAGTCCCCCAGCCTAGCATCTGTGCTTCAGGCTTCTAAGGCTGTTGCCTTACATCCTATTTGCTCTTTAGGTAAGAGGGAAGGTCTGGATCAGAGTGTCCATAGTTGGCCAGGTTGTCCAGCTTTGGAAATACACAGTTAAAGTGAATACTGTAAATAAAGTTACGTCTTTATTGGACCAGTGCCTATTCCTTGAATTGGACACATTGTTTGAGTACCTCTTTGTGTATGTATTCATAGATAAAAAATAAAAATGTTCCTTCTAAATAAAAGGCTCTCAAATGAGAAATTAAACAACTAATTTGCACCACTAAAATCATCTTAATCCAGGAACAAATGTTATATTACTTTATCCATCTCATAAGTGCAAAATGCAGAATTAAGTGTATTGCCACTGTAGGAAACTTTCCAACTCATCCTCAGATAAAGATGGAAACCCTCACAAAACAAGGTAGATTAGGAAAAGTGCTTAATAAAATAATCACTTTTTTCATGAGAATTCTAAACCTAAATATTGAAGATTCAATGCAAAGACTCAAGGAAAAGTGTCCTGATACGATGGAAGGATAAGGGGCATATTCTTCATGGTTTTGTGTTGCTCGTGCCTCATGCAAGGGGGCACAAGGATGACGTGAAACCTAGAATGATATTTACCAACTACACAAGGCCTCCTTGGGTGGTCCAGCGTGGCTTGGTAAATGTAGAGTAAAGCAAGGCAGAGCAAGTTGATGCCTTGCATTAATTACTCTGCCTCGGGGGTGCATTCAATGGGTGGAGTGTGTGTGTTCCCACACATCCAAACAAGGATTTTGAATCATTCCCAGACTTACCATTAGTGATAGACGTGGGAATGTGTTAAAATGCTGCACCTCACCGGGGGAGGGGGAGCAAAGAGCTTAGGGCCATATTTATACTTTTTGACGCAAAACTGCAACGCCATTTCGTAGCACCGTGCGGGTGTCATATTTATACTTTGACGCACGGCGGCGCAATCAACAGGTGGGAGTCATTTTTTTGGACGCACATCGCGGCGTCAAGATGTAAAGGAAAACGACGTTAACGCGGCGTAAATGACTGTGGGTCGATTTACGACACCGCAACCGGGATATGCGCCGTTTTCTTTTGACTCAATAGCGTCAAAAATACCCGCAAACACTGCCATTTCAGCAGAGGAGAGCCAAAATGGATCCCAGATGCCACTACAGACCCCAGGAAGATGACAACAGACCAGGAACCAGCCAGGACGATCCATACAAGAACCAGGACATATATAGAAAAAAAAGAAAGTGTTGCTTCAGTGCAGAGGAGCAGGAAATCCTGGTTAAAGAGGTGACGGAACACCAGCACCAACTGTTTATCACCTCTAAGTTGCCAATCAGTAGGAGAGAGGCCATATGGCAACAAATTGTTGACAAGATCAACAATGTGGCTGAAGTACGCAGGACAGTCACCGAGTGTAAGAAATGCTGGCATGACTGCAAACGTAGGACAAAGGAAAAAATGGCTACGTCAAACTTACATCCTGGCACTCGTCAGCCAAAATATCTCCTACATTAACTAGGGCCCTATCAGCAATCCTCTAGCCAAAACAACAACTGCAATGTAACTGCAACAACAGTTGACACTACCACCTCTGATCTCTGTACAGCTATAGTAGCCAATGGCAGTAACCTCCCCATGGAACATACATACCTAAATTACGGGGTGAGGATGACATCTGCAACAATCCCCTGAAACAAGACAAAGGCCCCAGTACACTCAAATGTCAATGCCCATAGTTGCTGCAAACATCAGCCAATGTAAACAGCAATAGGAGCGACACAGCACTAAGGACACACCCATGCTGCATATGTCAAGGTCCATCCTGTGCCTGGCAAACAAGGCAACATCACAAAAGTCATACTGCTCAGACAACAGCATTGAGGAGGGGATACACGGAACTGGTCACTGAAATACACCTGCACAGTCAGAGGGGGAAATAGGACACTGATACGATAATCAGGGCAATCCAATGTAACACACATGACCCAACATCAGCAGCACACATTAACAATATCAACATCCATATCACATCATAACATTGCCATGCATAGGATATGCTACATGTCAATTACATTTAAGTCAATGTGAACAATCAGGGATTGGGGCAGGTCCTGAGAGGCAATTGTGCTGCCAGGACTATCAGAACACCCACAGCCAGTGAAAGGTCTCACCATGAGAAAGGATATACACGGAGGGTTGAGTAGGACAAAAAGGTGGCTATTCTCTATTTGGTATAAAGCAACACCTAGAGGCAAGTAGGCAGACAAGTCTGATAACTCAAAATCATACATGTGACACACAGGTGGGCCATAGGCCTATAACAATGCCCATATGAAGGACAGCAGATACCAATACCAAACAAGATCACAAAGTGAATTCATCAAAAGGCAGGCATGTTACGTCAAAATTGTCACAACACAGACACACTAATTGTACCCTGTTTCATTGCATTGAAGATGGATCTCCTGCCGATATGCCGATATGCCTGTCCCAGATTTCCCTGATGACATGGATGACGAGCCCATAAACATTCCCCAGGAGACCATCCAAAAGGTCCTTGAAACCCTCCAAACCCCACCTTCAGTCACAAGGAGGAGCACAGAACAAGCAGCCACCACAGAAGAACCACCCACCACCCCAATTGCAAGACCTGCCAGCTCCTATACAGCTGAGGACTCTGACGACACTGGCACCAGCTTTGAAAGAACTGTAGTTGGAGTACAGCGGGAGCTGGCCAAGGAGGTGCGGGTGGGGATGCAAATTATGGCAGCCAGCCTTGAGGGGGTGCGCTCGTGCATGATGTCATCTGCAGATCAGGCAGCAGCTCTGCAAGCCCTAACATCCATACTGCAAGGACTACAAGAAACTGTCAAGGAATTCACCACTGCAGTAAGGGAGTTGACACAAAACCTCGCACCGCAAGCTTTCCACTGCATGCACGAATGCAATCATGACTCCCTCAGGGCCGACCTGGCTGCCTACCATCGTGATGTAGCTGCTATTCTCAAAAACCAGCAGGCCCTCCTTGCTGCAGTACTGCCCTTAAGACCTTCACAGGGAGCAGCGACCGGGATGTCTGACTCCACGTCTTCTAACACTGAGGTGTGTGTTGCCCCTTCACAACCAACAACAACAAGGACGAAGCAGGCAACACACACATCAGAAGATGAAGACATGGAACAGATCACATTCACAAGGAAGAGTACCCGGAAGCACTAGTCCCTGCACCATGGCCTACTTCGACCAAGGTCCTACGTATTGTCAAATGCCAGTCTCACTACAACTATACTCAATGACTGTTCTGCTAACCACTGTATAACTTGTCAGCATTGCCAGTGAATGTCTATCTCCTACTAATTGGCAAATCCTGTCCATCTGCACTGTCGGTAACATCACCCCAGCAGGTCAGGAGCATTATCCACACCCCTTCTGTAGGATCACCATGTAAGATTTCACTAGAACGGACTCAGCAAACCTGGACAATGTACATATTGCACTACAGCACCTATCAATAAATAGCACTTGCACACCTAATATGTCTCTGTGTAATTTGACACATCAACTGTGCAGTAGATAACACAAAAGTGCCTGTGTGACAACCATGTAGCTTGTCAATACAACTGTCCTGACATCATGTAGTCAGATACATCTGTGCAGTGGCCAGGATTGCATCATAGCCTGCCCATCCTGAGGAGAATAACTGATGAAGGGAGAAACCACACACAATCATGCTGTGTTGGACAGAATAATGCTTCATCAATAGAAATCAAAGTCAACTAATGGTGGCTGATAAATGTTGTCACCATGCAATACTAATACATTGAATTATGCAGTCTAATCTAAGCAAACACAACTAAACACAGCATCAATCAACCTTTCTGAGTAAACTTCCAAATAGGTAATCATGCTGATTTTTTGCACACATGATCTATGTCAGTAATGAAGACAAGAAGACAAGAGTGTTAACAACACCTCATCTTCAAATATGTCCCTGAACATCACACTGCAGTCTGACATAAAAAATTCCCCACAATACCAAGTCTGGAAGCACACTTTGTGATGTAGAAAACATACTCATCGACACAAATCTTTGTGATCCATGTAAACTCCAAATGGTGGTTCTATCAAATGGTGGATAATGACCAAGTTAGCACAGGTGTAGCAGCCATTTTAAGCCTCTTTTTTCTTTGGTTTGTAGCATAGGACACAAATGTCATAGAACAACAATCACCTACACTGATGGCAAGGCCATGATCAAGTAGCAGTTAACACATAATGCAAAGGGTTAACTATATATTTATTCATAAGTAATCACACCAGAGGCAACTAAGGGAAAAGTCATACCTACACTAATCTAACCTGACTACTCCTTACCCACAACTGTCCCTAACTAACCTAAGCTAAACTTACTCTACACATATAACGAATCGATCTAAACATCAACCCCCCACCCACCATCATGAGACAGGACACATGCAGGACAACACATACTAACCTACACACATACTATACTATCCTAAACAATCATATATTTGTTTGGATATTTGTTTTTAATTTTTTTTCTTTTTTCAATTTTTTTCTTTTTTTTCTAAACACACAGGAACCCCAACATTGACCCCCACCCACCCACACACTTAATAATGAAAAGTAGAAAGAATAAGGACCCCCCACTCTCCTCCCTAACACTAACTAAGCTAACAACCTATACTAACCTAACAATAATCCCCCAAGCCCACTAATCATGATAACAAGGAAAGAGGAGGGAGGGGAGGGATTAATGTAAATAGACCATATCAGTCCTAGAGGTTGGCCCTCCGGAGGGTCCGCCTGATGGACCTGACCCGCTTCTTGATGTAGGCCACATCCTGGCTCAGCTTGTCCACCTTCCTTATGAACTTGTCCATTTTGCGGTCCAAAGCCTGGAATGCCGCAGGGTCAATTGGAGGTGCTGCTGCTGTCTGGGACCCGGCAGAGGTGCTCTGTGTGGGTGTTGAGCCTAGCCCACTGGACTGTCCTGCAGCTGTCATAATGCTGGGTCCTGGTTGTGCTGCGGAGGCAGGGACAACTGTCCCCGCCGTTGCTGGGGCCACTTGGGGAGAACCGGTGGTTGTGGTGGTGGTGGCTGTAGTGGGCAACGTTGGGCCACCCTGTGGTGAAGCCCACCATGCTCTGGAGGCCCGATCTGCCTGTATTTTCGGGCCATCTGTCGGAACCCCGACTGCACCTGCAGGATGTGTCGGTACCTCATTGCCCGCCTCTCAAATTCATGCCTCTGTGCGGCACTCATGTTTGCAGCTGTGAAGAGAAAGGGCAACTATTTACCATAGGAAATGCATTGTGTGGAATAGCACAAGTGTTCAATCGGAAAATACATTTACTGTAGTTGTAACAGCTCATATCACCATATAGATCATTGAAAGTCTCAGAGGAAGTACATGGGAAGCCTGCATACAAAGGTCATCTCACACATAGCATATACAATAATCTACATGATGGGTAACATCAGCCAAAACTTGTCATCATAAAAATTACAAATGCAGCCAACATTCATGCTGCTGCACCTCCTCCGCCTATTGCCTGGACTCCATATGTCAGTGTATGTGATAACAATCACAAACCTCAAGATCTGCAATTTGTAATGGGATTCGCTAGTATAGAACTCATGTGCCATAACCGAGTGTGTACACTAGGTTCAAAACAAAGTTTCAAATGGTCACAAGTATGTGTAACATACTGGTTGCTTCAGTCCTAGGTACCCTATTCCCAAACACATGCCTGTCTTTGAGGGGGGGGTGGGAAGAACAACCAACAAGCCCAAAATCGATGCACACCCAGGAGTGTATAGAAAGCTCAACATGTTTTTGCCTCCACACACACACCACCAGTGAAGGGCTATCAACAAATTGGAGTCAGCTAAACCTTGTCCTATCCAAGGTCCACACATGTCAAAATGTACTGACCTAGGCCAACATCACATACTTCCAGTGAGGCATATTTTTCTACAGACACAGAGGAGCAAGAACACCCATGATCATGAATAGCATGTACACCTAGGCCGTTGCACTCTAGTCCCACACACTTCTAGTACAACTTGTGGAAGTACATGCCCCCGGAAGATCCAACCTACAGTGTACTCAGTACATCGGTTACTAGGGAAGCAGCAGATTTCAGACAAGCCATTTGCAGCAGCTATCTGGGAGAATGTCAGTATGACATGCAGACTCAGTCCGAGACGAGTCCCAGAGCAACTCTTACATTAACTAGTGTATTCTACATGACTCACCCCATTTCCCATAGCGGGCCCTACAGGAATGGCCTACAGACCCAAAATCAGACAAATGGATAAGCATAGGTCAACTCAAAATGAAGTGATAAAGGAAATCCCACTAATGGAACAAGACTAATGATTGGGCAGCGCATCAAACCTTGCAATGTGTTCAACACACAGTAGTCCATCACGCATCGCCAGCAAACACAAAAAATACCACACATGCAACACTCACTGTAGGTGTCGGGGTCCTCAAAATGAGCCACCTCTCCCACTGTGTACAGTGCAGGTCCACCTGTAAAGCATGGAAGGAAGAATACACTCAGAATCTGTGCAATGACAAACAATTGCAAATACAAAGACAATGTGATAATATGACATAAGTAATGAAACACTTTCACACATGCTCATACTGCATGGAATTATTCATGCGCAACATTTACATCGGATGAGTCTCCTGCTACAGTTACACACACTACTACACACATGCAGTGGCCCGGACTGTCATGTGGTGGCAAAGATGCACCTCCATTAGTATGCAGCAACAATATAGGTGTGCATTCATCTCATCATGTGCATCCAAGAGAGACATCCAAAAGCTGGTTACTTGAGGACTGCCTGACCTGTCAAACAGCCTATGTGGTCATGACACATATGTGACTGATAGGTACATGGTACAGAGGGCCAGGTACTTTGGCAATACCTCATGTTGTTACAGTCTCATACATTGATGTGTCCAAACAATGGTGATTGGCACCAAACATAGATGTTTGTACCCTAGTCCATACCTTTGGACTGCCATCCCTATTCTGATTTGGGCACAAGTGACAATAAATACCTGTCTAATATGTTAGCTGAGGGCACCTGAGTCCTTTACAAATATGGTTCATGCTCAGATCTGGCATGTAACAATTCAATGTGAAGGAGCACATTTATCACGACAGGGCATGGCACTTCCGTGAACATTGTCCCTACACACCAACCAAACACACATGTGACATATGTGTGGGCCACATTGCTAACTTCAATTGACGTGAAGGCAGCACTCATTTTCAGCATCATGTAGGGTTTACAAATGTCAGTCTAGCTATAGCGTCAACATATGTAGGTATGATGTTTCTACATCCATACTTCACTGGCTATTGTGACCTGTAGAGTCCTGATTGCGTCATTAATGTGTCGCTTGTCTGACACAAAGGCGGCACTACATTACATTCTGCTACAAGCAACCTGTATGTGTTGAAAACACGAGCTACCTGACTGCTAGCATTTGTCATCCTTCACATAGTGCATCAATTACCCTGTATGTTTCCCTACCATTACACACAGTCAGCTACTTATCTGGCAGATTGGGTAACAGTCATCACATGTCACAACACAGCTTTAAATTGTGCACATTTACATGATCTGTGCTCACCAACATGGCCACAAATCCTGATTCCCAGGTGGTCCAGCAGATCTTGCTCCCTGGAGATCAGATCAGCCCAGCGGTGCTTCAATTGATGGTCATTCCTTTGGCTACCATATAGACGCACCAAGTGATGGCGCACCTTCCCCCACCAGACGTTTCGGGCCTCCGTGTGATACCCCTGTATCACCCTACCCCCAGCCTCCAGCATAAGTGGGAGGAAATGGCAAACAAGCCATATAAACCCCCCGAATTCCTCCTCACCCATCCTGGAAAGCCGTGGCCTACCAGGCATTTCAGCACTGAAAAAGGGGAAAAAGTAGTAGAAAAAAGGAAAAGGGGGAAATGGGGAAAGGTAGAGTGGGGAAATACAAAGAAAACTTAACAAGAAGAAGAGCCTAACTATCCCCTATATCACAGTACCCACAACAGACTCCCACAGACAATATATACAACACTGGACTTGACAAATTAATACAACACAGACTCAGAAAGTATTCTACAACAAGATAATGATGACAAAAGAACAAGTGAGATGGCACACTGGACACAAAAGCACTAATACACAGGACAACACTTTGCACACAGCCACACAGTCTAGAATAATCAGAGACTGCAAAGTGAAAGTGAAAGTCCACCCACTGTACAGATTCGGTAAACAGGATATCCTATTACATCACATCCTGCATAAAATGGCCTCCGTTTTTTCCATTATGCGTCATATTTTCACGCATACAGCTTGTGCATCATATTTTTTGACGCACAGGAGTGCAAATAATGCAGAGTAAAAAGAAAAAATCATTATTGGGATATAATATTTGTTTGAGGCATATTTTACAGTTCTAGAGGTGAAAATTAAGCCGCAGCAATTTATGATATCTATTTATGAAAAATATTTTTGACTCAGCATTATCTGCACTCCTGTGCGTCAAAAATTATGAAGCACAAGCTGTATGCGTGGAAATATGATGCATAATGGAAAAAAACGGCGGCCATGTTATGCAAGATATTATGATATCAATTTATGAAATATATTTTTGACTCTGCATTATCTGCACTCCTGTGCATCAAAAATTATGACGCACAAGCTGTATGCGTGGAAATATGACGCATAATGGAAAAAAACTGCAGCCATGTTATGCAGGATATTATGATATCTATTTATGAAATATATTTTTGACTCTGCATTATCTGCACTCCTGTGCGTCAAAAATTATGACGCACAAGCTGTATGCGTGGAAATATGACGCATTATGACAAATATGTATTTAATTTGTCCAAATGAGAAATGAATTTTGGCATGACCAA
The DNA here is from genome assembly GCF_031143425.1 of Pleurodeles waltl. Taxonomy (NCBI): domain Eukaryota; kingdom Metazoa; phylum Chordata; class Amphibia; order Caudata; family Salamandridae; genus Pleurodeles; species Pleurodeles waltl. Next base: position 672,407,471 of record NC_090444.1, read on the forward strand.
ACGGTGCTTAGTGATAAACTTTGGGGTTAGCTATAGCAAATGTCCCTTATAGGATGTATAGAAGGTATTCACAGTGCAATAGTAATGATTGGCCAGAATGGATATTACTCATAATTGTACACATATGTAGGTAATTGCTGATTGCTAATTTCAAAATATGAAAGAGATACCAGGATGTATTCCTTAGCAAAATTGTGTCCACATGTGTCCAGCTATTCCAAATTGCATAAAGGCCAATTAGGTAGTGCAATTGTCGGCTAACAATTTTTTGGGGGTAACCATGTCCTAATTACGAGTTAATGTATCTAAAATGTGTTTCACTTTTGACATGTAGGACACACATGCGCCTTATGCATGTGTGTGCTTCACATGTGCATAAAAAATGTATATTTGGGGTGCAGCAGTGGGGGACTTCGGCCCCCTAGCACCCTGGGGTTTACTTTTCCAGACTTGCAACTTTATCCAAGGGTTTCCCAAATTCAGTAATGTAAAACCATTGGCAGCAGGCCCATGGAAGCAAATTGGGTATGATTCACTGTTTGCTAATCTGTAATCCCATTTGCCCATTTGACGTTTGCCCTATTGATTCTTTGGAGAATTCTGACATACTATTTAGCATTGATTTAATAGCAAAATCTCAACGTTCCTTATGTCATGATACCAAATAGGTTGTTGATGTAGGTGCCCTTTATGCATTAGCTGGTTTAGTGGCATGTTTCATTCTTCCTGCCAGGTTACAACTGGGACACTACTGTGATAGGCTGCTTGCAACCATTTTGTTGATTGGATGGTACATGTACATGTGTGTGGTCCAATATTGATCCAGTATCAACTGTTAAGGTGTATGTTGTCACTGTAACGTTCACGTCTCCTCATGAGTTAGTGGCAGCTAATCGTGTATCTAATGAGTATCGTTTGTAGCTAAATGTGAGAAAAGTCATTGAGGACATGGTAACCTACACGTGGATGGTCCCACCCTGTCACTGAAGACGTGTAATGAGACTTTCAACTGGGCAACCTTGGTGTGCTGAGTGAGAGAATGTCTCAGGTGTCTGGATCCGGCATGTGTCATTGCAACATTTGTACTCAAGTTGGCCTCTGTGGATGGTAATGTATCAGGAAACATCATAGCCTCTGTGCAGAAGTAAATGGCTGGTATTCAGCACACACGACTCATCTTTATTATTTGAACAATGTAACTCAGCGTGTGAACTGTCAGGGTCCTCATATGTGTTGACTTTTCATGGACATTATCTGAAGTTGCTGGTTCGGCTGGAGGCCACGTACACCATCAAACGCTATGGTCCAGGTACACTGTCACACTTTGTAGTTTGAGCATTAATGAGGCCCAGACAACGGAAGGGCCATGATTTAGCTATTCAAGGGCACTGTCACAAATATGATACAAATAACAGTCAGATGATGCAATACTATGTATTTGAGTATACATTGATGAGGCAAATGACAAATTAGTCTCTGAGGTACAAGAGGTTTTGGACAGCACGTGTGGTCCATAGGTGGACCCCAGGTATCTTTAGGGTGACCCACGGACAGGTGCCAGTCAGGCTGACAGGATGCTGGGTCAATCAGGAGCCAGTTCTTTCACAAATTACATGATCAGTGGTCTGACTAGGACTGGTCAGAGGGAGCAGTAGACAGTTGACATGTCACACTGTGTATGTCCTGTGTTGTTTTGAAGGTGACACATGAACCCTGATAAAGTGTTACACGGCAACATTAGTAGCAATGCTTAATGATGTAATCGCCCAAATGCCAACATCCATGCTGTAGGAGGCATCAGCAGGGACGGGGCATGTACATTTGGGTGGTGTGCATGGAGGGGATCACTGGTGTGGCCTCCATCAGTGTCTCACTAGTCCTGTCAGATGAGATTTGCTGAAAATTTGCCTACAGTACCTTTCACACGAGAATCAATCTACAGGTGATACCAGGCCTTAAAAACTCCAAGCCTGTGTATTATATGAGCTGAGTTCCATGCAGTGAGATGGTACTATGACAATGGTAGGCATAGGAAAGGGTGTGGCACACTGGATGACTCTTGTGAGTGTGTGTAGATGAGGGAATCTCAGTGTACACATATCAGTATTCCAGGGACCTCTTCAGACAGGTGGGGTGTGACCAGCCGCATGTGTGTGTAATGTTTTTAGAAAAGGGCTGACATGTACATGGCTAGTGATGTGCTGGATGCTTGTCATATGTGTGGCACTTGTGCTGTGTATGTTCTGCTTATGTCTAACTCTAGTGACAGATAGTCATTGCAAAGATTGTAAGTAGTTGGAATTACTGCTGCCAAGAGTCTGGTAATACATTCCTGTTCCTGAAGCATAAGCATGTCAACTGCCTGATGTATGAGGCCTGTTTTCCCCTAGTTGAGTGATGGTGTTTTAGTTGTGTGCCATCTGCTGCGATGAACCATGTTTCCTACATGTATGTGTGTCATATGTGTGGTCCTCAGCTATTACCCTTCAAAGGTGAACTGTACAGGATGTCAGTCATTTACATTGTGTGTGTATGTGACCATTGTATGATGGGCATTACATTTGTTGTGTGTTTTTCTGTGTCATGATTGTTATATCATTATTGCTCCATGAGACGACATTCTTCTTCTGATATTTAAAGCTAAAGGTGGGCAGAAATGAATAGGCCAAACCATGATGTGGTGTTTGTTATCAGTGTTTATTTACAATAGTGCATTAAGTGTTGATGGTGATAATTATGAAAATAAATTATTTACAATCTGTTGGCGCCTACGCACTCCAGCAGCCGTGTTTGGTTGTTCCCCCTCCTGTTGCAGGCCAGCATCCTCCTCTTCCTCGTCTTCAGGCATGTATGGGTCTGGTTCGAGGAGGGGAATGTTCCTTTTTACACAAATGTTGTGCAATATTGCACATGTGAGTATGATCCTACAGACCATCTCGGGGAAATATAGTAGGCTACCACCAGTGATGTCGAGGCAGCGGAACCTTGACTTGAGGATGCCGAAGGTCCGCTCGACAATGCTGCGTGTCCTCTTATGGGCCTCGTTGTATGCCCGCTCTGCAGCAGTACTCGGGTTCCCAAATGGTGTCATTAGCCATGGCTGGATGCCATACCCCTGATCAGCTGAAAGAAAAAAAGAATGGGATCATGTTGATGTAGCTTGCATTATTGAAAAGACTGTTCATGGCAGTACTTGTCTTGTGTTGTCTGTGACTCTTTTGTGTACTGATGTGACATCCTATACTTGTAGGCTATACCATCTGCATTGTGTTTTTACCTTGGCTGAGCACGTGTTTGTCTGCTAACAGTTTGTCATCAGTATGTTTTGTGATTTTCAGTGCAGTGTGACCTCCCTAACATTGTGACTTGTGATACAGGTGTCCTTGTTTCTTCACTTGGGGTGAGTAGATAGTTCAATGTAGAGTTTAATTTATAAGTGTTGTTAGCACGTTCATATGAAAGCACCCTGGACATCCCATACCTTTAGACTTAGGCAGTGTATTAATGTAAAGGTCATTGTGACACTTACATTTTGCAAGGTGACATTTCGGCTACCACACTCATTGACGTCTTCACATTAGGCTGTACAGTAAATTCCAATGTGTGACAGCTTCAATGGTGACTTACAAAACATGGCTAGTGATGTCAGGACCTCAGTGTGTTCCTGTCTAGATGTTGTTGTTGTGGTGTATGTGTTGTGTGTCCTAGAGGGTTGCTGTGCAGTGTGTGAATAAGTAGGTTTTAGTACTTACCAACAAGTAGTCCATTGCCATACCGTCCATCCTGGAAGTGTTGGTTGATGGTAGAGTGACGGAAGATGAATGAGTCATGGACACTCCTAGGATATTTAGCCACGATGTTTGTGAACATTCCTTGGTGATCGACTATGGCCTGCACGTTGATTGAATGTGTGTGCTTCCTGTTGCGGTAGAGGTGCTCAGTCACAGCAGGTGGCACAAGGCGTACATGTGTGCAGTCGATTGCACCAAGGACGTGTGGGAAGCCACTGATTGCGTAGAACCCCTGTTTAGTTTCCTGCTGCTTCTGCAGTGTGTTAGGGAAGCAGATGTGGCGGGGTGTCAGGCGAATGATGGCATCCAGTACTTTTGGCAGAAATGCAGAGAATGATAGTTGTGATATTCCGCCAACCAGGACACCAGTTGTTTGAAATGAGCCACTTGCCAGCATGTGAAGTACGGCAAGCAGCTTTGTTTCTGTTGGTATGGTGCGGGGTGTCACGTCAGAGTTTAAATATGGGGCAACGTTTGCGCTGATTGTTCGTCAAATTTTTTGACGCACAATCGGCGCAAACGGAGTATAAATATGCCCCTTATTTCTCCTACTTTATTCCTATTTCTATGTGTGCTGCATTGTGCAGTGTACATAGAAAGACGAAAAAGGATTGTTTTTAAGCAGGAAGGTGCCTCTTCCTGCACAAAAACTAACCTGCCTACAATGCAGGTATCCTTGAACCATTGGTGCAAGCATGCCTACATTGGCGCTAGGCAGCAGTTTGTGCGTCAGCACAGGCAGAGAGCTAGACTGCTTCCTATAATGCTGAATACAGCACATTTATATTGCTAAATAAATGGCACATTCCTACCCTCTTCCTTTCACGCAACATAGCACAGCAAAGTGGCTTGCTGCATTGCATTGAGTGATTATTTGAAAAATACTCTCCTCGACTTCCAAAGTATTTTGAGCAAAATGCAAGGCTGGTACTGATAAAGGCAACTGTGGTCAAATTGTAAAGCACTTCTAAGCTTACGCTATGTAAAATCTGAGTTCATAAAGATCAGAACTTCCAAGTGGATTATTAAGCAAACATTTAGCATGAATTTAAAGACAACTCTTGTTCTCAGTGCTTGAAAATGGCATGCTGCAGTAACCACAGCTCATTTAGGCATGTTTCCTGAGAGACTACATAGAAAGCATTTCTACAGTCCAATTTTGATTGGTCTGGGACAATTATTAACAGGAGTATGATTTTGATTGTCAAACAAAGCCTACTTGCTTAAAAATCCTAAATTTAGGTGGAGACAGAGTTAAGAGCCAAACAAGATACTCCCTTTTGTCTGCCCTGCTCTGCCACAGTGAACCGAGGGTGCCTCTATGACTGCCACTGGGTCTGCGGGGGCATCATTGCCTGCTGCTTCAAGCAGGGCTGGCAATGTTTGGGACTGCCGATGTTCGCCCTGGAGATTTGGCAGAGTGGTACTATTCCACGATGCAGAGATTCAGCAGTCTGCCACTCCAAATGGAGAATCGATGTTGCATACCATACCAAGGCATACCATGTGGTGTCATATGGGTTTGTTTCAGTAATCTTGTTCTCACTTTATAATTGCAGTTGTGACACCTGCAGGAATGAAGTACTTAATACTGAATTTGGCCCTTTTCTGCTCTCCTCTGAACTGATGTACGGAGGTGAGAGTGCTTTTGTCATGGACATTTCTGTAGATGGCTCTGCATGTGGTCTCGTGCTTGATATACAGGATTGGGGCCTAATAAACAGAAGATACCACAGAGATCTAATATTGGCAGTGTTAGAAGGCTTGAATCAGTCATGACAGTGATTTTTGGGCCCGCTGGTGATATCTTTATGCTGGTGGGAGGCATGCAAACTTATATGCTCCTCAACCTCTTTGAGATTACTGCATGGCAGCCAAGATTCATGTGTGAGACACCACACTCAGAACTGCATCACAGTTCTTGCAAGCTCTGATTTGTGGAGTCACAACTGTACTTCCCATTCATTTATTGTTAACTGGTGCCTGATAGATTTGCAGGGTTGGTACTATATGAATCAGAATATATTTTAGTCATCTTTTCAATTGTGTACTCATGGTGCCTTGCACCATCGACTCACTAATATATCTGCCAGACACCCTTTGAGGGCACTTGTTACTATTAGCTTTATTAAAGCATGATTGAGTCAACTGGGGAGGCACATTCACATGTGTCTTGTTTTTGCTTTACGTCCATTACTATCTGCTTTGTCTTGGATCCACATAATGTTCTCTGTCGAATCCAAAAACTTCTACCTCGTGGTCTCAGAGGTTGTGGGATTCATAAAGATAAGTTCGAAAGTGGATTCTTTAAAGCCATCATATTCCACTATGGACACTCTACTGAAATAAATATCTTTCTTCTGCACTATGCTATGTAGAATAAATGCTAAGATGACCAGTTTGACTATGGAAGAGAAATTGATATGGAAGGGAAGTACAACTTTTCAGAATGGAATGGATATGTTGGACAACAGGTTTGATGAAGTGGAATCTAACAAAGAGAAACTCCTGACTGAGGGGTGGGACATTGAGTACCTCTGGCACAGGGTTATTAAGTTAGAGAATAAGGCAACATGTGACAATTTCAACATTTATGGTATACCGGAAGATTCTGAGAAAGATGACATGATGTGTTTCCTAATGCACTTGCTCCCTCAACTCTTGATCTTGCAACTGAAGGAATCTTTAGAATTCAAGATGGGCCATCACATTAAGCCAAGTGCTAAGCTACAAAATGAAAACCCATAGTCAATAATAGTATGTGCTCTGGGACACCAACACTAGGGCTATCCTCACAACAATGAAATGGAACAAGGGACCATTCATCTATGAAAGTAATTCAATTTTCTTTTCAGCCAATCTAAGTTGACACAAATAGTAAGCGCAGGAAGCTCCTCACACCCTGGCCCAGGTTGAAACAGTGGCACCTCAAATAGGGATTTCTAGATCCTGCATGTATGATTTAAACCGTGGAAGGCAAGACAAAAGAATTCCGGGATCCACATGACCTAGTACATTTCTCAAGTCCCTGCATGACTCTGCAATGATCTGCCTGCCCAGCACATGGCCAATGAAATGTGTTGGACCCATTGCAGAAACCCTGTGAAACATGAAACAGTGACTGTTCCATCCTGGTATGAATATGATTAGGCTAGTCTACATCAGATTGTGGCGGTGCTCCACAGGGACAGTGATGAATCCTTCTCACCACAGAAGTTCACCACAGAAGACAATACTGGCAGGGTTGAGGCCTGATCGTAGACTTGCCACTGCAACAGACCACCCACAATGAGGGGTCATTACAAGTGGTGATGAGTTCCCATTTTTATTCACATTCTCCTCCAGGCCACCATGGCCAACATGGCCATAACCCACTGTTACCACATATGGAACCATTTTTTAGTTGATGACTATGAAAGGATACACATTATTAAGGTGTCCTGGTTGTCCTGTCAATGTTTATGTGTCAATAGCTATTTGAGGACATTGGCGGTCATTCTGACTTTGGCGGGTGGTGGAGGCCGCCCGCCAAAGTCCCGCCTTCAGAATACCGCTGCGCGGTCAAAAGACCGCCGCGGTAATTCTGAGTTTCCCGCTGGGCTGGCAGGCGACCGCCAGAAGGCCGCCCGCCAGCCCAGCGGGAAACCCCCTTCCATTAGGATGCCGGCTCCTAATGGAGCCGGCGGAGTGGAAGGGGTGCGACGGGTGCAGTTGCACCCGTCGCGATTTTCAGTGTCTGTTCAGTTGAGTCTCTGACATTCATAGAAAACACACATCCTTACGCAGGGACAGTTTCTCAGAACATCAGCTGTTCCCTGTCCTTCACACGTTAGAGGGAGATTCCAGTCAGAGAACCACGACTGTATGCTGATTGCTGAATGCTTTGCTACAGATGCTAATGCAAAATTCAGGCCTTTACTCAGGTATGGGGGATGATGTCTTCTCAGAGGAACCTGAAGAGCAGATTTAGTGCTTAACATGCTGTGCTCTATTATAGCCTAGGTAGGAATTAGTCTATTGACTCTAGTGACAACATGGTGGTGTTATTTTTATGCTTTACTCTCTTCATCACAATTCTAATCTTGTGTCGTCCTTGTTATTGAAGCTCGCACTTTCCTAAATAGGATGCAGTTGCTTCATTAAAATCTCATTGAAACACATACAGCCTCTGTTTGTCATTGTGTATATGAGACCAATGTAACTGAGAGAAACGGATGTGACCAAGGCTTCCCTGAAAAACCATTTATGTCATGCGCTCGGCTGCCTAATCATCCCTGCTCTTGGGTAGAGATGAGGCACTGCTAGTTGGCCCGAGCAAAACCCAGGTTGGAGCGACAGGTGTCACCTGCAGTGGGTTGGACTCAGTCTCCCACACCACAGGCGACTTTGCCGCTCGAAACCCAGTAGTCACATTACAATGATGACAGCCTACGCAACACTAGGACTACACAATATAAGTTTCACAGTGCACTGTTTTTACTGCAATATTTTGGAACATTTGAATTTGTGTTGATTGATATGGATTGTAACTTCTTCTCCCTGACTTTGTATCCAGATATATCTTCTAGACATGCTCTTCTCAATGTTTGCCAAATAGATAGCCCTTATTCTCACTGGCCCTTGCACCCTAGAGTAATCCCTTCTGGTGGGCAGTTCATGAGTCTACTGATTGGAAGAGAGAGGCTTCCATCATCAGCTTTAGTGTCCTATCTGTTTATCTTTGTACAATGGGGCTCAGATGTAAGTATATCTATTTGAGACAATAAATAAAAGTTGCAAAAAATATTCTAGGTTTTAAAGAAATATGTGAGGTAAGCCGTAACTACCTGTGCCCTTGCTGTTAGTTGCACTCACCATGGACACCTAAATCTTGTAGTGAGCTAGAACATGATGTAGAAGGGCCCAAAGAATGTGGCTAAGTAGAGGTGCACTAAATATCTGCAGCATAGTTGATGAGCCTAAGATCTGTTTTTCTTGGGTTTAGTATCATGCCATTTTTACATGCTTACTGATCACCATAAAGAATTGATCTATGTTGTTTAAGGCTGCTGACTGAGCTAACAGGATCAGCAACCCCAACATTAGCATCTCCCAATATTCTATGTAAGTTTCCTAGGATAGAAAGCTCTGATGGTGCAGTGCTTCTTCCTGAATGAAAACCTGATCAAGCTAATATTTCAAGACTTTTTCAAACCCTACTACATTTATTTTCAATTGCATTTAGTCCAACTCTATACTGCTTCAAGTATCACTAAACAGCTGGTCTACCCTAAATACAATAACATTCTTTCCTACTTTACTAAAAAAAAGTCAAATGACTCAGGCTAATGAGAAAATCTCATCCAACCAGCAAGTCACATGTATACTCGAAACCATGAACACTTGATACATTCTCTGCCATTAGCAGGACAAACACTTCAAGGTGGGTTGGGACACACATGCATGAAACTATGACTGCAAAATAAATACAAGTAAAATTACTGTTATTTTTGGCGTAATTCCACATGTCGCACATTGACAAAGAACTCCACCTTCGCTACTCTTAATGCCATAGAATAGGGAAAAAGACATCCCCTAAGCACAATCAGACACACCAGGCATAAATGGAGATCATTGGGCTCTGTCCCCTCTCCCCTTGTGCTGTATGGTGTTGTGGAGAAAGAGCACTACAGTACACATCAAGATGCAATAGGAAAAGGAATCTCATTGAGAAGGAAACAGATACTTGATAATTTTTTAAGTCACCCACATTTGGGAACTTTATGGACTGCCTCCTCACACCCCAAAATGGAGCAGAATGCCTATGTGAAGCATGTCACTGTAAGATCAATGTATGCTTGGCCAGGGTCAATGCATTTGGGATAGATGTGTGACTGCCATGGATTTCAAGCAAACATAGTAGGGTAAAAGGGGACAGTTAAGATAGGTTTGACAGGGTTAAGTTGGCAATTGCATTGCCTGGTAGCACAGCTAAATCATTCCTCAGTTTCTCCTAACTAGATGGGTGTATCCTCTCCATCATACATCCAGGCCAGTTGCATATCCTGCCTGTTTCAGGAACGCTCATTGTCAAGGCTGGAAAGGTAATGGAAGATTTCACAGTTCCCCTTATTGCTTATGTCATCCTGTCCATTTATTACTGACTTTTCAGTTAGGCCTCAGCATGACTTAAATTAGGAAGACTGAGCTGGTGGCACAGTTCTCTGAGTTGACACATCCATATTCATCCATTGGCTGGATTTGCCTTGAAGATGAAAAATCGCCAATTATGTTTTTGCCCACCCAAATTTGACAAGCAAATGGTACCCATATTGAAAATTGGCAAACCTTTGTGAATGCGGACCATCTTGCCCTAGGCAAGGTAGGAGGCTCTGCCTGACTGCTGGCACCCTTGCCTTTTGGGGACCAGACCTCCATCAGGAAGACTATGAAGCTGTTCAGCCCACAGGTGCCCTGGACTCCTCCCTGGTCCAATGTTACTCTAGCCCGGGTAGGGAAGGTGGCCCTGCCCAGTGCCTAGAGCCCTGGACTCCAAGGACAGGGCCTCCCAGGTGAAATGGTTTTTCCTACCTCTCATGTGGGATTATAAAAGCCATTTAGCCCACAGGACCCCAGAATCTTCTCCTTTCCAATGCTGCAATGGCCTGGGAACTGACCAGGCCAGGGACCTATCTCTGCCCAACACCCAATGAGGCACGAGTGTCCTCCTGATTCTTCAACCACCATGCCCTGGGTAGGGGCTGTCATCCTGAGCATGGGTTGCTAAGGAGGGTTAATGCCCTATCTAACCTTCCTGCCTCATTTGGCCTGCCCGGAAAGCCATTTTTCTTTGACTATTAATCCCCCACAAAGTGAGACCTAAACAACCTAGGGGGACATATAAGTCAGAGTTAGTTGTGGCAGCTGGCCTACCGGCCATCTGGTTGGCCAGCCATTGACTGGTCATCTGGTCTGCCATCCACTGCCTGGTCACCTGGTCGGCCAGTCCAGTGACCAGATGGCTCGGGGGCAACCTGGTGACAAAGCGGCAGCCAACAATGGGCCAATGCTCAAGAAGCTTCTTCCTCGAGCCACCAACCAATTTCTTGCCTCCAGGCAACTCAGATGGTGCCTTTTCTAGTCATCTTGTCACCCTGCTGACCTGCAAGGGATTGTGCCCCCATCCCTGCACCCAGCAGTGCAATGTGGGAGGGGAAGGTACCACACTTGAAGAACGTTATAAATTCCCTAGATATTTTTAAGAAGGGTTGAAAAGTAGTACTTTTGAACTAAAGAAAGTGCTGTCTTGAGGGCACTACCCAGTGGAAATACTAGGAGTAACTGCCACACTGCACCCTCCCATCAGCCTGGCAGGTAGGAACCTAAAGGGGCATGGGCGCCCACAGAGAAAGACAAAAATTTGGCTCAGAGAATGACTTTCAATACATCGCAACACTGATTTTGCTCTGCTACTCCCTGTGATTGCTCTGATACGCCCGAAACCCTGACCCAGGATGAGATTGTTTATGACTGATTTAGCACCAGGAGCCCCACAAACACAGAACATACTAAGGGCGATGGAGGTGGCCCCATTCAGTTTGCACTCCAGTCTGCAAACAAGGAGCTCTATGTACCCAACCCTGCTTCTTACCACAGCCCAACAGACCCATCCCTTGGAGCCAATCCTTAAGACAAAGCTATAGGTCTGACTTGACAACTTCCCTTACCTACATTGCTCCAACATACCAGGGGCTGTTCACCTTGGAGAACTGCAATGGCTATGGCTACAGTCCAGTGTGAGGTTTATACCATCTCCGCTGGATTTCTAAGGACCAATATTGCCATAGAACCCTTGTGTCCATTGTGGGCCACCACACTGGGCAGCTTGACAGGGCCAGGGCACACTGAACACAGTTTCCCCAGTTGACAGCTGTTCTGGGAGCAGATGTCCCTATCTCTTTCCACTCCGGGGCACACCATGAGAGGGGACAGAGTGGTTTCCAGGCAAGGAAGCAGAGGTGGTCAATCTCCCTTGGCCCCACAGACATGGAAAAGCTGCTGCCAGGTGGGCTGTAACACTCTCCACCAGAGGAAAGATCCACCACCACAGAGAAAATGTGGGGGCTGGGTGCACCGAGGGAGTGGTGGCACAGAGGTGATGCACCATCCCAGGCAACCGACCTTCCTGCTGTGTTGAATCCTCTTGAAAGACTACACAAATCCCACCCATTTACTTCTCAACACTTTTAGGCCTTCTTAAACTCTTCAAAGTTATTTTCAACTTTCCCTTATGGTATTTGTTGTCTGTTGATTTTCTGCCCGTAATCAGGTTTATATTGGGTTTCCCACCCACTTTGGGCTGCATTCCCAAGCAATTTGAGTCCGAGGATCCCTGATCCCGGCATATCGGGGCCAGTACTGGCCTAATGCCATCCACGGGGTAAGACTTGAACTCCCTTGGGGACACTGAAGACTCAGACCTCTGTCCGCCACATTTCCAATTCCCACCGCAGAATTCGAAGTTGGGCACTTTAGTGGCCATTATTGATGAAATCATGGTTAGTTTATTTCCTTCCACTTCGCAATATTCTTAAATTCAGCAGGGCACCACATCTTATCTGAGGTCATAATCGGATGCTGAAGCACGAGGAAGTTCGATCGATTCCATGAGTGCATGAATGGGAGGACCTTTTTTTTACACAGGTGAGTCAAGGCAAGCCACCTTTCCCCAGATCAGAGACCAAAGCCCATGGGCAATTGCAGGGAAAACAGCACCTGCGAGCTGGCAGGTGACCTTTCAAGCACCACCTTCAGAAATGGACTCCCAAGAAAAGGCACCCAGGAAGCCATGGGACACCACAGACAGCCACAGGAAGCACACAGCCAGGCAATCCAGAATTTACCGGCACAGGGTGGATGTCAAAGCCCCATCCTGATAAGTGGTTACCCTGCTAGGTGACCAGTCCCCCTTCCTGGGCTATTTAGGGTCTCCCTCCAGGGTGGGTCCTCAGATTCGACATGCAAGATTCCAGCAGGAATCCTCTGCATCATTAACCTCACCTCCTGGCCACTGGAACTGCTACTGGACCCTCCAGGAAATGACAATCTGCAATTACAGTGACAACTCTGCTCTGCAACATATTTCTCTGGCTCCTTCCAGCAACTGCAACATTTACCCGGCTGTAAATCATCTGAGGGTGACGAGCCTTCGGCCTGACCAAGAAGCACAAAGGAATCTCCCTTGGAGTGAAGGAGTCACTCCCCTGCATCCGCAGCCACCAACTGCAACAATGACTGGCTGCGTGAATCTCCTCTCCTCCAGAGCTGCATGGATCCTGCATAACAGGTGGTCATCTGGTGTGGTCCCCTTTGCCCTCCCTACCAGCTATCCAACTTGGGAGATGGTATCCCTTGCCTCTCCACGCCAGACAGTACCCCCTTGTATCTGCAGCCCCCAGCACTCCTCCCTGTGATGCACAGCACTCTGTGTGCTGCACCAGCGATGTGGGATTCCTTTCAGGTGTGCTGAGTGGGCCTCACCGTGACTCCTGTGCTTACTGCTTGTGGGTCGCTTGTGGGGGCTGCCTCCTCTTCCTGTGACTCTCCTTACTGCTGAAGGTCATCCAGAACTCTTCTTCATGGTTTGAATCCCCCCGGCCTTGCTGGTCCCGGGCAGCCCTACATCTCTTCATCCATGACTTTTTGCCTTTGCCGTGGTTTGTTGCGATTTTTCCACACCACTGACCAACTTCAACTCTGCTTCCAGCGTGAGACATTAACTGCATCACTTCAGGAACTCTTCTGCTGCTCCAGTGCTGCACTGCTGACCGTCTTCGTCCACCTGGTCCTACATCCACAGATGGGTGGGTAGGGACACCTGCCACAATCAGGCACCCCAATGCAAACTGGACTTGGTCCCCTTCCTTTACAAGTCTTCTTTTGCCAGGATCCACCTTTGGTTTCTTGCAGTCTTGTCTGGGTCTTGCAAAATCCTCGCTCCAATCTCTTTGGGAGCCTAGAGTTAGAGTAGTTAGGGACACCTACACCACTCTAGCAAGAAAATGTCTTCAGTAGAACACAACTCTCAGGCGCCAGACTCTCAATATGAGAGTCTCACCTTCCAAGGGAGTTGAGTGATGAGAGAAACCTCAAGACAGGGAGGAATCCCAACAAGAGTCTGCTTCTAGGCTTACTCCTCCAGGCTGACCAGGGCAATTCTGGTAGCCAGGAGGAGGAAGAAGTAGAGGCTGACCCTCCAGTGTTAGACAGGGTAGACTTAGGATACACTGGGGAGGATCAGGAAGAACCTGGAGAACACCACAGCCCTGTTAGGAGCACTGCAGGTAGTGAGAAAGGGGTCATCCCAGTAGGCACACCTTTACTCCTAGAGGGTTGGTTCAAGGGTTCCCGCGAGGAGAGATAGATCCTCCTCTGTCGATTCCCATTACTCCTTAGTCTCTGACAGGACCCACTACTCCACCTCAGGGGACTATTCCCTAGATAGGGAGCTTAGGCAACTAAGGTTGGAGGAGGGCAAGCTGAGGCTGCAGCAGCAACAGCTGGCTCTAGATAGGGAGGCCTTGACAGTGGAAAAAGAAAGACAGACAATTTGAGCTTCAGGGACACAAGAATCTGGGAGAACTCCTGTGATTCAAGAAACCTGAGCAAGATAGTCCCACCTTACAACATGGGATATGATGTCTATAAATGGTTCACTGCTTTGGAGAGGGCCTGTTAAATCAAAAAGGCCCCCCAAAGACAGTGGGCAGCAATCTTGTGGTTCTCTTTCTCTGACAATATCCTACCTGTCAGAGAGGAAGGTGCAGGCAACTATACAGCTTTGAAAAGTTATCTGCTAGATAGATGTGGTTTGACCGCTGAACAATACAGAATCAAGTTCAGGGAGAACAAAAAGCAGTCCTCCCAAGATTGAGTAGATTTTGTGGACTGTTCTATGAAAGATCAGGAGGGCTGGTTGCATAGGAGGAAAGTAAGTGACTATCAGTCCTTATAAAACCAAATTATAAGAAAGCACATTTTGAATACCTCTATATCTGATCAGCTGCAGCAGTACCTGGTGGAGTCTGATCTGACCTCTCATGAAGAATTGGGAAAGAAGGCAGACAAGTGGGTCCACACCAGGGAGAGCCCCAGGACAGGTGACATTCAATTGAGACTCAGACAGACATAGCGTAAACTAGGGCTTCAAAGTGCGTTCAAAGTGTTGATGATCTGTGTGTGCTGCATTTCACGCTAATTCACACCACTAGCTGTGTTCTTATTGATTCACAAGCCAAGTTATCCACTGCCAAGCGTCACAGGCAACTTTCACAATGTTCTTTCATGTGCAGGAAGGGTCGCAGGAATTCAGCAAGCTATCCACTTCCTGGGCAGTGAGACAGCCCAGCACATCATCACAGTCCCCTCTGAAAGTCCGCCTCCACGATTTAAAAACAGTTTTCATATGCTTGGCCCGCGAGCCTCACCCCACCACCACAGCAGGTAGGCCAAGTGAGAGGGTACCACGGCAGCAGTGTCAGAAAGCTCAACCACCTGCTGTTCCAGACAGGGCCACACAGTATTTAAACCTCAGTCTGTCCACACATGTCCAGTCTCCTAGGTACCTGGCAGTGAGGGAGAATTGATCCAGCTGCACATCAGTCATCTGCCACCCATCAGGGCCAGTGGGAACACGAGCTCGACCCCTGCACTTCAAGAGTTCCTGACTTAGACAGCAGCCCTAAGCCATGCTAGTGTACTGGGGGGTCCTCCTTTTCCTGGTGAGAGGCACAGAAAGGAGAAGAGCCAGGTTCTCCCACACCATTAAAGCAACTCATCCATTTCTTGTACATGCGTGGAATATTGAGGGCCAAGGGCAGCGTCACCTCCCACCCCTAAAAGCAGTTCACACTGGCCTAAGGGGGCACAGCTTCTCCACTGAGGGGAGCTGGGGTTTTCTCTTGGCTGTGGATGTTTCTCATTGAGGCTGCCTTGCCACCCAAGATATGGTACTCCTCAGGCTCTCAAAACCTGAGCAGGCTGGGATCCAGCTTGAGAATGTCAAAGCACAGGACCTTCAGAGGGTCTAAACCCAGACAGGTACTACCATTTGGTTTTCCCCAGGTACATGTTGGGTGAGCAAGGGTACTTTTCTGGGAGGGCTATCTCTCACATCATTCCCCTCCCAGAGGGCCCAGGCATCATCAACCCAGGTCCCCCACATGTCGGTTGGGTCCCTCCAGATGGTGGAGCATGCACCATGCCTGGTCCTCTGCCAAGTGACCCCTTTCCCATGCTCTTCGAGACATGACAGGCTGGAGAAGGAACCCAAGGGCTGGGGGGATCCACCCTGGGGCCAGACAGAACTCTGACCCGGGCCACAGCCAGAGCTTCTTATCCCATGGAAGCAGGAGTAGATTGTCCAAACCTGCAGGACCCCTTCTCGGGTGCTAAGTGACACAACGTGCCAGTGAAAGGAGCCCAGAGCTGGGGGCTTTCCCCCTTGGGCTAACTGGATCGATGACCCAGGGCCTGGCCATAGCTTCTTATCCTGGGGAAGCCAGCAAGACCTCCCTAGGACTAAGAGTCTCCATCCTGGGCTCTAAGTGACACAACAGGCCATAGAACAAAGCCCAGGACTGGAGCCATCCACCCATGGCCTCCCAGGGCTCTGACCTGGGGCAGGTTAGAACCTTCAATACCAGGCAAGCAGGGGAGGCTTTCCTGGTCCTCAGGGTCCCCATCCTATATACTTTGTGACTCAGCACATGGAAACCAGGTACCAGGGATCCTCACTCTTGGCCTGTCAGAACACTACCCATTCTTGTAATCCAAACATATCGTGTGACAGAGAGAGACATTCTAGAGAATGTATTTGGCACCCTGGAGTCATGACTGGAATTCAAGCTTTAAATGAGTCCTTAATGGGACTTCCAGGGCAGTTTTTATTCTGAATACTGAGTCACATGAAGGAAATGATCTATTTTCTTTCTTTTTGTAAGTACAAAACATCATGAGTGATGTGAGCATGGCACATTTTCTATCACCCATGTAGGCATAGTAACAGACTGCTAATTTAATTATACCCAGGCCTAATATCAGGCATGAGACATTCTACCAAATATATGAGATACCAATGCCAACTCCTCACAGAAAATCAAGAATTAAAAATGTGGACATGATCATCATTTACCTATTCTAGACCCTGTGTGCAACAGTTCAGGAGTAGCATCAGTGGCCGTATAGGTTGCAGGGCCATAAATGGTACTAGAAGAACTCCATACCCCTATCACCTTGCACGGTATATGTCATAGTAATGCCAGCACAGTTATATATCAATGCAGTATGTCCATCAACAGTGACTGTAGATACACCCTTAGGGGCATATTTACAAGCCCCTACTGCTGCCTTGTGCCGCCCCAGCGTCATTTTTTTTATGCCGAGGCAGCGTTAAGGAGGCCATTCCCCTGCGCCATATTTACAGAGTGGCGCAATGCATGTATTGCGCCACATTGGAACCCCTTGTGCCACATTATGCCTGCGCCAGGCATAATGCATGCAATGGGGGCTTTCCACCACAGCGAGGCCTGAACAAATGACACAGTGAAATTTACAAAATTTCACTGCAACATTTTTCCCATCATTTTCACACCTGCCCAAGGCAGACGTTAAAGTGACACTCTTGTATTGGCCTATGGGCCTACCTGTGCTTTTCTGCATTAGTGCCAAAAGTTTTGGTGCTAGTGCAGCAAAGTGCCATAACATCCCAAAAATGTTGACGCTGTTGTGGTAACGACCGCCATGGTGCGCCGTACTAAAAATACGGTGAAACAATTGCGTCATTAGAGGGGTGCAGGAGGAAGCAAGAAAAGTGGCACATCCAGACAAGTATAGGCTTCAGCTACCGGTACACCTTTAACACACCATGAGATCAAACACCACAGAAATAGGACTGGCAGTCAAAAAAGCAACCATGTTTCTACTTTAGGGAGAATTACAGGGACATGAATGAAAGCTGATGCACTCTGATTCTTGTCATATTGGTTGCCTTAAAGAGGGGCTAACAGTGCTTGAACTGAATATATATTTTGGCAAGAGACCAACAAATGAATTAATGATGAAGTTGTAAATATGAGATAACAGCAAACATTGCTTTAACTTTGAGCAGCATTGTGGATTTTCCTTATGTGCTGCAAGCAGGGAATAGTGTATTTAGGTTAACTGCCTACTGCATTACATAGAGGCCATATATAGTGATCCACCAGCCATCAAATCAGAAGATACTTACTTAAATAGGGGCACAAAAGAACAAGGAGGATTTGGAAAGAAGATGAGCACTGCAAGTGAAGGCAGTCACATGGAGATGCAGTAGCTTGAATTGATTGTTGCCATTTAGTTGGTGCTATTGAGAATCAGCGTTGGTTCTGCATTGATGGGCAGACCCTCTTCAATATTCATTCTAAGTCTGTGGTAGCTGTTTTTTGCAAAATAAGTGGCATGTCAAACCAATAAAGCTGTGATGTTGACATTCACCATGGTCATCTGAGTAGTCTCAGTTATGTTTATGAGACAACTGGCAACTGTTAAATTGGCAATAGGCTCCCTAGAAGACAATGCAAAAATAGCCACCTAAAAGATTACATCCATCCATATAAAACTTGCATCATTTACCACACAACTTGCCATGCCAGAAGGCAGAATTCCATCAGTGGAACAAAAACTTGCAGAAACGAGAGTTTGGAAACAAGATCATTGGAACATACAAAAAAGTCTCATTTCTGAAGACAGACTGCGGCCCTGATTAAAAGTTTAGATGCTATTTATCTCATCTGATAAACAACAATACTACGGGGTACATTATTTTTTGGGTATGATAGCACCTATTACAAGTTGATGGGGAATAACATGCAGATTTCGGTGTTTAATGCACCAAAAAACACATGGTATGGTAAACATGGTATGGTTTTCCCTTGTTAAATTTTGGCAGATTTGACCTTCCAAAATTTTACAAAGGTTGACTTATTTAACTCATTCAATAATTGTTGGATGTGTTAATTACCTACCAAATCGTAATTCGGACCCATGCATAAACAGGGATTTATGCACAAGTCAGAATTTACTGATATAGCAGAAACTTTAGTGCTGTCCCTCATGTCACAGAAGTCATCTAAGTGTGACAGTTTATGAATTATGTTAACCAAAGTACTAATGGTCTGAATGTAGGAAGATGCATTTAGAAGTCATTTCAAGTGTGCATTTGTTTAGACTAATGGTAGAACCTCCTGGTGGTAGCGATATAACATGTTTGATGGATTAAACAGATTTTATGATGTAATTTAGACTTTACAATAATAGAGTGTATTGAAATGATATTGAATTTCTAATGATTAATCGTTTAAATATGTGTGCAAAAACAGAGTAATGTAGTTCTACATTATACTGACTGGAATGCATTACAGAGCCATTTCAGATTGCTGAAATCTCAATGTTAATGAAGAGTTATAATTGAGGAACCAATACTTTGCGTATTAAATTGTGTTTTCTTTGATATATTAATGTGATGTATTAAGTCACTTGTGCTTACCCTACATGAAGCATGTTAGGCCCTGATTTTCGTGACTGTGCAGAGAACGCTTATTCCTTTCTTTAATGTTAAGCTTTGGTAAGAGACCCCTGTTGTTTAGACATAGCTAGAAGTGCAACAATGTCCTTGAATGTAGAACATCCCGAACTGTGGACTGACATTATATACAATTGTTTCAAACTTGTGTGAATGGAAGATGCTCCCTTGACAGATCTGTCAAAAAATATTGATGTTGCAGTTTTGAATTGTGTGATCGATTTCTATTGGATGATGCCCTGTCAGCATATTATGGATTGTTTTCCCTGACAAATCAGATTGTCTTATGAACCTTATTATACGGATAACCAGTAGGACTTTGGTCAGATTCCCTTTGATCAGATCCCAGGGAGACTTTTAGTAGATTTCCCTTGGTCAGAGATCCCACCTGATTCCTGAAGATGAAAAGCTAAGCCCCTGCCCCTATATCCTGAATGGTGAGCCTTTTGGAGAGGTACCTTCCTCTCTGTATTTGCTCTCTATAAAAATGCCTTACTGAGACATTGAGATCTTCTTCTTACCCTTTAAAGAAAACTCTTGATCGAGCTTGTGTCATGCTGATGCTTTCCTTTTTTAACCTATCTGTAGCCAATCTTAGGTAGTAGCTGTTTGCCCGCAATTACCTTTTTCCAAATTCTTTTTTCCTTTTTTTCTATTTGTCTTTCACCCATACGTGTTCTGCCCCACACATGTATTTCCCTGATTTGGATAGCTGTAGGGTTTCCCTGTGCCCTGCTAAATTATGACTCTGCTGATTTGAAATTGACTGCATGTCTGCTATACATGAGGAATGTCTGATTTCTGTATCTCAGACATTTCAGCTAATGTTTTGAATTCTTCTTCTTGAATGTTTAGTTTTATAAATGTTAGTTTGATTGAACTTAATTTGTTGCTTTGGACAGCCGTTGGTGATTCTGTACCTATATAACTTGGTCCTACGAATTATCTATATGACTTTGAGCTAGAGTTTGTAAGAAAACCCTTAACTTTATTCCTGGGTGGAGTTTTCCTTCCATGGCTGCATTGGCCATGGTCTGTATCTTAATTGACTTGTTGAAATCATGTTAATGGTTCTACTACACTCTATGCAGGGTTCAAAGATCAGTTGACCTCGAAGTGCATTGATTCCTGTGAAGGATGAAAATGCTCCAGCAACATAGACCAACTCCAATCAGCTCCAAAAATGGGTAACATAGGAATCACTGGAATTCCACAGAAAGAAGAAGGAACAGATTTGATGACATTGATCTCCCTTATCATTTTGGAGATCACAATGTTAATGAACAACCCAAATTTCAAAGGGCTCATCAGGCCAAAATGAGAGAAAAAAAAGCAGGCAAGGCCAGGAACAAATAAGTGAGTAACTGTTGAGGCGCCAGTATGTTCATCATATTATAATGTACTGGCAAGAAATAGGGCCTCTTTCATTGTGGAAAAGCACAAAGTACACAATGTATATAGCTCTTGGGTCTACAGTCACAACTACACAAATAAGATATTAGATTTGGCCTGCTTGAACCAGCCATTGTATCAATCCAAATGGGTGGTAATACTAAAGAATGTTCTGATACAGATGCTAAAGAACACTTTCTGGTCTCTTTGGAGAGGTCATATATGGACATCTCTCCATAAGCATTTACAACACACCGCCTGCTCCTAAAGCAACAGTCTCCTGTGGCTCAAGATAAAGATTGTCAAAATTTTGCAACAATGGCTGTAGAGAGCACAGAATAGAGAAAGAAAGCATCATGATCCCAAGATTAATTCCAAATGCCACTGAAAGACTCATTACAAGTATGTTGACACTATCTTTCCAGTTGTTCCGACAGGTGAAAAAGTGATTGGAAACCTAAAGGGGTATACCCTCTGTTTTAGGTATATGTACAGTTTCATATGGTGTTTGGTTAATCATCATGTGGATTTTATTACAACTGCCTCTGGTGGTTCTCTGACTGTTTGGGCTTGAGATTTTAAGACAGTGGTTGTGTTGGTGTGTAAGTCCACTCTGAGCTGCCCCTCAGATATCTGATCAACATAGTAGTTGTTGCCAGGGGCAGCTTTGTGATCATGCTCATTATGAATAGAACAATCGCATGCATGATAGCAATATAGGTGTGACATCCCTGTTTTGATAATCTGGACCCTGAAAGAGGATTAATGTGAACCAAACCCTACTTTCTTCTATTTTAGTACGTTCAAAGATAGGGCACGTTGCTCAAGGATATTTACTATAACTTTTGGCTGTTGGAAGCTGATTTTTGTCCCACATCTTTCAACCACACCCACCTTATTGTTCGGACACTGACCTGAACATTGTAAGGTATACTACTACTGGTGAAGGTTACAGAAGGCTCCATCTTGTTTCCAACTATCTACCACTAGACCCTGGTGTTGATGTATTATTGACAACTTATCCACAGAGGTGGTTGCAACACTCTTACACCTGGCATCCTTGGTGTGGTTCCCCTGTCTTTTTGCCTCTGCTTCCTTTATTTTTGACTGTGTGCAGGACTTTGGTTTTGCTGGTTTTGGTATCTGGGCACTTTATCAGTGCTCCCTCTATACATTGTGATTATGACTGGTTATCCCGGATTTGCATATTTGATTTACTAGCAAGTCCCTAGTAAATTGCACTACAGGTGCCCAGGGCCTGTACATCAAATGCTACTAGTGGGCCTGCATCACTGATTGTCCCAGCCCCATGAGTAGCCCTGTAAATGTGTCTCAGACCTGCCACTTCAGTGTCTGTGTGTCCAGTCTTGTACTGCCAATTCTACCTGCCAGGCCCAAACCTTTCCTTTTACTGCATGTAAGTCACCCCTAACGCAGGACCTACATGGTCCCAGGGGCACGGTGTAGTGTATTTCAAAGGTAGGACATGTACTGGTGTGTTTTACATGTCCTGATAGTGAAATACTGCCAAAAACTATTTTCACTATTGCAAGGCCTATCGCTCCCATAGGTTAACATGGAGAATGCCTTTAAATATCTTGTAAGTGCAGTTTCCCATTGGGAGCAGATGGAGATATGGAGTGTGAGGTCTCTGAACTCACAATTTCAAAATACATCTTTTGGTAGAGTTGGATTTTTAGATTGTCTTTTTGAAAATGCCACTTTTAGAAAGTGGGCATTTTCTTGCTTATCCATTCTGTGCCTATGCCTGCCTGTAGCATACATGTCTAGGTCAGACTGACAGTTATGAATTCCCTCTAGACAGTGACTCAGAGCGTGCTGAGGTGTGTCCTGCATATCCTGAGTCTTCCTGGGCTAGAGTGGAGCTGACACCTGCACCTGAAAGGGCTGTGCCTGTCCTCACACAATGCAGTCTCCAACCCTCTGGAGTGTGGCTGGAGCCAGGTCTGGGCAAGGCAAGTATGAACAACAGAGACTTTCCTTTGACGTTTGCCTACTTCCAAGGCAGAAATGAGTATGGACCCCAAACCGCAGACTTTTAGAATACTTCTGGATCAAGAGGAACCTCTGCCAAGGAAAAGAGCTGACAAGCTCGAGGAGGAGTACTGCCCCTGTGCTGTGTGCACTTTGCTGGGTTGGCATGCAGTTGCTGCTTCTGCCTGAAAGAGGACAAAGACTGGATTTTTATGTGTTTCCTGCTTGTAAAGATTCTCCAAGGGGTTGGACTGAGCTTGCCTCCTTTTAAGAAGTCTCAGGGACATCAAAGACTTCATCTGCCAGCACTTGGGCTCTCGTGCTAAGACCCCCTAGCTTGCCAAGTGGTGCCACACCAAGCCCTAGGCCACTGGAAGGAGAAGCTGGCAGAACCAGAAAGAAAATCCGTGCACCCGAGTCGAGCAATGAAAAATCGATGCAGGGCCTTCACCACAGCTGAAAAATCGATGCAACGCTGGTGAAATCGACTCACCGCCAGCTCAGCCCAGATTCATAACTGCTGCGCATCCGTATTTTCTATGCATCGTTCCTGGCGTCAAAATCTGCAACATCACTGTACGGACCCAAGGCTGCTGGTCCGGAAACCGATTCATGCTTACCCTGCAGAGAAAGAATCGATGCACAGCCTCACTTGCGAGTAGGGAATCAACTCATTGCTTGCTTTTCCGACACATGCTCACCTATGCTGCTTTATTTCTCACACATATCAGGCACTTTGTGCTAAAACAGTGAATCCATTGATTTCTATGGATTAAGACTATTTTTGCTTTAAAAATTCATATATTTGCTTGTGTATGTTGGATTGTTTTGTAGTTTTAGTCTTGTTTGATTTAGATAAATGTTGGCTATTTTTCTAAACTTGTGTAGGTTCCTTTTGTGGTGTTTTTCACTGTGCTACTGTGTGTGTCTGTACAAATACTATACACATTGCTTCTGAGATAAGACTGATGGCGTGTGGCGAGCTACCAATGGGGTGAGCAGGGGTTATCTCAGCTGTGTAACTTTCTTACCCTGACTAGAGTGAGGGTCCCTACTTGGATAGGGTGTAAACTGACTGCCAACTAGACACCCCATTTCTAGCAAACACGATTAGAGGAGGCACATGCACCCATCCACTGGCAGGGCATAGACTGTAATCTAGCACATTCAGCCTATAATCCTCTCTCTCATACACTAGGAATTAAGGTACCTTAATGTTATGCAGTCATCTGAATGGATAGATTTATAGATCATTACTTTGAACTTAATTGGGCTAGCACATTTCATTTAGGGAAAAAAGGTGTTGACAGCATTTGTCTCAAAAAGACACTCTTGCTACAGATCCATCTCACAGCTACTGAATTTGACAAATTGAAACAGAACTGTGCTGGACATGTGATGTGTTCAAGTAGAGATCTCCACATACTTGAGGAAGACCCTATATTAGTATATTTAGGAATAGTATTGCTGCCATTCTGATTACAATAGCTTTGGCTGCAAATGTACAAAAACCATTGACAGATCTTTATAATCACTATGTGTTACCCAAGTTTCAACTGCAGGGAATGACCATTGTGCTTGGGTCCATATGCTCCAGTAGGCAACAAAGAGGAGTTCCTTTTAGACCTCTCTAGAATTCTATGTGCTACTAGTAAAACAAAGCGGATTTTTTTAGGGGAGTGACACCAAACCCTGGACCCATTGTTAGAAAGATTAGGGAATCCGGGTATAATGATACCTACACACAGATGTCTTTTGCAAGTTGTAATGATTGTCCTTGCAGTAATGGACTGTTGGTCCTGGCCCTTTTTGCAGGGTTATCCCCAAATGTCTTGCCTTCCTCCTCCTGTTTTTCTGTCCCTCTTTTTATTTGCTTTAGGACTCTGGTCACTTTATCACTACTAATTAGTGCTAAAGTGTATGTGCTCACTTGAGTTTGTATGATTGGCCTTATACCTGTTTGGCACATTTAATTCACCTGTAAGTCCCTTGTGCAGTGGTATCCTATATGCCCAGTGCCTGTAAATTAGATGCTACTAGTGGGCCTGCAGGCCAGCTTGCGCCACCCACAGTAGTAGCCTTTCATACCTGTCTCAGTCCTGCCACTGCTGGGCCTGCTTGCACAATTTACTGCCACACTGACATGGCAAGTCAAACTACTTGACAAGCCCTAATCACCCTTTTTACTACACATAAGTCACCCGTAAGGTATGGCTTAGCTAGCCCTATGGGCAGGGTTCCGTGTATGTAAAAGGGGGGACATATATTTTTCTGTGTAACATGTCCTAGCAGTGACAAGTGGCTCATTTTGCTTTTCACTGCGGTTAGTGCCACTCCTCTCATAGGTTTGCATTGGCAATTCCCTTATACATGTCTATGTAGTAATTTCCGATCTATGAGGAGTAGCACGGGCATGTTTGGCATATTTGGAATGGTAGTGAGAAATCCTGCTTACTGATATAAGTGGATTTTACATTACCATTTTAGAAATGCCACTTTTAGGTCATATCTCTGTGCTTATCACTCTGGTGCTTTGCAGCCTGACTCCAATCCATGTCGAGGACAGAGTGACAGCTCCACTTTGTGCATCCTCTCCAGACAGACAGCCATCAGGGAGGGTTATGTGTGACAGGGCCACATCTGCATTCATCTACATTCTGATGGTCTTCCTGGGGTAGGAGGGGCAGAAGGTGTTCACACTTTACATTTGAATAGGCTGTGTCCTGCACTCACACAAACGGCTTGTTTACCCCTTACTGATGTCTGAAGCCAGGCTAGGAGAGGAGAGAAACTCCTGGAACTGGTCAGACTTTGCTGAAAACGTCTCCTATCTTCTAGAAGCAGGTCACCAGGGTATAAGTACAGGGGCTCTTACCCCATGATTAAAGTGATTGATTCACTTCAATATGAGGTAACAGACAATAGTGACGAATACCAAATCGAAATTTTACGATTTGAAATTCCATTAGTTAAGCAGTTCATTGTTCACAAAAGAGAAGGGAACTGTGTTGATATTGATGATGGATATTGCATCCTTTTTTACTTTATTCTTTATTTTTCCTTCCATTTCTTTTAATGGATCTTTCTTACTATAGTCCACTGACTAGCTTTTGTTGTATTTGAAGATTAGATTGCATGGCTTCTTTCTTCTATGCTCAATAAAGAATATATATGTCACTTTCCATGACTATTGGCTGATGCTGCTCCTGTGTTATAACATTTGAAATCATCAACACAGCCTGCCCCATTGTTCCTTTGCATGGACCTCTAGATTCTTACTCCATCATCTTTATGTGCTCTATCATTCCTATCGTCTAACCAGGAATGTCTTCTAAAGCTGCCTCCAATCTTAGGCTGTCTCATTACACATCTTTTTCGTACCTCTCAACCCAGAGCCCTATGATAGACAGCAGACAATTGTGACTTAAAAAACAGATGGAGTGACAGTCAATACACATGCCAGTACAGGGACATCACTGACATGCACAGGTAGGTAGATGGGCCTGGGTCTAGCTGCTGCAATAACAACCTAAATGTTAACCAGGGCTGGATAGTTGATTCTAGTTGTCAATCTTAATGCAAAGTACAAATTTTATTCTGCAAACTGCAAAATGGTTAGCTCTTGCTTGCAACCTGAAAAGGCAAACTGTCCACAAACATCTCTGCTACTACTGAGGTACAAAGTTTTACAAGGAACCAATGTAATAAAGATAATAGTTATAACAGTAATATTTTAATGCTAATAATAACCGTAACAATAATGCTATTTATTGATCATCAATAACCCATTAAGTTGCTTTATGGCTTTGCACACATCTCTTACTTTTGCAAATGTCATTTTAAATTGATGACATGTTGCTCAAAAACTACAGAGGACATTTTTCAATATTTCCTGCAGCACAGAAAGTCACCTTTGCAGCACTGCATGAAAGGGCAAGAATGCACATAATATAACATGTTCCTGTCCTTCCTTTGTGCTGGCACCCTTTAGCTGCCTGGCGCCAATGCAGGCACTATTATGCCATGGTAGAAGGGTGCCCGTGTTGCAGACAGTATTGTTTCTGTGCAGAAAGGGCCTGCCTTCCTGCACAAAAACAATCCTCTGGGGCATTGTCCTCTTTCTATGTATGCAGCAGAATGCAGCACACGTACAAAGAGGAAAAAACGAAGAGAAAAGAAGATATTTCCCTGCATTGCACCTCACCTGGGGAGGGATAGCATTTCGACTCATTCCCAGGTCTACCAGTAATAGCAAATCTGAGAGTGCACCAAAATCCATGTTGTATGTGTAAGAACACCCACGCTCCACCATGGAACGATTCCCTGGTGCAGGGTAATGCAATGCAGTGATTTGCGCCAAGTTGTGTTATTCTAGATTTACCAAGCCACACAGGGCCACACGAGGTAGCCTTGCCAAGCCAAACGTGCCCGCTTCAAAGACCGCCTGGACAACAACGCACACAACAGCAAAGAGCTCTTCAGCATCGTGAAAGAACTCTCTAACCCCAGCGCCAACATCAACGACATCCCACCATCCCAAGAACTCTGTGACGCACTGTCCACCTTTTTCCACCGGAAGATCACCGACATCCACGACAGCTTCAACGCCACACCTATGCCAGACCTCACCCCCGAAAGTTCCACCTATGTAAACCGCCTGACCTCCTGGACCAACGTCAACAACACAGAGACACGCAAGATCATGAACTCCCTTTCCAGCGAAAGTCATTGAAAAAATCATCAACACACAACTAAACAGCCACCTCGAAGACAACAACATCCTGGACCCTTCCCAATCCGGCTTCAGACGAAACCACAACACTGAGACCGCCTTTCTCGTCGCCACAGACGACATCAGGCGCCAAATGGACAACAGCGAAACATCAGCCCTCATCCTCCTGGACCTATCTGCCACCTTCGACACAGTCTGCCACCACACCCTGAAAACAGACCTCCACGAAACCGGAATTCAAGAAAAAGCCCTCGACTGGATCATCTCATTCCTCTCCGGCAGAACCCAGAGAGTCCGCCTCCCCCCTTTCCGCTCCGAAGCCACCGACATCATCTGCAGCGTCCCCCAAGGCTCATCCCTCAGCCCGACGCTGTTCAACATCTACATGGCCTCCCTCACACAAGTGGCCCGACAACACAACCTCAACATTCTCTCCTACGCCGACGACACCCAGCTTATCCTCTCCCTCACCAAGGACCCGCTCACCGCCAAAACCAACCTCCACGAGGGAATGAAATCCATCGCCGAATAGATGAGAAGCAGCCATCTGAAACTGAATTCAGACAAGACGGAGGTCCTCATCCTCGGACCCACCCCCTCCGCCTGGGACGACTCCTAGTGGCCTACCTCACTAGGAACCCCACCGACACCGACCGACCACGCACGCAACCAGGGCTTCATCCTCGACTCCTCCCTCACCATGTCTAAACAGGTCAACGCAGTTTCCTCCTCCTGCTACAACACACTCTGCATGCTCCGTAGGCTCTACAAGTGGATCCCGACAGAAACAAGAAGAACGGTGACACAGGCCCTTGTCAGCAGCAGGCTAGACTACGGCAACGCACTCTACACAGGCATCCCAGCAAAAGACCTACGACGCCTCCAACGCATCCAAAACGCCTCCGTCTGGCTGATCCTCGACGTACCCCGCCGCAGCCACATCTCCCACCACCTGAGAAACCTTCACTGGCTCCCCGTGGACAAGAGGATCGCTTTCAAGCTTCTTACCCACGCTTACAAAGCACTCCACGACACCGGACCAGCCTACCTGAACAACATACTCAGCTTCTACACCCCCACCCGTCAACTCCGCTCCGCAGAACTCGCCCTCGCCGTTGTTCCCCGCATCCACCGAAAGACCTCCGGTGGCAGATCCTTCTCATACCTCGCCGCCAAGACCTGGAACACCCTTCCCACCAACCTGAGCGAGACCCAAGACCTACTCACCTTCAGAAGACGCCTCAAGTCCTGGCTCTTCGATCAGTAACAGCTGCTCTCCCCCCACTCCCTCCCCCCAGCGCCTTGAAACCCTCACGGGTATGTAGAGCGCTTTATAAATTCAATGATTGATTGATTGATTGATTGCTTCGCTTGATAAATCTAACTTAGTAGCTTTGTCGTTCTTGTGCCCCTCTCCAAGGTACAAGGGCAATGTGACTACTTGATAAATATGCCCCTACCTCTATAGTGCCTGCTTTCCTGTTTTTTTTAATCTTAAACCAGTTTTATTTGTGTTTTACTTGGAGAGGTTCATCTCCATGCCTCATGGTGCAAATGTTGAATTGAAAAACTGCAGTGATGACGCCATGTTTTTTAAGTAAGTTCTTGAAACTGTTGAGTGCACTTGTGTCATATTCCCACAAAAACAATTCTCTGTAACCTACACTTGAAATGCAAATGTATTTAGTAGCTTAACAGAAGACTTTTACTTGCAACCTTGCCCAGCATCATTTTGAAAAACCTAATGTTAAATTAGCTTTTGTTGCAGCATAAAAGTAGAACTGCCATACAGCAGAAAAAAATGACAGAAAGTACCCTTGTGACAGATTGATAAGTTTCAAGGTGCTTGTCAGTTGTTTCCTTTTCGCGTACCATTCACTGTTTTAGGAATTCAAGGTAAAACAGTTTGTTCTTTGTTTAAAATATGTCATATATTCTAACTAGCAGCATTCAGGTATTCTAAAAGAACAATAGCTCTGTTTTCATCCAGTTGCAATAAACCACCCATCTGACAAAAAGTATTTTTCTCTTTCATTTGATAATTTGATATTCAGATGCCGATTTTTTGTAGGGCTTGTGTGGGCTTTTGTCTAAATGCTTGTCCTTCACCAAGAAGGCTCTGTAGGCAAGCAGAACATTTTCCATTTAAGTCATTAATACCTTCTTGAAATATATTAATTGGCTTTTTAGCTGATGAAATATGTTAGGGTCACTATCTTAAAAATGTCCTTGATGGTTATTTTGTGGACTGGGGTGTTCTCCCTTGACTAGTACACATGAGTTGATTCTCTGGGCCCGTATTCCAATTTTTCTTCTTCAGGTGAACCAATGATTATCAGTTACGTAAATTGTGT
The DNA here is from genome assembly GCF_031143425.1 of Pleurodeles waltl. Classification (NCBI taxonomy): domain Eukaryota; kingdom Metazoa; phylum Chordata; class Amphibia; order Caudata; family Salamandridae; genus Pleurodeles; species Pleurodeles waltl. The sequence continues at coordinate 672,437,333 of NC_090444.1, forward strand.
TATCCTTTATTTATGTTAGTTATATTTCAAATGTGGGATGCTAGGTTTGTAGAGCTATAGCCTGGCAAGTTAATTAAGTAATAATTAAATATCCATTATTTTTAAATTGAAAATTAAACATTACATTGCTTATGAATTTTGTAAATTGGTTAATTATTTTTGTAATATATACTTATAAATTGTAACCCTCCGAAGTCCAGTGGTCTCCCTAATGTTGCACAGACTGGAATGGGAATAGTTATTTTAACCCTTTGGAAGTCCAATGCTTTTCCTTCTGTTGCACAGATGTAGTGGAAATAGTACATTTTACCCCTCTGAAATCTAGTGCTTTCCCTAAGGTTGCACAGACAGGAGAGGGAATACTAAATATAACCCCTCTAAAGCCCAACATTTTCCCTAAAGTCACACAGACTTGAGTGACAATAGCAAATGTAACCTCTCCGAAGTCCAACATTTTCTCTAAAGTTGCACAGACTGGAGTTGAAGTAGAAAATGTAACCCCTCTGAAGCCCTACACTTTCCCAACTGTTGAACAGATTGGAGTAGAAATAGCACATTTAACCCCTTCAAAGTCCAGTGCTTTCCCTACTGTTGCGTAGACTTGGGTGGGAATAGTAAATTTAACCCCCCCAATGTCCAACACTCTCCCACCTGTTTCACAGAGTGAAGTGAGAACAGTAAATTTTAACTCTCTGAAGTCTCTTGCTTTCTCTACTTTTGCACTGGCTAGAGTGGGAATAGTAAATGTAAGCCCTGTGAAGTTCGACACTTTCCCTAGTGTTGCAAAGAATGGATTGGGAATAGTAAATGTAACCCCCTTGAAGTTCAACACTTTCCCTACTGTTGCACAGACTGGAATGGGAATAGTAGATTTAATTCCTGTGAAGTTCAATGCTTTTCCTACTGTTGCACAGATAGGAGTAAGAATAGTAAATTTAAACCTCTGAAGTCCACTGCTTTCCCAACTGTTGCACATACTGGAGTGGCAGTATAAAATCTAAACCTCCGAAGTACAACGTTTTTCTACTGTTGCACAGACTGGAGTGGGAATAGTAAATTTAACCCCTGTGAAATCCACCACTTTCCCTGCAGTTGCACAGACTGATATGGGAATAGTAATTTAAACCCCTCCAAAGTTCAGCTCTTTTCCTACTGTTGCACAGACTGCAGTAGGAGTAGTAAATGTAACACCTCTGAAGTCCTACGCTTTCTCTACTGTTACACAGACTGGAGTGGGAATTGCAAATTTAACCCCTCTGAAGTTAAATGCTTTCCCTACTGTTGCATAGACTGGGGTGGGAATTCTAAATGTAACACCTTCAAAGTCCAAAGCTTTCCCTACTGTTGCTTAGACTGGAGTGGCAACAGTAATTTTGACCCCCTCCGATGTCCAATGCTTTTCCTACTGTCGCAAAGAGTGGAGTGGGAATTGTAACTTTTACCCCTCTGAAGTCTAATGCTTTCCTTTCTAATGCACTGTCTAGAATGAGAGTAGTAAATTTAACCCCTCTGAAGTTCAACACTTTCCCTACTGTTGCATGGACTGCAGTGGGAATAGTAAATTGAACCCCTGTTAAGTCCAACACTTTCCCTACTGTTGCATAGACTGGAGTGAGGATAGTAAATTCAACCTCCTCCTAAGTCCAATGCTTTCCTACTGTTGCACAGACTGAAGTGGGATTAGTAAATTATACCCCTCCGAAGTCCAACACTTTCCCTAATATCAGACAGACTGGAGTGGGAATAGTACATTTAACTTCTCTGAAGATCTACACTTTCTTTACTGTTATATAACTGGAGTGGGAATGGTATATGCATTATTTTAAGACTCAAATACATTTTTAACATTGTTTATATACACTAGTTATTAATATAGTTTTTTTTTAAATTTTATAGTCTTTGTTTATATTTGTATTTGTTTTTAAATTGTCATAATATTTTTTGTACATGTATTCTTTTGTTTTTTAAATTGTATTTGTTTTTATTTATTCATGTAATGTTTTGGAATCTAGTTGTTAATATATGTAATGTTTCACCCAAAATAAATCTGTGTATGTGTATGCCTAGAAACCTGAGAGATCTTTTCTGTCTGATCCTTTTCCAATTTGGAAATGGTCAGAGATTTGCTCTTGAAGAATATTTCTGCTTCTAAAGTGGGGAGGGGAAATAACACTAACCCTTAAACTTCCTGGGAGCATAGGGATGTTGTTTCTTCACCGGGAAAAGTTATCCTCCATCGTGAAAAATGTAATAAAAAATGCGCATTTGCATCTGACAGTCTTTTTAAAATGCAGAGTTGAACTGTGTGTACAATTTCTCGGTAGGGAAGCAACAAAAGTGACATGGCATTTCCCATTGAATGCCTGGAAACCTGTCACTGGCACAGCCGTCCAGTTGCATTATTGGGATTTTTTAAATTTCCAAATTACGTACGTTTACATCTTTGCATAGGACTATTTCCATGGGTGTATATTTATGGCTTTTTTTGTCAATTCAACTGGAACAGTATTTGTACACACTGGAAAAACAATCTTTCTTGCGGTTACATTCTTTTCTTTGTTAAAATATTTTTTAGAGCATGCTGTCTTTCTGCCAGGAAATATGGAAGTATGGAGCCACGTATTTGATACATTTGCATTCTCCAGGGTCGACCTGCCATTTCTGCATTTATTTACATATATTAATCTAGATCTATATATATATCTACAGTCACTGGAAAAACAAAGGTTGCAGGGATGTTATAATTAGGTTCACATTTTACTCACACAAAACCATAGAAACTCAGCAGTTATAGTAAGAGTTATCTTGAATATCTAATACTAAGGTAATTATTACTTTCTTCCCCGCCATGCACAATTTTCTCATCAATAATTTCACATCATATGTTGCTGTAATATTATCAATGATGTCATAAAAGATGTTAGGAGTGGTATAATATGTGGGATAATTAGCAGTGCATGGAGTTACAGTTACCTTAGGGCACAAGTTACAGTTATTTGACATAACTCTAACTATAACTGATGCATTTTTATGGTTTTGTGCGTGTAAAATGTGACCCTAACTATAACATCCATGTAACTTTTTTTGTGAATTTCTAAGTGCTAGCAATTGGGCCTCTAGTTGGCAAAGGTATGCACCCTGTCTATGTAGGGACCACAATCCTAGTCAGGGTAAGTCACTAAACAACCTAAATTATCCTGTGCTCATCCTCTATAGCTTGGCAGAAGGCAGGCAGGCTTAACTTAGAAGGCAATATGCAAAGTATTTGTGCAGTAACACATACAGTAAAACAACAAACATACCACAAAAAGACTCCACACTGGGTTAGAAAAACTAGAAAGTGTTGATTTATTTATTTATACAGCAGGAGATCAAAACAATGATGTTTTGATCAATAGATCACAAGGTATCTCTTTTAAATAGATCGAGGTAAAAGTGGGTCTTTCAAATAGGTAACATTTGGACCACTCAGGGCCTGTCCCAAATAATCACAAACCACTTCATGACTGCAAGACTGGTTTAAGCCTTTTGAGGTCACAACTCACCTGAGTCGGTTGTATCTGCAAGGTACCTCGTGAAGGGGGGTGCAAGTGAGGATGTCTGTGGCTTTTGACGCGGGTCTCCACTGTCGAATGTGGTCCCTTTGAAAGCGGCCTGAGCTGCAATTAGGATGCTTTGCCTGGAGCTGGGATAGGCATTGGCTTTCTGCCGTTGATTGGCAACCAGGCACAGCTGCAGGTTGGGCACAATGAAGGGGGTTCCTCGTGCAGCCATGGCAATTAGAAAGACCCAGTTGTTGGTGCCTTCACTTAACATACAGTTCAGGATGGTTGATCATTCTTGCCCTGGGGGTGTGAACAAGGCAGTTACAAGCAAGACCCTCTCCCTGGCCCATTCCCCTAGTGCCTGCCCAGTAAATAGTGGCTGCCCTGGAGCACACTCAGGACACCCACATCATATTTAAAAGGGATCGGAGCATGCTTCCCCCTCCCCCAGCCTTTTTTGGCCAAGGATGCAGTCCCCTTTCTGGGATAATATTGGTCTCTCGGACCGCATCGTGGTGGGTGCCATGTAATCCTCCCAGGGTACCCAGTTGTTGTTTATTGTTGGCCATACCCAATGCCCCCATGGCCCCAGCCCACTCCCCACCTCCTGCTAAAGCCAGAATTGCTCATGCCCACAAGGAGCTGCATAAAATGCTGCTCCCCGTGGACAGTAGCAATTTTTCTATCTGCTTCCCTGCCCACTTCACAGCAGTCAAGGAAACAGCTTTTGCTTGGTGGGAGCTTTCAAACAGCTCCCAGCAAGTAAGAACAAACAAGCAGTTCCTCTGTCAGCACCAGTGCAGTACAGGGACACTGCTATGCTCCCAGGGTGGGCACCTTGAGACACAGCAGGAGTCAGCTCTGGGGGTGCAGGTCCCCAGGGCCATAAATGGCTCCAGGAGGGGGCCCTCCTCCTTTTGAAAGTACGTGGCCATGCCCCATGGTGGCAGTCCCCATTGCTGAAAACAGCCCGGGGAAGAGTGCCGTGGGGCCTCTTTCCCCATTCTTGAAATGGCCTGGCCCAGGGAGGTGATGGTCCACAGGGCTGAATACGGCCTAGGTGAGAGTGGCCACATGGCCCACCCCTGCTCCTCTACAAATCAACCTGACCCCAGAATGGTGGTGGTTGGTGTAGGAAATGTAAAAAACAAACACACTGTAGTGAACATGAAGTGTGAAATTATCATGCAGCATCAAACCCAACCAGAAACCACACAGCTGTTTGTAGTTAGAAACCAGTTTAGGCCTAACCCCCATTCTGACACGAGAAAGGTGAAAGGTTCATTTAAGGATATAATGGAATAAGTAACATGAAAGGGTTTTCAGTTAAAGGCCAACTCATGTCAAACAGACCTGCAAGCATTTACAACCTCTAAACACGAAACACGTGTCCCCCAGCACACTCTATGTGCCTACTAACAGATTGGGGCCTAATAAGACAATGGGTACATAATTGATTTAGCCTAGAGCAAGAAAGTACACGATTAAACACTGGGTGCAGGAAAAAAACTAATTCTGAGCACACTGAGGTCTGAGGCACACAATGCTGCCAGCACACACTTCGTGTAAATTACATTTACTATGAAGCACACACACATTCATGGGTCAAAGAATACCCTTTCATAAAGCATTGTCGAATGTATAATAAAGAATGTGCAATATATTAGCTGAGAAATTTGAGGAATTGGGTCACATGTTTTGAAGTGTTTTTCCATTTTAAATCTATAAATTGCAAGTTAACTAATATTTACTATGTGTAATAAAGCATTGTATTGAATTGTTTAAAAAGTCTTTCTGTGAACAGGCATTTGAGAAAAGTCATAGAAGCAGTGTGTCTGGCTGAGGTGCAGTCTGCAGTATTTTACTCCCTGTCAAGACAGCCAATAGTGTCCTTGGATTGCCAGGAAGAGTCTTCATGGTTATTTGAGTCTTGGGAACATTTTCGTTCACCCCTCAACAGTTGGTGAGCCACATTCCAGGAAATACCTTTGCACCCCACCTGATCTTTGGTACCGGAAGACCACCTACCCCCGCTGCAGAGAAACCAATGTGCACTTTCTTGATGAGGTAAGCAGAAGCTGAGGTTAGAACTGAAATTCTGCCTATGCACGAGGGGTTGGGAAGGATCTGGGGATTGATGTCTCTTTAAGGTGAGGACAAAGCAGATCACAATTCATGTTATGTTTGTGAATAGGTACATTCTTCTTGGCAGTGTTAAATACAGATGTAGGAATAAGGTAGAATTGAATTCTATGTTGTATTTTTAAGTAACTGATAGATAAGAGACAAAAGAGGGACTGCATGTGATTTTTTGTTTTTTGTTATTGGTGGATTGGGCACGTGTTGCGCAATCAACAAGGCGCCCACCTAACTAGTTAACCTGTGTTTCCCTACAACAGGTTGGAAGTGGCTGTGAGGAGCTTTGAAATTGGAAGGTGCTGAGATGTGCTCCATTTGACACAGAGGGACAGCTAAAAAGCTGGCATCGCTAAACTTTTCCTCCGGTAAAGAGCTGAGCACTCAAAACTCCCAACCTGGACATGAAGTCCGGCAGTCTTTCTGTGGTTTCTAAAACACACGGTCTGAAGTGAAACACCTCAGGTCATGGAGAAAAGAGGCCAAGGGTTGCTAATTGCATTTACTGCTAAGTCATTTAGAGATATGACTATCTCCCTAGAATAGAATTTTATGTTGTATTTTTATGTAACTGAACGATAAGAGACAGAATAGGTGCAACTTTTTTATTTTTTTATTATTGGAGGATTGTGTACATGTCTTGCACAATCAACAAGGCACCTACATAACCAGTTAACCTGCAATTGCCAACGGTTGGAAATGGCCTGTGGGGAGCATGGAAATTGGAAGGTGTTGAGATGTGCTCCATTTGACACAGAGGGGCAGCTGAAAAGCTGTGTCGCTAATCTTTATCTGCAGTCAAGAGCTAAGCACTCAAAGTTCCCATCCTGGACCTAATGTCCGGCACACTTTCCATGGTTTCTAAAAAGCATGGTCTGAAGTGGCTTTCTTCTGGCACTTGGAGGGAAGAGGCCAGGGTTGCTAGTTGCATTTACAGCGAAGTTGTTTAGAGATGTGATTATCACCCTAGAGAAGAATTTTGTTTTGTGTGGTGTGACTGAAGGTGCGCCAGAGTATTTGAATGAAGTGTGGCCACAGTGTGATGTTGTTGTGCAGTACTGTATAACATGCAAACAGTGGTTATGAGTAAACATTTCATTTAAAGAAAAGATTGTATTGTAATGTGCCCTGTAGAATTGGTAAACCAGAATTAAAAGTTGAATGTGAAACATTAAATAGAAGGTACAGACATTATTCCCACTGCAAGATCTGTGTAAGTCTACTTTAAGAGTATTTAATCTGGTAGCAGAAAAGATAAAAAATGGAAAAAATAAAGAATGCCTAGTCATGAAGTCCCCCTTCAAGCATATGCAGAAGGTATTCCCATGTGGATTTTTTTTTTTACAAAAGTATAGTCTGGAGTGGCTTACAGCCACCCAAAAGTATAGGTATCCTTGGCCAAAAGAAATAATGTTCAATGATAACATAATTGAGCATGTTCTCACATTCCTCTGATGTAAATATGCAGGATCCAAAATAAAGAAAAGGGAAGCCACCACAGGTTTATGGAAATTGTTTTGTGAAAATTCAAAAGAATCCTCATGAGGAGATACCCCTAAAACCCTGTCTGCTCCCCCACCCCAATATGACCCTAGAAGTACTGCACCCACTGCCCCCAGGATCTACCCACTAGTGCTGCTGCAAGAAGCTGCACTAGGTTTTCAGAACCCTGAGCTTGGGACCCCTCCACACTCCCCAAAAGCTACCCTCAAGGTAACCACAGGCACAAAAAGGCCAAGGAGGGCAAGTACTCCTAGATAGCAAACTAGGATAGGGGACCCCCCTAATTCTCAGGTAAATTAGAGGTGCAATTTGTACTGCATCTAGATTCTGCCCTTCCCCAGCAGGATAAAAGCAAAGTGAAGAATAAGGGGATAGAGTTGACCAATCATCTATTTCAACAGCAATGTTGCAGCTGCTTCAGAAAAGGGATACTACAGGTAGAGTAATTAGAGCACAGGTATCCTCCACAGCAAAGGGAGGTAGAGAATGCAGGATGGACTAACTATGTGCATAGGACTGTAGGGATGACACTACAGCCAATGTTTCAAGGAGGGAAACAGGAACATAAAATGACCAAAGGTAGTCCTCCCCTTGACAGAAGGAGAAGGAGGGTAGTAATCTCACCAGAGAGGGTGCAGGACTGGCTATCATGCAGTGTGAGTGGAAGAGAGACAACTGCAGTAAGGAGAGAAGGACAGGATGATTACTGTACAGTACAAACTCAGAGAGGTTTTGGGAAGTTAGCAGACAGGACAAAATCCAGACATCAATGTGTGGAGAGCATGGGTAAACTTCAAACCTGATAAGTGAGTCCCCCCTACTTATGGCATACAAGAGAGACAACTCATTGACTTAGATGGAATTTGGAGACTGTCTATACCAACTGATATACGGAAAAGAGAGCAAGACGTGCTCCCTAGAATTAGGAAGCCCCGAGCCACAGAACTTGAGTGATTACAATTTCAAAACAACCACATCCAGTTACACACCAGAATAGGATCCATCGAGGTTATGGGACAAGTGACACTCCACAATAGACCAGCAGAGCAAATGAGTGCCCAAGGAAATTCACGCAGCGTAAGCCTCAATCCCAGTGAGACCATCGCTGAAGGAGAAGGTAGCTGGCATTTTGTCTTAACATTTGTAGATAACTTAGCAGAATGGGCTGAGCAGTTAGCTCCACAAATGAATCCATGGCCACAAGACGGGTCTTTACACCCACATGACATACCAATAGCTGCAGTCTGCATTCTATATGGTGAGGGTAATCCAGATTGGGACTACCCTTAAATGAGGAAATGTCTGAGTATATACACCAGACAGCACCATCCCCAGCATGCCACTGCAGCTTTATGCCAGATCCACCTGATATGTAAGGGACCTAGGGCACCACATTATACTGCTTGGCCACAAATGGACAAGGAAAACCTCAGAAAACAGTTTACAGAGTAAACAGGGAAATGGACCAGGGCATTTGAGAAACAAATTGCAGATATCACCCTGGCAATATGGGGATGTGAATAGCCTGCTTAGTTCCCTCATAGGGGTTGGAGTTGAAATGTGACCCTCACTAATACCAGGTGTGATGGATATCTATTTAATCTGGTTAGATCAGTAGTGTGGGGTCAGCTGAGGAAAATATGCCCCGATAGACCAGACATCAGATCCCTCATGACTCAGTCTATGCAACTGAATGAGGATTCAATACATCAATAAGATGAAAGAAAAATTGAAGTAGGTCAGGGTGGGAAGTGACAGGAGGTATGCTGTATTGTTTTTTAATATAGTCAAGAAAGGGTTGCCTTCTGACATAAGGACAGCTTAGACAACATTGTGGCACTGGAAGCCAAGCACTGGACCAAAATTCAAGCACACAATCCATATTTGCAAGGAAAAGCAGGAAAAATAAAAAATAAACAGGAAGTAGTAGAGAAAGCAGCAGGCAAGTTGGTGTCAAAGCCCAGCTCACCTGAGTCCTTGTTCAGTTCTGATGGAGGTTGAAGACAATCTGACCCCACCCTGAAACTGCTTGTTCCAGCACACTAGTTTTTAAAACAGTGCACTAAGAACAGAAGCTCAAGGGAAGGGGGGAAGTGGATAAAATAAAATAAAGAGACAACAGCGTTCTTGCGTTTCGACTGTTGAAGTGCTGCACAAATCTGCGGCCCTCTCTGACTTCGGTAGAAACTGGTGCCTAATGAAACATAAACAAAGAACAGATAAGTACATCCTATTCCTAACTGGGTTCCTGACTATCCCCTTATTTATTAGAAATGTTCTTCTAAAAGTACCTCTTGGATCCTGGTCTCTAGTTTCCAGGTTTGGAATGTGTTACTGCTCTGGGATGTGCTTTCTATTACTCTAAAGCTTCTAAAACATTAAACAAATACCGTTATCAGAATTATCAATATCAAACATTCATCTCAATATAACTAAAGCCTAAATTGCCAATAGCAGACTCACTTTTCCTATATTTCCAGAATCTTTTATAAAACAAATACTGTACTTTTACGTCAAAATACAGCATGTAATTTGTGCAAGTCCTTGATTTACTGTTTGCCTTGCTGTTAATGGTTTCCACGGTTCGATTCTTAAAAGTTCCATAAAAAAATGTTTGCTTCACAAAGTTCCGCAAAGTATTGTTGTAACAAAGAGTTTGAATCACAATGTTCGTGGAAGGTATCTTGTTTCAAATTGTCTATACACGAATCCAGAAATTGTTGTCAAAGTTCTTTCAGGTAATAAAAGTTTTGCACTTACTTGTTGCTGGCAAGAGATACTGATCAGTCTAACCTTGTCTTCTTTCACTTTTGCAGGTTGCTTGTAGGAGAGAGGCTGAGGCAAGGAGGAACCGGAAACCGGAAGAAGGAAGAGCCAGCAGCTGCGCCCATTGAAGCCAATGAAAGTCTGTAGAGAGCAGGAGTGCCAGCGCCGAGGGATCTGTCCTCAGGTAAGCGGGAGGTAGACGAGCACAAGCATTGGGCGAGGCTCGAGGGCTGCCTTTTATAGACAGGGCTGGGTGTGGTCCTCACATGCTCCACATGTTCTTGAAAGGTGTGCAGAGCTGGGTGTGGTTTGAAGAGCTGGGTGTGGTCCTCACATGCTGCACATGTTCTTGAAAGGTGTGCAGAGTTTCAGTTATTATGCAAATGAGTTAAATTAACACATGGCCTAGAGAGGAGTGTTTTAAAGAAGCCTTGGTAAAAGCAAGGCACATTAAACAACATACACAGAAGCCTGGGGGGGGGAAGGTGAGATAACAAGAAAGGCTTTCAATAGTAAGTTTAAAAATATCGACAAATTCTGCCGCCGTGGGTAATTTCCGTAATGGTACAAAATGTGCCATTTTAGATAAAAAATCCACTATAACCAACACTGTTGTGAAAGATTTTACAGGTGGTAAACCTACAATAAAGTCTACGCTCACAGTGTGCCAAGGTTGCTTGGGTATTGGCATTGGTATTAACAAACCGTCAGGGGCCTTATGAGAAGATTTATGTCTTGCACAAATTGGACAGGTAGTGACAAATTGCTTAATGTCCTTTCTTATAGTGTCCCACCAAAAGTGTTTTTGCACATTTTCCAGGGTTTTTACCCAACCAGGATGACCTGCCAACGGTGAGGCGTGATGCCAAATTATCACCTGTGTTTGTAATTCAGAGGTGGGCACTAACAGCATGTTGTCGTGATACAATAAACCTCGTTGTATTGTGTTGTGGGAATCTTTTAACCAATCCTGAGGTGCTATTTGCATGTGTGCATTATATAGATCTGTGATGAAATCCTTCTGTTGTACTGGTGCCAAAAACCTTTGGGGAGGAATAATGGGTTCTCCTATTTTATCTTGTTTCATGTCTGAAGTATGTCCGTATCTAGATAACACATCAGATTGAATTTGTTGTGCACCTGGTCTATAGGTTATTACAAAGTCAAACGTGCTAAAAAATGTTTACCAGCGCACCTGACGTGGTGTTAGTGCTTTAAGTGATCCAAAAAACTGTAGGTTCCTATGGTCAGAAAAGATTGTAACTGGGTACTTGGCTCCCATTAAATGGTGCCTCCATTCTGAAAAGGCTACTTTGATAGCTAGTAGTTCCCTTTCAGCCACAGTGTAATTTTGTTCAGCTGGTAATAACTTTTTGGAATAGAAGGCTATAGGATGTAACTGGACATCTACTGCATCTCGTTGAGAGAGAACTCCTCCTAAAGCTACTTGTGAAGCATCCGCTTCAACAAAAAAAGGCAAGTCAGGATCAGGATGTTTCAGAATTGGGGCTGAAGTGAACTTTTGTTTTAGGAGTTGAAAGGCGTGTGCCGCCTCATCAGTCCAAAGAAATCGTTGCCCTTTCCGCAACAAGGTAGTTATTGGGGCCGCAATGTCTGCGGAATGTGCATTAAACCTCCTATAAAAATTGGCGAAACCCAGAAATTTCTGAATATCTTTTACAGAGGATGGTTCTGGCCAATCAGCAATAGCACTGATTTTCTTTACATCCATAGTTATTCCTTGAGGTGACAGGCAGTATCCTAAAAAGTCCACCTTGCTGACATTAAAAGTACACTTTTCTAACTTAGCAAAAAGATGATTTTCTTTTAACTTTGATAATACTGCACGAACATGTTGGGTATGTTCTTCTGAGTTCTTAGAGTAAATGAGGATGTTGTCTATGTATACTATGACACAAACGTCCAGGAATTCGTGTAGGACCTCATTTATAAAGAACTGAAAGGCCGCAGGGGCATTACATAACCCAAAGGGCATTACTGTGTACTCAAATAAACCAAACTTTGTCTTTAAAGCTGTCTTCCACTCATCCCCCTCTTTTACTCGGACCAGGTGGTAAGCTCCCCGCAGATCTAGTTTAGTGTACACAGTAGAATGTCTTAACTGATCCAACAACACAGGTATTAGAGGAAGAGGATATTTATTCTTTATTGTAGCCTTATTTAGTCCTCTATAATCGATACACGCGCGCAGGGATTTATCCGGCTTCGGGATAAAAAAGAGTGGAGATGACACCGGAGATGTGGAATGACGGATGAACCCAGACTGTAGTAGGTCATCTAGGTAGGTTCTTAAGTATTTGGTTTCTTCGTCAGTCAAAGCATATACTCTGTTATTAGGTAAAGGGGCCCCTGGGATAAGATCTATACGACAGTCATAAGACCTATGTGGGGGCAGCACACTAGCCTTTACTGGATCAAAGACGTCTTTAAAGTCAGAATATTCAGGAGGGAGACTTGGTTCATCTTGTATAACACTAGCACAGTGTAATACTGTGCTCTGTTCTGTACCTGCTTCTTGATAGCAATTGGTTCTACAGAAAGAGGAATCCAAAGTAACATTTCTATTCACCCAATCAATTTTTGGGTTATGAGTTGTTAACCAGGGTACCCCGAGAATGAAACCAAACTTAGGAGTATCTATCAGATCAAAGCTAATCACCTCTGTGTGCCCGTTCTGACAGACCATAACAAGTGGACTTGTTTGTTTTGTGATTAATCCAGAGGTCAATTCTGACCCATCCACTGCACATACTGCTTCTGGACAAGGCTTTAGGCACATAGGAAGTCCTAAGTTTTCAGCTAACTTATTATCCACAAAATTTCCTGTTGCGCCTGAGTCCAGTAGGACAGGGAGAGAATGCCTCACTTGGGTAGTAACAATTAAAACGACCTGAATTATGAAATGTCTAGGTATGTGCGGTACCATGAAGGCTGCAGCATTAGAGGTTTGATTAAGATGTTTTCTCGAACAAGTAACCTCTCCCCTTGTCGAGCTTAATCGTTTCCCGATTCAGTTGAGGAGGTGGAGGAAACAGCACCCTTTCGTGGATTTTTAGGCTTTACTGGACATTCTCTGGCAAAGTGACCTGCCCTTCCACAATATAAACATAATTGAAGTTTTCTCCTTCTTTCTTTTTCCTCTGATGTGAGTGTACCTCTGAGTGTCCCTATTTGCATAGGCTCAGGTTCAGGGAGTTTATTATCTGGGTCTTTCTTCTCGTGCCTAATACAAGTTAACCGTGATTCCAGTTTGTATTTATCTCCCTTTCTTTCTCCTAGTCTATGTTCTAATTTCACAACTAAATCTACAAAGTCCGAATAGTATTCTGGCAAATCAACGATATGAGCCAGCGCGTCTTTTAACTCGTCTCTCAAACCTTTATAGAAAAGGGAGACACGCTTTTCTTCTGGCCAGTGTGTCTTGGTGAGTAAACGATTAAAACTAGTGAGATAGGTCAATAAATCCTTGTTACCTTGTTTAAGATTTAAAAGCTCATTATCACTTGCCTGCATGAAAGTGTGTTTTGCAAAAAGGCTGGTCATGGTACGTTTAAATTGATTCCAATTATGGAGGATGGGATCATCTCTCTCCACGAAAGGAATTGACCAATTGGCTGCTGTGCCACCCAAATAAGACAAGACGAATGCCACTTTCGTAGCATCAGTAGGGAACTGTTGTGGCTTACAAACGAAGTGTAATTGACATTGATTGATAAAAACATGGAATTTGTTACTATCTCCATGAAAACGTTCAGGTGCTGCTAAGGGCACAGCATTAGGAACATTAACAGTGACCTCAACTGGGGGAGGCAAAGTTGTATGTTTTGATGGCGCCCCTGTCTCTGAGGAGGTTTTAAACAAAGGCGTAAAAGCTGTGTTCCACTGAGATACCCTAAATTTATACCTGCTTAAATCCTGTTTTAAAGAGGTATTCTCCATCTTTAATCTCTCTATTTCCTCTTGCATATGTTGCAAGATGCCAGACACTGATTCATTATGAGCCAAGTCCTCATTTAGGGCCTGCGCCATATCCGTGACGTCAATGCCCTCTATTTCTTCCCCGATATTCATCGTCCACCAGAACTGATTTTTATTTTTTTATTTAAGGCTTGTGTCAAAGCCCAGCTCACCTGAGTCCTTGTTCAGTTCTGATGGAGGTTGAAGACAATCCGACCCCACCCTGAAACTGCTTGTTCCAGCACACTAGTTTTTAAAACAGTGCACTAAGAACAGAAGCTCAAGGGAAGGGGGAAAGTGGATAAAATAAAATAAAGAGACAACAGCGTTCTTGCGTTTCCACTGTTGAAGTGCTGCACAAATCTGCGGCCCTCTCTGACTTCGGTAGAAACTGGTGCCTAATGAAACATAAACAAAGAACAGATAAATACATCCTATTCCTAACTGGGTTCCTGACTATCCCCTTATTTATTAGAAATTTTCTTCTAAAAGTACCTCTTGGATCCTGGTCTCTAGTTTCCAGGTTTGGAATGTGTTACTGCTCTGGGTGATGCTTTCTATTACTCTAAAGCTTCTAAAACATTAAACAAATACCGTTATCAGAATTATCAATATCAAACATTCATCTCAATATAACTAAAGCCTAAATTGCCAATAGCAGACTCACTTTTCCCATATTTCCAGAATCTTTTATAAAACAAATACTGTACTTTTACGTCAAAATACAGCATGTAATTTGTGCAAGTCCTTGATTTACTGTTTGCCTTGCTGTTAATGGTTTCCACGGTTCGATTCTTAAAAGTTCCATAAAAAAATGTTTGCTTCACAAAGTTCCGCAAAGTATTGTTGTAACAAAGAGTTTGAATCACAATGTTGGTGGAAGGTATCTTGTTTCAAATTGTCTATACACGAATCCAGAAATTGTTGTCAAAGTTCTTTCAGGTAATAAAAGTTTTGCACTTACTTGTTGCTGGCAAGAGATACTGATCAGTCTAACCTTGTCTTCTTTCACTTTTGCAGGTTGCTTGTAGGAGAGAGGCTGAGGCAAGGAGGAACCGGAAACCGGAAGAAGGAAGAGCCAGCAGCTGCGCCCATTGAAGCCAATGAAAGTCTGTAGAGAGCAGGAGTGCCAGCGCCGAGGGATCTGTCCTCAGGTAAGCGGGAGGTAGACGAGCACAAGCATTGGGCGAGGCTCGAGGGCTGCCTTTTGTAGACAGGGCTGGGTGTGGTCCTCACATGCTGCACATGTTCTTGAAAGGTGTGCAGAGCTGGGTGTGGTTTGAAGAGCTGGGTGTGGTCCTCACATGCTGCACATGTTCTTGAAAGGTGTGCAGAGTTTCAGTTATTATGCAAATGAGTTAAATTAACACATGGCCTAGAGAGGAGTGTTTTAAAGAAGCCTTGGTAAAAGCAAGGCACATTATACAACATACACAGAAGCCTAGGGGGGGGGGAGGTGAGATAACAAGAAAGGCTTTCAATAGTAAGTTTAAAAGGGAGCTATTACAGAACACACTAGTGCAGTGAGAGGGGACATGCTCTTTGCTGTGCACAAACCCTAACAGTTGGTGCAGCAGAAATTAGCGAAGAAAGGAGCAATGGAAGTTGCTGCAGTGGCAGCAGCCACTCAGATGACTGCAATGTCTGTGGGGACAGTCCTAGGGGCCACCCAACAACAGTAACCACAGCAGCAGAACTATATAATGACACAGGGAATTAACAGAGGAGGATGAGGAGGAGTCTGAAGAGTTAGGAGGGGTCCTCCAAGAAGGGATCCTGCATGCTATTATTGTCAGAGGTTTGGGCATCTTATTAGAGACTGCAACATGAAGAAATGAATTGATCAAAATGGAAGGATGGACATTTATGGATGGTCAATCAGGAAATATAATACAACACAGCCACAGCAAAGCCCACAAGTTATACACAAGTTCTAAACACACTCCCACAATGTACAATTGCCAGGAATGCCCCAAGAACAGCAGAGGCTGCCTCAGCAGAACTACCAATCACCCTCCACGGAGATCCCACTGCAAAGTGTGGACAAGGAGAAGTAGCTGTTAAGGAGAGAACCCTTTCAAAGTGAACCCTGTGGGAACGTATTCACAATGAAGGTGCCCATAGAGTATTTCTATGTGTCTAGAGGAACCCACTGTGATGATGTTTATCAATGACAAGAGATATGCTTTCCGCATAGGTACAGGTGCAACAAAATCATCTAGTAGAGAGGGAAACCTTCCCATTTCCAAAAGATCAGTGGACACGCAGGGGTTCTCTGGGAAAGTTATAAGGGTTCCCTTTACCAAACCAGTGCAGATGGAAGTAGGAGTAAGACACATTGACAGCCGTCCACTGTTCTCATCAGCTACCCCAGAAATGTTGATAAGAAGAGATCTGATAGTGAAATTAAATATGACCATTCATTTTGAAACCAGACAGTAGGATGATTTGTTCCACATCTGACATTACACCTTCCAGAATCATGGTGCTAACAGTAAATTTCTCCAGCAGAGACCAAATTAGAGCACAGCCCACTGGTATAGGGTAATTTACTGCAGTAGTATACACCATCATAGCAGAGACACCAAAGTTACTAGGAAGGGAGGTTCATCTCCCAAAGGAATTCCTCTTTAGACAACAAGGACAGGACTCTGGGCTATCAGAAGCCGAGGTGCTTTTACAGATAGAGGTTTTGGAACTTACACCAACCAATGGCACCCTAAAGGCCAGTTACCATAATAATGTTTTGTGTACATGTGTTGCCTTCCTTGAGCCAAGAAAAGTGTTTAGGTAGATACTGGGTGACGAACTGTTTGATGATGACCCCAAGAAAAGATTTATACTTTTCAGGAAAATAATAACACTAAGGACTGTGTTAGGAGTCAGAAGCCCAAACCAAGCAGAGTGTTTGCCTTAGTGAAAGAAGCAGCTCTGTCACAAGTACCAGATACCATGTGGAGTAAGGGTCCCCACAATGTCGACCTCATCTGCACTGCTGCACCATTACAAAAAACATTGAAGGAAGGAGAGATTTTACCCAGAGTAAAGCAGAATCCCCTGGCTAAGGAGGCAGATGAGGGTATCACCCCCCCCATACAGGCATTGCTACAACATTGAGTAATTTACCCTGGGGTGTCTCCTTGCAACACCCCTATTTACCCAGTTAAGGAGGCTAAGGGCAGTACTTGGCACATGGTTCAAGGCTTGCGCCCCTTGAACAACATAGTGTTACCAGAATTCCCATTCGTCCCCAACCCCTCCATCATCTTGACAAATATCCTCCAGGATGCCAGATAGTTCTCAGTCATTGAGCTTAAGAACACCTTCTTCAGCGTCCTTCTCCATCCAGATAGCCACTATTTTACAGCCTTTTCATATTGCGGGACTCAGTATTTGTACTCTCATTTGCCCCAAGGGTATTGCGAGTCCCCCAGTATGTTCAACAGAGCAATAAAGAATGATCCGTCAGATTTTCAATGTGACAACACTCTTGCAATATGTCAATGACATAGGGATCTATAGTCCTGCTGAGCAACATTACAGAAGAGATACTCTATCTCTTGTGACCATTCTTGCCCAGAGTGGATATAAAGTGAAGAAAGAGAAAATTAAGTACTGTCTCGAAGATGTCCAATATTTAAGACAATTTCTATCAGCATCTGGTTGGCGTGTAACACCTGGAAGGGCAGCATCCATCCGGAAAATGAGAGAACCAGAAACTGTCAAAAGAATGCAGAAGTTTCTGGGCCACTGCAACTATGTGAGACAGAGGGTTTTTGATTATAGCATGCTAATAGCCCAATTGTTAGCTGTTATGAAACAGGCAAGAGATAGGGAGGACAGGATAACATGGACACAAGAGAAGAAGGAAACTTTTCAAAAATTGAAAAATGAAATAACAAATGGTTCACTCTTGGAAACTCCAGATTACGCCAAGAAGTTGTATCTATTCTGCCACTGCAATGGTCAAGTGATGACAGCTGTCATCACACAGAAGTATCCCCTAGGGTGCAAACTAATTGCATACTTCAGTGGACTGCTGGATTCAGTCATGGAAGGACACCATTCCTGTGAGTAAGCCCTAGCCAATGTAGCTTCTGCAGTCCAGAAGAGCACCACCATAGTTATGAGGGGACCCTTGATGCTTTACGCAAAACATGTTGTGTTTTGTATCATTCAGAAGCCCAAGACCACTTTGACTTCTCAGAGAGTGTTATGGGTTGAGGTGATACCGTCACTACCATCTTTGAAGGTTGTGAACTGTCATACGGTGAATCCTGCAACATTCCTTGCCTACTCAATAGTAAATCCTGAGTCTGATGAGCGTGACTGTGCAACACATAGGGCCTGATTCTAACTTTGGAGGACGGTGTTAAACCGTCCCAAAAGTGGCGGATATACCACCTACCGTATTACGAGTCCATTATATCCTATGGAACTCGTAATACGGTAGGTGGTATATCCGCCACTTTTGGGACGGTTTAACACCGTCCTCCAAAGTTAGAATCAGGCCCATAGTCCTAAAGAATGCAGTTAATCTCAAGGGACCCTATACCAGTTAGCATTGGATATTTTATTGACAGTTTCTCCACAATTGCCCAAGAGACAGGAAGTAGACACATGGGGCAGCAGTAGTCAAAGGTCAGCAGCTTGGTTCCTTTGACACACAACAGGTCATAGAACAGTTGATATTACCCACACTCTATTCTGCCCACGCAGCGGCCATCAAGTCAGGAGCAGGAGAGGTAATTACCATATACTCAGAGTCAGCATATGTAACAACAACTGTGCACTCAAGCATCATGAGATGGAGCAGGCACGGGTTTCTTAAATCGAATGGAAGCCCCGTGATGCATAGAAACCTCTTAGAGTCTCTAATAGAGGGAGTTGTGCTACCACGGGCTGTGGCGGTTGTGAAATGTGCAATGCACACAAATGGACAGGATTGTGTGTCCTGGGGTAACACACTAGCAGTTCAGGCAGCTAAGAATGCAGCTAAGTGTGCACCCCCAAAGGTACCATCAGGCTTACGACATGTCCCTGTTCTGGTGGCTCAGACTGCCTCACCAATTGAGTCTAAATCCAAGACTACCAAAGACTAAGACACACCTTATTACACTGAGACAGCAAGGTTACACCTGAGAGAATTGAAGGAAGTTGCTTCTTTGCACGAAAAACAGTTATGGGAAGATAAAGTATGCACACAGTCAGGGGATGACCTAGTGTATTGACAATTATCTATAGGAACACCTGCCATGCCACACGCCTTGCTTTCAATTGCCACAACCAGCCCCCACCTCAATGAAATATTTGGCAACACAATTACAACAAGACTGTTTTTTCCACAATTTGAATGACATAATTACCATGTATCTATACAGCTGTGTGATCTGTCAGCAATATTCTCCTAACCCCACTTTGAAAGTGATTAGATTCACCATTCCATCCCCACAAGGTCCCTTTAAAGCCCTTAATTTGGACTTTGTGGACATGTTTGATAGATGCAATAACTACAGGTACCTCAATGTGGTGGACTGCCCATTCTCCAGATGGATAGATGCAGGACCATGACCAATTTTGATACCAAATCAGCAGCTACATTCCTTGTTCGGGAAGTGATTTCACGATGGGAAAATACTAGAAGGGATAAGATCTGACAAAGGCACTCATTTTTCCAATGCAGTAATTGAACATATCACAGTACTATTAGGGATAATGCACAAATTGTCCTCCATGTACCACCCTCAACGTAATGGAATAGTACAGTGCCTGAATGGCCTCTTCAAGAGCAAGATAAGCAAGTTATGTTTTACCCTAAATAAAAAAATGGTTATACTGTTTGTCAATAGCACCATTTTCCCTGAGGAATACACCAAGTTCAGATCACCACTTGACATCTCACCAAATAGTGACTGTGCGATCCACCAATGTCCAAGACCCTGCCACTAGAAGCAAAATTCAGGGAGAAAGTTTGCCCAAGCACTATTTGGGAAGAGGATTTTTTACTTATATCCTTAGATGTGAAATCTCTGTATACCATCATTGATCATGAGAAAGGCATACAAGCATGTAGAGATTTTTTGCACACAAGGTCTCTAAGATATTTAGCACATACTGATATGATCATTGAAATGATAAAATACTGCTTGACTAACAATATTTTTCTATTTGATGGCAAACTTTATAAACAAGTACTTGGGACTGCAATGGGTACCTGCTTTGCTCCCAGTTTCACCTGTTTGTTTTTAGGTTTGTGAGAAGAAGAGATTTTTAAAGATGAAGACAAGTATCCAGAAATAAATCAGGCCACATTGTGGCTTAGGTATATTGATGACCTTTTCATAATTTGGAAAGGATCTGAGAGTGAGGCTTTACGATTTATTGAGAAACTCAATGAAAATGATTGCAATATCAGATTAACATATATATTATCAGCCGCTCTTCGATTGAATTTTTGGACACTAGAGTTAAGATTAAAGATAAAATGATCCACACTGAACTTTTTTGTAAAACTACAGCAGGAAATAGTTTATTGCATGCTACCAGTGGACATCCCGATAAACTGAAATGGAGTATCCCTTATGGTGAATTATTGAGGGCCAAAAGAATCAGTAATACAGATGAGGCATTTGAACAAGAACAGAAAGATATGGTAATAAGGTTCAAGCAAAGGGGCTACCCGGATTAGGTAATCAAAAAGGCTACAGAAAAAATCAAGAAAGTAGAAAGAATCCAGATTCTCTTTGACAATACTGCTAGAGTGGAAAATGAGAATAATGAAGACATCAGGTTGGTCTTAATCTTAACCTATAATGAGGATACTACTCAGATTAAAAAGATTATTTCTAAACATTGGAATATCTTGAAGTGTGATCCTATTATTGGTAAAGAGATTCATAATTGGCCCTTGTTTACTTATAGAAGAGGGCGTAATCTTTATGATATGTTGAGATCAAATGATGTTACTTCTATTTCTCAAATAAAGGAACACAATTTACAGGGATTTTTTCCATGTGGCCATTGTAAAGCTTGTCGCAATAGTGTGACTAGGAAAGAGTACCCCACGAATAAACCAGGGACATAGAGACAAATCAAGCAGTTTTTGACATGTAGTACTCCTTTTACTATTTATGTATCAGAATGTCCTTGTCATCTTTGGTATGTGGGTAGTACAAAACATGCAGTGAAGAAACGTATCCTTGAACATATGCGTGCTATTACATCAAAGGATCCACATTATCCTGTAGCTAGACATTTTCAGGATTTTCATAATTCTGATATTACTTTGATATCCTATTTTGGTATTGAACATGTGCCATTACACCACAGAGGTGGCAATAGAGAGTTGACTTTACGCAAAAAAGAATCCAAATATATCGTGGATTTAGAAACCAAGACACCGAGAGGATTAAATATTTGTGAATAGCTTAATACCCACTTGTTTGATGACTAATATAATGAATTTAGTAAAATTTAGTAAAATATAAGGAACTACAGTTGTTACATTTTCTAATATACTATATATTTTATAGTACAAGCAGTAATAACTTATATTGTGAGCAGCAGTGATTTTTCTGATTTTTCTAATTAGGTCCTATTCTAATTCATTTGTTTTGATTATGTCATTTCAGAATGGAGGGGTCCGGATGGATTCCTGATTCCTGATTTCATTAGTGCTTATTCTTTCACATGGTATTATGGTTATTGGCTACACAGAAACAGTGATAAGTTTCTTCTTATAGCTCTGCTATGATTCTATATGGAGAATGTTTTTGTAATTTTCCACGAAAAAGAAAAAATATTGGCATTGATCAGTAATTTGGGGGTATAGATTTATATGTATAAAATATATATATTATGTGAATTGTACTGCTTTAAGTGGAAGGGAATGAAATTTAAATTTAAATATTGTCTCTGTTTTAAAAAACAATGTTTCTTTTATTACATGGAGATATATGAGCTGTATTTATATTTATATTTATATTTATTTTTATATTTATATTTATACTGAGACATGCAATCGATAATCATATTTATATATATTTTACATATATTTATAGTGCTTTTATCATCTAGCATTTTTGTGGTAATTCAGTTAAATAATAATTCATCAATGAGATATATGGTTGTATATATATATATAGATATATCTATTTAATTGAATCAGTCTTTTCATATTACCCATTTTATATTACCTATATTACCCATTTTACTTTGATATTTATTTGTATAAAAGAAAAAATAACTTAGTCCTGTTTCTATGTTAGTGCCTGGAGGATATTTAAAGTGGTGTATACTGGTTGAACTATACACGTGATCAAGATTGCTTGTCAGCCGAAACGCGTTGTGTTTTAAATAAACACTTGAGCTTTTGAATTCCTGAGCGTGCGTCTGTTCTTTGGAAACTTTGGATTTATGTATAAAATTAACCAGAGTGCTCTGCCGGTTGTGACGCACCACTCCTCAAGGGCCGCTTGGAGTCCGGTTGTGAGCATAACTTTGTGGATATATATATATATATATATATATACATTCATATAAACATACACACATAACTATATGTGTATAAATAAATTTACCCCCAGGGAAGCGACCCTTGCCTAAGGGGTTGTTTCCCCTTGTGAGAAATTTGAACAAAAAAATTCTTGGCATCTAGTGGTTTCTGCCCCCCTTGGGGAGAGATAGGCCTATGAAAAATAGGCCAGTCTGCCCCCAAGGTGGGCAGAAATGGCCTAAAATAAAATTGCCCCCCAGGGGAGTGACTCTTGCCAAAGGGGTTGCTCCCCATCTGTAAAAAAATAAATAAATAAAAATCCCTGGTGCCTAGTGGTTTCTGCCCCCCTTGGGGCAGATCGGCTTAATTAAAATAGGTTGGGGGCAGAAATGGACTAAAATAAATTTGCCTCCCAAGGGAGCGACACTTGCCTCAGTGGTCGCCTCCCTTGTGTGAAATTGACCAGAAAAACAATCCCTGGTGTCTAGTCATTTCTGCGCTCCTTGGGGGCAGATTGGCCTAATAAAAATAGGCTGATCAGCCCCCAAAGGGGGCAGAAATGGCTTAAAATACATTTGCCCCCCCCCAGGGGAATGACCATTGCCTAAGGGATCGCTTCCCTTGCAATGAAATTGACACAAAAAAAATCCCTGGCATCCATTGGTTTCAGATTGGCCTAAGAAAAATAGACTGATCTGCCCCCAAGGTGGGCAGACATGGCCTAAAATAAAATTAACCCCCAGAGGTGCAACCATTGCCTAAGGGGTTGCTCTCAATCTGTAAAAAAAGAAAAATCCCTGGTGACTAATGGTTTCTGCACCCCCCTTGGGGGCATATCAGCCTAATTAAAATAGGCCGATCTGCCCCCAAGGGGGGCTGAAACGGCCTAAAATAAATTTCCTCCCAGGGGAGCAACCCTTTCCTAAGGGGCACCTTCTATTGCGTGAAATTGACCAGAAAAAAAATCCTTGTTGTCTAGTAGTTTCTACCCCTCTTGGTGCAGTTTGGCCTAATAAAAATACAAAAAATACAATTTGCCCCCCAGGGGAGTGACCCTTGCCTAAGGGGTCACTACTCACATCTAAAAAATCATTTTAAAAAATGATCCCTGTTGCCCCATGGGGGGCAGAAAAGTCCTAATTAAAAAATGCCCCGCCTTGGCAAGGGGCCCTTGCCCAAGGGGTGCTCCCCTTATTCATAAACAAAAACAACAACAAAAATCTCTGGTGTCTAGTGGGCATTCCTGCAGCCTGATTCCTGCCCATGGGAGAGGGGTGGGAGTCCCACTGGAGGAGCGCTAGTGCTCCCCCGTGGACTGGGTGCAGTATGATGTGGTTACTTCCATGCCGCCTAGCACGTAACCACCTCGTCCCAGGAACCTGAGGGGATAAAGGTGTGCTGTGGTGCAAACAAGGAGAGTCACTCTATATGCAATGCTGGTGTGAGGAACAAGGCTTTTTTTGCAGTGTCCCCCCCCCCCCCCTATTTGCCTCCATTTTGACTGCTAGATGCTGGTTTTCTGAATCTGATTGTGCCCTCGGTTCTGCTTACCAGACCCAGGGCCTTTGCTCTTATTAAAACTACATGGTAATAAGGTGTAATTACAATTGTTACTGACAACCTGCCTGGACTACCCTGCTGAACCCCTGGTCTGCACCAAGAAAAACTGCACTCATAAGGAATGCACTCTCTGCACACTCTGGGCTTCACAAAAGCAGACTTTGCCTGGCTTCTAAATGATTTAGGAGTGGACTCCCTGTAAGCGACAGGTATAAAGGAACTAATAAGAGTCACCTGCATCAACTCCTGCCAAAAAATCCCAGCTGGACAGCTTTCAGTGGACATTTGAGGAGTTGGCCAGGTGCATTGTGGGAATTGTAGTCCCAACTTCCCAAGGAGCAACTCTGAGATTCAAGAACCTTGGTTTGGTTTTGTGGACCCCCAAAGACCCAAAAGAAACAGCTGAAGAAGAAGGACTGCCTTGCTGGACCCTTGGACTACCCAAGATAGGACCGCACTCATCAACAAGAAGGACAACTCAGGCTGACAGGTTTCATCTGGATTTTACTTGGATTGACCAGGTACATTGTGAGAGTTGTGGTCCCAGATTAAAAGAAGCACACCAGAGCTGCTGAACCCTTGGCTGGTGCTGTGGACCACGTCCCTGCATTAAGACAGACTTCTGGAAGTAAGTGTAAAAGTGTTGCATCACTGGTGGCCAGAACTCTTGACTTTGTCCCAGTCTAGTGCAGCCTTTTTTTTAACCCTTTGAACGTTATTTGCTTCTAAGTACTAGTTTTACTTTTAATATTTAAACATTAAAATCTCCTGTTCCATACATTGGATTTTGGTAGTTTTGGTGTCATTTGGTTCATAAAAATATAAGCTAATTTCATAAATTGATATGGGATTTTTTGTGTGTTTTGTGTATTACTTAGTTAGTGTTTTTAAATGTTTTACACACCTGTCTTCTAAGTTAAGTTAAGCCTGTATGTTGCAGCCACGCTACCAAGGGTTGATCAAGGGTTAATTTATTCAGATCTTGGCTGGACCTCATGTGTAATTGTTGTCCTATTGCTAGCTGTAGGGTACCTATCTGCATCTTCCAATAAACCACTTTCCAACAGCAAGTCCTTGAAGCCAATGAAGCACTTCAAGCAGTAGAGTATTGCGGTCTGCCTTCTGTGCAACATTAAAAAGTCAGGCTTTGGCATAAATGATTGTCTTGAGAGGTAATACTGCAACAAAAACAGGGTGAGAGATGATTTGCTTGAATTAATTTTAGCCACTGGTGATTGCTCTAGGCACCTTCTAGCACATTTCTTTAAGCTCACATTGCTACTCTAGACAGAAGCCCATCTTATGTAAATCAGTACTGACCCTGCTTTGTATGTGAACAGTAAAAACAAAGGCCCAGATTCATACTTTTTGCCGCCAAAACTGTGCAAGTGCAGTTTTGGTGCAAAATGTTTAGCACGGCTTGCACCATTCCACAGCACCAGCCAGGCACCATATATAAGGAATGGTGCAAGCCGGCGCTCAGCTTGGGTTACCATCAGGAAGATGGTAGCTGAGTGGGAGTGACAGTAGAAGAGATGGAGGTTGAGCATCAAACAATGACGTTAGGCTGGTTGAGGCATAAAAATGCCTCTAACCAGCCTAGCGTCATTTCCTGATGCATAACCATCCATAGATCATGACTCCTATCTTATAAAAGACAGGAGTCATGCCCACCACCCCAGTGGCCAACACGTGGGATCTGTGTATCAGTGTCCCCTGGGCATGGCCACTGCACCCAGTGCCATGCAGGGGGCCCCTTGTTAGGCCCACAATGGTACTTTAAAAATAATTTTTAAAAAAATACCAATACTTACCCTACTTACGTGTGATGGGGTCCCCCATCCTCTGGTGTCCCTCTGGTGTGGGTGGGGGTGTTCCTGGGGCTTGTGTTGGGCACCTGTGGCCCATTCCATGGCTTTTAGCTATGGAAATGGCTCCACAGGTCCCCTAACGCCTGGTCTGACCCAGGCGTTAAATAATGTTGCTAAGCAAGCATAACAAAATTATTTAGGTTCGCCTCCCACCCGTGTATTATTTTAGCATGGGGGGATAACTATGGCGGTATGGGTATTGCACCATTTTTTGTACGGGAATGCCTACCTTGCATCTCATTGATGCAAGGTGGGTTCACGCATCAAAAAAATGGCTCTAACGCCAATATTTTGACATTAGACGTGTTTACCGTCCAAATATAAATACGGAGTTAAGTTTGCGCCGAATTTGTGTGAAAAAAAATGATACAAATTTTGCGCAGACAGAGTATAAATATGCCCCCAAATTGCTAGTGAAGCCCCTTGTAGAAGGGACTACAAGCAAATCCATACCGTTTTTGCCCTATTTGTACTTGTCAGTGGAGTGTGAATGGTACAGTGATCATGGGACCCCCGTCTGTTCATACCTGTCACACTTAAGACATCAACTGTATTGGAAATTTTACCTTCCTACAGTAACTTGGGATTTATTGCCTTTATAGGGTAGGCCTTAAAAACCCATACGCAAGAGTTCATAGTATTTAAACTAAGGGCATGTATGTGTAAGGTTTCACATATACTTACAGTGAAAAACCTCTAAAGTAATGTTTCACTTTGGTTAGGTTGGCTCTCCAATAGGTTAACACTGGTTTACAATTTTACATTGAAAAAGGGCTAAAGTCGATTTGGTAGTGGCTAGAAAAATGGTTCAAAGGCTAATTTTAATAGTAATGTAAAATCCAATTTCGTAGTCAAGTCAGGTTTATATTACTATTTTATAAATTACAGTTTTAAAAAGTTGCTTTTTTCTGACCTAAAACAAAAAATGCTTTCCTATCAGTGTCCATCTGACCCAAGATGACTCCCTTGTGGTGAAATGTGTATTACTTCGGGACAGTGGAAAGAGGGCTCTGGGTTTGGGGAGTGGGGCTCCTCTCTTGACAGGATGGCTCAGGTGTTGTGCTCAGCCCCTTTCTGAGCTTGAAAAGACAAGTACCTTGTCACTGGCAGAGGCCTGCCTCCTTTTTGTGTCTTTAGTCAACTGACCAGAACTGGTTTAGTGGATGGACAAAGGCTTTCCCTCCACCAACAGACTGGCACTGGGCATAAAAATGAACCAAAAAACATCTCCACAGAACAGTCCTGGACCTATGAATCATCAACAAAGGGCTGCCCTACTGTCCACAGAACCTGAAGAAGACTGGACTTGCTTGCCTTGAATCCAGGACCCCAAAAGTGACTCCCAGGGTTAGTTGACTGGCCACTTGTTTGAGCCACAGGCACACAACAAGCTTCAAGAGGCTTTATCCCTGTAACTGCCCAGCTAATCAGTTCTAACTGGACCTTTCTTGGTTTCTGTTGGAGTTGTAGCCCAATAATGGTGCCCCCTAGGTTCTGATCCATTGGATCACTGACACAATATCAGAGCCAGAAATATTGTGTAACAAAAATATTGTGTCAAACATATCATTTACAAAATATAATTTGCCTATTCTTATATTCTTATAATGGTAGGTACAAAAATATGGAAAAAATTGTTGTTTTGTGCTAATATCATTAAAAAACATACAAACATATTGTTTCTTAATATATGTTTAGTTTAAAGTAATAAACCTTAAATATTTTAATATACATCATTATTATAAGGTTAATTAAATAAAGAGCACTAATATTTAATGCTTTATATGAATATATACTTATATAATACAAATACATGTTCATTTCTATTAGGCCGATCTGCCCCCGTGGGTGGGGGGCAGAATCCACTTAGGAACCAGGGATAGGTGTGTGCATGTGTGTGTGTTTTGTTTGAGAAAGGGTCAAGTTGGGCAAGGGTCACTCCCCATGGGGGCACATTATTGTTGGACATTTCTGCCCCCCTTGTGGGTAGACTGGCCTATTTTTGTAAGGCCCATCTGCCCCCAAGGGGAGCAGAAAGTCCACCAGACACCACGGAAGAATATTTTTCAAAAAAAGAGGGTCGGGTATGGACATACCCCCACAGAAAATAAATTGGAACAAAGTTGTTCTGCCCACTCCACTCCCAGGTGGGGGGACGGGGGCAGTATGTCTATTAGATGCCAGGGAATTAAAAAACAAAATAGTGTGGTGGTGGGTACCAATTAGTATGGTCATGATTATGCCCCCACCCAAACTGAATGGGGTAACAGTCTTTCAGCTCTCCCCCCACAAACTAAAAGATCTTATCCCAGTGGCAAGCAACAAGACATTTGATTATTTCAGGTTTTGGTTTTACATTTGGGCCATGAGAATTTGTCTAACTCTCAAAATTGTCTCACTTGGAATGGTGTTGGTTGCATTTTTTGGACTTTGGAATGCTGCCATGTAGAAAAATCTATGAGACCTAGACAGATCTGAAAAATAAACATCTGGGTGAGTCCAGAGTAGTGTTATTCACATGCACTCGCACCATTTTCTTACCCACAGTGCCCTTCAGCCCTTCAACTTTGCTTGAAATCACACATTTTTCCCAAATGTTTGTTATGGAACCTTCTGGAATCTGCAGGAATCCACAAAATTCCTACCACTCAGCATTGTTGCATCTATACCGATAAAAATTCTGATTGGGCCACATAGAGTTTTGGGGCATTTCCAGTCACGGACACTAGGACTACCCACACAAGTGAGGTACCATTTATATTGAGAGACTTGTATGAATGCTGGGTGGAAGGAAATTTGTGGCTCCTCTCAGATTTCTTAATTTTCAATCACCGAAATGTGAGGAAAAAGTGTTTTTTGCCACGTTTTGAGGTTTGCAAAGCATTCTGGATAACAGGACCTGGTGAGAGTGCCACAGGATACCCCATCCTGGGTTACCCTAGGTGTCTAGTTTAAAAAAATGCACAGGTTTGGTAGGTTTTCCTAGGTGCCGGCTGAGCAGACCAAAACCCACAGCCAGGCACGTCAGTTGTCAATGTAACAATTTGATGTGTCCATGTTGCGTTTTGGGGCATTTCCTGTCGCTGGCACTAGGCCTACCAACCCGAGTGAGGTATCATTTTTATCGGGAGACTTGAGCAAAGCTGGGTGGAAGGAAATTTGTGACTCTTCTCAGATTCCAGAACTTTCTATCACCAAAATGTGAGGAAAAAGTATGTTTTTTGCCACACTTTGAGGTTTGGAAAGGATTCTTGGTAACAGAACCTGGTGGGAGCCCCACAAATCACCCCATTCTGGATTCCCCTAGGTGTATGGTTTTCAAACATGCATAGGTTTTCTAGGTTTCCCTAGGTTGCCGGCTGAGCTAGAGGCCAAAATCCACAGCTAGGCACTTTGCAAAAAACAGGTCTGTTTTCTTTGAGAAAGTATGAGGTGTCCATGTTGTGTTTTGGGGCATTTCCTGTTGTGGGAACTAGGCCTACCCACACAAGTGAGGTACCATTTTTATTGGGGGACCTGGGGGAATGCTGGGTGGAAGGGAGTGTGTGGCTACTCTCAGATTCCAGAACTTTCTATCACCAAACTGTAAGGAAAAAGTGTTTGCCTAATTTTGAGGTTTGCAAAGGATTCTGGGTAACAGAACCTGATTAGAGCCCCACAAGTCCCCCATTCTAAATTCCCCTAGGTGTCTAGTTTTTAAAAGTGCACAGGTTTGGTGGGTTTTCCTAGGTGCCGGCTGAGCTAGAGGCCAAAATCCACAGCTAGTCACTTTCCAAAAAACACATCAGATTTCAAAGTAAAAATGGGATGTATCCGTGTTGCATTTCCCTTTGTGGGCACTAGGCCTACCAACACGAGTGAGGTACCATTTTTATCAGGTGACTTGGGGAAACACAGAATAGCAGAACAAGTGTTATTGCCCCTTGATGTTCTCTACATTTTTTTCTTCCAAATGTAAGACAGTGTGTAAAAAAGACGTCTATTTGTGAAATGCCCTGAAATTCCCATGCTAGTATGGGGGCCCCAGAATTCAGAGGTGTGAAAATAACAACTGCTTCGCAACACCTTATCTTGTGCCCATTTTGGAAATACAAAGGTTTCCTTGATAACTGATTTTCACTCTTTATATTTCACCTAATGAATTGCTGTACACCCACATACAATGAAAACCCACTGCAAGGTGCAGCTAATTTATTGGCTCTGGGTACCTAGGGTTCTAGATGAACCAACAAGCCCTATGTATCCCTGCCATAAGAAGAGTCCAGCAGACATAACGGTATATTGATTTAAAAAATCTGCCACAGCTGGAAAACGTTATAGAAGAAAATGTGGACAGAAATGGCTCTTTTTTCACCTCAATTTCAATATTTGTTTTTATTTTAGCTGTTACTTTCTGTAGAAAAACCTGGAAGGATCTACACAAATGACCCCTTGCCGAATTTAGAATTTTGTCTACTTTTCAGAAATATTTAGCTGTCCGGGATCCAGCATTGGTTTCACACCCATTTCTGTCACTAACTGGAAGTAGGCTGAAAGCACAACAAATACTAAAAAGGGGTGTGTCCCAGTAAAACGCCAAAATTGTGTTGAAAAATGCATTTTTTCTGAATCCAGTCTGCCTGTCCCTGAAAGCTGGGGATATGGTGATTTTAGCGCCACAAACCATTTGCTGATGTCATTTTCAGGGAAAAAAAACACAAGCTTTTCTCTTCAAACCTTTTTTCCCATCTTTTAAAAGAAACAACAATTTACCTGTATTTTGCCTAATTTCTTGTTCTCCACCAGGGGAACCCACAATCTCTGGGTACCTCTAGAATCCCTAGGATGTTGGAAAAAAAGAACACAAATTTAGCGTGGGTAGCTTATGTGGACAAAAAGTTATGAAGGCCTAAGCGCGGACAGCCCCAAACAGCCAAAAAAAGGCTTGGCACAGGAGGGGGAAAAGGCCTGACAGCGAAGGGGTTAAGCAATTGTGCCAGGTGCAACCATGGTGAGTGTTTACAATTCAGTGGATGTGTCGTCCCCAGTGCAGCTGCAAATCAGGGTGGTTGTCAATTTGCACTGCCCATAGGACTGCACATTCAGTGAAATATGAAATAGCTGCTTCAAAGCCTCTCTATGTTTCACTTTGCAGTCGGCATTACACCTGCACGTTGAAGAAGAGTTAGAGATGCCCTTTCAGAAGGGTGCTGTGAGTGACTTCACCCTCCTGCAGGGAGATGTTTGGGGGATACATGGGGCTTTTTGACCCTTCAAACTGACTGTCCTCTGAGACCACACTGACAGTTCACCGCCTTTATGTGGGGTAATGTCAGTACACCTACCAAGAGCATCTATACCTCTCTACTTGCATTCGTAATATGGTGTGGGAAAAGAGGCAAAAAGATGCCTTCATTGCATGGATCCACACCATGCAAATGAGGGAACACCCTCTCAGGGCACAACTGGAGTAAAAGTGTTTGCAGCCATTTTTGTAATACCAGTATGCCCCAGGGCACAAAAAGCCAGATCACATTACTGTTGCACTGAGGGACACTGCCTTTATTAAGGCCTCAGATCCAACTTTAAAGAAGGCTGCTTCTTCCAGAAAGCACTGCATTGGGCCCATCCACTTACCAAAAATACACTTTAAACCATTGGTGGAGTAAGAAATGCAACAGGAAAAACAACTTTTGGAAATAGTAAAAACTGGAAAAAATGCAGCTCTGAAACAAGCTACAGAATAAACCAGTCAAATACATCACATTCAATATTAACCTGTTTCCCTTCAGGAAAAAAAATAATAAACTCACGTTTTCAAAATGCACAATCATTGTTGATTCTTAAGCTCTTTACTGCCCCTTGGATAGGTTTACGCTTTAAAAAGCTTCATTTACAAAAACAACTATTGTAAAACAGATATTTAACTGATAGTCTGTGCAAACTCCCTGGAAAAGAGCACTTGGTACTATGCCATATCCAACACTTCGTTACTGCCTGAACTGACTGTTTAAAATTGCACAGAAATAGGGCCAAATTAGTACTCCACTTTAAATAACACTTTCTATTTTTCCCATCTTATCCCTTCAAACAAAACCTATTTTCTTTGTTCACGATCTCCCCTGTCAGCACGTGACCTCTGTTCCCATGATTACTGTTGGAAATTGATGATACCACGTTTCTTCTTCTTTTGTAGAATCTTTGAAGCAAATGGCCTGACATGCATGTCCTTTCCCCACAATTGGGGGGATATCATATTGCAACCTGGACTCGCCATTCCAGAGACAGCAGAAGTAGAACTAAGTAGGAACTCCTCTAGAAACAACACTGTCCTTATCTTGATCACCATCACTATCATAAGGATGTTTTATCTACTCCAGGGTGGTTATGCCAATGCTATCTATTTTGGATAGTCTGCATCTTTAAAAAACATTTCCTCTTCTGAAGGAGCCAAATTTGGGATGTCTCTAATTGGCGGTATTTCCTTATCCATCCTAGAACCTGAACTTTAGGACGCCCTCCCTATGTCTGTACACTGTATAAATACCATCTTGTCTTCCAGATAGTTGCTTAAACGTCCTTCGTCTGTTAGCCATCAGGCTTCTTCACTTAGCCCTTGTCTTTGCACCATTAAGACTTTGGTATACATGTAGTTTAAAAATGTTTTACTTATTCTCTGTTCATTCATTTATGAAGAGCCTAAGACAAGTCAGAGTCAATCCCAAAGAGGTCTGCAGGAGATAAAAGATGTTTATGTTAATCGCCAACTTCATTTGCAAAAAAGTATATCAAGGAGAAGCTATCTCAAAGTGTTGTAAATAAGACACCACCAGTCCATCCAAATCTAATGATGGAATGGGCGAAGTGTAGCAACATTTTGTCCTGCCTTACTAAGGGACATATTTACAAGCCCCTAGCGTCGCCTTGCACCACCATAGCATATTTTTTTTTATGCGAAGGTTTCATTATGAGGACTTTCTCCTGTGCCGTAATTACAAAGTGGCGCAATGCTTGCATTGCACCACTTTGTAAACCCTTGCTCCACAGGGAGGCCCAAAAAAAAATGGCACAAATTTACTAGATTTCCCTACACCATTTTTCTGTCATTTTTAATGCCTGCTCAAATGACACACACATTTTAAATTCAATGGGCCTCCCTGTGCTTTGCTATGCTAATGTCAAAATTTTTGACACTAGTAGAGCAAAGCGCCACAACAGCGTCAAAAAATTGGCTGCTATAAACCCAAACGACCACCATGGTGCTCTGTATTGTAAATACGGTGCAACCATAGTGTCATTAGGGAGCAGGAGTTACGCAAGAAAAGTGGAACATTGGGACCGATGCGCCACTTTCTTGTAAGTATGCCCCTAAGTGTCTACATCCATGACAGTCATACTTTTAACAAATGTTATACACCATGGGCTTTATTATAGAAGTGCCCCAGGGGCGAAACGGGCATGTCCACCCACTTTGACTGCCCCTGGGGCACACTGGTATTATGGACAGGGCTGCAGATGCTTGTGCACCCCTTTCTGTAATACAGATAGCTCTAGCGCACATATTGCGCCAGTGGTATTGCAGGAGGTTGTTTCCTGATTTGCATAAGGGCGTGGCCCCGTGGAAATGAGGAAATCCCTTTGCCTCAGCACCCGCACTGTATTATAGACGTGGACGCAGAGTCAAAGAATCAGTCAGGAGGACATGGCATACTGTCAGTGCAACACTTGATGGCAACACTCTGGAGGGGGAGAAGGGGGCTCCATGGACCCCCCCAGACATAGCCTTGCAGGCGGGTGCAATCACTCACTGCACCCACCTGCAACGGAATTTCTAATCCCCCTTAAAAGGGCAGACCAGTTGCTGCCCGCAGAGTGAAACACAGAGTGACTTGAAAGCAGCCACTCCGTTTTACACTTGAATGCGCTGACCCAAGGGTAGCGCAAACTCACAGCTGCCCTTTGGGCAGCATATGCAATATAATATGGTGCATTCTCCTTGTTTGCACCGAGAATGTGCTGCATTCTATAATACAGCCCATATGTCGAGCTCAAATAGAGGATTTCACCCCAACTTGCCAAACAGTAGCACATCATTCTGTGCTACAAAACTTTGTCATTGAACTTTTCAGCTGGAGTCTTTTAAGATTTCTATCAGTTACAACAGGAAGATTGAAGCGTTGGCTTGCTAGAAAAAATGTTATAGTGGAAGCTCAATCATCTGATGGTGAAATTCCACACACTGCCATTGACTTAACATTAATCTTTTATCGCCACTGGCTTTGTGGTGGCCAGTATTACATTTAAATGCGTTGGGGGAAAATGGCGAAATTGAGACGTGATTATCATTTGCTGTTGTCGTAATCACAGGGATGTCTGAAGGGCTTCTTGATCTTGCAAAATGTCCAGGCAGTGGCCTAAACTGTAGAGATAAACAACTGAAGCCTCACTGTTTTTGTGTGATCTTTTGTGGTGTTCGAGAAAAGGTAGTATGCTTTACCAAATGTGGCTTTGGGGTGTCTGTGGCTTGAAGCATTGCCTTGAAGTCGGATGGTAATTAAATTCTTAATATATCCCATATGTATCTATGAGAGAAACCTGTTACATAGTATTACAATGTCCAAAGCAGCCATGTTTCGTTTTTCATGGCACGGGGTATTTTTGTTTTTGATTTGATGTGGATTTACTTGTTTAAGATTTTGTTGAGAATTCTGTAAGTAAAGTACTATTTTTATGAACGTTCCAGGTCTGTGAAGTGATACATTGTTTTCCTTTGTTGTAACATAAAAATAATTGTCCCAAGTGGAATTCGCCTTCTCATCACATGATGCCTGAATGTGGGTGCCAAGTAGGTAAATATTTCCATGAGGTGCAACTTTTAAATGCGGGTCTATGTCCATTAAAACGTGATGCTAAATTGCACATTACCGTGCTGTGTTTGCAGTGGGGCACACATGTTTATTGCAAACTAAATACTCGCTGATTTACAGCACCCAAATGTTAGCTAATTTGTCATTTGCGTGACCTTGTTCTTCCTTGTCTTGTTATCTCTGCACTATAATAGGATTCTCCACTGCACAAAATATATCTTTACTTCTATATTTTGCTGGGTGTTGTTTCTGAGGAATGTATTGGTATTCATGTTTCACCACAAATTAGAGGTGGAGGTAATCACAGCCTACCCCTGCATAAATTACCTCCCAAGGGAAAGGGGAGGGGAGTGTAAAAGTAATGTGGCCCACCACGTCTGGTTTCAGTGTTACAGCGTGCATTCGCTTGAAACTCTTCCTTGAAGATGCATGGTTATGAAATGTTCATAAGTGTCTCTCTGAGAGAAACCTGTGGCACAGTATCACCGTGTGCATAGCAGCTTTGTATGATTCATGTGCTTGTGCAGAAAGTTGTTTTTTTTCTTTTGTGCTTTGCTGCCTGGGACTGATTGGTTGGATTACTCTGCATTGCCACTTAAATGTGCAGATCTTTGTAGGAATTCGGCTCGATTAACTGGGCATTTTTCACATAACTGTGTGGTCTTTGTAGAACGTGGGCTGCAACGAATCAGTAAATACACCTGATACACGAATTTTCTAGGTGCACTACCTCTGCTACATAGACGTTTTCATTATTTTATATTTTATATTAGATTTATCATTAACAGGAAAACAGTTAAGAAGCCTCTATTTTAGGATTTAAATCTATTTGGCTTCTCTTACATGAAAGACAGTAAGTCTGGTCGTTTATTTTCTGCCAAGGATGAGTAACTCATGGGAGATACAAATGTATTTGCCGAGGGACCATCCTGACCTCTCATTAATTCCAACCCATTTAAACTATGGTTCAGTAAAGAAGCGGCACAGGAATCGGTGACACGTATAATTGTTTATTGACCTTTAACCCCTCAGTAAAGGAGATTAAGAAGTGGATGAATGGTACCAATGTACTCCAGAAGTGTAATTTTATCTTTACACAGTGTGAGACATTGACAGTCTTATTTAAGAAGTTGCATGTGACCATTGTTTCGTTTTTGCTGGTACTTATAACGGAACATGTGAAGCGAGCGCCAGTTTGCTTTCTCATGCTGCCGCTTGTGCCTGAAAATATTTTGTGTAACTTTTTCATATTTGAAGCCTGCACCATTTTGCCTTCTCATGCGGCGGATTGTGCCTGAAATTGATTTGTGTAACTCATTCATTACGCATTAATTTATTCATTGACAATTGTCTTTCTGTTAAAGAAACATTTTCAGCAATACATTTGACCAAGTATGCCTTTTCAAAAACATGTTGTTTTGTCTATAATCTCACAAAACGTGTTTTTTTAAGGCCTGAGCTTACTATAAGGCAGTTTCAAAGGGTGCAACTAAAAGAGTGAATACAAAAAATAATATAAAGTAATATTGTCTCTAGAAGTTTCCTGGTTGAAAATCTCGTCACACAAAGGGTAAAGGACATATTTTATTGTTGTGGGGGATGGAATAGAGGGATCTTCTTGATCATCTCAGAGACCTCCAGGCCTACAAGGTGATAAAATAAAATATAGCACGAGGACATCTAAACTTCACTCATCCTATTGCAAGAAATCTCTTTGGTGCCCACAGAATGTCTGATGAACCCATAGGTCCAAAGTAATGTAGTATCGCTTAGGGAGAACAAATGCTATGCACCCTCTCACCATGTGGAAGAAGACAAAGACTATCTGGGTGATTGTGGGGAGGAGGATGTTAAAGGCCTTATTTGTTGGCTCACGAGAAACCACGTTCACAGTTGGGAAGAAGGTGGGAAATGGGGAGTGAACCTAAGCGTTTGGAATTAGTTGTGGAGGAATGGGCATCCTATACAGTAATACACATTCCCCTGTAGTTTGCTTGGCAGAGTGAAAACACGCAGTCTTTGTTATGCACCACATCAAGGATTGCACTTTTTCGGGGAAGAGGGCAAGGGTGAGACACATCAGAATAACGACTTTATGAATCAAGTTTGCACCTGAAACGATGGTGTTGGAAATGCCCTTCTGCAGGGTTATCCCCAGACTTTGTGCCTTCCTCCTTCTCTTTTTCTGAACTCATTTTTGCTGGCTTTTAGACTCTGCGCACTTTACCACCGCTAACCAGTGCTAAAGTGCATATGCTCTATCCCTTTAAACATGATAACCTTGGATCACACCTGATTGGACTATTTAATTTACTATAAGTCCCTAGTAATGTGCACTATATGTGCCTAGGGCCTGTAGATTAAATGCTAGTAGTGGGCCTGCAGCACTGGTTGTGCCACCCACTTAAGTAGCCCCTTTACCTTGTCTGAGGCCTGCCATTGCAAGGCCTGTGTGTACAGTTTCACTGTCACATCGACTTGGTATTTAAAAGTACTTGCCAAGCCTAAACCTCCCCTTTCTCTACATATAAGTCACCTCTAATGCGTGCCCTAGGTAACCCCAAGAGCAGGGTGCTGTGTGGGTGAAAGGCAGCAGGACATGTACCTGTGTAGTTTACATGTCCTGGTAGTGTAAAACTCCTAAATTCGTTTTTACACTACTGTGAGGCCTGCTCCCTTCATAGGCTAACACTGGGGCTGCCCTCATACATTATTGAAGTGGTAGCTGCTGATCTGAAAGGAGTAGGAAGGTCATATTTAGTATGGCCAGAATGGTAATACAAAATCCTGCTGACTGGTGAAGTTGGATTTAATATTACTATTCTAGAAATGCCACTTTTAGAAAGTGAGCATTTCTTTGCACTTAAATCTTTCTGTGCCTTACAATCCACGCCTGGCTGGGTTTAGTTGACAGCTCCTTGTGCATTCACTCAGACACACCCCAAACACAGGGTACTCAACCTCACTTGCATACATCTGCATTTTGAATGGGTCTTCCTGGGCT
Organism: Pleurodeles waltl; assembly: GCF_031143425.1. Lineage (NCBI taxonomy): Eukaryota > Metazoa > Chordata > Amphibia > Caudata > Salamandridae > Pleurodeles > Pleurodeles waltl. The sequence continues at coordinate 672,475,036 of NC_090444.1, forward strand.
GCGTGGGTGAAGGGCCTGCTCTCACTCAAAGGACTGCCACACCCCCTACTGGGACCTTGGCAGACAGGATAGAACTGAAAGGGGACCTGGTGCACTTCTTACCCACTCTTTGAAGTCTCCCCCACTTCAAAGGCACATTGGGGTATAAAACAGGGCCTCTGCCCTACCACCTCAGACACTTGCTGGAGAAGAAACCTGAACCAGAACCTGAATCCTGCCAAGAAGAACTGCCTGGCTGCCTAAAGGAGTCACCTGACTGCTTTCTACAAAGGACTGCTGCCTTGCTGTTGCCCTGCTGCCTTGCTGAACTCTTGCCTTGCTGCTGAAGTGCTCTCCAAGGGCTTGGATAGAGCTTGCCTCCTGTTCCCTGAAGTCTCAGGACCAAAAAGACTTCTCTTTTTCAACTGGACGCCACAGCTTGCTCCGCGGTGAGAAATTCACCACACGCCGATCCGGAAAGACGCCGCTCGACGCGACACCTGCGGTGCGACCAGAACTTTGACGCACGGCCTCGCCTGGACAACGCCACCCGACTTCAGAGAGGAAATCGACGCGGCGCCTGCCGTGAGGGAGAAGATTCGACGCACAGCCCACCAGAACGACGCGCATCCGGAAAACAAGCCTAGGATTCCACGCACAGACCCTGGGACATATGGTAATCCCGCGAACCACAGAAGGAGACTGTCCACGCGCCAGAAAACGACGCACGACTTCCCCGCGTGAAAAATAATGACACAAGTCCGTGTGTGACGGGACGAAACCGACGCCCACACCATTTTTCCACGTATCTCCTCCTCTGCGGCCCTTTGCGGAGATTTTCCACTTTAAACCAGGTACTTTGTGCTTGAAAGAGACTTTATTTACTTTTTAAAGACTTAAGACACTTTATATCACTTTTCAGTGATATCTCTACAATTTCATATTGCATCTTTTATCGTTTTGACCTGCAAATATCCAGATAAATATTATATATTTTTCTAAACACTGTGTGATGTATTTTTGTGGTGCTATATTGTGTTATTGTATGATTTATTGCACAAATACTTTACACATTGCCTTCTAAGTTAAGCCTGACTGCTCGTGCCAAGCTACCAGAGGGTGGGCACAGGATAATTTGGATTGTGTGTGACTTACCCTGACTAGAGTGAGGGTTCTTGCTTGGACAGAGGGTAACTTGACTGCCAACCAAAAATCACATTTCTAACAGATGGCAATTAGTGTCAATGTTAAAAAGATTTGCAACCTCTGGCTCAAGCTGCAAAAGTACAGACCTAGGTCATTCATTGGAAATGGTGGTGTATGCATCACTAGGAAAACCGGAGGCACACTAAGGGCCCAATTACAACCTTGGCGGATGGGATACTCCATCACAAACGTGATGGATATCCTGTTTGCTGGATTACAAGTTCGATAATATCCTCTAGAACTTGTAAAATGGCGGACGCGATATTCATCACCTTTGTGATGGAGTATCACATCCGCCAAGGTCGTAATCAGGTCCTGAGTGTAACACATTCAGGGGTTCATAGCTTGGCACATTTGTACATACGAGACAAAGGGGGTGCATAATTCCATTGCATGCTTTTCAGAGCCAGAGATAATAGTAATCTATTTAAAAGCTGAAAGAATAACCAGGATGGGCAAGAGCAACTCTTCCTCATGCTCCTATATTTGCTAGCCAATTTGCAGTTGCAAAATCAGAAGTTAGTTACACACCTGCTAAATTGCCCACTTTAAAAAAGCACAATCAAGTGTACGTTAAGAATATTGTTGTATTTTTCCATGGAGAAACAGGGGAAGGCAACAGTAGTTAAATAAGTTAGCAATGTACAGCAGTGAGCAATGATATTTGGCACTAAATGTAGCCATTTACCACTACACCACTACACTAAAATAGACATGGACTCAGCTAAAAAGCAACTCAAGGGCAGATATCTCAAAACAAGATGACTTCTACACCACAAATCCTGATGTGTGGTAAGACTGCCTGTCGTAAACAGGCATCAAGAGCTGGGGAGGGAGCAAGTGACTGTGTGCCAGTGCTGATGCAAATATGTTAATTAGAACTATTAAGGAGTGTTATGTGTTTTGATTAACAAGAAATTGATAGAAAATTAAACGTAGAAAAATTAATGTGCACGCTTGGAAATGTGCCCATGGAGAGTGACAGTCAGTTTATATGAAATTGTACTAAAATGATTAAAAATGCATAATATGTTGAAAATGTACAAAAATAATGTAGTAGCATGTCATATTGAGATGTATAACGTGTTTTGCATTATATGGTAGAGCTAGCTGAAGTTGTGGCCTAGTTTTGCCAGGCCTCATGCAGAAGCGGAATTCCTAGCGCTGTAGAGAAGCAGATGTATTGAACCATTCGTTATTAAAGTCTGCTTAGCTAGAATTTTGTGCAATGTACTGATGGACAGGAGATGAGTGAATCAAATCGCAACATATGTTGTGTAGAGCAGACAAGATGTACTTTCCCAGGACCCGAACAATAGAGACACTGACTGAAGAGGAATATTCAACATTTTCGATACCTGATGAGCCAGATGATGACGCCATCATACAGTGAACCAATCAATGAACTGAGAACAGCGTAATCTTAGAACTTATAGAGTCGTAAAATAAACAATATTGGTTAGAGTAATAACTGGTGATTGACTGACCAATTAGGAATTAGGAGGATGGACTGGGTAACCTTAATAAAAAGTCATGACAAAGGGCAAAATCTTCAGATGTGAGGGGTGAATTGTTGTCAGAAGACATGATTCGAGATTCTGTCATTGGGCTCATACTCTTGAGAGCCTGATGCATTGCTGATCGAGTGATGACCTGAAGACGAAGACTGACTTTGTTGCTGATCCATTCAGTGGATAGGTAGCTATGACAATGTGACTGCTAACTTTTGTGCCTTTCTTTCTAGGTACCAAGTGCGCTGTTTAAATGGTTTTTCCTTTTAGCTAGATGTTTCCTAAATTAGTGTTCTAAATTGTTTTCGCATGAAGCCCCACATGCTAATGCTAATCTGGTTTAGGTAGGATTCCTTTGGGTGACAATTGACAGTGACAATGATTGACAAACTGATTGCTGAACTCTGCTATTAATGTTGTTATATTCATCTTCGTTGGCTTGTGCTGAAGCATTCGAGCATATGTTTTCTGAAATTCAGATTAAATTATGTTATTGGTAGTCATTAATAATCTAATTCTGAGTTGATTGAATAAAGTTGAATTAACCAATGGACTAGTATTGTAACTAATAGGGAAATAACATTGATAAAACGTATATTGAGTTGTGGTTATTCATGAAATGTTGATTTAATTGATTAATAACTAAAAATTCCTTTTAGTGGTTATTGATTGGGTAAATTGAATATTGATAACATTGGTCACTACATGGCTAGGATACTCCATGTGATCCAAAAGGTTAATCAGCCTATACGCGTCCCCTTGTAAGTTTACTTACTAAGGACCAGGCGCACTAGCACCAGACAGACGTACATAGTGACTCTGAAAGAGCAGTGTGAGGAAGGCAGGCAGAAATGGAGGAATGGCTTGCATCATGGTTGAAATAAATCAAATGATGCTGACAATGGTGAGGCTGAGACGGTAATATAAACTGAGTAAGCTTCAACACCACAATTAACATGTTTAGTTACATGTTTCAAAGAACGGGAAAAGGTAAGGCTACAAGAGAAGCCAAATAGTTCATTGGGTGGTACAGTCAGAATACAGGATAGTGCGCGGTTCGGATTTTGAGGCAAGAGCTGTACAGTGAGAAAGAAGTTACAAAAGCACTGATGAGAAAGGCATGACAGGGTGAATGCAGACCAATAAAAAATGGGCAATCCTCCATGCCAAGAGCAGCAATAAAGAGGCTGCCACCGGGTATTTCGTGATGACACAATGCTGTTTTCACAGTTCATGTAGATCAGGGACAGAAATAAAGAGATTTATATTCTGTGGTGCCCTGTTATTTACTTAAAAATGAATTAAATTACTATGTCACACTCCTATCAGTCCATTTTTGAGAAACTCTTTTCTATGCAATGTAGCATACCTTGTAGTAAATGTCAACTTTTTTGGACTCAGAAAGTTCAAAATCAAGATGTAAACATAAGAGATACAATACTCTGAAAACAGTTGAGACAAAATAGGGAAGGGATTTTACCAGATATGTGTAAAGAAAAAAAAGTTTCCAGTGTGGTAATTTTCTGTCTCAAATATTTGAAATATTGGTTCCCTGAATTTCCCTTTGAAAATCCTGTGGACCCGTCAGGAAACTCTATGTAGTCTAATAAAATACAGTATATGAAAAGTGTGAAAGAAATTTTCATAACGATTGTCCAAATTTCAGTTGCTTCTGAGCACAGAGGTGGGGAGTGATGAACTCACTGCACATTTTCACGTTTTATACAGATCATGCTTAATGTCCACTCTGATTTTGGAAAGTTACAAAGAACAATGTATCAACCAAAGATGTTAACGTCATGTCTAATGTTATCAGACGTTAGAATTAAATCTATCTGAAGATAATCAGATTGGAAGGATTGTTCAATAGCTGACTATAAATTCACATGATACACTTGACCTGGTTTAGCAGGCAGGTCGCTCCCGCCCCGCCGCCCAGCGCCACCTCCTTACCGTCCTTTCCTTCATCTCTTTCCAAATTCCCCTGCCGCTGCGTCCTCTGCGGCCCCTCCTGCCTCCCCCCTCCTCCTCACCATCCTTCCCTTTTTCTCTCTCCAAATTCCCCTGCCACTGCGTCCCCTGCGGCCCCTCCCGCCTCCCCCCTCCTCCTCACCGTCCTTTCCTTTTTCTCTCTCCAAATTCCCCTGCCGCTCCGTCCCCTACGGCCCCACCCCCCCAGCCTTCCCATTTGTCCAGTCCTCCCAGCTGCCACTCCCTCCCTCCCCCCATTTATGGCAGCCGCAGCGCGGTAACTTGGAGCAACCCTTGACCCTGCTTTAGCAGGCAGGTCGCTCCCCGCCCCGCCGCCCAGTGCCACCTCTAACCGTCCTTTCCTTCATCTCTTTCCAAATTCCCCTGCTGCTGTGTCCCCTACGGCCCGTCCCGCCTCCTCACCATCCTTTCCTTTTTCTCTCTCCAAATTCCCCTGCTGCTGCATCCCCTGTGGCCCCTCCCACCTCCCCCCTCCTCCTCACCGTCCTTTCCTTTTTCTCTCTCCAAATTCCCCTGCTGCTGCATTCCCTGCAGCCCCTCCCACCTCCCCCCTCCTCCTCACCGTCCTTTCCTTTTTCTCTCCCCAAATTCCCATGCCGCTGCGGCCCCTCCCACCTCCCCGTCCTTTCCTTTTTCTCCCTCCAAATTCCCCTGTTGCTGCGTCCACTGCGACCCCTCCCGCCTCCCCCCTCCTCCTCACCATCCTTTCCTTTTTCTCTCTCCAAATTCCCCTGCCACTGCGTCCCCTGCGGCCCCACCCCCCCCGTCTTCCCATTTGTCCAGCCCTCCCTCCTCCCAGCTGCCACTCCCTCCCCCCCCATTTATGGCAGCTGTGGCGCTGTAATGAGGAGCAACCCTTGACCCTGCTTTAGCAGGCAGTTCGCTCCCGCCCCGCCCCGCCGCCCAGCGCCACCTCCTCACCGTCCTTTCCATCATCTCTTTCCAAATTCTCCTGCTGCTGCGTCCCCTGCGCCCCTCCCACCTCCCCCCTCCTCCTCACCGTCCTTTCCTTTTTCTCTCTCCAAATTCCCCTGCTGCTGCATTCCCTGCAGCCCCTCCCACCTCCCCCCTCCTCCTCACCGTCCTTTCCTTTTTCTCTCCCCAAATTCCCATGCCGCTGCGGCCCCTCCCACCTCCCCGTCCTTTCCTTTTTCTCCCTCCAAATTCCCCTGTTGCTGCGTCCACTGCGACCCCTCCCGCCTCCCCCCTCCTCCTCACCGTCCTTTCCTTTTTCTCTCTCCAAATTCCCCTGCCACTGCGTCCCCTGCGGCCCCACCCCCCCAGCCTTCCCATTTGTCCAGCCCTCCCTCCTCCCAGCTGCCACTCCCTCCCCCCCCATTTATGGCAGCTGTGGCGCTGTAATGAGGAGCAACCCTTGACCCTGCTTTAGCAGGCAGTTCGCTCCCGCCCCGCCGCCCAGCGCCACCTCCTCACCGTCCTTTCCATCATCTCTTTCCAAATTCCCCTGCTGCTGCGTCCCCTGCGCCCCTCCCGCCTCCCCCTCCTCCTCACCGTCCTTTCCTTTTTCTCTCTCCAAATTTCCCTGCTGCTGTGTCCCATGCGGCCCCTCCCGCCTCCCCCCTCCTCCTCTCCGTCCTTTCCTTTTTCTCTCTCCAAATTCTCCTGCCGCTGCGGCCCCTCCTGCCTCCCCCCTCCTCACCGTCCTTTCCTTTTTCTCCCTCCAAATTCCCCTGCCGCTGCGTCCACTGCGACCCCTCCCGCCTCCCCCCTCCTCCTCACCGTCCTTTCATTTTTCTCTCTCCAAATTCCCCTGTCACTGCGTCCCCTGCGGCCCCACCCCCCCAGCCTTCCCATTCGTCCAGCCCTCCCTCCTCCCAGCTGCCACTCCCTCCCCCCCCATTTATGGCAGCTGTGGCGCGGTAATGAGGAGCAACCCTTGACCCTGCTTTAGCAGGCAGTTCGCTTCCCGCCCCGCCACCCACCGCCACCTCCTCACCGTCCTTTCCATCATCTCTTTCCAAATTCCCCGCGTCCCCTGCGCCCCTCCTGCCTCCCCCCTCCTCCTCACCGTCCTTTCCTTTTTCTCTCTCCAAATTTCCCTGCTGCTGTGTCCCATGCGGCCCCTCCCGCCTCCCCCCTCCTCCTCACCGTCCTTTCCTTTTTCTCCCTCCAAATTCCCCTGCCGCTGTGGCCCCTCCCACCTCCCCCCTCCTCACCGTCCTTTCCTTTTTCTCTCTCCAAATTCCCCTGCAGCTGCGTCCCCTGCGCCCCCTCCTGCCTCCCCCCTCCTCCTCACCGTCCTTTCCTTTTTCTCTCTCCAAATTCCCCTGCCGCTGCGTCCCCTGCGGCCCCACCCCCCCAGCCTTCCCATTCGTCCAGCCCTCCCTCCTCCCAGCTGCCACTCCCTCCCTCCCCCCCATTTATGGCAGCCAAGGCGCAGATGCGCGCCGCTGGCACGCCAAAGGCAAGCCCGTCTGCGCCCGTCCGCGCCAAGACCGCGCCCAGCGCCAGTCCCCCTGGCCCTCTCAGACAAACCTACTCCCCCCTCACCCTCCACTCACTCAACCCAGGCCCTCGCCCCACCTGCACCCTTTCCAACCCCACTCACACTCATGGCCCCTTCACTTGCCTCACCTGTCATTTCACCTGCTCCTCATCCCTCACAACACACACCAACCATAGCTACCCCCGACAACACACACAACACCCCCAACGCAACACACACCTGCTCTGCCCCCACCCCCACCAACCAGCCCCGCAGCACTCCACCCCACAACCAGAACACACCCCGCAACAACACCCCCATGCACCACACCAACACCACCCACCACAACCACCTCAACTGCCTGCTCCTCAACACCCGCTCCCTTCACAAACATGCCATAGAACTCTGGGACCTCATCACATCACACTCACCTGACATCGCCTTCCTCACGGAAACCTGGACCAACCCCTCCTCGGAACCCGACAAAGCCATCGCCACACCCAAGGGATACAAACTCCAAAGCAAAGGCCGCCTCAACAGACCAGGTGGTGGCATCGCCATCCTACACAGGGACACCATCAAAATCACCACCAGCTCCCAAGACACTATCGACAACACAGAACACATGCACTTCCTAATCCACATTAACAACAACTCCCCCTCAGAGGTACACTAATCTACAGAACACCAGGACCATGCCCCGCCTTCTGCGACACCATCGCCGACACAATCAGCTCGCACGCTCTTACCTCCACAGACTCCATCCTCCTTGGTAATTTCAACTTTCACTTGGAGAACCTACAAGACCACAACTCAACCTCCCTCATAGACAACCTCACCAACCTCGGACCCAAACAACTTGTCACCGCACCCACCCACTCAGCAGGACACACGCTCGATGCAATTTTCACCTCAAGCCAACACATAGCCTACACCCACACCACTGAACTCCTCTGGACTGACCACCACTGCGTCCACTTCTCCTTCACCAAACACCCCACACACCACCATCAACACACCGCACCCTACCGCATGTGGGACAAGATCCCCACAGAACGCCTGAACTCGCAACTGGCTCACAACCCCCACCAACACCAACTACCCCAGCGCAGGAGCACACAACCTCTCGAAATGGATCACTACCTGCACAGTCACACTAGCCCCCCTCCGAAAACACATCGCCACCGCAACATCAAGAACGCCCCATGGTTCACCCCCAAACTCCAAGACTCCAAGCGCAAATGCCGCCAAGCGGAGAAAATATGGCGACAAGAACCCTCTACAACCAACTTCTCCACCCTCAAAGCCACCATTCCCACCCATCACCAACTCATACGCACAGCCAAAAGAGATCACTACAAGACACGCCTTGACAACAACTCTCAAAACAGCAAAGAACTCTTCACTATCATTAATGAACTAGCCAAAGCCAGCAGCATAGACCCCTCACACACACAGCCCCTATGTGACGCCCTCTCCAACCACTTCCACCACAAAATCCTGGACATCCACAACAGCTTCATACCACACACACCCACCACACACACCCCTCACTCACCCAACTCAACCCCCACTCATGACCCCCCACCACACTCACCACCTGGGCCCCCACCGCACACAAAGAAACCGCAAAAACCATGAACTCCATCCACTCCGGATCCCCCTCCGACCCCTGTCCATATCGCATCTACAACAAAGCCAGCCCAACCATCTCCCCCATACTCCGCGACATAATCAACTCTTCTTTCGACTCCGCCACGTACGCAGACCCCTGGAAGCACGCAGAAAACACTGCTCTCCTAAAAAAAAAACAAAGCCGACCCAGAGACCCTCTCCAACTATCGCCCCATCTCCCTCCTCACTTTCCCCGCCAAGGTTGCCGAGAAACTAGTCAACGCCCACCTATCCCACTTCCTGAAGAAAACAACACTCTTGACCCCTCACAATCCAGGTTCCGCAAGAACCACAGCACGGAAACCGCCCTCATCGCATGCACTGACGACATCACGACCAAAGTCGACAAAGGCGAGACCGTCGCACTCATCCTCCTAGACCTCTCCGCAGCCTTTGACAATGTCTGCCTCCACCACATAGGAATTCGCCACAAAGCCCTAGACTGGCTGGTCTCCTTCCTCACCGACCGGACCCAGAGAGTCCGCCTTCCTCCTTTCCACTCCACCGCTACCAAGATCATCTGCGGAGTCCCCAAGGGTCCTCCCTCAGCCCCACACTCTTCAACATTTACATGATCCCCCTAGCCAACATCCTCCAATCACACGGAATCACTATCCTCTCCTACGCAGATGACACCCAACTTATCCTCTCCCTCACCCGCAACCCTACCACCGCCAAAACCAACCTACACGCTGCTCTCCTCAACACCGCCAACTGGATGTCAAATAACCACCTCAAGCTTAACTCCAACAAAACCGAGATCATGATCTTCGGCCCCAACAAAACCATATGGGACGACTCCTGGTGACCCACTGCCCTAGGCCCCGCACCCACCACAGCAAACCACGCATGCAACCTCAGCATCATCCTTGACCCCTCCCTCTCCATGACACAGCAAATCAATGCTCTAACCACCTCCTGCTTTCACACACTCCGCACACTAAAAAAATCCTTCAAATGGATTCCCCCAGAGACCAGGAAGACAGTCACCCATGCACTCATCAGCAGCAGACTAGACTACGGTAACGCCCTCTACGCCAGCACCACACTCAAACTCAAACGCAAACTCCAGAGAATCCAGAACACAGCTGCACGCCTCGTCCTTGGCCTCCCCTGCCACGAACAAATCTCACCACACCTCAAATCCCTTCACTGGCTCCCCATAGACAAGAGAATCACTTTCAAGATCCTCATCCACGCACACAAATCCCTCCACAACACCGGCCCAACCTACCCGTAACCTTCGATCAGCCGACCTCGCCCTAGCCACTGTCCCCTGCATCCAACGCACCACCACAGGAGGCAGGTCCTTCTCCTACCTCGCCCCCAAAACCTGGAACTCCCTCCCCACCAACCTCCGCAAAACCAAAGACCTCCTGCTCTTCAGAAAAAACCTCAAGACATGGTTGTTCAAACAGTGACCCTCTCTGCCCCCCCCCCTTCACCTCATTCAGCGCCTTGAGACCATCACGGGTGAGTAGCATGCTTTATACATTTTTTTGATTGATTGGTTGATTGACATGATATCTGCAGGTAAGCAAACCGCTAATACTGTTCATTTTCCACTGTCATTTACCACTGATGCATTAAGTGCATCAAAGTCTATCGACTCACTCACAAATGTCATCAGTTATGAATTCAGTAGCTGCTGAGCCTGCCTCTATGTAGATAAAAAAAAAAACTAAAGTTTTGTGATAGAATGTGGCATGCTAAATGCAGGGAAGAATTGCATTATTGGCCTGCCTGACATCATAAAAAAAAACAAATAATGGCATTCTTTCTAGAATTTAACCCTGTCCTGCAAAGTGATTAATAAGAATAAAAGGAATTAAAGCTATTTTGGATCTACAGCAACAATTGTCTTCATCTTTACACATAATAAAATATTGATACTCTTTTCATTGCCATAACACAAAACTAGTATATTTGATGTTTAAACTGCTTTCTCCACGAACATGGCACCACTATTGACATGTTCTATAAACTGTCATTATTCATACGCATGCATTGCAAGTAAATTACATTAGCCAATTGTTAGTAATATGAGATTGAGGTCAATTTGCAAGATAGTTATTTGAATTGGAATAACTCTTATATTGTTATTAGAAAAGGATGTAACTATTTATCTACACCTGTACTGTGGGGTCTGATAACGAAACCATTAAAATATTACACTACAACAAACTCTAAGTCACATGCTAAAACTACTCATGGAGTTACTGTCAAATTAAAATCTTGGACAAAAATGTAGATAAATAGTGATGGTTAAATTATTTTAATTGTGAGACACAAATTCAAAATATATGCCACAGTATGATAGTCAGTGTATATTAAGAAGCAGTGATATAGAAATGCATAAACAAAATTATTACAATGGATGAACACATATTTTGCTTCCCCCCCAAATATAGTGGCAACAATGATCCATAATGTAACATTGAGGTGAGTAACCTGAAAGCTATTTGGCAATTCATACCTTAGAAAAATATCTGAATAGCTGTTTAAAACAATCTCCAGAGAGCACTTTTCGAGACAGCCCCTACCAATAGGAATGTATAGGTAGAAATCACTTTTGATGTAAAAATTAAAATACATTAATTTGTTTAGCGGGTAAACATGAGTTTTAACTGCAAATATAAGTAGATGAGCCACAACATTTCAAAATATAGAGCATATAGCTCTAACATGCATTTGTAAACTCTTTGGAATTGGAACCATTACAAACCCCTTTGAAGGCTTAACCAATGAAAATATTGTGGCTGTAGAACTGAATACTGGCAATGCCTTAGAGCTAGGCATTTTACAGAGTGACACTGTGATAAATCAGCTGATGTTTCCATACTTGATATTCCTCCTGTTTTTCCAAACCCAAAACGTGCTAAGGAGACAATCATTGCAGAAGGCAGAAAGTTATAAGATCCTGAATTTGCCATTGTGGCCTTAAGCACAACTATGGCATGTCTGGACAGAATGTCAGGAATAAAATTATCGTGATACGAAAATATCATGTCAAGAATATCGGGACATCAAAAATACTGTTAACATGAATATCAAAGTTGAAAATTTGATTATTTTCATTTGTGTTTTTATTTAGATACATTTTTAGTTAGGAATCAGTTGCAATTTGTATGTTGGTTGTATTCATGTATACAAATAATTCTTTAATACTTTTTGTGCGAGCAGGATAATGAGTCTTTAGGGGGTAAATATATATTTTTTTGATTAAAAATAATTCATTTTGAAAATAAGCAAATTAATCAAATAGAATGTATACATTACTTTAATAGTTTTATATGTTTAAACATTTATTTGAATTTTCATTATCATAACTATTGTTAGATTTATTTCAAGTAACTAGAACTAGTGGCCTAAGGTAGCTATAACTCACACCCTTGCCAGGCACAGGTTTTTCTTCAATATTTTGACTGCTAATATTTCATTTATATTTTTACTAATGTTATAGAAGTTGTCATGTATGCTGTAATATGTGTGGTAATTAGCTGTGCATGGTGAGAGTGCGAGTTATAGTTACCTTAGGCCACGAGGTATAGTTACTTGAAATAACTCTATCTAAAAATGCTAACTTTCTATGGTTTTGTGCAAGTAAATTCAGAACCTAACTTAAACATCCCTGTAAACTTAGCTTTATTAAGTGAATTTCTATGTTTTAAAACAAAATTCTATTGCCTAACTATAACATCTCCGAAACCTTTCTTTTGTTCAGTGAATTTCTTTTTTTTTTTAAAGTAAAGTAATTTTAAATATTACACACTAACTCAACTACTGCCGCACATGGCCTTTGGCTGTGCATGACAGGGGTTGCCCGAAGGCCTGCAAACAAGCCCCTATAACCCTCCAACCCTTCAACCATCAGCCTTCAGCCTTCTGCAGCGGTGGATGGATCAGCACATAGTTATTAAAACCATCCAACCCTGTGCTGCGGACAGACTTTGGCTGTGTATGGTGAGGATTGCCCACAGGGCCCAGCTGCAGCCAACCCCCTATAACCACTCAACCCTGCACCATGCACAGCCTTTGATGGGGTGCATTGTGGGGGCTGGCCACAGGGCCTGGCCTGTGGCCAATCCCTGTGGTCAACCCTAAATAACCTTCCAACCCTGCGTCAACAACAGGTGACGTCTTCCTATGCAATTTCCAGCCATAAATATAACATTCAACCCAAACATTTTGATGGCAAAAAGACAAAAATGACAAAAATGTTCCATCATTAGGAATGTTTAACATTCAAAATTCTACTAAATAAACAAACAAACTACCATGAAATACCAAGATGTGAACTTTCAGCCTACTGAGTGACAGTACAATAGCTTCACAATTGGTCACAAGAGACTCTCTTCTGCTGTTCCTCAAAACATAACCTTAGCATTTGCAACTAAACATCTTGACAGTGCAACACTTTGAAGTTATTGCACGGAGAGACCATTGCAATAACAATCTCCCTCTCTCTCTTCCATCCCTTTATGGGTACTTTTAAAACACAGTGAAAACCACAGCAAATCTGCAAATTTCGCAGTGATTTTTTTTTTAAAAAAAAGCAAGTGCGTTCTCTTGCGCACAGGTCCCCCCGACCTAGGGCTTATGAATGACCCATGGACCGCCACCTCCCCGGGGCACGGCATTCAATGTATGTGAGGGTATCCACGTGGCACCCCTTGTACCCAAGAGACTGTCACTTCCCTGGGGTGAGTCTTTATAAATAAATGCAGACCCGCCCCTGCAGCCCTGGGTGATTGTAGATAAATATTTATGGAGATGTAGCTAATCAAGGTGCCAAAATGTCCCTCGCATAAGTGTGAAGAAAAGAGCCAAGTAAGGACATCCAGTAAAAAAATCCATATGGAATTCTAGTCGCAAAAGAATAAAAGTACTATTGAGCGAGGGAATAAATGATTTGCATCACGACCATTACTCATCGATGCTTCCCTTCTGTATACTTCTAAAAGAAACTTACATCTCAGAAAAGGACTGAAGTCTATATTATATAGGGAACATCAGGTAGTAATGTCTGGAAAGATACTCACCCCTCATCAGCCAGGCTAACTTGAGTCCAATGGCACAGTGAGAAAGGGACCCAAAACATAATTTTATTTTGATTTTGCTATGTGCACCCTAAGTGGCAAGGGTATGCCCAGATGTGGGTCCCTTGCTCACTGCACCACTGGATTCAAGCTAGTCTGGCTGATGAGGGGTTATACCACGGAACGTGCCCCAGGATGCTTGTTTCTGGTCCAGGAAGGATCTGTCTTGGCAGTTCGGGCTGGGCTGTTCCCATTGGCAACAGGGGCAAGACTGATTTACATATGACTGGGTCGAAACTGGGGTGATGTGGCAAGAAAAATAATGATGGTTTAAACCCAGATCTGTGTCTGGGGGTGAGTGTTTGAAAAGTTTCAACACTCCATCCATCATTTTATTTTGTTTTTGAAAAGGTGTATGTTGCCAGTTCAAAAGACAGCTTAGACTACACACCCAGGCCTGAGACATATTTACAGGGCTGCATAAGTGGGTAGAACAATAAGTGATTCAGGCCCAGTAGTAGCATTTAATTTACAGAGCCTTGGTACATATGGTACCCTATACACCAGGGACTTTTGGGAAACAAATTATGCCAATTGGAAGCAAGGGAATGCTACCATGTTTAGAGGAGAGAGCACAGGGTTGTAACGCCAACAAAAATTAGTTCAGTAGTTCAGAAAAAATAAGAGGAGTGAAGACAGAAAGTGTAGGGAACAACCACCCTCATGCTGACAGGTACAACAACCCAGATTGATCAACATCTAGAAATTAGAAATAGTAGCCCACATTTGTTCAAGAAGTTCTGAGTCCACCACCTGGATGCTTTATGAATTTGTCAGCCTATAAATTTTACAAATCCTGTTGACTTCCTTGCTCACCTTTACTTAGCTGAACGTATATATTCAGGGTCTGAATGATAACCCGACCAGTGATAGAGTAAGTCATCATGTCATATCTAATTCAGAGACGTTTAAAAAACATCCAGGTTTGTTCTGATATAATACACAGATGTACAAAGACATTACTAAAACAAAATATTGTGAACAAATATGTACTTGACATAGCCTGGGAATCATGAAGAAAATATTACACAGAAAAACAGAACTAACAATCACTACCCTCAAGGTTGAACAGCCATACAAAATAAACAGAATCCTGGTTTTAAATATACCAATAACGCTGAGTTGAAATCCTAAACCTGCACACTAAGTTACCTAGAACATAGCCTTCCACTAGTTAAAAGTAAATGCTAATCTTAAACTAAACATAAAGCTAACCATCAAAATAAACTTCACCATATCCTTATAAACAAACCCAACCCAAACTCTATCACTTTCTACAGCTATAACCTTAACCATGAACCTAACCCTTGCAATTTACCCAAACCATAACTCAGTCCTAAACCTTGAGACAGACCTGGCACAAACAAAATCCCTTACCACAGCCCTACCCTGACAAGGCTGATATTATTACTAATGAGTTCAATAATGGGTTCTTAATTTTTACTTCAAGTTATTTTATGATGTAGCACATCTTTCAATGACTATGATACATAAAATGTTTGAGAAGTTGAATTTCAGTTACCAATAAAGCATAGATTGTACGTGAAATGTTTACAGTGCATCCCATAATGTATTGTTAATCCAATGTAAATGAGAAAATGAACAATGTAGGTAAAATGTGATAGGATAGGTATACACAAAAAAACTGAAGAGTACATCTTACTTTCCAAAGCATTGCTTGGAAACTACATGTTTATATAAACTACAAAGTTTGTGTTTAATACCAGCCCCACACAATTTTTTCAACATTTCCTTTGATATAAATGGCACCCGATTGTCTAACATCAATTGGGCAGGAAAACCCTCTCTGTCAAAAATATCAGTCAAAAAAGTAAAGACACTGTTTGTTTTGATTTCTCTTACAAATGTAACTTCCAGCCATTTAGATATGTAGTCTACCAAAACAATAGCATATTTATGTTGGTCCTACAAAATCAACCCTTTCCCACACACTTTTCATGACACTGAAAGGCTACGCACTCATTGTAAGTCCCTTGTCATTTTGCTGACAATTGGTACACCTGGACACCCAATCCTCAATGTCTCTGTCCTTACCTGACCACCAGCACAGAACCCCCAATCTTTTTTGGTGACGGTCATTCCCAAATGCCCTTCATGATTGTGAGCAAGTAACTTATTCTAACTGGTAGAAGTGAAAGAGAAACCGCCTTCTTGTTCTTCCCTTCCGGTATGTGTACAACTTCAAAATGATGCTCCAAAATATTCAAACTGAGTCTAACCATTCTAGCTGTAGCTCTACTGGTATTAACATTGGAGCCATTCAAAATGGGAATCAATGGCTTATGATCAGTTCTGATAACAAAATGAGTACCCGAAATATAGCATTTAAACATTTCCACAGCCCAAGTACAGGCCAACATGTAATGTTCTATGACAGAGTGCATCCTTTCTTGAGGTTTCAAAGTGTGTGAAGCAAATGTGATAGTTGTCTCTTTGCCTGCACACTCCTGTGTTAATAGTGCAACAATCCTAACAGTGTGGGCATCTTCTATAATGCACATCCAAGTAAAGGAACATCAATAAGTTTCTTCTTGATAACTTCAATAGCATATTGCTCCTCCATACCCAAAACAAACTTAACACCCTCGACAAAGGTTCTGCAATTGTGGCAAAATTCTGAATTAACTTTGCATAAAATTCACACATGCCCATGAAAGCACAAAGTTCATCGCGATCTTTAGGTTTGGCTACATCAACAAAGTCTCTGCAAAAACCTAGTCTAGGTAAAATTCTCCTGCAGGACACCATATTTCCGAAGTATTCAACATCTTTTACTCCCAAAATACACTTTTGTTTTCTCAAATTCAGACCCCTTCCTGTCATGGCTTTTATTACCTTATTCAATCTGCTATTGTGCTCACTTTCATCCTTACCATGGATTAGTACTTCAAAAACAGAAACTCCGGGAATGCCACTCAGCACATCTTCAATCACTCTCTGCAAAGTAGCAGTCACTGACACCACACCAAATTGTACTCTACATAACTAAAAAAACACCATCCAGAGTAACAAAAGCAGTTAAATGTTTGGACTCCTTACTGAGAACAAGCTGATGATGTGGAAAGTGCATGTCTAATTTGGAAAACATAGAGTCTCCAGATAATGACACAATCAACTTATCAGTCTGGGGAAGAGGATGCTTCTCAACCAATATCGCTTTATTTAAACTCCTTAAATCTATGCACATACATAGCTCATTGTTTTTTTTGTTTTTTTTGCAAGTTATGGCAATTTGTAGACAACCGTAACAAAGAATCAATTGGTTCAATAACTCTCACTTGACATAGATTCTTCAACAACTCATTTAACTCCTTTGTGATGTTCAATGGAACACTACGTACTTTATGCTTGATAGGTAGGATTAGTTCCTTTAATTTAATATGGTGCTCAAAGTTGTTTACTGTAACCAATTTATTTGTACAATGTCTTTATAACACTCTATTATTTCATCCATAGTCATGAAAGACTCATTTACTTCATTAACAATCAGCACTTGAGGATAACATCCAGGTCTTAATTGAAGAGCCAAATACCCTTTAAGGTGCCACCCTAAAATATCTGACCAAACAACTGACACATAGCCCTTTCCCACAACCATGCGATCATTGAATTGTATGGATGTTTCAAAATACCCTTCAAGATCAATCTGGTCTCTATTGTACCCTCCAGGGTTAACATCTTGAGACAAAAGATCCTGCATGGGACCATCCCCCAAAAGTGTTTGTTTTGAAATTATAGGGATTTTGGAGACTGAATTAGTCAACAAGGGAATCTTAGTTCCATTTACCCAAAACTTTTCAATAGAATCTTTATAAAAAGGTACATCTTCTTGCGTACTTTTACACACAGCACCATATTTCTCATTTCATTGCCTGGTTTATCTGATTCTTCTTCCCTCGCTGAACCGACTTTTTCATATTACTACACACTCTAGCAAAATGATTCAAGATGCCACATTTATTACATTCCCTGCCTAGAGCTGGGCACTGTTTAAATGATTCAAGATGCTTTAGACCCACACCTGAAACACGTGGAATCACTTAACTTAAGACTTTAGATTTCTGTTGTGGACCAGTGTTAAGAAACCTGGTTTCTTACTTTTAACAACAACAAGAGGTTCAGGTGAAATGTTGTTAATTTCTTTCAAATATTCCTTGGAATCTTCAATTCTGTTGGCTAGTCCAATGGTTCCCTCAAGAGACGGGTCATGTAGGTCAACAGGCATTACTGATTTTTTTTTTATTAAATCATCTACTGATCAACTGATCTTTTATCAGTTAATCATTAAAGATTCCAAATTCACATTTGGCGGCTAACACACGTAAGGATGTTACATACATGTTAATAGATTCAGCTCCAGATAGCTCTCTTAAGAGGACTTTGTACCTTCTGACAGTCAAGTTAGGTTGTTTATCAAAATGTGTCTCCAAAGTTCAAACAGGCTCATCGTATTCATCTAATTCTTCTTCAGAATCATTGTTCACTATTTTAGGCAGCTGCTAAAAGATATTCTCCCCTTCTAACCCTAAAGAATGCCCCAAAATCATTTTTTTCCTTTTGGGTCTAAATGCCATTCCATCTATAGCTCCTAGGTATGCATTAAATGCCCTGAAGCACTCTTTCCATCTAATTGGCGGCTCACCAAGCAGTTGTAAAATGGTGAAGTGGAGTGATAGCTTGCATAATGCTTCCTATAATGCACTAGTAAATAGAAAATGCAGATTTAACTATACATCTACAGTTGTCTACAGCAATGTAAGTATACAATGACAAAGTATGCTCGACAGATAATTGCACTGAAAAACACAAAAGTTATTTGATTATGAAAATAATAGCATTAAGGAAATCACCTTGAACATACTAACATCCTAGTTCTTGTAAGGATGAACATACGTCTCAAACAGAGATGACACACAAATAAATTCTATTCTGGCATGCGTATCGCCGTTCCCCAATGCGAATAGCTCATATGCCAAAACAAACATGTCAAATGGCAAATTGCCTCTCCACCACCACTAAATACTGTAAAGTCATGAAAATGCGATCATCAAAACAACTGGCATGCATATCGCCTTGTTCACAATCAGCAAAAAATGGCATTCACCAAATTTACACGTATGTACAGTAATCAATATTTCAAAGTAAATGGTGTACATATCACTGAGTTCGCAACCAAATCAAAATGGCTGCCAATAATGTGGAACACACATAAGAAAAATGTAGCAAGGCAAAAGGCATGTTTGTTACCAAGTCTGTGGCCTAAAGAAGAAAATGCCTACCAGTCAGCACGACACGCACATAACGTAGCAACCAGGAACGCCTGTAAGGTAAATGTTGAAAAGCAAATGGTGTGCATATTGAGGAGTCTCCAGCCTAAGAAAAATGGCTGCCAGTCAATGCAACATGCACGTAACGTAGCAACCGGGGACACTCCACCCCCCCAAAGCCAAAATGTTACTGGCACATGCATTGTCTCCGGCCTCTAGCTGAGATGAAGAGTTGTAATGAACCACTGCCTTATCCACAATGTAGGTTGCACCTCCAGTCGAGACTGCTGTGACACACCATGCACATACCAACTACATCAATCAAAACAGGGAAAGATTACCGATGGATTTGTAGTGTCACTTATTGCTAGTGATGCAAGTCGCTTCAACCAGGTAAGTCTTCTGTGTATGTTTATTGATGAAAACAATTGCAAAATACACAAATGCAGGAGACAAAAACAGCACAACCTCCTTCTTGACCCACAGCACCCAACTTTCACCACTTAGCTGTCATTTGGAACTGTGCTCACGAACGTTCCAGCACAAAGCTCTGCTGAGCATAACTCAACTTTCCTTTGTCTGCTTCAATAAATGATGAACAAAAGTTATTCACTAGCCCCCTGATGACACCCTGAGGCTGGCACAGATTAGGCATTGTGGTCATGAAAGATGGTGCATTCCAAACCAAAACTAAATTTATTATGGACATGATCATAAAGATAGCTGAGGATGTTCATGAAGGTAGTAAAGGGAGCATAGAAAGGGGGTTGCAGTGCATGTTCAAACATGCAGGTGTCGCTAATGAGGTGGGTAGGTGTATTCTACACTGACAGAAGGCAGGCAAGAGTTAGGTAAGAGTTTTCTTTAGGAGTTTAAGTCAACTTCCTGCTGAGCTGAGTATCAATAGCTTGAATCATGCTGCCCAGGATTGTCAGTCACAAGCCTTCCTGTCTAATGGTCATTCTTTTTTAGTCCAAAATAACTAAAATGGCTCCATTTGCACTGAATATTACTTCAAGAGTAAACCTGCCTCAGGTTTGAGTGGTATTTAAAATAGAAAATGTTACACCATCGAGTGAATGGTTGGTACACAATAACCTATATAAACAAGGGAACTGAGTGATTGAAGTGCTGTACATGATCATTTTTCACAAAAGAAAGGAGTCTCATATACGATTTTAGTTGTAATGGGCACTGTGCACATGTACCCACTTTTGAAGAGTAAAACTGTTAATACATCACTTTCTACGGCTAGAGTCTGCAATCAGGATATACTGGCTTCAAGCACCTCACAGCAGGGGAATTATTGCCTTGCAGAGAATTGCAGTGGATAAATCACAGTGACAAGATTGTATGTAATGAGCAGACATGTTGTATCCCCCACCAGCACCATTAATATTGTAGGAAGATAAAGGTTTTGCAGAAAGTATGTATGTTTAGCATGACTTTAATTGGGAAAGTGTTATATAGGTCAAACATTAATTAATCTTTAACACTGTAAAACCATGTGGTTTTCAATTGAAAATGTAGCTATAGCATTTTATCTTTTCAGCAAAAATCTTCATGGTTGGCAGTCATATCAGCAAAATTGAACTAACAATATTCTCTGTGATGAGAATAGATTTTTTGTTGCCTGCAGGCTTTATTAGCAGCTTTTATAGTGCAAGCTCAGAATAACAGAATGTGCCATAATATTTATCTAATACTCCAATATATTTGAAACATTATAGCAAAGTATATAACTCCTAATGAAGCCTCTGTTTTTGATGTCAAATAAAGTTATTTTCCACTTGTGTCACATCGGACTGTGGGTGTTCAATATTATATACACATAACTGCGGTGCTGCTGATCGCCCTGAATGTTGGGTGCAATAAATTCCCCGCAGGCAATGCCCATCTGACAGTCACTTACTGGTGTGTAACTAGCTAAGGAAATGTAAGACAGAAAGCCACGGCGTGGGTGTCAGCTTGTGTTTGTTAAATTCAAAGACATTTGCAGAGGCACTCAATCTCAAGCTCAGCAGTAGCTTCAAGTGGGATGAAGACATTACAGAAATTACGTGCCAAAGGAAGGTCAGATTTACGTATTTATCCATTGTGATGTTTACAGAGCTACATGCTGCTATGACACTATACGAACGTTGAGAGCGTGGCTAGGAACTAGAATGATGACAAACCAACGTTTTCAGAAATGTCTGTGGTATTACCAACCCTGCTTGCACCGCATTAGCATGGGTTCTTTGCTTAGTTTTCAGTCCTGGCCTAGTGGTAAATCAAGCTGCCTCGCAAGCCTCATATATATAATAAATATAGGTATATATATCACCTACTGGCGGTTGCCAATAGGTAGTTATAGTTAGGACCATGTTTCTTTAGAAAAAGCATTTTTTTTACTTGCCTATATCTTTAGCACCATTTAATGAATCTTCATGAAATTTACCAAAAAAAGTGTGCTGGTGATTCTTGTTGTGCTTCGGAAGTTTTGTGGTGATCTGTCAATTGGGGGCTGAGAAAAAGGGAGGGTCAAAAAAGCTGCGTTTCCCATGTTAATTCCCATAGGACCTTTGAGACAGACGGAATTACACCAAATTTGGCAGAATGATAGATTTCGGTATGCAGATTGTGCTTTCGCTTATTTGATATACATCCATTTAGTAGTTTTCGAGAAAATAAAGGAAATGCACATTTGTATTTGTCTAGCTGCGACAACGTCTTGAATAATAACAAGCTCGAGCATGGAGCTGCAGAACTCTGATTGACTGCCAACAGTTCAAATCAGGAAGTCTTGGCACCTATCTTGGGACTCAAAAAGCCAAAAAAAGGAAAAGGGGCAAGGGGCAAGGGTAGGGATACCCTAACTCCTTAGCTCTGGTGTTGGAGTCCCAGACGGACACTGCCAGGGCCAAAAAAACACTTTTTAAAAGGAAATTGCCACAAATTCATGGGGTTGCAACAAATTCACTGTAATATTTTTTTTTAAAAACAAGTGCCCTCTTTCCTGCTTGTTTTCTAAAGCCCCTGGGTGGGGGGCCAGGTCTGGTGGGATATAAAAAAATAAGGAGGAGGCACATGAGGCACCCCTCCAGGGCTTATTACGTCCTCGGGGACCGTCACCTCCCCGGGGCTCAAATGAAATCTAATGACGGGAGGCTACGTGGTACCTCTGAAGCCCTGGTGACCGCCGTCTCCCCAGGACTTTCACCTTATATGATGCTGGGGGTCATGCAGCACCCTTGCAGCTCTAGGGGCACCCAGATACCAGAACTTCAATAAAAGAATGAGGGGAGTTCCTTTTAGACACCAAGCCCTGGGGACCACCATCTCCACAAGGCTATAAAAGTTGGAGTGGGGCCACGCGCCCCCCCTTACGGGGAGCCAATGATGGCCCTGCAGACCACCAACACCCAGGGCCAGTTCCTCCTATGTCCTGGTGTGCACACCCCTGGGACAGCAAACAAAGTACACTTTCTGACAATGGGAGCTGTCAGAAAGCTCAGTTTTCATCTGTTTCTCTGCACTCAAATATGCGTGCAGGGAAACAGATGAACACATTTCTCCTACAAGCAGGGAGCTGCTATTTAAAGTATCTCCCAGATTATGGGGGCAATGCAAGCTCTTGTAGGATCTGGGGAGCTGGCTAGGACCACAGGGGCCTTCAGGCTCCTCCTGTGGTTCTGTGACTCTTTCTCTCTCTCAGCCTGGCTCATGCTGCCAGAGGCTGACCAATCAGAAAAGGGCACTACAGGACTGAATTTGATAACTTTCAGAAAGAGTTCTAAATCTCTTTCCATGTGCTAGTTATATTAAATTCAACATTGGCAAGTTGTTGGATTTATTATAACATTTAATTTGGTACTAAACGTGCTATATTTAGCTCTTCTCTATTGAAGATAAGACGTTATTATTGTTGGAAAGTGGATTATTGGTAAGGGCAGGTAAGTATCTACACCTAGCAATAGGCCACTAACCCCACTTAGGTCCAGTTAGGTCTCAATAAATTAAACCCAGATCAACCCTTGGTAGCTTGGCAATGAGCAACAAGGCTCAACTTAGGAGACAAGTGTGTAAAGCATTTAAAAATGACAAAACAGTAAATAAGCAAAACACAAAATACAATACATATCCAACACTAATTCATACAAATAGACTATATGTGTATCTTTAAAATGACACCAAAATGATTGAAATCAGATAAGGGGAACCGGAGATATGAATTTTTAAGAATTAATGTTTTCTAGTGCATAGAAGCAACTAGCCCTCAAAGGGTTAAAAAAAGGTCACTCTGGAAAGGGACAAAGTCCAGAATTCAGGCCACCCATGAGGTAACACTGTTACACTTACTTTCAAAAGTGTTTCTTGATTCAGGAAAGAGGTCAACAGCACCAGCCGATGGTTCAGAGGCTCTGGTTTGCCTCTTAGGGTCTGGGATTACAACTCCCACAATGCACCTCTTCAATTTTCGGTGTTGCTCCAAACATCTCCAAACTTCTAAATCTTCTTCCAGAGGTCTTTTTGGGTCCTTGAAGTGTCCACAACTTGATCCAAGGTTCCAGAAGCTCTGAGTTGCTCCTTGGGAGTAAGGACTACAATTCCCGGAATGCACCTGTTCAGAATCCAGAAAGGGCCACTGGACGCTAGTCAGCTGGGCTCTGCCTGCAGGACTTGCTGCAGGGGAATCTTGGTAGCTCCTTTGTACCTGTAGCAAACAGGGAGTCCCTTCCTGAATCAACAGAAGACAGGCAAAGTCCTCTCAGTGGTGAAGCCCAAGTGTGCAGCTGGTGCAGTCCTTCAGAGCGTAGTGTCCAGCTGCAGGTCATGGGTCCAGCAGGGCAGTTTTTCTTTGTCTTGTTCTTTGTAGGTATTTGAGGGGTAGGTGTAGCTCTGCCATATTTAACCTTGCTCCTGGGTGGTGGGTATCCAATCCCAGGCAGGCTCCTTTCCCCTTTGATGACCACTTCCTGGGAAGTGTGGCAGAAATCGATCCCAGAGAGCAACATTCCTCCAAAATCCAACATGTCTGAAAGTGATTTTTGAGGTTAGATCTCGCTGAGCCCACCCACTGGTGTGGCTAAAAATCCTAAACACACCCCTCTCCTAATCTAATCAAGAAGGCACCTAATTGGTTGGGGTTGCAGGATGTGAGGGAGGTGCTGGGCTTCTCCAATAGTCATTCCCTGTCTTTGAAGACCAGTTTGGCCACCCTCCCCTGTTCCTGCTTCCTCATCTGCTGAGGCAGATCTCCTCCCCTAGGCACATCCTTTGTGTTCAGCCTAGGCCACTTCACACCTCATCAAGGCAGCCTGGTCAGGCTGCCACGGGCTGGCCAATCAGAGAAGGGCACTACAGAGTTGAAGTTGGCAACTTCCAGGTGGAGTTTTAAAATTCTAAATGATCTAGTTGTAGTAAATCCAACAAATGTAAGTTGTGAGATTTATTATCACAATATAACAAATAATTTGATACCAAACTCAAGGTATCTGAGACTTAAAGGGATTTTGTTAATTGAAATTAAATCTCCCCATTTTAGCATATGGAGGCCATTCACTTCAGTGATTAAAAAATGAATTTGGCTATTTTATCACACCAGGGCTTATAAAACAATTTGTATGAGGTCCCTGCTTATAGTAACAAGGCAACCAACCCTAGGGGCACATAAGGCACACCTTAGGGGTGATATACATGTAGAAATAAGGTAGTTTAGGACTTTGTAAGTACTTTTAATTCCAAAGTTGAATTTGCATATGACTTGAGATTAAAAGCAGCCAGCTAGGCAGGCCTTCCTTTAAAATGACACTGGGCAACTCAGTAGTGCAACTATGGGTGCACTACCTATGATGGGGTCCCTAAACCTACATTCCCTACCATATACTAGTGATCTATAGGTAAATTGACATAGCCAATTCTAACTAGCCTAATTTGCATACTCATTTTACCCCGAGTACAGGCCCTGGGACTAGTTAGCAGTAACCAGGGTACCATCAGAGTCAGGAAAACACCAGCAAAAAATAGATGGGGGCAAAAAGTTAGGGGGCTCTGCAATCAGCCCTGTTTTCTCACACTTATTTTAAAATAAAGACTCCAATGTTATCCTATGGCGCTCATCGACCACAATGGGGAACACTTGGCTGTTTTTTCCTCACCAGGGCTAATGAGACATCTTTATAAAGTCCCTGCTCATATTTACACTGCACCCAACCCTGGGGATCTTAGGGGTGACATATTTAAAAACAAGGTTGTTTAGGACTTTGGAAGTACTTTTAATTCCAGAGTCGAATTTGGGGTTAATTTAAACTTAAAACCAGCCATTATTTTATAGGACTTCCTTTAAAATTACACTGGACACCACAGCAGTGCACTTATGGGTGCACTATCTAAACTGGGGTTTCTAAACCTACATGCCCTACCATATACTAGGGATTTACAGGTAGGCTATCAGAGCCAATAATAATTAGTTCTCATTTGCATATACCATTTTACACGGAGCACTGGCCCTGGGATTCCTTAGCAGTGCAAAGGGCACAGTCAGAGTCAGTAACAACCAGTATCAGTCTGAAAGTTTGGTGGGGGGTGATCATATGAAAAAAAAAATATATATATATATATATATATTATGCAAAAAAGAATAGAGAACTCTGGGTAGTTCCCAAGTTTAGGTGGAGAGCAGCTCTGGTAAGGAGCACTCTGCAACACCAGTGACACTCTAGATTTGCTCACCTCAAATGTCTGTTTATCTAGCAAGGTTTTTAAGCATTGGATCAGCACAGGGCGATTCCACGCCGAGCTAGATAGTGACAACGTCTTTTGCCATTTATACAGCAAATTCTTTAAGCATAGGTTTGACACAGTGTCAACCTTGCCGAGCTGTAAAATGACAAAAGCCATTTACCACTCCAGGCACAGTATTACAACTTTAGTCTGGTAAAATACCATCCAAGCCAACCTGGAATGAGAAAAAGCAAACACTGACACATGTTTCGCTCTCATTAGAGCTCATCAGAGAGGTTTAGCTTTGTCCAGACACAAGGAAGCACCCAGAATAAGTCAAAACAAATCCCTTTCAGGGTTAGAGTCAATGTTTGATACCAGCAATGGAAAAGAAAAATACAGTTCAGGGTTTTTTCATTTGTGGTAAATGTAAAGCATGTCAGCATAGTGAAAATTGTAAAGGAATTAATTTTATGGGGAATGTAAAACCATTTAAATTCAAGAAGCATGTAACTTGCCATTCGGACTATTGCATATATGGTTTGAAATGCCCCTGCAATAAATTTTACAAATGGAGCACTATACACATGGCGAAGAAAAGAGTATTAGAACATATGAGAGCCATTAAAAATGAGGATAAATCATACCCGGTAGCCAGACATTTTAAGGAATATCATGGAAATAATGTGAATGAATTAAAATTTGTGGTATTGAAAAAATTATGTTGAATTCACGAGGCGGGAATAGAACATTGAACTTAAGGAAACTTGAATCCTGTTTAATTATTGACTGTAACACCATGGAACTGGAAGGACTAAATAAGGATGAGGAATTATCCGTGCATTTGCTGTATTGAATGATATAGTGTATTCATATTGTCAGGTAATTATGCACAATTTAGTAAAAATTTGATAAGTATTTAGAATTTTAAATGAGGTGTCTTTCACAATTTGGTTTTAATAATAGGTGTTTATTTTTTGTTATAGAAAAAAGAAGAAAAATATCAGCGGCCATTGGAAATGCAGAGACGCTTATATATCACTTAGAAAACTTTGGTGGTGAATTGGAATATTGAATTTCATATATTTTTGTACGAATTGAGTTTGATCACTCTGGAATATGTATTGAACAGGAGTCAAAGTAATAACAAGGTTTCTTGCTTTAGAGATGACACAATGTTTTCTATATAGATGCGTGAATTATAATTGCCCATTTGGGTAATTTAATTAGTATTAAGACGAGAAGGTAATGCTTAAATGATTTATTAAAATAATTGGCATAAAATTGATGTTAAACGTGACGTAAAATAATTTCATAATGTAGTAATGAGAATAGCATACCGTTATGGTGACAGGTAAGGTTTGGAAACATTGAGATAGGTTGTAGATAAGTGGAAGTCTTGTATAGATATACAGTTAAAATGATTGATAAATAAACATAATAAATGAAATAAATGTATTAAAAAGCAAAAGAAGGTAGAGTACAAGTGATAATTGATGGTTTGGAAAACAATTTAGGAAGTAGAAATAGTTTCGCTCAACTGTATGAAAAACATGTTTAAAGGTGCCCGCCGTATTTTGATTAAGAGTTGTAGACCATTTTCTATGTTATTGAGTTGGTAGAGGGAATATATAGAAATGAAAATATGTACTAAAAAATACTCATGATCAAGGGAGCTTGGACTCCCGAAATGCGTTGGCTGAATTTTTGTGCCGTAATAAATTGGATTTGCAAGACGACATCAAGTGACAGAGGTGTTTTTTCTGAGAGGAGGAAATAATAAGGATTGATGTTTATGGGGTTCGCGACCCCGTCTCTGTCTGCCGTGTAGGGCGCGGACTTACTGAATCGTTTGGGGAATATTGTGCATGGAAAAAGAGTCGGCGCCTGCCCCGGAGTGGAGTTTCAGGAACGCGTAAGAGTGCAACCCGGTGCCAAACAACGGCGAGTGAAGCTGTAGAGCAATTGTGATACGGTTAGTGGACACGGCCCGTGGAGAAACTGAGGACGGTGCCCACAAGATCGGGTTAGGCTGCGAGTGGTGAATATTTCTATCATTAAAGGTGGAAGCGAAGCAAAGGAAGAACATTTAGCGGCAATAAACCCTTGGATGGCCCGCAATTGATACAAGAGTAGCAGGGAAAACATCGGTCAGAGGACGGATGGGACCACTGCTAAGCTATCAAACGGGTAAGTCCATTCTACTTAGCTGTATCCTATGTGACTTTACATACATAAACACAGAAGCTTCACCTAGGAAGAAAAAATTGAATAATCAATAGGTTGCAACGGAGCACTTAGATAAGAGATTATTTTGGTGCAGATGTCCTGCACTAAATTAATTTAAATATGTCAACAGAGAAAGAAATACTACGGCGTGCAGCAGCAGAACAGCTGTTTGACAGTAGTGGTCAAAAAGAGCTTGATTTGGATGAAAGTACAGAGATGAATCCTGGAAGGACAAATAAAAGTCAAAAGGCATTTTGGGATATGTTGTGGAAGTATGCAAAAAAAGAACAATCTAAATGGTGGGAAGCAGTCACACTACAGAAATATATTGACAGTGGACGAATTCCCAGAGGTCTAAGAATTTTTACAGTTCCCACTCTAGAGAATCCGGATCCAGAAATGGTAGTAGAGTGGATGGAAAACAATCATCAATGTAGCATCGATATGTTGAAAATATTGGTGAAATATGTATGGAAGGAACAAGAGAAGTTGAATGTAGAAATTTAAAAAATTGTCAAAGAAGTGAAAGTAAGAAACTCTAGTGAAGGATTTGATATAGAAATGGAAAAAATACATGAGAGACTAAGGAAAGTTGAGGAAATGTATTTTGAAAGTGAAGAGATCTGAAGGACTATGAGAAAGGACAGATTCTCATGTTTGGAAAGAAATATAAGACGGTCAGAAATAAATCAAGAGAAACATTCATCACTGCTCAGTTTTCTAGAGAACTAAGAACAGTAGAGGAAAGAGAAAAAACCCAATTGGATGGATGAAAAGAGATAAGAGAAAGTGAAGATAGTGAGAGTGATGCATCAACCCAGTCTGAGAGTGGTGGAGTAAAAGACAATATTTTAAAGGAATTCGACCTCATAGCCCAAGGGAGATCGATGGGACAATCAGGAAGAGGAATAGACTTTCATCGATGAAGAGGCAGAGGAGGAAAAAGAGGGTTAGGAGCGCTAAAGGAAAATCCAACAGGAATGCAAACAAGAGGTCAAATGACAACGAAGTAATGGAAAAAATTATGATAATTAATCTCTCGAATAGGCATATATCTCATTCAGAAAGAGAGGTTTTAGCATTGGGACTATCTTTCTGCCCGGTGATGCAGTTTCATTATACTCAGAGTAGGACTGGTTTGTTTCAGTTCATTAGGAAACTGAAATTGAAGAAATGGTTTGGAACAAGAGTACATAACCAGAGGGTGGATAGAGAATGTATGCCTTTGGGTTTAGAGATTCATGATATAGAAATGTTGCATACTATGTGTGAATTTGATGAAAATATTGAAGCAAACCCTGATCCTATTTTGAATCTGGCGCAATTGGATATTGATATAGGGGAAAGATGCACAAGCAATTTTAAACCTAAATCAACATTTTCCCCGTCTGTTAATTGTGATGCAATTAATGTTTTTGAAAAAGGTATAATAAAAGAAATGAAGAAATTAAGTAATGTGAAAAAGCCGAAGTATGATCATTTACAGCTAAGGCATAGGAAAGCGATTGAATCATTACGGAATGATAAAAACATCATAATGAAGAAATCTGATAAAGGTGGTAATGTTGTAATATTATCTGGAGAAAAGAATATTAAGGAGGGTTTGAGACAATTGCAAGATAAGAACCAGTATTCTATTTCAAGCAGAGATGAAATGAAGGATGTGAAGAGGAAGGTGTTTGAGAAATTGGATGAATGGAGAGATCAGGGACTCATCAAATGGGAGGAATATCAATTCCTCAAAGTTGAGTACCCTAAGATAGCGGCAATTTATTTCCTACCAAACGTACATAAAAATGCTGACGATCCTCCGGGTAGGCATATCGTATCATCAATAGGGAGTCTTTTTGAGAATATTTCAAAATATGTAGATTTTTTCTACGTCCTTTTGCAGAAACATTACCATCATACATTAAGGACACTGAAGATTTTTTAAGGATAACTGAGGGTATCATGTTAAAATGACTGATAAATAAACATAATAAATGAAATAAATGTATTAAAAAGCAAAAGAAGGTAGAGTACAAGTGATAATTGATGTTTTGGAAAACAATATAGGAAGTAGTAATAGTTTTGCTCAACTGTATGAAAAACATGGTTAAAGGTGGCCGCCGTATTTTGAATAAGAGTTGTATACCGTTTTCTATGTTATTGAGTTGGTGTAGAGAATGTATAGAAATGAAAATATGGACTAAAAAATACTCGTGATCAAGGGAGCTTGGACTCCCGAAACGCGTTGTGTGAATTTTTGTGCCGTAATAAATTGGATTTGCAAGACGACATCAAGTGACAGATGTGTTTTTTCGGAGATGAGGAAATAATAAGGATTGATGTTTATGGGGTTCGAGACCCCGTCTCTGTCTGCCGTGTAGGGCATGGACTTACGCAATTGTTTGGGGAATATATATATATATATATATATATAACTTTAAAAAACAAAGGTTACAGTGACGTTATACTTAGGTTCCAAATTTACTTGTACCAAACCATAGAAATTCAGAAGTTATAGTCAGAGTTCTTTCAAGCAACTATAATTCATGCCCTAAGGTAACAATAACTCGCACCCCAGCCGTGCACATTTTGTTCTTCAATAATTTGAGTGATAATGTTTCATTTTTATTTTTTATAATGGTATAGCAGTTGTCATGAGTGCTGTAATATATGGGGTAGTTAGCAGTGCATGGCGAGCCATCGGCCCTGTGCAGTGGGGGTTAGAGCCTGGTCTGTGGCCAGTCCCTGTTGCCAACTCCAATAACAATCCAACCCCTACCTAGGCCAATCTCAGCCCTGGGAACCCCTTCTTCAGGGACATAGCCTAAATATTACATTTTTTTCTGGGAAGGAAGGGCTGTGCTGCCCCCCCACCCGATCTCCATCCCAGGGACCCAATCCCGGGGGCCCAGCCTAAATATTAAATTTTTTGGGGAGAGAGTATTCAAATAGGAGTGAAATTGGTGGCAAGGGTTTCACCATGGAGATCTGCTGAGTGATTGGAAGCTGATGCTGTGTTCGTAGAGTGGCTTATTGTGGCTATTAAGAGTTGAAATGGTTTGAATTGGTGAGTTGCTTTGTATTTGCCTGGTGCTTTAGTTATCGAGGTTAGTATTTGAAAGGTTAAATAATTTTCCGTTTGTAAATAGGATTCAAAGTATATGTTTGAGGTAATGGTAATCACTGTTTTGCCTCCACACTCAGACTTTTCTGATTTTGTATTTATTTAATGCTGTGCCCGTTTTTGGTTTGAATTGCGAAACATAAAAAGGGTTTTCACTATGTGTGGGTTATATGTTTTTAAGTAAATTTAAATACGGCCTTGCCTCCTCACTCTGACCCTTCTGTCTTTGCACTTGTCTAACGCTGTGTCCATTTTGGTTTTGAATCATGATACTTGGAGGTTCTATCATGTGTTGGTTCCCAATTGCAAGTGTCATTTACAAACGTCTGGTTTGAAATGTTCTTTGTTTAATGTGAGATCATGTGCTCCTGCTATGATGCTTTGCTAGCTTTACTATAATGCTCGAGATTGCGTGATGGCACAGTAACTGAGTTTTTGGGAACATTGTTACTTTATTCTTACGCCTATACGACCCAACTGTGAATTACTTTACTGTTGTGAATCAAAGTCATTTTGGCTCCCAATTACGTGTATATATATTGCTTTATTTCTAGGAGTCAATATACGCTACACAAAGGGACAGCGCAATGAAATATATGTGGTGGAATTTGTGCAGGCGGCATGTTTGGAGATTGTAATGTTTCTCACAAATATGAAACATCAATTGTACATAAATGAGACTGCTTTTTTCAGGTTACACTGAGAGGTGACAACAGTATTTCTAACTGTTAAAAATGGGGTCTTTGATTGGCAGTCAGGTTACCCCCTGTCCAAGCAAGGACCCTCACTCTAGTCAGGGTAATAGAGAATCACACTCAGTTAACCCCCGCTCACCCCGTCGGTAACTTGGCACGAGCAGGCAGGCTTAACTTCAGAAGCAATGTATAAAGTATTTGTTCCAACACATACAGTAATACAGTGAAAACATATAAAATGGACACCGCATCAGTTTAGAAAAATATTTAATATTTATCTTAATCAAACAAGACCAAAACAACAAAAATCCAACATACACCAGTCAAGATATCAATTTTCTAATTAATAAGAGTCTTAATCCTTAGAAAACAGTGAGAAGTACCTTGTTAGCAAGTGAGGCCAGGTGTCGTTTCCTTCTCTGGTTGGGTCGGCGATGTGTCGTTATTCTCCCTCACAAGAGAGCGATACTTCGATTCTGGACAGGGCACCTCAGATCTGCGCAGAGTCAGGTTGACTTGGATGCCCAGGGATGATGCGTGGAAAATCCGGTCACACGGTTACAGAAAACCATGCTGAGTGGGGTTTGTGTAGTAAGCAGGTGTTGCATGTCGTTTCTCCAGCCATGATGCGTTGATCTCCCAGCTGCAATTCAGGTGGAGCATCGATTTCAGCCGCGAAGCCGGTGGCACGTCTTTTATTAGCCGCGTTGCGAAAGGTGCGTCCCAAATTTCCCTGCACAGCATTCTGTGCATGAATTTTCAGTTCTTGTCTGCCAACTTCACCTTTTAAGGGCCCAGGGACTGGATAGGGCACTACTTGGCAGGGCAGGATTCTCAGCAGAGAGTCCAGGTGCTGGCAGAGGAAGTCTTTGATGGCCCTGAGACTTCAACAACAGGAGGTAAGCTCAGTTCAAGCCCTTGGAGATTCTTCTCAAGCAGGAGTGCACAACAAAGTCCAGTCTTTGTACCCTTTCACAGGCAGAAGCAGCAACTGCAGGATCGCCCAACCAGGCACAGTTACAGGCAGGGGCAGCACTTCTCCTCAGATCCTAACAACAACAACATTAACATTTATAAAGCGCGCTACTCACCCGTGCGGGTCTCAAGGCGCTAGGGGGGAGAGGGGGTTACTGCTGCTCGAAAAGCCAGGTCTTGAGGAGTCTCCGGAAAGCGGAGTGGTCCTGGGTGGTCCTGAGGCTGGTGGGGAGGGTGTTCCAGGTCTTGGCTGCCAGGTAGGAGAAGGACCTCCCACCCGCCGTGGAGCGGCGGATGCGAGGGACGACAGGGAGCGCGAGGCCAGAGGAACGGAGGAGACGGGTGGGGGCGTAGAAGCTGAGGCGACGGTTGAGGTATTCCGGTCCCTTGTTGTGGAGGGCTTTGTGTGCGTGGGTGAGAAGTCGGAAGGTGATCCTTTTGCTGACTGGGAGCCAATGCAGGTGTCTCAGGTGTGCGGAGATGTGGCTGTTGCGGGGTACGTCGAGGATGAGGCGGGCCGAGGCGTTTTGAATATGTTGCAGGCGTTTTTGGAGTTTAGCGGTGGTCCCAGCATAGAGGGTGTTGCCGTAGTCCAGGCGGCTCGTGACGAGGGCGTGGGTCACGGTTTTTCTGGTGTCGGCGGGGATCCAGCGGAAGATCTTGCGGAGCATGCAGAGGGTGAGGAAGCAGGCGGAGGACACCGCGTTGACTTGTTTGGTCATGGTGAGAAGAGGGTCCAAGATGAAGCCGAGGTTGCGGGCGTGGTCTGAGGGGGTCGCTGCGGTGCCAAGGGCTGTGGGCCACCAGGAATCGTCCCATGCGGTCGGGGTGTTGCCGAGGATGAGGACTTCCATTTTGTCAGAGTTCAGATTTAGGCGGCTGAGCCTCATCCAATCTGCGACGTCCTTCATGCCGTCTTGTAGGTTGGTCTTAGCGCTGGCGGGGTCCTTGGTGAGGGAGAGTATACGTTGGGTGTCGTCGGCGTAGGATGTGATGATGATGTTGTGCTTGCGTACGATGTCGGCGAGGGGGCTCATGTAGACATTGAAGAGTGTCGGGCTGAGCGAGGAGCCTTGAGGTACGCCGCAGATGATCTCGGTGGGGTCTGAGCGAAAAGGTGGGAGGTAAACTCTTAGAGAGCGGTTTGAGAGGAAGGAGGCGATCCAGTCCAGGGCCTGGCCTTGGATCCCGGTGGAGCGGAGGCGGGTTATTAGGGTGCGGTGACAGACGGTGTCGAAGGCAGCCAAGAGGTCGAGGAGGATGAGGGCGACTGTTTCACCGTTGTCCATCAGGGTTCTGATGTCGTTTGTGACTGAGATGAGGGCGGTTTCAGTGCTGTGGTTGGTTCGGAATCCGGTTTGTAAAGGGTCGAGAAGGTTGTTGTCTTCCAGGAAGTTGGTAAGCTGTTTGTTGACGGTCTTCTCTATTACCTTGGCAGGGAAGGGGAGGAGCGAGATGGGGCGGTAGTTTTTCAGGTCGCTTGGGTCAGCCGTAGGTTTCTTTAGTAGGGCGTTGACTTCGGCGTGTTTCCAGCTTTCGGGGAAGGTAGCAGAAGAAAATGAAGAGTTGATGATGGCCTGGAGGTGCGGGGCGATGTTGTCGTCGGCTTTATTGAAGATGAAGTGAGGGCAGGGGTCCGATGGGGCGCCGGAGTGGATAGAGTTCATGGTGGTTTTGGTTTCTTCAGTGTTGATGTGGGTCCAGGCGTTGAGGGTGATGGCCGGGGGTGTGGGTTCGGTGATGCTTGGTTGGGTCTGGTGTCCGAAGCTGTTGTGGAGGTCGGTGATCTTGCGATGGAAGAAGGTGGCGAGGGAGTTGCACAGGTCTTGTGAGGGCGTGACGGCGTTGGCGTTGGTGTTGGGCTCTTCTCTTCTCGTCAGCTCTTTTCCCTTGCAGAGGTTTCTCTTGAATCCAGAAGTGATCTAATTTTCAGGGGTTTTGGGTCCAGTACTTCTACCCCTTTCTGCCTTTGAAGTAGGCAAACATCAAAGGAAAGTCTATCTTGTTTGTAAGATCCTGCCTTTCCCAGGCCAGACCCCAGACACACACCAGGGGGTTGGAGACTGCATTGTATAAGGGCAGGCACAGCCCTTTCAGGTGTGAATGACCAATCATCCCCTCCCTCCCAGCACAGATGGCTCATCAGGATATACAGGCTACACCCCAGCTTCCATTTGTCACTGTGTAGAGGAGAGGTGCAAACAGCCCAACTGTCAAACTGACCAAGACAGGGAATCCACAAAGAGGCAGAGTCACAGAATGGTTTAAGCAAGAAAATGCCTACTTTCTAAAAGTGACATTTTCAAACACACAATCTAAAAACAACCTTTACCAAAAAATATATTTTTATATTATGAGTTCAGAGACCCTAAACTCCAAATTTGTATCGGCTCCCAAAGGAAATCTGAACTTTAATAATATTTAAAAGTAGCCCCCATGTTAACCTATGCGAGAGATAGGCCTTGCACAGTGAAAACCGGATTTGGCAGTATTTCACTGTTAGGACATATAAAACACATTAGGGTATGCCCTACATTAAACATACACTGCACCCTGCTCATGGGGATACCTAGGGCCTACCTTAGGGGTGCCTTATAAGTATGAAAAGGGAAGGTTTAGGCCTTGCATGTGGGTACACTTGCCAAGTCGAATTGGCAGTTTAAAACTGCACACACAGACACTGCAGTGGCAGGTCTGAGCCATGTTTACAGGGCTACTTATGTGGGTGGCACAACCAGTGCTGCAGGCCTACCAGTTGTATTTTATTTACAGGCCCTGGACACCTCTAGTGCACTGTACTAGGGACTTACTAGTAAATCAAATATGCCAATCATTGAAAGTCAATTACACATCCATTTTACATAGGAGCACTTGCACTTTAGCACTCAATAGCAGTAAAGTGCCCAGACTATCACAAACAGCAAAATCCGAGTCCAGCACACATCAACGACCTGGGAAACAGAGGCAAAAAGTTAGGGGAGACCATGCCAAGGGTTCCAAGACTAACACTAACTCACCAGGGTTCTATGTGGGGTATGGTTTCCTCCTAAAATAAAAATAACAATTAAAAATAATGGCCAGCATATGACTACAAATAAAAGGGGCTATTGGTACCTCCTTGACTGACCCTATAGAGAGAAATAAAATAAACGTGGGGGTGATTTTCTCCTAGAACAAAAATAGACATTCTAATTAATTGCTAGTGATGATAAAAAATAAATGGAGCTATTGGCATCTCCTTGACTGACCCTATTGAGCGATATAAAATACCTGTTAGTTCACATTCTTTAAGGCCCTGCCTGACCAATACTAACAATGGAATATCTATTTTTAAGACAAGGGGAATACATATTCAAACATGGATGACTGTATTATAGAATTGATCAATTACTTTATTCATCCCTAGGTCTTGGATGTAATAAGGGTGCTACTTAAGCATTATTTAAGGGATTCATGGTCTAATGCTTTCCTTTCTGGTTTTGTTTAATTGATTGTGTAAATTTATGTTTTTAGCAGTAACTAATATTGTCCAGGGGGATATTATACTTGTATATGTTTTTTAAAGTTGTAGAGATGAAATTCAACACTGTTTTCTATTGGCACAACCTTTTCAAAATATTTTTAGATGCACTGTTGTATTGTCTTACTATGTGTTTGAATTATGCTGATGTTTTATTTAGTAAGTGAGAATTTTTAATATTATATGTATATGCATATTGTTTACTCTTTTCTATCTTACTGGCCTACTTCGGAAAGTAAAAAATTGCTAAACTAATCTGAAACTTGATTCTTTATGAATAAGCTCATAGTGTGGAAAAGTATGAGAGTAGAAATGATGGAACTGGAGTGAATTAACAATTCATACAAGTGTCTTGTTTTCCAGAGAGTAAAGTGTATGTGAATATTTCCACATGTAACCAGAGTAATTGCAAAAGCAACAAACTGTGATATGTCCTAGAATGCTCTTTATTTTGCCTGTTATCTCAAGCTGAAGATGTTCCATTCCCATGGACAACTCGACCAATGATTGGCTATTAATATTTTCAGTGATACATTTTGTTAGATTGTAAATATTCATTATAATGTATAAAGATATCCCAGGGAAAGTACAGCACTTGGCACTTGAAACTTTAATTTTTTTAGAATACTTGGCCAGACTAGACTGGTCTGTGCCTTTAGAGCAATTAGTACTCATCAGATTTTGTCTCTCTCTGTTAGACTCAGACACTTTGAGCTCTTGATACAAACAGATGGCTCTCTGCCTAGATTTCTTTCTCAATTGCATTCTGTTACAGTATTCTTAATGGGTGCTCATAGCTTTTTTGACTAGGCTGTTCTTTAGAAAGCTTGTTCTGTCTTATTGATATATTTAACTAAATGTTTTTTTTTAATTCAGACTGCTAGAATAAGGATAGATTTGGAACATGCATCATGCAATGTTCTGCAACTATTCACTGATTAATAGAAACTTGAGAATTTATGAGAAAAATAAATGTTCTAAAACGCAAATCAACTCTCATTGTTTACTCTGAAATTAAGTATGTTTTAGTTGCTTAATTGACAGAACTTGGGAAATTTCAGGTCACACATATATCCACTCACAGGATCTCCTCATAGGGGCCAGAGGTGCAGAATATTTTATAAATTTAGGAATCTCTGCTCTACCACATCTTGTATTAGTGCTCTGAGGCTCTGATTAACAAATAGGTGCTCTTTGACCAGTGATGATTCATCATGGGCTAGCAATATGTGTTCTTGGCAACATACATTATGAAAAATGCATGCGCTGTCATTGGCCAGGCACTCCTTGATACTGGCCTGATGATGTGAGGTACGCAAAGCTCATAGTCTGCAAAAGGATAATGGTATGGCCTGGTTCAGGGGGCAAGAGTGAGGAGTTGTTGCAGAGTTACTCCCTTCTGTGCTATAAGTGGACAGTGAGAACACAATGCCTGCCCAAGGAGACTCACGTACCACTGCTCTCATATGCACATCTATTTCAGCTTGATAAAAATATCATATTTACATGCAGTCCTGAGCAAATCCTGCTTCAGCAGAAGGCTTGTCAAGAGACACTCATAGAAAGTTTCCAGTCATGATTTCTAGGTCACAACTAACCAATTTAAGGGATGTATCTCTAGAAATATGCAAATTGAACAGGATTATTGGATGTTGGCCCATCACAATTTGATGATGGGTAAGTACTATAAGAATATCACCCCTTTTGTTCTGTGATATTAATGCACCATTATTTGAATTGTGAAATGCTGGCTCTACCCTGTTTTAAATTGATCCAGGGTTATGTAATATTAGCTTGGTACCATAGCTGAGCGAACATTCTTACTGTGCCAGTGAAGTCACAGTAGTTTTGAACTTTATTTTGCAACCCTTTCCTTCACAGGTAAATAGTGCGGGAGGGATAATGCAACACTATGGTGCGAATGGTGAGTGCATGGGACAGGGGAATTCCACAAAGCAGTAGCTGTCCACCCACGGCAGCAAGGGGTTGCTGGAGTTTTAAACTTAACTGAACTTCAATATTTTCAATGCTTCCAAAATTTTTAAAAATTATATCAAGAAGTCGCAAGTTGTCCAACTGCACAACTCCACACACTCATGCCTGGTTCTGGAGGATTTGCAGTAGGGCTGCATCATATTAAATCAAGTATGTGATATTGCACGATCACTGTTTAATATTGTTCAAGCAGTGTGTGATATTTCTCATTCATGTGTGAAATTGCTTAGGGATTCTGCAATAATAGCCTATGGCTGTGTGATCCTTACACAAAAACATATATTACCAAAACTGGACCAGCAGTGTGTGATATTGACACAGTGCTCAACGGTCTGTGTATTGAGCAACAATGTTACTGATTGGAGCAACATAACTTAACAACATAGCAGCACTTCCTGACCAAGATACTCTGTCACCTTTACACTCAACCGACAAGTATTCACAATTAAAAAGCCATACCCATTGGCCTTGTCAGTGGTTGATTTTAGGAAATAAAATAATTGCTAAAAAGATAGTTCCAATGGTAAAAAGGAAGGGCGTGATTAGCAAAGGATTTCTTCTCTATAAACCTACTTTTACAGAAAAAAAATTCTTCATTTTCTACTAACTCATTGACACTAACTTATGCAGAGGCATTCAGCACCTAAAACCTGCCACATGCTATGAACCCAGTGATGTGCTTATGCCAGTGATGCTTCTCCCAGCCATATCTTTTATAAGATCTACCTGAGTCAAACCTATTTGTCTGTCTCCACTATCTATTCCTTATATCATTGGGTTTTAGGCACAGATGGTCCAGTTCCTTTTCCACTAAAAACTGTCAGCCACCATTAGACACCTTGACAGACACCTTGACCACCCTATATACAATAGATGGTCTACAATACCCTTCCTAATCACACATGGTTTCAACTATTTAACCTTATCTCTCACCTGATGAGACACATCTTTCAATGCCTTTCTTGAATCCTAACACATCGTGCTGCAAACGTAGCTTTCCTTTGCCGCCTTTACTTCTACCTGAGCAGATCCCTCCTTGTCACCATTACATTTACACAATTAACCAGGATTCAACTTGGTAGTAAGAACTCTTTCTTGCAACAACTCATATGTAGAAACCACAGTGGTGCTATGATGAGAACAGTGGTGCATTTAAAAGTTATTTTGTTAGGCACTCACCTTTTATATCAGATACAGGAAATTGTCTAACAACCTTCTACGTTAGCCAGTTAATATTTTGAACCAAGTCAACACCCTGTCTATAATTTAAAGGGGCTCTCAGAGGAAGACACCACTCTTCTCCGAAACCTTATTCACATTAATAGAAACAAACTGAAAATTGTTGACAAATATTGAAAGCAAAAGCAGACCTTTCCTGAAGAATAGCATCTACATGAATGAGAACTCTATGGTAGAAGCAGCCATAAATTCATTCTGTACCAACTGTGAAAAATATCACAATAAAGTAATTGTACTATTTATTGTAATGGCTAATATCTCAAACACAAAGGAAACAATCCCATTGGCATCCACTTTATAATGACCCAAAGTACCACATGCCATGGATGCCTCATTGCTCTGCACCCTAAGGCCCGTATTTAAGGAATATGACGCACAACTGCTTT
Source organism: Pleurodeles waltl (assembly GCF_031143425.1). Classification (NCBI taxonomy): domain Eukaryota; kingdom Metazoa; phylum Chordata; class Amphibia; order Caudata; family Salamandridae; genus Pleurodeles; species Pleurodeles waltl. Next base: position 672,515,090 of record NC_090444.1, read on the forward strand.
GGCACAGTTGTGCGGTAAAAATATTAATGGGAGCTAATGCCATTCCATAGCACCATCTGTGTGCCATATTTAAAAAAAAGATGTACAATGATGCTAAGGAATGGTTAGCGTCATGGAAAATGACACTAGCGGTGCATTAGGAAGAATGGCACTAGTCGGTCAAAAATGACGTTAGGGTGATTAGCGGCTTAAAATCTGCCGCTTGTCCGCCTAGCATCATTTTGGTCTCACAAGCAGCCAAAAAATGGCGCCTGCCCAAGTATGGACAGGAGGCATTGCCAAAACCACAATGTCCAACACAGGGGACCAGTGTGCCCATGATAGCCCCAACAGAACCAGTGCCAGCCAGGGGGCCCAATGCAAGGGGCCCCCAGTGGCACACAACAGTTAAGCACGTCAACTTACCTAGGATGGGCTCCCTCCACCTGTAGTGTCCCTGTGGTGTGGGTGATACTGGGGGTTGGGGTGGGCATCTATGTGCCGATTACAGAGACACCATTGTGGACTCCCATGGTGTTTCCCTAAGGAAATGTGCCTAACAGCAATTTAACTCCTGGTCTGACCAGGTGTTAAAATTTGACGCTAAGGGCCTTAGCATCATTCTTTATGTACCCTCCTAGTTGCGCATTGTATTAGCATCGGAAGGTCAATATGGCGCTCAGGGACTAGCATCATTTTAGGAAGGGAATGCTTACCTTGCATATCTTTGTCGCTATTGGATGCAATGTGGGTTGGCGCTTCCTAAAAATGAAGCTAACTCATATAATTTGATGCTAGACAGGTCTAGCATCAAAATATAAATATGGGCCTAATTGTCCTGCAATTTTCATTGATCTAGAGCTAGGACTGCTCTGCATCATCGCCTGTCCGAAAACTTCAAGTATCCTGTGAATTCCAATATCCCACAGAATGACCAGGCACACATGGTTGAATGGCACACTGCATGGGCCGTCTCACGCCCTCCACTTTGTATGTGAAGAACAACTCTCTGCATAATGTGTTCAGTGTTAGAGGCCTGTCCATCCAGCTATAAGTGTTTTACCACCTGTTCTGGCCTGAGCCGCCTCAGAAACGTCTTGCCTTGCTACATAGTAACACGTATACATGTAAGTAAGACGTGCAGTCTGTGACTTTAGCATTGTAAAACAGAGGTCCTCTGGATTATTACTCGTCTGGTCGAACTATTGCAGTAAGGATCTTGTCAATTCATTTAATGCCAATGTATGTCAGTAACTGTACTTGCATTTGCTCCTGGCATACTATCGGGGCATCTGTCTGTTTAGGCAAGGGGGGGGGGGGAGGCTGATAGTTAAAAAAGTAAACATATATTTAAGAACTTGTGACACCCTCCTGCACAAAAACAATCCTTAGAGGCATTTTCATCTTTGTAAATGTGCTGCAGAGTGTAGCACACTTAAAAAGAGAAAAAACAATAAGGATAAATACATTTCTCCTTGTTGCACCTCCCCTGGGAAGGTGCAGCATTTTGACCCATTCCCAGGTTTACCAGTCTTAGTAAATCTGGGCATGCACCGAAATACCTGGATGGATGCATGGAAACACCCACAGTCCACTCATGGAATGCCTTCCCAAGGCAAAGTGAAGCACATCAGCAAATTGTACTGCCATGTGTTACTCTAAATTTACCAGATTTATACTCAGTGACCTTGTATTGTTTGTTAAATCTGACTTGAGTATTGCGTTGCCCTGGTGACACAACGAGGGACGCAAGGGTAGTGCAATGCTTGATAAATCTGACCCTTAGATTTGGGTGTCAGTGTACATATTTTGCTTCTGTTTTGGAAGGTACACTGGTCTATGTTTCAATGTACCTATCTAGCTGCAATGCATTGCACCTTTTTCATTTCTGTAGTGCACAGCTCAAAAATATACCATTCAGAACATCACTAGCCCTGTACAATCCTTTGATGTTCGCGTTCTCAGACTCCAAGGTTGCCAAAATATTAATGCTTCTTTCTGAACACATTGGATGTCCTTAATCAGTCATTTAGATGTGCTGACATGATGTTCTTTCTAATCAGTGTTTTTAGGGCCAGGTTTACAAGGCCCTTGAGCCTCCTTGTGCCACATTAGCGTCATTCTTTTATGCTTGCTCAATGAGACAAAAATCAACACGCCATAGTTACAAAGTGGTGCAACACATGCATTGAGCCACTTTGCGACCCCTTGCACCACATTGTGCCTGCATCAGGCAGAATGTGGTGCAAGGGGGGGGGGGTTCCAGCGTTACGAGGAGGCCCACAAAAATGGAGCAATGAAATCTACAAGAGGGTGCAGCAAAGCATCACAATAGTATCAAAAATGTTGACGCTCTTGGCCTTACGTGTGCCATGGTGTGCCATACTGCAAATATGGTACACCCATGGTGTTGTTAAGTGAAGGTGGGTGGTGGTGCAAGAAATCTGGCGCGTCAGTACTGAGGCGCCAGACTCTTGTAGGTCTGAGCCTTAGTGTATTATATACATTTGCTTATGATGGCCAAACACATTAAGTATGCCGTTGACCTCAAACAGGTCTATCAGGGTTCGTTGTTTAATCTATCTGTGTGCACTTTAAATCTTTTTTGGTAAATAGCTGGGCTAAGGGCCAGATGTAGCAAGCGTTTTGCATGGTGCAAACAGCGAATTTCGCTGTTTGCGCCATGCAAAACGCACATCGCAAAACGCACATCGCGATGCTCATTCCCATTTTGCGAGTCGGTAACCTGGTTACCGACTCACAAAATGGGAATGCGACTCGCAAATAGGAAGGGGTGTTCCCCTTCCTATTTGCGATTCACATCGCGATGTAGAATTGCTTTGTGTCCGCGAACGCAGTTTGAAAGCAATTCGCAGTTAGCACCCATTCGCAAAAGGGAAGGGGTCCCAATGGGACCCCTTCCCCTTTGTGAATGGCTCTGAAAAAATGAAACAAAAACGTTTCATTTTTTTGTGTATATTGCAACTCGTTTTCCTTTAAGGAAAACGGGCTGCAATACAAAAAAAAAAAAAACTGCTTTTTTAAAAAGCAGTCACAGACATGGTGGTCTGCTGTCTCCAGCAGGCCACCATCCCTGTGAGTGCTGCGAATCGCAAGGGGGTCTCAAATTGCGACCCACCTCATGAATATTCATGAGGTGGGTCTTTGCGACCCCCTTGCAATTCACAGTTGGTGTCAGGGACACCAACCTGCATCCGGCATTGCGACTCGCAATTTGAGAGTCGCAATGCCGGTTTTACCTACATCTCCTCCAAAATTTCTATATTTATATATAGCTAGTTTGATCATTTGTTTAACACCATTACTCTAAAAATGCCAAACTGTTATCACAATAATGTATCTAAGAACTCATTGGCCTTTAAACCAGAAGCTAAAAAGTATATTTGTCACAATGAGAAAACCTATTTCTCACTTTTCTTTACAGTTAGAATTTTCAGTGCAGCAGGTAACAATTTTATACCACATCTACAGCATTTTGTAGTTTTAACTGCCTTTTATCGCCAGTGTTTTCCTGGAGGTGATGCACAGTGAAAACCGACCTCAATGTCCAGCCTTCCAAATTAGGTTGTCGGTCAGACAGGTCAAGTAATCAACCTCAGGCGGCTCTTACTCCAGGCTGGCTGTTGAAGAGGTATAACTACAGCGGAAATGGAATAGACTCTGCCGTCCTTACATCAAATGCTTTAAAATCAGGCGGGTAGACCAGTATGTTTGCTGAAAGGGTACTCCATTGCCATTGTGATGGAGTAATCTTTCCACTGATATATAAATTAGGCCCTTAATAGCTTATGGGAAAGCAATGATACTTTAGTCTATGTCCCCAGGGAAGGGAGAGGGATTCCTTATAGTCCCATGTTCATTTATTGAAAAGAGTGCTCCTTATTATGAATACTCAGGGGCAGATTTCTGGAAAATGGTGCTGCACCAGTGCAGCACCACTTTCCCTGCACCCCTTATCGCCCCCCTACTGCCACCATGTGTACGCCATATTTATAAATGCAGTGCACAATGGCGCAGGGTAAGGGCGAAAGCATCATTTTTCAAGACGCTATTGATGTACTCTGCAGGAGTAGCACCAAAATATTGGTGCTACTCCTGCAGAGTACATAGGGGCCCATTATAAATAATGGAAGCCCCTTTTAACTCCCGCTTGGACCAGGCCTGGTGCAGGCATAATGTAGCACAAAGGGTTACAAAGTGGCGCAGTGCATGCATTGCATCAATTTGTAAATATGGTGCTAGGATTTTGGCCTCATTGGGTCACATTAGCTTAAAAAAAGGACCCTAATGTGGCGGAAGGTAGTGTTAGGGGCTTAAAAAATATGCCCATCAGGGTCTGATTCACAAAGGTAAACTTACATTTTTGTGTAACTTTACAATAGTTTGTTATTCACAAAGGTATTTCATTAATAGTATCTTTACTTCTGTGCAGTCTCCGCACATAAAGAGATAGGACAGCTCTAAGTTTTTGTGTGCATTGACTCTGCAGTTGGAACAATACTACTAGTAAAATACCTTTGTGAATTGCAAACAATCATAATCCTAAACAAATTATGGTCAGATGTGGTAAAATTCTAAATTGCGACTCGCAAATTGCGAGCCAGACCGACTCGCAATTTGCGAGTCGCAATTCAGAATGTAGGATGGTGTCCCTGACACCATCTGAGACTCGCAAGGGGGTCACAAAGCCCCACCTCATTAATATTAATGAGGTGGGTCGCAATTTGCAACCCCCTTGAGACTCGCCGCACTCACAGGGATGGTGGTCTGCTGGAGACAGCAGACCACCATGTCTGTGACTGCTTTTAAATAAAGCAGTTTTTTTTTTTTTGTAATGCAGCCTGTTTTCCTAAAAAAAAATGTCATGCCATTCACAAAAGGGAAGGGGTCCCATGGGGACCCCTTCCCTTTTGCGAATGGGTTTCCACCAGTGTGACACTACAATACAACATCACGCTGCAATTTGGAAGGCGAACACCCCTTTCTAATTGCGACTCGCAGTCCCGTTTTGCGAGTCGGTAACCAGGTTACCGACTCGCAAAATGGGGATTGGGCATCGCGATGTGCTTTTTGCACGTCGCAAACAGCAAAATTCACTGTTTGCAGCATGCAAAAGGTTTTGTACATCTGGCCCTTAATGTTTACCTTTGTGACTCAGGCCCTAAATTTATTGTACAGTAAGGGTATCATGTGCATATTAACATAAGATAATATTGAATGCAGCTTGATTCTAGCATTACTTACACATAATTGTAGAGATTACAATTGCAGAATTTCAATTAAGTCTGAAGGAACAAAAGAGAAAAGAACCATCGGGATAGAGCAGATATGTTGTGACAGAGACAGATAGGACATGATTATAGGACTCTAGGCATTAGACAGACATGTCGCAAACACTACCAATGGAGGTCACCTCAAAGACAGGTAGTTCTGAAAACCTAGCTAGGATAGATTGTGCCCAAGATCTGGGAAGGTTGGACATTTCATGTATATATAGCAGGATCTGGTTCTGTTCCAATCTTTAACTTATCATCACAGATACTCTGAGCAAATGAAATATCATTATTCACTAAGGGCCTGATTAAGACTTTGGCGATCCGAGGACCGCCAAACTCGTGTTGCCGATCGGACCGCCGCACTTCTAGCACTCGACAGCCAGATTATGATCCTGGCTGTCAGAGCGCCCGGAGACCTCTGCCTCCACCTGGATCAGGAATCCAACCTGGCAGGTTGGTAGTGATCGGAAATGTGGTCCACAGTGATGGTGCCAAGTTTGGGACCGCCGTGCTGAGCATAGCTCCACTTTTAGCCAGCCTTTTCATGGTGTTTGTACTACCATGGAAAGGCTGGTGGAAAGCCAGTGCTGGGGGCCATAGGGGGCCCCTGCTATACCCATGGCATGGGCAGTGGAGGCCCCCCCACTAGCACCCTGGAATGCGCACTGTCTGCTTTGCAGACAGTGAGCATTCAGAGGGTGCTAGTGTGCGACGGCATTGGCCTTGGCTCCCTCAAGGAGCCGAAGCCAATGCTGCCGCATTGCTTCCATCGGGTTGACTGGCAGAAACATCGTAGTTGTAGTTGTACCTTCACCCTGACCCCTTTTGCCACTTTCAATTGGAATTTTCACACCCCAGAGCCGTGTCCCATGAAATAAAATGGTGGTCACAAATTTCCAGTCAGATTGCGGTCAGCCAATTGCAACGGGTCTTTTTGCATGCATATTTGCAAAAATGTACAAGTTTTGCAAAGCATTTGTGGCCAGAGATAAACAAATGTATTTGCACTTAAATATCTCCTAAACTACCGAATGGATTTACACCAAATTACAAAAAGCACAATCTGCATAACGGCAGCAAGTTTTCTGCCAAATTTGGTGTAATTCCATCCAGTGGTTCGGTCTGTAGATGTATTGACAGGCCGTGTTGGAATTAACATGGGAAACGCAATGTTTTTTGAGCCCCCTTTTCTTGGCTCCCGCTTGATGGATCACCCCGAAAATTCCTGTACACAACAAGATTCACTGGGTCACTTTTTAGAAAATGTTGTGAAGATTTGCCAAATGATGCCAAAGATATAGGCAAAAACATTCTTTTTTTATAGAAACATGGTCCTAAGTATAACTACCTACTGGCGACCACCAGTAGGTAATTTATATACATTTATAAATAAAAGTACTTTCATTTAAATTATTCAAATTTCCAGTTTTCAATGACACGTTTCAACAGAGTGTCTTGCTCACATACAAAAGCAGCCACAAAATCTGGCCCTTATATGTTGTCCTACTACACTTTCAATCATGCAAGCACGGTTTTCTGGTACAAATAAACCAACCTTATTGTTACATATTTGGGGAATTCTTTAAAGAAATCATTGTTAACTTCTTAATCCAACTTTATGAATCTTTCCACGGAATTCCAGGTTTATCCCATCTGTATATTAATGGTGTACAATTACTAAACACCAACATGTTCCTTAAGTGTTTCACATAAGCTTTATTCGGCCAACAGACCATCAAAGCAATACAATACAATACAATATAATATAATAATATAAACCATAATGTCATAGAAAAATTTAAAAAAAGAATGATCCATGTTTGCCCGTCTTAAAACAATTTCAACTCATTGTAAATAAAAAGTGCGTATGCGCCATGCTGTTGCTAAAAACTTACTTACTGCGTAAATTGTCACATTTGAATTGTGGCTTTTTAAGATCCGCAAAGCTAAAAAACATTTCCTTAAATTCAATTCCCTACATATTTTATATATCCATTTAAACCTTGGGATTGAATAGGCGGGACAAAAAAACATAAAATGTTCTACTGTTTCGGAAGGAATGCCACATACAGGACAGGTATCAGAGCTTGACTTAGGTCCCCATCTGCTCGTTAAGGCCTTCAGGGGTAATGTTCCAAATCGAAATCTGGCATACAAACTTTTGCCTAACAAATCAGGTATTGTATCTAAGTATGGTTCAAACTCAGGGTACCATTTAAAATCAATAAACGAGTTAGTTAAATGACCATTCGATTTCTGAGAAATGTAATTATTACATATGTGGGACCAGTAAGCTCTCTTCAATACTTTTACATGGGGCTTCACAAGTTGCTGGGGATTCTCCCAGAAGTTCCTCAGTCCTAGCATGCAAAACCAACTAGATACGTGTTTGATCCATGGTATGGACATGGAGTTAGAGGTTTTTAACAATTCTAATAGGGAAGACTTATATATAGCCAGTTCAGGAACTACCCAAAGCCTCACCCAATATAGTAGGGGCCGTAAGATAATCAAATCGGCTATACGTTTAAGCCCTAGATCTAAAAAAAGGGGGGTTAATGGGGTGCTAGTGGGACAAGCACATAGAGCCCGAGCAAAGCTATTCTCAATTTTAGTTATCCTACTGCTATCTGTCATGCCCCAAATCTCTGCACCATAAACAGCAGCACCCTGTGCCTTGGCCACATAGATCTTTACTGCTGGAGACACAACTTTAGCAATCGTATTCCTGTAAAGGCGTAATATGGATGCTGCCCGATGTTGCAAAAGCCCGCCACTCTTACCGACTTGTTCGTCCCAGAGGAGTGAGTCTGTAAGCCTCACACCCAAGTAGTCGATAGAGCTAACCTGGTCCAAAATAGCTCCATCTAACCTGATCGTACACTTCTTACGAGAGCCAGAGCGAAGCACCATCAATTTTGTTTTCTTCGAGTTCAGCTCTAAACCAAAATTCCAGCAGAATGATTTAAATCTATCCACAAGAATTTGCAGCCCCATAGGGGTCTTTGAGATCAATAGAGAATCATCCGCAAAAAGAAGAATTGGGATTTTCTGATTGCCTAAGCTGGGAGCATCATTCTGGCATGTCATGACTTCTTGGACGACCTCGTTAATGAATCAAGAAAACAAAAGTGGCGCTAGGACACATCCCTGACGAACACCTCTTTTAATGGGAAACTTGTTAGTCAGTTCGCCTTGGTTACCCCATCTTACTTGAGCGTATGTGCCTTCATGCATACGTGTTAATAAATGAATGATATCAGATGGTGCCCCTCTTTTGTGTAGCACTCCCCAAAGCTTGTCTCTAGGGACCAGGTCAAAGGCAGAGCGCAGGTCTACAAAAGTGACATATAGTGTTTGCTTTGCCAAGACTACATATTTCCAGTGTAGCACGGTCAACCTAAATACCTGGTCAACCGTGCTAACTCTAGAGCGGAACCCTGCCTGAAGTGGTGATAGGATCTGCTGCTCCGTCACCCAACTCGTCAGTCTAACTAACAATTGTTTTGCAAAAACTTTTTGTAGGTTGTCAATTAAACTGACCGGTCTGTAGTTAATTGGAAGATTTACGTTGCCCTTTTTATATATTGGAATAATTTCTGCACCCTTCCACGTCTCAGGGATCTGTCCTCCTTTTGCGATTTTGTTTGACAGCATATTAATATACCAGGTCCAGATGGGTAACTCTGATTTATAAAGGTCACCTGGAATTTTATCAGGGCCTGGGGCTTTACCTGTCTTTAGAGATTTAATGGCGTCTGCAGTTTCTTCTAGAGAAAAGCAAATATAGCTTTCAGAGTTAAATAGATTCCCACTGGACGGAGAAGTGGCAAGGTTAGCATTGGGTGAAATTGGGGGGTATAATCCCACTTTCTCACAATCGACAGTCCCAGTGGAGGCAGTTCCTTCGTACAAGAGAGAGAAATGATCCACCCAGGTACCAGGTTGAATATGGTTCCTTTGTATAAACCTACCCCCTCTCTCGTGCTTAGTCAGCAGTTCCCAAAAAAGCGTATTGTTGTTTGTTTTAGTAGCATCTAGCAAGTCCTGCCAAATAGCATCTTCCCAAGCTTTCTTTGATTGTAGGATTATCTTTTTATACGTGAATCTTGCTTGTTTGATTGCCCCCGTATACCCGGCCAGTATAGCCTTCCTTAACTCAGTCTTAGCCCTCATGCATGCATCATTAAACCAACTGCTGTTAGGTGAACCCCCATATTGCCGGTTTGCCGTGGCTACCTTTTTATAAAAGACACTTTGAAGTTTAACCATCATATCTTCGTGAATATCAAGAAGTGGAATGGCTTCTGGTTCGAAGTCTTCATAGGCTGACAGATTATCTAAGAACACTTGGTAGATCTTACATAGCAAATAGGGGTTTGACATGACTTTTGGCCACCTCACCTTTGTATAAGCATTGTTTAAAATAGGGGGAGGGGCCATTGATGTTTGCATATTCAAGGTTCTACCAAAGATATTCCCAGCAAGGGTGAGCAACAATGGAAAGTGATCACTCTCGCATCTTGAATCTACCCTCATATCTAGCAGCAATGGCCAAAGACGCACATCCACCAGAAAATAATCAATTACGCTGGCCACAGAACCTCGTAGGAATGTCGGTGCCAAGTTTAAATCAGAAGGAGTTCGACCATTACAGGCCCTTAGGCCAAACTTTAAGCATAGTGTAGCAAGCTGAGTTGCTACACGAGAGCGTGGAGGATAACTATCACCAACCAATTGTGCAATACCCCATAATTCGTCCTCATCCGCAGTTAAATCACTAAGAAACGCTGAGGGTTCGAAAGTGCAATTTACATCCCCTGCAATAATTAAATAGGAATTAGTTTGTAGCGTGTCTAAAAAGTCAAAGAGTAAAGTTGAAATGTGTGATTCTGTACCACGTGCAACAGAACGGGCGTAAACATTAATTAAGATTATGTTAAAATTTTGATTAAAAGAAATTTGTAAACCCATCAAGTCGGGACAATCAAATTCTAAAACCTTATAGTCACATTGGAGCTTTGAATTTAAAAGGATTAAAAGACCCCCTTTTGCGCGACCAGTTGCTTTCTCTGAAGGCAGTGCAGGGATATTAAATGAAAGAAACCCATCCATGCTTGGTTGGCCCTCGGCCCAAGTTTCTTGAAAGAGACACACATCTTGTGACTTTATATAGGCAACCCAGTCCACATCATCCAATTTCCTAGCAAGGCCCGCAAGATTCCAAGTCATAATGGATAACCCATTAGTTCCCAATGCAGCCCCATGTTTAGGGGATGGAACATGTTCCTTAGTTATCAGGTGTGATAGAACTTCTACCACCCTGGTGCATAATGTACCCTTATGAATTATGCCCTCTAGTGGGCACACAAACATAAATGCTTGCACGTAGTAACTCTGTCATAAACAAAAAAAGGTAATAATAACAAATGAAAATTAATAAATACTATGGCAAAAACAGACCAAATACATGTATGCTTAATGTAGGAAAGTACCATCTTGCCTGGCATGTTACCCCCATTTTTACTTGTATGTATGTTTGTTTTTGCCTGTGTCACTGGGATCCTGCTAGTGTGTCTGTACAGTGCTGGACTGTGTCACCGAGGCTCTGCTAGCCAGAAACTCAGTGTTTATGCTCTCTCTGCTTTTAAAATTGTCACTGCAGGCTAGTGACTAATTTTACCAATTCTGATTGGCACACTGGAACACCCTTATCATTCCCTAGTATATGGTACCTAGGTACCCAGGGTATTGGGGTTCCAGGAGATCCCTATGGGCTGCAGCATTTCTTTTGCCACCCATAGGGAGCTCAGACAATGCTTACACAGGACTGCCACTGCAGCCTGAGTGAAATAACGTCCACGTTATTTCACAGCCATTTTACACTGCACTTAAGTAACTTATACGTCACCTATATGTCTAACCCTCACTTAGTGAAGGTTAGGTGCAAAGTTGAGGGCACCCTGGCACTAGCCAAGGTGCCCCCACATTGTTCAGGGCAATTTCCCCGGACTTTGTGAGTGCGGGGACACCATTACACACGTGCACTACATATAGGTCAATCCCTATATATAGCATCACAATGGTAACTCCGAACATGGCCATGTAACATGTCTTGGATCATGGAACTGTCACCCCCATACCATTCTGGTATTGGGGAGACAATTCCATGCATCCCCGGGGCTCCAGCATAGAGCCCGGGTACTGCCAAACGGAATCTCCAGGGTTTTCTCTGCAGCTACCGCTGCTGCCAACCCTCAGACAGGATCCTGCCCCCATGGGGCCTGGGCAGCCCAGTCCCAGGAAGGCAGAACAAAGGATTTCCTCCGAGAGAGGGTGTTACACCCTCTCCCTTTGGAAATAGGTGTTAAGGGCCTGAGAGGAGTAGCCTCTCCTGGCCTCTGGAAATGCTTTGAAGGGCACAGATGGTGCCCTCCTTGCATAAGCCAGTCTACACCGGTTCAGGGATCCCCCCAGCCCTGCTCTGGCACGAAACATGAAAACAAAGGAAAGGGGAGTGACCACTCCCCTGACCAGCACCTCCCATGGGGAGGTGCCCAGAGCTCCTCCAGTGTGTCCCAGACCTCTGCCATTTTGGATGCAGAGGTGTGAGGGCACAATGGACACCTCTGAGTGGCCAGTGCCAGCAGGTGATGTCAGAGGCCCCTCCTGATAGGTGCTTACCTCTCTCTGTAGCCAGTCCTCCTCTGAGGGCTATTTAGGGTCTCTCCTGTGGGTTTCTCACCAGATAGCGAATGCAAGAGCTCACTAGAGTTCCTCTGCACTTCTCTCTTCGACCTTTGCCCAGGATCGACCGCTGACTGCTCCAGGACGTCTGGAAACCCGCAACAAAGTAGCAAGAAGACAACCAGAAACATTGTAGCGCCTCATACTGCCGGCTTTCTCGACTGTTTCCTGGTGGTGCATGCTCTGAGGGCTGTCTGCCTTCACCCTGCACTGGAAGCCAAGAAGAAATCTCCCGTGGGTCGATGGAATCTTCCCCCTGCTAACGCAGGCACCAAACTTCTGCATTACCGGTCCTCTGGGTCCCCTCTAATCTTGACGAGTGTGGTCCCTGGAACACAGGAGCTGGATCCAAGTGTCCCCGACGGTCCAGTGGCCCTGCTGTCCAAATTTGGTGGAGGTAAGTCCTTGCCTCCCCATGCCAGACAGTAACCCTGTGCACTGCGTGAACTGCTGCTGCTACGGTTTCTATGCACTTTTGCAAGTCTTCCTTTGTGCACAGCCTAGCCCAGGTCCCCAGCACTCCGTCCTGCATTGCCCAACTCGCTGAGTTGGACTCCGACTTCGTGGGACTCCCTTTTGTTGTGCTAAGATGACTGCTGTGCTCAGATCTTCTGAACACCTGTTCAGGTGCTTCTGTGGGTGCTGCTTCTGCATGGGCTCCCTCGGTTGCTGAGTGCCCCCTCTGTCTCCTCCTCCAAGGGGCGACCTCCTGGTCCTACCTGGGCCTTGGCAGCACCCAAAATCCTACACTGCGACTCTTGCAGCTAGCAAGGCCTGTTTGCAGTCTTTCTGCGTGGAAACAACTCTGCATCCTCCAGCACCCCGTGGGACATCTTCTGACCAAAGGAGAAGTTCCTGGCACCTTCTGTTGTTGCAGAATCTTTGGCTTCTTCCACCTGGAGGCAGCCCTTTTGCACCTTCATCCGGGGTTTAGTGGGCTCCTGACCCCCTGGACACTTGTGTGACTCTTGGACTTGGTTCACTTCCTTTACATGTCCTCAGTTCCAGGAATCCATCTTCAGCACTTTGCAATCAGTTGTTGTCATTGCAGAATCCCCTATCTCGACTTCACTGTCTTTCTGGGTTAGTAGGGTAACTTTACTCCTACTTTTCAGGGCCTTGGGGTGGGGTATCTTGGACACCCTTAGTGTTTTCTTACACTCCCAGCTACCCTCTACACACTACACTAGGCCTGGTGTACTTTTGTGGTTCGCATTCCACTTTTGGAGTATATGGTTTGTGTTGCCCCTAGGCCTATTGTCTCCCATTGCATTCTATTGTGTTCTACAGTATTTGCAATACTTTGCTAACTGTTTATTTACCTGATTTTGGTTTGTGTGTATATTTGCTGTATTTTACTTACCTCCTAAGGGAGTATATCCTCTGAGATACTTTTCGCATATTGTCACTAAAATAAAGTACCTTTATTTTAAGTAACTCTGAGTATTGTGTTTTCTTATGATATGGTGCTAAATGATATAAGTGGCATAGTAGGAGCTTTGCATGTCTCCTAGTTCAGCCTAAGCTGCTCTGCTATAGCTACCTCTATCAGCCTAAGCTGCTAGAACACTTCTAATCTACTAATAAGGGATAACTGGACCTGGCACAAGTTTAAGTACTACAAGGTACCCACTATAAGCCAGGCCAGCCTCCTACACTTAGTAACCATATTAATCACTATTCTATAGCACAGTTCATATTAGTACACTTATAAATGTTCAACATGAAGTTCCTAATCCATCATCATTACAATTTCCTACATGTTGTACGAAAGTACCATCTTCGTTAGCATGTTACTCCCATTTTTACCTGTATGTCAATATGTTTTTACCTGTCTCACTAGGATCCTGCTGGTCAGGACCCCAGTGCTCATAGTTTATGGCCTAATGTGTGTGTCTGTACAGTGCTGGACTGTGTCACTGAGGCTCTGCTAATCAGAACCTCAGTGCTTATGCTCTCTCTGCTTTTAAATTTGTCACTGTAGGCTAGTGACTTCATTTACCAATTTCAATTGGCACACTGGACCCCCCTTATAAGTCCCTAGTATATGGTACCTAGGTACCCAGGGCATTCGGGTTCTAGGAGATCCATATGTGTTGCAGCATTTCTTTTGCCACCCATAGGGAGCTCAGACAAACCCTTGCACAGGCCTGCCATTGCAGCCTGTGTGAAATAACGCACACGTTATTTCACAGCTATTTTTACTGCACTTAAGTAACTTATAAGTCACTTATATGTCTAACCTTCACTTGCTGAAGGTTAGGTGCAGAGTTAGTAAGTGTGAGGGCACCCTTAAACTAGCAAAGGTGCCCCCACATAGTTCAGGGCCATTTCCCGGGACTTTAGTGGGGGGATGCCATTACACACGTGCACTACATATAGGCCAATACCTATATGTAGCTTCACAATGGTAATTCCGAATATGGCGATGTAACATGTCTAAGATCATGGAATTGGCCCCCCATTCCAAATATGGTATTGGGGAGCCAATTCCATGCATCCTGGGGGCTCCACCATGGACTTCCAGTACTGCCAAACCAGCATTCTGAGGCTTGCACTGCAGCTGCAGCTTCTGTCACCTCACAGACAGGGTTCTGCACTCCTGGGGTCTGGGCAGCCCAGTCCCAGGAAGGAAGAACAAAGCATTTCCTCTGAGAGCAGGGTGTTACACCCTCTCCCTTTGGAAATAGGTGTTACAGGCTGGGGAGGGGTAGCCTCCCCCAGCCTCAGGAAATGCTTTGAAGGGCACAGATGGTGCCCTCCTTGCATAAGCCAGTCTACACCGGTTCAGGGACCCCTTGTCCCCTGCTCTGGCGCAAAACTGGACAAAGGAAAGGGCAGTGACCACTCCTCTGTCCATCACCACCCTAAGGGTGGTGCCCAGAGCTCCTCCATTGTGTCCCAGACATCAGCCATCTTGCTTTGCAAGGTGTGGGGGCACTCTGGAGGGCTCTGAGTGACCAATGCCAGCAGGTGATGTCAGAGACCCCTGCTGATAGGTCCATACCTGATAAGGTAGCCAATCCCCCTCTATTTAGGGTCTCTCCTGTGGGTTCTCTTCAGGTTCTGCTTGCAAGTTTCCTTCAGGAATCCTCTGCAACTACTTCAACATCCTCTGACCTCGGATCAACTGCAGCCTGCTCCAGGAACCACTGTAACTTCAACAAAGTATCCACAAGGGATACTTTTCTTCTGCAACCTCAGCCCCAAGTCAGCAACAGCAACAGTTTCCATGGTGTGCACGCTCTGGGGACTCCCTGTCCTCATCCTGCACCAGAAGGGCCTAAGAAATCTCCCGTGGAGTGATGGAGTCACTCCCCTGCTCCAGCAGGCACCTTTTAAGAAGGCAACCGGTACCCTTGGACTCCTCTCACAATGACGAGCGTGCTCTTAAGGACACAGAGGGTGGACATCATCAACATAGACTGTCCTGAGGTCCTGCTGACGTAGTTTGGAGGAGGTAAGACCTTGCCTTCCCAGAGAGCGATGGTACCCCTGTGTACTGCGTCTTCTTCACCACCTGAGGCCTCTGTGCACTACTTGCAAAATTCCTTCATGCACAGCCTGGCCCAAGTCCCCAGCACTCCATCCTGTTATGCTCAACTCACTGAGTTGTTCTCCGGCGGCGTAGGACCTTCCTTTGTTGTGCTACATCAACTGCATTTTGCACCTGCTTTGTCCCTGTGTCCTGGGACCTCCGGGGGTGTTGGCTGGCATCCTGAGGGCTCTCTAATGTGCTGAGATCCCTCTCTTCCTCCTCACACAGAGTTGAGGGGCCCAGGTCCCTCCTGGGTCCATCCAGCGCCATTTTGATGCAAAATGCACTTTTGTTGTAGCCAAGGCTTGCTGGTGACTTCCAACATGAAATCACATTTGCAATGATCTTCACGCCGTGTGACATCCTTTGCATCATGCAGGAATATGCTGGCATCTTGCTAGGGTGCATTCCTGCAGTCTTTGACTAACCGGGGACTCTTCTTTTGCACCCTCTTCTGGGTTGGCAGGGGCTCCTGTCCTTCCTGGAACTTCTTTCGACTTCTGGACTTGGTCCCCTTCCTTTGCTGGTCTTCAGGTCCAGGAATCGAGCAGCTGTTCTTTGCAGACTTTGTTGGCTGCTGCAAAATCCCAATCACGAGGTGTAGTGTGTCCTAAGGAAACTTGCAGTACTTTACTCTGCTTTAATGGGCTCTGAGGTGGGGTAATTTACTTACCTTTACTGTATTCTTACTCTCCAGCGATTCTACACACACTACACTTGTCTAGGCGGGAATTTGTGATTCGCATTCCACTTTCTTAGTGTATGGTTTGTTTTGCCCCTAGATCAGTAGTCTCCAAACTTTTAAATGTCGCGCCCCCGCAGTTGAAAAATAATAATCATTGGGCCCCCCTCAGAATTTATCACAATTATTTTATAAAGATGGCAATTTGTAAACAGTTCTAGATGTATTTAATCACTGTAGCCTTTTTAAAAATGCATTAACATGTTTCTGCTTAAAACAAACCACTTTATCTGTGTAATGCTTCTTTTGGCCGGAGCCTGGCGCCCCCCCCTGGGATCACTTGAGGCTCCCCTAGGGGGGCCCACCCCCCAGTTTGAAGACCCCTGCCGTAGTCTAATTTTCTCCCATTGCATTCTATAGCATTTCCTATTGTTTACATTGTTCTATGACTATTTACTTGTCTAATTTTGGTGTCTAGTGTATATATTGTGTATTATACTTACCTCCAGATGGAGTATTGCCTCTAAGATATTTTTGGTACTGTGTCACCCAAATAAATACCTTCATTTTTGGTAGCACTGAGTATTGTCTTTACTTGTGTATAAGTACTGTGTAACTATAAATAATATTGCATAAGCTTTGCATGTCTCCTAGTTCAGCCTAAGCTGCTCTGCTATAGTTACCTCTATCAGCCTAATCTGCTAGAGCACTACTACATTTCACTAATAAGGGATAACCGGACCTGGTATAATGTGTAAGTACCCAAGGTACCCACTACAAACCAGGCCAGCTTCCTACACATGTTATCTCTTCAGGGTCCTCCATGAAGGATCTCCTCAATACCTCAACTAAATATGTGTTCATTGTCGTAAACTACTACTCTTTTATACTGGTTCCAAAACTGACACATGATTAGCCCTGAACTATTAATGTACATGTAGGCCCTCATCCTGGTTTTGACCATGCAGTGATTTTGTTCCATATTTAATTATATATTTAGATTCTACTTGTCTCAGGAGATATGTCCTGACTCCACCCCTTGTTGGTTTTTCCTGACAATCAATGTCCCAATATTTGAATGATGTTCTATCACTGCTAAGTGTGGTATTGTAATGTCCTGCAATAGGGTAATTGGATTCATAGTTTTCAATCGCCCTCAGACATTCCAAGATTTCTTTCTGTAATTGACAATTTGTGCTTCCAATATATAATTGGTCAACATTGGCATTTTAAAATGTACACTCCATAGATAAGTTTGCATGTTATCATCTTCCTGATTGTGTCAATCAATCAATCAATCAATCAAATTTATTAAGCATGCTACTCACCCGGTAGGGTCTCAAGGCGCTGGGATGGGGGGGTTTACTGCTCAAAAAGCCAAGTTTTGAGATGCTTTCTGAAAGTTAGGAGGTCCTGGGTCTTGCGTAGGTTGGTGGGGAGGCAGTTCCAGGTCTTGGCGGCGAGGTGGGAGAAGGATTTGCCGTCGGAGGTGGTGCATTGGATGCGGGGGACTGTTGTGAGGACGAGGTCGGGAGAGCAGAGCTGTCGAGTTGGGTTGTGGAAGTTGATTCGTTCATTGAGGTAGGCCTGTTCGGTGTTGTGGAGAGCCTTATGAGCATGGATTAGAATCTTGAAGATGATCCTTTTGTTGATGGGCAGCCAGTGTATGGATCTGAGGTGGGCGGAGATGTGTTAGTGGTGAGGGAGGTTGAGGATGAGACGTGCAGCTGCGTTCTGGATGCGCTGGAGTTTTCTCTGAAGTTTGCCTGTGGTCCCTGCGTAGAGGGTGTTTCAGTAGTCCAATCTGCTTCTTATGAGGGCATGGGTGACTGTTCTTCTTGTTTCTAGGGGAATCTATTTGAAAGTCTTGCGTAGCACGCAGAGAGTGTTGAAGCAGGAGGATGATATGGCGTTGATTTGCTGAGTCACGGAGAGAGAGGAATCCAGTATGATGCCGAGGTTGCGTGCGAGGGTGGTGGGTATTGGGGGTGGTACTAGGATGGTGGGCCACCATAAGTCATTCCATGCTGTCTTGCTGGGACTGAAGATGATGATCTCGTTTTTTTCTGAGTTTAATTTGAGGTGGCTTGTCGTCATCCAGTTGGTGATGGCGAGGAGTCCGGCATGTAGATTATTTTGGCGGTAGATGGGTTCCTCGTGAGGGAGATGGTGAGCTGGGTGTCGTCAGTGTATAAAACGATGTTGAGGCCGTGGGGGCGGATGATGCTGGCGAGAGAAGCCATGTAGATATTGAAAAGGGAGGGGCTGAGGGAGGATCCTGGGGGGACCCCACAGATGGTCTTGTTGGCAGTAGACCAGAAAGGAGGGAGGCGGACTCTTTGGGTTCTTTCGGAAAGGAAGGAGGTGAGCCAGTCCAGGGATTTGTGGCAAATTCGGGCGTCGAAGAGGCGTGTGCGAAGGGTTTGGTGGCATACGGTGTTGAAAGCTGCGGAGAGGTCTAGGAGGATGAGGGCGATGGTTTCGCCCTTGTCCAATCTGGTCCTGATGTCATCTGTGCAGGGGTTGAGGGCAGTCTTGGTGCTGTGGTGTTTGCGGAATCCAGACTGAGAGACGTTGAGTATGTTGTTTTCTTCCAGGAAGTGAGACATTTGTTTGTTAACTATCTTCTCTATGACCTTCGTGGGGAAGGGGAGTAGAGAGATGGGGCGGTAGTTTGTAAGGTCTTGAGGGGCTGCTTTGGGTTTTTTGAGTAGAGCTTTGACTTCGGCATGTTTCCAAATGTCTGGGAAGGTTGAGGTCTCGAAGGAGCTGTTGATGACGGCCCGGAGCTGGGGAGCAATGATTTTGTTGGCTTTGTTGAGGATGTGGTGGAGACAGGGATCTGTAGGGGAGCCTGAGTGGATGGAGCTCATGGTTGTGCTGGTTACTTCATCGTTGGTGGGGGTCCAGGAGTTGAGTACGTTGGTGTGGTAGGGTGCTGCGGTGTTGGCTGTGTTGGTGGTGGTGATGGTTGGAGATGCCGATGTGAAGCTTTCGTGTATGTCTACGATCTTGCAGTGGAAGTAGTTGGAGAGGGAGTTGCAGAGGTCTTGGGAGTGTTGAGTGTCAGTGGCGCAGGATTTGGGTTTGGTGAGTTCTTTAATGATGACAAAAAGTTCCTTGCTGTTGTGCGGGTTGTCGTCTATGCGTTCTTTGTAGAAGGATCGTTTGGTGGTCCGGATGAGGTGGTGATGTTTGTGCATGGCTGATTTGAGGGCGGAGAAGTTGCTCACTGAAGGTTCAGGCTTTCTCAATTTTACTGGTATCCTCGTTTGGAAGATTGAAGTTCTGCGGTGAACCAGGGGGCTGTCTTGTTGGTGTGGGTGTGGGTGGGTTTTTTGAGTGGGGCGACGGAGTCTGCGCATGCTTCTAGCCATCGAGTGAGGTTAAGGGGCTGCGGTGTTGGGGTTGTTGGTATTGGGATGTGGAGCTTGTGCGAGGTTGGAGATCAGTTGTTCCTTGGAGATATTGTTCCACTTGCAGTAGCGGATCGGATGTTGTTGGTGCTGGGTGGTGGGCTTCAGGAAGAAAAAGTGGACACAGTGGTGGTCAGTCCAGTAGAGTTTGGTGGTGTGAGTTAAGGTGATGTGGTTGCTGCAGGAAAAAATGGCGTCTAGCATGTGGCCGGCAGAGTGGGTGGGTAAGGTGACTAGTTGCTTGAGGCCGAGGTTTGCAAGGTTGTCCAGCAGGGCAGTGTAGTTGCAGTGGTTGGTGCTCTCCAGGTAAAAGTTTAGGTCACCGAGGAGTAGGTAGTTTGTGGAGGTGAGGGAGTGGGAGCTGATAACGTCGGCGATGGTGTCACAGAATTGGGTGCGGGGTCCTGTTGGTCTGTAAATGAGAGTACCTCTAAGGGTGGTGTTGGCGTTGATGTGTGACGGTGTCTAGGGTGTCGTTGGTGATGGTGGAGATTTTTGATGGAGTTTTGGGGTATTACGGCAACTCCACCTCCGGGTTTGTTGATATGGTCTCTACAGGTGATTTTGTATCCTTCTGGGATGGCTATGGCGATGTCGGGTTCCGATGAAGAGTTCATCCATGTTTCAGTGAGGAAGGCGATGTCGGGAGTGCTTGTCGTGAATAGGTCCCAGAGCTCGATGGCGTGCTTGTGGACGGAGTGGGTGTTGAGGAGGATGCAGTTGAGGTGATTGGGGTGTTTGGTGTTGTTGTGGTGCTTGTTGGAGTGAGTGCATGAGAAGTGGCATGTGCGGCATGTGATAGGTCTGTGGGTAAGTCTGGGGTTGGCCTGGATGCAGGTGGTGTGCCGGCCATGGTTGAGAGCAAGGAGCTCTGTGGAGGAGTAGTGGCACTTGGGGGCGTCTGAGGAGCGTGAACCAGGGAGACGGGTGCTGGGCGTGATCCAGGCGCGGACGGGCACAGGCGGTCTTGCCTCTGGCGTGCCAGCGGCGCGGCCGCCATTAAGAAGGGGAGGTGGGAGGGAGGAGCAGCTGGGAGGCGGGAGGGGGTGGCCAATGGGGGCGCAAGGGGAGCGGTGCCGCAGGGGATGCAGCAGCAGGGATGAGAAAACCGACAAGAGCCGGAATAGAAAAAAGGCAGAAATACAGCGGCAAAAACGAAGCGGGCAGAAAAAGGGCACAAATACAGTCAACAACATTGTGTAATTGTGTAAGATTTATGTTTTATCAAATACTATTTTATTGAAATGCCATGCTTGCAGGCTTTGCACTTTGTACATTTGCAAAAGCCATGACTTCCTTCTGATTCCAACCAAGACTTTTCTTTTGTCTCATACTGTTGTGGGTAGAAATGACTGGTAATTCATATCTTGGAAAGATAGGATGCCCTATTGAATACCAAGCATAGGAAAGGACCTATAGATCCTTTTAAGTCCTCACATTGGTTATGAAATGCCAATGTCTTTTTTTTATTCTTCTGATCAAAATAATCTCTTCACTCAAGAAGGTGATCAATCTTATGCTCTTGCATTTTTCTGAAACTTTGCTCCTCATTTTATTTAGAATGTCTAATCTTGATACCTGCTGAGTTAATTCTTCCACTTGTTTCAAAGCCTTGGAAGAGTAACCCCAGGAACCTAAATCTCCTTTTCAACCTGGCGATTTCTTTCCAATCCATCCTCGTGGAGCACTTTCTTTTGATTCTTAACATTTCCATATATATATATATAAATAAATTTAGGTCGCAGCGTCTTTGCCTTCACGCGTCAGACGGAGACGGGGTCGCGACCCCCGATACTTCAAAAAACAAACATCTGCAACACTCGGGGACTGAAATAATCCACGCCCCGAACGTGAAAAGACGAGTCTCCGTCACTCCAGAGAGATGAAATGAAACTTTAATTCAGCAATATACCCAACGCGTTTCGGAAAAAAATAGAATTTCCTTGATCACGGGTGACTGACCCGTTCCTCTAATCTACTTAAATACACCAAGTGCACAATACAATACACAAGCAACATCAAAAAGGGACTAAAGTACAACATCTCCTGAATTAAGCCTGAAACATGTCGCCATTTTGAAGTGGCTAAAGTAATATATAAATATATACCAATCGACTTCTATACAAAAACCGTAACTATTAATCAACAATTTTTAATCATCTATTATATAATTTAATTTACATTCTCCTAATAAATATTATATTGCTTCACATTAAATCATTTTATCCCCATTTTAAGTGTTCTTTAAATATTATAAATGATTAAATATGGTCGTAATCTATACAGTCAAAGAAGGGGGGTTTTGTGTAGAAATATACAATATATATGGCTAAAACTCAGGTAAGTATACAATAAAAATATTGGGATGTAACATATTTAAATGCAGAATATTCAATCCATTTCCAATGTATTTCTTTTAATATTAATATGTACAGACCCAGTTAAAAGCCTTATCGTGTTTATGATGTATTTACTCCCCAAATGAAGGCATTCACTATTGCTGCAAAGTTAAATATAAGAATATAGGAAAAAATAAATAGATATATATAAAAAGGATATAATAGCTCCTTTGCTTTTGTTGATAATGAAGTCGAACATTCATGATCTTCCCTATTGAATATATTTATATAAAAGCCACCTACGAAAAGAACATAAAAATATATAATTAAAAGAAAATTAAGCAAATACTATATACTACACAAAATTTTCTCAAAAAATTGAAAAATAATAGAGGATTTTTTTTAAAAAAAGAGAGAGGTGCAGCATTAAACAATATAAGAGAATTATTGTACAAATAGTGAAGGACCTTAATTGCCTACGTGTATTGACAATTCTTCATCCATGTTCAGTCCAATCGGTTGTAAAGTATTCATGCCAATTATTAGCCTGGATATATATCACTAGTTAGCTATAGTTAGGACCATGTTTCCATGGGGAATTTTTTTTTTTATTTGCCTATATTATTGGCACCATTTGACGAATCTTCACTAAAAAAAGTTTTTAAAGTGTGCCTGTGATTCTTGTTGCACACAGAAAGATTTGGGGTCGTCCGTCAAGCGGGAGTCTGAGAAAAAGGTGGGGGTTCAACGACTACAGCCTGAACCACTGGACGAAATCACACCAAACTTGCAGAAAGATAGATATCAGTATACATAGATTCTGCTTTTGCTTATTTGGAGTAAGCCCATTCAGCAGTTTTTGAGAACTTAAAGGAAAAGTACTTTTGTATATCTGGCCGCGATGACTTCACAAATAATGACGAACTTGAGCAGGGAAATGCAGAGCTCTGATTGGCTGCCAACACTTCAGCCAGGAAGTGTTCGCAACCATCTTGGGACTCGGCTGAGTCCCAACATAAAATGCAAAAAAATAGAAAAGGGACCAGTGAAGAGTCACCCTGACCCATTAACTCTGGTGTAGGGGTCCCAGAGGGACTCCACCAGAGCTATATTTTTTTAACTGCAACATCATCGCAAATTCACAGTAATAATTAAAAAAATATATATGTGCAGTCTCCCCTGCTTGTTTTTTTCATAAGCCCCCATGTGGGCCAGTTCCCGGAGCATGGAAAATATAAGAAGTCGGGCAGACAGCACCCCCTCCAGGGCTTATATTTGCCTGTGTACTACTACCTCCCCGGGGCTTTGTACAAATTGTATGCGGGAGGGCAGCACAGCCCCGTGCCCCAGGGACCAACATTCTGCCTTAACTGATAAAGGGAGAGGGTCCTGTGGACCCCCCAGGACCCAGGGACCCCCACCTCCCCGGGGCTTCATTGTAATTGTGTGGGGGGGCTGCAGATGACCACCTTTCTAGGAATTTACATAAATACAGTGCAGGTGGGCCGTGTGGCCCCTCACAGCCCCAGGCACCAACACCTCCCTAGGGCTTTCAATAGATATAGTGCAGGGGAGGCATACAGACCCCCACAGCCCCAGGGACCAGTACCTCCCTGGGGCTAAAACAGAAGGAGGAAGCTGATCCATTATGGACCCCCGGTCTCTGGGCCACGATTTCCCCAGGGCAAATACCTAGGTGAGGGGGAGGCTCTGATGGCCCGGGGGACTGCCCACCCCCAGGGCTGGCTCCTTCTATGTCCCGGGGTGCAGTTTGGGGTTGGGTTGTTATGAGGGTTAGCCACAGGGCCTGGCCACAGGCCAGGCCCTGTGGTCAACTGCTGCCACACACAGCCTTCAGCCATGCATGGCAGTGGTTGGATTAATGTATTGTAGTGAAAAGTATGTTAAAAAATCATAGAAAACATAGAAATTCACTGAAAAAGCCAAAGGTTACAGGAACATTACAGTTAGGAAATATAATTTTTAAAAACTACAAATTCACTTAAAAAAACAAAGGTTACAGGGACATTATAGTTAGGCTCACATTTTAAATGTCCCATACCATAGTTTTGGAGATATTAAAGTGAAAACAAATGTGTATGTTTAGGGCAGTGGATCCATTGTGACGTTTTCACGGCGATCGCAAGGTATTTGCGAATGAATGTGACAACAGGAATGGTGTGATTGGCCGACCGCAACGTGACTAAAAAGTTGCAGCCACCATTTTAGATAACAGGAAAAGGTACCTGGGGCTGAAAACTGACCGGAAAAGTGGCATGGGGGTCAGGGTGTAGTTACTCTGACCCCAGGGCAGTGATATAGAATTGTTTGTAGGTCGAGTTATGAACGTAGATTTTTTTTTATGATATGCGATATTCACAAATACAACGCAATGCTTAGCACAGATCCTCATGTATCAACACGACGAATTGGTTAATATCAGCAACAAAAAAAGGATTTTGTCATTCATACACTAATTCAGCCTGTTACAATGGCACTCAAAGAACCACTGACAGAGACATACATCCTTTTACAAAGCCACTCAGCCACTCACATACCCATTCACAGAACCACTCAGTGTCATGCAGTCCTCCATAGATCCAGTCACTCCTTCACGCACCCAGTCACAGAGCCTGTCACACTCTCATGCACCCATTCTGAGATCCACTCACACCCTGAAGCACCTATTCACAGACCTATTCACACCCTCATGAACCCATTCGCAGAGACACTCACAACCTCATGCAGCCATTTATAGATCCACTCACACCCTGATGCAACCGTTTGCAGATCTAGGCTCACCCTTATTCCCCCATTTACAGACCCACTCACACTCTCATTTACCAATTCACAGACCCAGGCACACACTCATGCACCCAATCACAGACCCAGTCATACTCCCAAGCACCCATTTGCAAACCCACTCACACTCTCCAATACCCATTCTCAGGTCCATTCACACTCTGATGCACATATTCACAGACCCAGTTACACCCTCATGGACCCATTTGCAGACTCACTCACACTGTCACACACCCATTCACAGATTCACTCACACCCTGATGTACCCATTCACACACTCACACATACCCCCATGCACCAGTCACAGACCCACTGACACCATGACGCACCCATTTGCAGACCCAGTCACACCCTCACGCACCCATTGACAGATCCACTCACACTCTCATGCACCCATTCGCAGACCCAGTCAGCCCCTCACACATCCATTGCAGACCCCGTCACACCCTCTTGCACCCATTTGCAGATCCACTTACACCCTGATGCACCCATTTACAGACCCAATCACACCCTCACGCACCCATTTGAAGGCTCACTCACACCCTTATGTACCCATTGACAGACCCACTCACAATCACATGCAACCATTCACAGATCCACTAAGACCCTCATGCACCCATCACAGATCCACTCAGACATTTATTCACCTATTCATAGATCCACTCACACCCTGATGCACCCATTTGCAGACCTAGGCACACCCTCATAAACCCATTCACAGTCTCACTCACACCCTTATGCACCCATTTGTAGACCCAGGCACACCATCATGCACCCATTTGCAGACCCACTCACACCCTTACACACCCATTTGCAGATCCACTCATAGCCTGACACACCAATTTGCAGACCCAGTCACACCCTGATTCACCCATTCACAGACCCAGTCACACTCTCATGCACCCATTCACAAATCTACTCACACACCCATTCACAGACCCAATTACACCCTCACGCATCCATTTGCAGACCCAGCCACACTTATGCACCAATTTGCAGATCAACTCACACCCTGACGCACCCATTCACAGGTCCAGTGACCCCTTACGCACTCATTTGTAGACCCAGTTACACCCTCATGCACCCATTAACAGACCCACTCACACCCTCATGCAACCATTCACAGATCTACTCAGACCCATAAACACCCTTTCACAGATCCACTCAGACCTTTACTCACCCATTCAAAGAGCCAGTGACACCATCATGCATGCATTTGCGGACCCAGTTATACCCTCATGGACCGATTTGCAGACTCACTCACACTGTCACATACACATACACAGATTCACTCACACCCTGATTCACCCATTCACAGATTCACATATACCCTCATGCACCCATTCACAGACCCACTCACACCCTGGTGCACCTATTTTCAGACCCAGTCACACCCTCATGCACCCATTCACAGATCCACTTACACTTTCATGCAACCATTGACAGACCCACTCACAACCACATGCTACCATTCACAGATCCACTAAGACCATCTTGAACCCATTCACAGATCCACTCAGACATTTATGCACCCATTCAGAGATCCAGCAACACCATCATGCACCCATTCGTCGACCAAGTCACAGCCTCATGTACCCATTTGCAGACCCACTCACACCCTTACACACCCATTTGCAGACTCAGTCACACCCCCATGAACCCATTTGCAGATCCACTCATGGCCTGTCACACCAATTTGCACACCCAGTCACACACTGCTGCACCCATTCACAGACCCAGTCACACCTTCATGCACCCATTCACAAATCCACTCACGTGCCCATTCACAGACCCAATTACACCCTCACGCACCCATTTGCAGACCCAGCCACACTTATGCACCCATTTGCAGATGCACTCACACACTGATGCACCCTTTCAAAGATCCAGTCACCCCCTTACACACTCATTTGCAAACCCAGTTACACCCTCATGCACCCATTAAAAGGCCCACTCACACCCTCATGCAACCATTCACAGATCCACTCAGACCCTTAAACACCCTTTCACAGATCCACTCAGACCTTTACACACCCATTCAAAGAGCAAGTGATACCAACATGCACACATTTGCAGAACCAGTTACACCCCAGGACCCATTTGCAGACTCACTCATACTGTCACAAACCCATTCACAGATGCACTCACACCCTGAGGCACGCATTCACAGATTCACACATATCCTCATGCACCCATTCACAGACCCACACACACCCTGATGCACCCATTTTCAGACCCAGTCACACCCTCATGCACCCATTGACAGATCCATTTAGACTCTCATGCACCCATTCACAGATTCACACATACCCTCGTGCACCCATTCACAGACCAACTCACACCCTGGTGCACCCATTTTCAGACCCAGTCACACCCTCATGCACCCAGTGACAGATCCATTCACACTCTCATGCACCCATTAGCAGACCCAGTCTCACCCTCACACACCCATTTGAAGACCCAGTAACACCCTCTTGCACCCATTTGCAAATCCACTTACATCCTGATGCACCCATTCGCAGACCCAGTCAAACCCTCATGCAACCATTTGTAGACCCACTCAAACTCTCATGCACCCATTGACAGACCCACACACAACCACATGCAACCATTCACAGATCTACTAAGGCCCACATGCACCCATTCACAGATCCACTCAGACCTTTATGCACCCATTCAGAGACCCAGAAACACCATCATGCACCCATTCGCAGACCAAGTCACACCCTCCTGCACCCATTCACAGATCCATTTACACCCTGATGCACCCATCCGCAGACCTGCGCACACCCTCATGAACCCATTCACAGGCTCACTCACACCCTCATGTACCCATTTGCAGACCTAGTCACACCCTCATGTACCCATTTGCAGAGTCACTCACACTGTCGCACACCCATTCACAGATTCACTCACACTGTGATGCACCCATTCACAGACTCACACCTACCCTCATGCACCTATTCACAGACCCACTCACACCCTGACACACCCATTTGAAGACCCAGTCACACCCTTATGCACCTATTGACTGATCCACTCACACTCTCATGCACCCATTTGCTGTCCCAGTCTCACCCTCACACACACATTTGCAGGCCCAGTCACACCCTCTTGCACCCATTTGCAGATCCATTTACACCCTGATGCACCCATTTGCAGACCCAGTCACACCCTCACTCACCAATTTGTAGATCCACTCACACCCTAAAGCACCCATTCACAGAACCAGTCACACCCTCATCCATCCATTCACAGACCCACTCACACCCTCACGCACCCATTCTCTGACCCTATCACACACTCACTTACCAATTGGCAAACACAGTTACACCCTCATACACCTGTTTGCAGATTCACTCATAGCCATGCACACCCATTTGCAGACCCAGTCACACCCTCATGCACCCATTCACAGACCCAGTCACATCCTCATGCACCCATTCACAGATCTACTCACACCTTCACACTCCCATTCATAGACCCAGTTACACCCTCATGCACCCATTGACAGACCCACTCACACCCTCATGCAACCATTCACAGGTCCACTCATACCCTTATGCATCCATTCACCCATTCAGAGACCCAGTCACACTGTCATGCATCAATTTGCAGAACGAGTCACACTCTCATGCATCCAGTCACAGACCCACTGAGACTCTGGGGCACTCACTCACTCACAGACCACTGAAAGAGTTTGTGAGATAGTTTTGTACCACTGAAAGACTGATTAAAAGTCAAAAACATGCTCACACATATATTTATGGACTTCTTTCTAAAGTAATCTTTGGTGTCCGATATTAAAAATTTCTTAGATGTATACTTATGAATTTTGAACGGGTTGGACTGTATTGAAAGCTTGCTTTTGTTTTTGTAGAAAAATAAGAATAAAATGAATACAGAAAATGAACAAGAATTTTGGACAATAGGGTGGTCATGGCAAGAGCCTTTGTGTTTATTGTTAGTATGTGATAGTTACATGTAAGTCCGGATGCAAAGTTTCAGGTTTGTAAGAAAAACTCTGTTGCCGTCGTCTGTGAAGTGCACACTGTCACTTCTATATATACCATTCATATCAATGTGCAGGTTGTTGTATATACAAAACATGTTATGGTCTCTGAGGAATGCAGATACAATCCTATTAACATGTTTCCTGGCTTTGTCAATCTGTGGAAAGAAATGAGTTCTCTGCCTCCATTTCTGCCTTTGGCATATATTGGAGTACACCAACACAGTGTAAGTGAAAAGCGCCATCAATTGTGCAAAGGTATCCTCCATTAGGATTTACAGTCCTACCCCACTCAATGTGCCTAGGTCCTTACCACCACAGTGCACAATCATGAGGTTAGGGCCTTGGGAGTCCATAATGTTTTCAACCAAAGAGAGCAATTAATTCCACTTTAACCATCTATGGCCAATCCAATTAATGTCCACATGAGCCAAACTAAATCCCTCTCAGTACCACTGTCTCTAGCAGCCTGACTAGCCCAAAACACAGAGCTCTGTCCAACAATCCGCAATCTAACGATTTTGAAGTGAGGAAGTAGTAGTAGCCAGGAGAAAAATGGATCTGTATGAGGCAGTGTTGAGAATGAAATACAATTAAAAAGGAGGTGTGCTCCTGGTTTAAAAAAAATAAACTTTTGATTGGGTACTGTGGACAGATCAACTTATAGAAATAGACCGATGAACGGGGGCAGAAATGCCCTAAAAAAAAATCTCCCCCAGGGGAACGACTCTTGCCTAAGGGGTCACTCTCCATCTGTCATATATTTTTTTAAACCTCTGGTGCATAATGGTTTCTGCCCCCCTGGGGGCATATCGGCCTAATTAAAATAGGTCGATATGCCCCCAAGGGAGGCATAAATGGCCTAAAAAACTTTGCCCCCTAGGGGCCGTGACCCTGCCTAAGGCGCGCTCCCCATCTATATATGTAAATTTTTTCGAATCCCTGATGTCTAGTTGATTTCCCCCCCCCCCCACGGGGTCATTGCGGCATAATTAAAATAGGCTGATCTGCCCCCAAGGGAGGCAGAAATGACCTAAAATAAATTTACTCCCAGGGGTCGACACGTGCCTAAGGGGTGCTCCCTTGTGAGAAATGTGCGCAAATAAATATTCTGGGTGTATAGTGGTTTCTGCCCCCTTGGGGGCAGTTTGGCCTAAGAAAAATAGGCTGATCTGCCCCTAAGGTGGGCAGAAATTACCTAAAATAAAATTGCCCCACAAGGGGAGCAACCCTTGCCTTAGAGGTCACTCTCCATCTGTAAAAATGATTGTTTTTTTTTAAATCCCTGGTGCCTCAGTGGTTTCTGCCCCAATTGGCCTAATTAAAAGAGGCCCATCTGCTCTCAAGCGGGGCAGAAATGCCCTAAAATATATTTGCCCTCCAGGGGAGCGACCCTTGCCTAAGGGGTCGCTCTCCTTGTGTGTAACTGACCATTGAAAGAGGCTGGTTTATTGCAGTGGGGACAACTTTGTTACAATGGAGAAGTCAGGGCATTTGAAAATCTTAATGTGGAGGTAGGGGGAAGGTCGTCCAAATTTAAATACCTTCAGATAAAAAGCTGGGCAAGGAATGTAACTGAGGAATTGGGGAGAACTAATAGTGTGGAGGATCAGCTGCATTTGGAGAGCTCATTGAAGAAAGAAGTGGCTAGATGGTATTGGCTGATCATGGACATTGTCGACGGCAAATTTACCAGAAGAATTATGGAAAGAGTGCTTGCCGGAGCCTCGTTATAAGGATCTTTGGCAAGTATCTACTACACTTTTATATAACACTGTTAAACCTGCTACGCTAAGAAGAAATCATTTGTTTTCAATCCACAGAGTTTTTTGGACACCTGCAAAGCTCTCCAGGCTGAAACAGGATAATACGGTGAGTGCCGGAAATGATGATCTGCATCAGCAGACGATTTATATATGTTTGTTGAGTGCCCCCAGCTTAGTAAGTTCTGGCAAGAGGTGGGTGAAGCAATCAAGGAAATACTCCCCACAAGTCCTAAAGTGAGCTCTTTGGTAGTGATCTTTGGATGTTCGTATGATTCACAGAAGATTAGCAGAGACGGAGCTAAACTGTTGTTTTACATGATGCTTGTGGCAAGAAGGGAGATATGCAGAAAATGGGTTAGTATTGCCCTTACCACCTTTGCTGATTGGAAAAGTTCTTCAATATACAATTTCAAGTTAGATTCAGGTAGGGATTGTAAGAAAAGGAGATTTTGGAACCCACTGAAATGATGGTCGGGAATTGGTGAAGGTATAGATATGTAGGGTGTGGTACGATACTATGATTATACACATTTTCAAGGTTGCCGCCTCTCTTCGTATCTTATGCTTGGTGGAATGAATTCTTAGACAGGGGAGATATGTTTTGAGACGGGCTGTGAACAGCTTTTAAGATCTCTATCTTTCCCTTCTCCCCCTCTCTTTGAAGCAAAAGTATGAAAGGTAAATGAGGATAAAAAAAAAAAAAGGAAAAAAAAGAGTCATGTCCATGGGGGTTTTACATAAAAAAATGACTAGTCTGGTTAGAGGCATTTTTTATGCCTCTACCCATACTAGTGTCATCCTTTGAAACACAACCTCTTGTCCCCCCTATGTCTCCCCCACCTGGCTAGCATTCTTTTTTATGACAATAGTCGAGACTTACCGCCAGCTACCGTCATTCTATAAATATGACACCCAGTCGGCATCTTGGAAAGGTGCTAGCCGGTGGTATACTTGTTCACTCAAAACTGCATTGGCTCAGTTTTGTGTGAAAAAATATACATATGCCCCATAATGCTTGCTTTCATACACTTACAGATGAAGCACGTTTTAAGGACAAACTATGATGTACTATTTGGAGGAAAACATTTAATTGACTTTAGTGACCTGCTCCAACTTACCCCTGTAAAAGGACAATCAATTTTCACAACTATTCTGCATAATGAAACAAGAATTCCCTAGGAAGTATTGGCAATGTAAACATTTGGTTAAACTTTGAGTACAAAGAATTAATAAAACACATGTGCCAAGCATCTTATATGGAATATGGTGAGACACTGAAATATATTAGAGTAGAAGTTCTTATAAAACATGGGAAACGTGTTTTGGAAAGTCACCTAATCACAAGTCTATTCCCATCTGACATAACTGCACCAGAACTAACATTCAATTTCAACAATTTCAACAAAGAAGAGACATCTATAGTTTGTTTATTGCCAACACTTCAAGAGTGCTCAAACTTTAATGAAAATTGCTACAACTCGAGAATGAAGACATTTTAGAAATTACAGCTATTGATAAAATGAACCATAAAGGAGTGACAATACAACTGACAGATCAACTTTAAAAAAATGGATTTTTTGAAGAAATCCGTATTAAAAAACAAGAGGATTAGAAATGCATTTCCGTGTATGCAAAAACTGTTGAGTTAATTTATGACATAATTTAAATGTTGAGGAAGGCTTAGTAAATGGGGCAATGGTGCTATTGATTTAATTATTTTTTCAAATACAGAAGATGTAGGGTATTTGGCTATAAAGTTTGATCAATTAGATGATGTCAAGAAGACTGGCCAGTGTGTTGTATGGTTTTTGCTTGTAAAAGACTTATGCATCTGACAACAACAGTTTCCTGTCTCTTTAACTTCTGCAGTAACCACCCATAAATCACAAGGTTTATGTGTAGCTGCAGCCTTGGTTATTATTGAAATTTCTATATTGAACGAAGGAATGTGATATGTAGCATTGTCGCAAACTAGAACTTTGTCCGGCTTGTTTTTAATTGATTTTGATGAGAGCAAAGTTAGTGCTGACGTAAAATGTGTCTGGGAGTAAAATCTGTTATAACGTTCATATGCACCTCATTTAGGCTAGTACAGTGTTTTTGAGAAATGGATACTCTGCCCAAAGTGGAAGATTACAAAACAGTCTATGCACCCTCAAGAAAAGAAAGGAGAGAAGGACAACACAGACATTTCAAGGAGAGAAAACTGGGAAATGATACTGAAATTGTAGGTTACCGGGTAGAAAACAGTTCAGGTGTCAACTGCTATGCAAATGTCATTCTCAACGTACTATTTCATTTACCCCATGTAGTAAACCAAATTGAACAAAAGTCAGATAAGAGAATGTCTTCTGCACTATATAATTTGCTGCAAGATTTAATGAATGCCAGAAGTGTAATAAATTCTGCTTCAGGGATCGGAGATCTTTTATATATATGTACTGGATCAATCATGTTTATTCTCAACACTCAACAAGGCACACAGAAATTCATTATGGTTATGCTTGGAATCTTAGAAGAAGAAGAAGTAAACATTGATGATATTTTTGGACTCAGTTACAATGGCTGCAAAGACTGCTCTTTTACATCTAGCACTGAAATTAACTCTGAACGATTTCCCTACTTAACATTAAGGGAATGTAAAATGTACCTTTTGACAAATTTTACAGAAATAGTAATCAAAATATGGCATGCCCAAACTCCAGATCTGACATCTCAACACCTTTTCTGCAAAGGATGGGAAAATAATTATAGTAATACCATAACGCAGCAGCCAAGATGGTTCCAACTGAAAACTCAAATTACAAATTTTAAAGCTGTACAAATATAACTTTCGGAAGGAACTTTTACTGCTCTGGCTATCATCTTTCATGAAGGAGTTACTACAACTTCTGGACACTACACAATAAGGGTAATGTCTTATTAAAAGATCTTCAAATGTCAAGACTCCTTTACATATTCCACATTACATTTAATATATCAAGTCCATACAACACTCTCTAATTAAAGTGTAAAAATGGAAGAACATATTCCAATTACAACCTGATCTTGAAACAATAAAATTTCTTCAAAACAAAACAAAAAGCTCCCTTTTGTTTCTTCATCGAAACGTCTACGTCCTAATTGAGGACATTTTGCATACATGGATTATCAACAAACATCATTTGATGGTTTCTGGAAAGACTTGAAAAATAGAAAACTACTTCACTTCTATTTCTCATATTGTACCAGATATAATTACTGAAGAACAATATTAAAAACTGCTTCTTTAGATTAATGTAG
The DNA here is from genome assembly GCF_031143425.1 of Pleurodeles waltl. Classification (NCBI taxonomy): domain Eukaryota; kingdom Metazoa; phylum Chordata; class Amphibia; order Caudata; family Salamandridae; genus Pleurodeles; species Pleurodeles waltl. The sequence goes on from NC_090444.1 coordinate 672,548,950, forward strand.
TAATTAGACATTAAAGCCACTCATTAAAGAAATGTAGTGAGTGCAATGCATAGTGTCATTTATTTGTAGTGATCTTCTGTGCGCATTTGTTTTATTGTTTACAATCTATTGATTGTTTTTTCCCCACTGCTCGAAGATGATGCCTTTTTACAAACTGTCGTTATACAGTAAAGAAGTGTAAAAGCTGAGAGCAGTGAAAAAATGAAATTGATATTTTAACTACACTGCAATAATGCTTTATAGTAATGCATTCAATATTTTTATATTTGTGTAACTGTGGAGATGACATACTAACATATGTTTATCTTGTTCTTCCCAATAGTTTCTGCAGTTAAACATGGTTTTTAAAAGACTTTTGAAGCACACACATATTGCTGACAGATACCATTGAGACTGTTTTTAGCATAAACAAGATCTTGCTATAGCTTTTTTATTATTTTCTGCCTATTTCATACTAAAACTTACAGTCTAATTCAAGCATCTGTCAGGTTTCATAACATTTTAATGAATCAATCAACTATTAACTCATAGAAACAGTCACACAAATATTAACTCATGCATGCACTACTCATATTCTCACTCACTCACCCATATACTGCTCATGCAATCTGTAATGTATGTACAAGTCATGGAACCAATCAATCACTCACTCAGTCAATCATCCATACACCACTAATACACTCACTCTGGTACCCATACACCACCCATACACTCATTAACTGATACATACACTCATACAGTCAATCAATCTCCCATACATGTACTTATGTGCTCAGTCATTCACCCATACACACACCCAGCACTCACTCACATAATCGTACATTCTCTAATGCAATCGGTCTGTCACCCATGGTCCACTCATGCACTCATTCACTCACCCATACAGACACTGATGCACTCTTACGCAGCCATACATGTACTCATTAACTCACTTGCTTGCCCATACATGCACTCATGCACTCACTTGGTCACACATATAGCAGTCACACACTCACTCACTCATAAACACACTCTTGCACCCACTCACTCACCCATACATGCACCAACTTACTCCCTCATACATGCACTCAGACAATTAGCCATAAAAAACATAATCACTCACTTACTTGTACATGCAACCATGCAGTCACTTACCCATATACCACTCACATAGTCACTCACTCATTCACACACTGTTGCACACACTCCTTCATTCATGCATGCATTTAAGCACTCACTTAATCACCCATATACCACTCATACACTCACTGACTCATACACACACTCTTGCACTCACTCATATAAACACTCATGCAATCACTCACTCACATAGCTCTCACACAGTCACTAACTCATACACACACACTTTTGCACACACTCACTCGTACATGCACTCACTCACCCATATACCACTCACTCATACACACACTCTTCACATACTCTCTCATTCATACATTCACCCAAGCACTCACTCAGTCATCCATATGCTACTCATGCACTCACTAACTCATACTCACACTCTTGCACTCTCTCACTCACTCACTCATACATGCATTCATGCAGTCATGCACTCACTCACTCACCCATATATCTCTCGTACACTGTCACTTATACACATACTGTGATCTCACTCATACATGCACTTCTGCACTCACACAATCACTCATACAGCACTCATTCACTCACTCAATTCCATACACACTTTTATGCACTCAGTTACATACCCATATCGCTCTCATACAGTTACTCACATATTCATATATTCTTGCACTCACTCACTCAGGCTTACACTCAATCATAAACCCATACATGCACTTATGCACTCAGTCAGTCACCCATACAGAACTCCTGCACTCAGACACTCACCCATACATCATTCATACACTCACTTACACATACATGCACTCATACACTAGTCAATTACTACTTGCCTTAAAACCTTCACTCAATTACACATATACACTCACTCATACATACACACACTCCTGCACTTAATCACTCACCTATAGATGCTGCCAAGCACTCTCTCAGTCACCTATACATACACTCATATACTCTTCCAGTCACCCATGCACCACTCACTCACCCACAGACCACTGATATACTTACACGTATACACATTCTTGCATTCAATCACTCACCCATACACATGGTCAAGCATTCAGCCACTCACCTATACATGCATTCATGCACTCACTCACTCACTCATACATGCACTTATACACTCCTCACTCACCCATACATGCACTCATGTACTCAGTTATTCACCCATACATGCACTCACTCAATCGCCATACACCACTAATACATTGACTCACACATATACACACTATTGCACTCACTCAATCACCCATACATGCACTGACTCAATACTCTCACATACATGCACTCATACACTCAATCACCCATACACCACTTATGCACTCACCAATACATCAACTCATATACTCAGTCATTCACCCATACACCCATACATACACTCATTCACTCAAATGGTGATCCATACACACACTCATACCGTTTATCCTATTTTTTAACCATGAAAGGTGGTTCTAAGAAGAACCTCTTTTTCTGGAACTTATTTTTAAAAGTTTTATTACAGTTTGTAGTGTTTTTTCAAAAATAAAATGTCAAGTGCAAAAATGATTTACATGAAAAAGTGAAACTGGGGTAACAAACTTTAACTCCCCCCCAAAAATCAGCACTGATGAGCCTTTGCAGTCTGCCCCAGAATTTGCATGTACTTCTCTCCCACTGTTAGCACCTTCTGGCATTCAAGGCAAACACTACTGATCTTCATTTCAGGTGTTTTGCCTTTGGGCTGTTCTTGTATGCCAGCAGGGATAGGGTCACCAGGTGTGACCATTGGAGCTTGATATGACTCCATTCTCGTTGGGCCCTTGCTAGACACCTACTGTGGTAGGTTTTCAGGTGGTAAAACATGTTGGCGCACAAATACTTCTTTGAAGTGCACTTGATAATGTCTTGTCACAAAAGTTGCACTGGACTAATTTATCAACAGTTTTGCTCTCTCCTGAGGGGATGGCAAAGAACTCCCATGCGATTGACTGTTTTTATTGCCAGGGGTTCATTTTCTGATTAATTGTCTTCAGGGTGGTAAGCACCTTCCTCCCCAGTACCACCAGATGCCACTTTATATTTTGAAAACAAAAATAATACAACAAAATCACCTCAAATTTTGATTTATGTACAATTCCAAAAGAACTAAAAGGAAACAGTACTGCAGGTGAAAAGAATAGAAATCTGGGTGTGGTCTTATTGTTCAATCACTCCATTCTATAGTCATGTGATCTCTGTGAATGCCAACGTCATCACAGAGACCGACGTTGTGGCAGCGACGAAAAACATATTTCAAAAAGTTTCGAAAATTATGTTTAAGCACAAATATTTCTATAATTAAGTACAATATCTCTATATATGCTATTTTTGGTTTGACCAAAAAATGACCAATCTGAGAGGGCAGTTTTTCCATTTTTTACAGTTTGCCCTGGGGATGTGGTGGTCGCCAGGGCTGTTGGGGGGCTGCGTGGCCACACACCAAACTTACTAATTGGCCCGGGGAGGTGGTGGTCCGTAGGGCTGTGGGGGGCCATACAGCTCCTGCACCAATTTTACTGATTGTCATAGGGAGGTGGTGGTCCCCAGGGCTGTGGGGGGCCACTTACTCCCCACACCAATTTTACTAATTGCCCTGGGGAGGTAGCGGTCTGTGGGGCTGTAAGGGAGCTGCGCGACCCACCATCTTCATAATACTTTAAAGCTCCGGGGAGGTGGCGGTCAGCAGCTCCATGCTTGCTGAAGCATTTCATATGTGTCCCCTGCACGTGTGCAGCAGACAGAGATAAAAGCTCTGCTGTTTGACAGCGGGACCTGCTTTACAGTCGATGGTCCCTGGGGCTCCAGGGGGGCCACGTGGGCCCCAAACCAATTTTCTTGATTGCCCTGGGGAGATGGCAGTCTGTGGGGCTGCTGGTGGGCAGCCCCCCCTTTATAATACTTTAAAGCTCCAGGGAGGTGGTGGTCCTCAGAGCTATGGGGGGCAAGTGCCCCCTCAGCATTAGAGAAAATAATGCCCCCTGGACTTGGCCCACCCAGGGGCATCAGAATAATGAAGCTCGAGAGCCTGCGCTTTGTTCTTTTTAAACTTTTCACCAGATCACCACGAGTCGAGACATTTTAAAAAAAAATGCTTTTAGCTCTGGGGCGGTCCTTCTCGGACCCCAGCACCAGAATTAAGTTGTCAGTGTGTCCCTACCCTGGCTCCTCTTGTTTTTTTAAAAACAATTTCTGGGACTCAGCTAAAGCCGAGTTCCAAGTTGGCTGCCAACACTTCCTGGTTTGAAGTGTTGTCAGTCAATCAGTGCTGTGCATTTGCCGTGAATGGGCTCATAATCTTCGCGAAGTGGTCAAGGCCAGAGATATTCAAATTTGTTTTCCCTTTAATATCTCCTAAACTACTGGACAGATTTACACAAAATAAGAGTAAGTGTAAGCCGCGTACTGAAAGCTAGCTTTCTGCCAAATTGGTGAAATTCCATCCAGTGGTTTGGGCTGTAGCCTTGTTCAAAGGTCCTATGGGAACTAGCATGAAAAATGTAACTTCCCCCCCCCCCTTTTTTCTCAGCTCCTGCTTAACGCATCATCCCTAAGCTTTCTGTACACAACAAGAATCACAGGGGCACTTATTCTGGAAAATTCTGTGAAGATTTGTCAAACTTTGCCAAAGATAAAGGCAAGTCAAAAAACACTTTTTCTGGGGAAAAATGTTCCTACCTGTACCTACTGGTGGTCTCTACTAGGTAATTGTGGGGTAATTAGCAGTGCATGGTGAGGACGCAAGTTATAGTTACCTTCGGGCATGACTTAGAGTTATTTGAGATAACTCTAACAATAACAGGTGCATTCGATGGTCTTGTATGTTTTAAAGGTTCCTGTAACCTTTGTATTTTTAAGTCTCTCTGGTTGTGAGAATAGGTATAAATGGGTGTATCTGGGTGTTAGAGTGGCTTTGAGAGTCTCTGTTTAGGTGTGAGATTGCATGCATCAGTCTCTTAGTGGGTGCATCAGTGTCTGTGCAGGTCTGTGAGTGGGTGCATGAGGTTGTCAAGTGGGTCTGTGAGTGGGTGTGTGGGAGTCTGAGTGGATCTGTGAGTGGGTGCCTGAGGGTCTGAGTGGGGCTGTGAGTGGGTCAATGAGGGTCTGAGCAGGTCTGTGAGTGGGTGCGTGAGTGTCTAAGTGGGTCTGTGAGTGGGTGTGTAAGGGTCTGAGTGGGTGTGTGGGTGGGAGAAAGAGATTAAAAGAGAGAAAGAGAAAAAGAGAGAGAGTGTGAGAGGTAGAGTTGTTTAGGCATTGAGCGATGATATACTTAGAATGAGATATTTCTAGACAAATTGAAAAAAAAATATTTGTCAATTAAAAAGAGTGACATCACCTTTTGAAGTTTAAATGAAATTAAAGGAGGGAAATGATCACGGACACACCTGGAGTAGAAAACTCAACTTTCAGTGTGAGGGTCTGAGACCTTAACCATTAGGACACAGGTGACTCCTTTTGTGCATTTCTTGCCCTTTATTGGCTATCTGGGACCACGGGGGAACCTCAAGGCCTCCCCCACAGTCTCAACAGGCTCTTGCCTCGTGCGTGAGCAGGCATTGCTCAAGAATGCAAGGAGCTGCTTTAAATAGCATCTCCCTGCTTGCTGGAACAATTAATGTTTTCATCTGTCTTCCCTGCATGCAGATCTGCGTGCAGGGAAGACAGATGAAGACTCTGCTTACTGGCAACTGGGCCTGTTTGACAAATACTGCTGTCAGAAAGTGGTCTTTGTTTGTTTTTGCTTGGTGGGAGAGGTCTGCTCCCACTAAGCAAAAGCAAACAGCTATGTCCCGGGGGTGGGTACCCCGAGACATAGCAGTATCCATCCCTGGGGGTGGGGGGCAGTCCCCAGGGCCATCAGTGGCTACATGAAGGGACCCACTCAGCCCTCCTCCAACAATCCATTTTACCCCAGGGAGGTCGTGGTCCCTGGGGCTGCAAGGGGCCGTCAGGATGCCCCCGCAGACTTCATTATAATTTGTGACCCCAGGAGGCGCTTGCAGGGGGTGGGCCCCCTGATTTAATCTTAATAATTCCCCAGTGAGGTGGCGGTCCCCGGGCCAGAGGGGGCATGCAATCCCCCCCACATGCAATGTTAATAGTGCTCCAGGGAGGTGGTGGTCCCCGGGGCAGTGGGGGACCCCATGGCCTTTCGCACATTGAATTTAACAATGCCCCGGGGAGGTGGTGGTCCCTGGGGCTGCAGGGTAGCCCTGTGGCCCACCACATGCAATGTTAATAATGCCCTATCTGGTCCCAGGGGCAGTGATGGGGGCTGTGTGGTCCTCTCCACATTAAATTTAAAAATGCCCCAGGGAGGTGGTGGTTGCCAGAGCATGCGGGAGTGGCCATCAGGCCTTCCCAACATAAAATGCTTTTTGTCCCAGGAAAGTGGTGGTCCCTGGTGAGCGGGTGAGCCGGGAGCCCCCCACATTCAAAATATTACATTGATATTCTCAATGATGTTATCAAAGATGTCATGAGTGCTGTAATTTGTAGGGTAATTGTCAGTGCTGGGCAAGGGGATGTGTGAGAGTTACCTTAGGGCACGAGTTATAGTTACTTGAGACATCTCTAACTATGACAGGTGACTTTCTATGGTTTGGTACATTTAAAAGGTGAGTCTAAGTATAACGTCCCTGTCACCTTTAGTTTTTTAAGTACATTTCTGTGTTGTTTTTTTAATTCTATTTCCTAACTATAATGTCCCTGTAACTTTTTTCAGGTAATTGCTATGGTTTTTCTAATGTAAAGTCATTTTCATTACTAGATGTTAATCCAACCGCAGCCGTGTCTGGCGGCTGTTGGCCGCAGGGCCTGGCCTGTGGCCAGGTTCTGTGGCTAACCTTTATAACCACCCATCCCTGCGCAGTGCATTGCCTGCGGCCATGCGCAGCGGGTGTTGGCCATAGGGCCTGGCCTGGCCTGTGGCCAGACCCTGCGACCAACCCCTACATCAACTAAACTCTGAAAATCCCCATCCCTAGGTCGATCTTGGCCCCAGGGACCCCAGGGCCCAGCCCAAACATTTATTTTTTTGGGAGGATGGGGGCTGCGCAGCCCCCCCATACCCAGGCCTATCTCAACCTCAGGGACCCCATCCCCCAGGCCCAGCCAAATTATTAACTTTTTTTGGGAGGAGGGGGACCAATTGGCCCCCCTCCCCAGGGCTGATCTTGGCCCCATGGAACCCACCCCCCAGGGACCAGCCTAAACATTAGTTTTTTTTTTAGGGGGGGGCATCCAGCACCCCTCTCCAGGCCGATCTTGGCCCAGGTACTCCATCTATCAGGGCCCATACTAATTATTCATTTTTTTGAGGGGAGGAGGGCAGTGTGACCCTACTCCCCAGGGCTGATCTTGGCCCCAGGTATCCCATCCCCCAGAGCCCAACCTAAACATTTTTTGTTTAGGAGGGAGACATGTGCCCCCCCCCTCCCCAGGCTGATCTCAGCCACGGGGACCCCATCCCCCTGGGCCCAGCCTAAAAATATTTTTTTTTTAGGGGAGTGTGGCCATGTGACCCCCAACCAAGGCCTAGCTCATCCCTACGGACCCCATCCCCTGGGAACTAGCCTAAAAATGTATTTATTTATTATTATAATTTTTTTGGGGGGGGGAATGGGGCTGCGTGGTCCCCCTCACCAGGGCTGATGTGGTCCCCGGGATCCCCATCCCCTGGGGCCCAGGCATGTGACCTTGTTGCCTCACAATGTCGGGGACCACGGGGGTAGCCTGAAGGCACCAATGGTCCCAGCTGGCTCTCCACCTACTATGGGAGCCAGCATTGCTGTCACAGAGAGGGAGCTGCTAAACCACCTCCCTCTCAGTGAGAGCAGTTTCCTCTGTGTGCCTGCCTGCCTCTTCATGGGCAGGCATACAGAGAATTCCTCTGCTCCGATGAAGGGAGAGCTATTTGACAGAGCATGTGCTGTGACTTGGCAGCAGCTGTCAAAGCTGCTGCCAAGCTACAGCAAACAACTATGTCCTGGGGTTGGGCTCCCTGGGACATAGCAGGAGTTGGCCCTGGCGGGTGGAGTTCTTCAGGGTCATCAGTGGTTCCTCGAGGGGGGGGGGCACACTGCCCCCCACAAAAATATCCCCTGGGAGGTGGTGGTCCCCACAGCTGCAGGGGGGCCACACAGCCCCGTTTAGAATTAAATTGAAGCCCCAATGAGGTGGTCCCCATAGCCACAGGGGTCCGTGCAGCCCTCTGCATAGAATTAGATTAAAGCCCCAGGGTTGTGGTGGTCCCTGGGGCTGTGCGGGGGCTACACACCGCTCCCACATACAATTAGACTAAAGCCCCAGGAGGTGGCACGCTGCCGGGCTGTGGGGGCCACACACCTCTCGAATAGAATTAGATTCAAGCCCTGAGGATGTGGCAGTCCCTGGAGCTGCGGGTGGAGGGTTGCGCCACCCTCCTTATAAATCATGAAAGCCCCAGCGAGGTGGTGGTCCTCAGGATTCTGGTGGGGCCGGGAGCCCACTGCATTATATAAGGGGACTTCAGAATTATGAAGCACGGGAGCCCGCACTTCGTTTCTTTTTTAAAATTTTAATCGGATCTATAGATCCGCCACAATTTCTGTCAAATGTTTTTTTTTAATGATATTTAGCCATGGGGGTGCCTTTGGGAGCCCAGCACCGGAGCTGAGGTGTCAGGGTGTCCGTACCCTGGCCCCTTTTGTTTTTTGTATTCTTTTTTTGTTGGATACGGCTGAAGTTGAGTCCCAACATGGCTGCCAAAACTTCGTGTTTGAAGTGTTAGGAGCTAATCAGATCTCCGCACGAGATCGGGAGAGGTCATGAATCTTTTGCAAACCGATATACAAATTTGGATTTCCTTCAATTTTTCAAAAACTACTGAACGGATTTACATCAAATAACAAAAAGGGCTCGATCTGGACCAAGAGCTACCTTTCTCCCAAATTTGGTTTAATTCCATCCAGTGGTTTGGGCGCTATTGCTGTTCAAAATCCCTCTGTAAAAATGAAAGGAAAAACATGTTTTGGGACCCCTCTTTTTCTTGGTCCCCACATGACAGATCACCCTGTAACTTTCTTGACAGCAACGGGTTAAGTGAGCATTGTATTTTCTTGAAAATGTTTGTGAAGATTCATCAAACGGCACCAAAATCTTTAGTTAAGCAAAAATTGCTTTTTCTATAGAAACTAGGCTTAACTTTGTGAATATTCCTGGTCACATGCAGTGATCTGATTGGCTGCCAATACTTCAGCCAGCAAGCGCTGGCAGCCATCTTGGGACTTGAGTCCCAGAAAAAAGGTAAAAAAGAAAAGGGGTCAGAGTAGGGAAACCCTGACCCCTTAGCTCTGGTGTTGCGGTCCCAGCAGGGCAAAGAAGCATTTCTTTAATATGATTGAACTGAATTTGCGACAACGTTGTAAATTTGCTGCAAAAATGTTTTTCTTTAAAAAAAAACGGCAGGGTCTCCTGCACTGGTTTTAATAAAGCCCCCCAGGAGGGCCAGGTCCCAGAGGCATATAAAAAATAATGGAGTCATGCATGGGGCTTACTTATGCCCCTGGGGCTGCAACCTACCCTGGAAACCACCACCTCCCCAGGGTAAGTGAGTGTTATTAACAGCCCCAGAGACCGCCACCTCCCTGGGCCTGAAATATAGTGATGTACGTGGTCTGGTCCAGACCTCTGACCCCAGGGACCACCACCTCCTTGTGGCAAGTCATTACAATTAAGTGGGGGCTCCACACCCCCCCGCATCCCTGGGGACTTTGCAGAGCCCTGACCCCAAGGAGCACCACCTCCCCAGGGCAAGTCAGTGTAATTAAGGGGGGCTGTGCAGCCCTGGGGACTGCCACGTCCCCGGTGCTGAAAGAAAATTATGTAGGGGGGTCCACTGAAGACCCCCAGCCCCAGGGACTACCACATCCCCGGGGTTGGCTCCTGCTATGTCCAGGTATGGCCACCCCCACAACATAACTGTTACCGCTGCCAGCGGACGAGAGCTGTCAATGTACACTCACCTGCTGGAAGTAGAGGTTTCATCACTTTTCCTGCCTACAGAGATGTGGGCAGGTAAAGAGATTAAATGGTTACGTTTGCAGACAGGGAGCTGCATGTTTAGCAGTTCCCTGTGTGCTAAAACAATGCTGGTTCCTGCAGGAGACACCCGGTTGACATGGCTGGGCCATGGGGTCCCCAGGTCTGAAATTGGACAGGGAAGGGGGGTTTCACAACCCCACTCCCCTATTGAACAGTGGTGGGCCCCAGGGGATGGGTGCCTCACGGCTGGAATCGACCAGGGGAGGAGGGCCACAGGGCCCCTTCCTCTATTTGTTTATGGCTGGGCCCCAGGGATGGGGTCCCTGGGGCCAACATCAGCCTGGGGAAGGGGGCCATGTGGCCTCCCTCCCCTAGATTCCACAGCTCTTCTTTTAATTGCTAAGAAAAGGGAAATGTGGAAATCACTTGGACATTTCAACTCATTGGCCCCACACTGTCTCCCTTAGTAGCATGCATGTCTCTCCCCCCCTTTTGCCAGGATGATAGCAAGCTTCCCAATGGCCCCAGTGTGTTTCCTATTAATTTTGATGGCTCGTTCTTAATGCAGAGGAATATGAGAATGTCTCCACAAAACAAAGAAGCACTTACTACATATAGATAAGAGAAGGGACCCGGATAGGGTGGAGCTTTACAGCTTTGTAGTCTCATTGGCCTCTCTATAGGAGGATTTGTGTTATCACAGAATTCCAGAGAACAGGAACAATCATGTTGCCAAAACACACACAAGGTCATTGGTGACATTTCCTTCCTTCTGCTCCATTAACAGCTCTAGTGTAGAATACATACTGGACATTTACCCATGGAGGCAGAAAGAACTCCAGTTGGGTAGATATTTAAAGCAAAGCTGTGAACTCTTGTTCGATAAAAGGTCAGGTGAGGTTCCTTTGTGGCAGAGTCACTCACACAGCTACTGACACACCCACACAGACACTCACATAGCCACTCACAGATGCACTCAGGTTCTCACTCAATCACTCATGTACTCACTCACAGACCTACTCAGAGACTCATGCACCCACACACAGACCTGCTTACAAACTCATGCATCTACTCACAGACCCATTCAGAGACTCACGCATCCATTCACAGAACCACTCAAATACTCACGCACCCACTGACAGACTCACTCAAAGACTCAGGCACCCAATCATGGTTTCACTCAGACACTAATGCACCCAGACACAGACCCACTCAAAGACTCATGCACCCGCTCACAGACCCACTCAGACGTACACCCACTCACACACCCACTCAGACTCATGCAATCATGCACCTACTCACAGACCCACTCAGACATTAACACACCCACTCACTGACTCTCTCAGACTCTCATACATATACTTACAAACCCCCACAGACACAAACCCACTGTCACACACAGAGACACTCTCTTTCACCTACTTCACACCCAGGCAGACACTCTCACATAGACCCTCTCATACCCACTCTCCCATCCAGACAGACACTCTCACACCCAGAGACACCCTTTCACACCCAGACAGAAAGGCACTGTGGCCAACTCTTGCTGCACGCAGCCAAATGCTATGTGCAGCATGGAGTTGGGTGGTTAGGGGGATTGGCTGCCAAGCCCTGCCACAAACCAGTGGTTCGATCAACATATAGGGCCTCATTATGACCCTGGCGGTAGAGAACCGCCAGGGCCAACGGGGGCGGGAGCACCGCCGACAGGCCGGCGGTGCTCCCTTGGGCATTCTGACCGCGGCGCTTTGGCCGTGGTCAGAACGGGAAAACCGGCGGTCTCCCGCCGGTTTTCCACTGCCCCTAAGAATCCTCCAAGGCGGCGCAGCTCGCTGCGTCGCCGAGGGGATTCTGACAATCCTTACCGCCATCCTGTTCCTGGCGGCTCGCCCGCCAGGAACAGGATGGCGGTAAGGATTGTCGTGGGGCCCCTGGGGGCCCCTGCAGTGCCCATGCCAATGGCATGGGCACTGCAGGGGCCCCCGTAAGAGGGCCCCGCTAGTATTTCACTGTCTGCGTAGCAGGCAGTGAAATTCGCGACGGGTGCAGTAGCACCTGTCGCACCTTCCCACTCCGCCGGCTCGATTACGAGCCGGCATCCTCGTGGGAAGGGAGTTTTTCCCTGGGCTGGCGGGCGGTCTTTTGGAGACCGCCCGCCAGCCCAGGGAAAAACTCATAATACCCTCCGCGGTCTTCTGACCGCGGAGCGGTATTATGGAGGGCGGCATCCTGGCGGGCGGCCTCCGCCGCCCGCCAGGGTCATAATGAGGCCCATAGTAATGAAAATTACCCTTATGTTAAAAAAAAACATTAGAACATAATAGTTGGGAAAGAGAATTAAAAATACATAGAAATTTACTTTAAAAAACAAAGGTTACAGGGATGTTATAGTTAGGTTCTGAATTTACTTGCACAAAATCAGAGAAATTCAGCAGTCATAGTTAGAGTTGGTTTAAGTAACTATAACTCCTGCCCTCACCTTGCACTGCTAATTACCCCAGATATTACAGTGCTCATGACAACTTTAACAACACCAATAAAATATAAAAAAACATTAGGGGGCATATTTATACTCCGTCTGCGCCGAATGTGCGTGAAAATTTTTGACGCACATTCAGCGCAAACCTTTCCCCATATTTAAACTTTGACACCCGCGGATGTCAAAATCCCGCTGTGTGCGTCATTTTCTGGATGCGGGAAACCGCCTTGCGTTAATCATATGCAAGGTAGGCGTTCCCATCCAGAAAATGACTTAAATGCCTGTGCGTCGTATTCATGCTTCTGGACAAATCATGCACGCCCGGGAGGCGGAGGCGGAAAATTACGCACAGCCCGATTTGCGTCAAAAAATTAACACCTGGGTCAGGGCAGGCGTTAAAATGGGGCAAACACACCTGTATTTAATCAGAACACACAGAAGCAACAGCAGAGCAGCAAAAGGGAGACATGGAGGTGCTTCTCATCCAGTGTGCACGCAGACGCAGAGCCCAGCAACGAAAACAGCAGCTACTACAACACCAGCAGGGCCCCAAAGGCAATGCAGAAGGCAGGAGAGGATATTCCGCACCAGGACAACCCTTCATGGCCTCAGGGAACATGACATCATCCAGAGGTACAGGTTGAATTGGCAAGCCATTCAGCAGCTGCTGCGCAACATTGAGCCACAGTTGGCACCAACCTTGCTGACACCCCGCACCATCCCAACAGAAACCAAGCTGCTAGCTGTACTTCACATGTTGGCAAGTGGCTCCTTTCAAACTACTGGCGCCCTGGTTGCTGGGCTATCACAGCCATCATTCTCTGCCTTCTTGCCCAAAGTACTGGACGCCATCATTGGACTCACAAACCACCACATCTGCTTCCCAAACACACAGCAGAAGCAGCAGGAGACAAAACAGGGGTTTTACCTCATTAATGGATTCCCACACGCCCTTGGTGCCATTGACTGCACACATGTACGCCTTGTGCCACCTGCAGCAACTGAACACCTCTACCGCAACAGGACGCACACACACTCCATCAATGTGCAGGCCATTGTGGATCACCAAGGATTGATCACCAATATTGTGGCAAAGTATCCTGGGAGTGTCCATGACTCATTCATCTTCCGTCACTCTACCATCAATCAACACTTCCAGGATGGACGATATCGCAATGGACTACTTGTTGGTAAGTACAGAAACCTACTTATATACACAATGCATAGCAACCCTCTAGGACACACAACACATACACAACAACAGCAACATGTGGACAGGAACACACTGAGGTTGTGACACCGCTAGCCATGTTTGATAGGTCTGCAGTGAACGTCTCACACATCTGAAATTAGTGTACAGGTTAATGTCAATATGTCAATGTTCACAACGTGCGGACAGGTTTGGCTAATTGTCACCTTGCAAAATGTAAGCGTCTCACTGATGTTTAAATTAATCCATTGCATATGTCTAAAGGTATGGGAAGTCCAGGGTACATAGATGCTAACGTGTTACCACCACTGTCAAATTTAATCTGTGTATGGAATTATCATCTCACCCCCAGTGAAGACACAGGGACACCTGTATCACAAGTCACAATGCTAGGGAGTGCACACTGTATTGCAAATCCCAAAACATACTGCTGACAACCGGTCAGCAGGCAAACACTCATTCAGTCAAGGAAACAACCCAATGCAGATGGTACATCCTAGAAGCCTAGCAATCAACACAATAACACAAAAGAGCCACAGACAACACAAGACAACTACTGCCATGCAAGGTGATATGAATGGGGCAAGATACGTCAACATGATCCCAATCATTTTCTCTTTCAGCTGATCAGGGGTATGGGATCCAGCCATGGATTATGACACCATTTGGCAACCCAAGCACTGCAGCAGAGCGTGCCTACAATGAGGCACATAGGAGGACACGCACCATAGTCAAGAGGACCTTCGGCATCCTCAAGTCGAGATTCAGGTGCCTCGCCATCACTGGTGGCAGCCTCCTCTATTTACCAGAAATGGTCTGTAAGATCATTTTAACATGTGCCATCCTGCACAACATTTGTATACGAAGGAACATTCCCCTATTAGAAACAGAGCCACAAATGCCTGAAGAGTAGGCAGAGGAGGATGCTGGCCCTGCAACATGAGGGGGAACAACAAAACACAGCTTCTGGATTGCGTAGGCGCCAACATATTGTAAACAATTTCTTTTGAAACAACTCACCATCACCACTGTAGCAACATATGTAAGTAAACACCAATAATAATCACCATATCATGGTCTGGGTAATCATTTTTGCTCACCTTTATCTCTAACTATCAGAATAAGAGTGTAGCCTCATGGAGCATTGCTGATATACCGATCAGGACACAGAAAATTCCAAAGAAATTGTGATGCGTATAATCCAACAGTCACATTCACACACACTGTAAATGACATATTTCCTGTACATTTCACCTTTGAAGGGCAATAGCAGAGGACCACACCAATTTCACACATACATGTTGGCAACATGGTTCATCGCAGCATATGGCACACAACTAAGACACCATCGGTCTATAAGGGCAAAATTTGCCTCATACATGAGGCAGTGGATGTGCTATTGCATTGGTAACAGGAATGTATGACCAGACCCTTGACAGAGGTAAGTCGTACAGCACCTATCTTTGCAAGGACTATCTGTGACTTGAGTTCCATATAAGCAGAACATAGACAGCACAAGCGCCACACCTATGACAAGCATTGCGCACATGAGATTCCATGTACATGTAGCCCATGTCCTAACTCCTGACACACCCATGCTCCTGGTCTCACGCCACCTGTCTGAAGAGGTCCCTGGAATAGTAATATGTGTACCCAGATATTCCCTCCTCTCCACACACAGACTAACAATAGTAATCCAGTGTGCTTCACCCTTTCGTATGGTATGCCATTGTCATAATACATCTGACTCCATGGACGTCAGGTCAATTAATACACTGGCTTGTACTTTCTAAACCCTGTTATCAGCTGTAGATTGCTTCCCATGTGTAATGTACTGTTGGACATTTGATCTAGAATCTCACCTACAGGGCTTGTGAGAAACTGATGCTGCACACACCTATGAGCACCTCCATGCAGACCACCAATTTGAACCTGCACTGCCCTTGCAGATGCTTGGAACAGCATAGAAGCTGCCATTTAGTTGATTACACTGTTATGCATTGCTAGAAAAATAAGCTGTGTAACAAAGCCCTTGGGTTTATGTGTCATCTTCCAAAACACAGGACAAACACAGTCTTCCATGTCAACTGTCTTGTTCTTCCTCCGACCAGTGTAAGTCAGACCACTGAGTTTGTACCGTATGAAATTGCTGGATCCTGATTGACCCTGCATCCTGTCAGCCTGACTGGCACCTGTCTGTGCGTTACCCTAAAGGTTCCTTGTGTCTACATATGTACCACACTTGCTTACCCAAACCTCACATTCCTCAGGGGGTATTTTGTCAGGTGCTTTCTAAATGCATACTCAAATACATTGTGTAGCATCATCTGCTTTTTTATTGTACCATAATTGTAAATTTGTCTCCAAATACCAAAATCATGGCCCAACCCTTGTCTGGGTATCATGTATGCATGAACGACAAAGTGTGACAGTGTACCAGGGCCGTATGCAGGGTTTGGGTATGGTGCCTCCAGCAGAACCAGCAACCTCTGATAATGTGCATGAAAATTCCACACATGTTAGGACCCTGACAGTCTACACGATGAATCAGATTGCTCACAACATATTGATGGCCTGTGCGTGCTGAATAGCTGCAAGATTAATCAACACAGAGGCCAAGATGTTCCCAGATGCAGTGGGAACTTTACAGGCCAACTGTGTACAAATGTTGTAATGACACCTACCGGAACAAGATTCCTTAGATATGATCTCACTCAGCACACCAAGGTTGCCCTGTTGACAGTTTCATAACATGTCTGCAGTGAAAGGGTGGGACCATCCCATGTATGTTCTCATGTCCTCATCGACTTTACTTCCATGGATCTCCGAAGGATACTCAGTAGATACAGGAATAGCCGCCACTGACTCATGATGAGACCTGGACGTAACTGTGACAACATAGACCCCTAAAAATATACAGGATCAACATTGGACCACACACATGAACCAGACACCTCTGTGCAATTGATCACTGGAAATATGTGGCCACGTGCTGCCTCTTCTGCTGGTCCACCACTGCCACAGGAGAGTTGTGGCTCAGTCATATGACCACAACTGTGGGGTGATATTACAGTTGTGGGTCACCTTTGGCTTTCCGTGGCAATAACATGGTACCCACTTAGTCTGTACATGTGCCTGAATCACGGTTGGTTCACTAAGAAGTGCCTAGGAAGCAGCTTCCGAATTTCCAGGACATGTGATGGGCAACTTTTGGACCATTGACATGAACAAGCGCCTGCCATCTATCCAGTGCATGCTTTGTCATTTGTGGTGTCTCTGTTACCCAAAATCTTGGAAGTGCACACAACAGATGTTGCTACATGTATGAGTAACACACGTCCTCTCTCATTTCCTCACTGACTTGCATCTGAGGTTTGGACACATTGACTTCACATTTATACAAGCATATTTTCAATAATGCATCTTGTGATGCACGCACACTGGGTCAACAACTACATTAGTAGCCAAAGCACACACATTGAGCCATAGGCATTGAGATATTGTACTTATGTGGGTCACATTGCTATCCTCTCCTGACGCCAAACATGCCCAATTTGTGCAATACATACATGTAGGCCACACATATGGCCATCTAGTGCGTCAGCCAAGAGTGAAAATCCTGTTAAGTACGTAGCGGATCATGGTCCGCAGCAGTATGATGTCTCACATGTGCACATACCCCGTCAAGACCAAAGTGGGTGCAATTAGCCTATCTCAGTTGTGTCACAAATGTTACATAACATTAAAATGGTAAGATGACCCAAACCCAGTTAATGCCCTGAAATTGTGACACACACGCGTCAAAAAATGATGCACAAGCGTCAGAAAATGACACTTATGCCAGAAAAACAACGCATAATGCCCTGAAAACACCATTGACTCTTCCACACTACCTCAGAAAATTGGTTAAGTGTTAGACTATTTCCTAATATATCGATGCAGGATCATTTTTACTCCTGTGCGTTGAAAAAACGATTATAACGGCCGCCATTTTAGGCAGGAAGTGATGTAATAGGATATCCTGTTTACAGATTATGTACTGTGGGTGTACTTTCACTTTGCAGTCTGTGATTCTTCTAGACTGTGTGGCTGTGTATAGAGTTTTGTCTGGTCAAATTGTGCTTTGGTCTCCTCTGTGGTCCATTACTTGTCATTTTGTGAATAAAATAGTGTTGTTGTATCCTGTCTGAGTGTTTATTGTGTACTATTGTCTAGTATTGTGTTGTCTTTGTTGTTTTTGGGAGTCTGTTGTGGGTAGTGATAGTTTGGGGATAGTTGGGCTGTTTTAGTTGTTTAGTTTACGTTTTTCATATTCTACTTTCCCCCTATTCTCCTTTATTCTCCTTTATCCCCTATTACCCTTTTTTCTGCTAAGATGTTGGGTAGGCCTCGTCTTGTCAAGATGGGTGAGGAGGAGCTTGGGGGTTTCATATGGCTGGTGTGCCATTTCCTCCCCCTAATGATTGAGGCAGGTGGGCGGGTGATACAGGGGTATCACACCGAGGCACGGAGGCTCCGGTGGGAAAGTTATTGCATCACTTGCAACGCATCTATCGGACCCCAAGGAATGACCACCAGCTGAAGCACCGCTGGGCTGACCTCATCTCCAGGGAGCAAGATCTGCTGGACCACCTAGGAATTGTGATTGGTGGCCCTGTTGGTGAGTACAAATCATGTAAATGTGCACGATTAAATGCTCTGTAGTGACATCAGATGATTTGTACAACATCTGCCGGCAATGTTGTTGAGTGTGTGGAATGCTTTGGAAACATACAGGGTCATTCATGGACTATGTGAAGGACCACAATTGCTAGCTGTTAGGAAGCAAGTGCTCTGCAAACTTACTGAATACTTTTGCTTAATGTAAGTTGGTGCCACCTTTGTGTCAAACAGCAACACAAATCAGGAGGCAATTATGTATAGAGATAGGTCACATTTGCCTGTGAGGTATAGATTTTCAAAATCATTACCAACGTTTGTTGACGCAACAGCTAGACTGACTTTTGAAACACTACATGAGGCTCAAAATGAGTGCAGGCTTCACGTCAATTGATGATAGCAATGTGGCCCAAACAAATGTCTCATGTGTGTCTGGTGAGTGTGTAAGGAAAGCGATCACGGAAATTCAAAAATTCTTAGGGATTATTGTGGCCCTTCTTCTTTTCGTATACATGTCAGATCTGGATTTGGAGACATAGGGAAAAAGTTCAAGGTGTCCTCAGCTAACATCTTATACTGGTATTTGGTGTTTGTTGTTCCACCTTTCGTTTACGGATGGCTGGCCAAAGGTATGCACATGGGTTCATTTCTCTATGGTTGGTGCAACTCATCATAGCTGGACCACATCAAATGAAGAAAATGCAAGAACATGAGGGCCTACAACTGTCCCTGCCCCTCTGTACATTATACCTGTGTGTCATAAATTTGTCATGGCCACAATGGCTGGTTGAATGGTAATGCACTCCTCAAGGAAAGTGGCTTTGGATGTCTCTCTTGGGTATACTTGATGAGACAAATTCACTCCATTATTATGTCTGCTCACTAATGAAGGAGCATGTTTGCCACCACATGATAGTTAGGGCCACTGCATGTGTGCAGATATGTGGGTATAAGTCACAGGAGACCAATGGTATGTACATGTTAGCCGTGCTATATCGGCTGCAGTATCATCATGTCTGAGTGGCTTTACCTACTTATGTAATCTTACACATAGTATTTGTCTTTGGAATTGTTGGACAGTGCACAGAATTTGAGCCCGTTTCTCCCTTCCATGCCTTACAGGTGGACCCGCACCCTACACTGTGGGCGAGGTGGCTTCATTCGAGGACCCAGACAACTCCAGTAAGTGTTGATATGTCTGTTATGTTTTGTGTTTGCTGGTGATGTGTGATGGACTCCTGTGTGTTGAACACATAGCAAGGTGTGATGCGCTGGCCAATCATTTGTCTTGTTCCATGAGTGGGATTTCATTTTATCACCATTTTAGAGTTGCCCAATGATTATCCTATTGTCTTATTTAGGGATTCTAGGTCAGTCTTGTAGGCCCCACAGTGTGAATGGGGATGAGTCATGTGGATAACACTTGTAACAGCAAGAGTCACACTGGACCTAATCTGTGATTTAGTCAGCCTGTCCAACCCACATTCTCCAAGAATGGGGCTGCTCAATGCTTACCCACATACTTTGGCTTCCATGTTCACTAATGTACTTATTAAACTGTAGGTTGAACTTCCTAGCAGCATGTAACTCCACATGTAGTGCTACGAGTATGTGGCACTTGAGTGCAATGGCCTAAGTGTGCATGCAAATCATGGCCAGGAGTGTTCTTGCATCTCTGTGTTAGTTGTAAGTCATGGCTTACTGGAAGTATATGATGTGGACAAAGGTATGCATTTCCAGACATGTGTGGTGCTAGAATTGGTCAAGGGTTTGCTGTCTCCTATTTGTAGATACACTTTACCTGTGGTGTGTGTGTTGAGGCAAACACATGTACAGCTTTCCTAAGCTTCCTGGGTGTCCATGTTGTTTGAAATTGTTAGTTGTTTCTCCACCCCTCCACCCTCATTTACAGGCATGGGTTTGTGAATAGTGTACCTAGGACTGATGATACAAGTTTAGTACACAGACATGAAAATCAGTGAATCTTTTGTCTGAGCCTAGTATACCCACTCATTTTTCCCACATGAGTACTATACTAGCAAGTCCATTTACAACTTGCAGATCATGTGGCCCTAGATTTCCATCCCGTACAATGACATTTGTAGCCCTGGCATTGGCGGAGGTTGTGCTGCATGATTGTTAGCTGACAACTGGCAGAACTCTGATGCCAAAACATGCCAGTTGTTACCCATCTTGTAGGGTTTGGATGTGCTATGTGTGATAGAACCTTTGTAGGCTGGCCTGCCATGTACTTCCTCAGAGACATTCAATGATCTGTATGATGATATGAGCTGTTACAAGTACAGTAGATGTATTGTCTGATTTACTTCTTGTGCCATTTCACACAATGCAGTTCCTAATGTTATTTTTTCCATTTGTCTTCACAGCTGCAAATCTGACACCCATCCAGGTGCGGGAATTCCAAAGGCGGGCAAAAAGGTACCAGCATATACTTCAGGTAGAATCTGGGTACCGAAGGATGGCCCGCAGATACCGGAACAAACTGGTCTCTGGAGCCTTGAGGGCATACCCACAGGACGGCCCCACTTTCCCCACCACAGCCACCACCAGCACCACCACCACTACCACCCAGGTGGCACCACCAACAGCTGGGACCGTTGTAGCAACCACATCAGCAAGTGCTCCAGGCCCTAGCACAGCACCACTTGCAGGGCAGCCCACAGACATGGACACTACACGGCCCCACACTTCATCAGCTGGCACTCAGACAACCCCAGCTGCAGCTATTGACCCTGCTGCTTTTGTTGAGATGCAGCGTAAATTGGACCGTGTCCTGCGAAAAATTAGTCGCCTGCGGCAGGATGTGCGACATATAAACCGGCAGGTGCGGTCCATTAAGCGGACCATCAGGAGGGCCAACCTATGGACATTTTGATGGACATTGTTTCCTCCCCTCCCTCCTCTTTCCTTATTCTTATACTTTGTGGGTTTAGGGGGCTTAGTGTTAGGTTAGTATAGGCTGTTAGTTTAGTTAGTGTTAGTGGGTGGGGGGTAAGGGGTAGGGGGTCCTGATTATTTATACTGTTTCTTTTTGAGTGTGTGGGTGGGGGCAATGTTGGGGTTCTTGTGTGTTTAAAAAAAGAAAAAAAAAGAAAAAAATTCCTAAAAATATATATATTTGTTTAGTATAGGATAGTATGTGTTTAGGTTAATATCTGTTGTCCTCCATGTGTCCCGTCTCATAAGGGGGTTGGGGGGTTGATGTTTAGAACGTTTCGTTACATGTTAAGTAAGTTTAGCTTAGGTTAGTTAGGGACAGTTGTGGCTAATGACTAGTTAGGGTAGATTAGGGTAGGCAAGGCTTTTCCCCGAGTTTTCTCTTCTGTTTTTACAGTTTAATAAATATGTAGTAAACCCTTTACAGTATGTGTGACATGCTTGTAGATCACGGCCTTGGCATGAGTGTACGTGATTTCTTTTGTATTACAATTTGTGTCCTATGCTACAAGCAAATCCCAAATTAGCTGTAAAGTTGGCAGCTACCCCAAAGCAACCTTGCAAAGATTAGACCATTCATTGCAGCCAACAATCACAGTTACTATGGATCCCAACGTGTTTTTTTTCAATAAGTATGTTTTCAAAGTCACATACAATGCTTCCAGATTTGGTATTGGGGACACTGTGTTATGTCTGACTGCAGTCTGATGTTCAAGGAAACCCTTATAAGGTGAGTGATAGTAAGCACTCTTGCAGTATCATGTTCATGACTCACATAGATCATTTGTTACACTGTTCAGCATGATTACTTATTTGGATGTAAACTGAGACACCTCCATTCATGCAGTTTGGTGCCTTTCGCTTAGATTTGTGGGCAATGTTATATGTGTTAGTTTTGCATGGAGGCAACATTTTGCAGGCACTATTTAATGGCTTAGATATCCCTTGAGGTAGTATTATTCTGTCCAACACAGCATTATGGTGTATAGTTTCGCTTTTCATCAGATATTACCCTCAGGAAGGGCAGAGTATGGTAGAATCCAGGACACTCTGCATAGTTATCAGACTACATTATTTCAGGACAGTCGTATTGACACGCTATGTAATTTGACAGGAGGCAAAATTCAGTGGTGTACTGCACGGTTGATATGTCACATTACACAGAGACAAAGTGGTTGTGTAAGTGCTATTTATTGAAAAGTGCTGTAGTGCTATATGTACATTGTCCATGATTGTGAGTCCATTATAGTGACATCTTCCATTGTGATCCTACACAAGTGCTAAAGGAAAATGCATTTGTCATGCTGGGGTGATTTGTCAGACAGTGCAGAGGGACAGGATTTGTCAATGAGTAAGTGAGAGACAATCACAAGGCAGGCTGAAAAGATATACAGTGGTTTGCAGAACAGTCGTTGAGTACAGTTGTTGCAAGACTGACATGTTACAAAGCGCAGGACCTTGGTAATAGGTGGCCATGTGGCAGGGACTAGTGCTTCCGAGTACTTTTACGTGTGAAGTTGATCTGTTCCATGTCTTCCTCTTCTGATGTGTGTGTTGCCTCCTCTGTCCTAGGTGGTTGTGGTTGTGAAAGGGGCAACACACACCTCAGTGTTTGAAAACGTGGAGTCAGAAATCCCGGTAGCTGCTACCTGTGAGGGTCTTAAGGGCAGTACTGCTGCATGGAGGATCTGCTGGTTCTTAAGAATAGCAGCCACATCACTATGGTAGGCAGCCAGGTCGGCCCAGAGGAGTTCAATATTGCATTCGTGCACGCATTGACAGGATTGCTGTTGTAGGTGTTGGCTCAACTGTATTACGGCTGTGCTGATTTCCTTCAGTCTTTTTTCTACTTCCTGCAAGATAGTTGTTTGCCCTTGCATAGCTGCTGCCTGTTCTTCAGTTGACATCATGCACAAACGCACCCCCTCTAGGCTGGCTGCCATATTTTGCATCCCCACCCGCACCTCATTGGCCAGCTCCCGCTGTACTCCAACTACAGTTCTCTCAAAGCTGGTGTCTGTGTCATCTGAGTCGTCAGCTGTATTGGAGCTGGCATGTCTTACAATTGGGGTGGTGGGTGGGTCCTCTGTGATGGCTGCTTGTTCTGTGTTCCTCCTTGTGACTGAAGGTGGGGTCTGGAGGGTTCCAAGGACATCTTGGAATGTCTGGTGGCTGATGTTTGTCAGCTCGTCATCCATGTCATCAGGGTAGTCCTGGACAGGCATATCGGCAGGAGATCCATCGTCCTCAGCAATGAAATAGGGTACAATTAGTGTGTCTGTGTTGTGGCATTGGTGATGTGACATGCCTGCCTTGTGATGATTTTCACATTGTGATCTTGTTTCCTGTTCATTGCTCCAGTCTTTCAGATGGGCATTCTCCCAGGCCTATGCCCCACCTGCACGTCACATGTATTGTGGTAAGTTATTTGACTTGTCAGCATCATCTCCTCTAGGTGTTGGTTTGGGCCAAACAGTGATTTGCCACCTTCTTGTCCTACTCAACCCTCCTCCTACTTCCATTCTCATGGTGAGACCTTTCACTGGCTGTGGGTGCTCTGATGGCACTAGCAGCACACTTAACAATCTGGACCTGCCCCAGTCTCTGATCTTTCACATCCACTTATATGTAGTTGAAATGTAGCATATACTATGCATAACATTGTTATGGCACGATATGGATGTCAACATTGGTAAAGTGTTCAGCTGATGTTGGGGAATGTGTGGTACATTGGATTGCCCTGATAGTCGTAGCAGTGTCCTATTTCCTCCTCTGACTATGCAGGTGTATATCAGTGACCAGTTACATGTGTCCTCCCCCTCAATGCTGTTGTATGAGCAGTATGACATTTGGGATGTTGCATTGTGACCCAGGCACAGGATGGACCCTGACATATGCAGCATGGGCGTGACCTTAGTGCTGTGTAGCTCCTAATGTTGATGACATTGGCTGATGTTTGCGGCAACTATGGGCATTCACAATTGACAGGATTGGAACATTTGTCTTGTTTCAGGGGATTGTTAAAGTTGTCATCCTCAACCCTTAAATTTAGGTGTGTATGATCCATGGGGACGTTACTGCCATTGGCTACTTGAGCTGCACACACAGCGGAGGTGGTAGTGGCAAATGTTGTCACTGTTACATTCCAGTTGTCGATATGGCTAGAGGTTGTTAATTGGGCCCTAGTTAATGTAGGGGGTATAGTGGCTTACGTGTGACAGGATGTCAGTTTGACGTTGTGCTCTTCCCTCCTGGCGTGGCTTTACCTTTGCTACATCGTTGGCATGGCAGCATACCCCCATGGAACTGTTGTTGGTGTTGTGTTATGGTGTGCCCCAGCTTTTCTCTGTACAGGCCATGCCCCCATGCCCTACCCCTTTACCCATGCCACTCCATGTATATGATGACTTCCATGCATTTTGTAGTCAGTATCCCCCCCAGTTGTAGTTGACATTAGTGCATTTTAATTCCCCATGCGACTTACCCTGCATGTGCGTTGTCTCCTGGTAGTCTGCGCTGTCCTGTCCTTGAATCCCTGTGACGATCTCCTCAGGGATGACGGGTGCCCCCATCTCCTCCATGTGGTCCATGGGCTCCTGGTGTGCTCGACTCCCCCCTCCAGTCTGCAGTGCTGCCTTCCTGTTCCTGGCCATCTTTTCCTTGGTCCTGCGCTTGCAGTCATGCCAGCGTTTCTTGCACTTGATGACTGTTCTGCGTACTTCTGCCACACTGTTAATCTTGTCAACAATTTGTTGCCATATTGCCTCTCACCTACTGATTGGCAATTTAGAGGTGACAAACAGTTGGTGCTGGTGTTCCGTCACCTCTTTTACCAGGATTTCCTGCTCCTCTGCACTGAGGTGACACTTTCTTTTCTTCTTCTCCCTGTCCTGGGTCTTGTGTGGGTCCTCCTGGCTGGTTCCTGGTCTGTTGTCATCTTCCTGGGGTCTGTACAGGCATCTGGAATCCATTTTGGCTCTCCTCTGCTGAAATGGCTGTGTTTGCACGGAATTTTGATGCTATTGCGTCAAAAAACGCTGCATATCCGGTTTGCGGTGTCGTAAATCGGCTCACAGTCATTATATATACATGCCACTAGGTAGTTATAGTTAGGACCATGTTTCCATAGAAAAAGTGTTTTTGACTTGCCTATATCTTTGGCACCATTTGACGAATCTTCACAAAATTTTCCAAAAAAGTGCCTTGATGATTTGTGCTACACACAAAGTTTGGGGGTGATCTGTCAAGCCGGGGTGAAGAAAAAAGGGGGGTAAAAAAATGCATTTCCCATGTTAATTCCCATAGGACTTTTGAACATGACTACAGCCCGAACTACTGGATGGAATTACACCAAATTTGGCAGAAGCCTAGCTAAGTTGGTGTAAATCCGTTTATTAGTTTTTGAGATATTAAAGGGAAAACAATTTTGTATATCTCTGGCTGCAACAACTTGGTGAAGATTAAGAACTTGTGCCCTTCAAATACACAGCTCTAATTGACTGCCAACACTTCAAACAAGGAAGTGTTGGCAGCCATCTTGGGACTCAACTTCTTGGAGTCCCAGAAAAAATGTAAAGAAAAGGAGCCAGAATAGGGTCTACATGAGACCTTAGCTCTGGTGCTGGAGTCTCAGAGGGACCCCCCCCCCCCCCGAGGGCTAAAAAACATGTTTTTACAAAATGTTTGCCTTGATTTCTCAATGACATCACACGTTTTTCAGAAAACCAAAAAAAAACACAAGTGCAGGCTCCCCTGCTTGTTTTTTACAATAATGGGTAGGTCAGGTCCCGGGGCATTCACATTTTCTATGTGGTTGGCTGTGTAGCATCCCCGCACTTCCCACATCCCTGGGGACCACCACCTCCCTGGTGCTCTTTTCAAATATAATACGAGGGGCCAATGCCCCCCTGCATTCCTGGGGACCACCACCTCCCTGAGGCCTAAAAGTACTTTGACACGGGGGCTTGGCCAACCAGCCCCAGGGACTACCACCTCCCCAGGGCTCAAAACTTAAACAATGCAGGCAGGCTGCATAATTTACACATATAGATAGATATGTTACCTATTGAACCTAATATATATATATAATTTACACACATAGATAGATATGTTACCTACCTGCAGTCACCAGTAGGTAGTTATAGTTAGGACCCAGTTTCCATAAGAAAAGTGCTTTTTGTTTTGTCAATAACTTTGGCTCCGTTTGACGAACAAAAGTTTCAAAACTAGTTTGCCACTCACTTCAGGTGCTGTCCTTAAAGTGTTATTTTGTGTAAATTGTTCAGTAGTTTTTGAGGAATTAAATGAAAAACAAAATTGTATATCGAGGGATGCATGTCTTCCATAGATCCGACAGTCGTTGTGCTAAAATTTGGTTGGCTGCCAGCACTTCAGCAAGGAAGTGTTAGCCTCCTTTTTGGGACTTGAGGGCATATTTATAAAATCCCAGGGCCACCTTTCGCTGCTCTAGTGTAATTTGTTTACACTAAGGCGGCATTTATGAGGCCTTTCTTCTGCATTGTGTTTACAAAGTAAGTGGCGTCACTTTGTAAACCCTTGTGCCACATTATGCCTGCATCAGGCATAATGCATGCAAGGGGGTGTCCCGACGCAGGGAGGCCCGAACAAATGGTGCAATGAAATTTACAACATTTCACTACACCATTTTTTCTGTCATTTGTAACTCCTGCTAAGAGCATTTTAATTGATGGGCCTCTCTGTGCATTACTGCACTAGCGTCTAAATGTTTTACGGTAGTTAAGCGAAGTGTATACAATAGTGTTAAAAATGTTGACGCTATTGTCCTAACGACTCCATGGTGCACCATATTGTAAATACGGCACAACCATGGTGTTATTACGTGGGTCAGGGGAGAAGCAGGAAAAGGGGTGCATCAGGACCAATGTGCCACTTTCTTGCAAATATGCCCTTCGGTCTCAGACAAGTCTCCCAACAAAATGTAAAAATAAAGAAAAGGGAGCAGGGTAGGAATACCTCAACCCCTTAGACCTGGTGCTGGGACCCACCAGGGCAAAAAAATATATATTTTTTCATTGTGGTGAAAAATGAAAAACAAACCAAGCATGGGATCCCGCCCTTGTTTTTTTTATCATCTCCCCCAGGTAGGCCAGGTCCGGGGGACATGCGACAGATAATAAAAAGTGAGGAAGGGAATGCACTTAGCCCCCTTCTCAGGCTCCTTTGAGCCCCAGCAACCACCACCTTGCTGGGCTTTTATGTGAATATTGAATGGGGGCCTTTTTGGACTCTCTTCCACAGGCTCCAAAGAGCCCAGTGGACAACCACCTTCCCTGGTGCTTTTAAAAAACCTGCAGGAGTAAGCACAAAATCCCCTTCTGTCCCTGGGATTACTTAATTTATTTCAGAGGGCTGCATGGACCTCCCACCATAGCTTTATAGGGCATTGGGCACCACCACCTCCCCACTGCCAAAAATGAAAATTGAAGGTGAGGGGGGGGGGGGGGGCCCTGGGCCATATATGGCCCCAGGAACCACCATCTTCCTGGGGCTGGCCTGTGAAAAGTGAAAGGAGGGTGGCCATGTGGCCTTCCCCTCCTTGAGCCACTAATGGCCTTAGGGACTGCCAGCCCCTAGGGCTGGCTCCCTACCTTCAAAGGTAGGCACCTTCGGGAGAAAGCAGTTTCCTTTCACTTGGTGGGGGCTTTGACAGCTCCCACCAAGGAAGAGCAATCTGTAAGTCCTCTCCTAGCAGGTAGAAGCAGGAAAACTGTTCCCGCTCATTGGGAGAGGACTGTTCATCAATTTTTTCTGCCTGCTGTCAGGCAGGCAGAAAAACAGATGAAAGGATTGTTCCTGACTGCAAAGAGAAGCATTTGTAGATGCTCCCTGTGTGCGGAGCAATGCCAGCTCCTGTTGAAGGCCGGGAGCTAGCACTGAGAACTGAACTTGCTGTTCTCCCTTTTAACCAATATGAGTATGCAAAATTATCTAGAAGCCCGCCAGTTTGGTCCCTCCACATATAGGTTGGTAGTATGCAACTTCTTACCACCATTTTCCAAGATGATGGACAGCGTACCAAAAGGCCACCCAGTGCATTTCCCACTGATTTTGGAGATGTGCAGAGGGGAATGAGCGGGAAACAACCTTAACAACTACGTTTGAATTACTACTTGCTTTAACAACGAATCTTGAAGAACTACTGTGTTTTAACAACGAAGTTTTGAACAACTACTGGTTTAACAACGATTTTACCTTAACAACTAATGCCAGAACAACGAATTTTAAGGTAAGTGAATTATTTTTTGATGAATTTTAAGGTGAGTTTTGTGTTTTGTTTTTTATTTGTTTAGGGTTTAATTATTATATGTTTAGTTTTTTAAAGTATATTGTGTGGATTAAGTAATGGATTCTATGGGTTGTGGGTGTTATGGGTGGGGTATTGTATTAATACTCAGGTATTATTTTAAATACTTTTGTATTTTTTATGTGTTGTAATTTATGTTGTGGGTTTACGGGCGGGATATATTTGATGTAGGGATTATGGGTGGGGAAGTGTATTAATACTCAGGTATTAATTTCAGTACTTGTGTTTTTTTATATGTTGTAATTTATGTTGTTGGTTTAGGGGTGGGATATATGGGATGTAGGGGTTATTGGTGGGGAAGTGTATTAAAACTCAGGTATTGATTTCAGTACTTGTGTTTTTTTATATGTTGTAATTTAAGTTGTTGGTTTAGGGGCAGGATTTATGGGATGTAGGGGTTATGGGTGGGGAAGTGTATTAATACTCAGGTATTAATTTAAGTACTTGTGTTTTTTATATGTTGTAATTTATGATGTTGGGTTAGGGGCGGGATATATGGGATGTAGGGGTTATGGGTGGGGAAGTGTATTAATACTCAGGTATTAATTTTAGAACTTGTGTTTATTTATATGGTGTAATTTATGTTGTGGGTTTAGGGTGGGATATATGGGATGTAGGGGTTATGGGTGGGGAAGTGTATTAATACTCAGGTATTAATTTAAGTAATTGTGTTTTTTTATATGTTGTAATTTATGTTATTGGTTTAGGGGCAGGATATATGGGATGTAGGGGTTATGGGTGGGGAAGTGTATTAATACTCAGGTATTATTTTAAGTAATTGTGTTTTTTTATATGTTGTAATTTATGTTATTGGTTTAGGGGCGGCATATATGGGATGTAGGGGTTATGGGTGGGGAAGTGTATTCATATTCAGGTATTAATTTAAGTACTTGTGTTTTTTTATATGTTGTGATTTATGTTGTGGGTTTAGGGGCGGGATATGTGGGATGTAGGGGTTATGGGTGGGGAAGTGTATTCATACTCAGGTATTAATTTATGTACTTGTGTTTTTTTATATGTAGTAATTTATGTTGTGGTTTTAGGGGTGGGATATATGGGATGTTGGGGTTATGGGTGGGGAAGTGTATTAATACTCAGGTATTACTTTAAGTACTTGTGTTTTTTTATGTGTTGTAATTTATGTTGTGGGTTTAGGGGCGGGATATGTGGGATGTAGGGGTTATGGGTGGGGAAGTGTATTCATATTCAGGTATTAATTTAAGTACTTGTGTTTTTTTATATGTTGTGATTTATGTTGTGGGTTTAGGGGCGGGATATGTGGGATGTAGGGGTTATGGGTGGGGAAGTGTATTCATACTCAGGTATTAATTTATGTACTTGTGTTTTTTTATATGTAGTAATTTATGTTGTGGTTTTAGGGGTGGGATATATGGGATGTTGGGGTTATGGGTGGGGAAGTGTATTAATACTCAGGTATTAATTTAAGTACTTGTGTTTTTTTATATGTTGTAATTTATGTTGTGCGTTTAGGGGCGGGATATGTGGGATGTAGGGGTTATGGGTGGGGAAGTGTATTAATACTCAGGTATTACTTTCAGTACTTGTGTTTTTTTATATGTTTTAATTTATGTTGTGGGTTTAGGGGCGGGATATATGAGATGTTGGGGTTATGGGTGGGAAAGTGTATTAATACTCAGGTATTAATTTCAGTACTTGTGTTTTTTTATATGCTGTCATTTATGTTGTGGGTTTAGGGGTGGTATATATGGGATGTAGGGGTTATGGGTGGGCAAGTGTATTAATATTCAAGTATTAATTTAAGTACTTGTGTTTTTTTATATGTAGTAATTTATGTTGTGGGTTTAGGGGTGGGATATATGAGATGTTGGGGTTATGGGTGGGAAAGTGTATTAATACTCAGGTATTAATTTAAGTACTTGTATTTTTTTAATATTGTAGTTTATGTTGTGGTTTTAGGTGCGGGATATATGGGATGTCGCTCCCCCTGCCGCTGCAGCTCCTCCAGCTCCTCCAGGTTCCTGAGTTCCTGAGACCCACCTCACAGTAAGTACCCCCCACCTCCCAGCCCCTCGCTCTGCCCCGCGCTACTCACCCTCTCTCCTGCTCCTGCTTCTTTTCTTCTTTTCTTCTTTTCTTCTTCTCTGTTCTTCCTCCTCGCTCCTCGTCTGTAATCTTCTTCTGTACTCTTCTTTTCCCCTTCTTCTCTCTTCTTCTGTGTGCTTCTCAGCCTCTCCTGTCGCCTCTCTTCTTCCTCATCTTCTTCTGTGGTCTTCTGCCCTCTGTTCTTCGTTTTCTGTATCTTCTTCTGTGTTCTTCTGTGTTCTTCTGTGTCCTTCTGTGTTCTTCTGTGTTCTTCTGTTCTTCCGGTCTTCCTTTCTTCTGTTCTTCCGGTCTTCTGTTCTTCCGGTCTTCTGTTCTTCTGGTCTTCTGTTCTTCTGTTCTTCTGTTCTTCTGTTCTTCTGTTCTTCCGGTCTTCTGGTCTTCTGTCTTCTGTCTTCTATCTTCTGCCTTCGGCTCTTCTGCCTCCTCCGTCTTCTTCTCCCTGCGCCTGCCCTCCTGCTCCTGCCTCATCCTGCTCTTTCACTCGCATCCCCCTCTCTATCTCCCCTATCTAACCCGTTCACTATCTACATCCCTCACACCTCCTATCTACCTATCTCTCTATCTCTCTATCCCACTATCTAACTCCCTCACTCTCCACCTCCTCCTATCTTCCTATCTCTCTATCTATTTCTCTATCTATCGATTTCTCTATCTATTTTCTCTATCTATTTCTCTATCTCTCCCCCCTCCCGCCACCCCCTCTATTACCTATCTTCCTATCCTCTCACTCTACCTCTCACCCTCACCCAGCTCTACAACCCCCCCTCCCCTATCTTCACAACCCTTCTCCTATCTTTCTCCCTAATCTCCTAAACCTCCTAACACTCACCCCCCTCCACCCTTAAACCCCCCTTCCCTCAGTTCTTCTCACTCTACCTGTCCCCCCTCCCTCGCGCTTTCCCGCCGCGACCTCCTGCACGCCCCGCCCCCCAGCTCCCATTCGCCCCCAGCTGACCCCTCCCCCCCCTCCTACCTCATATGGCGGCCGCTGCGCGACAGTGGTAGCGACCCTTGACCCAAGGGTAGGTCGCTCCCCCTGCCACTGCAGCTCTTCCAGCTCCTCCAGGTTCCTGAGTTCCTGAGACCCACCTCACAGTAAGTACTCCCCACCTCCCAGCCCCTCGCTCTGCCCCGCGCTACTCACCCTCTCTCCTGCTCCTGCTTCTTTTCTTCTTTTCTTCTTCTCTGTTCTTCCTCCTCGCTCCTCGTCAGTAATCTTCTTCTGTACTCTTCTTTTCCCCGTCTTCTCTCTTCTTCTGTGTGCTTCTCAGCCTCTCCTGTCGCCTCTCTTCTTCCTCATCTTCTTCTGTGGTCTTCTGCCCTCTGTTCTTCATTTTCTGTATCTTCTGTGTTCTTCTGTGTTCTTCTGTGTTCTTCTGTGTTCTTGTGTCCTTCTGTGTTCTTCTGTGTTCTTCTGTTCTTCCGGTCTTCTGTTCTTCCGGTCTTCTGTTCTTCCGGTCTTCTGTTCTTCTGTTCTTCTGTTCTTCTGTTCTCCTGTTCTTCTGTTCTTCTGTTCTTCTGTTCTTCTGTTCTTCTGTTCTTCCGGTCTTCTGGCCTTGTGTCTTCTATCTTCTGCCTTCGGCTCTTCTGCCTCCTCCGTCTTCTTCTCCCCGCGCCTGCCCTCCTGCTCCTGCCTCATCCCCCTCCCTCACTTGCATCCCCCTCTCTAACCCGTTCAGTATCTACCTCCCTCACTCCTCCTATCTACCTATCTCTCTATCTCTCTATCCCACTATCTAACTCCCTCACTCTACACCTCCTCCTATCTTCCTATCTCTCTATCTATTTCTCTATCTATCTATTTCTCTATCTATCTATTTTCTCTATCTATTTCTCTATCTCTCCCCCCTCCCACCACCCCCTCTATTACCTATCTTCCTATCCTCTCACTCTACCTCTCACCCTCACCCACCTCTACAACCCCCCCTCCCCTATCTTCACAACCCTACTCCTATCTTTCTCCCTAATCTCCTAAACCTCCTAACACTCACCCCCCTCCACCCTTAAACCTCCCTCCCCCGCTCTTCTCACTCTACCTGTCCCCACCTCCCTCGCGTTTTCCCCGCCGTGACCTCCTGCACGCCCCCGCCCCCCAGCTCCCATTCGCCCCCAGTTGACCCCTCCCCCCCCTACCTCATATGGCGGCCGCTGCGCGACAGTGGTAGCGACCCTTGACCCAAGGGTAGGTCGCTGCCCCTGCCGCTGCAGCTCCTCCAGCTCCTCCAGGTTCCTGAGTTCCTGAGACCCACCTCACAGTAAGTACCCCCCACCTCCAAGCCCCTCGCTCTGCCCCGCGCTACTCACCCTCTCTCCTGCTCCTGCTTCTTTTCTTCTTTTCTTCTTCTCTGTTCTTCCTCCCCACTCCTCGTCTGTAATCTTCTTCTGTACTCTTCTTTTCCCCGTCTTCTCTCTTCTTCTGTGTGCTTCTCAGCCTCTCCTGTCGCCTCTCTTCTTCCTTATCTTCTTCTGTGGTCTTCTGCCCTCTGTTCTTCGTTTTCTGTATCTTCTTCTGTGTTCTTCTGTGTTCTTCTGTGTCCTTCTGTGTTCTTCTGTGTCCTTCTGTTCTTCCGGTCTTCTGTTCTTCCGGTCTTCTGTTCTTCCGGTCTTCTGTTCTTCCGGTCTTCTGTTCTTCTGTTCTTCTGTTCTTCTGTTCTTCTGTTCTTCCGGTCTTCTGGTCTTCTGTCTTCTATCTTCTGCCTTCGGCTCTTCTGCCTCCTCCGTCTTCTTCTCCCCGCGCCAGCCCTCCTGCTCCTGCCTCATCCCCCTCCCTCACTCGCATCCCCCTCTCTATCTCCCCTATCTAACCCGTTCACTATCTACCTCCCTCACTCCTCCTATCTACCTATCTCTCTATCTCTATATCCCACTATCTAACTCCCTCACTCTCCACCTCCTCCTATCTTCCTATCTCTCTATCTATTTCTCTATCTATCGATTTCTCTATCTATCTATTTTCTCTATCTATTTCTCTATCTCTCCCCCCTCCCGCCACCCCCTCTATTACCTATCTTCCTATCCTCTCACTCTACCTCTCACCCTCACCCAGCTCTACAACCCCCCCTCCCCTATCTTCACAACCCTTCTCCTATCTTTCTCCCTAATCTCCTAAACCTCCTAACACTCACCCCCCTCCACCCTTAAACCCCCCTTCCCTCAGTTCTTCTCACTCTACCTGTCCCCCCTCCCTCGGGCTTTCCCGCCGTGACCTCCTGCACGCCCCGCCCCCCAGCTCCCATTCGCCCCCAGCTGACCCCTCCCCCCCTCCTACCTCATATGGCGGCCGCTGCGCGACAGTGGTAGCGACCCTTGACCCAAGGGTAGGTCGCTCCCCCTGCCGCTGCAGCTCCTCCAGCTCCTCCAGGTTCCTGAGTTCCTGAGACCCACCTCACAGTAAGTACCCCCCACCTCCCAGCCCCTCGCTCTGCCCCGCGCTACTCACCCTCTCTCCTGCTCCTGCTTCTTTTCTTCTTTTCTTCTACTCTGTTCTTCCTCCTCGCTCCTCGTCTGTAATCTTCTCTGTACTCTTCTTTTCCCCGTCTTCTCTCTTCTTCTGTGTGCTTCTCAGCCTCTCCTGTCGCCTCTCTTCTTCCTCATCTTCTTCTGTGGTCTTCTGCCCTCTGTTCTTCGTTTTCTGTATCTTCTTCTGTGTTCTTCTGTGTTCTTCTGTGTCCTTCTGTGTTCTTCTGTGTCCTTCTGTGTTCTTCTGTGTTCTTCTGTTCTTCCGGTCTTCTGTTCTTCCGGTCTTCTGTTCTTCCGGTCTTCTGTTCTTCCGGTCTTCTGTTCTTCTGTTCTTCCGGTCTTCTGGTCTTCTGTCTTCTATCTTCTGCCTTCGGCTCTTCTGCCTCCTCCGTCTTCTCCCCGCGCCTGCCCTCCTGCTCCTGCCTCATCCCCCTCCCTCACTCGCATCCCCCTCTCTATCTCCCCTATCTAACCCGTTCACTATCTACCTCCCTCACTCCTCCTATCTACCTATCTCTCTATCTCTCTATCCCACTATCTAACTCCCTCACTCTCCACCTCCTCCTATCTTCCTATCTCTCTATCTATTTTTCTATCTATCGATTTCTCTATCTATCTTTTTTCTCTATCTATTTCTCTATCTCTCCCCCCTCCCGCCACCCCCTCTATTACCTATCTTCCTATCCTCTCACTCTACCTCTCACCCTCACCCACCTCTACAACCCCCCCTCCCCTATCTTCACAACCCTAGTCCTATTTTTCTCCCTAATCTCCTAAACCTCCTAACACTCACCCCCCTCCACCCTTAAACCCCCCTCCCCCAGCTCTTCTCACTCTACCTGTCCCCCCCCCTTCCTCGCGCTTTCCTGCCGCGACCTCCTGCACGCCTCCGCCCCCAGCTCCCATTCGCCCCCAGCTGACCCCTCCCCCCCCCTCCTACCTCATATGGCGGCCGCTGCACGACAGTGGTAGCGACCCTTGACCCAAGGGTAGGTCGCTCCCCCTGCCGCTGCAGCTCCTCCAGCTCCTCCAGGTTCCTGAGTTCCTGAGACCAACCTCACAGTAAGTACCCCCCACCTCCAAGCCCCTCGCTCTGCCCCACGCTACTCACCCTCTCTCCTGCTCCTGCTTCTTTTCTTCTTTTCTTCTTCTCTGTTCTTCCTCCTCGCTCCTCGTCTGTAATCTTATTCTGTACTCTTTTTTCCCCGTCTTCTTTCTTCTTCTGTGTGCTTCTCAGCCTCTCCTGTCGCCTCTCTTCTTCCTCATCTTCTTCTGTGGTCTTCTGCCCTCTGTTCTTCGTTTTCTGTATCTTCTTCTGTGTTCTTCTGTGTTCTTCTGTGTTCTTCTGTGTCCTTCTGTGTTCTTCTGTGTTCTTCTGTTCTTCCGGTCTTCCTTTCTTCTGTTCTTCCGGTCTTCTGTTCTTCCGTTCTTCTGTTCTTCTGTTCTTCTGTTCTTCTGTTCTTCTGTTCTTCCGGTCTTCTGGTCTTCTGTCTTCTATCTTCTGCCTTCGGCTCTTCTGCCTCCTCTGTCTTCTTCTCCCCGCGCCTGCCCTCCTGCTCCTGCCTCATCCCCCTCCCTCACTCGCATCCCCCTCTCTATCTCCCCTATCTAACCCGTTCACTATATACCTCCCTCACTCCTCCTATCTACCTATCTCTTTATCTCTCTATCCCACTATCTAACTCCCTCACTCTCCACCTCCTCCTATCTTCCTATCTCTCTATCTATTTCTCTATCTATCGATTTCTCTATCTATCTATTTTCTCTATCTATTTCTCTATCTCTCCCCCCTCCTGCCACCCCCTCTGTTACCTATCTTCCTATCCTCTCACTCTACCTCTCACCCTCACCCACCTCTACAACCCTCCCTCCCCTATCTTCACAACCCTACTCCTATCTTTCTCCCTAATCTCCTGAACCTCCTAACACTCACCCCCCTCCACCCCTAAACCCCCCTCCCCCAGCTCTTCTCACTCTACCTGTCCCCCCCCTCCCTCGCGCTTTCCCGCCGCGACCTCCTGCACGCCCCGCCCCTCAGCTCCCATTCGCCCCCAGCTGACCCCTCCCCCCCCTCCTACCTCATATGGCGGCCGCTGCGCAACTGCGCAGCGGGTGCGCCGCTGGCGCGCCAGAGGCAAGCCCGTCTGCGCCCGTCCGCGCCTGGCCCGTGCCTAGCGCCACGACCCCTGGTCCCCAGCTCTCCCAAGCCCTGCTGATCCGCTACGACCCCACCACCCTCCACGCCCTCAACCCAGGATGCTCCAACACCTGCTTCAAAGCTCACCCCAAACGCACCCATGGACCCTTCGCCTGCAACTCCTGCAAACGCATCTTCCACCATGCCACTACCACGACCACAAGCCCACGCGGCATCAACCACCTCAAGTGCATCCCAGTCAACGCTCGCTCCGTCCACAAACACGCCGTTGAACTCTGGGACCTCCTGGACTCCACAGCACTGGACGTCGCCTTCATCACGGAGACCTGGATGAACGCCTCCTCTGCTCCAGACATCGCCACCGCCATCCCCGAAGGCTACAAGATCTCCAGGAAAGACCGCACCAACCAAGCAGGAGGAGGTATCGCAATCGTCTTCAAAGACTCCATCAGCGTCACCACCTCCACCGAAGACACCCCTCTCGCCGCTGAACACCTGCATTTTCATATTCGCACCGACCCGAGGACCACCCTCAGAGGATCCCTCGTCTACCGTCCTCCCGGACCACGCGCCCCTTTCAGCGACGCCATCGCCGACTTCATCTCCCCGCACGCCCTCGCCTCACCGGACTACATCCTCCTAGGCAACCTCAACTTCCATCTGGAACAAAACAACGACCCCAACACCACCACCCTGCTCGCCAACCTCGCCAACCTCGGCCTCAAACAACTGGTGAACACCGCCACCCACATCGCCGGACACACGCTCGACCCTATCTTCTCTGTCAGCAAACACGTCTTCTTCAGCCACACCTCCGCCCTACACTGGACCGACCACAGCTGCGTCCCCTTCACATTCCGACGCGAGACCTGCCACCTCCGCACTCAACCCATCCCTCGTCGACAGTGGAACAAGATCCCTGAAGAGCAACTCCTCTCCGCACTCGCCGCCAACCAACCCACCCTCACCACCGACCCCAACGACGCAGACCTCAACCTCACAAACTGGATCTCCAACTGCGCAGACAACCTTGCTCCCCTCAAACGCACGCATCGACAGACCAACACCAAAAAACCTCTCTGGTTCTCTGACACCCTCAAAGAATCAAAGAAAACTTGTCGCGCCCTTGAGAAAGCCTGGCGCAAGGACCACACCGCTGACAACATGACCGCCCTCAAGAACGCTACCCGCAAACACCACGACCTGATCCGCGCTGCCAAAAGGAACTTTTTCACTGACAGACTGGACAAAAACAGCCACAACAGCAGAGAACTCTTCAGCATCATCAAGGAGTTCTCCAACCCCAGCGCCAATGCCGTCACGCCGTCACAGGATTTGTGCGAATCCCTCGCCACTTTCTTCCATCGCAA
The DNA here is from genome assembly GCF_031143425.1 of Pleurodeles waltl. Lineage (NCBI taxonomy): Eukaryota > Metazoa > Chordata > Amphibia > Caudata > Salamandridae > Pleurodeles > Pleurodeles waltl. Next base: position 672,586,792 of record NC_090444.1, read on the forward strand.
GATCAGCGACCTCCACGACAGCTTCGGACACCAGACCCAACCAAACACCACCCAACCCGCATCCCCGGCCATCACCCTCAACAACTGGACCCACATCAACACGGAAGAAACCAAATCCATCATGAACTCTATCCACTCCGGCGCCCCTTCGGACCCCTGCCCGCACTTCATCTTTAACAAAGCCGACGACATCATCGCCCCGCACCTCCAGACCGTCATCAACTCTTCTTTTTCTTCTGCTACCTTCCCCGAATGCTGGAAACACGCCGAAGTCAACGCCCTACTAAAGAAACCAACGGCTGACCCGAGCGACCTGAAAAACTTCCGCCCCATCTCTCTTCTGCCTTTCCCAGCCAAAGTAATAGAGAAGACCGTCAACAAACAGCTCACCACCTTGCTCGACCCCTCACAAACCGGATTCCGAACCAACCACAGCACTGAAACCGCCCTCATCTCAGTCACAGACGACATCAGAACCCTGATGGACAACGGTGAAACAGTCGCCCTCATTCTTCTCGACCTCTCGGCTGCCTTTGACACCGTCTGTCACCGCACCCTAATCACCCACCTCCGCTCCACCGGGATCCAAGGCCAGGCCCTGGACTGGATCGCCTCCTTCCTCGCAAACCGTTCCCAAAGAGTTTACCTCCCTCCGTTTCGCTCAGAACCCACCGAGATCATCTGCAGCGTACCTCAAAGCTCATCGCTCAGCCCGACACTCTTCAATGTCTACATGAGCCCCCTCGCCAACATCGTACGCAAGCACGACATCATCACCTCCTACGCCGACGACACCCAACTTATACTCTCCCTCACGAAGGACCCCGCCAGCGCCAAGACCAACCTACAAGAGGGTATGAAGGACGTCGCAGATTGGATGAGGCTCAGCCGCCTAAAGCTGAACTCTGAAAAAACGGAAGTCCTCATCCTCGGCAACACCCCGTCTGCCTGGGACGACTCCTGGTGGCCCTCGGCACCGCACCGACCCCCACAGACCACGCCCGCAACCTCGGCTTCATCTTGGACCCTCTTCTCACCATGACCAAGCAAGTCAACGCCGTGTCCTCCGCCTGCTTCCTCACCCTCGACATGCTCCGCAAGATCTTCCGCTGGATCCCCGCCGACACCAGAAAAACCGTGACCCACGCCCTCGTCACGAGCCGCCTGGACTACGGCAACACCCTCTACGCCAGGACCACAGCAAAACTCCAAAATCGCCTGCAACACATTCAAAACGCCTCGGCCCACCTCATCCTCGACGTACCCCGCAGCAGCCACATCTCCCCACACCTGAGACACCTGCATTGGCTCCCAGTCAGCAAAAGGATCACCTTCCGACTTCTCACCCACGCACACAAAGCCCTCCACGACAAGGGACCGGAATACCTCAACAGACGCCTCAGCTTCTACGTCCCCACCCGCCTCCTCCGCTCCTCTGGCCTCGCACTCGCTGCTGTCCCTCGCATCCGCCGCTCCACGGCGGGTGGGAGATCTTTCTCCTTCCTGGCGGCCAAGACCTGGAACTCCCTCCCCACCAGCCTCAGGACCATTCCGCTTTCCGGAGACTCCTAAAGACCTGGCTGTTCGAGCAGCGATAACCCCCCCTTTTCCCCTAGCGCCTTGAGACCCGCACGGGTGAGTAGCGTGCTTTATAAATGTTAATGATTTGATTTGATTTGATTTGATTTGATGTAGGGCTTATGGGTGGTGAAGTGTATTAGTAATTGGGTGTTAATTTACATAGTTGGGTATTTTTATTTTGTTTTGTGAAATTGGTGTGGGGTAGTATATTCATATTTGAGTATTTTATTAGGACTTTAAGTATTTTTTTTTCTTTTATTAAGGGTATATTGTGGATTAATTTTTGGAATGTATGGGTTGTGGTTGTTATGGGTGGGGAAGTGTGTTAATACTTGGGTATTAATTTAAGTAATTGTATTTTATTAAAATTTGGAATTTATGTTGTAGGTTTAGGGGTGGGACATATGGGATCTAGCAGTTATGGGTGGGAAGTATGTTAGTAGTCTGGTATTATTTATTGTTATTTGGTTATTTTTTTATTGAAAGTATATTTAGAATTAGGGGTGGGATATAGGGGATGTAGGGTTTATGGTTGGGGTATTTTTCTTATGATTAGTTTTTTTTTACTATGTTTGAGTTTATTTTTTTAATGTTTTTTTTTGGGGGGGATGCAATTTGGTTTATTGGTGGATCATGATTTGGATATGTATTGATAGTTTATAATTTTTTATTATGGGTGAATTATTTTTTTGTGTTATATTTTTAGGTTTTGTATTTTTTTGTTGTTGTTATTGAAGGTGTAAAAATAATAGTGTTTAAAAATAGTTATGTTTAAAAATTTATATTTGATTTTTTAATAGTATAGTAGTTGGTATAGTAGATTTTGGAATATAATAATGTTACATTTTTTTATTTTAAATATTTATTAGATTTTTTAAAAAAATTGTGAATTGTAAAAAAATTTAAAATGTTTTTTGTTTTTTATTATTATTATTTTTTTTGGATCTGATGTAATTAATATTATTCATATTTTTTAATTATTTTTTTAGATGTATAATTTTATACATATATTAATTTGTCTTAATATTATTTCTAAAAATTAATTAATAAAATAATTATTTGTAGATTATATATAGATTTTTTATTTTTTTTTGGTGTTAGAAATGTTTGCATTTGCAATAATGTTTTTTTTAATGTAAATTTAATTTAAAAAAAATACAAATACCATTCATTTTTTTTAATATATTTTTTATTTTGAACATAATCAAGTTTATAAAATGCAAAAAAAATGTTTTAAATTATTGTTTGATATTTACAGATTTATAGAAATTTTTTATTTTTTTTTTTATATTTCTTTATCTATTTTCTGTGGTATTTTCTTATTTTCCCTATTATAGTCTATGAGTGAAATAGTCAGTTTTCTATTTTTAGTGCTCTTCCATGTTTACGTTGTTTGACGTCTTCTGTATTCAGTCGGTGGAGCGTCGCGGTCAAGATAGGACGGAAGCGGAGACCTCGTTCAGGTAAGTGGGATTATAATTTTTTGTACAGTATGTAGTAGGGTATTTTTATTACAGAAATAGTTGTCGGAGGTAGTTATAAGGTAGGTAGTAGATTTTCGGTGTTTGTTATGTTTCTCATGTTTAATTATTTGTTATCGTATATTTTTGAATACGATAGTGGTTTCGTAAAAGTAAACAAATTTGTTTAGCAGTGTTTTATCTTAGAAATGATTATACTGCTTTTGTAGTAGTTGGAAAGAATTGTATATTTTTTTGCTAAATTTAGTTTTGGGATTTTTGAGGGAGTTAGTTGTTCGGTTTATGATTTTTTTTTTAACTTCATTGGAATAGGTTTTGTGATTAATTTTTTATTTTGTGTTAGTAGTATCCTTTATATTGTTTTCATGTCTTTTTCTTGATAGTTAATGTTTGAATTAATGATGTGGCTTTGGTTAGTAGGTGATTAATTTTTTAACTTTTTTTAGGTAAAAAAAGTATATTTGGTATTTTACATTTTTTAGATATTTCTCGAATTTCTGGTTTGGTAAAGTATTATATTTTATTTCTTTCATTGTTTTTATAGTATATAGAGTTATTTTTTTTATCATCCATGCAATAGGAATATTTTTTATTTGTTTTTGGATGACTAATGTTTTTTTTTTCTTTTCTAAGTATGAGATGCTTCTTTCTATATTAATGAAGAAGATTTATTCAGCATCACATGTTTGGATAAAGACATGAAAACTTGAAAGGTAAGAACAATTTTTGTTGTGTAAATTTAGTGTAATTTTTTTTTTAAAAATGCCAATGTAATTGATGGTAATTGGTGTTTTTTAAAACTGCCAAGTAATTTTTCAGTAGGTTAGTGGTTGTTAGTAATGTAGAATATATGCTAGACTGTTGAGATACTCTGATGGTGTTATTGTATCAAATTGTTGTATTTTTGCCAAAATTCTTTCGTCATTTCTTTGCTTTTTTTGCTTGTGCGTGGGTTCAGGCTACCTGACAGTGATTGAGCAAGTCTCATTTCTTGGAAACTTTGTTCCTTTTTTAAAATTTCCATAAAATGATACAGGTTTGGGTGGGGTTTACCTATTACTTTATTGAAGGTGTTGTGCCATCCTTCAATGGCATTATTAGTCTTTGGACCACAGGTTTGGTAGCAGTTCCACCATTCTATTGGAAATCTTGGCTTTCGTCTGCGACCAGATCTGTTTAGGTGTCCAATCCAGGTTTCTTCGAAGTAATTTAGTAAGGGTTCTAATTTGTCTTCATTTTGTGTATAATAGTTAGACTCTGTTATTGCGGTGTAATACTCATCTACTTTTGTAGGTGGTACAAAGCATAATGCTGTGAGTTTTTTTAATTCAAATTATAGTATGCAATCTGAGAAATATTCTCTACTTAGGGATGATTTTTGTATTCTACGCCAATATGCTTGTGAAAAGTGGAAAAAGCATCCTTGAATTTGGGTTTGTGGATATATTTTTAGTATTGTATTTATCATTGATAATTCGAAATCTAGTATTACTTTTCTAGGTGTTTTATTTAATGTTTTGTTTTTGATTGTTGATAAAAATTCATTGTATGTAGAGGAATGTTTATCAGGTAGTAATGCATACACTAGGGGGATTGTAGTGTTATTTTTTGTGGCATGTATGGTGTAAATTTGAGTGAATGGATGGGGTGTAGATTTAAAAGTTCCATCCATCATCCAAATTTCACTATTTTGTAGGATTAGAAAGTTGGATGTTGTGCTGAATATTAAAATTCTTTTTTGAGGGTTTTCGTTGTCGTGAATGAGGAAAGTTTCTTTGGAGAAGGTAATTGTTAGTTCTGGGGGGATGTTAATGTCTTCATAGGTTTGTGGTGTTATATGTTGGGGATTACTTGCCAGTCTTTCTCGTTGAAAAATTCTACTAAGGTTTGGTACAGAAGGCATGCTACCAGAAATCTGTACTGGAATATTTTGTACTACCTCCCTTATAACTTGTCCGCAGGAGTCATTGGAGGTGTGTGCAATGTTTTTTATTTTTTGTATGTTTTCTCTTATCTCAATTTCTATTGCAGAGGCAGAGTGGTTGTGATCTCATGTCTTAACAACTGTGTTTTCTAGAGTTACAGCTCTGCCTCTACAATGTGAAGAGTAGAATTGTACACACCTCCAATGGCTCCTGAGGTTGACAACCTTGTCTCTGTAATAAAGATAACCTTCATACTTTAGTAGCTGGTTTCCGGTTCTTGAGGTTATGTAACTCGCTTCTCCTTGCGATGCCATTTGTGAAATATCTGTAAATAATATAAAAGAAATAGGTTAAAAGAAGTTTGCAGTTTTTATTATTAAATTTGTGGTGGATTTAGTTTACTACTTAGTAAGTTAATTAATATATAATGTGTTCTTTTTGTAAGTGTTTGGTGTAGGTGGTTTGTTATCTTTTATATTTGGTGATTGTGTGTTATTTATTGAGGTAATTAGGTTAGTGGGGGGTTTTAGGTTTTGGGGAGGGGGTGGGGGTTAGGGGGTTTTAGGTTTTGGGGTGGGGTTGGGGGGGTGGGGTGTTTTTAGTTTTGGGGAGGGGGTTTTAGGTTTTGGGGTGGGGTTGGGGGGTGGGGCGTTTTTGGTTTTGGGGAAGGGGTTGGGGTGAGGGGGTTTTATGTTTTGCGGTGGGTTTGGGGGGGTGGGGTGTTTTTGGTTTTGGGGAGGGGGTGGAGGGTCAAGGGGTTTTAGGTTTTGGGATGGGGTTGGGGGGGTGGGGCGTTTTTGGTTTTGGGAAAGTGGTGGAGGGTGAGGGGGTTTTAGGTTTTGGGGTGGGGTTGGTGGGTGGGGCGTTTTTGGTTTTGGGGAAGGGGTGGAGGGTGAGGGGGTTTTAGGTTTTGGGGTGAGGTTGGGGGGGTGGGGCGTTTTTGGTTTTGGGGAGTGGCTGTGGGGTCAGGGGGTTTTATGTTTTAGCATGGGGTTGGGGGTGGGGCGTTTTTGGTTTTGGGGAGGGGTGGGGGTAGGGGGTTTTCGGTTTTGGGGTGGGGTTGGGGGGTGGGGCGTTTTTGGTTTTGGGGAAGTGGTGGAGGGTGAGGGGGTTTTAGGTTTTGGGGTGGGGTTGGGGGGGTGGGGTGTTTTTGGTTTTGTGGAGTGGGTGTGGGGTCAGGGGTTTTTCGGTTTTGGCGTGGGGTTGGGGGTTGGGACGTTTTTGGTTTTGGGGAGGGGGTGGGGGGTCAGGGGTTTTTAGGTTTTGGGGTGGGGTTGGGGGGTGGGGTGTTTTTGGTTTTGGGGAGGGGGTGGGGGGGTTAGGGGGTTTTAGGTTTTTGGGTGGGTTGGGGGGTGGGGTGTTTTTGGTTTTGGGGAGAAGGTGGGGGTTAGGGGGTTTTAGGTTTTGGGGTGGGGGTGGGGGAGTGGGGCGTTTTTGGTTTTGGGGAGGGGGTGGGGGGTCAGGGGTTTTAGGTTTTGGGGTGTGGTTGGGGGGGTGGGGTGAGGGATGTAGGGTGAATGGTGATTATTGGTAATGCTTTTATTAAGAATGCTTTTACAATGAAATATTGATGTTAAGGCATTTGTGGTAAAATTATTAGTAGTAAGAACAAGGTTGGTGTTCTGTCCTTGTTGTTAAGGTACTAGTTGTTTTGGAAGTTGGTGTTTTGTTGTGAAATTTATTTATGTTTATAGTCCAGCAGCTGTTTAGAGGTAAGTGTTTGGTGGAGTTGTAATAGTTATTTTGTTTATATAATATATGTACTGTGTTTGTGAAGTGTTTTTAATTTTATTGAATTTATGTATTTGGTGGTAAGTTGAGGGGTATTTGAATAAGAATGTTTGTTTAGTTTTATTTAACTAGAAAATCTGGTTGTATGTTATAATGAAAATATTATACTTACCTTGAGTTTATTTTCTTATTTCAGATGTTATTTTTTTTAAATTTGATTTAATTCACTTTTTTATGTCTTCTGGTGTTTTTTTGGGTTCTTGGAGTCTGTAAGAAATAAGAAAGAGTGTATTATTTAGTTTATTCTTTTGTTTTATTAATTATTTACTTTTTTTGATTTAGAAGTAATTTTTTTAGTAGGTTTGAAATTTGGTGAATAATATTTGGTTTTTGGTTAAATTTATTAGGTGAATTATTTTTTTTTTAAACTAATTTGTAGATTTAATATTTTATATATATATATTTTTATTATATTATGGTATTCGTTATTTAACATTTTTTTTAATGCAATTGTTTATGGTTTAGTGAAATTGTTTTTGAATAATGGTAATGGTTTACCTTTGATGGTGAAGGTGTCGTGTTTATCTTATTGGTCAGATTCTTGATATTTATGCCTGTAAGAAAATAGTACGAATGGTACATTAATTATATATTATTTTAGCTGTGGTATAGGTTAGTAAATTTATTTATATTTATTTATGGATATTTTACCTTGTTATCTCAGTAGATAGCGGTGTTGGATAAATTATATTTTAATTCTTTTCCGTAGTGATATGCTCGTCTTCTCTGTAAGTTGTTCGGTGCAGTAATGAGTAGAAAATGGAGGTCGTTGGTATTTATATGTGTTTTTGTAAGTATTGTTTTATTTGTAAATTGAATGTGTTTTCGATGTTTTTTTTATTATGAATTCGTTTGTGATGTTAGATATATATAATTGTGGAGTGTATTTGTTTTGTAGTTTGTATTTTTTTTTATGTTCGTTCTCGTTTGTTTAGTAGAGGAAGTACTTCATGGGTCATGTAGAAAGTGTTGTAGGACTATCGTTTTATGTAGGTTTGTTTTTTAGTGTTGTGTTTGTTTTATAATTATTTAAGTATTATTTATTTTGATTTAAAACGGTGTTTATATGTTTTGGATTTTTGTGATGTTTTGTTTTTTGTATGTAGAAAATATATTGTTATTTTCGATTTCGTTTATTTTTTACGTAGTACTGTAGTGGTTTTAATATTTTATTTATTAATCGTTATTGTTTAGTTGTGATATTAATTATTAATATTTTTCGTTGTTTGGAGTTCGTTTTAAATATATTAGGTGTTTAGGCGTTTTCGGTGTTGGGTAGTATTTGTTTGGGTATTCGTTGTTTGGCTAGTTGTTTGTTTGGGTAGTAGTTATTTTAGGATTCGTTGTATTCGTTGTTTGGGTAGTAGTTTGTTTGGGTATTCGTTATTTGGGGAGTCGTTATTTAGGTAATATTTTTTTGGGGTAGTCGTTGTTTAGGTAGTAGTTATTTGGGGAGTCGTTGTTTAGGTAGTCGTTGTTTACATAGTAGTGGTTTAGTGGAATATTCGTGATTTAGTGGTTTTCGTAGTCGTTAAATAGGTGTTCGTTGTTCAGGAATAATTTAGTTAATGTTTTTTTTCGTTGTTTAGACTTCGTTGTAAAATAATTCGTTTTATAGGTTTTTTCGGTGTTGGGAAGTCGTTGTTTAAGTAGTAGTTGTTTAGATAGTAGTGGTTTAGAGTCATATTCGGAATGAGAACATCTCCACCAAATAAAGAAGCACTTACATCATATAATTAAGTGGAAATACCCTTGTTTGATGTAGATTCAACTCTTTGTAGTCTCATCTTCTTCTGTACACCAAGATTCATGTTATTTCAGGTTTCTCTATGAAGATGCTGGAAGAACCATCACATTGCCAAAATTACAGACATGCAAGGTCAGGGGAGGCATTACTTCTGGGTCCTTTATGCAGCTGTAGTGTGGAATATGCACTGTTTACCCAACAAGGTAGCACTTACTAATTAGCCAGTAGAAAGTACTCCAGTTGGGTAGACATTTTGTGCACAACTGTGGCATCTTATTGGATAAATAAGCAGGCTAAAATGCATTCTGGCACTGATGCTTATTTCATTAAAATTAAACTTGAACAGGAAGCAATACCAAATATAAGCAACGCAGATGCCCCAAGTGAAGCTCTGCTTCCAAGCCTTGCAGCCAACCCCCGCCGCACATGGCTAAAGGCCATGTGTGGCATGAGACTGGATTCCTTTTGGGAGTTACTGCAGAGCCTGGCTGCATGCCAAGTCCTGTTTTCAACACCTGCTGTGCACGGCTTGAGGCCAGTTGTAAAATAGGGTTGTATGCCTGCTGGGGGTTGGCCATAGGCCAGGCAATGCGGTCAAACTCCACGTCACATGGTCAAAAGCCCTGTGTGGAGTGGGGTTGGATGCCTGAGATGGGTTGGCCTCAGAATCTGCCCAAAGGACATGTGTGGCATGGGGTTAGATGCATGGGGCCTGGCACTGAGCTGCCCCTACCAAGCTTGCTGCTCCTGCCCCCCTCTTCCTTGCCACCCATTGTCCAACTCCATGCTCCTGCTCCCTCATTACATCCATGTGTGGCAGTTGTTTTGACACCACCCTTCCCACCTGTTCTGAAGAGTTAGCTTGCTACCCCATCTACTTTCTCCCTATCCTCCATTGTCCAAGTCCATGTAAAAGCCCCCTCTCCTGCTCTGCAAGGTCGGATGTGCTGACTCTGCCCTCCATGTAGCTTGATGTCCCTTCCCACTCCTCCTGCCCTCTGTTGCCCAATTTTGTGCTGCATCATTGCCCTCCTCCTTAGGCTCCATTCTTAGCTTGCTGCTCCTACCTTCCTTCCACCTGGCCTCTGATGTCTGTGTGCATGCCCCAGATCCATCCTTTTTGGCCACCGTGTTTCAGGGACCTGCCACTGCCCTTCCTGTCTACTCTGAGTTGTCTGTTTGCTCTCCATCTTTGAAGACTTTTTGTAGGAAAAATAACTTAGGGCCAGATGTAGCAAAGGTGTTTACCCATTCTGTGTCTATGGGAAAAAGTGTTCGTACATATGGCCCTTATTCTCCTCCATTTTTTTCTTCTAGAGAGCAAGTGGCTTTGGAATTTTCAGAACTTGGGAAAATTAGACTTTTTCTTCTTTGTCAACTCAGTCTTTTATCAGTGGTTATCAACTTATTAACTATATGATACAGCCAAATACAAGCTGTGGATCCCACCACCTGGCAGCAATGTGAGGATCAGGGTGTACTATATGATAGGGCTAGGTAGCCTTATCATGGACTACATTCGCAGACACCACTTACGGAAAGAACAGTCTTGTATACTTACCTCTAGCTCAACCCTGAGTAGCCATGGCTGTGAGCAGCAAGGCTCAGTAAAGGAACTTACAATCAATCAATCAGTAATTTGTTAAGCGCGCTACTCACCCGGAAGAGTCTCAAGGTGCTGGAGGGGTGCTACTGCTCGAAGAGCCAGGTCTTGAGGTGCTTCCTGAAGGTCAGGAAGTTCTGGGTCATACGTAGGTTGGCGGGGAGGGAGTTCCAGGTTTTGGCAGCAAGGTGGGAGAAGGATCTGCCACCAGTAGTGCTACAGTGTATGCGTGGGACCGTTGCAAGTGTGAGGTTGGCGGAGCGGAGCTGGCGGGATGGTATGTGGAAGTTGAGGCGCTCGTTGAGGTAGGCCATTCCAACGTTGTGGAGAGCTTTGAGAGCGTGGATTAGTAGTTTAAAGATGATCCTTTTGTTGATGGGTAGCCAGTGGAGGTTTCTGAGGTGGGCTGAGATGTGATCGTGGCGAGGGAGGTTGAGGATGAGTCGAGCTGAGGCGTTCTGGATGCGCTGGACTTTCTTCTGGAGCTTGGCCATTGTTCCCGCGTAGAGGGTGTTGCCGTATTCCAGTCTGCTGCTGACAAGGGTGTTGGTGACTGTTCTTCTGGTTTCCACGGGAATCCATCTGAAGGTCTTGCAGAGCATTCGAAGGGTGTTGAAGCATGAGGACAAGATGGCGCTTACTTGCTGGGTCATAGAGAGCGAAGAGTCCAGTATGAAGCCAAGGTTGTGTGCGTAGGTGGTGGGCATTGGGGGTGACCACAGAGTGGCAGGCCACCAGTTGTTGTCCCATGCTGATCTGTTGGAGCCGAAGATGATGAACTCGATCTTCTCCAAATTCAGCTTGAGGCGGCTTGCTTTCATCCAGTTGGCGATGGCGTGGAGTCTGGTGTGGAGGTTGTTCTCAGCGGTTGCGGGGTCCTTTGTGAGAGAGAGGATGAGCTGAGTGTCGTCTGCGTAGGAGACGATGTTGAGGCCGTGGGATCGGACAATGTTGGCGAGCGGAGCCATGTAGACATTGAAGAGGGTAGGGCTGAGTGAGGATCCCTGGGGGACTCCGCAAATGGTCTTGGTGGCCTTGGACAGGAACAGGGGAGGCAGACTCTTTGGGTTCGTCCAGAGAGGAAGGAGGGGAGCCAGTCCAGGGCTTTGTGGTGAATTCCAGCGTCGAAGAGGCGTGTGCGAAGGGTGTGGTGGCAGAAGGTGTCGAAGGCTGCGGACAGGTCAAGGAGGATGAGGGCAACAGTTTCACCTTTGTTGAGCCTGCTCCTGATGTCGTCGGTGCAGGCGATGAGGGTGGTCTTGGTGCTCTGGCTTGTGCGGAATCCAGACTGGGAGACGTTGAGTAGGCCGTTGTCCTCCAGGAAGCAGGAAAGTTAGTTGTTGACTATCTTCTCAATGACCTTCGCAGGGAAGGGGAGTAGGGAGATAGGTCAATAGTTTTTCAGGTCTTCGGGGTCGGCTTTGGGTTTTTTGAGCAAGGCGTTGGCTTCGGCGTGTTTCCAGCTCTCCGGGAAGATGGCGGACTTGAAGGAGCTGTTGATGATGGTCCAGAGCTGTGGAGCGATGATTTGGCTGGCTTTATTGAAGACGTGGTGAGGGCAGGGGTCAGCCGGAGAGCCGGAGTGGATGGTGCTCAAGGTCTTGGTGGTTTCCTCATCGTTGGTGGGGGTCCAGGTGCTCAATACGTTTGTGCAGCAGAGTGCGATGGGGTCGACCTTGGCAGTGGCGGTGGTGGTGGGGGACAGTGGTGCGAAGCTTCCATGAATGTCTGTGATCTTGCGGTGAAAGAAGGTGGCGAGCGAGTCGCAGAGGTCTTGCGAGTGGGGAGGGTCGGCAGAGCAGGACTTGGGGTTGGTGAATTCCTTGATGATGCTGAATAGCTCCTTGCTGTTGTGTGCGTTGTTGTCAATTTGTTCTTTGTTGAAAGATCTTTTGGTGGTCCAGATGAGCTGGTGATGTTTATGCATGGTTGATTTAAGGGCGGTGAAGTTGCTTTCTGATTGATGTTGGCGCCAGATCTTCTCGGCTTTCCGGCATTCTCGTTTGGAGGCCTGAAGGTCTGCGGTGAACCAGGGAGCTTTTTGTTGGCGCGAGTGTTGGCGGTTCTCTTGAGTGGAGCGAGGGTGTTGGCGCATTCATCGAGCCATTGTTTGAGGTTGAGGGCAGCGATGTTGGGGTCGTTGATTTTGGGTGGTAGGGCATGGGCGAGGTTTGAGATCAATTGGTCCTTGGAGATCTTGTTCAACTTGCGTGTGGGATCCAATGCTGTTGGTGGTGTGTGGTGGATTTCAGGAAGAAAAAGTGAACACAACGATGGTCGGTCCAGTGGAGTTTGGTGGTGTGAGTGAAGGTGATGTGGCTGCTGGAGGAGAAGATGGCATCAAGTGTGTGACTGGCTGAGTGGGTGGGTGAGGTGACAAATTGCTTGAGGCTGATGTTGGCAAGGTTGTCCAGTAGGGCGGAGGCGTTGCAGTCATTGGTGTTTTCCAGGTGGAAATTCAGGTCGCCGAGGAGCATGTAGTCAATGGAGGCGAGGGCGTGGGAGCTGATCGTGTCGGCAATGGCGTCGCTGAATTGAGGGCAGGGGCCTGGTGGTCTGTAGACGAGGGCTCCTCTCAGGGTGGTGTTGGCATTGATGTATATCTGAAAGTGCAGGTGTTCTGCAGCATCTGGGGCGTCGTGTGTGTCGGTGGAGATCCTGATGGAACTTCTGTGGACTATGGCGATTCCTCCTCCTGGTTTTTTGGTACAGTCTCTTCAGGTGATCTTATAGCCCTCAGGGATGGCTATGGCGATATCTGGTTCCAATGAGGGGTTCTTCCATGTTTCGGTGAGGAAGGCGATGTCAGGGGAGGTTGATGTGAGCAGCTCCCAGAGTTCGATGGCGTGCTTGTGGACGAAGCGGGTGTTGAGGAGGATGCAGCTGAGGTGGTTCCAGTGGGTCACATTAGTCTGGTGCTTGGTGGCTTGAGCGCAGTTGAAACGGCATGAGTGGCAGGAGAAAGGTCGTGGGTGTGCCTGGGGAAGGCTTGGACGCAGGCGGTGGTGCGGCTGGGGTTGAGTGCGAAGAGTTCTGAAGTGGTGTAGTGGCGTCTGGTGGCATGGGAGGTGCGAGGGGCAGGGGGGTTGGCACTGTGTGCGGTCCAGGCATGGACGGGCACAGACAGGCTTGCCACTGGCATGCCAGGGTGCTCCAGCGTCGCGGCTGCACAGCAGGTGCCATTAAGAAGGGGGGGTGGGAGGGAGGAGCAGCTGGGAGGCGGTGGTGAATGGGGGCGCAAGGGGGGCGGGCCACAGGGGACACAGTGGCGGGAACCGGGGAGAGGAAGGGAACCAGAAGGCAATAAAGGCAATAAAAAGGCAATGTAAATAAAGGCAATAAAAACGGGCAAAAACCGAAGAAGGCAAAGAAGGCAATAAAACAGAAAAGCGCACAGAAAACAAACGCACTAATACAGGTTGCAAGACACACACACGATTCCCACGGCAACCACTAGACACCAGGGATGAGGCGCAGGCAGGTGCCTGCGGGTGGTGGAACGCCTCGAACTCGCAGCAGCAGCGAGGGCTGGGTCAGGAACACAATGGCAGTCTGGTGGAGCTGCTCAATGTGCATAGTGGTGCCTGGCCTTAAGGCAGGTCAGGGGTCACTCTCCGTGCCGCGCAGCAGCCACCATTAAGAAGGGGAGGTGGGAGGGAGGAGCAGCTGGGAGGCAGGAGGCGGTGGTGCATGGGGACGCGATGGGGGCGGGCCACAGGGGACGCAGTGGCGGGAACCGGGGAGAGGACGGGAACCAGAAGGCAATAAAGGCAATAAAAAGGCAATAAAAACGTGCAAAAACCAAAGAAGGCAAAGAAGGCAAAAAAACAGTAAAGGGCACAGAAAACAAACGCACTAATACAGGTTACAAGACACACACACGATACCTACAGAAACCACTAGACACCAGGAATGACACGCAGGCGGGTGCCTGTAGGTGGTGTAGGGCCTCGAACTCGCAGCAGCAGCAAGGGTGGGGTCGGAAACACGAGGGCAGTCTGGTGGAGCTGCTCAACGTGCAGAGTGGTGCCTGGCCTTAAGGCAGGTCAGGGGTCACTCTCCGCGCTGTGCAGCGGCAGCCATTAAGAAGGGGAGATGGGTGGGAGGGAGGAGCAGCTAGGAGGTGGGAGGTGGTGGCGAATGGGGGCGTGAGGGGGGCGGGCCGCAGGGGACGCAGCGACAGGACCCGGGGAGAGGACGGGAACCAGAAGGCAATAAAGGCAATAAAAAGGCAATGAAAATAAAGGCAATAAAAACGGGCAAAAACCGAAGAAGGCAAAGAAGGCAATAAAACAGAAAAGGGCACAGAAAACAAATGCACTAATGCAGGTTACAAGACACACACACACGATACCTATGGCAACCACTAGACACCAGGGATGAGGCGCAGGTGGGTGCCTGCGGGTGGTGGAGGGCCTCGATCTCGTGGCAGCAGCGAGGGCGGGGTCGGGAACACAGGGTCAGTCCGGTGGAGCTGCTCGATGTGCAGAGTGGTGCCTGGCCTTAAGGCAGGTCAGGGGTCTTTCACACACCAATAATAAGACAACACTTTATAAAAAAAGTGCTTATGTTTATGAATTTTTAGAGTCATTGATCAACAAAATCATAGAGAGGTTTCTGGAGATACAGATTTTAGAACTTTTCAATACTTTTAAATGCAACCATAAACAGGCATTGGTAAATGTAAAGTTATAAAACATTTAGAAAGTTTGAAAAAGTTAGTTGGAGTATTCTGGCCTACCTTGGGCAACCAAATCCAATAGTGATGAGGTCTAAGGGGGCAGACAAGATACTTTGCACAGTTACCTGGCCACTGGACTGATTTTATAGTAAATTCCCAACTTTAACACAAGACCACCACAAGAAACCATAAAGTGGACCTGATGTTGAGGGATATACACAGAGATGCTCACAAGGATACTTTTGTAGCAGTGCGGTCATATGGGGTGTCTCTGTGGTGGTTCCTTGGTCCACCTAGTCACATGAAGCAACTTCCCTCAAAGACCTCTTTGTTGCAGTAGTTGCACAGATGTGGCACTGGTGATGGTACACCGCGGTTGGAGACAAAAGCTTTGGTGAGGCTTGTGCTCTTGCAGTTCAACAAATCCAGTATCTGACAACTCTCCAGGGTCCAGCAGAGTTGGGTGTGGACTTTAGCAAATCTCAAATTCCTTTGTTGGTGTGACTGGCAAATGGAAATAGGAAATCATCAACATGGGGCTACTACTTTGTTGAGTTGGGTTGTTTCCCATCTTGTGTACCTGAAGTGGGTTCCAGGAGAACAGCCACCTGATCCTTGAAGTGACTGGAGGTGGTGAAGCTGGGAAATCAAGTTTTCCTGATCTCAGGGGCCACAGGCAGGGTCCCAGCTCACTAGCCCAAAAGTGTAGCAAGTGCAGTCCTCTCAGCGGTGCAGCCTCTCTTTGTGCAATCAAATGCCAGCCTGACAAGCCTTCTTCGGTCCTCTTTTCTTCTCCAGATGTGAACTTCCAGTAAGGGTGCCAGGGGGGCCATTTTATCCTGGAAACTTGCCTGGGAGACATTTACACATCGACCCAGGCAGTCAGAAACCCATCTATACATGAATAGCATTTGTGAGGCCACTGTACTAGATCAAGTGCTGGGTAGCAACTTTCTAAAAATAATAATGACATTAAATCTGATCTAACCATCAGATGATGTTTAATTTCCCCATTAATTCAATACCTTCCTTGTTAGGTGGGCCCAGTCAGGCCCCATTTGGGAGTTAGATGTGTTTAACTATAAACCTTTTAACCCTGCGGTAGCCAATGGGGCTCCTGATCTTCTCCAGCAGAGTGACAATTTGGAAGTGTTGCTAGAAAGACATTAAAACATATGTCTAATTTAAGAGTATACTGCTCCCTGACATAGGACTGGGTAGGCCTGCTTTAGGGGAGTCTGACATGTACAGTTAAGGGAAATGGCCCCTTTGCCATTAAGGGTACTGGCAAAGTCAGCTTAGAAGTGTGGCACACTGCCCTTTCAGTCTGCAGTGGCAGGCTGAGGTATCTTTCAAGTTTTGTACACAAAGGATGGCACAGACAGTGCTGCAGTCTTGTGTGGAGATTCTGCCTTACATGCCCTGTGTTCCTGGGTATCATGTACTAGGGAATTATATGTAAGGCAGTTCTTGCCAAATAGTCAATAATTTCGTATGGGGTCTGGTTAGCAGGCCTCAGTGCATTCTCAAAGTCAAAAAACCAGCAGCCTCAGTCCCAAAAAGTTGGGGTGAACATGCAATAAGATGCATTTTCCTAGAGCACCCCCCTCCCCCAGATGAAATATGATTAGTAATCTAACCCTTATTCTGGTGATTCTCATCTTCTAAGTGGAAAAACCTGGAAAGTCCATCTTCATTGC
Source organism: Pleurodeles waltl (assembly GCF_031143425.1). Lineage (NCBI taxonomy): Eukaryota > Metazoa > Chordata > Amphibia > Caudata > Salamandridae > Pleurodeles > Pleurodeles waltl. The sequence continues at coordinate 672,603,301 of NC_090444.1, forward strand.
CATGGTCAGTCCCATGTCTGTGTTCCATTGTAAAGTCCCTCTCGTGTAGGGAAATGGACCGCCTTAACAGTTTGGGGTTCTCTCATTTCATCTGCATCAGCCATCTGAGAGGCCTGTGGTCAGTTTGAATTGTGAAGCAAGTCCCAAATAGGTAAATCAAAGGCTTCCCTCTAAATGGCACTCCAACTTTGCTCTCTGGAGAAGAGTAACCTGCTAATAATGGCAATTGGTTGATCTAGACCAGACTTTGGTCATTCAGCTGTGACAGAAATGCCCCAATCCCATGTTCAGAAGCATCATTTTGGGCAACAAACTTTTTACTAAAGTCAGGTGCTTTTAGGACAGGTGCTGGGCACATAGCTTCTTTCTGGGAGTCAAAGGCCTTTTGACATAAGTCAGTCCAGATGGCTTTTCTTGGCTGTTTCTTAGAGGTTAGCTCAGTTGATGGTGAAACTATGGTACCATAACCTTTATCAAATTTCCTATAATACTTAGTCAGGCCTAAGAATGCTCTGACCAGAGTTTGTGTATTTAGAGGCTCCCTGTTCAGAATTGTCTGAATATTGTATTGAAGAGGTTGTACATGGCATCCACCAACGTGGTGCCCAGGTACATTTGGACCCTTGCCCTTTCTGGCACATACTTGCCTTGATGGTCAGTCCTGCCTGTTGAAAGGCTTGAATCACTCTCTCAAGGTGGGCCAGCTAATCCTCCCAGGTGGAACCAAATACAGCAATATTATCAAGATATGCTCGACTGAGGTTTTCCAGGCCTGAAAGTACTTCATTCACTAACCGCTAGAAGGTGCCAGGTGCATTTTCAATGTATAAGGCTTCACCTTGAACTGAAAGTGGCCTTCTAAGGTTGAAAAGGCAGACTTCTACTTTGCACCAGGTGTAAGAGCTATCTGCCAATAACCTGATGTCAGGTCAAAGGTACTCAGATATTTGGCAGCCCACAACCTGTCAATGAGCTCATCAACTCTTGGAATGGGATGAGTAACAGTTTTTGTTACCGCATTTATCCCTCTGTAGTCCACACAGAATCTTAACTCAGGTTCCCCACATTTTTAATATGGTTCGGGCACCAGAATTACTGGACTTGCCCAAGGACTATTAAAGGGCTCAATTACCCCTAACTCTAGCATTTGTGCAACCTCTGCTAAAATGCTAGCCTTGACTTGGTCTGCTAATCTGGACATTTTGACAGGTAGACTTTAACCTGTGTCCACATTATCTATACACTATGTGGTCACACAAGAGGTCAAGGAAATCAAGTCAGCAAATTGCCCCAGCAAGTCACTCTGCTGCTAACTACACAGAGTGGAAGAGAGTACTATCCCTTCCACTTACCCGTCTTTGGCATTTGTTGACATCAGGTCTGGGAGAGGTTCACTTTCCTCTTCCCCTCCACCATCAGTCACCATGAACATAGTCATGTCAGCTCTGTCATGATGGAGTTTGAGACTATAGACATGTATCATCCTGTGTGGGTGTCTTGGGGTACCTACGTCTGCCAAGTATTTGACTTCACCCTTCTCTATTATAGGGTAAGGACCAGTCCATTTGTCTTAGAGGACTTTTGGTGCTACAGGCTCTAACATCCAAACCTATCCAACTTGGTATTCCACCAGTGAGGTCTTCTGGTCATACCAGTGCTTTACAAGCTCCTGGCAAGCCTTCACGTTCTTGTTTGACTTCTTCATGTACTCTGCCATCCTAAAGCAGAGGCCTAGTACATAATCTAGGAAGTCCTGTTTGGGCTCCTTGAGGGGTCTCTCTCAACCCTCTCTAACTAAACTTAAAGGACCCCTGACAGGGGTCCAAAGAGCAGTTCAAAAGGACTGAATCCTATTCCTTTCTGAGGGACTTAGGCAAACAGTAGACATAGGAGAAGAACACCCCATTTTTTCCTGAGTTTCTCTGGTAAACCCATTATCATACCTTTAATGATATTGTTGAATCTTTCTACAAATTGGAGTTGGTGAAGCTAGGAAATCAAGTTTTCCCAATCTCAGGAGCCACAGGTAGGGTCCCCACTCACTAACCGAAAAGTGTAGCAGGTGCAGTCCTCTCTGCAGCCTCTCTTTGTGCAATCAAAGACCAGCAGGACAAGCCTTCTTCAATTCTCTCTTCTTCTCAAAATGTGAACTGCCAGTAAGGGAGATAGGGTAGTCCATTTTATCCAAGTAATATGCCTGAGAAGATCATGCTGTCACCAGCCAATGGGTTCCTGGGTACCTTCCTCTCTAGTGCTGAAGTTCCTGTGATGGGTGGCACCTGGCTATCCCCGAGTGTCCCATTCTTGCCCCTTCCAAAATGGCACAACCCTTTCTTTGATGTGAGAAGCAAGGTAGCCCACCCTCAGGGTGTGGCTACCAGTGGGCTACATGCCCATGGGAAAACGAGTTCTAGTACTGGTTTCCTCCACTTGACCCAGTCTCCTAGATGTCTGCAGGAACAAAAGGCATTCTGCTTAGGATTGTTGTTGCTAGTGGCCCTTCAAAGGTGGATTCACCTTTAAAGCTTGCCTTTTGGGCCAATACCCTTTGCACCCTTCCTGGGGGAGGGGGTCACACCTCGTTCCCAAGCCAATGCTTTTGCTCTTGGGATTCTTGTCATTAACACCTCCCCCCAGGAAATCAGAAACCTGTCTATGTGTGAGTGGTGTGAGTGACCTTTGTGAGGCCACTACACTAGCTGGATTTCACGGTAGAAACTTTCTAAAATTTTGGGGGGGCTAGAGAGCCTGCCGGCAAAATGGCCACCACATCATGAGGCTCTGCCAGTCAAGGAGACCTATCCAGCATGTATCTTCAACCTGAGGGTACATTGATGCCTGCTGGCTACAGCTGCATTCAGGTTGCAGTGGTGACATTGCAGGAGGGACATGATCTCATCTCATGTGTCTCTACTTGCTTTTTGAGTGAATTGGAGGGCCCTAGTGACAGGGCAACGCCTGCATCATGGACACGGCCTGCCTGGGATAAGCACTGCGTCTGGACCCATGGTGTGCTCCTAGGGCTTACATTTGGGGCCCCCCTCTTGCCTTCCCTGGATTACCCTAACACTACTGTGCCTGTGCTTGGAGGGGTGCTGCAGTCTCTGGCGCACTCTCTCTCCAGTTGGGGCTCCCAGCCACACTTGGAGCAGGACTGCTGCATCCCCTGGTGTGAGCTGGGCCTCAGGGACAACCAGCTTGTCCCCATGCAGAAATATACTATGCAGCAATAACCAGAGAACAGTAGCAATCAGCATGTTGTAACCCCCTCTTTCTCTCATGACTTCAACAATACAGGCCGTCACCAGTGAGGAATGTGGTGGCCCGGGAGAACAGTCTGAGTGGCCAGGCCAATTATACTTATGTTTCTTGCTGGTGCTTGTTACATACTAAGCAAAGTGTGTGAGAGTGTGAATTTTCTAACATGTTTTTTAATGGTTTTACAATATTAATTTATATGTTGAATTAACATGTGAAATCGGGTAACTTTTGGTTATGGTCGCCGCAGTTCATTTCTGTTCCTAACTGAGTAAAAATCTAACTGAATGTTGTGGTTATTTTCCATAATTCAATGCTTACATAAAAGTGTATTCAATGTTCTAAAAGATGTGTCGACAGCTACCCCTAGTGGGTTGCTGCATTATGTCTTACAAGGTCATACTTAACTGAATTCTTGAATAAGTTGAATGTTCTATTGTTTGAGAATGTTACTAATACGTGGTTTCTTCCTTGAGGATGGAAGTAAAAGTAGCAAGTGAGAAAGTTTCTTTCTGAGAAGAGAAGTTTAGACAAGATGGAACAATGGAGCTACAGATGAGACAGAAGAGAAAAAGTTACTGTTGAGAAAATATTTTAGTTAATGTGATGTTGTCGTATTTTAGGTTATCAATTAAAAGTTCTATTGGCTAAAACGTAACCACCCCATGAACTGACCAACCATAAGCTATTTAAAGATTTATATAACAACCTTGGGTAGGATTTTCTAGGGGCAGATTCAGATTCTATGAGGCAGATTGCAGATTTTAGCTAGAGAGATCGAAGTCGGTAGATTCCAGAGTTCCTGCTGATGGTTCGAGTCATATTAGCAGTGGGTTTAGCGGATGTTAGGCCCAATTCCTCTGAAGACATACCTGATGCTGACCCCTGCTGAAGTAGACTGCTTGTTGTTATCATTGGGGTAAAATATGCGATTTGTTTGTTATATATGTCTCTTTTGCTTTGCAGGTACCTGCTGCAACTTATAATTTGATTGCTGCATACTTATGATGGTTTTTTTTAATAACCTAAATTAAAGATATTTTTCCTAAATTTGTGTTTCTAAATTCTTTTTACATGAAGCCCAACATGTTGATGCTAATTTGTGGTTAGTGAGGGTATTAATTTAGAATGCTCATGATTCATATTGACATCTTTTGGATGTTGTACTAATGCATACTTTGTCATTGTTACCAGTTCTGGTGTTATTAATAAGTGTAATTCTTTTGGAGATTATTTGTCTGATCATTTTGATTAAACTTAGATATATAAGAGGTTCTAATCAACCAATATTGATTTTATATGCTTACGATTTGTGTTTGAGAGTTCTTTTCATGACATTAGCATTGTTAATCTTGGGAAATACATTTTATAATTCCTTTTTTTTAAATGGTGTGGTTATTGTTTGAAGTTCGTAAGCTTTGAATATATTGATTATTGTTAATTGTTACATTCCTCATTGATGACATCCTCTCATTCCTATGTCGCTTCGATCCATTGACCTCTAGTGGAGAATCCACTATTCAGTTTAAATAATAGTTAGGATTCCCTGGTGCTGCAGCAAGTGTGACCTAGAGATCCTTCCACCGCCCAATCACTTGGCCTTGATTGATTATGTGCAGAGTAAGGACAGTGACTCTGCTGCACACAACGTAATGCAACTTGCTTGAGGGTTACGGCACTGGACCATAGACTTTGATTTTCTCCTAATGACTTTGTTTGGGCCAGCCTCAGACTTCTGCCCTGGCCTCCACTGTGGGCCTGTCGCCGGTGGCTGGTTAAGGGGACAGGACCCCAGTTTGTAAAATTGGACTACCTCAGACTTTGACTACTTTGGAGAGGGTCACTTGCCTCTAATTACTTCTCCCGAAGGCCTCTGCCCTATGGGGCACACTGGGTGACACGGTCGCTTCCTGGCTGGGTCAATAGGAACTGAGGGATGTGCTGGCATATTGGATCCCAGTGGTGGTGCCTTGATACCCTCATGATTGCCTGACAGATACAATGTTGCTCGGACCTGCTTGTGCCCCCTGGGTATAAAGTATCAGGGTGAGGTGGGGCCCATAGCTGCTTGCAGCTCCTGAGCTGCAGGGAACACACTTGTATTTGGGAAGCTCAGTCCGCGCAGGACTTGGCAAGTTGCTACCCTACAGTACACAGGGAGATTGCTGAATACTTGGTCATTGGTCTGTTAGTGCTCTCCCATTGGAGACACTCCAGGGGAGTGGTGTGACTGTACCATTTCTTCAGCTCCTCCAAAGCAGCCAGCTCACACTTCTTGGACTGCTGCCAGCTCGTAGGAGAGCCAAGATGGGCAAAACTGACTCCAGATAGTCCAAGATTTCCTTTGAGCAATGAGGGCCCATCTACTCAAACATTAACAATGCCTTCCAAGAACCTCAATCACAACCTCACCACCATAGAATAAAAAATTGATTTGTTGGCAGACAGGCAGGACTAACTCAAAGAAAAGGTTGACGGGCATGATGGCCATCTCGATTAATTGGAATAGGGGGCATCAGTTCTTCAAGATGGACAACATGCTACGGGAGAAAAACTACTTCAGCTGGAGAGGGTAATAGAACTAATCCGTAGTAAAAATTAAGACTTGGGAACAATATGCAGACAGAACAACTTGCGCATTCTTGGGATTCTGAAATCCACTGGACTGGTCAGCATGAAGAATTGTGTTAAGTCTGTGCTTCGCTCCATCTTCAGAGAAGACATGTCTGCCCTCCTGGGGATTGAATGGGCACACAGATCTCTCAGCCTGCGGCCCCATCCGGGTGCTCCTGCCCAGCCTATCATAGCAAGGTTACTAAACTATAGGGACTAAGATGCTGCCCTGCGACTGGCCCAAGACAAGAAATCCCTGCATTACCAAGGTAATGCAATAACTATTTTCCTGGACTACATGCTTGCCATTTGCTTGGCCATGCATGATTTTGCTCTTATCAAGCGCTTCTTGTAAAAAAACAATGCCTCTTATTCATTGATCTGCCCTGCGAAGTTGAGGATCCAGCATTAAGGTAATATCCAATTTGTTAACTGATACCAAGCTGGCCACAAAGTTTGTTAAGACTATACCATTATCTGTAGAAAGAGGTACGACTGAGAATAAGAATGCAATAGATGGCCAGGTGAGTATAAATTACTAGTGACATCTAATTACTTGCAGTATCTTCACCCTATGATTCCCTCGTGTTGGGTTTGCTACTATTCTGAATGACCTCCCGGTGGAGCATTGAGCCTCTCCGATGATTCTCTTTGGCCACCCAATCATCCCCTCACTGGTCAGGTACTGTGAGACTTGATTTCACCCCAAGGGATGATTCCCATGATACATTTATTGCTACACTGTTGCTACACTGTTTTGGGGTGTTTGTGGGGTGGGTTAGTGTAGCCTGACCCAATTGAAGGGACCAACGTGGGTGGCTGGAGGTTATGTGGGGTCTGGTATACTGTTTGATGCTCTGGTTGCATTGCTGTTGCTTTCTTTTCCCTCCCCTTTTGTACTCAGTGCTACACCCTGAACCCTGCAACAGCCTGTCCTGTGCTATTACTACAGCATTCTACTCCTAAATGCATACAATTAAATGACTGACTTGGAATGTTAGAGGATGAAACAGTGTGCACAAAGCCAGCATGTCACTGCACATCTACAATGTCACAATATAGACATATGCATGTTCCAAGAATTGCACCCCGCAAATGCTACTAAGATGTGCCAGTGAGATTGTTGGATTAGCGAATGCCATGAATCGCTTTACTCCAATTTCACTTGTGGTGTATCAATGTATATCCATAAAGGGCTGCCTTGGCATACTTGTAGGGTGTTGAACGACCCCTGGTTCAATATGTATTCCTAGCTGGTACGCTATGCAATCTCCCATTCCGTCTTCTGCTGATAGATGGTCCTAATTTTGACTGGCCTGAGGTCTTTGCAGAGGTCTAGCAACTGGTGAGCATGGACCTGGCATGGGGTGGTGATTTTAACATGGTGTTAGACCTGACTGTAGACGATCACTGTGCTACTAGACCACCTCATCCGGGAGCCACTTCTTTGCTGTGCTCACTTATGACTGATAACTATTTAACCAATCTTTTTCAGACTAGACACAGCTTTGCTAGAGAGGGCAGTTGCATCACCCATGCATACAACAGATGGTCCTGAATTGATTTTGTGCTTGCCATGTCTGATGTCAAGTTTTGAACCCCTACAGTGGACCACTTAGCTTGCATCCTTTCAGACCATGTGCCAGTCCTTCTAGAGCTGAGTCCCCCTGCTGTCTTACCACACACGTTCACTTGGCACCTCCCGAATGGTGCTCTCTGAGATCAGGCTTTTCGTAAGAAGGTCATGGAAGCTATAGTTGACAACTCTGAATGGATCAAGACCTCTGCACAATCTCCTTCCACCCTCTGGGAGGCATTCAAGGTGGTTATTAGAGGGGTGTGTATCGCAAAGCAGGCTGGGATTCTGAAACCACTACGCAAATACATATCTGATCTTGAGGTCGAGATACAAGGTCTTGAGCAGTAGTACTTCACTAGCTGTGATTTATCCATACTAGCAGACATCAGGTCCAAATTAGATCATTTTGAGGAGGTGGCGCAGAGGAAGGTACATCACTTGAGCCACGAGGCTTACGCTCAGAGATATGGTAAGGGTGACAGGGGTAACAATGGTTGTCAACCTTCTTTGCAAACCCTGGGCTAGCGATCATATTATCAAGCTGGTTGGCCATTAGTAACAGTCTCCTCGCTCTACTTGTTGACAAAATTGATGCTTGCTGAGGCGTTTGTAACCTACTTTGATTCAGTCCAACTAACGAGAATTGAGGTAGGCCATAGGCGCTTCCTTGACGAACCCTTTACGATGGATGACATAGTTCAGGTCATTAAAGACTTACCTGGAGACAAGGCACCAGAACTGGATGTCTTTACAGCCGCCTTCTATAAGGAGTATGCATCAGTAATGGACCCTCACTTGCTTGAACTATATGTTGAAGCAATGAATATAGGAGTGCTCTACCTTCTTTGCTGTCACTCAGGTGATGGATCTGACCTGTAGGGCTGCTTCTGTGCATCTAGATGCTACCAAGGCCTTTGATTAGCTCAAATGGCCTTACTTGTTTGCTTTATTGGCTCACCTTGGATTAAGCCCTAAATTTCTCTCTCTCATCAGCCCCTTGCAGTGAGGCTGCTTTACCACCATTCCCACAGGAGTCAACTTTTTTGCGTCAAGCTGTACTGGTTTTGATGTATGCTGATAATTTTGCACTTTATGTTAGTAATCCACGTAATAACCTGGATGCTCTGATTCATGAATTTATTGGTTTTAGGAGGCCTCTCTGACATCATGATTAATTGGGCTAAATCCATTACATTTCTTCTCACAGATTTGACTAATGAGTACTCTTCGAAATTCCCACTCTGTGGGGCTAGTGAGCCAGTTCCCTATCTAAGTATATGGTTGACTAGAGACCTGGATGACTTATGGTATGCAAATTACTGACGAGCATACACTTGGCTGGAGGACCATCTGGAAAGGTGGCACAGACTGCTGCTTTCCCTGACAGATTGTCTAGCCATTGCTAAAATGGTGGTACTTCCTAGTATTCTTTTTTTATTTGTAAATCTTCCTCTCCCTTTGCCAAGCTCCTTCCGCCAAAGACTTGGTTTCTATTTTGTCTCACTTGCCTGGGTGACAAACCTCCTAGAGACTCATGGGAACTCCTCACACTCTCTTTTGAACAAGGAGGACTTGAAACCCCTCACATGGGCCTTTATAACACCTATGCGCAGATACAGTTCACGCATTTTTTGATACATCCTGTACAATACTAGGCCCGGACATAGAAATCTGCTTCACAGGCCGAATTTGCAGAATTCAAGCACGTTGCGCTACGAAGAGTAGTACTGAGTTCCAGAATTCTGAATTCCACCACAGACCAGAGTTCATTTGCATATGCAAGATTGGATTTTTGCACCATGATACTCCTGGGCCGCCAGTGAGCACATGTGAGACTTTGCATTTGTTCGAGCCGTGGCTGTGAGACTTCATGTTCACTTGTGCTGCTTCCACCAGCAACCACAGCAGATACAGTCCCGCTCATGGGAGTGAATGCACCTGGAGTAGATTTTATACTCCACATACATCTAAATGTAGTTAAAAAGTGGCTTTTGAATGAGTTTTCCTCTCATATGGACCCTTCAAGTTGATTTTTAGATTGATAAGCCTTTTTTCCAGCAGGAAGGAAGTACCCCAGAGACTCCCACTTCCTGTTCCTGTCCAGGAGGCTCCTCTCAGTGCTTTATCCATCTCCTGGACACTTTTGACTTGGATTTCAATGTGGAAGGATCACTCTCTTTGTCTCCTGGAGCTATATTTAGATTTAAGGACTTTGTTTTTGTGAAGTCACACAAGTAAGTTAAAAAAAAACTATTGAATAAGAGTATTGTTTGTTTGCTTGGGCATGCACCAGTATTTCTTTGTACTTTAATTTGATTTCACAATTTTTATAATGGTGGATGGCCTGGAACTCAAGTATGAACCTAGTTATTTATTTTGCATTTCATTTATTTTTCATCTTTTGTAAAGGAATATTGTTGCACAGCTCAGTGCCTTTTCTACATATTTGTAACATTTGTAATATTATTTTATTATGTGGCGTAGATGTCCAAAGGGCAATCGAGCCAGTAGTACCAGTACTAGTAGTCATCAGTGCATGAAGTAAATGTTCCAGTGATATATGTTTTCAAAACTTCACTTAAGGCAGGGATGGCATTGGATTAAATTAAAAATGTTGGGTATATTTTGCATTTCTTTTTTTTTGTTGCAAAAAGTGTGTATGTTCTGTGGTAATATTTTGTTGGCATAGGAGGGTGTGTATACTGTTGTTATGAAATTTGCATTGCTGATCTAATTTCCGTGTTTTGTATTGCTGAATTAATAGTAGTGTTTTCTTCAGTGCTACCACCATGCCTCCTTTTGGCTAGTGTTTATGTGTGTTTGTCATCCTCCACCATTTGTCTTTGTTCTCAATGCTGTGTGTCCAGTGGCCATTTTGTGTAGTCTATATCAACAGGCTTGCATGTGTTCTTTGTTCTCCATGCCTCATTGTTCGCAGTTGTTGTTTGACCGCGTGCTGATGGCCATTTTCTGCATCCAGCCAATGCGTCTTTGCCATATAGGCTTGCATGTGTTTTTCTTTGTTCTCCTTGCTCCATGATGCCATAGGCTTGCATGTGTTCTTTCTTTGTTCCCCATGGCTCCTTGTTGTTTGCTGTTTGACCATGTGGCTGGTAGCCATTTTATGCATGAAGCCAGTGTTCCTTTGCCATAGAATTGCATGTCTCCTTCTTTGTTTGGCATGCCTCCTTCCTCCTTCTTTTGTTTGACCATGTGCTGGCAGCCATTTTGTCGATTCAGCCAGTGTTCCTTTGCCATAAGCTTGCATGTGTTCTTTGTTTGCCATGTTTCCTTCTTCCTTGTTGTTGTTTGACCATGTGGCTGCCAGACATTTTGTGCACACAGCCAGTGTTTCTTTGCCACAGAATTGCATGTGTCCTTCTTTGTTCCCCGTGACTCCTTGCTGTTGTTTGGCCATGTGGCTGGCAATTATTTTGTGCATGCAGCCAGTGTTCCTTTCATGTGTTCCTTTTTGGGAACCATTTTGTGCATGCAGCCAGTGTTCCTCTGCCATGGGCTTGCATGTGTTCTTTGTTTGTTATGCCTCCTTGCTCCTTTTCGTTGTTTGACCATTTGGCTGGCAGCCATTTTGTGCATTCAGGCAGTGTGACTTTGCAAGAGGCTTACATACAAACATTGCTAATTATTGATCATTTGTTCATTTTAAGTTTTTATTTGAATTTTGTATTTTTATTTTCTGTTTTAATTTCTTATTTACATGTTTTATTCTATTATTTGTTAACTCAATTGTTTATTTCATTTTTTTATTTTAATGTTTTATTTTATTTTATTTAAATTTTTTTGTTTTCAATTTTTATTTACATTTTTAATTTTAATTTGATGTTTTTAATTTATTGTTTATTTTAATTTTAATTTTCGTTTTTCATTTTTCTTTTTTTATTTACTAATCAGCCAAAGTGAATGCCGACAAGTACGATTAGGTAGCGTCAAGCACCTGCCTAGCTCAAACGGGATCACATAATAATATTTTTAACATAAACTAAACGTAATTTACCTCTGAGTGCAAGCGGAATGCCATTCGGGAAGAAAGGTTGGCATTGTAGAACACAAACACAGCAAACAATATAATTAACACTCACAGGTCCTGCTCATGGTTGATGATGTCCGTCCATCGCTGCATCAGCTGCTGCGTGGTGCACTGGACCTGGGAGGTACGGTGACACAGCTGCGCACCCTAGCCCAACACACTGAATGCTCATGCAGGGAGTAACTACTTCCTGGCCTGCCACCAGTATGGAGGGGAGGTGGCGCTGTACTTAAAAATACAGTGCTGCCACTTCCTCCCCATCATAGATGGTCAGAGGCTGCACCCCTTGGTGGGGCTGCTGCCCACAAGGTAGGAGGCTGCTGCTGGCTGTCCGGGGGGGCTTGGAGCTGCCGCTCCCATATTCCCTGGTGCCTTCCTGCTCTGTCATGGTGCTGGGTGGTGGGGTGAAGAAGAAAAGAAGCACAAGGAGAAAGAAGAAAAAAATGAATTTTAAAAAAGCACAAAAAGTCACAAAAAGCAGGAAAAAATGAATAAAACGTAAAATTGGTCAGACACAAAAAGAGGCAAAAATACAATAAATAAAAATGAGGGGTGATTAATTAGTGGGGCGAAAGATTGAAAAGATTAATGAAGGGTGAAAAAACAGGCCCAGCACCATAATCAGAGTGAAAACAAAATGGGCGCGCCTATGTGAACCACGTGGTGCCGTTCATGTGTCATTTTAAATGTGTGAAGGCACTTTGCATTGCATTTGGCATAAAACATAATGCAAACAGATGTGACAGGGAACTCCGCCCAACTGCAAAACTCTGCGTAGTGTGGTGGAGTTTTTTTATTACTTCGTGGAGTTCTGTATAACATGACTCTGTCCACTCCTCCCAGGCCTATGCAATACCAACCTCACACAGTCCCAGAACATGATCATGTCCATTCATGCTCTTTGAATATGGCACTGCACCTTCCCCCTCACCATCCGAGGGCCTGAATCAATACCATGTCCTGCACTGTATTGGCCTGGAATGAACCCTGACGTAGAGTCCAAGTTCAACTTTCTTCGCTCCATCTGTTTCCTTATTGAGAAACCCATCCCTGTCCATTACTGAAGGTGCCGGCACCCACATTAGGCTACAAACTTTACAGCTGACCACTATGGGAGCAATATACCCAGAGGGTATCTTTAACCTGTTCTGTGCCTTGGACGAGGTGACCTCGTCCAAGGCTACAGTTCCCCTGTGCCTTGGACGAGGTCACCTCGTCCAAGGCACAGGGGAATTTGGGGGAGCGCGCCCCCCGTGCACCCCCCTCCCTCGCGCGCGCCGACGTCATCTAGTGTTGCCGGGCGCGCTGGAAGCCATTTGCTTCCAGCGTGCGAGGAGGCAAGGTGAGTCCTTTCCGTTTTTGGGGGGCGGGGTGGTGAAAACAGACACGGGGGAAAGGAAAGGGTTTTTCCTTTCCCCCTGTGCCTGTTTTCACAAGATTCCTGCTCCACGATCGCAGGCAGGGCCCGCGATCGTGGAGCAGGAATCTCCACTAGGACACCAGGGATTTTATTCTTTGTTTATTTTGGGGGCGACCCCTTGGGCAAGGGTCGCCCACCGGGGGCAATTGTTTTTAGTATTTTGCCCCCCCCTAGGGGCAGATCCGCCGATTTTTCAGCGGATCTGCCCCCGGGGGGGGGGGGGGGGGGCGAAAACCACTAGACACCAGGGATTTTATTTTGGGTGTATATTTTGGGGGCAACCCCTTGGGCAAGGGTCACCCCCCGGGGGCAATTTTTTATAGTATTTCGCCCCCCCCCCGGGGGAAGATCTGCAGATTTTTCGGCAGATCTGCCCCCAGGGGGGGGCGAAAACCACTAGACACCAGGGATTTTATTTTGGGTATGTATTTTGGGGGTGACCTCTTGGGCATCGGTCGCCCCCCCCCGGGGGCATTTTTTTTTTTAGTATTTCGCCCCCCCTTGGGGGCAGATTGCCTTTTTTTCGGCGGATCTGCCCCCGGGGGGGACGAAATCCACTAGACACCAGGGATTTATTTTTATTGTAAAGTTTCTTTTGGGGGCGACCCCTTGGGCAAGGGTCGCCCCATTGGGGGGCTATTTTTTTAGTATTTGCCCCCCCCCCCGGGGCAGATTGCCAATTTTTGGGCTGATCTGCCGCCAAGGGGGGGGGGGGGCGAAATCCACTACACACCAGGGATTTTGTTTTTATTGTTTATTTTGGGTGCAACCCCTTGGGCAAGGGTCGCTCCCCTGGGGGGCTATTTTTTTTTTCTGTTTCTGCCCCCCCGATTGCAGACCAGCCATTTTTTGGACGATCTGGCCCCCGGGGGGTGGAAGCACACTAGGCGCCAGGGATTGTGTGGTATGTGTGTGTGTGATGTGTGTTTGGGGGCACCCCTTGGGCAACGGTCACCCCCCTAAAGTGGGGAAAGTTCGTATTTGCCATCTCTGCCCCTATTTTTGTAGGCCCATCTGCCCCCAAGGAGGGCAGAAACCACCAATACGGCAGGGATTTTTTTTTTTTGTTTTGTGTTGTGCTGGGGTGCCCCCTTTGGGAAGGGTCGCCCCCTAAAGGGGGCACAGAGGTGTTGCCCATTTCTGCCCCCCTTGGGGGCAGATTGGCCAATTTTTTTACGCCCATCTACCCCCGAGGGGGGCAGGATCCACTTAGGTACCAGGGACAACTTCTAAGTTCTTGGTGGTGGGGTGTTTGTCAACTGGCAAAGTATTTGTGATTATAACAATTTATTTCTTCTTTTTCTTCTAGTTCAACGCTTTTGCTTCCTTTGCTGTGGATCTTTGCGGTTTTGGCAGTAGTTGTCCTACGGTTTTCATAGTTGCATGTTTTAGGTGAGTGAAAGCAATTTACTCCAAAGGAGTATTGTTGACATGAAGAATGACATGTTTGTAGGTGGTGTACTAAATGCAGTATTGTGTGTTTGACACTGTCCTTAGATTTGAGCACAGTGATGTTTGTGTTGTCATATGTCTAATTTGCTTTTTTTTTTTCTTTTTAGTGGGATATCATTGGTGATTGCAGTGTCTGTGCAGAGTAGTTGCTTGGTGAGTAGCTTTTTCAGGCAAGTGAGTGGTATAGTTTTTTGTAGTACATAACTCTTTGTGATAAAGCTACACTTTGTTTATTACTTATTTTAGTGCTAGTTGTTGTTGGCAATCCATTTGTTGTTAGGATCATGGCTAGCCGCAAAGTGACCGCTCAGCAGGTTGTTCGCATGCTCTTTGAGTCGTCTTCAGACCATGATTACGACACTGACTCTGCATCTGAGGCAGAGGAGGAAGCAGGAGATTCTGGAAGTGAGTTTTCTGTCCGAGAGTATTCTTCTGATGAGGAAGGTACTCTCAGTGCAGATGAAGGGCCTGTGTTAGAGGAGGACATTGATGTGCCAAGAGTGCAGCAGCCTGCGGCTGAAGGGTTTCCCATTAGAAGACCTGACACCTGGATTGCCCCAAACATGGAGCAGCCACAGTTACCTGCATTTACTGGTCTCCCAGGGTGTAGAGGTAATACTGAAAACTTTTTGCCTGTCCATTTCTTTCACTTGTTTATGGACGATGTATTTTTGGAAGAGATTGTGGAGCAGACAAATGTGTATGCAGTGCAATATTTGCGGGACAGCGCTGCCAGACTTAAGCCTCAGTCTAGAGCTACTCAGTGGGTTCCAACATATCTGGAAGAGATGAAAAGGTTTTTAGGTTTGTCTTTTTTGATGGGGTTGATCAGGAAGCCGTCACTGGCTTCTTATTGGTCTACTAGTCCCTTTATGGCAACTGCTATATTTCCTGCAACAATGACACGTAATCGGTATTTGCTTCTTCTTCGTATGCTGCATTTTGTAGACAATGCTTTAGCCTTGCCACAAGATCACCCTGAATGTGACCGTCTTTTTAAGATTAGGCCTGTCCTTGATCATTTTGTGGATCGGTATTCAGAGGTCTATGTTCCAGGCAAAGAGATAAGTGTGGACGAGTTTTTGGTCCTTTTCAAGGGGCGTTTAGTTTTTAAGCAGTACATTCCTAGTAAGAGGGCACGGTATGGGATTAAATTGTATCTGCTGTCTGAAAGCAGTACAGGATATGTGTATAATTTCCGGGTCTACACTGGTAGGGATTCCAGTATTGACCCTCCTGGTTGTCTGGCCACTTTTGGAGTTAGTGAAAAAATTGTGTGGGAACTTGCTAGACGGCTGTTTAACAAAGGTCACCATTTGTACGTAGATAATTTCTACACTAGAGTGCAGTTGTTCAAGGAGTTGTTTAGGGTGGACACTGTTGCTTGTGGCACAATCCGTTCTAACCGGAAAGACTATCCAAGGGAGCTTGTCTGTAAAAAACTTGAGAGGGGACAGTGCAGTGCCTTGCGGAATAATGAGCTGCTAGCTCTGAAATTTTCAGACAGGAGGGATGTGTACATGCTATCGACCATCCATGATGAGAGTACTTCCCCTGTGGCTGTTTGGGGTCAGGTTGTGGAAGTGCGCAAACCTGCGTGCATTTTGGACTACAATAGGCACATGGGTGGTGTTGATAGAGTAGATCAGAGGTTGGAACCTTACACTGCTCTTCTTAAGTCTTATGTGTGGTATAAAAAGTTGGCCCTACATTTATTTCATTTGGCAACTTTTAATGCCTTTATTGTATACAAGGATTGTTCACCTGAGTCAAGGATGACATTTGTTAAATTTCAGGAGTCGGTGATAGAAAGCCTTATTGTGGTGGAACCAGCAAGAGTTCCTAGAGTAGAAGTGGTGGAGGATGTGGCTAGATTGAAAGATCGGCACTTTCCAGATCACATTCCTCCCACTCCCAAAAAAGACTTGCCCACAAAGAAATGTAGAGTATGTGCCCGGAGATTAATCCGGAGGGAGAGCCGGATGTACTGCCCTGAATGCCCTTCAAAGCCTGGGCTGTGTGTGCCCGGCTGTTACAGAAGTTACCATACCCAAAAATATTTTTGGGAAATACTGTGAGCGTAAGCTGTCTGTTTTCTATTTTCATATGTTTCACGGTTGGCATCTCTGTCATGTATTTAGTTAGAGCTTTTGTGTTTGTAGTTTTGTGCTTATTTTATAATTAGTGGTTTCTTTGTTGTTTATTAACAAAAAAAGTGATGGCGGTGTGCTTGGGGTGGCGCTTGGCTGGCGGTGTGCTTGGGGTGGTGCTTGGCTGGCGGGGTGCGTGGGGTGGCGCTTGGCTGGTGGTGTGCGTGGGGTGGCGCTTGGCTGGCGGTGTGCGTGGGGGGGCGCTTGGCTAGCAGTGTGCTTGGGGTGGCGCTTGGCTGGCGGTGTGCTTGGGGTTGCGCTTGGCTGGCGGTGTGCTTGGGGTGGCGCTTGGCTGGCGGTGTCCTTGGGGTGGTGCTTGGCTGGCGGTGTCCTTGGGGTGGAGCTTGGCTGGCGGTGTGCTTGGGGTGGCGCTTGGCTGGCGGTGTGCGTGGGGTGGCGCTTGGCTGGCGGTGTGCTTGAGGTGGCGCTTGGCTGGCGGTGTGCATGGAGTGGTGCTTGGCTGGCGGTGCCAGCCAAACGGCAGTCCACACTCCCATCAGCTGGTGTGATTCTTGTATCAGGCATGTGGGGGTATGTAAGTGATGGGCCCTTGAGTGGCGCGGTCTGTCGATGTAAGTGTTGTAATGTGCTGGGCCCGTGGCTGGCGGTGTGAATGGTCTTGTGCGTGTCATGTATGAAAGGTGTGTGAATGGACTGTAAAGCGGTTGGTGCCTTGTCGCGGCTTTACAGCTCACGAGCTGTGAGTCATTGGTTCAGTTTTTTGCCTTTCAGTTATTAGCAGTGCATTTCATTTTTGTGAAATCTCTTGTTAATAAAATTTGATCACTGAACAATCACTCACCCTCGTGCCAAATCCAACCAGTATGTGTGGTAAAAATGACAAAACCTGCTCCGCTGTAATCAGGCGTTGCAGCACACCTGTGACACGCTAGGTGCCTCGGGAGGGACCCCGATGATGAAGCATGCCACCAACTTGGTTGGTGGGTGAGGGGTCTTCTTCACATAACCTAAGTGTGTTTCTTTTCACAATTTTAGTGTTTGGCACATCACGGACGTATGTGCACACATCAATATGATATATTACAAAAATACCTGCTTTTGGGGGGGAGGGCCCACCTATGTTTTTGGTCCTGGGTGCGGCCTTCATCTAGGGAAACCTACAAAACCCAGACATTTTTTAAAACTAGACACCCCAAGGAGTCCAGGGAGGTGTGGCTTGCGTGGCTCCCCCAACATTTTCTTACCCAGACTCCTCTGTAAACCTCAAAATTTGCATAAAAAAGCATATTTTCCTGACTTTTCTTAGTAGGATCACCGCTCCAGCACAACATTCCTACTCCCCAGTTTTCCCCTCAGTCTCCCAAATAAAATGACACCTCACTTATGTGGGTCCCCAAAGCAGAGTCCGTCTAAAGATGTATAAAAGAATATGCCCTTATAAACTCGCTGTGCTATCCCTTCTATCTCTTCAAGTTTTGGGCCTTATTCTGTTGCAGGCACCTGGCCCACCCACACAAGTGAGGTATCATTTTTATCGGGAGACTTGGGGGAACGCTGGGTGGAAGGAGATTTGTGGCTCCTCTCAGATTCCAGAACTTTCTGTCACCGAAATGAGAGGAAAGGGTGTTTTTTTAGCCAAACTTTGAGGTTTGCAAAGGATTCTGGGTAACAGAACCTGGTCCGAGCCCCACAAGTCACCCCATCTTGGATTCCCCTAGGTCTCTAGTTTTTAAAAATGCACAGGGTTGGTAGGTTTCCCTAGGTGCCGGCTGAGCTACAGGCCAAAAATCCACAGGTAGGCACTGTTTTCTTTAAAAAAATGGGATGTGTCCACGTTGCGCTTTGGGGTGTTTCCTGTCGCGGGCGCTAGGCCTACCCACACAAGTGAGGTATCATTTTTATCGGGAGACTTGGGGAAACGCTGGGTGGAAGGAAATTTGTGGCTCCTCTCAGATTCCAGAACTTTCTGCCACAGAAATATGAGGAACATGTGTTTTTTTAGCCAAATTTTGAGGTTTGCAAAGGATTCTGGGTAACAGAACCGGGTCTGAGCCCTGCAAGTCACCCCTCCTTGGATTCCCCCAGGTCTCTAGTTTTCAGAAATGCACAGGTGTGGTAGGTTTCCCTAGGTGCTGGCTGAGCTGGAGGCCAAAATCTACAGGTAAGCACTTCGCCAAAAATACCTCTGTTTTCTTTCAAAAATTTGGATGCGTCCACGTTGCGCTTTGGGGCATTTCCTGTCGCGGGCGCTAGGCCTACCCACACAAGTGAGGTATCATTTTTAACGGGAGACATGGGGGAACGCTGGGTGGAAGGAAATTTGTGGCTCCTCTCAGATTCCAGAACTTTCTGCCACAGGAATGTGAGGAACATGTGTTTTTTTAGCCAAATTTTGAGGTTTGCAAAGGATTCTGGGTAACAGAACCTGGTCCGAGCCCCGCAAGTCACCCCTCCTTGGATTCCCCTAGGTCTCTAGTTTTCAGAAATGCACAGGTTTGGTAGGTTTCCCTAGGTGCCGGCTGAGCTAGAGGCCAAAATCTACAGGTAGGCACTTCGCAAAAAACACCTCTGTTTTCTTTCAAAAATTTTGATGTGTCCACGTTGAGCTTTGGGGCGTTTCCTGTCGCGGGCGCTAGGCCTACCCACACAAGTGAGGTGTCATTTTTATCGGGAGACTTGGGGGAACGCTGGGTGGAAGGAAATTTGTGGCTCCTCTCAGATTCCAGAACTTTCTGCCACAGGAATGTGAGGAACATGTGTTTTTTTAGCCAAATTTTGAGGTTTGCAAAGGATTCTGGGTAACAGAACCTGGTCCGAGCCCCGCAAGTCACGCCTCCTTGGATTCCCCTAGGTCTCTAGTTTTCAGAAATGCACAGGTTTGGTAAGTTTTCCTAGGTGCTGGCTGAGCTAGAGGACAAAATCTACAGGTAGGCACTTCGCAAAAAACACCTCTGTTTTCTTTCAAAAATTTGGATGTGTCCACGTTGCGCTTTGGGGCGTTTGCTGTCGCGGCGCTAGGCCTACCCACACAAGTGAGGTATCGCTTTTATCGGGAGACTTGGGGGAACGCTGGGTGGAAGGAAATTTGTGGCTCCTCCCAGATTCCAGAACTTTCTGCCACAGAAATGTGAGGAACATGTGTTTTTTTAGCCAAATTTTGAGGTTTGCAAAGGATTCTGGGTAACAGAACCTGGCCCGAGCCCCGCAAGTCACCCCTCCTTGGATTCCCCTAGGTCTCTAGTTTTCAGAAATGCACAAGTTTGGTAGGTTTCCCTAGGTGCCGGCTGAGCAAGAGGCCAAAATCTACAGGTAGGCACTTCGCAAAAAACACCTCTGTTTTCTTTCAAAAATGTGGATGTGTCCACGTTGCGCTTTGGGGCGTTTCCTGTCACGGGCGCTAGGTGAGGTATCATTTTTATCGGGAGACTTGGGGGAACGCTGGGTGGAAGGAAATTTGTGGCTCTTCTCAGATTCCAGAACCTTCTGCTACAGAAATGTGAGGAACATGTGTTTTTTTAGCCAAATTTTGAGGTTTGCAAAGGATTCTGGGTAACAGAACCTGGTCCGAGCCCCGCAAGTCACCCCTCCTTGGATTCCCCTAGGTCCCTAGTTTTCAGAAATGCACAGGTTTGGTAGGTTTCCCTAGGTGCCGGCTGAGCTAGAGGCCAAAATCTACAGGTAGGCACTTCGCAAAAAACACCTCTGTTTTCTTTCAAAAATTTGGATGTGTCCACGTTGCGCTTTGGGGCGTTTCCTGTCGCGGGCGCTAGGCCTACCCACACAAGTGAGGTATCATTTTTATCGGGAGACTTGGGGGAACGCTGGGTGGAAGGAAATTTGTGGCTCCTTTCAGATTCCAGAACTTTCTGCCACAGAAATGTGAGGAACATGTGTTTTTTTAGCCAAATTTTGAGGTTTGCAAAGGATTCTGGGTAACAGAACTTCGTCCGAGCCCCGCAAGTCACCCAATCTTGGATTCCCCTAGGTCTCTAGTTTTCAGAAATGCACAGGTTTGGTAGGATTCCCTAGGTGCCGGCTGAGCTAGAGGCCAAAATCTACAGGTAGGCACTTCGCAAAAAACACCTCTGTTTTCTTTCAAAAATTTGGATGTGTCCACGTTGCGCTTTGGGGCGTTTGCTGTCGCGGGCGCTAGGCCTACCCACACAAGTGAGGTATCGCTTTTATCGGGAGACTTGGGGGAACGCTGGGTGGAAGGAAATTTGTGGCTCCTCCCAGATTCCAGAACTTTCTGCCACAGAAATGTGAGGAACATGTGTTTTTTTAGCCAAATTTTGAGGTTTGCAAAGGATTCTGGGTAACAGAACCTGGCCCGAGCCCCGCAAGTCACCCCTCCTTGGATTCCCCTAGGTCTCTAGTTTTCAGAAATGCACAAGTTTGGTAGGTTTCCCTAGGTGCCGGCTGAGCAAGAGGCCAAAATCTACAGGTAGGCACTTCGCAAAAAACACCTCTGTTTTCTTTCAAAAATGTGGATGTGTCCACGTTGCGCTTTGGGGCATTTCCTGTCACGGGCGCTAGGTGAGGTATCATTTTTATCGGGAGACTTGGGGGAACGCTGGGTGGAAGGAAATTTGTGGCTCTTCTCAGATTCCAGAACCTTCTGCTACAGAAATGTGAGGAACATGTGTTTTTTTAGCCAAATTTTGAGGTTTGCAAAGGATTCTGGGTAACAGAACCTGGTCCGAGCCCCACAAGTCACCCCTCCTTGGATTCCCCTAGGTCCCTAGTTTTCAGAAATGCACAGGTTTGGTAGGTTTCCCTAGGTGCCGGCTGAGCTAGAGGCCAAAATCTACAGGTAGGCACTTCGCAAAAAACACCTCTGTTTTCTTTCAAAAATTTTGATGTGTCCACGTTGAGCTTTGGGGCGTTTCCTGTCGCGGGCGCTAGGCCTACCCACACAAGTGAGGTGTCATTTTTATCGGGAGACTTGGGGGAACGCTGGGTGGAAGGAAATTTGTGGCTCCTCTCAGATTCCAGAACTTTCTGCCACAGGAATGTGAGGAACATGTGTTTTTTTAGCCAAATTTTGAGGTTTGCAAAGGATTCTGGGTAACAGAACCTGGTCCGAGCCCCGCAAGTCACGCCTCCTTGGATTCCCCTAGGTCTCTAGTTTTCAGAAATGCACAGGTTTGGTAAGTTTTCCTAGGTGCTGGCTGAGCTAGAGGACAAAATCTACAGGTAGGCACTTCGCAAAAAACACCTCTGTTTTCTTTCAAAAATTTGGATGTGTCCACGTTGCGCTTTGGGGCGTTTGCTGTCGCGGCGCTAGGCCTACCCACACAAGTGAGGTATCGCTTTTATCGGGAGACTTGGGGGAACGCTGGGTGGAAGGAAATTTGTGGCTCCTCCCAGATTCCAGAACTTTCTGCCACAGAAATGTGAGGAACATGTGTTTTTTTAGCCAAATTTTGAGGTTTGCAAAGGATTCTGGGTAACAGAACCTGGCCCGAGCCCCGCAAGTCACCCCTCCTTGGATTCCCCTAGGTCTCTAGTTTTCAGAAATGCACAAGTTTGGTAGGTTTCCCTAGGTGCCGGCTGAGCAAGAGGCCAAAATCTACAGGTAGGCACTTCGCAAAAAACACCTCTGTTTTCTTTCAAAAATGTGGATGTGTCCACGTTGCGCTTTGGGGCGTTTCCTGTCACGGGCGCTAGGTGAGGTATCATTTCTATCGGGAGACTTGGGGGAACGCTGGGTGGAAGGAAATTTGTGGCTCTTCTCAGATTCCAGAACCTTCTGCTACAGAAATGTGAGGAACATGTGTTTTTTTAGCCAAATTTTGAGGTTTGCAAAGGATTCTGGGTAACAGAACCTGGTCCGAGCCCCGCAAGTCACCCCTCCTTGGATTCCCCTAGGTCCCTAGTTTTCAGAAATGCACAGGTTTGGTAGGTTTCCCTAGGTGCCGGCTGAGCTAGAGGCCAAAATCTACAGGTAGGCACTTCGCAAAAAACACCTCTGTTTTCTTTCAAAAATTTGGATGTGTCCACGTTGCGCTTTGGGGCGTTTCCTGTCGCGGGCGCTAGGCCTACCCACACAAGTGAGGTATCATTTTTATCGGGAGACTTGGGGGAACGGTGGGTGGAAGGAAATTTGTGGCTCCTTTCAGATTCCAGAACTTTCTGCCACAGAAATGTGAGGAACATGTGTTTTTTTAGCCAAATTTTGAGGTTTGCAAAGGATTCTGGGTAACAGAACTTCGTCCGAGCCCCGCAAGTCACCCAATCTTGGATTCCCCTAGGTCTCTAGTTTTCAGAAATGCACAGGTTTGGTAGGATTCCCTAGGTGCCGGCTGAGCTAGAGGCCAAAATCTACAGGTAGGCACTTCGCAAAAAACACCTCTGTTTTCTTTCAAAAATTTGGATGTGTCCACGTTGCGCTTTGGGGCGTTTGCTGTCGCGGGCGCTAGGCCTACCCACACAAGTGAGGTATCGCTTTTATCGGGAGACTTGGGGGAACGCTGGGTGGAAGGAAATTTGTGGCTCCTCCCAGATTCCAGAACTTTCTGCCACAGAAATGTGAGGAACATGTGTTTTTTTAGCCAAATTTTGAGGTTTGCAAAGGATTCTGGGTAACAGAACCTGGCCCGAGCCCCGCAAGTCACCCCTCCTTGGATTCCCCTAGGTCTCTAGTTTTCAGAAATGCACAAGTTTGGTAGGTTTCCCTAGGTGCCGGCTGAGCAAGAGGCCAAAATCTACAGGTAGGCACTTCGCAAAAAACACCTCTGTTTTCTTTCAAAAATGTGGATGTGTCCACGTTGCGCTTTGGGGCATTTCCTGTCACGGGCGCTAGGTGAGGTATCATTTTTATCGGGAGACTTGGGGGAACGCTGGGTGGAAGGAAATTTGTGGCTCTTCTCAGATTCCAGAACCTTCTGCTACAGAAATGTGAGGAACATGTGTTTTTTTAGCCAAATTTTGAGGTTTGCAAAGGATTCTGGGTAACAGAACCTGGTCCGAGCCCCACAAGTCACCCCTCCTTGGATTCCCCTAGGTCCCTAGTTTTCAGAAATGCACAGGTTTGGTAGGTTTCCCTAGGTGCCGGCTGAGCTAGAGGCCAAAATCTACAGGTAGGCACTTCGCAAAAAACACCTCTGTTTTCTTTCAAAAATTTGGATGTGTCCACGTTGCGCTTTGGGGCGTTTCCTGTCGCGGGCGCTAGGCCTACCCACACAAGTGAGGTATCATTTTTATCGGGAGACTTGGGGGAACGCTGGGTGGAAGGAAATTTGTGGCTCCTTTCAGATTCCAGAACTTTCTGCCACAGAAATGTGAGGAACATGTGTTTTTTAAGCCAAATTTTGAGGTTTGCAAAGGATTCTGGGTAACAGAACTTCGTCCGAGCCCCGCAAGTCACCCAATCTTGGATTCCCCTAGGTCTCTAGTTTTCAGAAATGCACAGGTTTGGTAGGATTCCCTAGGTGCCGGCTGAGCTAGAGGCCAAAATCTACAGGTAGGCACTTTGCAAAAAACACCTCTGTTTTCTTTAAAAAAAAATGGGATGTGTCCACGTTGCGTTTTGGGGCGTTTCCTGTCGCAGGCGCTAGGCCTACCCACACAAGTGAGGTATCATTTTTATCGGGAGACTTGGGGGAACATAGATTAGCAAAACAAGTGTTATTGTCCCTTGTCTTTCTCTATATTTTTTCCTTCCAAATATAGGAGAGTGTGTAAAAAAGCCATCAATTTGAGAAATGCCCTGTAATTCACATGCTAGTATGGTCACCCAGGAATTCAGAGATGTGCAAATAACCACTGCTCCTCAACACCTTATATTGTGCCCTTTTTGGAAATACAAAGGTTTTCTTGATAGCAATTTGTTACTCTTTATATTTCTGCAAATGAATTGCTGTATACCCGGTATAGAATGAAAACGCACTGCAGGGTGCAGCTCATTTATTGGTTCTGGGTTCCTCGGGTTCTTGATGAACCTACAAGCCCTATATATCCGCGCAACCAGAGGAGTCCAGCAGACGTAATGGTATATTGCTTTCGATAATCTGACTTTGCAGAGTAAAATGTAAAGAAAAATTTATGTTTTTTTCACCTCAATTTCAATATTTTTCTTTTTCAGTTGTTGTTTTCTGTAGGAAACCCTTGTAGGATCTACACAAATGACCCCTTGCTGAATTCAGCATTTTGTCTACTTTTCAGAAATGTTTAGGTGTCTGGGATCCAGCATTGGTTTCGTGCCCATTTCTTTCACTGACAGGAAGGAGGCTGAAAGCACAAAAAATTGCAAAAATGGGGTATGTCCCAGTAAAATGCCAAAATTGTGTTACAAACTTCGGTTTTCTGATTCAAGTCTGCCTGTTCCTGAAAGCTGGGAAGCTGCTGAGTTTAGCACCGCAAACCCTTTGTTGATGCCATTTTCAGGGGAAAAACCACAAGCCTTCTTCTGCAGCCACTTTTTCAATTGTTTTTGAAAAAAACGAAATTTTCACTGTATTTTGGCTAATTTCTTGGCCTCCTTCAGGGGAACCCACAAAATCTGGGTACCTCTAGAATCCCTAGGATGTTGAAAAAAAAGGACGTAAATTTGGCTTGGTTAGCTTATGTGGACAAAAAGTTATGAGGGCCTAAGCGCGAACTGCTCCAAATAGGAAAAAAAAGGCCTGGCACAGGAGGGGGAAAAGGCCTGACAGCGAAGGGGTTAAAGACCCAGAGCAAGCCCTACAAGATCAGACTGACACCCCCTTATACAATTACATCTATCACCAGCTGCGTACCAAAGTGCATACACAGCATAATTCTTTCCCACAAGCCCCCGAGACCTTACAGGTGTTGAAGATGATACTCACCACCTCCTCTTCTCACCGCATCATCATAAAATTATTCCTCAAGATGCAGGGACAGAGCCAGTGTGTAGATCCTGGGCTCAGGTGAAATGAGCAGATGACTTAGCCTCTCCGGAAAATGGAGTTACTGCTACACACAATCACGTGCTCTTGCTTCCCTAGTTAGTTGCTACGCTTAGTCCATTTTAACTTCCTACACAGACTGTATCATTCTCCCTCATGCTTGCACACAATAGGGCGGCTTGAAGATGTGTGATGTGTACGCTACGTGGCACCCATGCAGACTTTCTCCATCTTTCATGGAGATGTCCTGAAGTGCAGGAATGCTGGGTGCAGGTCTTTGACACTATTTTGGTCATTGTTGGACACAATATTGACTGTTCACCACTGATTGCATTGTTGGGATATGTTAAGACGGTACCGGATGATGGTCACATTCTGGTGGGCATTCTTGTCCTCATTGCAAAACAACATGTGGCTAAGTGATAGGGGTGCCGATTGCTACTGAAGTCTGCCTGTCTGAGAGATGCAGCTTACTGCCAGGAACAGTTACAGACCTACTGGGACCTAATGTCGGTGGCATCCTGCCCTTGGGGTATCTGGACTCCAATCACGTCCTAACTAACTGCTTTGCTGGAGGTCCCATTGGCAACCACTACGCCCACCAGAACTGTTAAGTAAGCATTGTTTTTTGCACTGGACATGTCGCATTTCTATGTTTTCACTGGTGGTGCATGACTTCAGCCACTCCGTTCATTTGATTCTGTGTTCCTTTGCCATAGGCTCCTCTCTCCTTTAACCTTCCCTCCCTCCTCCTACTCCCTTCTCCTATTTCACTGTGGGTGCATAGCTCATTCTGCTGTGTTATGGCACAGTTGTAATCACAATGATGACTGTTCTCATCAGCTCTTGTTGTCCTGCCCTACAAATGTTGTCACTGTCTGTTTGTTAATGCAAACTTCATTAAAAGAAATCTGAAAAAAAATCTAAAAGTATCTTAAAATTAATAGTGACATATATATATATATATATATATATATATATATATATATATATATATATATATATATACATATATATATATGTGTGTGTGTATACATATATATATATATATATATGACTCCCCACCGGCTCCTCGCCACCCGTGACACAGTGGCACGCCGTCAACTCCTCCAAAAATGCACATAAGTTAGGAATATGGGTTACAGCTTTTTTTATTATTATTTTTATGTTGCTGCAAGATTAAAATATATACACAGCCCACACGTTTCAGCGATATGCCTTCAACTGGGCCTCACAGAAATCAGTGACAAACTTCCCTTTATCACATAGTCCCTCCTCAGTTTCCAGTAGCCCAACCACTACACTGCTACATTCACAGTCCTTTAATCTGGAATGGCCCATTTCATCCTCCACTTTCTCCTCAGTTAATATATCATCAACATGATCTTCACAAGTTATCATTTTTACGGGGTTACTATTCACATCTAATTTAGAACACCCATTATATTTCAAAGCACAGTACCCCATTCCAGCAACCAATTTTTAATTAATTCATCTAAAATGCTATGGTTGATGATCTAGCAAAAAACATCCCATATGTCTTAATATGTAAAGTGATTAGTGTTCTATAAACAATATAATCACGATCCAATACTGGATATTTAAGTCATCCTCTGAAATGATAATCTAATAATGAAACAGGGGTACTTAAGATACAGAATAGTCAGTGGGCGATAACTGCTATGAGCCTAACTCCATCCCTAATAATCCATAGTAGCAATCAAAACAATTACCCACAACCAGTACACTTCAAAGTATTATATAAAAATAATTCTCAAATTGATCAGCCATTTGTTAGGTCGTAAGTGACCATATCATCATTATAGACAAAGTAGGAAGTGTTTAAGAGAAATACATATGGAATGTGCAGCAGTGTAATTAATCCCAACAGTTTGTCCAAATTCCAGCTAGATTCATCCTCATGGCTAGCACTGGACCTCATGAATATGTAAACAAGATATGCTAAGTCTTGCATAGATGTAAAGCATGCAAAACATGCATAGAAGTTAAAGTGCAAAGCTGGCAACAATATTGAAAGTGCATATCAATGTAACCAGACTCGTACAATAACGGTACCAATTTGCGACCAGATATTATCATCATGATTGGTAGTAAAACATCATAAATATGCAAAACAATATATGTCAAACATTCATAGATGTAAAAAGTGCAAAACTTGCATAAGTATTAAAATGCAGAACTGGCACAAACATTGAAAGTACATATCGACATAACCAAATTCACACAGTAGCAGTACCCACTCTCAGCCAGATATATGATTATAGCTGGCACAAAGACATCACGTCTACGCAGAGAAGATGTACAAAACGTGCATAGATGTTAAAAGTGAAAAACTTGAATGGACGTTGAAGTGTAAAACCAGCATAAACATTGAAAGTGCATGTATATTTTGCCAAAGCCACAAGGGCACAGAGACATCATGCAAATGCACGGTGGAAGTGCCAAACTTGCATAGATGTTTAAAGTGCAATAGTCCCTCCAATCCTTTTGTGAGAAGGTTCACTTCTTTTTTCTCTTCCTTTTGTTAGGCAACTTCCAGTGCAAATCATTCAACTCATCACTCACCAACTCATGAAACATGTCAACCCTGTTGCCAGGTGGTAACTGTGGACAAAGTGTATATTTTGTTTTAAATCACTAGCCACTGTACAATGCGTCTCAAACCCCATCACATTAAGAGTCTCCTTTTGGGAGGTAGAAACAAGGACATCTTCCTCCACAGGTTCAGAACCTAATGTCCCCCCTGTGTCCACTTCTCACACTGCCACATCACAGTCACATGTTCCAGATTGCAACTGAGAGTCCACATTGCTAGATCATGGATGTCCAGTATTCTTGGAATGTTAGCTATCTTCAGCTTGGAGGCAACAACAAGACCCCTTTCTGATGTCATCCTCTTTGATTTAGTTTGGTGGTATGTATGTAATTTCATCTTCCTGGCATACTTGTAAAGTTCTATTCTTATGTCTGTGAAGTCCAGGGCAACGGTGGGACAGAAAGTCAAACCCAGATTCAGTATTCTCTCCTGGTTAGGTGTTAAGACTATAGATAAAATATGTACAACCAGGGATGGGGTATGGACTCCATCATCCCGTCCATTACCCTTTATTTCCATCCCCTGTTTTAACCCTGTCCTCTTTCTCTTGCCCCTCCTTGTCCTACATTACCTTTTCTCATTTTCCCATAGTGCTCTGCGTCTCCCTCCTTGTTGAGTGTTCATACGTAAAAGGCAGAGTTCTTTCTGAAAACCCCCTTATCAGCATGGGATTCATCAGCACTCAATCCAGGATCTGAGCTAAGCTCACTATCACTTGGTGATCTATTAGGTGGAAGTTCCTTTCTCTCTTTAGTCCACAAGTTATCAAACTTCTTAGCAAAAGTATATACTCTGCCATACTGATAATCCAATTTGTCTCTCATAAACATCTGTGTCTTCCTCTCCATAATCTCCACCTCATATTCCTACAGTCATATCTCCATTCTTTCCAATTGTTTCTTCAAACTCTGATCTTCCCTATTTTTCTCTAGATCCCTGACAAGCAGCTCAATTCTGGCCGATTGCAGGTCCATCCGGCTGACTGCAGTTCTATCGTCCTATTTGTGTGCTTGATTAATGTTTTCATTAATTTTGCTGAACACTCCTGAGTATGCTCACACCATTCAGTTGTTAAATCGTCACCCATATCCTCACAAGCGGGAAGTAACATTATCATTAGACTTCTGGGTATTCTCTTATGCTCTACATATTTAGTAAGTGAGGTAATTTCCCACCATTGTTTGACCTCTGTTTTCCTCGCCTTTTTGAACTTCCAAATCAGTTGTGCAGACATTTTCTCTCCTGTAAGATGTATGTGTGTGTGTATATATATATATATATATATGTATATGTATATATATATATATATATATATATATACACCATCCAAAGGTCCACCTTGTGGCTTGTAGATTTCACGGGTGCATACGTGAGGAAAGGACCATTCCTTCACAATCTCCAATACAATCAATTGATTTGTTGCACTCCATATGCACTCTATATATATATGTATGGAGAGAGATATTTAGATAGATAGATATGTTGGATGCATGCAGTGGTCAGCCACAGGACCTGGCTCCAGGCATGGCCTGGCATTGTGCTGCCCCCACCAAGCTTGCTCCTCCTCCTCCTTGCCATTCATTGTTACCCCTACTCCCTCATTACAGTCCTGTGTGGCCATTGTTCTGCCACTGCCCTTCCCACCTGCCCTGAACAGTTAGCTTGCTGCCACATCCACCCCTCCCTACTCTTTGTTGTCCGAGTCTATACACCAGCCCACTCCTTGCCCTGCATGGTCCGATGTGCTGTCACTGCCCTCCATTCAGCTTGATGTCCATGCCCACTACCTCTGCCCTCTGTTGCCAAATTCTATGCCCATCATTGCCCTCGGGCTTAGCTTCTGTGCTTATCTGGCTGTCCCTGCCCTCCTTCCCCATGCCCTCTGAATGTCTGTATGCATGCCCCTGCTCCATACTATTTGCCCTCCATGTTCCAGGGACCTGTCATTGCCCCTACTATCTACTATGAGTTTTATATTGAACTGCCACTGTCCCTCCCACCTGCACAGCATAGTCAAAAGGCTGGCACCTGTCCTTGCCACCTGCACCCTGTCTGTACGAGTTCCATGCCCCTATTTCCTCCTGTCCTCCATGGTCCATTTTGTGCCACTTCCTTCTGACGTTTATGCACTTTTGTGCTGCAACTGCTCCCCTGCCTGCCCTGCATGGCCTATTGTGAAGCCCCTTCCCTTGCCCTCCCCTCTCTGTGTCCAGCCTGTACCCCTCATTTTATTGCTCCATGGTCCTTTGTGCATGCCCCTGCCCTATTCATCTTGCCCACCATGGCTGCTGTGCAGACACTAACCCTCCCTGCTTGCCATGCATGGCCTTTTGTGCTGCCACATCCCCTCACATCTGCCCTGTGTGGTCAGCTTGCTGCCCCTTACCCACTCCCACCTTTCATCCATTGTTTATGTGTATGCCTTTATAGTCTCACCGTTGCCCCGACAGGGTGCAAGGATGACACAACACTGTGAGAAATATGGCCCTGAGAGTTCAAGAATTAGCAAAGAACTCTCTGGTAGTGTCCACAAGGAAATCTTATAAACTACCTTGCCAGCAATTGTAACTAATGGGGCAGATGGGACAGAAAGGAGTTTTGTGTGGAGGGAAGGGATTATGGGCCTGATTTAGATCTTGAAGGTGTTACCGCTAATCCCCAGCAGTGGCCCCAAGTGCATCATCAAGCTAACATCTGCAAAGCACACTATAAAACACACTCAATTTCAGACCATGATACTGTGCCATTCCACTTCAGAACATCATTTTCCAGCAGAAATTGCCACACAGGAGCCATTTTTTCTGTTTTTAACCCCACTGTGCTTTTTATAACTATCATTTTTTTTTTATTTCCTTAAACTTTGTGGAAAGTAGCTCCTTTTTCATTCGTTTACTATGGCAGGGAGGAGAAATCCACATTTCACAGAGGAAGAATTGTCAGTCATGGTGGATGAAATTATTAAAGTAGAGTCACATTTGTTTAGAACACAGGTACAAAATACTACCATTTCTCAGGGAAGGCAAATGTGGGACAGAATAGTCAGCAGAGTGATTGCTGTAGCTAAACCTCTGCACACACAGGAGGAAATTAGGAAGAGGTGGAATGACCTACAGGGGAGGGTCTGTTCTCTGGCCTCCAAGGATCATCTTCTGGCTAGGAGGACTGGTGGTGGTTCTCCCAGTCCCCCCATTACAACTCTTGCCCTGGGAGGAGAAGGTATGGCAGATTCTGCATCCCGAAGGCTTGGCAGGAATCCGTGGTGGAGTAAAGACTGCTAAGTCACACCAAAGTATGTCTCACTAATCACAAATGGAGTCCTTGCCCTTAACTTAGCTGCTTAGAATGTTTCTAGACACCTATCAAAACATATATACTTAAACCTCAGTTCCCAAAATATCTTGTGCTATCCAACTTAGTAGCATCATGGTATTTAAAAGCTATTTAACAATGATCAATATGTATTAACAGGTTGTGTATTATCCTCCATGGATCACCCCTTGCTTATGCCATGTCCTTTACTTCATCTCAATGTAGGTTTTTTTTTACTTCAAAGAACAGGTTCCATACTACACCCATATGCACATAAAGGTATAGTACTTGTAAGTGGTATCTTAACCTAATCACCTTATATACATATATGAGTACATATTGCAAATGTGTGTTTAATTTCTACTGTATTGATTCATATAGGTATGTGTTGTTCACGGTTTTCACAAGTGTTTGCAATAGTGTTTACAAATGACTACAACTACCATGATGTCCTGCTTTTGTCTCTGCAAAACAATAGTGCAATATGATGTAGCTCAACCTCCCTTTCCTTCCACACATGGCCAAATGCCAAAGCATTAGCTAGTTGGCATTCACCATTTCATGGTATGTATTGAAATGTCATCCTCTGTGTTGATCCAGTAGGTTGTCACCTTCTTGTCACTACATTGAATTGATCTACTTGCTTACAAATTTCATAGTGTGTGGATTCAAATGGTTCCAGCCATGCTCTAGGACGCTGATTGTAAGTAACATGGATGCACAAATTAGTTTGCAGTGTTCATAGGATGACCATTGCCATTAAATACAATAAGAGGTATCATAGCTTGTTTTTGAGGCTGCTAGTCCTTGAAATGGCACAGCTCTCAAATCTCCTCCCTACTGCGTTGAGTTGTATATCTGGTACATGGAATGTGCACTGTCAATTTTACATTTTAAGTTTCAGGACATCTAATTTTTCCTGAAGTGTGCCTCTGTGTACATTAACCTGCATGAGTAAAAATTGAAAAATCACACAAAGGCCTCATTAATTAACATTAATCATTAATGTTCTTTTCTTTTGATTGTGTCATCTGGAGCTGAAGACTGATTTGAGGCACAACACTGACCTTAAATGTCTTTTTTTTTTGTAATTTATATTAGGACAAACACTCAGTGCCAGTGGACCACCAAATGCAACTGAAGACACCTCCACTCCAGGGTAGGATCATGCCTTCAGTGTAGATACCACTCCTGCAAGTTCCGATGATGAAGGGATGCTTGGTCCATCTTGCCTGTCTGGGCAGACAGCCCCAGTGAGTTTCACTCGGCCCACACCTATACCTCCCACCCCAGCTGCCATAATAACTACGCATATGGATGTCTCACCTTTCTGTGTCTAGGTGATCACAACTCTCATCTTGTATCCCCCAGTCCTGGCTACTGTTGAGCAATCACCATCACCACCTCCAATTGTGCCAGGACTCAGTGGGATGAACCACACTACCATAATGGCCCAAGGTAGTAGGGGTGGGCATCATGGGAGGGAATCAGTGAGGCCAATAAAGTGAGTCCACTGGCATTATTGCCACCCAGATCATCATTGACAAAGTCTTAGGAGAAATACAAGAGTCCCCAAAACCTGATGGGACTGGTCCTAACAGAGATAAGGGACCTAAAGCAGGTAAAGAGGGAGCACCTATAAGAGCTACAGAATCGTAACTCATATTTGTGCTCCTTGACTCAATTATCACTCCATCATTAGATGTTTGTAAAGCATGGCATCTTACCCCGGGGGGTATTCAGACCCTGAAGGTTGTCGCTGCAAGCTGGTAGCCTCGCGTCAAAAAGCCATGTCTTTAGTTCCGTCCTGAAGTGGAGGAGGGTGTGAGTGGTATGCAGGTGGGGGAGATTGTTTCAGATCTTGGAGGTGAGGTAAGAGAAGGATCGTCCACCTCATCAACTACAGTGAACTCTTGGGGCTTGAGCGAGGGTGTGGGTGGTAGAGCAGAGCTCCCTGGTGGGCTGGTGGATGGAAAGTCTGTGGTTGATAAGATTGGGTCTGATGTTGTGGAGGGTTTTGTATGCAAAGGTGAGAAACTTGAATTTGCACCTCTTGTGAACGGACAGTCAATGGAGATCTCTGAAGTGGAGGGTGATGCAAGTTCACCTAGGAACTTCCAGGATGAGTCTCACTGTTGCATTTTAGATGGTTTGGAAGCAGTGGAGGAGCTGGGTGGGGAGTCCAATGTAAGGGGCGTTTCCGTAGTCCAGCGACTGGTGATGATGGCTTGGGTTACCTTCTTTCTGGATCTGATGGGAATCCATCTGAAAACCTTCCATAGCATGCAGAGGTTGTGGAAGCAGGAGGAGGCTACTGCATTTATCTGTCACTTGAAGGTGAGTTTGTTGTCTATGTTGATGCAGAAGTTGTGTGTGTGGTCAGTTGGGGTCCTTCCCAGGGGAGGTGTTGTTCCAAAAATGATCACCTCAGTCTTGTCCGTGTTCAGTTTCAAGCAGTTGGATCTCATCCATTCAGAAACGTGGGTCATGGCATTGCTGAAGTTGCCTTTAGGGCTAGCATGTTTTTTGGAGAGGGAGAGTATGAGTTGAATGTCATAAGCATATGAGATGATGTTAAAACTGTGGAAACGAACAATCTTGGCCAATTGCATCATGTAGGAGTTGAAAAGAGTGAGGACCCCTGGGGCCTGCCACCTATGATGCTCTTTGGTTCTGAGGTAAAAGGTGGGAGGCGGAATCTATGGGTGCATCCTGTGAGAGCGACGTTGATCCATTTGAGGGCGGTGCTTAGGATCCTGATGTGGTGTGGTTTGGAGGTGAGGGTGTAGTGGGAGACGGTGATGAACAGGGCGGAAAGGTTGAGGAGGATAAGGACAGCCCTCTCTCCATGGTCGAGGAGGGACCTGATGTCATCCGTTGCAGCAATCAGGGTCTCAGTGCTGTGGTTGGTGCAGAAACCACATTGGGAGGTGTCTAGTAGATTGTGTCTTTCCAGTTGTTCATGGAGATGTTGGTTGATAGCTCTTTCCAGAACCTTAGGATGGAAGGGGAGCAGTGATATAAGGCAGTAATTTTTTAGTTTGCTGTGGCTGACAGATCGTTCCTTCAGGAGCAGCTTGATCTCTGCTTCCTTTCATGCTTCGGGAATGCTGGCAGTCATGCTCGAGGTGTTGAGGATTGGAGTGAGGATGCTGCTGATTTCCCTCTGGCCACGGTCATGGTGGCCACGGTCATTGGCATGGGTCATTGGGTGAGCCAAAGTGGGTGGAACTAATGAGGACTGCTGTTTCCTGGATGGACACAGGCTTCCGGGTGGTGATCAGGTGGCTGAGCGAGTTGCCTGAAGGGGCCAGAAGGTGGTTGATGCTGGTGGGTTGGTGGTGAAAGTTGCTATAGAGGACTGTGATTTTGACATAGAAGTAGTCGGCTTATGTGTCACAGAGGGTCTGGGAGGGTTGGATTGTGTTTTCACTGGCTACTGGGTAGGAGAACTCTTTTAAGATCTTGAAAAGTTTCTTCGGGAATTTGTGCTTTTCTCGATGCTGCTGAGTAGGGCAAACTTTTTTGCTTCTCTGAGGCGGATATGGTATTTGTTCAGTGCTCCTTGGAAGGGGGTGTTGTCTACTTGGTCTTTGCTGATGCGCCATCATCCTTCTAGCTATTTGTATTCTTACTTGAGCCTGCAAAGTTCGGGGGTGACCCACCTTGCAGGCTTGCCCAATCTTCTGGAGGTGGAGTTCCTTGTGGGGCCAACTTTGTCAGCGTTGTTGAGGATCCATTTGGATGGACTGTGTGCGTTATGCTTGAGGTTTCCGAAAGAGTGGGTTTGCTGGAGTTGAGGGCAGTGGACCATTGTGTCTCTGTGATTTTTCTCCATCTGCGGAGGTGTGGTGGGGTGGGAGGGTGGTGTAAGGCTCCGGTCCTCTTGTTATGAAGAAATGTACATTCTGGTGGTCAGTCCATGTGAGCTCTGTTGTGTGGGAGAGCTTCATTCTGTCGCTGGCTGTAAAGATGGGATCAAGGATGTGTCCTGCATTGTGTGTGGGGCTAGTGACTAGCAGTTTGAGTCTGATGTTGCTTTGGTTGTCGCGGAGGTTGGTGGAGTTGTGGTCATTGGTGTAGTCCAGGTGGGAATTGAGATCCCCTAAAACACATAGGGGCATTTTTTTACACTAATGTGGCATTAGAAGGCCAAAAACACCATGCCATATTTACACTGTGGCACAATGCAAGCATTGCGCCACTTTGTAACCCTTTGCGCTACATTGTGCCTGTGCCAGGCATAATGTATGAAAAGAGGGTGTTCCCCTGTTAGAGGGGCTTAAAAAATGGCGCAAAGAAATCCAAGAGATTTCTTTGCAAAATTTTTTTCAACACTGTTAACGCCTGCTCAGAGCAGGCCTTAAAAGGAGGCTCCCATTGGTTACAATGGGCCTCTGGGTGCTTTGCAGGATTAGCGTCAAAACGTTTGATGCTAATCCTACAAAGCACCATACTAACATAAAACATTCTGACACTAGTCCCCTACCTACCGCCATAATGCACCGTAAATAGGGTGCACACATTGTGGCGTTAGGGGGTGCTAAGGGGCGCCAGAAAGGTAGCACTGGACCGTGTGCAGAGGCACTTTTTTTAAATATGCCCCTAGCCCCATTCTACCGACATGTTAGTGTAATTTCTTTATGCTAATGTGGTGTTAGAAGGACAAAAACGGATGCCATATTTACAAAGTGGTGCACTGCATGCATTGAGCCACTTTGTGACCATTTGCACTACATTATGCCTGCGTCAGGCATAATGTATGCATAGGGGATGTTCCCCCATTAGGGGTGCTGAAAGAATGGCACAAAGAAATCTAAGAGATTTCTTTATGTAATTATTTCTGCACTTTTAACACCTGCTCTGAGCAGCCAATAAAAGGAGGCTCCCATTGGTTACAATGGGCTTCTGGGTGCTTAGTAGGACTAGCATCAACATTTTTGATGCTAATCCTGCAAAGCATCGGACTAGCATCAACATTTTTATGCTAGTCCCCTCACTACAGCCATGGTACGCATATTTTAAATATAACGCACACATGGAGGCGTTAGGGGGGCGCCTAGCTAAGCGGTGCAATAAAATTGCAGCACCACTTTTATTAAGTATGCCCCATAGTGTGTCTGAGGTGGTGTTTGACATTTAACATCATATGTGCAGGGCTTTTCCTGGACCATCTATCCCTGTCTATGGTTCTTCAACATCAGGACACAATACACCTGCAGCCAAAGACAGGGAGACCCTGCCACAGGAGGTAAGTGATCCATCCAGCCCAGTCCCTGCACCTCTCCCTCCCCTCCTCTGGAGAGGACACTCATACAGGCCACCAGGAGTGGATGGCAAGACCTCCACCGCCATCCCCAAGAGACATCAAACCTAACTTCTCAAGTGTGTGTCTACCATTCACTCTGTGGTCTATTACATGGACACATTTACCTTTTCTGAGGAAAGATGTATTTTGGACATTGAACTCCAAACTGTTTGTGCTCAATAAATATTGTTTCATCCACCATGATGGATTTTATTTTCTATTCTTTTACATTCTGGTTGCACATCTATTGTATTAATCTTTTCTTTCAAAATAAATGCACATAAGACAAAGTGAAAGACTGGTGTTTTATTTATTGCAGGAATTCCTTATCTATTGCTTTTGTACACCATCATTTTTTAAATCTGTCTAACAACATGATGCTGAAACAAATAAGAGATACCAACTTGGCAATGTGTTTCACATGTTAAAAAAGATGGAAAAAGAATCAATGAAATCTAAATGTTATGGTGCCGTACTTTCTAGGTAACTAGTTTGTGACACAATCAAATATGCTTTTCACAATCCATGCAGAAGCCAAACATTTTATGCCATTTAGAAGTAGACATTCCAAAACATTGAGGGGGTCATTACAACATTGGCGGTAAAAGCCGCTTACTGCCGTGCAGAAGACCGCCAACACACCGCTGCGGCTGCGGAATTCCGCCACAGCTATCATGACCCACATCTCGGATTCCGCCGAAATTCAGACGCCCACACAAGTCCGCCACACCAAAGGTCAGTGATAAACTGGCGAAAAAAAAACCTCTACCGTCACGCCAACAGAAACACGCCCATGCTTTCACGACACACGAATCTACGCGGCGGTCTTTCAACCGCGGTATTCCATTGGTGGTACACACCGCCGCGCTCAAAATACACACACATCTCCAAAACACTGCCCCACTGGACAATTCAAAATACACACACCTGATACACATACAAACACCACTCCCACACACCCAACACTATATAAAACACACACCCACATCACGCACAAACCCCTACGACCAAAACTTATAAACGAAGGCGACAGACAGAGAGCACAGCAATAGACAACCCCACCACACAGAGGCACACAACACCATCACCCATACAACATCCACGCACAAAACACCCCACACCACCACACATCACCACACTCATCAACACATACACCACCCCACACATCACCTACACCACCCCATGTCACGCCAAAGACACCACAGGTTTTCCGAGGAGGAGCTCAGGGTCATGGTGGAGGAAATCGTACGGGTAGAGCCACAGCTATTTGGATCACAGGTGCAGCACACCTCCTTAGCCAGGAAGATGGAGCTATGGCGAAGAATCGTCGACAGGGTCAACGCTGTGGGACAGCATCCAAGAAATCGGGAGGACATCAGGAAGAGGTGG
Organism: Pleurodeles waltl; assembly: GCF_031143425.1. Classification (NCBI taxonomy): domain Eukaryota; kingdom Metazoa; phylum Chordata; class Amphibia; order Caudata; family Salamandridae; genus Pleurodeles; species Pleurodeles waltl. Next base: position 672,641,278 of record NC_090444.1, read on the forward strand.
AACGACCTACGGGGGAAGGTGCGTTCAGTGGTCTCCAGGCACAACATCGCAATTCAGCGGACTGGCGGCGGACCCCCACCTCCTCCCCCACAACTAACAACATGGGAGGAGCAGGTCTTGACCATCATGCATCCAGAGGGCCTCGGAGGAGTCGGTGGAGGAATGGACACTGGTAAGTCAAATCTTAACTATCATATCCCCCACCCTACCTGCATGCTATCACACACCCCCACCCTCACCCCCTCCCCTATCACTCCAACTCCTCACCAATGTACTAATAACACAAACCACACATCCCAACACCAAGCCCTGCATGACACAACTAAGCATGGACACCCACCACTAAAGCATGCTCACTGCACATATCCATAACACCCCCCCAACCATCATCACACAAGCACCCACACAGGAATGCTTGCACTGGGGTACACACACACCCACCCATTGCACACCATGACACACACACACATGCAATAATCATGCTCTCATACCCCTGCAGGACCACTACGTAACGTCACCAGACAGGAGGGTCCAGACATCTCCACCCCACCCACAGAAGAGGCCCACAGGCAACTAGATCCAGATGACCAGCCCGGACCATCGTGGGCTTCGGGACAGTCGGTTCCCCTCGCACAGGCACAGCCCAACACTGACCTTCCACCCTCTGGTAACACCAGCACAGCACCCACCCAGCGGGCCCATACCCCCGTCCCCAGGACACGTCAATCAGCTGTGTGTCCACCACTACAGGGAACCCAGGATAACCCACCACCCCAACAACAACAGGGACCTGGGGGCAGTGGTAGTGGGCACACGGTCCAGGGGACGGAGGCACAGGAACACAGGGGAAGTGGGAGGGCTGCTGTGCAACAGCGGGCGGACAGGACAAGGGAACCCACTCTCCACGAGGCCCTCTCCTCCATCATGGGAGCATACCACCACTCCCAGGAGACGATGGCTATGGTCCTGGCCAAGTTTCAGGAGACCCAGTGCATGCAGGAGGAACAGTATTTGGGCTTCAGGGAGGAGCTCAGAACCATCAGTTCCGCCCTGGGCACCATCGTAGGGGTGCTGAAGGACATACAAAAGACCATGAGGGACACCGTGGCGCTCCAAGGGGCCCCTGACACTAGCCTGGACGATGAACTGCCCACCACCTCCGCCAGCGCTAGTGGACAGGACGCCCCACCACAGGACCACCACACCAACACCCCACCCCCTGCAGACGGAGAACCACCCCGCAAGCGGTCCCTGAGATCCAGGAACAGGACAGAGCAAGATGGCAAGACCCCCGCCAGGAAATGAGACCACCCTGATTGTCATCCCACTGTCCCACTTTGTCACCCTGTCCATACTTAAACTGCCCAGCTCCACTTCCTATGCCCATATGGGCAGTGCACCTGTGAGACTAATAGACTGGACTCTGCCATGGACATTCCTCCACCATCACACATCACCATTTTGCCACCCCCTACAATTATTAGCACTTCAATAAACACCCTTGAACCACAAAACAATCTGGAGTCAGTCTGTGATTTTGAAAATGTGTATTAGCTATGACAGTGACAAAATGCGTTTTCAAATGTAATGCCAACATACCTATGTCACACATCACAAGTCCATGAAGGATGCAGGCAGATGACACACGTTGGTAACCACACCTGTGAAACCGTAATGGAAATGTACAACTCAGTTACCAAATACTGCTTCAAATTGACAGACAGGATAGAGGTAGAAGTGTGAAAGTGAATGTAATAGTAACAAAATTGTTCTCACCTGTGTGTCACTGGAAATATTGCTGGATGACTGACTCCCTGTTGTCTATGTCTTCTTCCTCAGCTTCCTCCTCATCACTGTCCACAGGCTCCACAGCAGCCACAACACCGTCATCTGGACCATCCTCCTGCAGAAAAGGCACCTGGCATCGCAAGGCAAGATTGTGAAGCATCGAGCAGGCGATGATGATCTGTCACACCTTCCTTGGTGAGTAGAATAGGGAACTACCTGTCATATGGAGGCACCTGAACCTGGCCTTCAGGAGGCCGAAGGTGCGTTCGATCACCCTCCTAGTCCGCCCATGGGCCTCATTGTAGCGTTCCTCTGCCCTGGTCCTGGGATTCCTCACTGGGGTCAATAGCCATGACAGGTTGGGGTAACCAGAGTCCCCTAATAGCCACACACGGTGCCTCTGGAGTTGACCCATCACATACGGGATGCTGCTATTCCGCAGGATGTAGGCGTCATGCACTGAGCCAGGGAACATAGCATTTACCTGGGAGATGTACTGGTCTGCCAAACATACCATCTGTACATTCATGGAATGATAACTCTTTCGGTTCCTGTACACCTGTTCACTCCTGCGGGGGGGATCAGAGCTACTTGGGTGCCATCAATAGCACCTATGATGTTGGGGATATGTCCCAGGGCATAGAAGTCACCTTTAACTGTAGCCAAATCCTCCACCTGAGGGAAAACAATGTAGCTCCTCACGTGTTTCAGCAGGGCAGACAACACTCTGGACAACACGTTGGAAAACATAGGCTGGGACATCCCTGATGCCATGGCCACAGTTGTTTGAAATTATCCACCTGCAAGGAGCACTGATAGCACCTGCACTGCAGGGGGTATTCCTGTGGGATGGCGGATTGGTGAGATCAGGTCTGTCTCCAACTGGGTACACAGTTCCTGGATTGTGGCACGGTCAAACCTGTAGGTGATGATCAAATGTCGCTCCTCCATTGTTAACAGGTCCACCAGCGGTCGGTACACCGGAGGATTCGGCCATCTCCTCAAATGTCCCAGCTGACGGTGCCTAAGAAGGACAACAGCGACCACAGAGTCAACAAATTCTCAGGTATGTACCCACAGCTACACAGAACACGACACCAAATACAAAACTCTTCCTGTATGTGTGTTGAGTGTAGGCCTAGGTATGTGTGACGCAGTAGTAAATGAAGCCATGTGGGCCCCTGAAATGGCGGCTGCCTGACCTCTAAACTGGGACAATGGGATGTGAGGTAACTGTGCTGGCGTTGTACACCGTCACGGTAGGCGGTCGTAGACTGCGGCGCAATGCTGCATTGGTTAACATTGGACCCTATGGGTCCTAGGAGCCAATGATGAATTGCGCCAGCGGTGATGATACGCACCGCCGCGGACGTCACCGCCGCGGACGTGACCGCCATTTTCTATCTGTTCAATCACTCGATACCTGATCTTCGACAGGAGAGGACCTACACTGCAAGTGCTGCTGTGACCTCGGTCTGGAAGAGACAATGGCTGCTGCGTCTGGGGAAAGGGCCCCTGCCTTCACTGCTCAGGAGTTGGAGAAGCTCGTGGACGGGGTCCTCCCCCAGTACACGCTACTCTACGGTCCTCCAGACCAACAGGTAAGTACACAGGGAGCACGTTGTATGGGCTATGCTGGGTGAAGAGGGCTGGATGTCAGTAGGAAGGGGGCAGAGTTATGCGACCATGAAGGACTGTGAATGCATGTGCCACATGGCAAGGGCAGGGATGGGGGCCACTCACTTCGACGGTGCAGTTGGTAATGACTTCTCTTCTTCCCCTGTACATGTCATGTAGGTCAGCGCCCACCAGAAGAAGGACATTTGGTGTGCCATCGCCAAGGACGTCCGGACCTTGGGGGTCCACCAGAGACGGGGCACCCACTGCCGTAAAAGATGAGAGGACATTCGCCGCTGCAGCAAGAAGACGGCGGAGGCTCAGCTGGGGATGGCCTCCCAACGTGGGAGGGGTGCCCGTCGACCCATGACCCCCCTGATGTTCCGGATCCTGGCGGTGGCCTACCCTGAGTTGGATGGGCGCTTGAGGGCATCACAGCAGACACAAGGGGGTGAGTACACTCTCATTCTGCGGACTTAGCGCCCAGTGGAGCGGTCTGGGTGGGGGAGGAGGACTGTGGGTTTTACTAGGCCAGGGCGAGTTCCGTAGGCTAGGCCCCTTCGTAAGGCATGGCCCTGTGGCCCCCCACCCCACCTCTGTGGAGTGCCAAGTACAGGTATACATGCCCCTGTGTCATCTATGTGGACAGATGACACTTATAGCCATGTAGGCCATATCCCAGAAATTGCATCTGTAGAGGCCAAGAGTACGGCGTAGTGCAGGGGGCTGCTGTGTTAGTATTGTCCGCCAACGGTAGCGGTAAGCCATACACTCAACCTGTCTTTCTTCTGTTTCCCCCCCCCCTTTTTGTGCTCTCCCTGTTCTTTTGTGCATCAGCATCATCATGCGGAGGTACAGTGGCACCGGAGCACGAGGGAGCTGCAGCCCACATGGCCATGGAGGGCCACACCACAGACTCTGAATACACCAGTGGGACGGAGGGCGAGGGGAGCTTCACGTCGGTCACCGGATCAGCAAACAGCGACATGGACTCGTCCGCCGATGGGAGCTCCCTTGTGGTGGCGGCACCATCTGTGCCCCCCACTTCTACAGGTACAGCCGCCACCCCCCCTACCAGCATCGCCCTCCCAGCAGCCCCTCAGCCTTTCTTTCCGTGCCCGCTCACCCAGGAGGGTGGGCATCACCTTTGCCCCAGGCACCTCAGCCCCTGCCCCTATCACCCTTGCTGCCCTCAGTGAGGAGGCCATTGACCTCCTGAGGTCACTCACTGTTGGGCAGTCTACCATTGTGAGTGCCATCCATGGTGTAGAAAGGGAGTTGCAACACACTAATGCATTCCTGGAGGGCATTCATTCTGGTCAGGCTGCCCATCATCGAACCCTGCAATCTCTGGCCTCAGCACTGATGGCAGCCATTGTCCCTCTCTCTAGCCTCCCCCCTCCAACTTCCTCCACCCAGACCCAATCCCCTGTACCCCAGCCTATCCCAACCACACCATCAGACAAGCATGCACACACCTCACCACACAAAATTAGCTCAGGCAAACATAGGCACCACACATCCCACAGGCACTCACACAAGCATCACCCACATACAGACACAGCAACATCCACTGCCTCCACTGTGTCCCCCTCCTCGTCATCTTCCTCCTCCTTCCCAGTGTCATCTACACTCTCACCTGCATGCACTACATCTACAGGCACTAGGACTCGCACCAGAACACCCAGCACCACACCCCGCTCACCTGCACTCACCACCCCCACTACCATTTACACATCCCCTGTGTCCACTCCCAGTGTGTCTGTGGCGCCCCCTCCCAAAGTACACAAACGCGGGCACCCACACACCCAACATCCATCCACCTCACGACAGCCTCCAGTACCTGCACCCAAATCACCTAAAGTTACACCTCCTACAACCACCTCCTCTTCCTCCACTCCCAGACCCCTCCAGCTACCCATCCCAGTGTTCGTCAGAAACTCTTCCTGAGCAACGTTGACCTCTTTCCCACCACCCCCACCCCTCCAATTCATAGGTCCCGTAGTAGCACCTCGGCCAAAAAAAGTCCGGTACCAGTGGTGCGTGTTAAAGGTCTGTGGAGTGCACCGGCCACCAGGGCAGCCAGTGTGACAAGGAGCCAAAGCACTGCCAGTCCACCCCCTGTAAAGCACCTTAAGTTGGAAAGTGCCCGACGGGAGAGGGTGAAGACTCCTGCCGGCAAAACAGCTCACAAGGGTCCCGGGGGGAGTGCCGAGTCAGCTGTGACTCCTCCCAAGGTGGTGAAGGGGCAGAGGAGGTCTCAAAGGTCTGGTAGGAGAAGCACGGCGGAGAAGGCCGCCATCCTCCCCGCCGGCCGGGACGCCACCGCCAGCACTATCGTCACTTGTCCGGAGACCACCACCAGAGTCAGTGCCTTGGAGGGGAGCAGTATTGTCACTGGTCCGGAGACCACCGCCAGAGTCAGTGCCCTGGAGGGCAGCAGTATCGTCACTGGTCCGGAGACCACCGCCAGAGTCAGTGCCCTGGGGGGCAGCAGTATCGTCACTGGTCTGGAGACCACCGCCAGCGTCAGTGCCCTGGAGGGCCCCGGCAGCCACAGCCCCGCTGGGCACTGAGGGACCGTCATGCCACACACCGCTGCACAGGTCAGAGACAGCAAAGTCAAGCACCGCTGAACAGGGCAAATACCGCCATGGTGAAGACCGCTGAACAGGGCAAAGACCGCCATGGCAATGCACCGCTGAACAGGTCAGAGACAGGAAGGGCAAGCACCGCTGAACAGGGCAAAGACCACCATGGTGAAGACCGCTGCACAGGTCAGAGACAGCAAAGTCAAGCACCGCCGAACAGGGCAAAGACCGCCAAGGTGAAGACCGCTGCACAGGTCAGAGACAGCAAAGTCAAGCACCGCTGAACAGGGCAAAGACCGCCATGGTGAAGACCGCTGAACAGGGCAAAGCACCGCTGAACAGGGCAAAGACCGCCATGGTGAAGACCGCTGAACAGGGCAAAGCACCACTGAACAGGGCAAAGACCGCCATGGCAATGCACCGCTGAGCAGGTCAGAGACAGCAAAGGCAAGCACCGCTGAACAGGGCAAAGACCACCATGGTGAAGACTGCTGAACAGGTCAGAGACAGCAAAGGCAAGCACCGCCGAACAGGGCAAGGACCGCCATGGTGAAGACCGCTGAGCAGGGAAAAGCACCGCTGAACAGGGCAAAGACCGCCATGGCAATGCACCGCTGAACAGGTCAGAGCCAGCAAAGGCAAGCACCGCTGAACAGGGCACAGACCGTCATGGTGAAGACCGCTGAACAGGGCAAAGACCACCAAATCAAGCATTGTTAGCCCATGTGCAGCTGGGACAGTGACGGAACTGGGACCGTCATGGGGAGCGTGATGCACTCTGGGCACCAGTCCCCCTCCAGAACCAGTGGAGACCTCCATCCACTCCGTCTGTCCTGCGCAGGATGAAGCACTCTGGGCACCAGTCCCCCTCCAGAACCAGTGGAGACTGTTATCCACTTGAGAAACTGTGGCTTTGCACTCCCCAGGATAAAGCAGTGGGCAAACCACCCACTGGAGAGACTTGAGAGACTGTGGCTTTGCACTCCCCGGGATGGTACAGTGGGCAACCCACCCACTGTAGAGACTTGTGAGACTGTGGCTTTGCACTCCCCAGGATAAAGCAGTGGGCAAAGCACCCACTGGAGTGACTTGTGAGACTGTGGCTTTGCACTCCCCAGGATAAAGCAGTGGGCAAACCACCCACTGGAGAGACTTGAGAGACTGTGGCTTTGCACTCCCCAGGATGGTACAGTGGGCAACCCACCCACTGTAGAGACTTGTGAGACTGTGGCTTTGCACTCCCCAGGATAAAGCAGTGGTCAAACCACCCACTGGAGTGACTTGAGAGACTGTGGCTTTGCACTCCCCAGGATACATCAATGGGCATGGAGCCCCGTCGTGGATCTGGCGTGGTGCAGTCATCCGGCTGAGGTGCCCCCCCCTTCCCTTCCTCCTGAGGTGCCTGTTGTATTTCTATCTGATGCCCCTGCAGTGTTCTCTCCGTTTGTGGACAGGTATCTAGTGTGGGCCTCACCCATGCATTGTGGGCCCAGTGGTCCACGGACATTGATATGTGCATACCTGCAGTACTAATCGTGATGTATGATTTTTACAATGTTCATATATATCTGTATATCATTGGTTACTGTATTTTGATACATTACAAAGTTTGAACTGATTTCCTTTTGTCTTTGCATTCATCCGGGGGGGTTGTGGGTTGTTACTGTGCTGTTTGGAAATGCATTGGTGTGTGTGTTGTAGTGGGTGAAGGTTGGGGTGGAGGTGGGGGTGTTGCGTGTGTGTGTCCATGACTTTTGCCTCCCCCCTTCCCTATGTCGTAGGTGCAGTACTCACCGTTGTCTTCGGCGCCTACGTTGCTGGTGTTTGTAGAGGAGCAGGAAGACAAGAGCAGGGAGTATTTGTAGTTCCGGCTCCATGGTGGCCTCCTTCCTCGTGGAGTGTGTAGAGGTGAGCGTTTTCCTTTTGAAATGTCTGTTTCCGCCGTGTTTTTATCCACGGTGAATCCGCCCCGGAAAAGGTGGCGGATTGGCGGGTTGTGATACTGTGGGCGGTACATTGTCTTCCGCCTGTCTGTTGGCGGTGACCGCCGCGCTGCTTGTCTGTACCGCCGTGGCGGTCGGAGTGTTAAAGTGGCTGTCTATGTTGGCGGTTTCCGCCACGGTCATAATTCCCTTTTTTTGTCCGCCGGCCTGTTTGCAGTATTACCGCAGCTTTAACACCGTCCGCCAGGGTTGTAATGACCCCCTGAATCTATGGAAGAAATAGAATATTACATGAGATCAAATTAAATAGGCAAACTATTATTGATGCTTGACCTCATCTGGAGCCAGACGTCCTGCCCTCACAATAGGAACCATGCATCAATAACACCAATAGTCATGGTAGTAACAGAATTGAGGCCACATGACTATTACATGACATTGTGGCTTTATCTGGTGCAATGTCACAACCACCATTCAGTGGTGTGCTAGAAAAAGTTATTTCAACTATGAGGAGCCATATCAACAACTTCCTACACTGAACACAAATTGAAGATTTAGCCAATGTGAAGGGAGACCTATATGGCCTTGCTTGACATACATATGTGGTTAAAGCAAGTCAAGTATCACATACAACCTTGGTGGCAACATCCAAAAGAAAACAGGTCTGAAACAATCTCAAGAATTTCCATTCAATCACAGTACAAGTTGTCTCGGTACAAGATCTCCCCATTCAAAGTGGATGTCTGTCCCAGGATCAACCCATTTCCCTTTTGTCATTTTCAAAACCAGCGTATCACTGCAAATGTCACAACTGAGAAATGTGCGAATGAAGATGACTTGGTGAAGGACCCCAAAACAGAATAGCAAGGGGAAATTAATGATTTCCCATTTACAGTTTGGCTCAACTGATTAGTTAGGACACATAGGGGGTGATTCTGACCCTGGCGGTTCACTACCGCCGGGGCCAGGGTCGGCGGGAGCACCGCCAACAGGCTGGCGGTGCCCCGCAGGGCATTCTGACCGCGGCGGTTTGGCCGCGGTCAGAAAGGGAAAACCGGCGGTCTCCGGCCGGTTTTCCGCTGCCCTGGGAATCCCCCATGGCGGCGCAGCTTGCTGCACCGCCATGGGGGATTCTGACAGCCCATACCGCCATCCTGTTCCTGGCGGTTCTCCCGCCAGGAACAGGATGGCGGTATGGGTTGTCGTGGGGCCCCCGTAAGAGGGCCCCACTTTACGCGATGGGTGCCACTGCACCCGTCGCACCTTCCCACTCCGCCGGCTCAATTCTGAGCCGGCGTCCTAGTGGGAAGGGTTTTTGCACTGGGCTGGCGGGCGGCCTTTTGGCGGTCGCCCGCCAGCCCAGTGCAAAAGCCAAAATACCCTCAGCGGTCTTGCGACCACGGAGCGGTATTTTGGAGGGGGGAAGTCTGGCGGGCGGCCTCCGCCGCCCGCCAGACTTAGAATGACCCCCATATACTTAGCACAAACAAAGTAAATCCATGCCAATAAACACATTTGTCAATGTAGGGAACCTTTGATCTACAAACGTCTTTGCCTTTGACTCTCCTGAACTGGCCATTCCAAGCACATTGCCATTGCAGACTGATAGGTTTCTTATGTCACAAGTTGTCCTGACATTAGATGCCACAATATGTAAGGGTACACTTACACTCATGTAGTCAAACACATCTTGATGTAGGTCAATTCCTTCCTCTTTACCACTGTCATCTTTATTGGGAATTTCAACATACTGCCCCGGTTGGCTCTTCATGGTCTGAATCCTATGTGATGATTGGGATTTTCTGTCACAGGGCAATGTTGTGCAGCGTGCAACAGACAACCATATTTTGGCACACTTTATCGGATGAGTAGAGGAGGGCTTCACTGGTCTTGTCCAGACACCTGAATCTGGCCTTCAGGCACCCATATGCCCGCTCCACTGGCCTCCATGTTCTTCCATTGGTCTCATTGAAGAAGGCTTCCTCCGGCATTGGATTTCTCAGCGGTGCCAACAATCATGGTCGGTTAGGATACACTGAGTCTCCTACATAGAAGAAATAAATTCCCTGATTATAATCATACAAGGACATTTAGCTATCCTTAACTAGGATCAAAGCAAATTATCCCAATGTGACACTACGCGCACCAAAAAGCTAGACCATTCAAAGGCCTTAGTTGTGACATTTATAGGGGTATGTTACTGTTCTGTAGTACAAAGGAATCATGTGTTGCCCAAGGAAAGCAGACACACATACTTTAGATGTGTAAATCCGGTAAGCAAATTGCACATTGATGGGATGGAAGTTCTTCTGATAGTGGTAATGAAAACGGTGAGAGAGGGCCCTCCTAAATCTATCACCAAGGGGACAGGGCACTGCAAACAAGGGAAAAAGAAAATCCCCAAAGTCTGCAAAAATCAATCAAATCGACCTTCACTGCACTCATAAAATCGTAGATACACATCAAACACTCACATCCACTCAACACTATAGTGATGAATCTCCAACAAAAGGATCAGTGCAAATGGTAATTCAATTCCTGATGTGTATCTACGATTTTATGAGTGCAGTGATGGTTGATTTGATTAGTTCTTCTTATAGTGGTAGACATGTTCCCTTGTGTGTGGTGGCACCAAGGCAATATGCGTACCATCAACTGCTCCAACCACATGTGGTAGGCCACACAAATCACAAAATTCTCCCTTCACATTGGCCTAATCTTGGAAACTGGATCAAGCCGTTAATGTGTCTCATCGTTGAAACAAGAACTTCTTTAGCACAGGATTGAAAGTTGGCTGTGACATGCCTCCAAATACTGCCACAGTGTACTGAAAAGTGCCAGTGGCCACAAAATGAAGTACTCAATGAGTTTCACTATTGGTGTTATTGCTGCTGTGTTCCTATCGTGAGGCATGAGATCAGGCTCGAGCTCCAACCGCTGACACAAAGCCAGTATAGATTGCCTATTTAATCTAAACTTTGTGATTATATCCCTTTCCTCCATAGTGGCAAGGTCTGAAAATGAGTCTGAAGACTTGAGGACGCCTTCTGCTATCCATCCCTGGATTCATATGTCTACATGCAAGGAAAACAAAATATCAATAAGAATTGTCACACAAGACTTTCACAATCAATACACATCTCATATCTAGGTGAAATTAGTTATCTTATTGGGTCACATATATCACCGTACTTTTCAAGCATCTTTGCTACTGCAAATCGATCTTTTTTACATGCCTGGTGTTGGACTTTTTTGCTTATGCAGGGTCATCACCAATCTTTTTGCCTCCTGCCTCCTATTTTTTCTGACCTGTTGCTGTTGGCTTTTGAACTCTGAGCACTTTACCACTGCTAACCAGTGCTAAAGTGCATATGCTCTCTCTGTAAATTGTATTGTTGATTGGTTTATCCATGATTGGCATATTTGGTTTACTAGTAAGTCCCTAGTAAAGTGCACTAGAGGTGCCAGGGCCTGTAAATAAAATGCTACTAGTGGGCCTGCAGCACTGGTTGTAGCTCTGGTACTCACCCAGAATTCTGCCTCCATTGTAAGCTCCCTGGGGTCCGAGAACTCACACTCCACCTGGTGTTGTCATAGCTCTGGAAAATAAGGACTAGACATTTGCTCTCCAGCAATTCCATCCCTCAGCCCCTCACATGAATTAACCAAAGTACCCTTCACCCAACCATCCAGTGACTCTGCTTTGAAAAAGCACCCCACATCACCCTCCTGAGACTGGTGAGACAGTACCTGACTGTCCCTGACAATCAACTCACACTTTTCTGGGATGTCTTCACACTCCATAACCAGGACTTCTACCTGGGGGGAACCCCTCTCCCTGTCACTCTCACCTAGAGTCAGTAGAGTGTCCCTCCCACCAGTAGGAATATGACTCCCCATGCCAGTTCCCCAATCCACCTCAGGGACCCTGTGCATCACTGGAGCTATCTCATACCCCTGAACCTCCTGGCGTGTGTTAACTCCCTCCTTCAAGTAGGGCACCAGATCTCTGGGCATGTGCACTTCTTCAGCAGCACTGGATATAAAATTGTTGCTGCCACCATTCCAGCTGGATTCAGCCCTCATGACTTCCAGCTCCTTCATTTTGAGCTCATAAGCCCAAATCCTCTTTTTGATCTCTAAGTTCCTCCTCCTTTCTTCCAACTCCTTCTCCCTTTGCATCCTCAACTCCTTGAACCTCAACCGGTGAGCCTTCTCTGCCTGTCTGTCCTGTAACTCTTCAGGAGTCAGACCCTTGGATGACACCCTGCTACCTCTCCTGGGGACCCTCCCCCCAGGCGTAACAGGTACCTCCACCACACCACTGTGTATCCTCTGCACTTCCCCACCCATATTCTCCTCCTCTGTGTGCCCTCCAGCCTTCTTGACAGTCACCCAGGCCCTCTGTGCCTTTTGCAGCTCCCCCTCCTTGGTGGAGCTCTCAGTGGGACAGTCAAGATCTTTAAGGAACTGTTTCAATTGAGCAACTGAGTACTCCTTCGGTTTCTCTATTTCAAACACAGCTCCAGCTGTTGCATCTCCAGATTGAGACATGATGGTCACAAGTGCAAAGTTCCAAAGGCAGAAAATAAGTTCCCAATGAAGTAAAAAGAATCCGTCAAGGGATCAGCAAAATCATGGAAGTAGAACAAAAAGGAGTCCTTAAAAGAAAAATAAAAAGATCACCAAACAAGTAGTATGTGGTCACGTAGTGGTCTGAACTCAATCAGTAGTGTACACTTAATCACTGTATGTCAAGTACAAATACAAGTCCAAATCCCACCGCAGCCACCAATGTTAGAAATGGGGTCTTTGGTTGACAGTCAGGTTACCCCCTGTTCAAGCAAGGACCCTCACTCTAGTCAGGGTAAAATAGAATCACCCTCAGCTAACCCCTGCTTACCCCCTTGGTAGCTTGGCAGAGCAGTAGGCTTAACCTCAGAGTGCTAGGTGTAAAGTATTTGTACCAACACACACAGTAACTTAATGAAAACACTACAAAATGACACAACACTGGTTTCGAAAAATAGGAAATATTTATCTAAACAAAACAAGACCAAAACGACAAAAATCCGACATACACAAGTCAAGTTATGAATTTTTAAAGATTAAACTCAAAAATAGCGCTTAGAAACAAAAATGCTGCTTCTGCCAGAGTAAGAGGGCAAATACTGGACTTTGTGTGCCTTCCATCTTGTGAAGAAATCTCCAAGGGCTTGATTTAGAACTTGCCTCCTGTTGGTTGAAGTCTCAGGGACAGCAAAGACTTCTCTCTGCCAGCACCTGGAGTCTCTGGAGAGGCTCCTGCTCTGACAAGTGGTGCCCTATCCAGTCCCTGGGCCCTTGAAAGGAAAGCTGGTGGAAATCCAAGGAAATCGACTTCGGACGACTCCGGACCGACGCCGCTGCTGAATCCGGTGACGCCACCTGCACCCGACGCCGTGACCTTCGCTGAAAGGCGACGCTCTTCGCAGGCCCGACGCCGCAGCAGCCCCGCTGAAGTCCGTGACTCCGTGGAAGTCGCCGCACCACTTCGTGACCGACGCCGCTCGAAGTGCACGGATTCAATGTTTCGCACAAACGCCGCGATCCCCGACTTCGCCCATCAGCTTGTTTTCACTCTTCACCAAAGGTACTGTACTTGGGGGTCTACACGACTCCGTGTCTGGCGCCGCTGGTGTCGGCTTGTTGGGAACGACTCCGTCACGACGCCGTGTTAACATCTCATCAAAGCATTTTTGTTTCTAATCGCTATTTTTGAGTTTAATCTTTAAAAATTCATAACTTGACTTGTGTATGTCGGATTTTTGTCGTTTTGGTCTTGTTTTGTTTAGATAAATATTTCCTATTTTTCTAAAGTGTGTTGTGTCATTTTGTAGTGTTTTGATTAAGTTACTGTGTGTTTTGGTACAAATACTTTACACCTAGCACTCTGAGGTTAAGCCTACTGCTCTGCCAAGCTACCAAGGGGGTAAGCAGGGGTTAGCTGAGGGGGATTCTCTTTTACCCTGACTAGAGTAAGGGTCCTTGCTTGAACAGGGGGTAACCTGATTGTCAACCAAAGACCCCATTTCTAACACCTGGCATTTTATACAAATAATGTTTCAATAATACCTTTGAGATATATTATTTGCACATTATTTGTTTTAATTACAGTCAACAGAAGTATTTCATACACCTCAGCACTATTGATGTAAAACACAGTAGCGGTCCACTGTTTAATGTGTCATACCTTTAAAAAAACAGTGTTGTGCAAATCCGTGATATGTATACATATTTACCACTATTTTGAGTGCTGGTGATGCACAAACAATTTAAAAATACACAGCTACGGGTCCTAAAATGGTGGCTTCCTGACCTATCAGTACATTGGCTATTTGACGGTTGTCAGCTGAATTTGACTGCGTAGTGGGTGGACATTCCACGATGGACACTGACATAGGCTAACATGTGTGACTGCTATGCACAAAGACCCTTGACAGCCAGCTGTATTGGGCCCCAGAGGAACAGGTACATATTTGAATGGAAAATGTTTGCCAAAGTAACTTGTTCCCTCTTTGATCACAGGCCATTTGGTCCCTTTATTTTCATGAGTAAAGTGTTGTAATTGGAGTGTAGTGAACTGAATAATTTATTTGGGTGCACGGTATTGCTTGAGGATGGTAGAAATGCCTGTGCATTTAAATTCAAATTCACCTGAAGGAATTAGCTGAGTTTCAGTGCATATAACTCACAATTCCAGGTGTAATTAGCCAAACTGCAGGCATCTTACCTCCAGTGGCATGTAGGCTCTGTAGCACTGGTTTAAGTGGAATCATACAGCTCACAGTGAATAGAGAGAAATGTGAAGTCCATGCAGCATCTCTTAAGTTATGGAGTTGTCTGATGCTGTTCAGTCAAGGGATTGTACAGCCCATATTTTGGATTAGGAATATCTTCATGTATTAAACATGTCATGACGCCACATATGGTGAAAGGTATTTCCTGGGCTGCCAGTCTAAATGACCCAGGCTCTCAATCAGCCATACAAGTATGTTCCATTTCAACACACACTTGTTCATACATAACTCAAACCCATGCTCTCACTGACACATGGCAGCCCTCCCATACTGCCCTTAGTCATAGTATGTGGTGCAAGCCATAGTATCTGAAGATTATTCATGAAGAAAATGTAGCTGTGGATGTGGTTATGTGCAAAATATGTACAAGTTGTTTAGCGTTTAGCAGCTCACAGTGGGTTGGACTAATCTGGAGCCGGTCTGACCACATGAAAAGTTTTGTATCCCTGACTTAAATGATGTTTGTGTCTTGAATTGATAACATGAGGAGAAAGTAAGTGTTGAGGCTATCCCACAGATCACTGCTAATCAGTGTGTCTTAGAAATTCTGAAGTGTTTGTAAATGATCTAAACTGGCTGTTCTGGGAATGCATGTGAAGAGATGCAACAAAATTGTATAACTGCACTTCAGACAAAGAAAATCACTCAAAATATATTTTATTGTATTTTCTTCTCATTCATACAGGTCAACGCCCATCAGAAGTGGGAACTGTGGAAGGCCAACAGGAAGAAAGTGAGGACTCTGGCGATCTTTAAGTGGCGGAGCCTGCATTGCAGGAAGAGGTAGGAGGACCACTGACGCTGGACCAGGAAGTCAGCAGAAGTCCGGTTGTGCCAGGTCTCCCAACGAGGGAAGTGTATGAGCTGCAGCCTGACCCCCTTAATGGCCCACATCCTTGCGGTGCGGTATCCAGAACTTGATGGGCAGTTGAGGGCCCAACAGCAGCATCAAGGGTGTGTTATTGTGTCTGATGCTGTATTTGGTGTATTGTTTTGTGCTAAGGTTGTCACTAGATTCCTCATCACAAACCAAGTACTGTTTTGAGCAGACACATGGCTGCCTGCTGAAAAAGGGGTACCTGCATTTTCTCCATGTTATGAGGGACATTTGTATCAAACATGCCTCATTTTGAGAATTGAGGCAATTGGTTCAGGTGTGATGCTCCGTCACAAATGTGAGTACATAATGTAGGCCCTATTCTTGCTGACATGGCATCGTAAGCACTTATGAGACAGTTCATGTTTCAAACTTTACATTGATAAGTTGGGACAATGAAAATATGATCATGAGCATTTGCACCAAAAAGACTAAAAACGTGTAAAGTGTCATCATTCCATATAAGATATATGTTGGAAAAATGCTTCAATAGCAAAATTCAGTTAATTTCATGTAGACAGTAGCAGGTTCCCAAATGTGCAGGTAAGCTAGTCTCTGTCAACCAACATGAATTTTCACGTCAGAATGTACTGATTCAAACAGACAGGAATGTGTCCACATTGGTGACAGAGTTACACCTATCCTAAATGACATTTAAGTTTCCTTAGTTATGTTCATAGGAGATAACAATGATAGTGAGCAAAGTGATACTTTCAATGACAAATGCAGATGGAAGGTTCAAAACATGCCTCTTTTGGATATGTGGAAAGGTTTTTGCTCTGTACTAAAGTGGTTTAGGAATGTATCCAGGCCTATGTATTTACTAATGCTGTCAAAGCCATTTGTCATGCAGAGAAATAAAAGTGAATAAGAGACAAAAATCATACATGTATGGAAGCTAGCATGGGTAATTTCTAGACTGTTTGCGGAATTCTTTCCTAAAGGCATAAAATATTGATGACTAAGAAGTCAAATTTGAGTACCTTGAAGCTAGTTTAATATGTAGACTAGCAAATGTTTTGTGAGCAAAGTTCATTTAAAAATCTATTACCATGACACCCTCAAACTGTTGTATATGTCTTTACTGCATCATCTGGGCAAGCCGAAGGTGAAAGCGGCCACGTCTGCACGAAAGAAGCTAAGCACTATGGTCCTGGTACATACACCAGCAACACCGAGGGACCCAGCGCCAAAGAGGGCGAGGGGACTGATGAGGAGGCCACAAGCGCATCAACATCATCTTCAGAGGCCTCCACAGAGATCATCCCTAGTGATGGAGGACCCTACTGCTACAGTTCAACCTACACCTTCACCCGTCACCCCTGTTTCCATCTCCACCCTCCCTCTTGCTTCTCCAGTTGCCCGTAGCCACTCCTCTAAAAGAGGTGGCATCACTTTTGCTGCAGGCACCTCCACCCTGTCCATGTCTCCCAGGCTGAGCTCAATAAGGAGGCTATTGAACTATCGCTGTAGGCCAGATCGCACTACTAAATGCCATCCAGGGGCTTAGTGGTCAGATGACCCAAATGCCAGCTTACCTGGATGGTAAGTGCCATGTCTGGCCTACAGTGGTCACACCCGGGTCTAGCCTCCTCATTTACCACAGCCTCCCACCCACTCCAACCTCATGCCTCATCTCGCATCCCATCATTATCCCAAATCCCTCTTCCCAGCCCTATCCAGAGCACATGCATACCTTTACATGCGCCCTTGCAGTCACACACAAGCAGCACATCCTCACATACATGATAAGAAACAGACACACACACACATGCAGGCACCATACACCTCACCAACAGCACAACCACAGACACCACACCAACCCCAACACACACATCCATAGTTGCCACCAGCATACCTGCAGACACCACACCCCCGACACAGACAACCACATTCATCACCAGCACACCCACAGACACCACACCCACCCTAATACAAACACCCACGGCCACCACAACCACAACCACACCCGCAGGCACCCCACCCACCATGACACACACATGCACCAGGATACAGACACCCTAACCACACACAGCATCTCCAAAGCAGACCAATTCACGCACACACATACTGTACCCAAATGCCCACCCTCACCCACACAACAGACACCCAGTAAAAAACACAAACTAAACCATATACAACATACACCCAGCCCTCAGGCACCCCCACTATCAACAGACACATGCACATAAGACACTAATATTCCCTTTATGTTCCAAGCCCAAATCCCTCCCGAACACCCTACCTGTTTCCCAAAGGAGGATTTAATGTTTTCGTTGGGCCTGGCCCCATCTTCCACCCAGACCACCCCACCCAAACATCTATGTATCCCTTCCAACACCCAAACACCCCAAACTACTCCTTTCAAACCCACTACTTCCACACCCCAACCCATCCTTTCCACATTCAAACCCACCGCTTTCAATTCCAAACCCACCCCTCGAATATCCTAACCCATACTACCCAAACCCAAGGAACCCCCCTTTGTAAGACCATTAAGGTGCCTGATCTCTGCCCCATCGATGCTCCTTCCAGAGGAGCTTTATTCTGGCAGGGCATATAGGAGGCCTGTTATGGACATGCAACCCCTACTGTCAAGTTATGGCGTAGTGCCTTTGTTTTTTTCTTTGCACTATGAGAGAGTTATCTCATTTATATGAGATATTTTTATTTTGAGAATACCTTTGTCTTATTTTTTTATTGTTAATGTTTGCTGATGATGTTATTTTTAAGAATGTGTTTGCCATGCACTTACTCTCATTTGTGAGAGTGACTAGCGCAGCTTGTATATTTTAGTTATATTTTTAAATGCCTACATTAGTGTTGTGATGGAAATGTTAATTTTGGTGCAAGCATTCTTCATGTTACTGGACACAACACTAAAATTATATGTTTTCTGTGCATTACACAGGAAACCTAACACTTTGCACAAAAACAAGGTGAGATGCCATTGCAGACGTAGGAGTGCGCAGAAGTGTGGATCTAGGAGTGGCCACAGTTTCTACAGCCATAACACCCACAACATCCATAACAGCGCCTCACAGTGTTGACTCCGGGGTACCCTTTCTTTGATGCCACACGCCTGCACTTTCCTCTAGCTGCTTGTAGGTGGACCTCACGACAACGCTGCCTTCTCCTGCTCCACTTCGCTAGTTGGGCACCGGCCTGGCGTCGAGTGCTGGGAGGAGGTTGTTGGCCATCACTGTGGAGGGGAACTACTTGAGCAGGCAGTGAAAATTCTCTTGCCTGTCTATTTGCCTGCATCTGTTTCAGTTTCTCTCCCTGCATTTTTCAGCGCTTCTTGTTCACCCATACTATAAGGTACTGTTGACTCACCAGTTCATACTGCCTCTGTTTTTTTTTAATGGAAACTTTGTTGTGCTTCTCTCACTTAACTGATATCTGTGCCCCAAGCCCTCCAGCAGAGTTTCTCGCTTATTAGATAATTTTTTGTTGTGGCCCAAGGAAAACATAAAAAAAAAACTTGTAAGGCATAATGACTGCTAAAAAATTGAGATCTGGCCATCTACTGCCGGGAAGATCTTGTTTGAAAACCAAATCTAAGCCTCTTCACAACCAGGGAGCAGCCGTGCTAGGCCTAAAATGCAGAAACCAAATTTTCTCTCTATGGGATAAAGAGAAGGCTCCCTCTAACCTCTTCGAGCCTGGATCTCTTGGCCACAGAGACATTTTACCATTAGGAGAATCTCTTCATCTTAGTCCTCGCCCTAAGGAGTCAGCACGTTTCAATGTTTTTGGAAGAATCAATCAGAGGCTTTTCTGCGTGCCTAACATATCCCTCTAATATTGAGAATCCTGCTTGCTGCAAAGCCGCCTCATCATATCCTAGTGCAACCCTTCCTTCAATCTTTGACTCCACCGGTTCAGCCTCTGCAACGAAGGACTCGCCTCTCGGAACTGTTAGTAATGCCCCTCTCCAATGTATTGGCCTGGAAAACCCTCTGGTTGACTTTACCATGCCCCATTTAGGCTAGGAGCTATTTAAAAGATATGGGTATTGTTGGGGAGGGAAATCTTTCTCGCCCCCCTCCCTACTTCCATCCACGGGTTTGCAGCTCTTTAGTAGCACTCCGTCCAACTACACTTCATTCAGTTCACATCTTTCAGTGACTCCTGATTTGAGCTTAAATGTTAATCCCCTAAGTAATCTCCCTCACCAAAACGTATTGGTGTCTTCCTCCCTTTTAAGCTTACAGTGACTTTTATCCTCCATTTTAAATATCTTTGAAAAAATGATTGGGGGATCTGTATGTATCTTCGACTCCGTAACAGCCATATTAAGAGAACTAATCATCAGCAAAGGAGATAACTCTGAATTATCTGCACCATAACGAGAAGATCCTTTAGCATTGCCCATGTGCATCTGTGAACATCTGAGAGCCCAGTAGATTCCATTAGATTTCTATTGAGCGATTTCTCACCAGGAAAAACCCAGATCTGGATCTTCAAAGCTCAGGGTAGGATATTCTCCAAAAAAGGTTGGAGAAAGGTGCGATTCTCTGAGGATTACTCTGAGCCACAAGAACCTCTAATCCCGGAGGCTCCAGTTCTAAAACATCATGCCGCAATTACTGACTCTCGAGTAATGGCCGTGCCTCTGCGTTCCCCCGGCAGGCCAAATCAGGACAACCCAATTTTGATCCAAGATTTGCCTATATCTCAATCAAATAGGCTACCTTTAGATCCCCTAGCACAAACTTTTGGAGTTCCTCCGGGGCTGAAGTTTAAGCTGGTTTTGTCGCAACCCTCAAAAAGGGAAAAGAGACGAAATTCTAAGGATACTTTGATTCTAGATGTTATGCTTTTATGTGATACAGATCTTTTTTTCAAATAGATCTCAATTGTTAAAGTGTTTTTCAGAGATAGAACTGCTCAGATTAATTGAATGTAGTGACTTATACTTGGTTACTCTGAAGGATTTGGGTTTTGGTCCCAAGTCCAGGGTGTCCTTTCATTCAAAACTGAGTGTTAAACATTTTTAAAATAATTCTGAATGTTTACAATGTAAAGATATTGATGTGGTACCTTTCTTGAGTGATGTGGGAAGCATGTTAGCCCAAAGGGCCTGTCAGCATCTTTACGATGGTGTGAGGAAACAATGCTCTATATCTATTCCCCCAGATAATTTTGACAACTATCCCTCTGATTATCAGGGTTTAAAAATCTTCTTGGGGGAATATGGCCAAGAACTGTCATTTAGGGATCCTCCAACGTGTTCACTCTATGATTTAAGTATTAATTCCTATTCTTGGAACTGGCTACCAGCTGCGTTAAGTAGCTCCGCCACAACTCCTCGTCCAACAGCACTATCATAGTAGCAATGAGCTTACCATTGTATCCTGGAAGGCAGCAGGTATAAACAGCAAGGGGGGAAAAAATTTAATTTTCGAACTCTTTAAATGCTGACATAATTTGCCTCCCAGAAACTTGGTCCACTGGGGAGTTACTGTGTGATAAATATTACTTGCTCTGTTGTAATTCTACACCCTTAAAGAGAGGTCATGCTAAGGTGGGATAGGATGTTGGCTGTCCAATAGCATTCATCACTAGCAGTATGAATGCTATAGACACCCCAGCAATCTGCTTATCGCCATAATTCTACAGAGCACCGTAGAAGGAGCTGAGGTAATTTCACTGGCAATGATAAACTCTTATGTCCCCCTTTGGTGTTTTTTTCGACAGCCTCTTAGCTAAGGTATTTCATTTTAATAACGGGTTTTGTGATAGGGAGCCAGCAATGCGAGTTATTATGGTTGGTGATCTAAATTGTAAAATTTCGAATTTAGTCTTGTCATCTTTCTGGGACGAGGAAAAAAAGGATGCATTTGGAATAACAACCTGTATTTTCCCCCATAAAATAAGGTCTGATAAGTGTGGGAAGCTTTTCCTGAAGGTAAATGATTGTATTGTAGAAAATTGTAGATTTCCATCTGATTCTCCAGCCCGCTTTATGCACAAATCTCCTGGGAGTGCTGCTATTTTGGATTATGTGGTAACGAGCTATCAGGCATTTTCCTTGGGACAGGACATAAAAGTATTAGAGACCGCTCTTGGCGATCATAACATTTTGGTTGTTTCTCTTAACTTGAAGGTGCTCCCTGTTGATCCTGGAGTTTGGAAGGGCAGAATTCTCAGTTTAATGTCAAAACGGGCAGAACGCATTGGTCCCTCTGAAGGCTTGAGGGGCTTAAAGATATCTTAGAGACCATCTTGAATGACCTTGGTAATTGGGTAGGAAACGTTTTCGAGAGATTCACTGTGTTTATGCAGCAGCTAACTTTGAACACCTGTTAGAAGGCCCAGAGCAGGTATATGGTAGAATCTCGCCCTCTACTTTCACCAAACAGAGAAATTAACACTCTCATTCGTAAGCAATATAGGGATTACACGTTAGAAAGTCAACGTCGGTTAGACTTACTAAAAAGTAGAAAGAGGCATTTAAGAGCTTGTCTAAAAAGGACATTATAAATAGATTCTGGTTTGCGGTATGGGAAGCAGCCTCCAGTGGCCATACCAGACGTTTCTGGTCATTGGTTGCAGACAAGTGTGGCACGAGAACTAGATCCCTCCCAATGACCAGTAACGAATTCATCCGGTCAGCCTTTCTATCTGGCCTTTTAGCTTCTAATGGGAATACTGTGGAACTCCCCCAAGTCGGGGCAGATCCCTGATATACATACCCCACTTTGAAAGAAATTAAGGGTGTAATTAGAGGAATGTGAAGTTCTGCCGTAATGGGTCCTGATGAAATCCCTATACTGGTAATAAAAATGATATACCATCCTGGTGCAGGATTTTATTCCTGGCTTTTCAATATTGTTATGAAATCAGGAATATCCCATTGTCCTGGAAGGGTAGTATTATTTTCCCCTATACAAGAAAGGGGACCGAAACTGCCCTGGAAATTATTGCTAGATCGCTCTTTTAGATGCGGTTGGGAACATTTTCGCCAAATTTCTGCTTTCCCAGATTAATGATTGGGCGGAAAGAAATAAAATTATCCCCATGGATCCATCAGGCTTTAGGGAAAAACATGGTAGAATCGATAACATCTCAGTTCTGCAAGTAATTAACAAGAAATATGTCTCCCTGGGAGGAGAGGTGATCTATGATGTCTTCATTGACTTTTCCACAATATTTGATGAAGTAGATTGTGTCATGTTGTGAAAAAAGCTCTTAAGACTAGACATGCCAGGCATTCTTCTTGACCTGGTGGTTGACCTTCACTCTTCCACCTGGTGTAGGTTGTTGTTAGAGGGAGAAGGAGGCCTATCACATGTAATTGCAACCGAGAATGGCCTAAATGAAGGTTGTATGTTGGCCCTGTTGTTATTCTCCTTGTACATCTCTGATTTACCCACCTATTTAACCCGGTGTGAGGGTTTTGCCCCTAAATTGGGAGGTAGACCATTATGTTGTCTGCTCTACGCGAATTATATAATTATATTAGACCGTACCCCAAAAGGGCTTAATAAACATCTTTAAGCCCTTGGGCAATTCACTGAAGCCCATTATTTGGAAGTAAACTGCTCCAAAATTAAAATCTTGTGTTTTCGTGGGAAAAAAAGGTTTACATATAGCAGTTTTCGTTGGTCCTTGGGAGCCCAACAAATCAAAAGAGTAAACTCATACACCTTCTTGAGCAAAATTGTCTGTTGGAATCTTAACTACAGGGAGCATATTGAACATAATCAACACAAATTCCACCTTTTCGGTGGCTATAGTAAGGCTTGAGTTGGAATTGCGCAGCGCTTTTATTCAAGGACTAGCTGTGGTCATTCACTGGGTGGTTAGCTTGATGGCATGTGTGATGACTCTTTGCAGTCATTGTTAAAAGAAAGAATTATTGGCCAGCTGCAGAACAAAATATACTATTAGTAGGAATTTCATATATGCCTTAGACCTCTTACAATCAGATCGCACAACAATTTTTACCTTCTCTCCAGTGCAGCTTAAATCTATAATTAGGCAAGCAACTTGGGCAGCGAGTCTCCGCTTGGACACATAGGCTTGGCACATAGGCAGAGTTTTCAATCTATGTAGGATACCATTGGATTGAGAGTAATGCAGCCCTGTCTCAGTTGGAACCTGTCTCATGGGGTGAGAAGATTCTGGCTCCTGCTGTAACAGGGGCTGCTTCCTCTTAATGTATTACAGGCTAGATGGTATGGCTCCTCAGCTACCTGTAACCTTTGCCAAAATTGTGCCCAAGATTTGAATAATGTCATATTTATTTGTCCGGCTTTGTCGCAATATCGCCGTAGATGGCTGCGCCCCATTTGTCTCATTCTCTCCCTACACACTGCTTTGGAGTCATTGCAGACCTTCTCCATTCTGCCCAATGAAATGTTTGGTATTAGAATCTTTAAATGTTTTAGGTGTTTCTTATCTTTGCATTAACTTATTTAGAAGTATACGAAGGCTCAGTTTTTATTTTATGTGTTTTTTTGTGGACATCCTGTGGAGTTCCGTATCATAATAAATAAATATCATCATTTGTTGTACAAACCAAGGGACCATGTGACATTCATACATCTCTGACATATTTGCAGTTTAGAGGTAAGATGTTTGCCACATTATCATGGATTTATCTAGATCCTATTGGGTGTGCTAGTTATGCATATGATATGGTAGCTTAGGGAGAATTATTGCAAGTAGCTGTAAGGACACGTTTTTATTTGGGATTGCTGTGACTTATTGTATAGGTGTCCATTGCCATAAAGGCAATTACCACCAGATTAGTGTGTGTTATTAATATCTTGAGGTTTTTTAAAACATTTACTGACTACATTACACACATATGCATTGCACATCATTGTACTATTGCTTTGAAGTATTTTTTAAACATGTACAAGTCCAGTGCTAATGTACCCCGAACATTTCAAGGATGACAGGTATTACAGTGACTTACTTTCTGTTTTGGCGATTACGGGATTGATTTTCATCTTGGTCCAGGAGATGCAGCAGCAGCAGCTCTGTACGCCAAACTCTAAATCAGGTTCAAGGACTCTTTAGACCAAAATCTTGTCTTTCACATAAAGTCCCTGCAAATGTACACAAGACCAACATTGTAAAAATGAAATGACTAAATGGTCTGGTGTTTTATGATTTCGAGGGATCACAGATGGAAGAACATTTGGGAGTTAAGTCAAACTTTTAAAAAGGTGCAGATGACTTGGTGAAGTGAGCAAAAGGTGCATTTTATGTATCAGCGAAGATGCTCACAAAAAAGAGCTTTAAAGCAAGAACGGAATATGATCAGTAGAACTGGGTAGGAGAGTTGCTCTAGTGTACTTGCTTTTCAGCAAAGATTAGATTGTTATATTTTAACTAAGCAGTTTGTGTCACCTTTTAACTTTTAGAACACTAAAAGAGAGCAAAGGGCCACATGTACAAAGTATTTTGCACTGCGCAAACGGCGAATTGGGCTGTTTGCAAAGTACAAAATGTAATTTGGGATGTACAGACCCATTTTTGTGATTTGGTGATGTATTTACCGAATCGCAAAAAGGGTTTGCGAGTCACAATTAGGAAGCGGTGTTCTCTTCCTAATTGCGAGTCGCAGTCCCATGTATGATTGTTTTGTGACTGCAAATGCGGTTGCAAAACAATTGCAGTTATGGGAAGGGGTCCCCGTGGGACCCCTTCCCCTTTGTGAATGGCAGCGAACACATTTTTTCAGAGCAGACAGTGGTCCTACAGACCACTGCCTGCTCTGAAAAAATGAGAAGAAAACTTTTCGTTTTTTGTTTTTGAAATGCATCTCGTTTTCCTTTAAGGAAAACGGGCTGCATTTTTTTTTTTAAACTGCTTTATTTAAAAGCAGTCACAGACATGGTGGTCTGCTGTCTCCAGCAGGCCATCATCCCTGTGAGGGCGGCCATTCCCAATGGGGTCGCAAATTGCGACCTACATCATCAATAATCATGAGGTAGGTCATTTGCGACCCCCCCTTGCGAATCGCTAACAGTGTCATTGACACTGTTGTACATAAGGTTTTGTGACTCGCAAATTGCGAGTCGCAAAACCTGTATTTCGTACATGTGGCCCATGGTCTTGACCGGATGTTTGAGTCCTATGTCATGAGAGCAGCCTGGTTTAATATTCTTCAATGTCTTCCTCTTTTGTGATGAGCTCTGGTAATTGCATTTCAGAACTGTTCAGTTTTCTGGCCTTGCATGACAGCAAATGGTTTAATTCATCCCCAAAGTTAGGTTCAGTGTGCTCCTCAGCCTTGAGGTATCAGTGATTTTCTTTTGTGTTTTATCCTTTTAAAAACTCGTCCATGAACATAGGCTACAGTAGGTGCCTAATTCTCCTTTAATTGAATTGCAATACTTGTGCCGAAAGGATGATATTTTAAGATGGCAGTTGGATAATGCACACACAAAATCTTTACCAAATAAAATTTTCTGAATCCGAATGCTCCTTTCTAAAAAAGGAATGGGTGGAAAGTGTGAAAAAACGGCGTGTGCCATGCATACAGAAAACTTACTATGTGTAATATAGTTCGTCACATTCAGATGGTTTCAAGCCTTCCAAGATTCAGTATACCAAGACTGATTTCTGGCAGAGGAATAATGCTGAATTAATGGCCATTGTGGCACATTCTCACTGATCAATCATGTGAAGCCCTGCCATTATTTATTGCACTCTCCGATATCCAACCTCGAATATGCAAAGGAATTGTCTTCCTAGGAAGTCCTCCTGAAAGACGTTTGCTTTTATTGCATTGAAGCAGGCCCTTCAGGCCTGTTATTCCACCGAGCATTTCCCTGGTCGGCTGGGAAAGCCCAGGGCCACTCCTGGTGCCGCTGTCACTTTCCTTGGCTCCCCGAGTTTAATTGCAGCAGGCAAGGGGAGACCTCAAAAGAGAGAGAGAGATTTGGGGTAGTGCAAGGTGGAGAAAAAGCGATCATGGAGGGAGAAGAGAGAGAGGGGAGAGAAGGAGAACGCGAGAATGGATGGACAAAAGACAGATTGGGTAAGGAGAAAAATAGAGGGGGTTGGTTTCAGCATTTCTGTCAGGGCTGTTTTTAGTTCCCAAGTCTATCCCTGCATTGAAGTGGAAAGTGAAAGGATTAAGTAATGCTAGGGGTTGGGTTTTTGAAAAATTATTCATACGATTTGTGACTGAGTCCTATAATAAATAATGCTGAGTAGTCTCTACATATAATAACAATAGATCGTGAGGCATATCAAAGGGTTGCATAGCACTTGCACCACACAACGAGGTACAAAAGCGATGCCACTCATAAATTAGATTTATCAAGCCAGGCAAGGCCGGTTTCATTAATCTAAAGCAAAGCAGCGCAAATCACTGCCTTGTGTTGCTCTACCTGGGAAGGCGTTCCATGAGCGGAGAGTGGGTGTTTCCACACAAACATCCATGGATTTTGGGGCTTCCCAGATTTACCATTACTGGTAGACCTGGGAATTCATTGAAAACCTTTGCCTCCCCAGGTGGGGCCTTGTTACTTCCTCTTTCTATGTGTGCTGCATGAGCACACAGAGAAAGAGAAAAATCCCTCACCCGATTGTTTTTGTGCAGGAAGGTATCCTTTTCTGCAGAAAAACAATCCTGCTTATGGTGTGCAAGGGTGCCTGCCCTCCTGCTAGACAGCACAATTTGTACCAGTGCTGGGAAAAGACAGGAATATGCCCTACAATGGTAAATTTGGTACATTGCTGCCCTTTCTCAGTGCTGCAAGGTGACTTGCTGCGCCTGGCTGTGTGATTTAATGATAAATATGCCCCCTTGTTTCGAAGATCAAAATAAATCAAGGATAATCTGCAATGCCTTAAAACTTCATGTAAGTTTTACAGCATTCTCCAACTATTGTAAATCTAATGAGGATTCAAAAAAGTAGAGGTGTCAGGACCTCGAATTCTAGGTCATAAATGTTAGTTGTTAAGGAGGAATCTACTGTATGAGGTATGAACTGCTGATCAGCTCTGAATATTAAATTAAAGTTACTGCATCTCGACGGTTGCGCTTTCTTCTGTTAGTGACATTATAGGAGTTCCTAATTGAAGTCGCGCTTTTCTCTTTTATAAATTCATGGCATCTACACTGGTCTGAATTCCCGTTCAATACCTGGATTTTTATCAGAAAAAAGCTTGAAAGATCACTTTGGGCTGAACTCAATCTATGGCTCCATAACTTGTTCCTGTGAAGTCTGTGTTAAACTTGGCAGATTTTCTGATTTTCACTGGATTCGGTGAATCATAAACCTTCCCGGTGATCATTAACCCCCGTACTTCTTTCTCAACCGTTTGAAAGGTGTTTTGGTTTTCGTTTCAAATGTAGTTTGCTGTCATTTAAATGTCACGCTTTGACGATCAGTTCATACCTTGCATGGTGATACTGTTCTACTGGGCATGGAGGGCAATCTACTTTCCTCTCTATCCTTATGGATTCCCAGCTCGGTGACCCGCCTCAATTATGATCTTCAGCTCAGAAGAAAACATATCTCTGCTGATCTGCCTACAGCAAGTCCCCAGACTATTTTATATGGGGTTGATGATGCGCAACAAAAAGCCTTTTTTATTATTATTGTTTAATGTTTTCCAGAGAGGCATTATACAATGTATCAACAATTATCAGTAGACAGAAAGGACAAAATCGAAGTTTATATGTGCAGCATCAAAACCAAATAAATGCAGTGCAAATCGGAACTGGAAGCAAGGTATGAACGCTAATCCACAGCACCACAAAAATACTCCCTCTCGCATAGATCAAGTAATACATCAGAAAACACAATCATGTCCCTACACAAGTCACGAGCTTGAATAAAGTGACAACGCATACAGAAACAGCAGCCAAATTCAGTCGTGCCTCCCCTCCCCCCACAGTGATCTACCCCTATGGTAAGCCAGGGCCACTATCTGCTAAATAACAGACATAATGACTCCAAGTACATACGCCCTTAGGCTGGAGCTAGAAAAATGACCTATAATCGCCCCTTCAATTCAACTCCAAGTTGCCAGAGTGTGCCCAGTGCTGATCTATTTTTTCAAGGCACCTGGAAATAGGCAGTCAAATCCTCTGACCCCTTTTCTATGCCTTCACCCCTTACATGCATGTAAGCTAGTTTCCAGGTCATAAATTGCCAGTAGCCTAGAACTCCATTCTGAAAACGTTGAGGGTTCCCTACTAAGCCAGCCTGACGCTATGCAGATTTGTGCAACTGCCATTGTGAAAATGATAAAATATGCCTCTTTCTTTACAGACTCACCACCAAACACACCTTCAAAAAACCCCAACAGAATAATCATAGGAGTGATCTGTACCTGTTCCCCTGTAATCAGACTAATGAAAGTGGCAATGACACACAAAATGTAGCCACAGTAGGGCTTAAAAAAAACGTATGCCCCGTTTCCGTCTGAATGACCCCCCAGCGATGACAAATACTGCTAGGTCTCCCACTCCATTTATGAAGCTTAGCTGGGGTGTAATTAAGATCAAATGTGGTTTTAAAATTTTGACTCTTTAGCCCTGCCGTCAACAGTCTTTCTCCCAATATCAAGCGATTCCTATAATAGCAGCCCTCCTCTGCCAAGTCTAGCTTACCACTTGGAGTTAACGGAATTCAGATCATCAGGCAGTTCCTGCAGTAACAATGCATATATGATCCCAATTCTAGCCCCTATTACAGGGACACGGGCCATCGAGAATTGGTTCGTATGTGACTTAATACAAAGAGCCAGAAGTACAAAAATGCAATTTTGCATTTCCTATATAGGAACTTCAGAGAAATCGCTACTTAGGATATGCAAAATGTTGATGGTAATTGCATTTCCTAAATGAGCAATTCGCATTTAGGAAATGCTTTGTACATCTGAATAGGAGTCGCAAATAGGTAATCACTATTTTGCGATTTCCTATTCAGAGGATCGCAAATTGCGATTTCTACTGGGTAGAAATTGCAATTTGCGATTCACTAAAGGGCTTTGTGCATCTGAAAAACCCATTTAGAATTTCTTAATAGCCCAAAATAGCAATTCGGACCTTTAGAAATGCTAAACGGCTTTGTACCATTTACACCTAAATCCTGAGTCTGGAGATAATTATAAAAAATGATCCCAGTGAGCCTATACCTTTCTTGAATCTCACTAAAGGAGTACATCTGATCTTCTCCAAAAAGATCCCAAGCGTTGTGATCCCATCTACTACAGACTGTGTCATGGAAAATAGCAGGTAATATCAATGATTGCCATTAATGGTGTATAGTAATTGAATTTTGCTACCCCGACAAACCTCCTAATTTGCTGCCATATCTGATATGCTCCCCTTGCCATCTTAAATGTTGTCTTTTTTATAATAACTAGGCTCAATGTTTCTGAGAAGCCATCCCTTAGTCTCAGATTCCAGTACTATCTCATAGATTGAGGGAGATTCTGCTGGAGCTAACCTAGTTCTCCGACCTGTAACCAATAAGTCCATGTGTTGTAGCATGCAAGACCAATAGTAGAAAGTAAGGTTAGGAATTGTCCAGCCCCCTCGCTCTCTGGGGAGTACAACATATTTCAAGGCCTTCCTTGCCTTTTTAAACCCCCAGCGAAAGCTAAAACACAACTTTTCAAATTCCCCAACCATAGATTGCTAATTTCCAGGGGAATAGCCCGGAATAAATAAAGTAATTTCGGCAAGATTGTCATTTTAAGTACATAATACCTCCCCACCAAAGCTAAATGCAGATAGTTGATTGTTCCCAATTCCTGCCCTAAAGTGTCCATCAATGGGGGTCAGATTTAATACAACCAGATGTCCTAAATCTGCTGGCATCTGCACCCCTAAATAAGTGGCATCCTCAACCCAAAGGGAATCACTGCGCCCAAGCCCTTTAGTACAGACCACTTATGTCTTGACAACATCCAATTTGCAGTCTGAAAACACCCCAAAGGCTTTCACTTCCTTTTCTATCTCACTCAGAGCTGATGAATGGTCTGAGGTGACCACCATGATGTCATCCCCATAGGCTAAGACTTTATACTCTGTTAGGCCGGCCATGACGGGGCAGATCTGAGAATTTCCCTCTAAGAGTATGATAAAAATGTTAATATAGAGGGCAACTAACAAAGGCGAGACAGTAGAGCCTAGGTGTGTTCCTCTAGTAATGAAACTTTTTTCTGGCTGGAGTTCCTAATCTGTAGTCTCACAGTGGGGGTTTGAAACAGCCCTTTAACAGCATTAATATTCCCAGAGCCAAATCCCTGTCTGTCCAGGACTGCCCATAAGTAACTCCAGGTAACCTTGTCAAATGCCTTCCCTGCGTCTAATAATACTAGCCCCATGTCTGTTGCAGTGACTTTGGTGATGTTGAATAATGTAATAACCTTTCTAATGTGATCCACTGTTCCTCGGCCTGGTATGAACCAATGATGATGGAGAGACACCAAAGAAGGGATAACTCTACTCAGGCGATTTGCCAAAACCTTTGCAAAAATCTTAGTGTTTCAGTTTATCAGAGAAATTGGTCTATATGACCCTGGGTCCAAGGAGGATTTACCTTTTTTCCTGAAAACAACAATATTAGTTTCCTTGCACGAGGAAGGGATCTCCCCAATTTGAGCTTTCAGAAAAACTGAATGTAGACCTTTGACAAATTTCATTGTAAACAATCTTATAAAACTCTAGGGGTATATTTTCTAGCCCTGTGGCTTTTCCGATGGCTAAGGAGTTAATCGCCTTTCCTCTGTCCTCAAGAGATATTGGCATTTCCAGCCGAGCACGGTCTTCCAAATTAAGCCGGGGCCTGCTTGCTGCACTTAGAACCTCATCATAGTCCATCTAGGAAAGAGCAATATCTGTATAAAGGTTCACATAAAATTCTCCTAGCACCGTTATACCTTTAATATATAAATAGGGTTATTGAATCTACACCCTGGGGCCCTGGCTATACTCCCTGGCTATTCCTCTTACGATCTCCTTCTGCCTAATCCATAGAGCCAACAAGCGCCCAACGTTCTCCCCAAACTCATAACAATCTGTTATAATTCACATAAATGTGTATATATGTAGAAGTGCAGTCTCATAGATAAAATTGTATATAGTTATTTCAAGTACGATGTTAAACTAACAGTTCAAGGAATAGACAAATCAATATATTAGGAATAGGAATTGGTATCTCCCGAAGTTCCTTAGAATGTGGAAGAAATGGTATACCCGGGAGCTTACTGTAGAATGTTGGGGATGTGTGTTGAAGGAGAGAAGGACGGAGTTCGGGGAGCGTTAAAATAAACTGCTGTACCAGTATTTTAATGATCAACAATTTATTCTTACCATTATAACAGCTTAAAGTGGCGACGAGGGAGAAACTGCGCAGGGGACAGAGAACGCTCCTTGCCCCTGATGGTGTTACTGCTCCGTCTAAAGGCCGGGGGAAATAAAAGTGACTACCTTATCCCAGGAGCGGGTGTTGGCAGAGAAACGGCGGTGAACTGTTTTCACAGAAGACAGCATTTTCTATGTCAAATTCAAGGATACGCGCATGAAGTGTAAGCTGGCATTGTCGGAGGAACGGCGGTGAATTGAGCATTTTCCTTGATGGTTTCAAGAGTGCGCGCAGTGAAGCACCGGCAGCGACTGGCAAAGAGAGCTGGTGTTGTGGAGGAAGGCGGTGAGTTGTTTGCACAGCAAACGGAATTTTCTCTTTCACCTCCAAGCACACGCTTAAAGAATAGGCAGCAGCTGCGGCAACAAATTGGAGGAGGAATCCACGGAAGGTGAGGAGAGCAGCTGAGGAGGTGTGGGAGCGTGAGCGCATTCCAGGAGGAAGCGCTCTTGCTTATCGAGTGGCGGCAACAGCTGAGAGATGCTGACGGAGGAATTAGGAAGCAGACGCTCCTGAGGTACTAGCGCTTCCAAGTATTAAAAGGCGGCATTTACAAGAAAAGATAAAATCACTTCTTTACTTACATAAATAACTGAGGAGAAGTACACATTTGACACCTTGTTCAGAGCACAACAGGAAGAAGTGTTACCCAGGAACAAATTCGAGCAATACACGTGACAGACAAGGCGAAGTCACGTTCAATTAACTGAGTTTAAAACATTTATACAGCAATACTGCATTGAACTGAGGGTAAAATCCAGAACCATTTTTATTTCCAATACTAGAGTCTTTTATGAGTGCATAGAATTGTATATTGAATGATCTTTTACCAAAAAGAGTGTAAGAAGTAAATTGTTATTTTAAGAATTTAAATTATAAGTGTAAAAAGACTTCCACGCGGCACACAATGGCAGCAGCAAGTATGTCACAGCCACCTCCTTTCCTTAGTGAGTTGGATGAACCGAACCTTCCTTGGAAAGAGTGGATAAAATTATTTGACTCATATTTAATAGCTATAGGAGGGGAAAGATTCACAGCATTGAGAAGACAACACATATTGCTTCATAATTTAGGTATTCAAGGACGGAAGGTGTACGAGAGCCTCACAGATCTTGATGAAGAGGAGGATAATGGGGGAGAAGTGTTAGATGACTATGAAAAAACGATCAGGAAATTAGAAAAACATTTTGGGCATAAAGTTAATGTAGTGTTAGAGAGACACACGTTTTTCAGTAGAATCCAAGGCAAGGATGAAAAAGTTGCTAGTTATATTGCATGTCTTAGAGGTCTGGCCAACACATGTGAATTTGGTAGCTTAGAGGACTCTTTAATAAGAGATCAGTTAGTAAGATGTACTTATAACCTTAAAATTCAGGAGAAATTATTAGTTCACAATCCAGCTTTAAAAGAAGCAATCGATATAGCCAAGGGCATAGAGCACACAGTTGAATGTATGAAAATAATTAAGCAAACCCCAAATATGGAAGAAGTAAAAGAGGTCAAGACATGTTCTAAACTAGAAGACAAGGGATCAGATCCAGAAAGGGGGAGTAGAATACATGAAATAGCAGTTAAAAAGAAATATCACCAACAATATAGATGTAGGGAAAGGTAAATGTTTCAGATGCGGCAATAATAGACACCTAGCTAACAACCCTATGTGCCCTGCTAGAAATTGTGTATGTAGAAAATGTGGAGTCAGAGGACATTTTGCACGGGTGTGTAAAAATGATAAAAGTGAAAATAACGAAAAAAAAGAATAGACAAAATTGAAGACTCCCAAGAGGTTAAAAACAAGTATGTACTACAATTAAAAGAAACGGGTGAAGGAAAACAGTGTGACAACTCATATCCTACATGTAATATTGACCTTGAAGGGGTAAAGGTAAAGGCATATGCTGATGCATGTTCCCCGTTTACATTCATTGAGTATAGAGTATATGAGAAATATTGCCAAGGAAAACGGTACAAGTTACAGCCAGCTGATATCTCTCCGGGTGGGTACAACGATGATCCCATACCCATAAAGGGTAAGTTAGAGCTACAAATAACATTTAAAGACCGACAGACCAAAGGTAATGTGTATTTTACTAACAGAGGATCAAACTTACTCGGATGGAAACATCAAAAGGAATTGGGTATTAAATTAGATCCAAATAGTGAGGAGCAAGTCTTGGCGGTGGCCAAATCCAAGGAAGGAGAAAAAGTGTGTGAAGAATTTCCCACACTGTTTAGTGACAAATTGGGATTGTTAAAGGATTACCAACACTTGATAAAGGTTAAAGAGGGTACCATACCAGTTGTTCACAAAGCCAGACCTATTCCATATCTAATGAGAGAACCTTTGAAATTGGAGTTGGAGAAGCTGGAAAAATTAGGAGTCATAGAACCCATAGAGAGGTCATTAAGGTTGGCTCCCATAGTCATTACTAAGAAACCGGAAGGCAGAGGAATACGGGTATGTGTGGACTTGAGAGATCTTAACTCCAATATATGGGTGGACAGGTTTCCCCTGCCCAGAATAAGCGAAATGTTGAGCACCATGGGTCCAGCTAAGTTCTTCATTGTGATAGACCTATCATCAGCATATCACCAGGTAGAGCTCCACCCCTCATCCCGGTCACTCGATTCTTTCATCACTCCGTATGGAGCATTTAGATATTGCAGAATGCCATTTGGCTTGGCTTCTGCTGCTGCAGTTTTTCAGCGTATTATGCAAAGAGTATTACAAGGTACAGACCAAGCATTGTGTTTCCAGGATGATATTCTGATATATGGGGTTACAAGAGAAGAACACGATTCCACCTTGAGAGAAGTTTTTAAAGCATTGGAGTGTTCGGGAATGACCATTCGAAGAGATAAATGCCAGATAGGAGTGCAATCAGTTGAATATCTGGGGCACAAAATAACAAAAGATGGAGTAGAGCCAAAATATGATCTAGTTGTGGCAGTGACAGAAGCCTAAGCTCCCACCAATAAGCAAGCACTCAAGTCATTTTTAGGATTAGCTGAATACATGGCTAAATTTGTACACAACTTTGCTGATGTGACAGCCCCCATGAGAACACTACTAAAAAAAATGTTATCTTTGACTGGGATCGGAATTGTCAGGAAGCCTTTGAAAAAGTAAAAGAAGCTATTGTCAAATCCCCTAATTTGTAAAATTTTGATTTCGGGAAAAAAACCATAGTGACCACAGATGCTAGTGGAAAAGGGTTGGGGGCTACCTTATCTCAGAGCACAAATGGACAAGAGGATATTATAGCTTTTGCCTCAAGGTCACTTTCAGTTGCAGAAGCAAATTATTCTACCATAGAAAGAGAGACATTAGCATGTTATTAGGCTATAAAACACTTTAAGTTCTTCCTATGGGGTTTGCCTTTTATCATCAGAACGGATCATAAACCCCTTACAGGAATGTTCACCACCAAAGGGAGAGAGCGAGCTACTCCTCGTATTGCAAAATGGATACAAGCTTTAGAAAATTTTAATTTTAAAGTAGAATATGTTCAAGGGAAAAGGAACATAATCGCAGATTTCCTGTCCAGATCACCTAGGAAGGTAGAAATTGAGGAAGATACTGACATATTGGAGCCAGTGTTGTATATAGACTTGGCTGGTCTAATGAAGAGTGAATGGAATGAAGGAGTCAGAAATGACCCAGTGTTAACAAAGTTGAAAGAGAAGATTGTCAAAGGTTGGCCAGAAAGATCAAAAGATTTAGAAGAAGAGCTGAAGGTGTATTGGGAAGTAAGATCAGAACTTAACATTCAAGATGACATGGTGATGAGAGGTGAGAGAATTGTACCTCCCCAGGTGTTATGGGATAAGCTGGTTACATTGGCACATGAAGGGCATCTAGGAAGAAGACTCACTAAAAATAAATTAAGAGCCACCTACTGGTTTCCAACAATGGATAAATTAGTAGAAATCAATGTGAAAGAATGTATTAAATGCGCCACAAGTGACAAGATCAATGTCACGAGAAAAGCCCCACTGTCACCAATTGAAGTCCCAAGTAAACCATGGGACAAGTTAGGACTGGATATCTTAGGTCCGTTAGATCAGGTGGGAGTAGGTGGACATTTTTTACTAGTGTTGGTAGACTACCATTCACACTGGATAATGACTAAACCTGTAAACCAAGTAATCACAAAAGAAGTAATAGTTTTTCTAACGGAGGCATTCATGGTTGAGGGAATTCCCAGTACCTTGATAACCGACAATGGGGTACAATTCACTTCAGACGCCATGAAAGAATTCCTAAAGAAGGTTGGTGTCAGTCATTTTTGAACGGCCTTGTATCATCCTCAAGCAAATGGCTTAGTCGAGAGAACCAATAGATTGATCAAAGAATGTCTACAAATGGCAAGGGTGGCTCGAGAGTCAGGTGAGATAGCTTTAAAACAACTGTTATGGTCATATCATACCACACCCAATTTAGTAACAGGTATTTCACCTTTTACGTCACTCAGAGGTAGGTTGCCAGGTACTAAGTTGAACCCCAATTGGTTGGGTGGTGGAAAACCCCAAATTGTGCAACAGGAAGAAGCCAAGGCCCGTATACAGCAAAACCAAAGTAAATATAAAAAATGGTATGACAATAAATTTGGTACCAAATATAGGCAATGGAAAGTGGGGCAGTGGGTAAAAGTCAAACTACCTGAGAACACCAAGAGAGAGGGTAGTAAATTTTCATGCCCCAAAAGAATTATTGAAGTACAAAGGAATGTGGTCAAGCTGGAGGATGGCAGAGTGTGGAGTATGGACAAATTATCATGCAGTGGAAAACCAAGAATTGGACATGAAAACTCACAAGATGAATTGGAAGAAAAGGAAACCTTTGATCAAACAAGACAAGGTGGAGAGACAAGGAGCAGAAGACAACCATCGTGGCACCAGGACTACATGTTCAATTATTAAGGAAGGGAGATATGTTATAATTCACATAAATGTGTATATACGTAGAATTGCAGTCTCATAGATAAAATTGTATATAGTTATTTCAAGTACGATGTTAAAGTAACAGTTCAAGGAATAGACAAATCAATATATTAGCAATAGGAATTGGTATCTCCCGAATTTCCTTAGAATGTGGAAGAAATGGTATACCCGGGAGCTTACTGTAGAATGTTGGGGATGTGTGTTGAAGGAGAGAAGGACGGAGTTCGGGGAGCGTTAAAATAAACAGCTGTACCAGACATTTCATGATCAGCAATTTATTCATAACATTATAACACAATCCATTATAGAATTTAGCAGCAATCTACTTATTAAAATAATTTGAAATTCTGGGCTTTAACCTTTATGTGTATATCGGAGATACGGCGGCTCTGACCTATTTCTTGAGCCTGTTGCTCCTCCAGTACTGAGAGATCTTTACACAGTGCCTGGATCGTTTAGCTTTTGCTGATGTAAGGCATAGCTTAAAGTTTCCCTCCTGATTTCAGTCTTCAAAACATCCCATACGACAGTTCCTATAGCAGTGCCCCTATTGATCTACAAAAATCCAATCAGCCACTCGCACATATGAGCTAGGTACTCTGATTCTAGCAAAAGCTTCCTGTCAAAAGACCAGTTGGGCTGTGGTTTTTCCAGCCCTGTGATTGGAACCTCCAACACCAGAGGATTATGGGCAGCTTGGGTATCTCTCGACTGTGGCCTGACCCTCAAGCACACTAGAGATGAGTGAGGAAGCGTGCAAGATGGAGCCCGTGAGAGGACAGTCGATCTGTCCTCCTCACCTATGGATTCAGCATAAGAGTATTGGCCTGTTCCTGATCCCCTCTCAGTGGGGAATGGATGTAGGAACTGCTGGGCTCAAATTGTGGTGTGTTTCTACCTCAATACCGGGATTGGACTTACCTCCCATTTCTCTGAGGGTGGCTCGGTTTGGCTGGTGGGGTTGACCTGCTATGATGTAGGGTGGTTGCAGGAGTGACCCTGCTGCTCCGAATGGCCCCAAAATCAGCTCTCAAACCCCGACCCGCTATGGCAGGGGGGATGGAGCATGTGGAGGGAGGAACATGTTTGAGTGGGATAACCCCCAAGAACCAGGATGACTGCGGTGTGTTCCTGCAACCTCAAGGCCGAGCGGAACTTCAGGGGCTGCGGTTAAGGCAGCTGGGACAGCCTCAGGTTTTTTAAAGAAATCTGCCCACAGCATGTCTCATACTTCAGAAAGGAACGCTAAAGAGGCAGACTTGGCATCTGGAGGCCAACCTGACCCCCACATGTCTGTGTGGAAGTAACCAGCGGATTCTCAAATCTATATCTGCATCACTCACCCTAGCAGGCACTACTGCTTTGAGTAACAATAATGAGGGGGATAACCAGATAGGTCAGGTGACTCTGGAGAGGGGGGGGTTGGTTAGGAGCCACCCTGTGGAACTAGCAGGCCACCCACTTATAACATTTGTACCATGGAGCAGGTAGAGCACAGGCTGGAGAATGGTGGCAAAGGTATTCCAGTACAGAGTGGTGAGAGAACGCATATAATGCTGGGGACAACACTGACATATCTGAGCTTGCAGGAGAGGTGATTAAGGAGGGTGGGAATGACACCTTTACAGGAACACCACCAGGGGCATCCGACCAAGGAGCTATTCACACTCAGGCTC
The DNA here is from genome assembly GCF_031143425.1 of Pleurodeles waltl. NCBI lineage: Eukaryota > Metazoa > Chordata > Amphibia > Caudata > Salamandridae > Pleurodeles > Pleurodeles waltl. The sequence continues at coordinate 672,679,911 of NC_090444.1, forward strand.
TATCTGATAAGCTAAGAAAAGTTAAATTGCCAGCACCAGAGTCCAGGGGTTACTCCCAAGATCCTTTACGGCCAGATTCTGAGGTGGGGGAGCCCTTTTTTCGTTCTCAGATTAGTCGGATTCGGCAACTGAATACACTGGATCCCTGGTGACCGTTGTATGAAAGGCTCACTGGGGAGTATCCTAAGTGGTCTGGATGGGAAGGCCAAAATCCCAATCTCTGAAATTCCTGTGACAGAAGCTTCTCTAACAGTTAGGAAGAAGAGGCCTCAGAAGGAGGCTAGGGTCACAGCTGATCTAGGGGCTGGTATAAAATGGGACTATACAGCCATCCCTGGCCTCAAAGATCATTTATCTGGAGAAAGGGAATCTGAGGTGTTTAATCATATAGAGGGGGCTACATTGGAGGTGATATCATGGCCTGGCATGAGGAAACCTGGGCAGACAGTCAGAGGGCTCAAACAGCTAATAGGATTTCTGTTATGCTACAGTAGAGTGGGGCTGGCGTTTAATACAGATGATCCAACCCTTTTAACACAAGGGGGCTCAAGTGTTTTTGTTGAACCCAGCAAAGTTGAAAGTGGTAATTCATATTACGCCACACTTTTAAAATTCTGAAATTAAGCCAAAGGAGCTCCTTGACAGTCTGAATGCAGGGTGACGCGAATGATGGGAGTTTAAGAGGTCCTAAGAGGCTTTGAATTTTGGCAAATATTATTAACTCTTGAATGTATGCATTGATTGTTATGCCTTTGTAGGTAATTGCTAAAGTCTGTGCTATATTTTCTGGCAATGGTTTCTGATTGCAGATTATTATTTTGGATGAATTTGGAGGCTGAATCTTGAGGGTATATGGTTGAGTAGCAACAACAAATCTGGGGGAGGGAGGAGGACACTCTACCATCTACAGACCTGGGTGGTCTATTTGCCCGCCGTGGCTGGGTGAGGGAGCTAGACAGGGGTTGGGGGTGGGAAGGAGGAGGGAGGAGGGATGGCATGTGGATGGGGGGTAAGCCAGCACTGGGGGTTGGTGGGGCGGCAGAGTGCGATAGTTTTTGTGCAGTGGACAAGGATGGTGGTTTTAATGTGCAACATAATTATCATTGGTTGCCTTGGTTATATTGGGCATGTCATAAAATAGTTGTTTTTAGAATACTTTGGAATAGGAGACATTAGGGTGTGCATCAATTATTCATATATTTGGCCTGAACGAAAGGCGTACAAGGGGTTGAGTGGAATGTGGACTAAGGCTGATGAAGCCAGATCTAGTTTGTAAGCAAGAAACTCACATACCATGTGGAAAGAGGGGTCTTTTTGCTGGTCTTTGGGCTCACACTTTTGGGCTGTATGGAAGTTTGAAGCTCTGCTGATAAATTAGGTAGGTGGGTCATTCTGGAGTACCTGGTGGGAGGTTCACAGTGTGCTCAGTGTGTGGGCTCTAACCTTGATGAAGCAGATATCATTGGGCCAGATGTACATACATGCAATTCTGCATTTCCTAAATATCAACTTAATAGAAATCGCTATTTAGGAAATGCAAAATGCTGTGTACCAATATACCGATTTGCTAATAGCGATTCATGCAGAGTAGGAATCACTATTAGGAAATCCCATGCCATTTGTCACAACGGGCTCCTATTAGGAAATCACTATTTTGGAAATGCAAAACCAAGGATGGCTGTGGGCAAAAGGCCCCTTCCAAATGCACCCCAAAAATTGTGGTGCACATGTAGAGCACACACATGCCCAAAGGGCATGTGTGTGCTCTATTGCAGTTTAAAATGAGCATTTTGGGGTGTTTTTTTTTTTACATTTCACATGGTTTTCATCAACCTGAAGTCAATGGTAAATGCATTTCCTAAATGTCCAATTCATATTAGGAAATGGTTTGAATTTCTGAATAGGAATCACAAATAGGTAATTCCTATTTGCAATTTCCTATTCAGAGGATCACAAATTGGGATTTCTACTGGGTAGAAATTGCATTTGCCATTCCCAAAAGGGCTTTATACATCTGAAAAGCCCCTTTTGCATTTCTTAACCGCCCGAAATAGCTGTAAGGACTATTAATAAATGCTAAATGGCATTGTACATTCGTCCCATGGACTCTTTTAATATAGAACTGGCCATGTGGGCTACACCTCTGATGTTATGTGTGGACTTCAACTATCTGGAAGTGAAGAAAGATTCGCCAGAACCCCGGATGTACTCGGGTAGGAAGCCCTGGTATGGAGGGCTCTACAGCAAATGACTAAAGATCATGGGCTAGTAGACATTTAGGAAAAGTGTAGGGCTCCGGATCTGAGGTATAAATTTTTCTCCTACCCACATAATAAGCTTGTACTGTTAGATCCGTTCATATTTGAATTGGCTTGTCATAAGACATTGTACTGCATGGGAGGATGAGGGTGATGACAGGGAAGTACTAGAGTAGATTATTTGACTGTCAATGTGAGAGAGAGCAAAAACCTGCACTGCAGATTAGAAAGTGTGTTTTATGCATGAAGGTTCAATATCTCGAGGAAGCTGAGTTGATGCCAGTTATACATTTTCCTTGAAGAAAGGGAGGGGTCACTGTTGAAATTCCATCCCATTTCCACAGGATTTCATTTACAACTTTTATACGTTACATCCAAACAATGGATAATGTCCTTGCAGTGAAGATCAGTGACCTGAAACAATGTAAGAAACAATTGTGTGTCATTGATATACTAGTGTATGATGATAGGTTTGAATGAGTCCCCCTAATTATCTTTGCACTTTTGTTGGGAAAAGAGGTAAACCAATTAAGAATATTTTTTTAATGTGTTTTGGGGGGACCTATTAAACAGTTGCAGTTTCTGTGCTAATGCCATGGCAAAAACCATACCTGAAGGCCTGTAAAACTTTCAAATGGGTCCTTTCAACAGCACAGCAGTCCTCCTTCCAGGCAGAGTTTCCACAGGTGTAGAAGTGTACTAAAATGTTGGTGTCTGAGGTCCAAAATGTATACCTGATTCTTCCTTTGAAGTTGGAGAAGTTTTTCGAGGTTTACCTTTGAGATCGACAGGCTTCCTGCATTCCGTGCCCTTGCTCCAGAAAAACTACAGGGGGTATGCAGCCCTTTGTGTGTAGGCAGGACACAGCCTATTCCAGTGTAAGTAGGGCTGTGTCTAACTCTGTTCTCCCATAGTGCGATTGAAGGGCCATCCACGCACACCCAAGCTCTGTGTTGTGTGTGGTTGTCTAGGAGCAATACTCAAAAGCCCAACTGTCAGCAACACCCAGTCATGCAATCCTGAGGCATGCTACAGGCACCAAATGGCTAAGGCTGCATAATGCCAACTTTCTAAAAGTAGCATTTTTAAAACTGTAATTCAAAATCTGACTTTACATTACATGGGATTTTTCGTCACAGTTTCAAAGACACCAAACATGAACTTGTTACCTTCCCCCATTTGGAAATTACTGTTTATTAAATGCAATAAGGTAACCCAAATGTTATTCTATGGAAGAGGCAGGACTTGCAGCCATGAAAAATGAAATGAAGAGTTCCTGCACTGCCAGGATATGTAAAACTTAAATGTACATGTCCAACTTTTTAAATACACTTCACCTTGCCACTTATGCTGTCCAGGGCCTTCCCTAGTGATGACGTAAATATCTTATAAAGGAAGGTTTGGGTCTGGCAATGTTGTCAGGTTGAAATGGCAGTTTATAACTGTGCACACAGGCTGCAGTGGCAGACATGTCTAATGGGCTACTTCAGTGAGTGGCACAATCAATGCTGCAGGCTCACTAGTAGCATTTTTAGCATTTAGATAACAGGCCCTGGATACACTTAGTACCAATTTATTATTGGCTTCTAAATATATTAAATACACCAACTGGTGATAAGCCACTATTACCATGTTTCAATGAGTAAGCACATGCACTTCAGCATTGGTTAGCAGTGGTAAAGTGTGCAGAGTCCTAAGGCAAGTGAAAACAAGGTCAGCAAAAATGGAGAAGGAAGGCAAACAGATTGGGGGATGACAACCCCAAGGCTGACAGGTCTAACAATTCCTACGGTAATGTTGGAAATTCCATCTTAGAAAAGATACAGTATAAAAGAACTGCCACTTGAACACCTGTCAGGAGAGTTCTTTGCCCCAGAGTTTCACAAGCACAATATTGCCAGAGACAATCTTGCTTGCAAGAGATGCTGCCATATTGCACTTTCAACTGAAACTGATACAGAGCCTAAGTCAGGGAGGAGCTGATGTGATGTGTGTTTGTCTTTCGAAGGGAAAACAGACTCCCTGACTCCTGAAAATTATAGATTCTGCTATAAACACGGGTGCAGCGCACTTACTCTTCCTTTGAAAATCTAGATGCAAGTCATTCTTCTACTCCATGCTCTTATAGCATAGTGTATTTAAGTAGGTTTTTGGGTGTTAGGTATTAAAGATTACATTTAAGCCATATTGGAAATGTTCTTTTTATTCTCATACATTGTAACATGCATTTGTGCTGTTTATTCATATTCTGTTTGGTTATTTTAGATGTGTAAAACACCAGGGTGTATCTGTTGAAATAAATGTGCTAAAGTGTTTTTCCCCAGCACATTTTGTGTGTGTGACACTGAAGAGAACAAAAAAGGTTTGTTTCTGATAACCACAGTGTCCCTCGATCATTGTTTCGGGACTGTTAGTACTCCAAAAGCATTGATGCCAACTCAACTATATATCAGGAGAGGTTCTGTGGGACCACGAAAACCTGCCTTTCACATTAAAAAAGCATTGGTGCATTAAATTAGGTTCACTCATTTCACCCATGGGTGTAAAAGCAAACTGTTTAGAAACTGAGCCAGTGATTCAGTTTTTGCAACATCGGCAATGGGCCTGGATGTTTTGGAAACCTCTTGAGTAGTTTCTTTTTGATGTACACACACATGTGAACCATTATTAAGTCATTACGGAGATGTCCATAGTAATCATGGATACCTACTACAGAACATAAGGAAGCACTTATTGCCATAGGTTTGTCAAGCTTTACTTTTAAAAGGTTACTCCCCATTGTAGTTTTCCAATTTTTTTATTATGTCGTGGCCTTTATTGTGATAAGAGTCAATTACAGGGAAGCAATTACTCACCATCTCTGTGTTTGGGGTGTCCCTGATGCGAGGGAACAGTTGCTTTTGTAATAGCTGCTCACGCTGCATGTGCGTTTGAGCCATTTTACTCCTGAGGGGCGTTTGACTGTATAGAAGTTGGCGCAAGGCAGTTTCAGGCTTCTAATGTAGCAAAACTACCTGTAATGTATGGGGCTTACCAAGATTTGGAAATCCTTTTGACTTACCAGGACCACCAGAACTGGTTTGCTGGTCAGTTACCATACATGCGCAGGAATATCTGCTTGGGACTCCTGAGTAACGAAAAGGACACATGACCAGTCTTGGCTGAATAAGAGCCCATTCCTTATTCTAACACATTAGCTCTTGCTGATGTTGTAGGGATGTAAAATGACACAGTGGATTTATACAGGAGACTTGTACAGTTTGCATCATGTACCATGAACTCTAGATCTGCTTTTGCTGATGGACCAGCAGCTCTGGTACCAATTCAATCCATTAGTCCATAGACTATTTTTGCTATCATGAGAAAAGCATCAGTGAAATGTGAAGAGATTCCCTTCCAGGTTGCTCACAAAACCAACCAGCTAGAAGTCGTTTATCCATTCACAACACCTCAGGACAAACATAGAATATTGACTATGTGCCTCCCTCCAGGCATTGTGCTACCTGAAGATGAATGTAACACTTGGGGAGGTACAGTTGAATGCAGTTACACCAGCATGGCACACTTTTATTGGCAGTTCTTCCTGAGGTACTGAAACAAGTACAGAATGAGCACAGAGCCCCACCAGCTCTGCACCTAGGAATGAAATGAATGAGCATCTTCTCTACAGTTTCCTCAATCAACTTGAGGAATAATGAGGGATAAGCTTCGGTTCTGGCCATATGCCAAAGACTGCAGGCAGTTCAATTCCAGATTGTGAAAGACAACTGTTTAAAAATAATCACAGAAGTCATGCCTCTGTGGGCAGTGGCATAACATAGGCCCCCGCAGCCCTGCAGTATGGGGGGCCCGAGCGCCAGGCCCCGAGCACAGTACCCTAACCTGAAAACTCCTGGCTGAGTCGGGGGGCCTCCATGTCCTTTGTAGGGGGCCCCCTCAAGTTTTTTTTCTCTTCTGTCTGTGGGCAGTGAAACCTTATGGTCATGAGCCATTAACCCATATTTAAATCCTAAAAGTGACATTGAGGGTTCTGTTAAAGAGATATTTGCAGTGGAAAGCAGGAAGAAAAAAGAAGTAAAGAGCAAAGATAGACTTCATCTCTTGCAACTCAGGAATCTGTTTGGGTTAGTTACGGTTAAAGAGACCATAAGAAAATTTAAAAAAAGGCCAGTATCAGTGTTCTGATATTCGCTCTCCACGTTCTTTTCAGGACTCTGATGGTAAAAGAGCAGAGAGAAGGAGTTGATTCAAGTTCCGAAGAAAGGAGGAGTACAGCAGAAAAGGTGACAGAGTACGAAAGGCTGAAGTCAGTGTGAAGAGGGAAGAGAAAGTATTGGACTCAGGATCTTCCGTTAAGAAGAACAAAGTGGCAGGACTTTCAGAAAAACATCCCGATCCAACTACGGGTTCTCCTGCAAAATAGGTCTTTGGTGAGTGAGTTTCTAGGCAATGCAGCAGGAATCATAATAGTACATCAGACACTTCAGAGGTTTCTGGTGGTAAGTCCAACTGGTGAGTTAAAATAGGTTGAAACTCCAGATAAACATTTAAATCCTCCTGATAGGGTTTATGATTTAGAATTACAAATTGAAGCGAACATACCATGAGCCAATTGTATTCATTGGCTCCTTTCACTTTGGCTGATTGCACAAAGCTTTTGTAGATTGTTCACATCTACTTAAACATGGTTCCTATCACTTCAGTGACAAATCTGGCTCAAAGTCTGCTTTATATATAATTTATCTTTTATGTTATTAGGTCTGGTGTTTGAGACTGCTTTATCTGCCACACCAGACTAGTAGATTTCTAAAAAACAAAACATATAATATATATGGAGGTGTTTCTGGTCCGCAGACTTCACCAATTGATTTTTAGGTCTCGCCTACACACTGCATGCACTGTATTTGCGAGGGGTATTGTTTACAATAAAGGAACTCACCTTTCTTTCCCATTTGGTGGCTGCATTGTTGCTCTTCTTTGCTGGTTCCTGATTGGCCAGCACATGCCATGTGCCACTTCCAGCTTTGAATCAGGCATATGAACGAAGTGCAGAATAATGTTGCTACCACCACCACTCAACACCCCCTTCCCCGGCCCCCATGTTCCTCCTTCTTCTTTTCCTTGTGCCTTCCCTGTCACTGCTCCCCTCCCGCACCCATCGCCGCACAGGCAGCTAAGTTATTTTTTAAAGCACGCCATGAGTGTGTGTGTGTGTGTGTGTTTTCTCGAACTGACTCCCTTGTGTGCTCCTCTTCCTTTTGCAGCGCGTTACTCTCTAAGACAAAATAGCTGCATTCCTTTGTCCAAGCACTGTAACAATTATACATAACCTGTTATTGAATTTAAAGATTTGCGTTTTATTTTCAATTCTGGAAGGCATAAATATAAAGGAGATTAGCAGTCTGCTACAGTCCCTTGGCGCTTTCATAGAAACGTTATTAAAGTCTATTTTCAGGAGGGTGGTATAATTTGCCGAAAGAATCCTTTTGTGAGGGAAATGCCAACTGTCACAGGTTCTGGCTGCATTGCACTCGAGCCATGAAATTATGAAAGCAATGCTTGAGATCAGTGTAGGGGGCAGTGCAAGCCACCGTTACTTTTCAATGGGGACTACACTGGAATTTCAATGGCATGCGTCTTTAGCACCGAGGACTTGCAGTCACTGGTAAAGGTGCTTTCCAAGACAGAGTGCTACATGTTTTTTCTTAAGTAATGTTGGACTCAGTTTTCCCTTCGTCTTAAATATTCTAGGAGCGTGCTAGAAAGTGCTGAAAGTTGTGCTACCTGTTCTGAGATGCCACGAGGAGCTCCAGCTGACAGAGGAGAGGGCAGGACATACAGCAGGGAAGGTGTTGGGTCGTTCTTCTGGACGGAGAGGATGACCAAAGTGTACGTAGAGTAAGAGGGAAGGTTCTGTGAGATGTAACAGCGGATGTGGGGGATAGTTCTGCAGCGAACAACTACAAAATGCTGGAAATTCATCCTCTGTCCATTAAGTATCTTCAGTACAGCAGAACTGAGTTTTTTATTGAGGCTAGCTAATGATCATGGCAATAGGCCTGATTGGTTTATAATTCGAAGGTACGACAAAGTGAGTAGGCCTGTGCATGTATTGTGAAAAGCATATTTTGAAGCAAAAACAACACAGTAGGTAAGACTTTTTATGTGAATTACTATTGCCCTCTAACGAGCCCATAGGGTAGAAGATTTTCTTGTTGACAGTCTTTGTTAACTCCTGTTAAAAGGGGTTGTCATTGCTTTGTCAATTACAATTTTGAATATATTTTTTAATTTACGAATTTATGCCTGACATACCTTTTGAGAAAGCATCTGCTCAATTCAGTGGGCCTGAGATTGTTATGATGACTCTACTCTGCAGCACTCCTCTCTACGCCACTGCACTCTACTCTCCTCTGCACCACTCTGCTCTAGACCACTACACTCTACCTTATGACACTGCACTCTGCTCTGCACCACTCCATGTCACTGCACTCTATGCCACTCCACTGCACTCTGCACCACTACACTCTGCACCACTGCACTCTGCTCTCTAGTTTACTGTGCACCGTTCTTATCTATACCACTGTATTCTACAAGGCTGCAGCACTCCACTCTGTGACATGCCACTCTACCACATGCCACATTACTCTATGCTACTCCGTTCAATGCTACTCTAACCTCTGCCGCTCTATGCTATTCTATGCTAGTCCACCTATACTGCTGCACTCTACGCCACTCTATGCTACTCTATGCCACTCTACTCTACTCCACTCTATGCCACCACATCTTACTTCACTTCTTGTTGCTCCATGCTACTCCAATCCAGGCATCTCTACTCCATGCTACACTACTCTGCATCACTCCACTCTACACCACTCCGCTCTGCACTGCTCCTCTTTATGCCACTCTATGCTACTCTGTACTACTCCACACTGTCACTCCATGCTGCTCAACTCTATTCTACTCCACTCTATGCACTATATTCTAATCCACACAACTCCACTCAATGCCATAAACATTTAGCCATGCAAAACAGTAGCCATGCTGGTGTACAACATGGGTGTAACACATTGGCAAAACCAATAGCTCTTGCATAGGCGAGACTGATTAGCTTTGCCAATGGTTGTTTAAATTGTCACTCAGATTTTGCTTACACCCACGGCACTTTACACCATAAGGCGCAATGCTTACCTATTAGCTCCCTTCACTTTGAGTGCTTACACAAAGCCTGCACACTTAATTCACATCCACCTGAAAATATTTCCTTTCCAGTCATTGGCAGTGTTGGTTCAAAGTGTGCTATTACATTATAAATATTAACTTTAAATACCAGTTACTTAATTTGCCCACACTACGGGTGCCCTGTCAAATAGTCATTTATTTTCCATTCCCTTTTTAGGCCTGGTTTTTGACAGCACAGCTGTCAAAAAGTGTCCTATTGATTACAACATACATAGACTGAACGCTGATCTACCCATTTCAACCACTGACTTTCTTTGACTAACCTCTTTCAGTCAATGGCTTAAGATTTTGTCAATCATGTCTTGGCCCAGCCTGGTGGAGTATTCATCTCTTACCTAAGATTATTGTCTATTTATTGTCTATTTGGGTGTATCCTTCTATCTCCACTTGAGTGTTTGCTTTAAAATGCATGAGCAGGGGTGGCCACCACAAATCTCAAGGTGAGGGGCAGGAGGGGAGGAAAAGGAGCTCGGGGGAATAAAATAATAATAAAAAAATAAAAGCTTACCTTTGCTGCTGCCGCTGCCTCCTCGCTTATCTTCCCTTAACGGTGTTGGTGTCCCAGCAGTCCCTGGGCTCAACATGCAAATCTGGCGCTGCTCTCATGCTATATCTAGTATGAGATCAGAATCAGGATTGGTCTGATTGGCTTGGTATGCTGCTCGGAGAGTGCCCTGTAGCCCCTGCTGTTTCTACAATCTGGCTGTGTAACACAGCCGGGTTGGAGAAACCTAAGAGTGCATGTCAGTTTGGCTGGCCTAGAACGACTGGCCAAACTGACATGCGCACTTAGGTGTACTCACTCCACTCCTCCCCCCTGCCATGGCCCTGCCCTGCCCCGCCCCTCCCTGCACATGCACATGCTGGCTCAGAGCCAGCAGCTGAAAAAAAAAAATTGAAATATTTTATTTTTCAGCTGCTAGCTCTGAGCCAGTGGGGCGCACTCCTTCGCATTTGCCAAGGAGCCTCCCCTGCACATGAGGGACTTCTTTAATACTATATCCCTCTCTGTTCATTCTTGCTAGATCCCTGCAATAGGCCTGATTCACAGAGGTAAAATTACACTTTTGTGTAAGCTTACACTTTTTCAGTTTTGAAAAAAATGCATTTTAATGGTAAGTTTACAAGTGTGGACCCCGCAGTCAGTCAGGCAGAGAACTCCTCACATAAAATAATAGGGCAGGCCTCCCCTATCATTTTATGTGAGGAGTTCTCCTCCCGACTTCACAGTTTCCGCACTCATAAACAACTATTCAAATTAGGATGGCTTTACTTTTCTGAGATTTGGTTTTGAAAACGAAAGATATCAGAAAATTCAAAAACTAAATGAAGATCGTTGCTAACACTTATAATACTCATCGGAAACTGTTTAAAAATGTAAATATACCTCCCAATTGCCTGATAGATAATTCATGTCATATATTTAGCACTTTTTAGATTGTGGGAAAACATAAAAACAGTAAAGGTATCTGTTTCAATAATTGAAGCAGTGATCATTGATGGTATTAAAGTGCAGACTCAACTGAACCCAAATCCCTTTAGTTGTTTAATCGCATACATAAAGATATAAAAATAAAGCTAAACACAAGATCATGTATTTACTGTGAGAAAAGGCCTCTTTTGTCACAGTTAGCCCCCACTTTTTTCCTGTTATTTGATGTAGTCTCAAAGTTGTTAGTGCCAAGAGCCCCTGCTAACCAGGTTCCCTGGGCCAGATCTCTTTCCCTAAAACTATTGTGATGCATTGGTACAATTAGCAACACCTTTAGCTACCACTATAAATCCCTAGTAAATTGTACTTAGTTACCCAGAGAATGGGGTACTAAGGGTAGTCCCCCTGAGGGCAGCAGCACAGATTGTGCCACCCTATAGGGCCAGGCATCCAGAAGCACCCAGCACTGCCATTGCAGGCTGAGTGTTCTGATGTAATCTTAAAAGACAAACTTGACATGGCACACAGCCTGTGTGACCTGTCCACTACACACTGCATTTACTCCTCTGGTAGACCTCTCAGCCATAAGGCAGGGTGCACTATATTGTATGTGTGGCATAGATGCATGCGCAATATGTACCTACTTTGTCCTTGCCAAACCTGGGCGTACTAAGTGAACAGGGCAGCCATTTTAATACATGTGCTGGACACTGACCAGTACGAGTTTCACAGCTACATGATGACCACTATGAACCCTGGGTTGTTTAATATCAAACAACTCAGAATGATACATCCAAAATAGTACCATTATTGGATTTACTACAAAATGTACCCAGGGGTCACCTTAGCCGTGCCCCCTACAAAAGCTAACTACCCTGGCATGGTTGCTGGCTGGTCACAACCAGCCTGCCACCACCAGACAAGATTCTGGAACCCTGGGGTGAGAGATCCTACTCTCTGGGTTCTAGAAAGAAGCCCTCAGTGACTGGGTGGAGGTGCAAACACCCCCCCCAGCAATGTGCACGGCCCTGCTAGCTAGCTTCAAAGTGCTTACCACCCTTGAAACTCAACCCCCAAGCCTGCTGCTAGCAGCCGATGGCTGCCCCCATTGCAAACCCCCACAAATATACAATCAGGTGTAGGAAAGTGACTTATGCCCACAGGAAGAGGTCACTTAGTGGGTGTAGCAACCCTAAGGTAGATAACCCATTGGTAACTACAGGGTACTCCCCTCAATGCCCACTAAATACAGTATTTAGTGGGCATCCCCAAACCAAGAAGTCAGATTCCAGGGACAAAAGAAGACTAGCGATAAGGGAGACTTAAGTCTCGAGAAGTAAAGTACTGCTGCACCAAGAAAAGGCACCAAACCCTGCCTGCTGAACGCAGCAGTCAACAATCGCCACTGAGGGGTTGCTTGGACATTGGGAGGATTCTATAAACACCTAGAGGATATCCACTCTTCAAGTATCACCAAAGATCTCCCTCCAGAGTGAAGGCATCACTCTACTGCAACTAGGAACCAAAGACCCAGTGAAGGTCACTTCACTGACTGGCTACTGACCAAGGAACAGACACCGCAGCCAGACCAAACTCCACCTGATAGACTGTGAGGACAAATCCTGCAAGTGTGCCAAGTTTGGTGGCACTGCACCCCCCAGTGGCCCAACCGCGCAATAGCCCTAAGACACGAAAAAGGACAGTACATTCCAGAATATAAAAGGACCAGGAGAAAGCCCTTGTTGACCTTCCACCACAGTGCCCCTGCTGACCTGAAAGTGGCCATCAAAGTAACCTACCTCCTGCTTTCAATTGCACCTTTGCGCACCGCTCCTGGCTCACGCTCTGCACCCGGTCGCCCTCTGCCCTTCACTGACGATCCAGCTGTGTCCTAAGGGTTCCCCACCCCTTGCACCCTAGACATTCCAAGGGGATCCACCAGACTTACCTTTAAGTCCACCTGTGCAGCACTTTTCCAAGTGGTCCCCCCCAGTGGCCTGGCACCTGCTCCAACAGCTTTCTGCAGGTGCTCCCCCCAAAACCGGGAGCCGCCGGAACTTCTTCAGCTGAGCCATAGTGTCCACTGATGACCTCAACATACCTGCATAAAGAGACATTGGTAAACGCACTGCCTGATTTTAGATATTGATTCCTGAGGTGCGTAATTACCCACAAAAATACTATTTTTATTAAAACTTCAAAAATTCATAACTTTAAAAGTACTTACCTGATTTTAATGTTCTTGGTCTTAATATTTTTATAAAAACCTGAAGTATTTTTGTAAATTGGTCTTGAGTTATTCTTTTGAGTGTGTGGTCTCATTTATTGATACTGTGAGTACAATAAATGCTTTACACTTCTCCAAGCTTAGCCTAACTGTTTGACCAAGATATTATTGAAATTAGAGCTTTAGGTGGTCTTGTCTTTATCTATTTAAACCAGCATGTGGTTGCCCGAACCTCCTGCACAGTGTGCCTAGCTTTGCACACTACATGGAGGGCCAGACTTCCACATTTACACAGCCTACACACCTGGCACCATTACACACATTACACCCACTGGCATGCAGCATATATGAACAATTCTGATTACAGTCAACTCACACATATTTGACCTAGTTTGTCAGACAGGGGCTTAAAGGCGTATAAATGAAGGCCAATTCTCATCCATAAACTTGGTTTATACCACAGGTCTTATTTTACCAATAGGCCTCTAAGGTATTATTCCAGAAGCCTTCCGTACTCTTATTAATAATTTCACCTTAATAGACCTCAATGCCACGGCATAACACAATTTCTTGGTCTAACTAAAAGTTAATTTTCAAATTTTGCTGCATTTTTCACAAGGGTGGGAAACAGGCAACTAGGTGCAACAAAAACTGGATAATATCAAAGACATGACGTTCAAGTGGTAAAGCACCGCTCCACTTTCCTTCTTTCTGGCCGGTGACGGCCCATACCTGTAAGGCTTTCCTTTCCTTAAGTCCCTGAAAACAAAACTCCTCAGCTGTCAGGTGATGTAGAGCTCATTCCCAAATCACCCCGGCTTCTTGTAGTGTGGGCCTAAAAGGACACACAAAATAGGGTATTCTTGAGCGAGGTACACTTTATTAATAGTTCACACCGCTCGCTCCAATAAATCCCCCCTACTCTCCACTCTGCTTTTTAATCCCTCCTATGATGTCATCCAGGGCTGGACCCACCGGGTAATACAGTGGAGGGCGGTCTGACCTTTTCCCCCTGTCGGTGTGGCGGGTGATGGTGTTGCCCACTGCTGATGACACTACATCCCTCCCCTTTAAAGGAAACAAACAAATAATTAGGTGAACTTTCCCCAATCCACAACATATAACAGAACACAATATCACATGCCAGATAGAATAGTTCATGGCACTACAAAGTCAGCATACCACCTGGAGAGGTCAAGATTTGACCGCAAAAGGTAGTGGCCAGTCCCAGCTCGCCCAGATGAGTTCTCAGCAGCTCTGCTCTCGACAGGGTAATGGGCAACCAGTATGCTGGATGTCAACCCTTTTGGTGTGGCTGATGACCCTGCCAGATTTGTGGCTTCTTGAGCACAGTCCCTGGCAGCGGTGTTGCTCCCAGAGGGACTCGCTGCAAGGGAGTCATCCTAAGGGCCATCACCTGGTAGCGGCTTGTTGGGCTCTTCCACAGAAGTGCTGGGTGGTAGTCTTTTAAACACTGATATGTTCCTCGTGACAACCTCACCATTCCTTTCTGCTTTCACCATGGTGCCTTTCACCCTGGTGACCGTCCTCTGGCCCTTTTCAAAGGGCAACCTGAACTTGACCCCAGGATGGCGGTGCTTCATTAGCACTAGGTCGCCTCTTTCGATGACACTCTGTTTGGCTCTTCACTTCTTTGAGGCGTAGTCATTGTTTTAAGCTCTGTGGGCTTCCGAGCTGTTCACTGGATGGGGTTGGGCAGCCCTCGTGGGATGATGAGGTATTGAGTCAGTCACTTCTCGCCCGAAACACAGTTGGCTGGGAGCAACATCTGTCGTGGCATGGGGAGTGATCCAATATTCTCGCAGGAAGTTTCTAAATAGCTCGTTCCACACTGTGGGCTTCTGCTACTGCTATCTGAACCGTCTTGGAGAGCATCTTGATGAAACGCTCCACTTCCCAATTGGCATGGGGCCATCGGGATGTCACTCGCCGATGTTTGACCTTCTGGGTCTGAAGGAATTCGTCCGACTCATGGCTGTTGAATGGGGGTCAGTTGTCCGTGTGACTCTCACCGAAGAGGCCGTGGGTGACCATAATTTTCTCCACCTTCCGAATTACATTGGTTGCTGCAGTCATCCTGACAAACTCCACTTCGGGTAACATGAGTAGTCGTCCACAACTATCAGCATGTAGGACCCATCTGGGAGGCTCCCAAAGTCGGCAATGGCACCTGCCATGGAGCTGTGGGACCACCTTCAGTGATGACTGGGACTGGTGGGTCGGCCTGCCCGCTTGCTTGGCACACTGTGCAGCTCCTTACAGCCTCCTCTACTTTCTGGTCAAGGCCTGGGAACCACACCTTGCGCCAGTGTCTGCTTTTGGATTTTACAGTCCCTTGGTGGGTCCCATGGGTGAGCGCCACAGCTCGAGACCTCAAGCTTGCAGGGAAGACCAGTCAGGGGCCTTTCAGGAGGTAGCCATCTTTGCTGATTGAGAATTCTTGGCGGGCATGGTAAAGGGCCAAAAGCGTGGACCTGGTTTCCCGAGTGCGGAAACCTGCTGGGTGTTGCAGTGGATGCCAGTCGGCAGACCGGAGGGCCTCGACAGCTAGCTGTAGGCAGTTATCTAAAGACGTCACTTCTATCAACTCTGTGAGGGATATCTGGAGCGGTCTGGCTTGGTTGACAATAAGTCGGATGTATTCCTTGGTGTCTCTGGCCTACTGGGTCTCTTGTGGGGTGGCTGGGCGCGTGTGCCTGGACAAGAAGTCTGCGGAATTCCTTACTCTTGGTTGGTACTCGACAGTGAGGTCTAACTCTTGTAGTTGGAGGATCCATTTTTCTATCCTCGGGGTGGCTTGAGTATGATCCCCAGAAGAGTGGGAGCAATGGCTTGTGGTCAGTCTATACGGTGAAGGGTTTCCCATATAGATACAGGTGGAATTGCCTGCAGCCCCAGTGGATAGCTATTGCTCCCTATCGCTGTTTGGTTGGCATCAAGGTTCTGCTGGCATAGGCCACGGGCGACCACTCATCCCTGTCCTGCTTTTGAGTGAGTACAATGCCAAGTCCAATGGGGCTGGTGTCAACGACCAACTGTAACTCTCGTAGTGGATCAAAGTATACCAGGGTGGTGCTGGCTGATAGGGCTTCCATGGTGTTACAAAATGCTTGTTCTTGGTCTTCCTCCCACACCCACGGACTATTGGCTTTGGTCAGGTTTTGCTGCGGGCCTGTCAGATCTGATAGATTTTTCTTAAATCTTCCACCAAAGTTGACCATGCCTAGAAAGCTTTGCACCCCCGATATGGAGGTTGGGGCTGGGGCTTCTTGGATGTCTTTTACCTTGGTGGGGTCAGGCCCGACCCCGGACTCAGAGAACCTGGATCTGAAGTAGCTGATGTCACTCCTTAAGAAATCGCATTTGTCTCTGTGGAGTGTCAGCCTGCAGTCTCTTAGCTTCGTGAAAACCATTCGCAGGCAGACGAGATGGTCTTGCAAGGTGGGGGCGTGCACCAAGATGTCATCGCTGACATTTAGGACTCCCGGTATGTCTTGTACAATTTTCCGGATGGTGTGTTGGAAGATTTCGGCTGCACTGGATATACCAAAGTTCAAACAAGTGTACCTCCATAGGCCGTTATGGATGGAGAAGGTGATGATTGGTCAGGAGTCAGGGTGCAGCTGGATTTGATGATAGCCCAACCACAGGTCAATTTTTCTTCGAGCAAGCCAGTGTGCTGATTTTGTCGTCGATCGTTGGAGCTTAGATGCTTCTCCCGCTTGATACCTTTGTTTGTTACCCTCATGTCGGATGCACAGTGAGTCAGGCTGTTTCGATTTCTTGGTGAACACTATCAGGAATACCCACTGGGTCGGCCCTGACACCCTTTCAATGACTCTGGCCTCTTCCAGGACTTGGAGTTCTCTCTCTACCTTCGAGTGGAGGTGGAAGGCGATTCTCCGGTGTTTCAGTGCAACTGGTGTGACAGATTTGTCAAAGTGTAGCCACAGTGGGAGCCCTTGCAGACATCCAACGCCTTCGAAGAGAATGGCAAACTCTAGAACAAGGTTTTCCAGCTCGCCAAAGTGGATGCTGAAGGCATACTGGATGAGACTTAGGGCATCCTTATGAGTCTGGCGGTCTACAGTCTCATGGATGGAGGGGGGACCGCGACAGTAGTGGCAGTCCATCCACCATATTATGACCATGGTGGAGACGCCACAGTGGAAACACCACCACTGCCAAGCTGCAGCCATCAGGCAGCCTGGTGGTCTCAGCGTTTCAAATCCGACAGGGCAATGCTGCAAGCCGTCCTGCCCTGGGGATTATGAGTCCCATTCCGCCAGCCTTTTCTTGGTGGTTTACACTGCCAGGTAAAGGCTGGCGGAATGGTGACTCAGGGGCCACAATGGACAGCCCCGTCATGCATTTCACTGCCCAAATTACGGGCAGTGAAATGCGCGATGGGTACTGCTGCACCCGTCTCACCACCACATTGGCACTGGCTCCATTAGGAGCCGGCGTCAATGTGAAGGCCCTGTTTCCCACTGGGCTGGCTGGCGGAAAAACTGTTTCTGCCCACCAGCCCAGCTGAAAATCATAACAGGGCCGGTGGGGGCTTCACCACACTGGCGGTGAAGTGGGGAATGAGCTTGGCGGGCAGCACATAATGACCCCCTCAGTCTTCGCGCGGTCTGACAGCCTAGTGAGAACACAGACCGTTCTTGTGACACATATATTTTGATGGTCACAGTTTTTACATTGTGGAATGTATTCAGGTTATCTTCGATGTCATCATCTGAGGATGTGGTGGAGGGAGCAGTGATGGCTATTAGCGGCTTTTTGAGGCCAGATGACCCTGCTCACGTGCTGAGCAGCATACTTTAAGGATGTGATTTACCTTCATGCAAGCGCTGCATGTCTAACCCTTCACGGGGCATTCCCCTGGATGTGGTAGAGGGCTTCCGCACCATCAGCAGGGCCGGTTTTTCTGTTTTGGTCTGGGCTGTTCGGCTTTGGGTTTAGCAGGCTCCCTGAGAGCAGCGTTGACTGATTCAGTTTTGACCATGGGGGTTGGAGCTTAATCCATATGCCATATGTGCCTCTCAGGCTTTCGACAACTCTTTTGATCGCTGTGAGGATGCCCCTCATGCTCATGTTGGGCTCTTGGAGGATTTGCTTGCGCAGCTTGGAGGATGCGCGCCTCTAGATGAAATGAGCCCTCACCTCATCCTCTTCATCAAGCAGCATGCAGGTGCTAGCCCGTTCACTCAATCTGGTGTAGAAGATATTCACGGACTCATCCAGCTTTTGGTGGGCTTGCCAGAGCAAGGACCTTTCATAGACGGGATTGGGGAGGGGCTCAAAGTGTGCTGTGATGGCATCTCTTAGCGTGGCATATGTGCGTGGTGTTGCTTCATTTATGGCTTTGGCGATTTTGTGTATGTCTGCATCTTCTAGGTGAAGGAGTAGTGGGCGTCTCTTTTCTTCTTCTGCCCCAATGTCCTCAAAGTAGGTCTCGAGGCGTTCAACACAGGCTCTCCAGCGCATGGCTTGAGTGGGTGGGTCACCTGTTACAGCGAAGGTTTCTATGGCTGGAATGCTGGCCACTCTGGAGGGTGTTGGTTAGCCTGGTATGGTGCAGATGGTTTTAAATATTGCGCAATATTAAATTTTCTATTATAGCAGTGCCCTGGTGTGGTGAGAGTATTTCAGTTTTATTTCAGTACACTGTCTTTTTTTTTTGGTGGTGGTTGTTTTTTTTTTGTCTTGGTGATGAGAGAGTGCAGAGCTGCTTTCTCACCTCGGAAATGACAGCCAGGGCTTCAGGGTGTGGCTTAGAGCCAGGCCAGTGTGGCACCACATGGGGAAAACGATCCTGGATCGAGTGTTGGGCCGTGTTCATGCCGCTGACTAGAGCCCTTGGAATGCAGGTGGCGGGCGGAAAAGTCCCACGCGGTAGAGATTGTGGATCATTGTGTGGTCCCTGCGCTCATCCACAGCTGATTAGCCAGAGTTTGCTGGGCTAGAATGGCTGTTGAGCAGATGAGGCGCATGTGAGAGCGTGCGGCTCCCCTCGTCACCAGTGTAACAGTTGCCCAAAAGGACACACAACACAGGGTATTCTTGAGCGAGGAACCCTTTATTAATTGCTGACACCGCTCGCTTCAATGAATCCTGCCTACTTCCCGCTCTTCTTTTTAACCCCTCCTGTGATATCATCCAGGGCCAGACCCACCGGGGAATACAATGGAGACCCCCCCGTCTGACCTTTTCCTCCTGTCGGTGTGGTGGGTGATGGTATTGCCCACCGCTGATGACACTACAACCCTGTATGCCCATTTCATTGTTTCTGTAATGGCTTGTGCTGCATTTTAGAATAGGTAGGGATATCCAAGTCTGTGAATAATGCCTGAGATAAAAGGTGTGCGTGCAGTCTGATGGTTTTAATTGTGTGTGTGCACATGTGTATGTACGCCCTCCGTTTCGAAAATCCAGAGAAAGATTTCAGAAAACAACAAAGGTGCAGTTATTCTCACCAACTACTTTTTAATCTCTTAAAAACTCAATGTATGTTTCAGTATTTTAAAAAGGTCACCAGAAATACGTAAAGGCCATAAAATGTGTTAATTGCCCTTCACATGTTTTTTCAAATTAAATGGAGATGCTCAGGCTATAGCAAAAACTTGGAGTAAGGGGATGGTGATGAATTCGAATTTCTAGTCCCTGAGTAAGGCTTCTATTTTCTGCCACCACATTTTCTGTTATTCTGTTATTTCTGAATTCAGATCAGCCACTAAGACCTACACTGCGAAGCAAAGCCCTAGAATAACAAAAACCTGATGGAGTGTGGACTTTAATTATCCGCTCTTCCCACTATTCGCATGCCTGATCTGCAGCAATGTAAATGAGAATTGACGGCATCCTTCATCCTCTTCATCCTCCATCTTAAAAAACGTTTTGAGCAGATCACATAGCGATCATCATCATTATCATTATCATTATCATTTTTATAGAATGTCACACTGCAATGCCATTGCGGTTCTATATATTAACTTTTAGAAGATGTTTAGCAGATTTTATCACGTCCGCACCATATGGTGCAGTGTGATTACACTTCTGTTTAGTACTGTTTTGAACGTTTTAACTGCTGATTACACATAAATAGCTAAATAGAAAGCACGGATGGAAAAATTAAGTCATTAAAAAAGTACATCAACGCACACTCCATTTAATTTGACATCAGTAAAAGGGTAATAGAGAGGTTGACACTGTTCTTTACTTGACAAACAGTCGAATTCCACTGCCATAAATTGCACTGTTGTTTTTGCCTAGAGTTTGACTGTTGAAAATTTCAGTACCAGACAAAACTTCACTTTTATTCTTATTTGAAATATATTGAAGATGATGAAAGATGTTGGATTTTTTATGCTTCAAAATACTGGTGAAGTAAATTATTTTTTGCGATTTTACCATCAATTTCATTGTCGCAACTTCTGTATAATTTTAATTGCATATTTTTGAAGTAGAAATAGTCCCAAATTGTATCCATTTTGTTACAGAGATAGCAGAGTCCTTGACAATTGTTAATGATATGCCGCAGATTTGCATGTGTTTTAGGATGTTTGGAATGGCTAAATAGCCTATTATAGCTTAATCCTAGAAAAACACATGTAATTTGCTTGCAGGAAATTATTGCAAACCCCCCCACAGAAAATTATACCAAATTTGGTTTTAGTCGATGTTATTATGACAAATTCCTTTCTGGTACTGCACATCTAAAATGGGTTTGAGGATGTATTCTGCTATAAAAACATACAAAATTGCGCTGTTACACCTGGCAGCCTTAGCCCCCCACCAAATGTTGTGCCTTATTCCACCTGTTTTTGCTGAATTATTTTTTTGTGGGCTTAGGACTCTGCACACTTTACCACTGCTAGCCTGTGCTAAAGTGCTTGCGCTCTCTCCTTTAAACATGGTGAAATTGGTTTACACCAAATTGGCACATTTAATTTACTTGTAAATCTCTAGTAAAATGGTACCACGTGTAGCCAAGGTCTGAAAATTAAATGCTACTTGTGTGTGCAATTTTAAAATTTAAACTGCCATTAAAGTCCCTTTTTTATACCTGTAAGTCACCTATAGGACAGGCTCTGAAGAGCCTATAGGACAGGGTGCATTTAATATTTTGACATGTACTTTTAACTTTTACATTTCCTTATAGCGAAAAACTCTTACATTCATTGCTCACTACTGTGAGGCCTACCTTTCCCATATGATAATATTGGATTACCTTATTACACTTAATAAGTTATACCTTCGAATTGGGAGTAGATAGGAAAGGCTATTTTGAACTCTAAAGTATTGTAATTTTAAACACTCTTCAAGTCACAATTCTTAAAATGAGACTTTTGGAAAGTTGACATTTTCTTGTGGTGCTTGCAGTGTGTATACTGGGTCACATGACTAGGTGTAGCTGGCAGTTGGTCTTTGAGTATTGCTCTCAGATGCTGAGACAAAGGAGGGATAAGTGTTGCCAGGATGGGCCAGAGCTGTCACCTACCACATTTGCCCCTCATAAAGGCTGTTCCTCAGCACTCTCACAAAGGGTTTCACAAGAGTCTTTTGTGGGCCCCCAGGCAAGCTGGTACAGTTCAGGGAGGCAAGAAATTACAAACATCTCTGGGGAAGGAACTCTCTAGAAGAGTCTTCTATAGCAAACTGGCACCAAGTATAGGTTTTGTAGACATATATTGAATCAAAAAACAAACAGCATAGTTGTTCTTACAGGAAATTAAAGGAATATACAGTGTGGACCATTGGTAGTACATCCTCCATGATGAGAGTTCTATATTGTTAAATTAAGTAACAGGCTACATAAGCAGGTCATTTAAAAATAAAAAAAGGAAGCAAAAGCATTCACATGGTCGATGACGTGGCCAGAGTCCAACATAATTCAATGGTCGAAACCGCTCAAGACCATCATAGTATATCGAACAACAAGCAGTCAAACAAAACACTTATCCCCACCCACAGACCACATCTGCGGCCCCACACTACACTGGCCTGCAGGAATAACAAATTCCTCTCACAAATCAGCAAAGGGCTTCAACATGCCCTCTGAAAACAATGCGCCTACCATCTCCAGCCTTGTCTCCTCCCAGTCCACTAATCATCTCTCTTGTACCTCAAGCAATTGTGAGATTAGTGTCCATTAGGAAATTCCCTGGGAGTATGGGGATTGTACCTTCGCGCCTCCCAAAGACTTTTATGCAACACTCCTGGCGGGCAACAAGGGCCTCTCGACTGCTAGTGGTTGCCCGCCTTGGGTTAAGTGTAAGGGTCTAAAGTTAGCTGGCATTGCATAAGTCCCAGGCCCTCCCTCTCTGGGATTAAACCCATATGCCAATGCAGCTGTGATGCTAGGTAGTAGGAATACAAATCTTGTGCATTCATCCCACCATCAGTCGTGCCCCGCTGCAACATAACCAAAGAAAGGTGTTGAAGATCCTTAGTCCATATGAGATCTATTAGTATGGAATCGAGTTCTCGGAAAATAGACCACAGTATCACAAATGCGAGAACTGCAAAGAAATACAACAAGCGAGTCAGGGCTACCACTTTTGGCCAGGCCGAGGTGGCCTGCCACTGATAAGGGCAGGATTTTCCAGAATGCCACACTCGCGCACAGCAGCCACTGTCATTCCTTAATTAACTTCTAGAAGATCAGGGATGGCTAAACATACTAGGACGCAGAGGTATTGTATCACTGTTGGCTCTCAGCTCATGTCTTCCAAGGTCAGGGGCTCCTCCCAGTTGCCACAGAATGACAACAGGAATGTTTTCCACCAGTTTACTCAGAGGCCAGAGGCCTCGCCAATGGTAAAATAAAAAAAATAAAAAACAGTTTATTGTTTTAGATTTTGTCTGAGATCAACAGTACATACAGTCATACATAATTAAGTAAGGGACTTATATGAGCCATGACAAAACTCCATATTTGAACCCTGCTAATACATAGATAAAAAAACTTTAAAAATGGCACAAATTAAACCACACAATTCATCAGGGGCTTACTTTCTAAAGTAATCAGATCAATAATTTTGAACACAGAATATTTAAAATATAAAGGTAGAAAATGGTTCCACACTGCAAGCACTGTCTTACAGGGGCAGATAATTAATTCTTGGGAAGTGGGTTGTTAGTTGTGTGGCCTGCACAAGTGATGGGTCCACACTTGTCCACTACTGAAAACCAAACACCCCATTGTGGTGCTTGACACTCATAGGGTAGCTTTGCTGAGCCGTCCAAGGCTTACTCAAAGGAGGTGGTGTGGGCTAGTAATCACCATTCACAAGGACACAAGAACAGAACTCAAAATATGATTGTCCAGTTTTTGCTTTTTCCTTTTAAAAAAGGAAAAGTACATTTATTACACACACACTACTCAATACTATGCAACAATTTACAGATATACACAGGCTGATGGAATTACTCTTGGGCGACATTGTGTAATCATTCTGGTCTCTCCCAGAGGGCGCTGTTGACCAACAACCCACATGGCAAAACATTCACTTATGCAATATTTGACTGTGACTTGGAGTGAGAGCCCCTCATACTGGCACTAAAGGACACCTACTTTGATCACTAGTGGCTGTCAGCCTCATTACTCAAATTAACAAGCATCATCTACAGGCATGTTGGAATGATTTGTGTTCTTACGATTACTCTCAGCATGATCCAAGCAGCCTAACAACACCTCTAAAGGGTGTTAGCAAAGTTGCATAATATTCCACATTGAAGCATTCAACATAAAAATGATGCACAATTGTCAGAGTCCCTAAAGGACACTACTTGGTTGTTCACAGGTGCGTGATACCATCTCTGACCCTAAAGGGTGCCTTCTCACATTACTATTTACATGGAACATTCTTGGCCACAACACTGCAGCAATACACTTTTCATCACATTCAGCATGTAATGCTGCATTTTAACCGTAGTCCCTAAAAGGCTCCAGTTCTGTAATATATTTAATTACAGCCTTTCAACCCTTAAGTGTGTTTGCCATTATGGCAATTCCTTTTATTCACATTCAGGTTACAAGGACTGCAGCCATGATCTTCAACCCTAGAGAGCACAGATCAACCACCTTGAAACAAATGCTCTAGTTTGGACAGAGCTTGAAAACACTTTGGTACCCTTGAGGGGTGATCTTTTTCAAGTCTTGTGAAACTGAGGGTGGGGACACTTGAAACTTTCTTGGGGGGAGGCTGCACTCCTTCTGCAGCTCTTCTGGGGTCACCACCATGTCAAAACAAGCAATTTTGTTGGCAAACTTGATTAGCCTTGCCCAGCTCTTTGGGGAGCTCCTCCTAGAGCATGCATATTCAATGAGCAGCTCTCCCACTGCACCCGGGAGAGCCGCTCTGATTCTCCTCTGTTCTGCAGCCTTGTGCCACGGCTGCTTTTCCCTTTTTGGGGTGTCCAGTCCCACCCACCCCCACGTTCTGATCAATTCATTGGACAGCAGTGCGGGGAGCCCACACACGGATTCTACTGCCAGCTGTTGGAGCTGAACTTTGCTGGACTGAAGTGGTAACAGCTCCTATGGGTGTGACCTCCCCAGCTCTGCAAAGGTGCCTTGAGGCCCTTGCCCTCGGTGACGAGGGGAAGCGTCACCCATTGACTTCAACCAGGGCGCCTCAGCTTTAAGCACTGAAGCGCCCATGGAGAGTGTCAATCAGTGACACCTCATCACAGAGTGGGGTGGGGTCAGCAGTCTCACTGACCCAATCCCACTCCACCCCACTCTGTGACCAAGTTGGGACTGCTGCCTTCCCTCATTGGCTGTCCTAAGGTCAGCCAATGAGGGAAGGCAGCAGTCCTAACCCTCCTGGGACCTCCGAGGCTGAAGGTAAGTGTGTGTGAGTGTGTTTTTTTAAATAAATGTTTGGTGCGTGCATGTATGTTTGAATGTTGATAAGTGTTGTGAATGGAGGTGAGTGCGTGTATGAATGAATGAGTTTGTGTGCTGCCCTCCCCTCCCTCCTAAAATTACTGGCCACCACTGGATTGGATTTGCGAAAAGTTTTTCCGGTAGCCTCAAAATTCTTTGGCCATTTAGAGGAACATTCCCATTTGCAAAGAGATCAGATATCACAAGGACTCAATGCTAAATTAATGTTGGTTATCGTGAAGAAGAAGAACAGACGTTAGAACTTACTGCTGCTACTGCACGTGGGAGGGACCTCCTATCTGGTAGTAGCATAGAGCTTATAATGTTTTGGGCCAATGGGTTTAATTCAGTGCTTAATTTGTGCTTGTTGGTTCCGGTGCTGAGCACCGGCACTTATTTTTGAGGGCCAGCGCTTATTCTTCTGCCTCAAGCATTGCTGCGAGCAAAAGACACATAGGAAAGACGGAGGAAGAGAAAAATGAAAAAGCGCCACAAAGGGAGAAAGCAGAACGCTGCCAGAGTGAGCTGAAGGGGCAGGGAGTGGGCTGTAAATGGATTGAAGAGGCCCGAGATGACTTCAGGATTACGCTGCCTCAGTATTCCGTATCCACACATTAAATGCAGCGGCCGTGAGTTGCAGAGGAGGGATTTGGGCACCGGCACGTTTTTATTTACAAATTAAGCACTGGTTTAATTGTGCCTATGCTTCTTTTCCAAGTGGAAGGAGGGGCATATTCGCTACTTGCACATCCTGTAAATTTGCCTTTTTATTTGTGAAACCACTTGCTCGGTTTAATTCTGCGCCAATATGGACATCCGTTTGAGCAAACTTTATTCTTTTGGCCTTCCTCCTTCTTTTTCCTCGCAGATTTCTTTACTCCTGTATTATTTGTATTAACCTTCTTAGGGTCTCGATCCTGTACAGTTAAAAAGATCAAAAACGTATTTTTCCTAGAACCGGCTCCATTGAGGTTATTAAATATCGGGTAGCATGGAGAAGTAGTTATTTCAGTATTTGCATTCAGATCAAACGATGGTTCTGTAAATAACTTACCTAGCAAATAGACTGTTCCTCTTCCATCCCCATCCTCTTTTTTTTCTCCTTTTCGTGAGTTTCACTAGACATTTTTTTTTTTTATATTCCAAGCAGATTGTGTTTTTTGGCCATTATTAACATCACTTGTTTGTGCCCCCATTCCAAAATCTGAATTCCCAGCGTAGGACAGGCTATTTAGAGGTTTTAGCATTGAAGTTTGGATTTCCAGCACGTAGTTAGTTTTGGATGTTGTTTTTTCCAACAATAATAGTATAGATTCAAGTACCCTCTGCAGCGCTTAGAAAGACTCAGAGATTATAAAATGCTAATTTGCAGAGCAAGAGGGATTCACTGTAATCTCTGTTACATTACTCGGCATACTATTGTATAGTTCCAAGGTCTCTTGGTGGCATGATTCCAGCTCTATAAGGGATCTGACTTAATTCAATATCAGTAGATTATAATCCTTCAGCGAGATGTGAGAAGAGGCAACTTCTAGAGTTGTCATATGGTTACTGGATTCAATGGGAAAACAGTGCTATTTATTTCTGCATGCACTTTGGCTTTGCTATTTACTAAATTGCCTCTTAACTCTGCATCGATCAATCGATCATTGTGGTATTTCCTCTTAGTATTTTCCCATTTCCAGTTGTTATTGAGACTATTGTAGGAAGGAATTCAGAGATCGGTGTTAATCCTTCTAGGGCACCTATGTGTACAAATTTGTTTTTACCTCTCTTCACTATTTGTACCGATCCTTTTGTGGTGTTGGCCTTCCAGCGCACCAAATGAAAAGATGGACACCGTGCTTATGTGCTAGCACACGAGGAACTGAGTCATCGCAGTTCTGACTTTATTTATACTCGTGCTCTGCGCCCCTCCCGGACAGGCAGAGCATGCTACACATTAACGGAGAGCCCGAGTGGCTCTCCGAACGCTCTCTACATCCCTCCCATGTTTTACCTCACACGGACAAGAATTACTTTGTAAACTTACAACACCCAAGCGAACGTTACCCTACAAACCCCAACAGGGGTGAAGGTGCTAGGGAAGATAAAAGAAAGAAAGAACAATAAAACTGAATAAAATAAACTCAAGAAAAACCCATTTTCCCATACAATAACACTGTTCACTTTGACCACCGGACACCTCTTCATACCATCGATATCGGGCGTCATCAATGTTCAGCCACGGAAAAATGTTAATGAAACACGGTTCACCCACAGCCTGGTTTACAGACAAAATCTTTCAGCTGGCTGCTGGGGGCAGGATTGGGGCGTAAATCGTACCTTGCATTTCTGGCACGTAAACCCCCATGCCCAGGAGCATCACACGGCATATCTTGTTCAACCAACACTGGCCCCGGGACACTCACAGTCTCTTCGGGTCTATTCAGCGAGACGCTTATGACGTCCTCCATCTCACCTTCTTCTTGTGCAGGGACAACAACACCAGCTTTACGAAAATGTGACACATTTCGTGTCACTCTCCGTCTTCCTCTAGCCGCTGTTATCATTGCTCCTTGTACGCCGATGACCTCCCAGACTTCAGGTTCAAATGCTGTCCGGAACCTTCCTCCTCCTCTCCGACCTTTCACTACCACTCGATCACCTTCCCGAAAGTCTCGATATTTGGCTCTTCATTTTCCACTAGCTTTCTGATTAGTGATTTCCCGTTGTCTCTAAGTGGCCTTCACATCCAACACAGGTGGTTTCCACCTTGGACCAGCTGGGATACAGTCACGTGGAGAAACCTTGAACATCAAGGCGGAGGGTGCACACCCAGTGGTGCTATGCGGTGTTTGACGGTATGTACTCAAAAAACTGCTGCAGGCACTGCTCACTTTCCTCTCTTTGCTCAACTCCAATCCTGAGAGCCCTATTTAAAGTTTGCATAAATCTTTAAACGTCACCATTCGCCTGAGGCCAATACGGCATGATCTTGCGATGCCGAATAGCCAACCCATCAAGATACAAACGAAACTCTTGCCCCTGGAATGGAGGCCCATTTTCTATCCTAATTTCCTAGGGTAGCCCGAATAATGCAAAAGTCTTCTGAAGAACTGGCCGCACATTTTCAAATGCCGTAGACGCTATGACCTCAACCACAGGGAATTTGGTATAGGAATTTATCATGACGACAGTCAGCCTCCCATCCGGAAAACTCCCAAAATCCATGCTCACCTTTGTCCACGGTTTCAAAGTGGCTGGTTCGGTCACCACCGGGTAACTCAGTGGTTCCGCCGATGTGATGATACAGGAAGGACACTTCCCCACCATTTCATCAACTTGGCTGTCCATCCCTGGGAACCAAACTTTGGCACGTAATCTGGCTTTTGTTTTGGCAGCACCTTGATGCCCTTGATGAGCCAATTCGATCACCCGAGACCACAGACACTGAGGAAGTACAATTCTGAAGTAGAACAGTCCACCGTTCAATCCTCTGAGGTGCGAGACGTGGGCTACCCGCAAACAAAGAGACTAAAGGCTTGTGATCAGTTACTACTTTAAACTCATGTCCATACAGATACCAATGAAAATGTCGGCATGCCCACAGAATAGCTAGAGCTTCGCGCTCAATCTGCGCATATCGTGTTTCAACCGTCGACAAAGCCCAGCTGGCATATGCAATGGGAATCCACTCTTGATGTCTTCGCTCTTGAAGAAGAACAGCCCCAAGCCCCACAGATCTCTCATCCACCACCACCTCTGTCCGCCTACCGGGGTTAAAATAAGCCATGGTTGACTTATCCAACAACGCTGCCTTAATGTCTTCGAACGCCTTCTGAGCGTCGGGAGTCCACTCCCAGCGGCGTTGTCCTTTAGTGAGTTGTCGAAGAGGCTCTGACATGTTGGCAAGCTGTGGTATGAACCTCCCACAATACGTGGCCATCCCCAAGAAGCTGCGGACTTACGTGGGATTTTGAGGAGTTGGGGCTCGACGAATCGCTTCAGCCTTACGAGGGTCCACCTGTAAACCATCTTTTGAAAAGATGTAACCAAAAAATTCTACTGACGTTTGATAAAATGCACACTTCTTTTTGTGAAGGGTCAGTCCAGCCTCCACTAGTCTTTTTAACGTCGCTCTTAGATGCCGATGATGTTCTTCCCTCATCCGGGAATGTATCAGGATGTCATCACTCAAATTGATTACCCCCAGTAATCCGGATAAAGTCTCTATGATAGCATTCTGGAACACCTCGGCAGCCGAGGACACCCCAAAACTCAGCCTCCTATATCTCCGTAGCCCCTCGTGCGTCGAGAAAGTGGTGATGTTCCTGCTCTCAGGATCTAACTCCAGCTGATGGTATCCAGCATTAAGATCTAGTTTTGAGAACCACTGCGTCCCATTCAGATCTGCTATGATGTCATCCATAGTGGGCGTTATGTGTCTCTCCCTTCGAATGGCTTTATTAGGCAAGCGCATGTCCGAGCAGAGACGAATAGCTCCAGGCTGCTTGGGTTTTGGCGCTATCACCAACGGTGAGACCCAGGGTGTAGGCCCATCTACCCTTTTAATGACTCCTTGGTCTTCTAGCAGTTGTAATTCCTTTTCAACAGCAGGCCGTAAGTGGAATGGCACCCGACGATGACTCAGAGCCACAGGGACAACGCTTGGATCTATGTGCAGCTTAACACGCTTTCCTTTTAACCGCCCCAACCCCTCAAAGAGTTGCGGAAATTCACTGAGGAGGCGTTCTCCCTGAGAGTCATACACTTGACGTGCGAAGAATACCAGCTCTAAATCTTCTGCCGTGTGACACCCTAACAGAGTGCCTCGATCTCCTGCTACCACATAGAACTTTGCCTTTGCTGACCGATCCCCACTGGTCACTGACACTTCCACAGTTCCTTTTAGTGGCAGAGGCTCTCGTCCACCATAGTTGTATATCCTGGTGCAGTCGGGGTAAGTGGTGTTATGGGGGTCAACTGCTGATATACGATCTCATCCATAACGTTGACTGAGGCTCCTGTGTCAATAAGTACTGATGTCAACGTGCCATTGACTTGTACATCACTCATGGGAGGCGGTCTCTTTTTTTGTTGCCTCCCGCCAGCGAATGAAATCACAAAAATGTCATCTTCCTCATCTTCCTCAAAAACGGGGCTACCTGACACTGTGTGGTCTCTCACCTCCTCAGCACTCTTGGATACACTCCTGACATTGGCATCCTTTCCTTTTTGATCCCCTTGCTTATTCTTCCTCGACCTGCACACTTTTGCAAAATGATTTGCTTTACCACAACGGTTGCAAGACTGTCCTTTTGCCAGGCATCCCATGTTAGCTCTGTGTTCATAGCCGCAGCTCCCACAAGCACGTTCACCGGGTCTGGTGAGATTTGGCATGCCGGGCGTGCCTGAACAACATCCACCTGCTCTTCTTTCACTTGGACTGAACGGGTAGACGACGCTGCAGCCAACGACTGACCTCTCGCGGCCGCCATTGCATCAGCCCGCACCGCAGACAGTTCATGGGACCGTGCAAGAATTAGAATTTCGTCAAGGGACATACCCTGCTGTCGAAGAATAAGTTTTCTTAAGGCGTTGGACCTGCAACTCTGGATAATCTGAGCCCGAATCTCTTCTTGCTGGTTGAGTCCTGTGCACGAACTTGCTAGCTTTCTTAACCTGGCGTAAAACATGTCCATTGACTCAACATCCGTTTGTTGCACCTGTCTAAGTTTGAAACATTCATAGTCAGAGTTAAGTTGAGGATCAAAGTGTCTATTTAAAGCTGTTACGGCTGCATCAAAGTCAGATTTGTCCCCTGTGTCTGGGAGGGAATCAAACAGCTCTTGTAGTTCATCTCCGCCCATCAGCAACATTAAAGACCTTCGTACTGCTCCATCCGTTTCCCTAGTGGCACAAAAATAGTTGTCTAGTCGATTTATCCATGGGCGCCATCTTGGCGCAGCAGTGGCCGGATCAATCAGTTGGCAAAACGGGGGTAAGTGTGACTGAAGAATGAACACTGTTATTTAACTGCGCCGGGAGCGGGGGATTTCCAGGTGGTGGTGGTGGCGCATTTGCATTTTATTGCTGTGGAGCACTCATGTTGGCACTCTCCCAATACACTAGATTAAGAGATTTAAGTGTTTTTTTTTTTGTTTTTTTTTTGTGAATCACTTCAGCCTTTGTTTGCCACTGAATCACTTCAGCCTTTGTTTGCCACTAATATATGTTTATTTATTTTCTTGGTGCACTTCTTTATTATTATTATTTTTTTATTTTAATTATTCCTCTTTTGTTGTTTTTCTGTCTCTTTGTGCTATTGCAATTTATCATTACAGTCCTTTTCTTATTGTTTTTCAATGTAGCTTCTTTTTTTTCTTCTTTTAACCGGCTCTGATCTGGAGCCCCAGGCGTCAAACAGCCTCCGTGTCAATATGAAGGGACACGCCCTTTCACACTCTCTGCCGATGAAGCCTCCAGGCGTCACACACGCGACCGGCGCTCACTGTTGCTGCTTCTTAGCAACAGAACGCCTCGCATTTCAGAGCGCTCCGCTCCCGCGTGACAATTCCCCTGGGGCGTGGGCGTGGCTCACCTCCCTCATTCTTCCCGGGCAGGAAGCCGGGCCGCAAGCTTTCCAGGTCGGAATTGGGCTCCGCCGAGCCAGGGGCATCGATCGCCTTCTTCCTTGAGGCGAAACAGTGCCTCCGACGCCGTTTCTTCCGACGCCACACCGCCCCTCGACAGTAAGCCAGCACCGAGGGGGGGACCCTCTCCTCGTTACTTTTACTCGTTGTTTATTTTAGTTTTTGAACGCGCGTAACAGGAAAATCCCGCTCGTCGCCAATGTGGTGTTGGCCTTCGAGCGCACCAAATGAAAAGACGGACACCGTGCTTATGTGCTAGCACACGAGGATCTGCGTCATCGCAGTTCCGACTTTATTTATACTCGTGCTCTGCGCCCCTCCTGGACACGCAGAGCACACTACACATTAACGGAGAGCCCAAGTGGCTCTCCGAACGCTCTCTACACCTTTCTGCTTCATTACAAGAGTACGATTTCTAAGCTGTTTAATTGCCATGATGGCAGGCCTGCTTTTCACCTTAGTTCTAATTGATTGCCACCGTCACCCACTATAATTTATGCTCAAAATGTAGGACAGTCCTTTAGAGGCAAAAATTCTGTAATAGACTTCTCAAAGTAGGCTTGAGTTAGTGGCCAGGTATGAGCGCAGCTATGGAGGAAAGAGAGGGTTGAATGAAGTATGAACGTGAATTTAAGTTGAGGTAAGGTGATATTGTAAGGTAGGCTAACAAAGTGTGAGGTACTTCTTATTCCCTCGCTAAAAAAGAGAGTCTGCTGAGGGTGCGAGGGTACTAGTATGTCACCACAGCAAGTCACACCCAGTCCTAGCTGGGCCACTTCAGTGGGTGCAGAGACTCACCTTTTGCTGAAGCCTGTATGCCTGCAACCTCTTTCCACACTGTACACCAAACCACCGTTCCTCTCTGTCGATACTTAGTAACACTCACAATAAAACACTCTTTTTAAACAACTCTCACCTCTACAGTTGATTCTAACTGTACAGTCAGCAGTTTGCAGGTCGCTAGTGTGACCAGATCAAATGAGTCATGATAATACTCCCAGGTGCAGAATTCTGAGAGACACAGACTCCCAATAACCAAATAGTTGTGGCAGGGTAGCAAGGATATGGGAGAGCCTCTCCCACCTGCTCTTTTATCTTGACCATAGCACTCGGCTTTACTCTATCTGTCGGTGAGCAAAAACTCCAAATAGTATAGGGCTCTTTGTAGGGCTCAGGTTCTGGCAAAGCAAATACAGTGCAGAGCAAGTACTCCATAAAACTGAAGTTATGGGGCCCAAAAAACCCTGGCCCCTAAGCAGAGTTATACAGGTATGGAGATGCTATGTGGGGAAACCAACCCAGGTAGTCCTCAGTTTTTCTGCCCCAAAACTGAGTATACCACACAGCAAGAGCCATGGGCGTGAGAGAAGCTGGTGTCGTAGTTGGACTCTTGCTCTAGGCAAGACTGCTGGCTTAAGGATGACAGTACTTATGTTTGTAGGTGACTATGCCTATCCTACAACAAGTCGCAACTGTAATCCCAACCCTTCCGGCTCATTAGCAGCACCTCACCAAAACCCACACAGTTAAAGGT
The DNA here is from genome assembly GCF_031143425.1 of Pleurodeles waltl. NCBI lineage: Eukaryota > Metazoa > Chordata > Amphibia > Caudata > Salamandridae > Pleurodeles > Pleurodeles waltl. Next base: position 672,713,159 of record NC_090444.1, read on the forward strand.
GATTTGTGGCAGCCTTTACGCATGGACTCAAAAGTAGGACATCTCAGGAAGAGTCGTGGTTAAAAGGAAATTACCCCTTTCTCACAGATATATCATGTCTCAATCAAACACAGGCAATGACGAAGATGCAGTAAGGTTTCAATAGTTTTTATTTAACACAACTGCAATCTGCGATAAGTTGTATGGGCTGCAATGATTAGGATAACGAACAGTGCAAGGAACAGAATGGTAAAGACAAGAGTCATTATTATAAAGACCCCCACCATCTTGCAATAACATAAAAAGACATGAAGCGTGTAATATGTCCTCATACCCTATCATGATAGGCCTAACCTTTTACCTAAAGGAGAGCTTGGTATGTTAAACCTAATCTGCCAATGCCATGTCCCTGAAAGGAGCCCCCAACCCTCGTTACCTTGGAATGAGGTCTCTAGCCCAGACTCCGTAGGGACACTAAGTCCAGGTCAGCTTCAAGGCGATGTGCAGCATTGATAGCAGCGATGTTATCTGGTTGGAATCCCTCTGATTATCTGTGTCAAGTGTGATGTATTTATTCAGATCTACTTGGACCCCTGACGTAGGTTGTTCCTAAACAATAGATAATGGTGCATGCTTGGGATGGAAATTTCTAATGTGAGCACCTACATTTTGTTTGTCTTTGTCTCTTGATCTGATGCCTTAGTGAGGTGACAGTGATAACATAAGTCTAAACAAAAAGGGCCTAACTATAAACAAGGCAGCCATCTTAGAAGAATTCATTAAATGAATAGTCTAAGACAGAGTAAGCTAAGTAGGTTAAAAGTCATTAGGTGACGGGGCACGAGTCTGCAAGCCAAAGGCTAAGCTAATTCCTGTTATCCCATTAAAACAAACTAGGATTCACTACACACTACCCATTGCCGTAACAAGCATGACGCCATTACCGGATGCCACTGAAGGTGAAGGAATCAAAAAAAGCTAAAAAAGCTGCTCTGAACTAAAAGTGAAGCATAAATCAAATTTAAAAACAACATAGTTAAAAATATAGTTTAAAAAACATACTAAGAGACTTGGGTCCTGATTACAACTTTGGCGGAGGGGGTTAATCCGTCCCAAATGTGACAGAAATCATGCCTGCCATATTACGAGTCCATTATATCCTATGGAACTCGTAATACGGTGGGCGGGATATCCGTCACATTTGGGACGGATTAACTCCCTCCGCCAAAGTTGTAATCAGGCTCTTAATGTTGACCATGACAAGAACAGCAGACCAAAGTAAATGACAATAAAGCATACTCTGAATTTTTAGGCTGGTACAAAAAAGGCAATCATTATTTAGTGGAACTATAGTCATGATCTTGAAGAGTAGCTCCGAATTCACCAACAAAAAAGTCATCAAAAAATGAGGCCAAATCGTCAGATGTAAAATCGATCACATGGGTGGATGGATTCACGGAGCAGAAGTGCGCTGCCGTCTCTTGTACAGGTCCACCTGCATTAGTGCCAACCTCCGTAGAATGAAGAGCCAACTCAGTCAACCCAGAAGCCCTCATTACAACATTGGCGGTATATGCCGCTTACCGCCGTGCTGAAGACCGCCAACACACCGCCGCGGCCGCGGAATTCCGATATAGCTATTACGACTCATAGCTGGGAATCTGCCAAAATCCAGACACCCACACAAGTCCGCCACACCAAAGGTCAGTGATAAACTGGCGATAACAAAACCTCCACCGTCACACCAACAGGAATACGCCCACACTATCATGACCCATGAATCCACGCGGCGGTCTTTCAACTGCGGTATTCCATTGGCGGTACACACCGTCGCGCTCAAAATACACACACATTTACAAAACCCAACCACATTGGACAAATCGAAATACACATACCTGATACACATACACACACCACTCCCACACACCCAATACAGTATAAAACACACACCCACATCACCCACACACCCTTACGACCAGAATTGCGACAGAAGGCCAGAGAGAGACACCACCATCCACAGGCACTCAACACCATCACTCACACAACATCCATGCACCTCACACAGCACACACAAACACATCCCCTCACACATCACAACACACACCACCTCACACATCACCCACACCACCCCATGGCACTGCAAAGACACCCCAGGTATTCTGAGGAGGAGCTCAGGGTCATGGTGGAGGAAATCATCCGGGTAGAGCCACAGCTATTTGGATCACAGGTGCAGCCCACCTCCATAGCTAGGAAGATGGAGCTATGGCGCAGAATCGTGGGCAGGGTCAACGCACTGGAACAGCATCCAAGAACACCGGATGACATCAGGAAGAGGTGGAACGACCTACAGGGAAGGTGCGTTTCGTGGTCTCAAGACACCAGATTGCAGTTCAGAGGACTGGTGGCGGACCCCCACCTCCTCCCCCACAACAAACAACATGGGAGGAACAAGTCTGGGCTATACTGCATCCTGAGGGCCTCACAGGAGTAGCAGGGGGAATGGACTCTGGTAAGTCAACTCTTAACTATTATATCCCCCACCCTACCTGCATGCTATCACATACCCCCACCCTCACCCTCACCCCCATCACTCCAACACCTCACATATGTCCCACTATCACAAACCACACATCCCAACCCCATGCCCTACATGCAACAACAAAGCATGGACACCCATCACCAAAGCATGTCCACTACAGATATCCACACAGACCCCAAAACAATTATCACACAAGGTCCCACACAAGAATGTAAGCACTGGGGTACAGGGTCACCCACCCATTCAACACCATGGCACACACAGATGCAATAATCATACCTTTACACCCCTGCAGGACCCCTACCCATCGTCACCGGACAGGAGGTTCCAGACATGCCCACCCATCCCCCACAAAAGAGGCCCACAGTGATGACAGCAGCTCTGTCCAACTGGATCTAGATAACCAGCCCGGCCCATCTGGGACCTCGGGACAGTTGGCTCCCCTGACACTGTTACAAGCCACCACAGAGCCTCCCCCCTCAGGAAACACCAGTACAGCACCCACCCAGTGGGCCCATACCTCTGTCCCCAGGACACATCAAGCAGCAGTGTGTCCACCACTACAGGGAACCCAAGCAAACCCACTAACCCAAGAACAGCAGGGACCTGGGGACAGTGGGCACACGGTTCAGGGGACAGAGGCACAGGAAAACCGGGGAACTGGGAGGTCTGCGGTGCGACAGGGGGAGGACAGGCCCAGGGAACCCACTCTCCACGATACCCTCTCCAACATCATGGGAGCGTACCATCATTCCCAGGAGACGATGGCAACGGTACTGGCCAAGTTTCAGGAGACCCAATGGCTGCAGTAGGAACAGTACTTGGGGTTCAGGGAGGAACTCAAGTCCATCAACACTACCCTGGGCACCATTGTAGGGGTGCTGAAGGACCTTGTGAACACCAGGAGGGACACTGTGGCACAACAAGGGGCCCTGACACTAGCCTGGACGATGAACTGCCCACCACCTCCGCCGGCGCAAGTGGACAGGAGGCACTGCCACAGGACCACAACACCAGCACCCCACCCCCTGCAGATGGAGAACCACCCCTCAAACGGTCCCTGAGCTCCAGGACAAAGACAGAGAACAATGCCAAGACTCCCGCCAAGAAATGAGACCACCCAGAATGTCATCCTTCTGTCCCACTTTGTCACCCTGTCCATCCTTAAACTGCCCTAGCTCCACTTCCTATGCCCCTTTGGACAATGCACCTGTGAGACAAATAACTGGACTCTGCCATGGAAATTCCTCCACCATCACCCCTGACCATTTTACAACCCCCTCCACTATTTAGCACTAAAATAAACACCCTTCAATCACAAAACAATCTGGAGTCAGTCTGTGCTTTCACAAATGTGTATTTGCAACAACTGAGGGAAATAGCAATGTCCATTGTATTGTCAACATACCTATGTCACACCGCTCAAGTCCATGAGGTAACATAGCAGAGGTCACACAGTGGGACCCACATCTGTGAAATGGAAAGGCAAAGTGACAAGTCAGGGACCATACACTGGATGAAAGTGACAGACATATGATAGGTCTAACAATTTTATCAGATGTAGGAGGCAGGGATGTCTTCTTACCTGTGTCTCACTGGAAGTATTGCTGGATCACGTTGTTTCTGTTGTCTATATCCTCTTCTGCCTCCTCTTCTTCACCATCCACAGGCTCGACAGCTGCCACAAGACCTCCTTCCGGACCATCCTCCTGCAGAAAAGGCACCTGTCATTGCAAAGCCAAGTTGTGCAGCATACAGCAGGCCACGGTGATCTGGCACACCTTCTTTGGTGAGTAGTATAGGGAACCACCTGTCATATGGAGGCACCAGAACCTGGCCTTCAGGAGGCCGAAGGTCCTTTCTATCAATCTCCTAGTTCGCCCATGTGCCTCATTGTAGCGTTCCTCTGCCCATGTCCTGCGATTTCTCACTGGGGTCATTAGCCATGACAGGTTGGGGTAACCAGAGTCACCTGCAAATGTCTATGGACAACTGTTAGACACATACTATCCCTTAGGGACAACCCCAGACCCAGACAACTATTCACAGGGTATAAGGTCCTTGTCCTCACCTATTAGCCACACGCGGTGCCTCTGGAGTTGCCCCATCACATAAGGGATGCTGCTATTCCTCAGAATGTAAGCGCCATGCACTGAGCCAGGAAACTGGGCGTTCACATGGGAGATGTACTGGTCAGCCAAACACACCATCTGCACATTCATTGAATGATAGCTCTTCCGGTTTCTGTACACCTGTTCACTCCTGCGGGGGGACCAAGGCCACATGTGTCCTGTCAATGGCACCTATGATGTTTGGGATATAGAAGTCACCTTTCACTGTAGGCAAATCCTCCACCTGAGGGAACACGATGTAGCTGCGCATGTGTTTCAGTAGGGCAGACAACACTCTGGACAACACGTTTGAGAACATAGGCTGGGACATCCCTGATGCTATGGCCACTGTTGTTTGAAAAGACCCACTTGCCAGGAAATGGAGTACTGACAGGACCTGCACTAGAGTGGGGATTCCTGTGGGATGGCGGATAGCTGACATCAGGTCTGACTCCAACTGGGCGCTCAGTTCCTGGATTGTGGCACAATCAAGTCTGTAGGTGACTATTACATGTCTCTCTTCCATTGTCGACAGGTCCACCAGCGGTCTGTACACCGGAGGATGCCGCCATCTTTTCACCTGCCCCAGCGGACGTGCCCTATGGATGAGAACAGCGAGCACAGAGTCAGCCAACAATGAGGTAGCAAAAAAAAATTTGTATTTCACACATTTGTCAATCCGCTATGTGCCTGTCTCTGTGTGTATGCAAGACCTAGATATGTGTGACGCATTTAAAAGTAATACCATGGGGCCCCCTGAAATGGCGGCTGCCTAACCTGTAATGTGGGACAAGGGGATATGAGGTAACTGCGCTGGCGTTCTACACTGTCGCGGTAGCCGGTCAAAGACCGCGGCCAATCCTGCATTGGTTAACACTGGGCCCTATGGGTCCCAGGAGCCAATGACGATGTACGCCGGCGGTGACGGTACGCACCGCCGCGGACATGACCGCCATTTTCTGTCTGTTCACTCACTTGATACCTGACCTTCGACAGGAGAGGACCTACACTGCAAGTGCTGCTGTGAACTCAGTCTGGAAGCGACGATGGCTCATGTGTCTGGGAAACGGGACCCTGCCTTCACATCGGAGGAGTTGGATAAACTAGTGGATGGGGTCCTCCCCCAGTAAACGCTACTCTATGGTCCTCCAGACAAACAGGTGAGTACACTGTGAGCATGCTGTATGGGCAATGCCTGTTTGGAGTGGTGTGGATGGTAGATACTGGGGGATGAGGCCTTCATGAACGGACAGTGAGTGTATGTGCGTCAAGGCAAGGGTGGGTGCGTGGGACAATGACTGTGACGGTCCGGACGGTTAAAGTTTTTCCTTTTCCCCTGTACTATTCCTCTAGGTCGGCGCCCACCAGAAGAAGGATATTTGGCGTTCCATCGCCAAGGACGTCCAGACCCTGGGAGTCCACCACAGACGGAGCACCCACTGCCGTAAAAGATGGGAGGACATTCGCCGCTGGGGCAAGAAGACGGCGGAGGCCCAGCTGGGGATGGCCTCCCAACGTGGGAGGGGTGCCCGTCGCACCATGACCCCCCTGATGTTCCAGTTCCTGGCGGTGGCGTATCCGGAGTTGGATCGGCACTTGAGTGCATCACAGCAGCCACAAGGGGTTGAGTACCGTCACATCCATCTGACTCGGCGCGCATTGGAGATGTCTGGGTGGGGGAGGTGGGCAGTGGGTTCCCCTAGGCTAGGGCAAGCTTTGTAGGCAAGGACCCTTTGTGAGGCAGGCTAAGTGCCACCCCAACCCCACCAGTGGTAAGAGCCATCTACACATAGTCAGGCTCCTGTGCCTTCCATGTGTGCAGCAATCGGGCATAGGCCATGTACCCCATGTCATTGTGATTAATTAGGGAACTCTAAGTGCATGGCATAGTGCAGAGGGCTGCTGTGTCTGTAGTGTCCGCCAATGGTAGCAGTATTGCATGCACTGAACATGTCTTTCTTCTTTCTCCCCCCCCTTTTTGTGGTCTCCCTGTTCTTGTGTGCATTAGCATCATCAGGCTTAGGAGATGTACCACCGGAGCAGGAGAGAGCTGCATCCCACATGGCCCTGGAGGGCGATACAACTGAGTCTGAAGTCACCAGTGGGCCGGAGGGCGAGGGAAGCTCCACGGGGGGGACAGGAGCAGAGACCAGCGACACCGACTCCTCCTCTGATGGCAGATCCCTTGCGGTGGTGGGCCCCTCTGTGCCCACTGCATCTACAGGTACAGCCGCCACCCCTCCTACCAGCACCGCCCTCCCAGCAGCAACTCAGCATGTGTCCCATGGCCGCTCACCCAGGAGGGTGGGCATCTCCTTCGCCCCCGGCACCTCAGGCCCTGCCCCAGTCAGCCCTGCTGCCCTCAGTGAGGAGGCTGTTGACCTCCTGAGATCCCTCACTGTTGGGCAGTCTAGCATTCTGAATGACATCCAGGGTGTAGAGAGGCAGGTGCAACAGACAAATGCATACCTGGAGGGCATACATTCTGGCCAGGCAGCCCAACAGCGAGCATTTCAGGCTCTGGCCTCTGCACTGATGTCAGCCATTGTCCCTGTGTCCAGCCTTCCCCCTCCAACTTCCTCCACCCAGACCCAATCCCCAGTACCTCAGCCTATCCCAAGCACACCATCAGACCAGCATGCACACACCTCAACACACAAGAGTGGCTCTGGCAAACATAAGCACCACACATCCCACAAGCACTCACACAAACATTAGACCCATGCACACATACCAACATCCACTGCCTCCACTGTGTCCCCCTCCTCCACGTCTCCCTCCTCCCTCCCTGTCACGTCTCCACTCACACCTGCATGCACTACATCTTCAGCCACTACCTCCATCACCAGCACACCCATCACCACACACCGCTCACGTGCACTCACCACCCCCACTACCATTCACACTTCCCTGTGTCCTCTCCCAGTATGTCTGTGAGCCCTCCTCCCAAACTACACAAACGCAGTCACACACCCACCCAACAGCCATCCACCTTACGACAGCCTCCAGCCCATGCACCTTCAACCAAAGTCAGCAAATGAACACCTCCTACAACCACTATCTCTTCCTCCACTCCCAAACCCCCTCCATCTACCTGTCCCAGTGTGTCTAAAAAGCTTTTCCTATCAAATGTTGACCTCTTCCCTACACCTCCCCCACCCCGTCTGTCCCCCAAGGCCCGTCTTTCCAGGTCCCAACCGAGCACCTCAGCCACCACATCACCAGGCACAGTGGTGCCAGCAATATCTGGATTCTGGAGTGCGCCAAGCAACAGGGCTGCCTGTGTCCCAAGGAGCGAGGCCAAGGACATTCCCCCACCTTCAAAACAGAAGTTGTTGCCCACATCCCACCAAGGGCTCAACCAAGACAATTGTTGGGAGGGCAAGAAAGCTGCGCCACCATCCAAGGTGGGGAGGGGCCTGAAAATGAAAGGCAAGTCAACGTCGCCGCCAACCTACATGGCGGACTAGACCGCCGCCGGCACGCCACATGCACCGCCGTCACGGACACCGCCGCCAGCACCCCAAATACTGAGCCCTTCACCAGCACCGCAGACACTGTGCCCTTCAGCAGCACCGCAGTCAGTGAGCCTGCCACCAGCACCGCCACTACTGACACATCCGCCAGCACTGCGATCAGTGAGCCCACCACCAGCACCACTGCTACTAACCCCGCCACCAGCACCGCCAGCGGCCCCGCGACATCCTGAGCTAGTAGCACCACCGCAGACATGGCTGCCATCCCCAGTGGTCATTGGTACGAGGCTGGTGGTCAGTTCCAGGGGCCTGGGCAGCTTCCATGTTGCCCCATCGTCAGTGGAGTGTCACATCCACTACCTCAGTCCTTGGCAGGATGAAGCACTCTGGGCACAAAGCCCCCTCCAGAACCAGAGGAGAAAGACATCCACTACCTCAGTCCTTGGCAGGATGAAGCACTCTGGGCACAAAGCCCCCTCCAGAACCAGTGGCGAAAGACATCCACTACCTGAGTCCTTGGCAGGATGAAGCACTCTGGGCACAAAGCCCCCTCCAGAACCAGTGGAGAAAGACATCCACTACCTCAGTCCTTGGCAGGATGAAGCACTCTGGGCACAAAGCCCCCTCCAGAACCAGTGGAGACTGTTATCCACCTGAGAGACTGTGGCTTTGCACTCCCCAGGATAAAGCAGTGGGCAAACCACCCACTGGAGAGACTTGAGAGACTGTGGCTTTGCACTCCCCAGGATAAAGCAGTGGGTAAACCACCCACTGGAGAGACTTGAGAGACTGTGGCTTTGCACTCCCCAGGATAAAGCAGTGAGCAAACCACCCACTTGAGAGACTTGAGAGACTGTGGCTTTGCACTCCCCAGGATAAAGCAGTGGGCAACCCACCCACTGGAAAAACTTGAGAGACTGTGGCTTTGCACTCCCCAGGATAAAGCAGTGGGCAAACCACCCACTGGAGAGACTTGAGAGACTGTGGCTTTGTACTCCCCAGGAAAAAGCAGTGGGCAACCCACACACTAGAGAGACTTGAGAGACTGTGGCTTTGCACTCCCCAGGATACAACAATGGGCATGGAGCCCCCTCGTGGAGCTGACATCGTGCACTCATCCGGCTGAGGTGCCCCCCTTCCCTTCCCCCTGAGGTGCCTGTTTTATTTCGAGCTGATGCCCCTGCAGTGTTCTCTCCGTTTTGATTGGGTATCTTGTGTGGGCCTCACCCATGCATTTTGGGCCCAGTGGTCCACGGACTATATAGGTGCAGTCCCTGGACTTGAATCTTGGTGTACATATTTGTTTATAGTGTATATACATTTTTGACTAATGGATTTTTCTTGATTACAATGGTTACAATCATTTCCTTTTGTCCTTGCGTTCTTCCAGGGGGGCTTGGGGGGTTGTAAGTGTAATGCTGCAGCATGTATTTGTGTGTATGTTGTTGTGGGTGAGGGTGGTGGTGTTGCGTGTTGCGTGTGTGTGTCACTCTCTTTTCCCTCCCCCCTCCCCTTTGTTGTAGGTGCAGTACTCACCGTGGTCGTCGCCGCTGTCGGTCGTGCTCCTGGTAGAGGAGCAGGAAGACTATTGGAGGGAGAATTTGGAGTTCAGGCTCCATGGCGTCCTGGTTCCTCATGGGGTGTGGAGAGGTGAGTGTTTTCCCTTCCAAGTCCTGTTTCCGCCGTTTTTTTGTTCATGTTGAATCCACCCCGGAAAAGGTGGCAGATTGGCCTGTCATAATAGTGTGGGCAGTACATTGTCTTCCGCCTGTCTGTTGGTGGTGATCGCCATGCTGTTTGTTTGTACCGCCATGGCGGTCGGAGTGTTAAAGTGGCTGTCTATGTTGGCGGTTTCAGCCATTGTCATAATTCCATTTTTTTTAGCGCCGGACTGTTGGCGGTTTTACCGCCGTTTTACCACCGACCGCCAGGGTTGTAATGAGGGCCAGAGTGTTCATAGGTGGCCTCGCGGATCAGCCTGAGTCTCATGGGGCACAACCGTGTATGAACCCTCATTGGCAACATCAGCAGTTCTTGGTCCACAGGAGGCACTGGCGTGACGGCAAGACACACTGTTGGCAAATGTTCAAAGAAGCACCATACACAGCTAAAGGCAGGCTGTACGCACCAGAGAGGTGGTCGGAATGACAATGAGCAATTCCACTCTAGTTCCTCCAGCAAGGAAACATTGAAGATCTGAACCATGCGTTCACGGCACAGTTGTGTTGGTGGCAGCTGCTCCATCGCTCCGTGTAGCTGTAAAGAAAAAAACACTGCGAATCAGAAGAAATAGCAGTAGTATTCAGCTAATTAATGTCAAAATTACAGGAAAGCCACCAAACACACTTGAAAAGAGTGAATGGACGGCCGACGGGATGACTCCGAAGATAGTCTGGAAGACTGACACAAATCCAGACCCGACAGCCTTAAAGAAATAGACAGTACCAGTAGTACTGGAGGCGTTAAAAATCCTAGATACCAGCTCACTAAAGTGCTTGGGGAAGTTGGTATTTAATAGGGATTGTATCTCGGCTGTCGATCTTGCAATCTGGAGAGCATATGTCTCTAGCAGATGTCCACGCGACCTGTTTCTGGAACAGTAGTGCCTTTAGTCTGCTCAGCTTGTCATAATTTACATTAACAGTATCAATATGAGGCCACATTTCGGATACCTTTATCTCTTGTGTGGGGGGGAATAAAACATGTCCACAACACGTAACGACCTTAGAGACCGAAATCGCATAGGCAATTCCCGGTTGAATACTGCAATAGCTTTGGTCGCTTAGCACCACATAACTTCCATTCAAAAGTGCATGAAATGCTGGTCGAATCAAAGGCACAGGAGTACCCTTCAGAAAACAGGCCAAGTTCGCGACCCCCGCAATGCAATGGCCGTGAAGGGACACCTGCTTGCAGATCATTGAATGACTAACAGTAGTCTCACATTCGCTTCCGCTAAGAAAGACCTCTGTTTCGCCGTTCAGACATTTGTATTCGAAGGGCAGCTCCCACTCTTCCTTAATATAACTATCTCCCAGTCGCTGGTACCTGCCCACGGCAAGAGGTTTCAAGCATTTCAAAAAATGAAAAGTGGAAATGGGCAGATTAATTATGCCATGTAGGAGCTATACTGTTGAAGGACTTTCCGCGACCGTGAAAGGCAACTTATCTAACTTCTCTATACGAAGCATGGTGTAACTCACCTCCCTTTTAGCCATTGTCCTTTGTTCCTTTGATAAATTAAAAGCAGTAAATAATTCACTACCGTTAATGTATCTCCATGGAATACGGCCGTTTTTCAGTGTTTGTAACATCCAACCAAGCTGCATGATGGAACGCAGCTGACTTTGTCCATGGTATAGACGGGACATGTCCATCTGAACGATATCTATCATAGACGACACTATATTTGTCAATGAATAAATTCTGTTGGACAAAGTGTTTATGCCGTTATCGACAACTGCCAAAGCCTTCTCTAAGTTTTCCTTTTCTAATTGCCTTAATCGCGCAGCAGCTTCTATCTGAGAAAGTTTCCATATCTTATTTTACATAGCATAGATGAATCTTTTAGAGCGCTGTTTCCTAGAATCTAACAAGAAGTCCTGTAAGTCTATATCTTCGGCTAGTGTGTTAAGATGTTCTTTAACTGCGGCTAATGTGTTAGACTGTACCCATTGTTGGCACAGTTTACCCACACTATGGCCCATATTTATACTTTTTGACGCAAACCTGCGCCGGCGCTGGTTTGCGTAAAGTTTTTACCGCCGGCTAACACCATTCCTACGCACCATGCGGGCGCCTTATTTAAGGATTGACGTTAGCTGGCGCTGCAGAGTGGTCAGAGTGAAAAAAAAAATGACTCAAACCAAGCAGCGCCGGCGTAGGGGAAAATGGGGATTGTGCATCAAAAAATGGAGCAAGTCAGGTTTGAGGCAAAAATCATGCCTCAAACCAGACTTGCGCCATTTTTTGACGCACAACCCCCATTGAAATGACTCCTGTCTTACTCCTTTCTTAGCAAAGACAGGAGCCATGCCCCCTTGCCTAATGGCCATGCCCAGGGGACTTCTGTCCCCTGGGCATGGTCATTGAGCATAGTGGCATGCAGGGGGGCCCAAATTAGGCCCCCCATGCCACTTTAAAAAAATTACAAAAAAATATGTACCTCAACTTACTTGTACTTACCTGGGATGGGTCCCCCCATCCATGGGTGTCCTCCAGGGGTGGGCGAGGGTGGCAGGGGGTGTTCCTGGGGGCAGGGAAGGGCACCTCTGGACTCCTACCATGGTCAGAGACCATAGAAGTGAGCCCACAGGTTCCTTAACGCCTGCCCTCACCTAGGCGTTAAAAAACGGCTCACATCAGGATGTGCGCCATTTTTTTAAGGCCCGCCCCCTCCTGTGTGTCAAAATGACACAGGAGTATAAATAAGGTGCACAGGCCTTAAAGTAATTTTTTGGGCGGGAACGCCTACCTTGCATGTCATTAACGCAAGGCAGTTTCCCGCATCCAAAAAATGACGCACACAGAGGAATCTTGATGTCCGTGGGCTCGGGCGTCAAAGTTTAAATATGGTGCACGGTTTGCGCCCAATGTGCGTAAAATTTTTTGACGCACATTCGGCACAAACAGAGTAGAAATATGCCCCTATATGTAGTAACTATCCCTGTGTGTTGACGTGAGATAAAACGAGGATCTGGCCGGCTAATCTTGAACCCCCTGGAAAAATTAAAAAAATGTGCCTGACAACCGTTAGTGTCTACTGGCCAGATTAACCACCCGCTGGGACTGGAAAGTGAAGAATTATAGGTACCAGCCTGAACCTTTGCATCTTGCTCTTCTTCAGTGTTATTCAAAAAGAATTTCCAATCATTACATTTTGCCAGTGCGGGAATACTGGGCGTGTTCATGTCCTTTATTTTCGCTAACCCTCGGCAGGACGTTTGTTGAATCATATCTTTTGAAATGATCATTTGCACAGGAATCAGGCATGCTCCTAATAAAGCTTCCCTACCCTGTATCTGCCAATCTTGTGTTCCCCGTACACTCTTTAGATCAATAGTGTTCTTCCAGTGATCGTAACCTTCGATAGCAAGACGGGAAACAAAGGAAGCTGAATAAATCAGTTTTGTATCTGGCAGCAATATTTTCTGAATTTTGGAAGGAGATAACCTGAAATAATATGATTCGTATCATGCCCTGAAAAATAAGAACATTTTGCTAAATAACGTTTCGGACTCCCCACTGGTGGTGTCGAACAATGTTCCCACTGTGTGTAATTAGGTACTGTTCTATGTCTAGTTGCACGATGCAGGTAGTAACGTCCCCAATTATTATAGCAGAACATTTCCCCGTAATTCATTGTATTTACATATACATCATAATTTTCAAATACTAAGTAGTCCTTCATTTCAGCTAACATGGAATCAACTGTTTGGACATCCCAATCATCAGATACAACACTGTGTGTAGTAACATCTGTCATAGATATTTTGAACACATATGGTATTTGAATAACCTTAGTAGGCCCGTATATTTCAAATGGAACTTTGTCCCATACAATCCCATCAGAAATGGGTACAGCTGAAATGTTTACTGGGAAAAAGTCTCTGCGGACCCTGTGTGAGGAATGATATGGAGTTAAGACTTCATCCTCAGGCGCTACAGGGGAGCGTTCAGGAATGTAATGGCCATTTATAAGCCAGAGGAAAACAATCACAAAACCAATAGAAATAGAAATAAGGTAGAAGATGTCAGGCAGAACCATAAATAGTTCCATGGGTATACTAAGTAATTTGTTTTAAGCCATTGATATAGTTTACGTGTCTTTGAAATATTTTCAATCACTGGAGTGGATGAGTCTGAAGAAAAGTCATCAATATCGATGAAATAACCAGAGGCAGTCTCTGCAAATATGGGCGGAAGTGCAGTACTTGTAGATGGTTCCACTTCACTTGGAGGTTCATACTAGATGGTGCCATCAGTCTGTGTTTTATTGGTGTATAAAAAGGTCAAACCTTGGACAAGCTTTGTCGTTGAAGTGGTAACAGGGACCAGCAAGAGTTCAGTTTCCGCCCTCCCCATGGTTGAGGAGGAATTCGTAGCATTGTTGGACATTGTTGCATAGTCCACAATAGTGTTGTTCACTCTATTCTGAAGGGGTATGTCCTGTTGGGTAGTGAGAGGGGATCGGGAACTACCGAAGGGACCTCTGGGTCTACTGTGCAGGATCGGCCACATGGTGAAGTTTGACGCTGTCAATTGAAACAAATCTATTTCCTCAGGAACCAGGCAACAGTGGAAGATAACAGTTCTGGTACCTTGTATTCCTAGGACTGAGACCAGTTCTCTGTAGGATGGACCGAATTCCTTCTTCACAGCAATCTTTTCACAAACCAGATCCCCAACCTTAGGAATCCAGCCAGTGGGAGTTGTTAGTACATCTCTTATTCCTATGGTGGCAGCACCGGTGGATGATTTATCATCACAGAATTGCTGAAGCTCATGTAAGACAGTGAGACGTTCATTTAAGTCAAAAGTTGTTTCTGCTGCCACCAAACCAGGACCATCAAGATCTGGGACATACATAGGTATCCCAAAGAGAACCTCATAGGGTGTGTGTCCCCCCAAGGACTGTCTTGGCAGATTATCCAGTGCTTTCTGGACCCCGTTTAGGGTGCGGCCAGAACCTACTACCCTTGCTGTTAAGGACTGCTTTAGATCACGGTTCCGCCTCTCCACAACTGAACTTCCCTTGGGACGGTATAGTGAGGAGTAATGGAGTTCAATACCCATCGTCCCCATGGTGTCCCTGAATGCCTTAGAGGCAAATGCAGGGCCTTGGTCTGAATGGAATGCTGCAACCGCATATGTACCAATAAAGATCAGCAAGTCTTTTATAACAGTACAAGCGTCAGCCGACTGCTGCGGCCATACCCACAGGAATCTAGAACAAGAATCTACAGCGACTAAGATATATTTGTAAGCACCATCTGGTTGAAGTGGACCGCAGTGGTCCAGGTACACACATTGTGGGGCCTGCTGGACACTACGAGGTATGTCTGTGGTGGGCGTTTGATATTGGAGCCCTTTATTTGCTGGCAAATGTCACAACAGAGGACGTATTGTTTTGTCTGTTTGTATAGACAAGACCACCAGAAGGGTTTCTGTAATAGTGTTATTGTGGCCGAAATACCAGCATGGGCAGAAGTGACACCTTCATGCGCTGCTTTCGCTAGATCTAATCTCTGGTCTTTGTTGGGGATCACCTGATCTCCAACCCCAGGAATTGTTTTGTAGGCAACATTCTGTGCACTCATGTGGTAGGAATAGTTCGTAGGGTACCCTTTCGGGAGAGACTTGCCCCCAGCCGAAGCTTTCATGGCAGTCAAAATTTCAATATCCAATCTTGTATGGGAACAAGTCACTGCAGCCACAGAAGCCGTAGCTACTGCAGATTTGGCTGCTTCGTCAGCCAAAGTATTACCGATAATGTGTACTCCTACACGTTGGTGGCCCAATATATGTACTACATGGACACACGGTAGCTTATCCTTAAGATCAGCCACCCTCCACAATGTCTTGTATTTTATGGTGTTCCCTTTAGAATCTCTAAACCTGTTTAGCTTCCAATGATTGAGATAATCATTGTAGGACTGGACACAGTAGTATGAGTCGCAGACTATTAAAGTCAGTTTTCCTGTTTCTGTTTTTTCTAGCGCTAAAATAAGGCCTTTAAATTCAGCCAACTGAGCTGTGTAGTCCCCTAGGGTCTGCGTGTAGGTATTGTGAGGGTGGAAAATTCCATCATTCATCACTCCGCTCACGGCTGCGCAAGCAGCTGAATATTGATGCTTGGTACGTACAATTGGTTGGGCTGAACCATCAGTATAAATGACAGTATCTTAGTTGTCTGAAGGTAAAAGATGTAGAGGAGCGGGGCACTCTTGTTTGTATTGGAGAAATTCTTGTGTCTGGAGTTTCTGATCAAAAATGTAGTCAACATCAGTGGCAGTCAAGGACGTTGCCCACTGAATCCAACGTGGATGTAGTGCTTTAACATTCGGAACGCTCGCTTTGGTGACAGCCTCTAAGGCTGGCACCTGGGTAACAACAATAATGTGTTTCCCTTGGGCAAGTGGCCTCTCCTTTATGACAGCCATCTGAACTGCAGTTAGAATTTTTTCTGTGGGTGCAAAACGTTGTTCTGCATTTGAGTATAAATGTGATTTATATGCTATGGGAACCGTGTCATCCTCATTAAAGGTGACGTAAGTAAACCCAGTAGCACCAGCAATTATTCTGATGACCAAATTTGTTTTATTATCACGTGTGTGCAAGTGTTTATCTTCCACCATGTCCTGTTGTAACTCCCTAAGGATACTTGTGTGTTCAACTGTCTGCTTGAAAAATCTGGACGTATTCAGTCATATAGTGGCTTGATACGCTGTGCATAGTCAGGAATGTATGTTCTGGCAAAATTAAATAAACCAAGTAAAGACTGTAGTTTCTTTAAAGTGTTCGGTGGGCGCAGTTGTGCACATTTCTCTAGAAAGTGCGGGCCAGGCTCATCCCCTCGTTTGATAGCTCATATCCCAGGAATAGTACACAGTGAAAGGCTATTTTTTGTTTTCTTAAAATTCGTATCTAAAGGCTGCACATCCTAAAATGATCCGATCGACCCTGACAAGATGAATGTTAAGGTCGTCATCCGTGAGATAGATATCATCCACATAGGACAACGCCTAAGAATCAATATCATGTAGTATTGATGTTACACGGGCTGAGAACAGCCCTGGGCTATTCTTATAGCCTTGGGGCAAAGGGCAAAAGCATTTTTGTGAGCCAAATGAGAATGTACTTAGGTCCTGACTTTCATCCGCTAAATTCTGGCAGAAAAACCCGTTGGAAATATCCAACGTTGTTTTATATTTTTTGCGTACTATATTGTTTATTAGTGCTGTGCTATGAGAATTTTGTATAGCATATGTACATGTATGACATTTAAATGTCTGTAATCTAAAAGTATCCTATATGAATGGTCTTGCTTCGCAACCGGGAATAACAGGTTATTCATTGCAGAGGCTCAGGGCTCAATTACCCCCTGATATTCTAGCTGAGTGAGGATCTCCCTCACTGGAGCCTTTGCTTCATGTTTAACTGGATATTGTGGCTGAGGCTGGGGTGTAGACCTGATAGGTATTATATGACATGGAGAGTCCCTGTTCCAACCTACATGATTGGTGTATAACGCCGGTGCCTGTGCTAAAGCCCATTTGACAGCGAAGGCTTCTTTTTCTGCCTCTAGTACAAGATTAGAGAAAGATTGCAAAATGATATTTCCCCAATGTGCGAGCTTACGGCCACGTTCAGGCGGCCAATCTCTTTCAGCCAATAGGATGTCACAATTAAGTTTGTCCCAAAATATCACACCGATGGTGCGCTATACGTCTACCTCAAATTGAATCTTTAAATCATAAAGGCCCTCATTGCAACCCTGTTGGTATATACCGCTTACCGGTGTGCTGAAGGCCGCCAACAAACCGTGGCCGCAGCTGAAATCCGCGACATGAATTACGGCCCACATCTCGGAATCCGCCACAATACAGACACCCACACAAGTCCGCCCACACCAAAGGTCAGTGATAAACTGGCGATACCAAAACCCACACCGTCACGGCAACAGGAATACGCCTACGCAATCATGACCCACGAATCAACGCGGCAGTCTTTCAACCACAATAATCCATTGCCGGTACACACCGCTGCGCTCAAAATACACACACACTTACAAAACACAACTACATTGGACAATTCAAAATACACACACCTGATACACATACACATACCACACCCACACACTCACAATACCATGAAACACACACCCACATTACCCACAACCACTTACAATGAGTTTTTTTCGAAGAAGCAGAGAGAGAGAATAGCACACACAACACCAGCAACCAGAGGCACACAACACCATCACTCATACAACTTCCACACACCTCAAACAACACACCCCAAGACAACACATCACACAGCACAACAAACAGCACCTCACGCATTACCCACACCACATCATGGCACCTCAAAGACACTCCAGGTTTTCTGAGGAGGAGCTCAGGGTCATGGTGGAGGAAATCATCCGGGAATAGCCACAGCTTTTCGGATCACATGTGCAGCACACTTCTATTTTATTTTTATTTTTTAACATATTTTTATTGATTTTTCAATTGTGTCATACATTTCAATGCGCTCAGTTAACAGCAATAGGCTTTCAGGCAATGCCGGTATGTGCATTTAAAGCTTTCTTTCGTGCAGGGTTTTTATTGCCGGTTAGGGTTCTAGATGAGGGCGCCCCCTATGGAAGGAGGGGGGAGGAGAGGGGAGCGGGGGGGGGGCTTTGCTCGGCTTCTGTAGAGCCTGTATCCGCTAATTGGGCATGATGGTCTGTGTGTGCTATTTGTCTTGTGTGCGCTTAGGGGTGTGGTGTATTGATATCAGTGCCGAGGTGCTGTTGGTAGGCGTGTGCGCATCTCCTGATTTACTGCCGCTTTACAGCCAGGGCGAAGCCCGTGATTATCTGTATAGTCACGGCTATCTGCGGTTCAAGGGGGTTTTTCGTCGTTCTTTGCTTCTAATTTGGAGACCAGTGTACCCCAGGTTTCACAGCCCGAGTGTCGCAGGCCACCCCGCGCCAGTTTCGTTAGTACTTGATATTCAGCTCGTGCCCAGCGAAGCGTGAGAGTGAGCCAGGCTCCATGGTCGGGGGCCTTGGAGGCCTTCCAGTTCATGGCTATTAGTCTTTTGTACATTGCATAAGCCAGGTCTACGAATCTGTGCATGTGTTTGCTTCTTTTTGTTCTTGTCCTAAGGCCAAGGAGACAGGATTTGGGATTCGCATCTAGGCCCAGGCCAGTCATTTCCGACAGTACAGTGGTCAGCACGGCCCACCCCCCTGCACCCGCGGGCACTCCCAGACCATATGATAAAACTGTGCTGCTGGGGTTTTGCATCTGGGGCAAGTTGGGTCCGATCCAGGGAACATGCGTTTTATCCTGGCTGGCGCTAAATATGTCTGATGTAAGAAATTAAACCGTGTGTATCGGAATCTGGGGTTCCTTGAGACCTCGCGTGTGTGACTCAGGGCTTTCGGCCATTCTGTCTCTGAAATCGGGGCAGGCAGTGCAGCATTCCACCTCTCCCGAGCTTTTTGCAGGTTAGCCTCCGGGGGCTTATTCAGAAGTTTATACGTGTTTGAAACTACTTTTTCACGAGTGTCGCAGCTCAGCATATGGTGCAGGTTAGCCGAGGTGCTTGGCTCAGCGTTCCCAGACCCCCATGTGCTTCTAATGGCGTGGCATATAGCGTGGTATGTCAGAAATTGCCCCGAGCTGATCTCTGTGAGGGTATGTATGGCTTCGAAGGACATTAGTTTTCCTTTCTCAAAGCATTCTCCCACCGTGCTTATGCCCGCATCTATCCAGGTTGCGGACGAGTGAGATCCAGTTGTCACCCATCCGGGGATTCGTTCTAGTGGTAGGAGAGGTGAGTAGGGAAGTTTTTTGGCTTCTTTTTGAATGTACTTCTTCCAGTATGCATGAGCTGCTGTCATCAGTGGATTTACGCGTGTGGTTTTGGTTTGCTTGTTCATGAGCCACTCAAGCAGAGGGACTCCCCGGAGTCCGGTTATCAGCCAGGTAGCCTCCGCTGTGCCAGGATTATGGATCCAATTTAAGATCCACTGCAGTTGTGCTGCTGCAGAATAGAGCTCAAAGTTAGGGGCTCCCAGCCCACCCGCCGCCACCGGGTGGTGTAGTGTGTTGAGTGCGACCCACCTTCTGCCATCACCCCACACAAGCTGCACCAGTGCAGAATTTAAACTGTTGAAAAAGCTTTTAGGGATTATGATCGGCAGGGCAGCGAAGTAATACAGCAGCCTGGGCAGTACTAGCATGTTGGCTATGGCTACCTTTCCCAGTGATGAAAGCGGTAGTTTATTCCAGAAACGCAATGAGCTCTTTATAGATGTCACCGCTCTCCCCAGGTTGCCATCCCTGAGGTCTTCCGCACTGTGGTAGACGTTGACCCCTAGATATTTAAATGTGTCAAAGCACCATTTTAATTGGCCTGATGGGGTATTCTCACGTCGCGCTGGGGACCAGCCGACCAACGGGAATATGCAGGATTTCCCCCAATTAACTATCAATCCCGAGATCTCTCCAAACTCGCACAGCAATGACATCACTGGTGGCAGCACCTCCTCTGCGCTGCGTATATATATCAAGGCATCGTCTGCGTACAATGATATGACATGGGAGGTGCCGTTCCTTACCACCCCCCAGTCTTCCGTTTTTGCTCGGACACGCGCGGCCAGTGGTTCCATCGCTAGGGCGAACAACAGGGGGGATAGGGGGCACCCCTGCCTTGTTCCCCTGCTAATCAGGAAGCTCTCTGATATGACACCCCCTGTCTTCACCCTGGCCTGTGGGTTAGTGTACAGAATGCGTACACATCTTATAAATTTTGGGCCTATGCCCATTCGCTGCATGGTGGCAAACAGGAAGTCCCATTCCAGTGTGTCGAATGCTTTTTCGATGTCTAGCGAAATCACCGCTTCCTCAAATGCACTTGGGGGGGTGTCGCCCATTACGCTCAGTAACCTGCGAATGTTGAGGAAGGTGTTACGTTTTGGAATGAATCCATTCTGATCTTCGTGTACCAAAGTGTGCATGTGTGGAGCTAGCCTGTTGGCTAGTATTTTGCCAAGTGGTTTGCAATCTAGATTTAGCAGGGACAGAGGTCTGTAGGACCTAACGTCGGTGGGGTCTCGTCCCTGTTTCGGGAGGACCACTATCATTGCCTCTCTCATTGTGGGGGGGAGAATTCCGTTAACCTCTGCTTCTTCAATAACTTTTAGGAGACGTGCAATAAGGTGTGTCGCAAAGGTAGAGTAATATTCTGATGGCAGGCCGTCTGTCCCTGGAGCTTTGTTTCTAGGTAGTTGTTCTAGAGCCTTGTTAAGTTTGCCTAGTGTAATAGGGGCCTCTAATGACTCCTTGTCAGCGTGTGTGAGTTGGGGCAGGGAGGAGTCCGCCAAAAAAGACTCGAGTTGTTGGGGGGTGCATGATGTGCATGTAGTGTATAGTTGTGTGTAGTATTCCCTGAACGCATCATTTATTTCTTCCTGTGTGGTTGCTAGTGTGCCTGCGCCTAACCCTATTGCCCCAATTGGAGGGCATTGCCGTTCCTCCCGCAGGAGCCATGCGAGCAGCCTACCCGATCTGTCGCCTTCCGCTTGTAATCTGGTCAAGTGGTATTTGTAGTCATGAAGGCGTAGTGTGGCGTCGGCGGCTGCGTATTCTGCGCGCGCATCTTTTAATGACGTGTATGGTGTTTCGCTGCGGGCCACTGTATTTTCTAGTGCTCTTAATTTCTTCTCCAGCTTGCTACCTTCTGCATGGAGCGTGCGTCTTACCCCCCATGTAGTGGAAATACAATGCCCACGAGTCACTACTTTGTGTGCGTCCCACTCCATTGCTCTTAAGTTTGTGGTGTCAGCGTTTAATTCCCAGTTCTGTTTAAGCGCTGTTTTCAGTGCGTCTGTGAATGCAGGGTCCTGCAGTGCTTCCACTTGTAGCCTCCAGGTTGGGATCGCTTGACGCCTTCTGCCCCAGTCTAGAGTTATTTTGAGCGGCGAGTGGTCTGATAGTGTTTTAGCTAAGTGTTCAATCCCGTTAGTTACTGTGCAAATGTCCTGGGTGCCCCATAGTAGATCTATCCTGGTGTGCACCGTGTGTGGTGCTGAATAAAATGAATATTCTCTGTGGTGTGGATGCTTCATACGCCACAAATCATAGAGGCCCATGTTGCTGGCCCATTTTGCCAGTGGGTGCCTGGGGTGTCTATTAGCCGCTAGGTGTGTGGGGGGGCTAGACCTATCCAATGTCGGGTCCGGCGTATTATTAAAATCTCCATCCCATATTGCGGATGTTGCGGGGTTCGCCAATAATGCTGGGGTAAGCGTGTTCAGGAACTCAGGTAGCGCAGTGTTAGGGGCGTATATTCCTATAAGTGATAGTTGTTTGCCGTCTAATTTACCCTCCACTATTACGTACCTACCCCCCTGATCTATCCTGTATGATGTTTGAAGAAATGGGACACTCCCTGCTTTCCATATGAGGACCCCCCTTGCGAAGGTTGAATAAGATGTGCCTACAATCTGTCCTCCCCATTTGTTCCGCAGTTCTTGTAGGTCTGGATCCCGCAGGTGGGTTTCTTGTAGGATTGCAATGTGTATGCCCTGGCGTTTGAGTCTTGCGTGCACCCTGGTCCTTTTACTATGATTCCCGAGGCCCCTAACATTCCAGGTGACTATGTCATATTTGCGTGCGTTATTGGCTGTATGTTGGGCCATGTTTATTTTGTAGTGATGCAACTAACATTCTGCTCCCTGGTAGGATCCGAGCAGTTTCCTCCCTCCCCTTCCCCTCGTCGTCCCTGTCTCCCGCCCCCAGCCATGTGTCCTGTGTTATGCGCAGATCCGCGGTGCACGAACTAGTAATTACCCTCCCTCCCACCCTAACTGGATCCCATCCCCAACTGTGAACCAACAAGAAACTGCGCACCCCGTTGGGGTGCGAACTGGGCTGTGTCCATGTGGATGTCTGCGGGGGAGCAATAATACTATCCAGGTGCGGCTCATAATAGGGGCTCGCATCCTTCTGCAGACACAGTCTGCAAGTATTGTGGGGCGTCCCCAGGTCGCAGCGAACCATCCCTCTCCCCGCCTCGCGCCGCCACCAATTACGCGCAAGTTGAATACAGGCGTTGGCTCTAAGAGCAGCAAAACAAGGATACATAATGTCGAGCGATATGTCCAACCGCTGCCAACAAAGCTCACAATGTTCAGTCCTGCTCTCTTTCTATGGCGGTGGGTCTCGCCCTGGTGGCTGGTCATCGGCGCTCGTTCAGAGTATATCTGCGGACCGGGGGGTGATCTCCGGGCCCTTCAGCGACCCCGTTAGTGTGGAATCCGAACTTATTGACTCCGATTCCGAGCCCTCCTCCTGTTGGGTTCTGAGGGCCTAGAAAGAGATTTGTGTCAGAAGGGGAGTTTCCTTCAGGACCCTGGCTCTCTCTTCCGCAGCCTGTTTCTCCGTGGGTTGACCCCCGGGTCGCCTCTTGGAGCGCTTCCGTGGGGACGCTGTGGACCAGCTTTCGTTGATTCCGGTTGCTTCTCGGGGTTGGGCAAGACCCTTGGCATGCAGCCATGTCCAAGCGTCCTCCGGAGATGTGAACACGTGGGTGCGTTCATCTGTTAGTACTCTTAATTTGGCGGGGAATAGCAGAGCATACTTTATGTCATGTTCACGGAGACGTTGTTTTATTTGAGCGAAGGAGTTGCGTTGTCTTTGCACTTCCTGGGTGAAGTCTGGATAGGCATGAACAGTTGAGTCCTCATACTGAAATGGGCCTTTGCTGCGAAATTGTTGCAATATCACATCCCGGTCTCTGACGTTCAGGAACCTGGTTATCAGCGGTCTTGGGGGCTGGCCCGGTACTGGGGGGCGCCCAGGAGTCCTGTATGCTCTTTCAACTGAGAAGAATTTCGATGGGGCTCCATTCAAGACCACTTCGGCTAACCATTGTTCCAATAGAATCTCTGAATTTTGATCTAGTGATTTTTCCGGAAATCCAAGAAACCGAATGTTGTTACGTCGTGATCTTCCCTCCGCCTCTTCTGCTCTTCTCAGCAGTGTTTTTACTTCTAGATCCAGGCGGAGAATTTGTTTTTGGTTGTCCGTTATTTTGGGGCTCATTTAGTTTAACACCACCTCCGTTGACTTCACTTTGTCGAATAGTTTGCGGTGGTCCGCTCTAAGGATATTTAGGTCTTGCGATACCGTGTCTATTCTATTTTCCAATGAAATTTTAGTTTCCATGATTGCTTGGAGTACTTTCTCAAATTGTGTGGAGTGGGCCAAAAGTGTAGATTCCAGTGATTGTAAAGTGGGTATGGGTTGTTGGTCCCCAGGCGCTGGTCCATGCGTGCCCCGGTCCTGACTCCTCGCTGATTTTAATCTCCCGGCCATTTTGTCTCAATTTGTGAGTCCCTGTTCCTACTGCGCCCACGCGAACTCCCACGGTCCCCGGGTTGGACAGGTATGAAGGGCCGTATATCCGCTCGGATCTGCACCGAGCCCCCCCGCCGATCTCGATCCGCCGGCGCTCCAGATGTGCTACGCGGATTTCTCTGCGTGTCCCCCTTTGGTCGAGGAGAGGGGGGCACGCCTTGTAGCCGGTCCGCAGGCCAGGGGGGGGGGAACCACCAAGAGTCCTCGCCCGCAACTTCACCGCCGCTCCGCCCCATGCCAGCAATGGGGAAAGTTATCTAGCGGTAGGGGGGGGGAGGGGAGCAGCCCAAAGCGGTGCAGGGCCAAGCGGCGGGCCTGCTGCCCACCCGCCAAGGGATCCCCTCGCCGCCGCACCCCCACCTCACCTTTGGGGCTCAGGGACGGAGGTCCGGGCCTCGCTACGAGGCAAGATGGCGGCCGCAGTTCCCGAGGTGGCGTCGTCGTTCAGGAACCTCCTTTCTCGGCCGCACAGGTGCCTCCGTAGCCGTCGACGAGGGGAGAGAGGTTCTCAGAGCGGGTCTCACTTCTGTGCGAGGATGTTGGCGTCCCCGGGGCGCCCTGCAATTATTTTAGTGGCGAGCCCGAGACGGAGCGCTTTCTTAAGCGTCCTTCCCGGTCGCCATCTTGGCTCCTCCCCCTGCAGCACACTTCTATTGCTAGGAAGATGTAGCTATGGTGGAGAATCGTCGACAGGGTCAAAGCACTGGGACAGCATCCAAGAACACGGGATGACATCAGGAAGAGGTGGAACGACCTACAGGGGAAGGTGCGTTCCGTGGTATCCAGACACCAGATACCAGTACAGAGGACTGGCGGTGGACTTCCACCTCCTCCCCCACAACTAACAACATGGGATGAGCAAGTCTTGGCAATACTGAATCCTGAGGGCCTCCCAGGAGTAGCTGGAGGACTGGACTCTGGTAAGTCATATCTTTACTACTATATCCCTCCACCCCACCTGCATGCCATCACATACCCCCACCCTCACCCACACCCCATCACTCCAACACCTCACATATGCCCCATCCCAATCCCAAGCCCTGCAGGCAACACCTCTGCATAGACAACCATCACCAAAGCATGTCCAGTACAGATACTCACCCAGGCCCCAAAACCACTAATCACACAAGGGCCAACACAATAATGCAAGCACAGGAGTAGAGGGTAACTCACCCATTGCACAAGATGGCACACACAGATACAATAACTATGCATTTACACCCCAACAGGACCCCTACCCAACGTCACCGGACAGGAGGTGCCAGACATATCCAGTCCCCCCACAGGAGAGACCCACAGTGATGACAGCAGCTCTGCACGCCTTGATCAAAATGACCAGCCCGGCCCATCAGGGACCTCTGGACAGTCGGTTCCCCTGCCACTGTCACAAACCACCACAGACCCTCCCCCTCAGGAAACACCAGCACAGCACCCACCCAGCGGGCCCATCCCTCTGTCCCCAGGACCTTTTTCAGCAGTGTGTCCACCACTACAGGGACACTAGGCAAACCCACCAACCCAAGACAATCAGGGACCTGGGGTCAGTGGCAGTGGGCACACGGTTTAGGGGACAGAGGCACAGGATAACAGGGAAAATGGGAGGACTGCTGTGCGACAGGGGGAGGACAGGCCCAGGGAACCCACTCTCCACGAGGTACTCTCCAACATCATGGGAGCATACCATCATTCCCAGGAGACCATGCCCACGGTACTGGCCAAGTTTCAGGAGACCCAGCGGCTGCAGGAGGAACACTACATGGGGTTCAGGTAGGACTTGAAGTCCATTAACACCACCCTAGTCACCATTGCAGGGGTGCTGGCAGACCTGGCCAACACCATGAGGGACACAGTGGCACACAAAAGGGCCCCTGACACTAGCCTGAACGATGAACAGCCCTCTACCTCCACTGGCGCTAGTGGACAGGAGGTCCTGCCACAGGACCAACAGTCCACCAGCACCCCACCCACTGCAGAAGGAGAACCTCCCCACAAACGGTCCCTGAGATCCAGGAATAAGACAGAGAACAGTGCCAAGACCCCACCAGGAAATAACACTCTCCTGATTGTCACCCTTTTGCGCCAATTTCTCACCCAACAACTTTGAACTGCCATTACTCCACTTCCTATGCCCCCTTGGACAATGCACCTGGAATACCAAGAGACTGGACTCTACCATGGACATTCCCCACCATCACCCCAGCCCATTGCACAGCCCCCTCCACTTATTTGCACAGAACAAAAACACCCTTGAATCACAAATCAATCTGGAGTCAGTCTGTACTGTCACAAATGTGTAATTACAACCTCTCAGAAATATAGCAATGTCAATGTTCATGTTCACATACCAATGTTAGACAGTTGTTGGGCAGCAGTAAACATAGCAGAAGGCAGAAAGTGGGACCCAGATCTGTGAAATGGAAAGCCAAAGTGACATGTCAGGGTCCACATAACGAGGCAAAAAGGCAGATTTATGGAATATCCTACAATAGTATGATATGGGAGAAGCAGTGCCATCCTCTTACCTGTGTTTCACTGGAAGTATTGCATGATGATGTTGTTTTGGTTGTCTATTTCTTCTTCTGCCTCCTCTTCTTCACTGTCCACAGGCTCCACAGCTGCCACAAGACCATCATCAGGCCCATCCTCATGCAGAAAAGGCACCTGGTGTTGCAAAGCCAGGTTGTGCAACATACAGCAGGCCACGATGATCTGGTACACCTTCTTCGGTGAGTAGTATAGGGAGCAACCTGTCAGATGGAGGCACTGAAATCTGGCCTTCAGGAGGCCGAAGGTGCACTCTATTATCCTCCTAGTTCGCCCATGTGCCTCATTGTAGCGTTCCTCTGCCCTTGTCCTGGGATTCCTCACTGGGGTCAGTAGCCATGACAGGTTGGGGTAACCAGAGTCACCTGCAAATATGGAGGGACAACTGTTAGACATCCTCCAACCCTTAGGGACTCTCCCATACCCAGGCCCTTATGTCAACTGTGTTGGGACCTTGGGCTCACCTATTAGCCACACCCGGTGCCTCTGGAGTTGCCACATCACATAAGGGATGCTGCTATTCCTCAAAATGTACGCTTCATGCACTGAGCCAGGATACTTGGCATTGACATGGGAGATGTACTGGTCTGCTAAACACACCATCTGCATATTCATAGAATGGTAGCTTTTGCGGTTTCTGTACACTTGTCCATTCCTGCGGGGGGGAGCAAATGCCACATGTGTACTATCAATGGCACCAATGATATTGGGGATATGTCCCAGCGTATAGAGGTCACCTTTCACTGTGGGCAAATCCTCCACCTGAGGGAAAACGATGTAGCCGCGCATGTGTTTCAGCAGGGCAGACAACACTCTGGACAACACGTTAGAGAACATTGGCTGTGACATCCCTGATGCCATGGCCACTGTTGTTTGAAAGGACCCACTGGCCAGGAAATGGAGCACTGACAGGACCTGCACTGGAGGGCGGATTCCTGTGGGATGGCGGATATCTGACATCAGGTCTGGCTCCAACTAGGCACACAGTTCATGGATTGTGGCATGATCAAGCCTGTATGTGATACTGATGTGTCTGTCTTCCATTGTCGCCAAGTCCACTAGGGGTCTGTATTCCGTAGGATGATGCCATCTCATCACCTGCCCCAGCGGAAGTGCCCTATATAGGAGAAGGGTGAGCAGAGGGTCATACACCACATAAGTTTCACAAGGCTCTTTAGAACAATCTTGATATAATCGGTGTGTGGCGCTGTCTGTCCGTATTCCTGCCCAAAAGTGCAGTGACACAGTTAGTTGCCCTGCCATGTGCCCCCCTGAAATGGCGGCTGCCTGACCTGTAAGGAAGGACAAGGGGAAATGAAGTAACTGTGCTGGCATTGTGCAGCGTCGTGGTAGGCGGTCGAAGACAGGGGCGCAATTCAGCATTGGTTATCATTGGGCCCTATGGGTTCCAGGAGCAAATGACGATGTACGCCGGCGGTGATGGTACACACTGCCGTGGACGTGACCAACCGCCATTTTTTATCTGTTAACTCACGTGATACCTGACCTTCAACAGGAGAGGACCTACACTGCAAGTGCTGCTGTGACCTGAGTCTGGAAGCAACAATGGCTACAGTGTCTGGGGAAAGGGACCCTGCCTTCACTGCGGAGGAGTTGGAGAAACTGGTGGATGGGGTCCTCCCCCAGTACATGCTACTCTACGGTCCTCCAGACAAACAGGTGAGTACACTGTGAGCATGATGCATGGCACACGAATGTATGGAGTGGCGTGGATGGAAGATACGGGGGCAGAGGCCAGCATGTGAGGATGGTCAGTGTATGTTTTTCTGGGCCAGGGTGGGAGGTTTTTGGCCAATGATTAAGAAGAACTGGACGGCGGAGTAACATCCATTCTTACTTCACTATTCCTCTAGATCAGCGCCCACCAGAAGAAGGGGATTCGGCGTGCCATTGCCAAGGAAGTGCGGACACTGGGGATCTACCATAGACAGAGCACCCACTGCCTCAAAAGATGGGAGGACCCGCGCTGCTGGACCAAGAAGATAGCAGAGGCCCAGCTGGGGATGGCCTCCCAACGTGGAAGGGGTGCCCGTCACACCATGACCCCCCCTGATGTACCAGATCCTGGCGGTGACATATCCTGAGTTGGATGGGCGCTTGAGGGCATCAAAGCAGCCACATTGGGGTGAGTACAGTCTCATTCAACTGACTCTGCGCGCTTAATGAGTTTTCTGGATGGGGAAGTGGGCTGTGGGTTTCCCTAGACCAGGGCAGACGCGCCAAGGTAGATCCATTATTTTGCAGGCTCAGTGCCAATCCAACCCCAAAAGTGATAGTGGCCCTCTACACCTAGTCATGCTCCGGTGGGTTCCAGCTGTCCATCAAATGGTTCTAGGCAGAGTCCCCCATGGGCATGTACTTTTCCCCTAAACTAAGTGCATGGGCTAGTGCATAGGGCTGCTTCCTGTGTGTTGTGTCCTCCAACGGTAGTGGTGTTGCAGGCATTGACCATGTGTCTCTTCTGTCTTCCCCCCCCTTTTGTTTTGTCACCCTGTCCTTATGTCCATTTGCATCATCTGGCGGAGGAGCACTGGCACCGGAGCAGGAGGGAGCTGCAACCCACATGGCCCTGGAGGGTGAATTTACGGAGTCTGAAGGCACCAGTGGGACGGAGGGCGAGGGGAGCTCCACGACGGGGACAGGAGGAGAAACCAGCAACAGTGACTCCTCCTCTGATGCGAGCTCCCTTGCGTTGGCCGTCACCTCTGTGCCCACCACATCAACAGGTGCAGCTGCCACCCCTTCTACAAGCCCTGCCCTCCCAGCAGCCCCTCAGCGTGTTTCCCGTGCCCGCTCACCCAGGAAGGTGGGCATCTCCTTCGCCCCAGGCACCTCAGGCCCTGCCCCAGTCAGCCCTGCTGCCCTCAGTGAGGAGGCTATTGACCTCCTGAAATCCCTCACTGTTGGGCAATCAACCATTTTGAAGGCAATCCAGGGTGTCGAGAGGCATTTTCAACAAATGAATGCATTCCTTGAGGGCATTCATTCTGGCGTGGCAGCCCAAAAGAGTGCATTTCAGGCTCTGGCCTCTGCACTGATGGCAGCCATTGTCCCTGTGTCCAGCCTCCCCCCTCCAATTTCCACTACCCAGACCCAATCCCCTGTACCTCAGCCTATCCCAAGCACACCATCAGACCAGCATGCACACACATCAACACACAAGAGTGGACATGTCAAACATAAGCACCACACATCCCACAGGCACGCACACAAGCACCATTCCCATGCAGACACACCAACATCCACTGCCTCCACTGTATCCCCCTCCTCCAAGTCCTCCTCCTCCCTCCCAGTCTTGTCTCCACTCATACCTGCATGCACTACATCCTACGCTACTACCTCCATCACCAGCACGCCCATCACCACACACCGCTCATGTGCAATCACCACACCAACTACCATGCACACGTCCCCTGTGTCTTCTCCCAGTGTGTCTGTGAGCCCTCCTCCTAAACTACACAAACGTAGGCACACGCCCACTCAACAGCCATCCACCTCAGAACAGCTTCCAGCCCATGCGCCATCACCCAAATGCAGCAGACGTACACCTCCTACAACCACTACCTCTTCCTCCACTCCCAAACCCCCTCCATCTTTCCATCCCAGTGTGTCTAAAAACCTTTTCCTGGCTAACGTTGACCTCTTGCCTACACCTCCCCCCCATCCTTCCCCTAGGGCCAGGATGTCCAGATCCTAGCCCAGCACCTCAGCCACCAAATCCTCCAGCACTGTGGTCCCTGCAAGTCTGGGAACATCGAAGGCGGCACCCATCAGGGCTACCAGTGTGCCACCTAGCGAGGCCAAGGATCAGCCCATTCCGCCACCTGCCAAGGTGAACAAGGTGCCCACATGCCGTGGGGAAAAGCTGCACCAACCACCCAGCAAGGCCTCCTCCAAGCCAAAAGGGGACAGTGCCAAGGTCCCAGTAGTGACTTCCAAGGTGGGGAAGGGACACAAGGCTAAAGGGAAGTCAACACAGGGCATGGAGCCTCCAGCTGAGGGACTGGTGTCACCCCTTCTGGCAAACAGAGCCGCAACTTGTACGGCAGTGGACATCGCCACCTGCACCGCCACCTGCCCCGCCACCTGCACTGCCACCTGCACTGCCACCTGCACTTCTGCTGCCTCAGCAACAGTCCCGAGCATCATCCCCAGTGGGCAGCCGTCCGAGGCTGCAGGAGACATCCTGCTGTCTCCCTCCACAGGTGCTGACACATGCACCACCGGCAGCATCTCCGCCACAGACACCACCGCTGCCACCGCCACCAGCCCCGCAACGTGCACAGACAGTGCAGCCACAGCCAACATGGACAACTTTCCCAGTGGACCACCGTCCGAGGCTGCAGGAGATGTCCTGGACCTTGCACAGCGTACGTGAGGCACCACAACCAGCACTATTAGTACCAGCAGTTGGCAGGAAAAGTTGCAGCAGGGTGGAGTGTGTCTCTAACTCCATGGAGTATCATCCTACCTGTTCGTGACATACACACCCAGGTGAGGGAATGGGACCTGCCACACAGCATGTGCAGCACTCCAGAACCAGTGGAGAACTGCATCCACTACCTCAGTCCTTGGCAGGATGAAGCACTCTGGGCACTAAGCCCCATCCAGAACCAGTGGAGAACTGCATCCACTACCCCAGTCTTTGGCAGGATGAAGCACTCTTGGCACAAAGCCCCCTCCAGAACCAGTGGAGAACTGCATCCACTACCCCAGTCCTTGGCAGAATGAAGCACTCTGGGCACTAAGCTCCCCCAGAACCAGTGGAGAAAAGCATCCACTACCCCAGTCCTTGGCAGGATGAAGCACTCTGGGGACTAAGCCCCCTCCAGAACCAGTGGAGAACTGCATCCACTACCCCACCCCTTGGCAGAATGAAGCACTCTGGGCACTAATCCCCCTCCAGAACCAGTGGAGAACTGCATCCACTACCCCTGTCCTTGGCAGGGTGAAGCACTCTGGGCACAAAGCTCCCTCCAGAACCAGTGGAACACGTCACCCACTTGAGAGACTGTGGCTTTGCCCTCTCCAGGATAAAGCAGTGGGCAAACCACCCACTTGAGAGACTTGGGAGACTGTGCCTTTGCACTCCCCAGGATAAAGCAGTGGGCAAACCACCCACTTGAGAGACTTGAGAGACAGTGACTTTGCACTCCCCAGGAAAAAGCAGTGGACATGGAGCCCCCTCGTGGAGCAGTGGTATCGCCCCTTCATCCGGCTGAGGTGCCCCCCTCCCCTCCCTCTGAGGTGCCTGTTTACTTTTGACCTGATGCCCAAGCAGTGTTCTCACTGTTTACAGTCAGGTATCATGTGTGGGCTTCGCCCATGCATTTTGGAACCACTGGTCTACGGACAATGATTGGAACACTATCCGGACTTGTGTAGTTGCTGTACATATTTGTATATACTGATCTGTTACAGACCTGTTTCCTTATCTGACTTTTCGATGATTACACTCGTTACAATCATTTCATTTTGTCCTTGCGTTCTTCCAGGGGATTACGGGGTGCAAATGTAATGTTGCTGCATGTATTTGTGTGTATGGTGTTGTGGGTGAGGGTAGGGGTGTGGGTGTTGCGTATTGAATGTGTGTGTCACAGTGCAGTACTCACTGTGGTGGTCGCCGCCGTCTTTGCTTCTCCTGGTAGCGGAGAAGGTAAACCAACATTGGTAGCACATGCAGTTCAGGCTCCATGGCGTCCTGGTTCCTCGTAGGGTGTCGAGAGGTGAGTGGTTTCCGTTCCAAAGACTGTTTCCGCCGTGCTTTTGATGACGTTGGCACTGCCCCGGAAAAGGTGGTGGATTTGTGCTGTGTAACACAGTGGGCGGTACATTGTGATCCGCTTGTCTGTTGGCGTTTACTGCCGCAGTGTTTGTTTCTACCGCCGTGGCGGTCGGAGTGTTAGAGTGGCTGTCTATGTTGGCTGTTTCCTCCACGGTTGTGATTCCATTTGTTTTACCGCCGGCCTGTTGGCGGTATTACCACGGCTTTAACACCGACCGCCAGGGTTGCAATGTGGGTCAAAGTCTATCGGGTGAGAGTACGTGCCCGTCCGCTGTTTCAACCGCAATAAAATCGCTGGTTGCTGTCGCATCCAGATGATCTTTCAGACTCGGGCGACATATTGTGACCTCTGCTGTGCTGTCTAACAGTTACACTGCCCACGTCTTGTTCTTCAGCAGTGTTCTCAAGTGTACCGGCATTTTTGACTGATAGTGCTGCCACCTTTTTCTTTTTAAATTGTGGCTTTGGTTATATTATCTTTTCTTCTTTGTTGACTGTAGACTGCAAAGAGTTTTTCTTTTGTTTCACGTACTCAGGACTTCGATCAGGATGGCCCCCTCCCTCACTACGTCTATCCGGTGTATCCTGAAAGGAACGAGAGAGACGTGAATCAGTATATCTGTCAGGAGTTTTTATATTCTCCCTATTTCTGAGAGTGTATCTCCTTTTGGATTTCTCCGGATATGGAGAGTCTGCTCTCTGCTTTTGACCGTCTTAAAATTGTCCTGGCTTTTCCCAGAGCTTTTTAGAACCCTCTTGTGCTTGTTTCATACCTTCCTTAGGGGCGGAATTCTGCATTTCCAGCTTCTTTGTCTTGGCTCCCAAACTGTCCCTTCCTATACTAGTGTA
Organism: Pleurodeles waltl; assembly: GCF_031143425.1. NCBI lineage: Eukaryota > Metazoa > Chordata > Amphibia > Caudata > Salamandridae > Pleurodeles > Pleurodeles waltl. The sequence goes on from NC_090444.1 coordinate 672,746,599, forward strand.
GGTATTGGAAATAATTTTCGGTAGCTGTCTCTCTTGTTCCAAATGTGGAGTTTCTCTGAGACGCTGGTGTATGGCCAGTGCAACTGCTTCCCCTTTAATGTAACTGAGTATTATTGAGGAAACTGCGTCAAAGTTGTGCATTAGTTTCATCCCCAAATCTAGGGCAGGTGCTGCCCCATGCTCATTCTGTATTTGTTTTAACACTTCCAGTAAATTGACAAGTGTCGGGGTACCATGTGTGGGGGTATATATTGCAGTGAAGACTGTACCCCATGTGGTGCAGTCATCCACCGAGGGAACTATCCCAAAGGGCAAGCACATTGTGAGAATTCTATGTTTTTCCTGTGGTCCCGTATGGGGAAACAAAGCTTCCAGCTGATTTTTTTTCTGGGCTATCCAGTATAGTATCTTCTCCCATTCTGTAGGAACTTTACTCATATGTACTGTTTGTGGATTAATCCCAGTGGCCAGTTGATATCCAGCAGGTGCTGGTGGTCCCGAATGAGCGGGTGTTGTGTTCAAAGTCCGCATTACGAACTGAAAAAGTCGTCTGTATAATGTTACTATCTCAGCGTATAAATTTAGCAGATCTGCTGCTTGCATGTTTTGTATGCCTGGGTGAGGTGTGTATGTGGCAAACATGGGCCACGTTGGTCCATCATTTCCTAAAGGACCTAGGGCCAGATGTAGGAAGGAAGCAATTTGCGAGTTGCAAATTGCGAGTCCTTCCGACTCGCAATTTGCAACTCGCAAATTGCTATGCAGTACGGTGTCTCAGACACCGACTGCAACTCGCTATGGGGTCGCAATGACCCACCTCATGAATATTCATGAGGTGGGTCGCAAATTGCGGCCCCATAGCGAGTATAGGCACTCGCTAACATGGAGGCCTGCTGTAGTCAGCAGGCCTCCATGTTAGCGACCTGCTTTTCAATAAAGCAGTTTTTTTTTTTTTTTTTAATGTAGCCCGTTTTCCCTAAGGGAAAACGAGCTGCATTTCAAAAAATCCGAAACCTTTTGTTTCGGTTTTTTCAGGGCAGGGAGTGGTCCCTTGGACCACTCCCTGCCCTGAAAAAATATTTTGGGGTCCATTCACAAAGGGGAAGGGGTCCCATGGGGACCCCTTCCCGTTTGCGAATGGGTTACCATCCACTTCAAGTGGATGGTAACTGCGACTCCATTTGCGACCGCATAAGCGGTCACAAATGGAATTGCATACCATTGCGAATCCCAAATAGGAAGGGAACACCCCTTCCTATTTGCGATTCGGAAATGCATTTTGCGAGTCGGTAACGACTCGCAAAATGCATTTCTGCATAGGAAACACGCATTTGCGAGTCGCAAACGGCAAATTTTGCCGTTTGCGACTCGCAAAGTGCTTCCTACATCTGGCCCCTAATCTCACTCGTCGTATAACAGGTGGTAGGGTGCCTTCAAACCAGTTCTGATGCTCTTAGTACGTGAGCGGTATTTCATGATACTGGTATGCTTGGTACCGTTGAGGTACGTTTGCAATTTCATATGTGCCGAATGTGACTGACCTGTGGTCTTCCTCAGGAAAGGTGACCCAGGAGTAGAATATTTCTGCTGGGTAAGCTTCATTAGCTTCTACTATGAATGTGACGCCCCGGCCCTTGTCTGTTAAGCCATGCGCTACTAGATGTAAAGTTGATGCTTGTCTAGCATTCTCAGGAATGTCTATGGCGTTAGCCATATTGTAAAAAAAAATGTGTGAAGAGATGGAACACCAAGTGGGGAGTTTAGTCCTTTTAAGAGTTCGAGCTCGAACAACCTACAGCCTAATTAGGTGTTCCCTGTTCAGCTGAGGAGGATTTTCTCAAAGACCATGGACGTCTCTGTATATTGGTACTTAGGGTACCTGTCTGTGAGACAGTGATAATCGGGGTATCCATAAATTAGTGCCTAAACACCATTGTTGGTGGCGCCATGTCGTAGTTGGACTCTTGCTCTAGGCAAGACTGCTGGCTTAAGGATGACAGTACTTATGTTTGTAGATGACTATGCCTATCCAACAACAAGTCGCAACTGTAATCCCAACCCTTCTGGCTCATTAGCAGCACCTTACCAAAACCCTCACAGTTAAAGGTGATTTGTGGCAGGCTTTACGCATGGACTCAAAAGTAGGACATCTCAGGGAGAGTCGTGGTTAAACGGAAATTACCCCTTTCTCACAGATACATCATGTCTCAATCAAACACAGGCAATGACGAAGATGCAGTAAGGTTTCAATAATTTGTATTTATCACAACTGCAATCTACAATAAGTTGTATGGGCTGCAATGATTAGGATAATGAACAGTGCAAGGAACAGAATGGTAAAGACAAGAGTCATTATTATAAAGACCCCCACCATCTCGCAATAATATAAAAAGACATGAAGCGTGTAATATATCCTAATGCCCTATATGATAGGCCTAAAGGAGAGCTTGGTATGTTAAACCTAATCTGCCAATGCCATGTCCCTGAAAGGAGCCCCCAACCCTCATTACCTTGGAATGAGGTCTGTAGCTCAGACTCCGTAGGGACACAAAGTCCAGGTCAGCGTCAAGGAGACGTGCAGCATCGATAGCAGCGATGGAATCTGGTCGTAATCCCTCTGATTATCTGTCTCAAGTGTGATGTATTTATACAGATCTACTTTGACCCCTGACATAGGTTGTTCCCAAACAATAGATAACGCTGCATGCTTGGGATGGTAATTTCTAATGTGAGCACCTACAGTTTGTTTGTCTTTGTCGCTTGATTTGATGCCTTAGCGAGGTGTCACTGATAACAGAAGTCTAAACGTAAAGGGCATAACTATTAACAAGGCAGCCATCCTAGAAGAATTAATTAAATAAATAGTCTAAGACAGAGCAAGCTAAGTAGGTTGAAAGTCACAAGGTGACAGGGGCCCGAGTCTGCAAGCCAAAGGCTAAGCTAACTCTTGTCATCCCATTAAAACAAACTAGGATTCACTACACTGGGTGCAGTAGGGGGATCGGCCACTTAGAATGGGTACCTGACAAGTTTCTCCAATGATTTCTCCGATGGCGAAATGCAAGGAGATACCGCGCCCAGCACACCACTGACTTTCAGCTGTAGCTATGGAGCTCTGCCACGTTCACGCTGCAAGTTTCCAAGCTTCTGAAAAAGACTGCAAGGAAGTCTGTAGCTCTCTTAGGGTCTGTGTGCAGGTTGTACAAGTAAAGCACCATGTCAGCCTCATATGGGAAAATCAAATGGGACGCGCACCAAGACTGGATACAAGCATAGAACTGGCCACCATATGCTTTGAAATCCAGTAGGTTTACTGCAATGGCAAAGAGCAGAGGGGAGAGTGGGTAACCCTGGCGTGTCCCATGTCCCACAACACATTGTTCTGATATCATGCAACCAGTGTGAATCCTGGCAACAGGGTTAGTATGCAATAGGATGGTCCAAGAGACAGCGCAGCGTAGCCCCAGACCAAACAATGCATGGCAACTCAGAGGAAGCTCCAATCTAGGCTGTCAAATACCTTTATGATGTCTACAAACATGCATACTGCTCATTCTGGCAATAGATGTACCTCTCCCATTAGTAGTAAAAAATGTCTAACATTTAGAGAAGTGTACTGGCCCAGTATAAACACAGACTTTTATGTGTGACTCAGTATGGACAAATGGGGGTATATGCCAGTATATCGCTGAGAAGTTTGTAATCAACGTTTAACACCACCAGAGGCCGATATACAGTCATATGTGAGGCAGGTTTACCCAGTTGTAGCAAAGGGATTATAATTGCCTCACAAATAGTGGAGGGCAGAGACCTGGGGGTCAGTGCACTTTGGTATAACTCCACTAGTATGGGATGAAAATATCAAGGTAAGCAAAACAAAATTCCAGAGGGAGGCTCTCAGTTCCCAGGACCTCCTCACCGGCCATGCGCTGATTCTTAGCATGGATCTCCTCTTCCATATTATCTTACCCTAAAGCCTCAATGACCTCATGGGTCATCTCATTAGGTGGCAAGATAGTTAACCATTCACTAATGATGGAGGCCCTAGGTGAATCACAGGCTTCACACAGGCATGAGTAATAGTCTGTAAAGGAGAGATTGATTTCTCCCTAAGTAAATTGATGGGCGCTGTCCGCAGCTAATAATTCTAGGATTGGTGATCCTCAGGAGTGCTATGCAGACAGTGAAAAGCTCCATGGGGCCCGCGACTCACCTTTCCGCCAGCCTTTTCCTGGTGGTTCAAACCGCCAGGAAAAGGCTGGCGGAAAGGGGACTCGTAATCCCCTGCCAGGCGGATTATCACCGCCGGGGCAAATGTGGCGGAATACCGCCGGCCCCGGCGGTGCGACCGCGGCGCTTCCGCCGCAGTCGTAATAGGCCAGGAAGCACCGCCAGCCTGTTGGCGGTGCTTCCGTCATTTTAGCCCTGGCGGTCTCGTACCGCCAGGGTCAAAATGACCCCCTAATCCCATTGAAAGGGAAAGGGACCCACAACTGGAAACGCCAAACTGTGGCCACATATCAAGTAATGAGTAAACAGACCCGCAGAGCTCCCCGGTAAAAGGAGAGAACCCCTTGACCCTACTACGAGGAACTTGCAAGAGATGCTACCTGCAATCATAGTGGGGAGTAGACGGAAAGGGCCCAATCCCTCCATAGAGAGTAGAATATAAAGGATAATATCACATCTCCAATGTGTTAAATCGGCCTTATGCGGTTTGCAGGGTGATCTCAGGGGGGATCCTAACTCCGTTCAGTGAGTAGGGTAGAATCCAGCTGTGTCAGGGCCAATGGAATCTGCATCGTCTTCAGGAAAATATTGTCCAGAGGTTGAAGTCACAATTGTAGCTGCTGCCTCATCAGCACTATGGAGATACTCACGAGCCTGGTCTGATGAGTGATGATTGCTCTGTTACCTCGAGATCGATTCCAAGGGTGCCCACCATGCGCCTGGGATTCAGGGCTCAAGTCAAGCCATTGCCACACTCCACCGAGTTCCAGGAAGAATTTCATCCCTGGGGCAGTGGTCACTCACAATTGTGCGGGGTAAAGCATAGCATATTTGATATCAGGTTCTCTGAACTTATGTTTAACCTCCTGGAAAGAGGCCCTCTGTTTACTGACCACTAGTATAAAATCTAGGAAAAACATAATCTGACTGTTTTCCACCTGGAGGTTCTCAAGGTCTCTGGCACATTGAGTATGTGGTCTCTGTCCCGGAAATGGAGAAGGCATGCAATGATATACAAGGGGTTTCATCGGGGCTCATGCTCTTTGGGCTCTCTCCAGTGCGAAGAAGGGGGACAAGACCTCTGGTGCTACTTTCTCCCACGGCCATCCCTTTGGAAAGGCCATCATATCTGTGCTCTCTGACACTTCAGGCATACCCACCAGCTGGGTATTATTCTGGTGAGCTGGGCCTTAGGAAACCTCTGCACAGGCCTCAAGAATTCTCACCTGGTCAACCATCTATCCCAGTTGTGTTTTCAGAGCTGCGATCATGGGGACCAGTTCCTGCAAGGTAAGTTCTGTGGCTGCAAAACGATCCCCCAGTTTATGGTAGTCAGCCCTTAGGAGGCCAAGGTTCACTGCCACTGTAACTGTCTTGTGCTTCAGGGCAAGATTTGTCAGGTCCTCTGCCCTGGTCCTCCTTCCCGCGGCCAGGGTGAAGCTTTGTGGCAGGCAAGGTAGGAAAGCAGAGGGGGGGAGTCAATCAGCACCAAGTATAGCCCCCAGCTGCCGAAATAGGTCTAGGGATGGGTATACATCAGCACCGCCTCCACACATCTAGGCCCTGATTCATAAAGGGGGGGAGGTAGACACAATGACCCAGGGCCGGGGACAGGCATGCTGGTGGCCCAGTGGGCCCTTCTCCAAAAAGTGCACTGAAGGGCCGTATGCAGCACTTCATACGTTTCAACTGTCAGGACCCCCCACCTCACTGTAATGGCCCACAGCTACAACAAAGGTAAAGCACTAGCCCCTTCTGGGACAGAAAGCAGAGGGTAGTGCAAGTGAAGGCCTCTGAAGGAGTCCAAGCTCCCAGTGTAATAGAAGGGAGCCTGTATCCTCTACCCAGGCAACCAGCCACAGCCACATATATCCTGTAGTCCCTCTTAGGGCATTCCTCACCTTCAGCATGGCAGCACAGGCACCACAGGGAATCCCTGAGTAACAAAATGCCTCCTTGGAGCTCTTATAGGGTAGTACGCCACTGGAGTTAGACTTCATGCCCCAGTATTACAGAGGAACTATTCAGGGGACTACTTGCGCAGCAAAGCCCCACAGGTAGGCAGGAGAGTTCTGCATCAGAAGTTCACCTCATGCGGGGATGTGCTGGTCCAGACACTCCGGTTGCTAATGCAATTAAAAATCAATGGTAGGTAGTGGTCATCTTAGGTGTGGCATTGCGTGGTCTAAGTGCTAGGTGGGTAGCAAGCCAACTCAGATGGTCTCCAGTGACAGAATGAATACAAATGCTAGGGGGGTCTCCTCCCAGCCCCCTTGATCGTCAGTGCCAAAGTTAGACAGCAATTCCAGTGAGCCGCTCCTCAACACTGCCAGTTCTTACACAGGCAGCAAGGCTCCTCACCAGCCAGCAGGTTCCCTCTGAGAGTCCACAACTGCTTTGGTCCAAGGTGGGGTCACCAGCTAGGTCCTCACTTCTTCTGATAATAAGCCTTGACACCCAAAGGGATCAGCTCCTCTCAGGGCTCATTGGGGAAAACCATCATCTAGTGTGTGCATTGGAATGGCTTGGCCGAAGAGGCAGCAGCCAATGCATTCCAACGAGATTAGCTCAGGCACCCACTAGCATGGGGAGGGACTCTTCAGTCATACAGACAGCAGTAGGAGTGCCCCAGGGGCAAGTATTAATAACTGAATAAGGCCTGCTGTAAAAGGCCCACCAGTAGCCCCAAAAATCACAACTACACCTCTGGGGCTGTGGGAGACTCAGAAGGACAGCTGAGCAGCTCTACTGGAAAAAGGACTGCTACTCTGCTGCTCTGCTACTCTGTTGCTCTGCTGCCTGAATGACAAGGTCTGGACCTGCATCTTGAACCCAGGACAACAAGAGTGGCTCCAATGGTTAGTTGACTGGTCTCCTGATCTGACCCTCAGGGGCAGAAAAGACACCAACCACCTAGAACCAGGCACCTGGACCCTGTTTACTGTAAGCTTTGCCCCCAAATAGTACCACCAGTCCTGAACCTTTGGAATTGGTGACTGAAGGTGCACCCCCACCCTACCTGTGGTCCAAGCAGAACAGGCACTGCGTGTCTCATCACCTCGCAGCCTCACATCAGAATCACCACTGTATGATGCATCACCAATGTAGGACCTCACAGCTCCTCGGAATCTCTGATGTGTGTTGCATCCATGATTAAGAACCTCGCATTGCAGCCCCACAACTCCTCTGAACCACCAGTGCATGATACATCCTCGATGCAGGATCTTTCATCACAGCTGTGTTGCTCCTCCGAACTGCTGCTGCAGAATGTACCCTTGACGCTGATACTCACATCTCAGACCCAAATCACAACTTCACAACAAATCCTCACACAGGATCTCACAATGCTCCGCAGCCAGTATTTAAGGTATATTGTAGAGTGGGCCTAACTTGGTCCTTGTATCCGGCACACATCTCATTGTGGTCAGTCTAAACTTGTGTGACTTTATCCCAGTCTTGTGTGAAGGGGGTAACCACATTTAGCTCTTCGTGCTCTTAAGCATTATTTTTGCCTAATTGTTTACAATTGCATGTCTCTGGTTCTATTGATTGTATTTGTGTTGTTTTGGTGTCTAATCATTCATTAAATGTTACTCTATTTTTTGTAAATTGGTTTGGGCTTTTTCTTGTTTTGCGTTCTCACTTTATTACCTTTTGAAGTGTTGCATAAGTACTTTACAAATTGCTTCTAGGTTAAGCCTGACTGCTTTTGTATTAAGCTACCAAAAAGTTAAGCACACGATAATTTGGGTTTGCTTCTGTTTCACCTTCACAAGAATTGTCACTGCTGCTTGAGTAGGGTTTTTCTCCCCTCAACCCCTACCTCATTTCCTTACATTGGCATCCAGCAGAGAACTCTAGGGCTTGTGTATGTGCAGTGACATATAATAATTTGTGTGACACAAAAGTAGCTGCATTATTAATTTGACACCATTTTGAGATCATTTTAAATTATTCCTGATTGGTTCTTTTGATTTTTTAAAATTTACCTTAATTCTACCTGACTGTTTGTATCTGTTACTACACTGGCAAGGATGACGTTTTAGTTTGCCAAGCTTGATAACTTCGGTGCGGATGAGCTCAGTGAGTTCTGTAAGGAGAGAAGACTTCTAGCCAGCAGAGAGGCTGGAGCTCATGAAAGACTCTGAGGTTCTGGGCAGAAGTTCATCACTCACTACCAGCAGAAAAAGACAACCAGGAGGAGGGAATGATGCGGAAGAACAAGTAGAAGACCTGGGTACAGGTCCAGGGCTGAAGCACACAGGGGAAGGAGATAACTTGTCTCCTGAAGTGGACTTTCTTGCAGAACAGAAAGCAGTGTGTTCTCACAAGGCTTGACCCCAGATGAGCTGGCAGACAGGTAGGCTGAAATAGAGTTTAGGGTGCAGATGTCCCAACTTAACTTGAAGGAAAAGAAACTGGACATGGAGGAGAAACTGTCTTTAGATTGACTAGCTCATGAAAGGAGCCTCAAAGAGATGGATATCAGAGCCAGACAGGCAGAGTCCCCGCAGCAAAGGTGGCAGCATACCCACAGTGTCTAACAGAGACAGGAAAATCCATATACTGCTTGGTGGTAGGGGATGATACTGACAAGTGGTGTTCTGCCTATTAGGTGTCCCTCTAGATGCACTGGGCGCCAGAAGAATATTGGGGGCACCATTCTGGAAATATATGCTGACAATATGGAGAAATACCATACTTACACCAGGGGGTAGGGACCAGATGAAGTACACTCCCAGGAAAACCATCCTTGTTACCAAGTTTGGGCTCACAACAGATGATTTTACTGGATCTTTTAATTGATTCAGAGAGAGCACAAGTTTATTTTTTGTTTCACAGAGCTGCACCAGCACCTGATTAACAGTAACCTCACTGATCACAGGCAGCTTGCAAAGGAGACGGACCTCTGGGTCAGCACCAGAGTGTCGTAAAAAGGTATCTGGGGGGATGACCAAATGGGTGGTCACGGGTCCTAAAAATAAAAAGTTCTCTAAAGGACTCCAAAATAATTCTCAAGGGAACAGTAACTAGTCCCAGTCTGACCCAAAGGGAAAGGGGTTCTATTACAAGCATATTAGGAGGTTTGTCCTTAGGTGTACTGAGTATAACAAATATTTGCACTTCAAGGGAGACACCAAATGTCCCAAGAAGGGACACTTCTAAATGTATGTGATGCCCTTGGTATTAAAGAATGCCCCTGCTACCTTCTAGAGGTTGGTGAACTGGGTCTTGGCTGGAAAATATGCATTCTGTGCCACCTACCTAGATGACATAGCTGTCTTTAGTTCCAGCTGGAAGGAACACCTAAAACGTCCAGTGAGTGATTCAGGCCCAGTAGCAGGCAGGCCTGATTATCAAGGCCAGTACGTATTATACTATGTAGAGCAGGGTGCCATCTTATACTTAGGCCACATGGTGGGCAGGGGCAAGGTGCAGTTCCTCCAGGCTAAGATTGAGACTATTGTGGCTTGGAAACCCCTCAAACCTCAGACTAAGGTGAAGGCTTTCCTAGGCCTCACTGACTATTACAGAAGGTTTGCTAAAGGATATGGCACCATTGTTGTCCACTTAAGTAAGCTGACTTCCAAGAAGCAGTCTAAAAAGATGCTTTGGACACAGGCCTGTCAGACGGTCTTTGACAAACTGAAGGAGGTTAAGTGTGCAGCGCCTATACTTAAGCCTCCTGACTTCTCCTAGGAATTTATTGTGCATACGAACGCTTCAGATCATGGCTGTCTCAGCACGGTTAAATGAGGAGGGCCTAGACCAACCTGTAACCTTCATCAGTAGTTACTTCCTCTGGAACAGAGGTGGAGTGCTATTGAGAGGGAAGCCTTTGTAGTGACCTGGGTGCTGAAAAAGCTTAGATCGTACCTGTTTGGGACTCACCTCCAGGTTTAGACATGCCACAGGGCCCTCATATGGCTTATGCAAATGAGGGGTGAAAATCTGACACTGTTGATGTGGTCCATCACCCTGCAGGGAATGGACTTTTCATTGGAACATCAACCAGGGTCAGACTGTGCCAATAATGATGGTCTCTCAAGGTTCTTCCAGCTTAATGGTGAGGACTCCTAGGAGGTTGGGTAGTTTACTCCACTTTTTCCTTGGAGACACACATGCTAGCCCTGACAGCCCTTGGGTGGTTTTCCACCAAATGTCTTGCCTTACTCCATCTGTTTTTGCTGGATTCGTTCTTGTTGGCTTTAGGACTCTGCTAATCAGTGCTTTCTTTTTTCTTTAAAATTGTTAAATTGGCTTAAACCCAATTGGCACATTTAATTTACTTCTAAGCCCCAATTACAATTATACTACATATACCAAGGGCCTGTAAATTACATATGCTACTAGTGGACCTACAGCAATAATTGTGACACTAACTTAAGTAGCCTTTTTAATTGAGCCTCTTTTAGGTATGCATTTGCAGCCTGTATGTGCAGTGTTAAACTACAACACCACAAAGAAACACAGTGACCTATTTAAATATGGGAAGGAGTACCTTGTATTCTTTCTTTCGTTCTGGTCTGGTTACCTCAGGTGGTTGCTCTAACTTAGAGAATTCAAGATGTAGGAGGAGGTGGTCTCACCCACGTAATATGGCATGCTTCATTATTGGCCACTTGATCCCACCCTTGCATATAATACTACCAGGGTGGACTCAACCTCAGGAGGATTTTTGAAGGAGTTTTAAAAATATTTCTGGATAATATTCCAGTTACAATCAATTAAAAATACCCTCAGGTAAACTACACAGAAAAACGTTATTAGGTAGTACCTTGGGTATGAATAAAAAATACTGAAAAGTATATTCAGAGGACATTGCTAAGTGCCATGACCATAGCATCCTTCTGTTCACCAACATGTTTCTGCCACCTATTAGCCATATTAGGTACTGGTATTCATCAGGGCATTAGAAGAATGCCTACTTTGTCCTAATTAGTGATAAACAATGAAGAAGTGGACCTACACCCCTCCAAAGCATCTCAGGTATCATTCTAAGGTAAAGACACAAAACGTTAAGGTAACAAATCATGTCCCATAGAACGTTTTGGATTTTGTGGTAACAGTTAAAAAAAAATATTGCCTTGTGGCACATGTGACACTGTAGACATCACACAACCACAACATGCTGAGCAGAGTGCGGACACATGGGTAGGGAAATCATGCATCCTTCCAGTGATTATTAAAATACCTCACCCTATTAGGGTTATCCCTGAAACACCTGGTCTGATAAGGGGAGGGGTTGGCGATTCCTTTAGTCACACACAGTAGAAAATATATATTATTACATAAAATGTAATAAAACACTACACTATTGTTGCATGGGCAGCTAGGGTACACGTGGGCAATCATGACCTCTTTTCTCAATTTCCAGTGAAAGCAAAACCCATCTAGAGGTAATTAAGGGGAGGGAACAATGCGCTTGCCATGCTGCTTTTTAAAAGACAGAAAATAAAGAGAAAGAGGCTCCTGTCATCTTTTATCTGCATAATCACTTACTTCATCAAGGAGATGCACTCTCAGTCATCCTGCCCAGCCCCTATATTCAGCTGAATGGTGGGATCATACTCAGAAAATGAGAGGGTTCTTTCACCTGTGGCAGCCCCCACACTAATCATGTGTTCTGGCACCTCAAGGGCAGCTAGCTGGGAGGGGCACCGTACAAGACCTTCTCATGTGTTTACGGGGTTCACCGTGTGTCATATGCACCAGTGAGTCTGTAATTTGCAGTGATGCATCAAGTTTCAACCCTCATTTCTAAAGAGGAGAAATATCTCTGAAGGGAAATCAATGATTTTGCTGTGTATGTGTGCACACAGATGGCATTCATCCTGGGAATTATGGTAACCCATAGGTCCTAATTTATTGTTTATTATTTAAAAAAATTAAAACAGGGGAGAGGAACAATTATTTTCTAATCATGATAATGAATTCAAAGTACATAATTCTGTAAGTATAATAAAATTAGTATTTCAAACCTCTCTCTTATAAATTACATAAGATGGCTAATGAGTGATGTTGATTCTGATTTCTCAAATGCGGTCTACGGAGAGTGCCCTCAAAATATGTAGATTAATATTATTACTGATGTGGGCAAACAGTTTTTTGGAGTGTTTATTCAGTGTGTTATATAGGGAATATTCCTACTGTTATACTCAATAGGCAAAGTTGTTATTTCCATTTCTCCCTAGTAAATCTTAGGCCCTCATTACAACCCTGGCGGACGGTGATAAAGCAACGGTAACACCGCCAACAGGCCAGCTGTAAAAAAAAATTAATCCCGACCATGGTGGAAACCGCCAACACAGACAGCCACTTTAACACCCCGACCACCACGGAGGTAGAAACAAACACCGCGGCAGTCACCGCCAACAGACAGGCGGAAGACAATGTACCGCCCACACTCTTACAAGGCACCAATCCGTCAGCTTTTCCGGGGCCATACCAATGCCTTCAAAAGCACGGCATAAACAGTACACAGAAGGGAAACCACTCACCCCTCGACACCCAACGAGGAACCAGGATGCCATGGAGCCTGAGCTACAGGTCCTGCCCATGTTGATTTAACTCCTCATCTACCAGGAACATCAAAGACGGCGGCGACGACGACGGTGAGTACTGCACCTAGTACACAGGGGAGGGGGGATGAAAAAGAGAGTGACACACACATGTGACACCCAACACCCCCACCCCCCACCCACAAAAACAACAACATACACATACACACACACACACATCCAATAACATCACAGATACACCCCGTCACCCTCTGGAAGAACGCAAGGACCAAATGAAATGAGTTTAATGAGTGTAATAATCGAACAATCAGATAGCCCAAGATAACTTTAAATCATCAGTATATGCAAACATTTACAGCAAGTACACAAGTCCGTACACTGTCCCATTAAATGTCCGTGGACCAGTGGCCCCAAAAAGCATGGGCGAAGCCCACACATGACACCTGCCTCAAAATGGAGAGAACACTGCAGGGGCATCAGGTCTAAAAAAACACAGGCACCTCAGGGGGAAGGGGAGGGGGGCACCTCAGCCGGTTGATGGGACTAAGCCACTGTTCCTCGAGGGCCACTGCCTGGTCCTGGGGAATGCAAAGCCACAGTCTCTCAAGTCTCTCAAATGGGTTTACAGCCCACTGCTTGGTCCTGGGGAGTGCAAACCCACAGTCTCTCAAATCTCTCAAGTGGGTTCACAGCCCACTGCTTGGTCCTGGGGAGTGCAAAGCCACAGTCTCTCAAGTCTCTCAAGTGGGTGGTTTGTCTACTGCTTGCTCCGGGGGAGTGCAAAGCCACAGTCTCTCAAGTGGGTAGTTTGCCCACTGCTTGCTCCTGGGGAGTGCAAAGCCACAGTCTCTCTAGCGGATGCTGTTCTCCACTGGTTCTGGAGGGTGCATGGTGCCCAGAGTGCTTTATCCTGCTAATGACTGGGGTAGTGGATGCTGTTCTCCACTGGTTCTGGAGGGGGCTTAGTGCCCAGGGTGCTTCATCCTGCTAAGGACTGGGGTAGTGGATGCTGTTCTCCACTGGTTCTGGAGGGGGCATGGTGCCCAGTGATTCTGCACCAGCGGTGTGGCAGTTCCATTCCCTCACATGGGAGTCTGAGCCACGAGATTTACCGGTAACAGGTAGCATGATACTCCATGGAGACAGAGCCACACTTCTCCTTGCGAGGACTAAGGCTGCAAACTGCTGGTAGTGCCAGTGCTGGTGGTGGTGCCTCATGTAGTGTGTGCAGGGTCCAGGACGTCTCCTGCAGCCTTGGATGCCAGCCCACTGGGGATACTGCTGATGTCCACTGTAGTGGCACTGGCTGGCCACATCGCGGGGCAGGTGGCGGTGGCTGTAGCGGTGTCTGCGGCGGAGATGCGGCCGGTGGTGCAGGTGTCTGCACTTGTGGAGGGAGACACCAGGCCTTCTCCTGCAGCCTCGGAAGGCTGCCCACTGGGAATGATGCTAGTGACTGTAGTTGAGGCAACAGCTGCGCAGGTGTGGTGCAGGTCTCGGTGCAGGTGGCGGTGCCCACTGCCGGACAGGTTGCTAGGCTGTCTTGCAAAAGGGGTGACACCAGTCCCTCACCCGGAGGCTCCATGCCCTGAGCTGACTTCCATTTTCCATTTGCTCCTGTGTGCCTTCCCCACCTTGGAAATCACTGCTGGGACCTTGGCACTGTCCTCTTTGGTTCTGGAAGAGGCCTTGCCGGGTGGTTGGTGTGGCTTTTCTCTTCTGCATGCTGGCCCCTTCTTTACCTAGGCAGGTGGAGAAAAGGGTGGTCCTTGTCTTCAATAGTTGGCACACTGGCAGCCCCTGATGGGTGCCCCCTTCAATGTTCCCAGACTTGCAGGGACCACACTGGACGAGCATTTGGTGGCTGAGGTGCTGGTCAGGGCTCAAGACAACCTGGCCCTAGGAGAAGGACGGGGGGGAGGTGTAGGGAAGAAGTCAATGCTAGCTAGGAAAAGTTTCTTAGACACACTGGGACGGGAAGATGGAGGGGGTGTGGGAGTGGAGGAAGAGGTAGTAGTTGTAGGAGGTGTACATCTGCTGAGTTTGGGTGAAGGTGCATGGGTTGGAGGCTGTTGTGAGGTGGATGGCTGTTGAGTGGGTGTGTGCTGGCGTTTGTGTACTTTGGGAGGAGGGCTCACAGACACACTGGGAGAGGACACAGGGGACGTGTGCATGGTAGTGGGGGTGGTGATTGCACATGAGCAGTGTGTGGTGATGGGCGTGCTGGTGATGGAGGTAGTGGCTGAGGATGTAGTGCATGCAGGTGTGAGTGGAGACGAGACAGGGAGGGAGGTGGAGGACGTGGAGGAGGGGGACACAGTGGAGGCAGTGGATGTTGGTGTGTCTGCATGAGAATGGTGCTTGTGTGAGTGCCTGTGGGATGTGTGGTGCTTATGTTTGTCTGAGCCACTTTTTTGTGTTGATGTGTGTGCATGCTCGTCTGTAGGTGTGCTTGGGATAGGCTGAGGTAGAGG
Source organism: Pleurodeles waltl (assembly GCF_031143425.1). Classification (NCBI taxonomy): domain Eukaryota; kingdom Metazoa; phylum Chordata; class Amphibia; order Caudata; family Salamandridae; genus Pleurodeles; species Pleurodeles waltl. The sequence continues at coordinate 672,761,825 of NC_090444.1, forward strand.
GAATTGGGTCTGGGTAGTGGAGGTTGGAGGGGGAAGGCTGCACACAGGGACAATGGCTGGCATCAGTGCTGAAATGTTCTCTTTTGAGCCGCCACGCCAGAATGAATGCCCTCCAGGTATGCATTTGTTTGCTGCAATGCTTCTCGACACCCTGGATGGCATTCAAAATGGTTGACTGCCCAACAGTGAGGGATCTCAGGAGGTCAATAGCCTTCTCACTGAGGGCAGCAGGGCTGACTGGAGCAGGGCCTGAGGTGCCTGGGGCGAAGGAGATGCCCACCCTCCTGGGTGAGTGGGCACGGGAAACATGCTGAGGGGCTGCTGGGAGGGCGGTGCTGGTAGGCGGGGTGGCGGCTGTACCTGTTATTGCGGTGGGCATAGATGTGCCCGCCACCGCAAGGGAGCTCCCATCAGCGGAAGAGTCGCTGTCGCTGGTGTCCCCTCCTGTCCCCGTCGTGGAGCTCCCCTCACCCTCCGTCCCACTGGTGCCTTCATACTCCATACATTCACCCTCCTGGGCCATGTGGGTTGCAGCTCCCTCCTGCTACGGTGCCACTGCTCCTCTGCCAGATGATGCTAATGCACAGAAGGACAGGGTGACAAAACAAAAAAGGGTGGAAAGACAGAGGAGACACATGGTCAATGCCAGCAACAACACTACTGTTGGTGGACCCAACACACAGGGAGAAGCCCTATGCACTAGCCCATGCACTAATAGTTCTTAGGAAAATCACCTACCCATTGGGGACCATGCCTAACCCTATTTGCTGCACGCCTGGAACCCAGAGGAGCCTGACTAGTTGTAGATGGCCACTACCACTATTGGGTTGGAGTGGGACAGAGCCTGCCTAACAAGGGACCTACCCTACCATGTTCGGCCTGGCCTAAGGGAACCCACAGCCCACATCCCCCACCCAGACACCTGGTAAAGTGAGCAGAGTCAGCTGAATGAGACTGTACTCACCCCCTTGAGGCTGCTGTGATGCCATCAAGCGCCCATCCAACTCTGGATATGCCACTGCCAGGATCCGGAACATCAGGGGGCATGGTGCGATGGGCACCCCTTCCACGTTGGGAGGCTATCCCCAGCTGGGCCTCGGCCGTCTTCTTGCTCCAGTGGCGCAGGTCCTCCCATCTCTTGCGTCTGTGGGTGCTCCGTCTATGATAGACCCCCCAGGGTCCTCACTTCCTTGGCGAAGGCACACCAAATACCGTTCTTATGGTGGGTGCTGACCTAGAATAAAGGTAAAGTAAGAATGGAACTTACTCCCCCGTCCAGTTCTTCTTACTCATTGGCCACCAGTTCCCACCCATGCCCTGAAACACATACACTGAGCATCCTCACATGCAGGCCACAGCCCCCCCACAACATGTATCTTCCATCCAGACCACTCCATACATTCATGTCCTATCCATCATGCTCACAGTGTACTCACCTGTTTGTCTGGAGGACCGGAGAGTAGCATGTACTGGAGAGGACCCCATCCACCAGTTTGTCCAACTCCTCTGCGGTGAAGGCAGGGGCCCCTTCCCCAGACACTGTAGCCATTGTCACTTCCAGATTCAGGTCACAGCAGCACTTGCAGTGCAGGTCCTCTCCTGTTGAAGGTCAGATATCAAGTGAGTGAGCAGATAGAAAATGGTGGTCACGTTTGCGGCGGTGAGTATTGCCACCGCCGGCGTACATCGGCACTGGCTCCTGGAACCCATAGGGCCCAATGATAACCAATGCTGAATTGTGCGGCAGTCTTCGGCCGCCTACCGCGACGCTGCACAACACCAGTGCAGTTACCTCATTTCCCCTTGTCCCTCCTTACCAGTCAGGCAGCCGCCATTTCAGGGTGGCACATGGCATGGCACCTAACTGCGTCACAGCACATTTGGGCACAAATACGGACAGACAACGCCACACACCGATTAAATCACATTATTGCAAAACAGCCTTGTGCAACCTTTGTGGTATATGGCCCTCTGCTCACCATTCTCCTCCATAGGGCACATCCGCTGGGGCAGATGGTGAGATGGCGTCACACTCAGGTGTACAGACCCCTGGTGGACCTGTCGACAATGTAAGACAGACACATCATTATCACCTACAGACTTGATCGTGCCAAGAACCATGTGCCCAATTGAGCCTGACCTGATGTCAGCTATCTGCCATCTCACAGGTATCCCCCCTCTAGTGCAGCTCCTGTCAGTGCTCCATTTCCTGGCCAGTGGTTCCTTTCAAACAACAGTGGCCATGGCATCAGGAATGTCACAGACAATGGGGGTCATTACAACATTGGCGGTAAAAGCCGCTTACCGCCGTGCAGAAGACTGCCAATACACTGTCGGGGCCGCGGAATTCCGCCACAGCTATTATGACCCACATCTTGGAATCCGCCGAAATTCAGACACCCACACAAGTCCGCCACACCAAAGGTCAGTGTTAAACTGGCGAAAACAAAACCTCCACCGTCACGCCAACAGAAACACGCCCATGCTATTACGACCCACGAATTCACGCGGCGGTCTTTCAACCGCGGTATTCCATTGGCGGTACACACCGCCGTGCTCAAAATACACACACATCTCCAAAACACCGCCACATTGGACAATTCCAAATACACACACCTGACACACATACAAACACCACTCCCACACACCCAATTCAATATAAAACACATACCCACATCACCCACAAACCCCTACGACCAGAAATTTTGAGAAAGCCGAGAGACAGAGAGCACAGCAATTGAGAACCCCACCACACAGAGGCACACAACACCATCACCCATACAACATTCCACGCACAAAACACCACACACCACTACACATCACCACACACATCAACACTTACACCACCCCACACATCACCCACACCACCCCATGTCACACCAAAGACACCCCAGGTTTTCTGAGGAGGAACTCAGGGTCATGGTGGAGGAAATCCTACAGGAAGAGCCACAACTATTTGGCAGAATCGTGGACAGGGTCAACGCTGTGAGACAGCATCCAAGAAATCGGGAGGACATCAGGAAGAGGTGGAATGACTTACGGGGGAAGGTGCGTTCAGTGGTCTCCAGGCACAACATCGCGGTACAGCGGACTGGCGGCAGACCCCCACCTCCTCCTCCACAACTAACAACATGGGAGGAGCAGGTCTTGACCATCATGCATCCTGAGGGCATCGGAGGAGTTGGTGGAGGAATGGACACTGGTATGTCAAATCTTAACTATCATATCCCCTACCCTACCTGCATACTATCACACACCCCCACCCTCACCCCCTCCCCTATCACTACAACTCCTCACTAATGTACTAATAACACAAACCACCCATCCCAACACCAAGCCCTGCATGACACAACTAAGCATGGACACCCATCACTAAAGCATGCTCACTGCACATACCCATAACAACCCCCTAACCATCATCACACAAACCCACACACAGGAATGCTTGCACTGGGGTACACGCACACCCACCCATTGCACACCATTACACACACACATGCAATAATCATGCTCTTATACCCCTGCAGGACCACTACCCAACGTCACCACACAGGAGGGTCCAGACATCTCCACTCCACCCAGAGAAGAGGCCCACAGTGACGACAGCAGCTCTGCCGTACTGGATCCTGATGACCAGCCCAGACCATCGTGAGCCTCGGGACAGTTGGTTCCCCTTGCACAGGCACAGCCCAACACTGACCTTCCACCCTATGGTAACACCAGCACAGCACCCACCCAGCGGGCCCATACCTCCGTACCCAAGACACGTCAATCAGCGGTGTGTCCACCACTACAGGGAACCCAGGATAACCCACCACCCCATCAACAACAGGGACCTGGGGGCAGTGGTAGTGGGCACACGGTCCAGGGGATGGAGGCACAGGAACACAGGGGAACTGGGAGGGCTGCTGTGCGACAGGGGGCGGACAGGCCAAGGGAACCCACCCTCAACGAGGCCCTCACCTCCATCATGGGAGCATACCACCACTCCCAGGAGACGATGGCGACGGTCCTGGCCAAGTTTCAGGAGACCGAGTGCCTGTAGGACGAACAGTATTTGGTCTTCAGGGAGGAGCTCAGAACCATCAGCTCCGCCCTGGGGACCATCGTAGTGGTGCTGAAGGACATACAAAAGACCATGATGGACACCGTGGCACTCCAAGGGGCCCCTGACACTAGCCTGGATGATGAACTGCCCACGACCTCCGCCGGCGCTAGTGGACAGGACGCCCCGCCACAGGACCACCACACCAGCACCCCACCCCCTGCAGATGGAGAACCACCCCGCAAGCGGTCCCTGAGATCCAGGAACAGGACAGAGCAAGATGGCAAGACCCCCGCCAGGAAATGAAACCACCCTGATTGTCATCCCACTGTCCCACTTTGTTACCCTGTCCATACTGAAACTGCCCCAGCTCCACTTCCTATGTGCAGTACACCTGTGTGACCAATAGACTGGACTCTGCCATGGACATTCCTCCACCGTCCGCCATCACCATTTTACAACCCCCCTCCATTTTTGAGCACTTAAATAAACATCTTTGAAGCACAAAACAATCTGGAGTCAGTCTGTGATTTGGTAAATTTGTATTATCAATGACAGTGTCAAAATACGTTCTCAATTGTAAAGCCAACATACCTATGTCACACTTCACAAGTCCATGAAGGATGCAAGCAGATGACACACGTTGGTAACCACATCTGTGAAACCGTAATGGAAAGGTACAACTCAGTTACCAAATACTGCTACTAAATGACAGACAGGATAGAAGTAGAAGTGTGAAAGTGAATGTGATAGTAAAATAAAATGTTCTCACCTGTGTGTCACTGGAAATATTGCTGTATGACTGACTCCCTGTTGTCTATGTCTTCTTCCTCAGCTTCCTCCTCATCACTGTCCACAGGCTCCACAGCTGCCACAACACCGCCATCTGGACCATCCTCCTGCAGAAAAGGCACCTGGCGTCGCAAAGCAAGATGTGAAGCATCGAGCAGGCGATGTGATCTGGCACACCTTCCTTGGTGAGTAGAATAGGGAACCACCTGTCATATGGAGGTACCTGGCCTTCAGGAGGCCGAAGGTCAGTTCGATCACCCTCCTAGTCCGCCCATGGGCCTCATTGTAGCGTTCCTCTGCCCTGGTCCTGGGATTCCTCACTGGGGTCAATAGCCAGGAGAGGTTAGGGTAACCAAAATCCCCTAATAGCCACACACAGTGCCTCTGGAGTTGACCCATCACATACGGGATACTGCTATTCCGCAGGATGTAGGCGTCATGCACAGAGCCAGGGAACATCGCATTTACCTGGGAGATGTACTGGTCGGCCAAACATTCCATCTGTACATTCATCGAATGATAACTCTTCCGGTTCCTGTACACCTGTTCACTCCTGTGTGGGGGGACCAGAGCTACATGGGTCCCATCAATAGCACCTATGACGTTGGGGATATGTCCAAGGGCATAGAAGTCACCTTTGACTGTAGCCAAATCCTCCACCTGAGGGAAAATGATGTAGCTCCTTATGTGTTTCAGCAGGGCAGGCAACACTCTGGACAACAAGTTGGAAAACATAGGCTGTGACATCCCTGAAGCCATGGCCACTGTTGTCTGAAAAAACCCACTTGCAAGGAAATGGAGCACTGACAGCACCTGCACGTCAGGGGGGATTCCAGTGGGATGGCGGATTGGTGACATCAGTTCTGGCTCCAACTGGGTACATAGTTCCTGGATAGTGGCACGGTCAAACCTGTAGGTGATGATCAAATGTCGCTCCTCCATTGTCAACAGGTCCACCAGCGGTCGGTACACCGGAGGATTCCGCCATCTTCTCAAATGTCCCAGCTGACGGTGCCTAGGAAGGACAACAGCGACCAGAGTCAACAAATTCCCAGGTATGTACCCACAGATACACAGAACACTACACAAAACACAAAACAGTTCCTGTATGTGTGTTGAGTGTAGGCCTGGGTATGTGTGATGCAGTAGTAAATGAAGCCATGTGGGCCCCTGAAATGGCAGCTGCCTGACCTCTAAACTGGGACAATGGGATGTGAGGTATCTGCGCTGACGTAGTACACCGTTGCGGTAGGCGGTCATAGACCGCGGCGCAATGCTGCAGTGGTTAACATTGGACCCTATGGGTCCCAGGAGCCAATGATGAAGTGCGCCGGCGGTGATGACACACACCATCACGGACGTGACCGCCGCGGACGTGACTGCCATTTTCTATCTGTTTAATCACTCGATACCTGATCTTCGACAGGAGAGGACCTAAACTGCAAGTGCTGCTGTGACCTCAGTCTGGAAGAGACAATGGCTGCTGCGTCCGGGGAAAGGGCCCCTGCCTTCACTGCTCAGGAGTTGGAAAAGCTAGTCGACGGGGTCTTCCCCCAGTACACGCTACTCTACGGTCCTCCAGACCAACAGGTAAGTACACAGGGAGCACGTTGTATGGGCTATGCCTGGGTGGAGAGGGCTGGATGTGAGTTGGAAGGGGGCAGAGTTCAGGGAACATCAAGGAGTGTGAATGCATGTGCCACATGGCAAGGGTAGGGATGGGGGCCACTCACATCGACGGTGCAATTGGTAATGACTTCTCTTCTTCCCCTGTGCATGTCATGTAGGTCAGCGCCCACCAGAAGAAGGACATTTGGTGGGCCATCGCCAAGGACGTCCGGACCCTGGGGGTCCACCAGAGACGGGGCACCCACTGCCGTAAAAGATGGGAGGACATGCGCCGCTGGAGCAAGAAGACGGCGGAGGCTCAGCTGGGGATGGCCTCCCAACGTGGGAGGGGTGCCTGTCGCACCATGACCCCCCTGATGTTCTGGATACTGGTGGTGGCCTACCCGGAGTTGGATGGGCGCTTGAGGGCATCACAGCAGACACAAGGGGGTGAGTACACTCTCATTCTGGGGAAAATGCGCGCAGTGGAGGGGTCTGGGTGGGGGAGGAGGGCTGTGGGTTTCCCTAGGCCAGGGCGAGTTACGTAGGCTAGGCCCCTCTGTAATGCAGGCCATGTGTCACTCCACCCCACCTCAGTAGAGTGCCAAGTATAGGTATACATGCCCCTGTGGCATCTATGTGTGCAGATGTCCACCATAGCCATGTAGGCCAGATCCCAGGAATTGCATCTGTAGAGGCCAAGAGCATGGCGTAGTGCAGGGGGCTGCTGTGTCTGTATTGTCCGCCAACGGTAGCGGTAAGCCATGCACTCAACCTGTCTTTCTTCTGTCGTCCCCCCCCTTTTTCTGCTCTCCCTTTTCTTTTGTGCATCAGCATCATCAGGCGGAGGTACAATGGCACCGGAGAACGAGGGAGCTGCATCCCACATGGCCATGGAGGGCCACACCACAGACTCTGAATACACCAGTGGGACGGAGGGCGAGGGGAGCTTCACGTCGGTCACAGGATCACCAAACAGCGACACGGACTCGTCCGCCGATGGGAGCTCCCTTGTGTTAGCGGCACCATCTGTGCCCCCCACTTCTACAGGTACAGCCGCCACCTCCCCTACCAGCACCGCCCTCCCAGCAGCCCCTCAGCGTTCGCCCTGTGCCCGCTCACCCAGGAGGGCGGGCATCACCTCCCCCCCCCATGCACCTCAGGCCCTGCCCCAGTCACCCCTGCTGCCCTCAGTGAGGAGGCCATTGACCTCCTCAGGTCACTCACTATTGGGCAATCTACCATTGTGAATGCCATCAAGGGTGTAGAAAGGGAGTTGCAACACGGTAATGCATTCCTGGAGGGCATTCATTCTGGTCAGGCTGCCCTTCATCGAACCCTGCAATCTCTGGCCTCAGCGCTGATGGCAGCCATTGTCCCTGTGTCTAGCCTCCCCCCTCCAACTTCCTCCACCCAGACCCAATCCCCTGTACCCCAGCCTATCCCAAGCACACCATCAGACAAGCATGCATACACCTCAACACACACAAGTAGCTCAGGCAAACATAAGCACCACACAACCCACAGACACTCACACAAGCATCACCCACATACAGACACAACAACATCCACTGCCTCCACTGTGTCCCCCTCCTCGTCGTCTCCCTCCTCCCTCCCAGTCTCGTCTACACTCTCACCTGCATGCACTACATCTACAGGCATTAGGACTCGCACCAGAACACCCAGAACCACACCCCGCTCACCTGCACTTACCACCCCCACTACCATTTACACGTCCCCTGTGTCCACTCCCAGTGTCTCTGTGACGCCCCCTCCCAAAGTTCACAAACGCGGCCACTCACACACCCAACATCCATCCACCTCACGACAGCCTCTAGTACCTGCACCTGCATCCAAATCACCTAAAATTACACCTCCTACAACCACCTCCTCTTCCTCCACTCCCAGACCCCCTCCAGCTACCCATCCCAGTCTTCGACAGCAACTCTTCCTCAGCAACGTTGACCTCTTTGCCCCCACCCCCACACTTCCAATTGATAGGTCCCATAGTAGCACCTCAGCCAAAAAAAGTCCAGTACCAGTGGTGCGTGTCAAAGGTGTGTGGAGTGCACCGGCCACCAGGGCAGCCAGTGTGACACGGAGCCAAAGCACTGCCAGTCCACCCCCTGTAAAACACCTCAAGTTGGAAAGTGGCCGACGGGACAGGGAGAAGACTCCTGGCGGAAAACCTGCTCACAAGGGTCCCAGGGGGAGTGCCGAGTCAGCTGTGACTCCTCCAAAGGTGGTGAAGGGCCAGAGGAAGTCTGCACAGTCTGGGAAGAGCAGCACGGCGGAGAAGGGCGCCATCCTCCCCGGCGGCCGGGACGCCACCGCCAGCACTGTCGTCACTGGTCCTGAGACCACCACCAGAGTCATTGCCCAGGAGGGCAGCAGTATCGTCACTGGTCAGAAGACCACCGCCGGAGTCAGTGCCCAGGAGGGCAGCAGTATCGTCACTGGTCAGGAGACCACCGGCGGAGTCAGTGCCCAGGAGGGCAGCAGTATCGTCACTGGTCAGGAGACCACTGCCGGAGTCAGTGCCCAGGAGGGCCCCGGCAGCCACAGCCCCGCTGGGCAATGAGGGACCGTCATGCCACACACCAATGCACAGGTCAGAGACCGCAATGGCAAAGCACCGCTGAACAGGGAAAAGACCGCCAGGGTGAAGACTGCTGAACATGGCAAAGCACCGCTGAACAGGTCAGAGACCGCCATGGCAAAGCACAGCTGAACAGGGAAAAGACTGCCATGGTGAAGACCGCTGAATAGGGCAAAGCACCGCTGAACAGGGCAAAGCACCGCTGAACAGGTCAGAGACCTCCATGGCAAAGCACCGCTGAACAGGGAAAAGACCGCCATGGTGAAGACTGCTGAACAGGGCAAAGCACCGCTGAACAGGGCAAATCACCGCTGAACAGGTCAGAGACTGCCATAGCAAAGCACCGCTGAACAGGGAAAAGACCGCCATGGTGAAGACCGCTGAACAGGGCAAAGCACCGCTGAACAGGGCAAAGCACCGCTGAACAGGGCAAAGCACTGCTGAACAGGGAAAAAACCACAACATCAAGCATCGTTATCCCATGTGCAGCTGGGACAGTGACGGAACAGGAACCGTCACGGGGAGCCTGATGCAGCCTGGGCACCATTCCCCCTCCAGAACCAGTGGAGACATGCATCCACTCCGTCTGTCCTTAACAGGATGAAGCACTCTGGGCACCAGTCCCCCTCCAGAACCAGTGGAGACTGTTATCCACTTGAGAGACTGTGGCTTTGCACTCCCCAGGATGGTACAGTGGGCAAACCACCCACTGTAGAGACTTGTGAGACTGTGGCTTTGCACTCCCCAGGATACATCAATGGGCATGGAGCCCCGTCGTGGTTCTGGCGTGGTGGACTCATCCGGCTGAGGTGCCCACCCCCTTCCCCCTGAGGTGCCTGTTGTATTACTATCTGATGCCCCTGCAGTGTTCTCTCTGTTTGTGGACAGGTATCTAGTGTGGGCCTCGCCCATGCATTTTGGGCCCAGTGGTGCACGGACATTGATATGTGCATATCTGCACTACTTCTCGTAATGTATAATATTTTGATTGTGTATATATATCTGTATATATTTGTTAACTGTATTTTGATACATTGCAATGTTTGAACTGATTTCCTTTTGTCTTTGCATTCTTCCGGGGGGGTTGTAGGTTGTTACTGTGATGTTTGGAAATGCATTGGTGTGTGTGTTGTAATGTGCGAGGGTGGGGGTGGGGGTTTTGCGTGTGTGTCCCCCTGACTTTTGCCTCCCCCCTCCCCTATGTCGTAGGTGCAGTACTCACCGTTGTCTTCGGCGCCGCCGTTGCTGGTGTTCGTAGACGAGCAGGAAGACAAGGGCAGGGAGTATATGTAGTTCGGGCTCCATGGTGTCCTCCTTCCTCGTGGAGTGTGTTAAGGTGAGCGTTTTCCCATTGCAAGAGCTGTTTCCGCCTTGTTTTTATCTACTGTGAATCCGCCCCGGAAAAGGTGGCGGATTGGCGGGTTGTAATACTGTGGGCGGTACTTTGTCTTCCGCCTGTCTGTTGGCGGTGACCGCCGCGCTGCTTGTCTGTACCGCCGTGGCGGTCGGAGTGTTAAAGTGGCTGTCTTTGTTGGCGGTTTCCGCCGCGGTCATAATTCCCTTTTTTTTTTCGCCGGCCTTTTTACAGTATTACTGCAGCTTTAACACCGTCCGCCAGGGTTGTAATGACCACCAATATTCTCTAACGTGATGACCAGAGTGTTGTCTGCCCTGCTGAAACACATGCGCAGCTACATCGTTTTCCCCCAGGTGGAGGATTTGCCCAAAGTGAAAGCTGACTTCTATGCCCTGGGACATATCCCCAACATCATTGGTGCCATTGATGGTATACATGTGGCATTTGTCCCCCCACGCGGGAATTAACAGGTGTACAGAAATCGTAAAAGCTACCATTCAATGAATGTCAGATGGTGTGTTTGCAGACCAGTACATCTCCTATGTGAATGCCAAGTATCCTGGCTCTGTGCATGACGCTTACATTTTGAGGAATAGCAGCATCCCTTATGGGATGGGCCAACTCCAGAGGCACCTTGTGTGGCTAATAGGTGAGACCAAGGTCCCAACACAGTATGAATCGGTGTCTGGGTATGGGATAGTCCCTAAGGGTTGGTGTATATCTAACAGATATCCCTCTACGTTTGCAGGTGACTCTGGTTACCCCAACCTGTCATGGCTACTGACCCCAGTGAGGAATCCCAGGACAAGGGCAGAGGAACGCTACAATGGGTGAATGCTAACATGGGTGAACTAGGAGGATAATAGAGTGCATCTTCGGCCTCCTGAAGGCCAGATTCCAGTGCCTCCATCTAACAGGTGGCTCCCTATACTACTCACCGAAGAAGGTGTGTCAGATCATCGTGGCCTGCTGTATGTTGCACAACCTGGCTTTGCGACACCAGGTGCCTTTTCTGCAGGAGGATGGGCCTGATGTTGGTCTTGTGGAAGCTGTGGAGCCTGTGGTCAGTGAAGAAGAGGAGGCAGAAGAAGAAGATACTGACAACAGAAACAACATCATCATGCAGTACTTCCAGTGAGATGCAGGTAAGAGACTGGCACTGCTCCTCTCATATCAGACTTCTGTAGGACACTGAATAAGTCTGCCTTTTAACCTCTGTGTATGGATCCTGACAGTTCTCTTTGGCTTTCCTTTTCACAGATCTGGGTACCACATTCTGCCTTCTGCTATGTTCACTGCTGCCCAACAACTTTCATACTTTGGTATGTGCAAATGAACATTAACATTGATATTTGTCAAAGAGGTTGTAATAACACATTTGTGAAAGTACAGACTGACTCCAGATTGTTTTGTGATTCAAGGGTGTTTATTTAAGTGGTAATAAGTGGAGGAGGATGTGCAGTGGGCTGGGGTGATGGTGGAGGAATATCCATGGTAGCGTCCAGTCTCTTTGTATCACAGGTGCATTGTCCAAGGTGGCATAGGAAGTGGAGCAATGGCAGTTCAAGGTGGTCAGGGTGACATAGTGGGACAGAAGGGTGACAATCAGGAGAGTCTTATTTCCTGGCAGGGGTCTTGGCAATGGCTGGATCGAAGGGACCGTTTGGTGGGTGGTTCTCCTTCCGCAGGGGGTGGGGTGCTGGTGGCCTGTTGGTCCTGTGGCGGGACCTCCTGTCCACTAGCACCGGCGGACGTGGAGGACTGATCATCATTCGGGCTGGTGTCAGTGGCCTGGTGGTATGCCACTGTCTCCCTCATGGTGTTCGCCATGTCTGCCAGCACCCCTGCAATAGTGACCAGGGTGGTGTTAATGGACTTCAAATACTCCCTGATCACCAGGTACTGTTCCTCCTGCAGCAGCTGGGTCTCCTGAAACTTGGCCAGTATTGTGCCCATGGTCTCCTAGGAATGATGGTATGCTCCCATGATGCTGGAGAGTGCCTCGTGGAGAGTGGGTTCCCTGGGCTGGTCCTCCCCCTGTCGCACAGCAGTCCTCCCAGCTTCCCTGTTGTCCTGTGCCTCTGTCCCCTGAACCGTGTGCCCACTGCCACTGACCCCGGGTCCCTGATCGTCCTGTGTTAGTGGGTTCACCTGGGGTCCCTGTAGTGGTGGACACACTGCTGATTGAAATGTCCTTGGGACAGTGGCATGGGCCCGCTGGGTGGGTGCTGTGGTGGTGTTTCATGAGGGGGGAGGTTCAGTGGTGGTTTGGGACTGTGGTAGGGGAACCGACTGTCCAGAGGTCCCTAATGGGCCGGGCTGGTCATCTTGACCCAGGCGTGCAGAGCTGCTGTCGTCACTGTGGGCCTCTTCTGTGGGGGGACTGGATATGTCTGGCACGTCCTGTCTGGTGACGTTGGGTAGGGGTCCTGTTAGGGTGTAAATGCATAGTTATTGTATCTGTGTGCCATCTTGTGAAATGGGTGAGTTTCCCTCTACTCCTGTGCTAGCATTATCGCCTTGGCCCTTGTGTGAGTGGTGATTGTGTGCCCTGGCTGAGTCTCTCTACTGGACATGCTTTGGTGATGGGTGTCCATGCAGGTCTGTGATGGGTTTTCATGCATTGTTTTCACATTCTGGGCTTGGTATAGGAATGTGTGGGTTGTGATAGTGGGGAATCTGTGAAGTGTTGGAGTGATTGGTTTGAGGGTAGGGGTAGGTGTTTGTGATGGCATGCAGGTAGGGTGGGGGGGATATAATAGTAAAGATTTGACTTACCAGAGTCCAGTCCTCCTGCTACTCCTGCGAGGCCCTCAGGATGCATGATTGCCAAGACATGCTCCTCCCAGGTTGTTAGTTGTGGGGGAGGAAGTGGGGTTCCACCGCCAGTCCTCTGTATGGCTACCTGGTGTCTGGATTCCACGGAACACATCTTCCCCCGTAGGTCACTCCACTTCTTCCTGATGTCATCCCGTGTTCTTGGATGCTGTCCCACTGCGTTGACCCTGTCGAAAATTCTCCGCCATAGCCCTATCTTCCTTGCAAGGATGTCTGCTGCACCTGTGATCCGAATAGCTGTGGCTCTACCCGGATGATTTCCTCCACCATGACCCTGAGCTCCTCCTCAGAAAACCTGGGGTGTCTTTGAGGTGCCATAATGTGGTGTGGTTGATGTGTGAGGTGATGGTTGATGTGATGTGTGGGGTGATGTGTTGGGGTGTGTGGTATGAGGTGCGTGGATGATGTATGATTGATGGTGTTGTGTGCCTCTGGATGCTGGTGTTGTCTTTGCTGTTCTCTCTCTCTGCTTCTTCTAAAAATGTAATTGTAAGGGATTGTGGGTAATGTGGGTGTGTGTTTTATAGTGGTGTGAGTGTGTGGGTGTGGTGTGTGTATGTGTGTCAGGTGTGTGTATTTTGAATTGTCCAATGTGGTTGTGTTTTGTAAGTGTGTGTGTATTTTGAGCGCGGTGGTGTGTACTGTCAATGGATTACCGTGGTTGAAAGACTGCTGCGTTGATTCGTGGGTCGTGATAGTGTGGGTGTATTCCTGTTGGCGTAACAGTGTGGGTTTTGCAATCGCCAGTTTATCACCTACCTTTGGTGTGGCGGACTTGTGTGGGTATCTGTATTGTGGCAGATTTCTAGATGTGGGTCATAATACCTTTAGTGGATTTCCGCCGCGGCCACGGTATGTTGGCAGCCGTCAGCACGGCAGTCAGCGGCCTTTAACGCCAGGGTTGTAATGAGGGCATTAGTGTTTTCTCAACATCTGTACTCACCTACATAAGACTCCCCGTGGTATCTCTTCATTAAGTCCTTTGATATCTGTATTCAGTCTGAAGAATCATTGTTGACATTCAGGGGGGCCCTACACGTATTTGTATTTTGGGTTTTTATTTCTCAATAACATAGCATTCAATATTGTTTTTGGTATGTTCTTTCACAATATCATGACTTGTTTGTTAGGTATTATCTTTTCTGCACCTTATTGTACTTCTGTGCTAATTTATTCATGCTCTAAACAAGGGTAATCCTCCCATACCTTGCGAACAATGAAAGGAGGAGTTTTTGAAGTATATAAAGGCTATTGATAGGGACAGAATGGGGGCTGAAAGAAAAAAAACATTTTACCTCCTTGTTTAGGCTCAGAAGGACAACTGACTTTTAGGAATTTACCACAAACTGTCTCTCAGGGAAAAGGAGATCTTAATGCATTTGAGAAGGCCTTGTTCTGTATGGAACAGAGGTTGAAGCCGATATTCAGGGTAGCCTTGAATAGATTCAATTTTTATACAAGAGCTCAATATATGGAGAGTCATGTAATGATATTCTCACATCCTTAAGGGCCCTATCAATGCACTGTAATTTTGGTAATATTACTGGTGAGATGATTAGAGACCAAATAATTGTAAATGTAAGAAGTAAGAAGAGTACAATAACAACTGTGGGTAACGGGAGATCCTAAATTATAAGATGCTCTTAGTAGTGCTGTAGCGATTGAGAAATCGGAGAAATGGATGAAGACTGTACTAGATAGTAGTGTAAAAATGTTAATATGACAGAGGACGCGTGTGCTGTTGGAAATGGTTTTGTGTATAAATGTGGAGAAGCGGTAAGAAAATTCAACAAAACTATTACAGGTTATAGATTTGGTAGCTTTAATCATCTCGCTTCTTTCTCCCAATATACTGTTGTTGGGAAGGAGTGCAATAAGTGTGGTAAAATTTGACATTTTGCAAGTGTCTTCAAAGAATAATTTAAAAAAAGTATATATCCACCTAAGGGCATAGCAAAGCATATGAAAGAGATGCCTTGCATGAAATGAAATTGTGAAAAGAAGACTAGTCATGAGATGGAAAAAGAAAGTGTTCTATAGGTA
Organism: Pleurodeles waltl; assembly: GCF_031143425.1. NCBI lineage: Eukaryota > Metazoa > Chordata > Amphibia > Caudata > Salamandridae > Pleurodeles > Pleurodeles waltl. Next base: position 672,777,107 of record NC_090444.1, read on the forward strand.
AGCACTCACACACAGAAAGAAGTGAATCCTCCTAAATGTATGGTTTAGATTCTTAACAAAGATTTGGAACTCATTGCGAATTTAGGGTCTCCCTGCAAAATATTCACCTAGCAATGTTTTGCAGGAAGGTGTGGTGATATTATGACTAGAGAAGATTTGAAAGAGTAAGATATTGTGATCCTGAGGTTTGACGGATCTGCTATAAACATGAAGGGTTATACCGAAGTGGTTAAAAATTTTAAGAGAAGAGAAGTACGTATTAAATTTCATGTAGCAGAAAAAGGAGTGAATATTCTAGGAAGGAGGATCAGTAGAAACTAAGCATTATGTTGAGTCCACGTAACAAAGAACCAGTATTAGTGGTCAGTGAACTTGATTGCTTGGTATTGTCCACTTCACAGTCTTCTGATGTGTTCACTGAGAAGTTAGGTGAATTGGAAGGCTATACTCACCACATCAAACTTACCAGTTACACTAAAGCTGAAAGGGGTACAAATTAATGTGAGAGATGAGCTAAAACACATACATAATGAAATGTTGAGTGGAGTAAATTTAGAAGAGGTTGAGTCTTCTTCATGGGTTTCACCCATAGTTTTGGCAAGTAAGGCTGGTAAAACTTTGAGGTTATGCACAGACCTTCGAGTGATTTACGCTAGCATTGAGGTTGACTGCCAGTCATTGCCTAATATCAATGAAGAGGTAAGCATGTTGGAAGGTGCCACTATATTTTCCATGCTCCATTTGGGACCAGCATATCATCAAACTGAGCTAGCAGAAGACTCCAAATGTTTGACTTCATTTATCACTCTGCAGGGTTTGTTTCAATTTAGAAGGATGCCATTTGGCTTTGTCAGCAGCATCCATGTTCCAAATGACAATGTTTCACATTTTTTAAAACATGGATAGCTTTGTTAAATGTTTCCAGGATGATGTCCTAATATTTTCTCAAAATAAGCCAGAACATTCAGAACACTTAATGAAAGTATGTGAGGTATTAAGGATGCATGGTTTAACATTGAAAGAAAGTAAATGCCAACTTTTGTGTGAGTCAATAGAATACCTGGGGCATATCTCATCTAAGGAAGGGGTTCTACCTAAGAAATTATTGGTAGATGCCATTATTGATGCTCGTGCACATGATAACAAGGATAAATTGCTCTCATTTGCAGGTCTTTGTGAATTTTAAGGTAAATTTATCAAGAATGTTGCAACCAAAAACTAAACCCGTAAGAGAACTGACCAGAAAACAATATGGAGTTTGTATGGACAGATAAACAGCAGCAAGCATTTGATTTAGTCAAGTCAGAAATAGTAGGGGCACATACTTGGAAACCTTTTTGTGTAAACAAAGAATGCATCATTACTGTAGATGCCAGTTTTTACAGTGTGATACGTGTATTATCTCAGAGGTGTAGTAAGGAGGAGTGGAATGTCGTATTTGCCTCTCAAACTTTGAATGATACCGAAAGGCATTATGCTGTGGCAGAGAAGAAACTGTTGATATGTGTGTGGGCAATAGAACATTTTTATAATTATATTTGGGCTCTCGCTTCTTCTTAAGAACGGATCACAAACCCCTGGTAGGATTATTGTCTCTTGGAGAGGGATGAACTGCTCCAACACGTACTGCAAGATAATGTCTAGACTCCAGGAATATAATTTCAAAGTGGAACATGTGCCAGGAACAAATAATGTTACAGCGGACTGCTTATCTAGATTACCACATGAACAAACAGAGAATGTTCAAGGTGTGGATGACACTGAGGTGATACCCAGCATTAATGTTGTGATGTCTAGAGATTTTGAAAGTGTGAATGAAGAAATGTGAAAGGTAGCTGTAGAAGATGGTTTCTTATGTATAAGTGTAATGAAGAATGGAAAGGAAGGATGGTGAAAGAAGAAACAAATATCGTCCGAGTTGTTCCAATGTATTAGTATTTCCGGATCTCTGGAGGTGGAAGGTGATATGTTATTTAAGAAAGGGAAGTGTATACCACCCACTGGGTTACGAGATCAGATATTGTCCATAGCAATTGAGGGACATTTGGGCATTTCATCCATGAACAGGCTGATAAGAACTATATTTTGATGGCCTGGGTTAGACAGAGTAGTAGATAAGGTTGTACCAGAGAGTGAAGTATGTGCAAATAGTGAGAGGATGCTTAGAGTAGTACCAGTGCCTTTGTGTCCTATGGAGTGGCCAGAGTTTCAGTGGAAGAAGGTAGGTTTTGATATTTCAGGACCATTCAATTCTGTGATGCATGGTTGTAGATTTGCCATGGTTTTAGTAGATTACCACTCTAAATGGCTTGAAGTCTAGCTTGTTTCCTAGGTTACCACTGCAGCAGTGATTGAGTTTTTCAAAGGGTTATGTGCTTGGGAAGGATATCCTGAATTCCTGATCACTGATAATGGAGTGCAGCTGAATTCACATGAGATAAATGTTTTCTTGGATATTGCAATATTCACCATGTCACTACTGCATTTTACAAACCCCAAAGTGATGAACAGGTGGAAAGATTTAACTGTGTGTTGAAGGAGAGTATTTTGTGTGCACGTGGTTTTGAAGGGGAATGGAAAGACAGACTGAGAAAAAGCTTTTGGTTGTGTGGCATTCCACCACAGACGCTGCTCCATTTAAACTGCTTACCGGGAGGGATCAATCTCTCAGTTGTGTCCCTGGTGGTTCAAGAAGAAACAGATAAGAAAGGAGAACATTCATGAGTAATTAGCACTAAGGCCCATATTTATACTTTTTCACGCTAAACTGCGATAACGCAGTTTTGCGTGAAAAAGTTTACAGCTGCTAGCACCAGTCTAAGATCCCAGCCGGGCATCTTATTTATGGAATGGCACAATCCGGTGCAAAGGGTGGGCTAATGTCATGGAAAATGACGTTAGCTGAGTTAGGGTGGCGACATGGGAGAAGGGGGGTTTGAGCCAAAAAATTACGTTAGGCTGGTTAAAGTAAAAAAAAGATGACTCTAACCAGCCCAGCATCATTTCTTGATGCTAAACCTACCATACCATGACTCCTGTCTTAAAAAAGAGAGGAGTCATGCCCACCACCCCAATGACCAGGAAAGGGGACACTGGTCCACTGGGCATCATCTTTGCACCTCATGCCATGCATGGGGGCTCACTTCAAGGCCCCCAATGGCACTTAAAAAAAAAAAAAAGACTTACTTCTACTTACCTATACTTACCTAGGATGGAGTCCCCCATCCCCTGGTGTCCCTCTGGTGTGGGTGGGGGTGTCACTGGGGCCTGGGCAGGGCAACCGTGTACTTATTCCATGGTGTTCCACCATAGAAATAGGCTTACAGGTCCCTTAACGCCTGCCCTGACCAAAGCATTTAATAATGGCATTAAGCAAACTTAGCGCCATTATGTAGGCCCGCCTCTCTCTCGTGCACCCTTTTTGCACAGGAGGATAAATAAGTAACATGGGCGTTGGAGTCATTTTTTGCCCGGGGTGGCCTAGCTTGCATCTCATTGATGCACGGTAGGTTCACGCTAGCAAAAAATTACTTTAACTCCAATGTTTTGGAGCTAGAGTAGTCTAGCGTCCAATTATAAATATGGAGTTAAGTTTGTGCTGAATTAGCGTAAAAAAAATGATGCTAATTCAGAGCAAAGAGAGTGAAAATCTGGACCTAAGAGTGGAAGAGAAACAGGAAAATGTCAACCAGTTCTTTGAATGGAAAATCAAAGTACCTAAGTTTGAGGCAGGAGATTGAATCAGGATTCACAAGACTGAGACCCTGGCAAAAGGTGATTCCAGATTTGGAAAAGCTATGAGAGTAGTCAAGATCAAATGATATAGTGTAGGTACGCAGGATGGCAAAGTTTGGAATGTCAGACAAGTGGCTAAATGTGAGTGCAGAGTGAATAAGTCTCAGGATGCCCTTTCTGAAGGGATGAACCCTTTTGGAACTGTGGCTTCAAGGGTGAAGCAAACCAATCGTGAAAGGAAGTCTCTATGTAAATTTGTATATAATGTATGTATCTTTATCTTTTGCCTTCTTGTGGGTTTATTGATGTTATCCCTTGTTTCTTCCCTGCGTTGTTTTAGTTTCTTCATGGTTATGTAATGTCTTTCAGGGGATAGATGTGATATATATTTATATACAAAAAAGGTATGTTACTTCAAGGAATTGTTTTGTTCCAAATTCCTGTCTGCGAGAGCTGCTATATATATATACATTCAGGTTCTGGAATGGTGGGGTAGTTTGGGATCTGACTGCCTAGACTCTAGGCATGTCCTCTGCTGTTTGCTAATACATTCTTCAAACAATCTACTTGGACTCATCCTATCCGAAATATACCAGTTAGTATAGCCTCTCTATTATTATTGCTCAATATGTTCCTTGCCCTTCTAATAACCTTGTCAGGGTAGTGTTTCTCTTTCAGTATCATGCTAGGATTTTTTAGCATGTTTTTGGAAGAAAATTACCTCTTTATAATCGTGTATCAATCTTAGGAACTGCCCAATAGGCAGACCCTCACTTAGAGCCTGGGGTGAAAACTCTCAAAACAGAGTAGGCTGTTCCTGTCAGTAGGCTTAGAATAAACCACAATTTTCAGAATACACCCATCTAGGTACATTCTTATGTCTAAAAAGGATATCTCTGATTGACTCATGCTTATGGTGAATTTTAAAAGGGGGTTTAAGCTGTTCACCCATAAGTTAAATTCCATTGCCTTTCCTTAGATCATTTCAAATTACTATTTTATTATCAATCGATCTTTTTCACAATCTCATCTAATTTCAAAATGGGTTATCTTCGCTATAGATGGATTGAGTTTCAAAACTATGGACATATAGGCATGCTAGGCTAGGAGCACAGGTCCTGCCCCTTGAAATACCATGGATTTGTAAGATGTACCCCCCTTCATTTTTAAGCACATTTCTAATCAGTACCATGTTGGTACATTCAAGAATAAATTCAGTGGTGGTACCTTTATTTGTGTCCCGGAATTCTAACAGGTTTTCAATTACCTGTATTGTAGATTCCTTTGGAATGTTAGTATATAATTATTTTACATTGAGTTTCAATAGAAACCCTGTGGCCAGGCTAAATTCAATGTCTTTTAACTTACTCAGTATATCATTTGTATCTTTTAAATATAAGGGTATGATGCTCACCAAAGGTTTCAGGGCAAAATTACAGAATTGAGATGAAGGTTCCAGTGCCATGCCTATCCCTGATACTATAGTACAGCCGGACGGGGAGGTTTACTCTTATGGACTTTCGGAAGTATATACAAATATGTGATCCTTGTTTTTTTCTAATGAGAAAATCTGCTTCCTTGTCAGTTTTCTGCAGCCCATCTTAACTAAGAAGGATGTTTCCTCCATAATATCTGGTGTGGGGGTTCTTGTTCAGCCTCTTGTAGTATTATATATCTTTAAGCAGGCTAAGACACAGTCAGTGCTGTATTACTCAGGTTAATAATGTTGTCACACATGTCCTGCTGGTCTCTGGTTGTGATTCCTTGGTGTTTTTTTATATCTTTCCAGAAAACTCTAAGATCTTTGTTTTTACATCTCCATCTGCCTCTGTCTAAAAAAGATGGTGTTGGTTATCTCCAAGGCCCCCCATGTTGGGGTGGGTATAGGGGGAAACCAAATGGGTGAGACCAACCTCATTGTTGTGTATAGAAAGAACCTGAATTGAAGCTCTCTCTGGGAAAGGGGTTCTGTCTGATGTTCTTTCTCCCTTGGAATTCTTCTTAATTTCTATCACTCTCTCCATTCCTCATTAGTTGCTGCTATCACCAGATGTATTTGTGGAATTGCTGTTTCTCTGTACATAGTCCTCCTTGGAGTATGGGTACAGTTCCTTGTGCAAAGATTTTGTCAGATCTTTTTTTAAATCTGTTAACTTTGGATTGTGGCAAGTCATTTTTTTACTCTGTGATCCCCTTATTAACCTTCTCAGGTTTCTTCTTGATGAATGTGATGCTTATTTGTTTTTTTTTAAAGCATTCTCACTAGTGTTGTTTGTTATCACTAAGGTATCAGCTAGCTTCTTTGCTGATTTTATGGTTAAGACTAACCAGTCACATGTGCACTTTCAGGCTATCCATTGGTAACTGGATTGGGACCTGTCTTTCCTAAATTCCTTGTCCTCCAAGAAAATTCTTGCTTCATTTGAAAATAGCAGACCCAGTGGGGCTGCGTTCCCTCTCAAGTATTCAGTCATTATAGCCCCATGAAGCATAGTTTATTATCCATGCTTTCTTGAGCTCAGTGAGTGATTCCAAGTTGTTTAGTTGTGTGAGTGTTTGTGTTGATGTGTCTCCCATCATGGAGGGTGCCGCTAAAATAGAGAATACTTCTTCATTGTTAAAAGCAAGACCTTCTGTGATTGTTCCAAAAGTAGTAATCAATATAGATATATAGGAACCTAGTTGTCCTCTCTGGTACCAGTTTTTCTATTTGCACAGAACACTGTACTACACACATTTAACACACTGGGACAAATAGAAGCTTTTAGACCCCACACATGCCTCTTCAAAAATTTCAAAACCACAAGGAAACGTGGTGACCTGTTCAAAGATGGAAAGGGGTACCTTGTACCAATTCTTTTGCTCAGGCTTTGTTACCCTATGTGATTGCTCTAACTTAGAGCATTTAAGGTATTGGATGAAGTGATCTCACCTACGTAATGTGACATGCTTTGTCATTGGCCACCTCATCCCACCCTGCTAAGGTAATACTACCAGAGTGAACTCAACCTCAAGAAGGAGTTCTTTAAATTTTATTTTTCTGGATAAAACTCACCCTCAAGAGGGAATTCTTAAAATGTTATTTTTCTGGATAATGTTCCAGGAATCCAGTTACAATCAATTAAAAATACCTTGAGGTAAACCACAAAGAAATATAAGCTTATATAAGGTCTTGTTCATTCATTAGGGCTTTATAAGGATCCATAGTCTGTCCTATTTAGTGATAATCAATCAAGGAGAGGACCTCCTTCTCCTAAAGCATCTCAGATATTATTCCTAGGGTAAAGACATAAAATGTTATAGTACCAAATCATGTCCCATAGACCGCTTTGCAATTCATGGTTGCATTTAAAACATATATTGACTTATGGCACCCACAACACTGCAAACACCATGCAAAGACCACATGCTGAGCAGAATGGAAATACACAAGTGGGGAAATCATGCGTCATTCCAATGAATATTAAACTACCTTACCCTATTAATAAAGCAGAAATGCATACTACTAATTTTGTATTGAGAGGAGACCACAAAACTGTAGTGCGTAAAGCACTAAAATGTTTTGTCCAAGTAAAGCACTCCTCACACCAAGGCAGGACATTGATTAACAAGCAATGTACCATTGTGGTCTCCATTTTCAGTCCAGTGAGTAACTCTATTGGTAAAATCATTAATAGACATTGGCATTTAATTGGTGAAGAAGACCACCCCTTGTTTGCCTACAAATGAAGAGCATAAAGGACCATGTAGGAAGAGCCTATAGGGAACAAGAGAGAGCACAGACCATAACACAGGCCCGGGGACTATCACCTATTATATGATATATTGTGTGTGGGAACTCCATAGAATGCAAATTCAAGAAAGGCACTCAGCAAATTGAAGTGGCAGGAGCTAGAGTACAACAGAGGGGCCACTCAAATTGCAACAGTAGGAAAGTTGTGCACATTATCATATGCACATGTGAATTAACGCACATAGGTCAAATCACACAAATGGTCAATCAAAGAATCCGCCGGCATTAAAGTGACACTAAATGCAAAACAGAAGGATCCCCACTTGTCAAGCATTACAGCGAGGCTAAAAATACAGAGGATATGCTATGATGGTACATCCTGAAAACAGTAAAACCAGGCACAAGATGTGGGAACCTACTAGATCTATTGGTGATTCGTGAATAAAGATGGGTGGATTGTCTGAAAGGCACAAAAAACCTTAAATGATGTATGTGAAATGAGAAGGGCTGCAGCTACTTTATTTTTGGAACCAGTATATATTTGTGTACTAACTCCAATACCCTATGTTGACCTGGACACGTGGTTAAGTTATTGAGACCGTTCCATGTTTACTGATGTGTCACGATGAAATGCTAAATTAGAGATCTGCTGGATATGGTTATCACCCTGGTACATCTTAATAAAATGATGAGGTGTTGCAATTGAGCGTACTATAAGATCCTGCAGACATCAAGATCATACATTTGTACTTGCCAGAATATTTGCTTGTTTGTTGTGATGATTAATACTGTATCCCTATATGAGGATAGTATCATGTCTATATTATTAGCCCCTGTATATTATTATGCAATGATACAGTGTGGCAACTATGTGTCACATTAAGTTCTGTAGACAGCGAGATACAGTACTGAACGACTTAGACAGAGCTACAACATACAAACTGGGTCATGAAAATCACAGGTAATATGGTGTCAGCTTGGCCTGGATATTGTTGTCACATGATCTAGTCAGCTTTGTACTAATGCGTGGTTCATGGTATTGGAAAATGTAGGATTATTGATCAATACTGATGGTGAAAGGGATCTATACTGGTTCTATACCAGTGGTTCGCTATATGGATGAGGAATTTAGTGGTATAATATGCCCATACACATTTTCCAGGCAGTCAAGAACACCCAATATGGCCACTGTGGTTATTAGTCTAATATTTGTCTTTAAAGAGGACCGCTGGACATAAGAGCATGCTTCTCCTGGTGCGACCTGTTTGTCTTCAAAATGTTAACATGCAGCTGTGCTGAACTGTTCAGGCTCGTCGCATGTAACGTATTTGGAGCGTGATAGATAATGTATGTCTAAACAATTCTAAGGTGAGAGGGAGACCATGTGGGGTCTCTTAAATGGTAACTGGATTGGGATTTTTTTCATAATAAAGCAGAAAGGATAGACTTAATTTAGGTTGTATCCTGTTGAGTTTTCAGACCTTATTTTGCATCACTGGGCTTTCTGTCCACCAGTACTACCCATAGGACTAAATTACGATGGGATTGATTAATGGTATCAGTTACAACATGATGTAAAATAGCATTTAGTTGGCCACATAATTAGGGACTGACCTTGCCTATAGGGAGGCGTATTTTAGATTTTGGATGCAGGCGGTAGTACCCATATGTCTGTATTGTTAATATGATTTATCTATTCATTCTTTTGTTGATCCAGATACCTTCTAACATGAACTACCCCAGCGCGTGAACCATGTATACTAGTAGGAGGTAGGTTTTGGTTTATTTGGTCATTTTTCATTAGAACAGAAATGTCTGATGCGTATAGTAAATAGAATAGCCTCTCTCTGTTTTTTCCTTAGGAGAACATTGTAAATTGCATGTAGCGTCAAAACATCACCAATTTTAGAAGGGATTGTCAGTTACTCAGTTGCATTGAAAACCAAAACCAGTGAATACATTTCAGACTGCCTTGTATGTATAATATTTTTAACACATCTGGCCTGTACACAAGTATCCTTGTAAATACTGCATATCCCTGCACCTTTGGTACACTGCACCAACTGCACTTAATTTCACATTTTCTATGTGTTGAATGTAGGAAGCTGGCCTGGTGTGTGGTGAGCACCTATTTTGTTATCACCTTATACCAGGTCCAGGTATCCCATATCAGTGAGGTGTATATAGTGCCTAGGAAGCCAGGGCTCTCTAGACGTAGCTGTGGATGAGCAGCCAAGACTTGTCTAGGAGACATGCAAAGCTGATGCAATGCTACTACAGTCACACCGCACTTACACACATGAAAGAACCACACAGTGTTGCAAACATTAAAGTACTTTATTATGGTAACACAAGTATTAAAATATTGAAAAGGCAATACTCCAATAGTAGGTAAGTAAACACACAATTAGGTACACCTTAGAAGTAAGTGATTAGCATAGAAATCAATGACAAATAAGAAAAACAAAAGAAAATAGTAAAGACCCTAAGGGGAGACCGAACCATATACTAAGTAAGTGGAATGTGAAAGGCAGTCCCCTGCCCAAGGTAGTTGAATCAGTAAAGGGGAGCTGGAGGAACTAGGAACCCCAAACGGTAAGTACCTGGGTGCCCCCCAGCGACCAGGAGAGAATGTGCAAGACCCAGACAAGACTGGAAGAAACCAAAGGTGGATCATGAGAGAAGAGGACCTGCAAAAGAAGGAGACCAAGTCCAGATCAAGTTAGAGTGTCCAGCTGTGGCAGGAGCCACTACCCACCGTTCTGTGGATGCAGGACCAGGTCGATGGTGGAGGAAGAGGTCAGCAGTGCAGCACAGGAGCAGAAGAGAATTTCCAGAAGTGATGCAAGGAAAGTCCGATGTCAGCAGTCATTATGCAGTCAGTTGGTGGTGCAGGAAACCCACCTACAAGCCTTGGCAAATGCAAGAGTCGGAGAAGAAGGTTCTGCAAGACTAAAGAGGACCAGCAAGGCCAGGGGACTCGACCCAAGGAGGGGAGTTTGAGGTGACCCTCTGCAGCTGGGAGAGTCACAAGAAGAGGAGGCAGCCCCCACAGAATACCCATGAGCAGAAGGCACAGGAGTCGCAGTGAGGCCCATCCAGCACAACTGAAGAGAAGTCCCAAGTCGCTGTAGCAGCAGGCAGGAGACTCTGATTTGCAGGGAAGAGTGCTGGAGGCTGGGGCTACATAGAGCCTGAAGATCCATTGGAGGAGGAACAGACAAGCATTGGTAGCTACAAGAGTCATGGTGCACAGGGGTACTGTCCCACAAAGAAAGGCAAGGGCTTACCATCTCCCAAGTTGGATAGTTGGTAGAGAGGGCCAAGGGAATCATTCCAGACCACCACCAGTGATGCAGAATCCATGCAGTTCTGGAGGAGAGAGGATCAACCTAGCCGATCGTCGTTGCAGTTGCTGCCTGCAGCTGCAGGGGAGTGACTCTTTCAATCCAATGGAGATTACATCTTACTTCTTGTGCAGGCTGATGACTCATTGTCCACAGAGGATGCACAGCCAGGGAAACAATGTTGCAGAGCAGAGTCATCGCTGGAGTTGCAAATTGTTGGTTTCTAGAAGGTCTAGTTGCATTCCCGGCGACCAGAAGATGAAGTAAATGATGCAGAGGAGTCCTGCGGGAACCTTGCACATCGAATCTGAGGCCCTAAATAGTCCAGGAAGGGGGATTAGTCACCTAGCAGAGTGACCACCTTTCAGGAGGGGGCTGTGACACCACCTGCCTGACCTGGCCACTAAGATGCCCCCAGGGGCCTATGCCCACCTTGAATTCAAGATGGCAGAATCAGGTGGCCACCTGGAGAAGCTCTGAGCATCACCCCTGGGGTGGTGATGTTCAATACTGGCCTAACAGAGGGACAGGCCTCACAGTAATGAAAAACAACATAGGGAGTTTTTCATTACCAGGACTTGAAAAATGTATTAGTATATGTCCTGCCTTTTACTTACATGGCACCTTGCCCTATGTGCTACTTAGGGCCTTCTTAATGAGGTACTTATGTGTACAAAAACAGGAGTTTTAAGGCTTGGCTAGTGGTTATGAAATGCCAAGACAGGATGGCAGTGAGTGTCAGTGATTATGGTACGCTCTTACCTGGAGAGAAGAGCAGCACCAAAGATGTTGCGGATACGATAGGGACATACCTCCTAACTCCATACCTAGTCCTCAGAATTATATGTGACCTCCTGAGTGGTAAGCAAGATTCAGGGAGGAGGGCCTTCCAGGAAATTGTCCTCTCAGCTCAATTCCGATTGACGACCTTTTAGAGGAAATTACAAATAGGGGATTTAGCTGTAGGTCTAGTTCAAGAATTATTCACCCTAGTACCACTCACAGCCCTTATCACTCTAAACTTTCCCTAAAACCCTACAAAGATATATGTACCTGCATATGATTGGAAGGCAGCAGTGTGGATACCTTCACGGTTAATTCTCACCGGCAACAGGTGTGTTGGCGGTTGAGATCATGGATGACATTTAACAATTTTAAATAAAATATTTAAATTGCCAACTCACAAATCATACATGACTTCACATGTTTTACTACTTTTTTGTTACATTGAGTCATATTACGTGCTCATACATACAGCTTCTTCGGTGTCTTTTTATAACTGCAAGAAGTTGAATTCACTTCTTTAAACTTGTTTCTTCGTTTTTTCTGAAGTTATGTAAAACTTAAATTGGATAGAAAAAGTACAGCAACATGAAACAACAATTCAACACGATATTCATAAAAGGCAAAAGTTTTTTTAATTCTTCTTTTTTGCACAAGTGGTTAAGGAACTGTTCGAAATCCTCCTTGAGGGTTAATCTTACTTAAGGTCTGTTATCAGCATTCAATCTCTTCTAGTTCTTGTGCCTTTGCTAATTATATGTCTTGTCCTAGTAAAGTCATGCTGTACAGCACTGTTTTGTTTTTTGTATTACCTTTTAAGCTTTTCTTCTTTCCTTTCAGGTATGTTTCACCCAGGGTCGAGGTCAGCTGAAGTCTGGATGGCTTCATCCGGAAAGTAAAGATTTCAGCTCCGATGATTATGATTAAATCCAAATGCTTCAGTGAGGAGAGAAAACCCTTGAAGAAGGAACACAAAGCAAGGTTTGTTGACTGGGGTGTGTTTTTATAGTTGGTTTCTTGCTGCAGTATGATGAGTCATACACGTGGCTCATGCAGCAGCTGTCTTTGGAGACGAATCATCAAGCACGTTGTTTATTGTCACGTGCTAATGCAATGAAAGTCTGTACACTGCATTGACTTCCCTTTTGGTAAACAAATGCACATATATCCTAATGCAAACACGGAGGCAAGTAGTGTAACCAAATGCAAATATGTAATCATCATATATTTTTCCTAAAGTGTACTGATGTCATAATATCCAACCACAATTTGATGTGAATGTTTTACATGTTTACTTATTTGCACGCAATTACTGACTAGTTTTGGCATGATCCTTGACACTAAGGCCCATATTTATACTTTTTGACGCAAAACTGCGCTAACGCAGTTTTGCGTCAAAAAAATTAGTGCCGGCTAACGCCATTCTGAAGCACCATGCGGGCGCCATATTTATTGAATGACGTTAGCCGGCGTTAGCCGCCGGCGCCGTCTGGTGTGCGTTAAAAAAAACGACGTACACCAGGCAGCGCCGGCTTAGGGGGATATGGGGCTTGGGCGTCAAGAAATGGGGCAAGTCAAGTTGAGCCAATTTTTTCGCCTCAATCCGATTTGTGCCATTATTTTTCACTCCCAACCCCCATAGAAATGACTCCTGTCTTAGCAAAGACAGGAGTCATGCCCCCTTGCCCAATGGCCATGCCCAGGGGACTTCTGTCCCCTGGGCATGGTCATTGGGCATAGTGGCATGTAGGGGGGCACAAATCAGGCCCCCCTATGCCACAAAAAAAAAAAAAACACTTACCTGAACTTACCTTAATGTCCCTGGGATGGGTCCCTCCAGCCTTAGGTGTCCTCCTGGGGTGGGCAAGGGTGACAGGGGGTGTCCCTGGGGGCATGGGATGGCACCTCTGGGCTCCTTCAGAGCCCACAGGTCCCTTAACGCCTGCCTTTTGCAGGCGCTAAAAAACGGCGCAAAAGCGGCCGTACGTCATTTTTTTGGACCCGCCCACTCCCGGGCGTGAATTTTGCCCGGGAGTATAAATCCGACGCACATGCCTCGGAATCGATTTTTTAGACGGGAACGCCTACCTTGCATATAATTAACGCAAAGTAGGTGTCCACGCTAAAAAATGACGCTAACTCCATGGACTTTGGCGCTAGACGCGTCTAACGCCAAAGTATAAATATGGAGTTAGTTTTGCGTCGAAATTGCGTCAAAAAAAACGACGCAATTCCGGCGCAAACGGAGTATAAATATGCCCCTAAGACTGCACATACAGGCTTTGCAGTGGCAGATCTGAGACACAGGGCTACTTAAGTGGGTGGCACAGTCAGTGCTGCAGGCTCACTAGTAACATTCAATTTATAGGCCCTCTGCACATGGTATACCACTTTACAAGAGACTTACATGCAAATTAAATATGCTAAGTGTGGAGACACCAATGTTAAAATATTTTAGGGAAGAAGCATATGCACTTTAGCAGTGATTAGCAGTGGTACAATGCCCAGAGTCCTAAAGCCAACAAAACCATACAGAAACAAAATAGAAGGTAAAGGCAAAAAGTCTGTGGTAAGACCACCCTAAGGATGCATGATCCAACATCCATCTTCAGCCAATTAACGTTTCCAATCCTCTTCTGTTACTATACCTTCAGTGACCTCACAGACCTTACAATCATCAAAATCCCACTGGTCCTCTTCCACCTTATTCTCTGACTTCTCTCCTTCACTTCCAGAGTTAAGAATACTTAAGTGCATTTTAACTATGTCAGCATTTCATTAATATTAGACAGAAGATATCTGTCCACAACTATTGTCTTATTCAATCCTCTAAAGTCCACGCAGAACCGTATCTCCCCAGAAGCTTTCCTTGCTAATAATATAGGTAACACCCACTCCGCTGTTTCTATCTCTTGAATTAAACATTCCTTCTCCAACTTACAGATTTCACCCTTCATTGCTTGTCTTATTGATAATTGCACCCCTCGTACTTTACACAATACTGGTGCGTCATTCTTTTTTAGTTCAATATTTTGTGCATACCCTGACAAACACCCTAATGTCTCTTTGAAAACCTCTGGAAAATTCTCAGGCCATCTCTCTACTATCTTGTTCTGGTCTTTATTTTAATTTTTAGACTTATTAGAGACTCTACTAACCTCTGCCTTTTGTTTACTGTGTAGCCTCCCTTAACACTATTGGGGGCATGCTTTTTGGATTAAGCATCACATCCAACTCCCCTTGATGTCCCCAACTAATTATACTGTCACATTTACATTATACATGCACCTTTGCTACAGTGATGTGAACTTTATAATCTAGTTCGCTGAGAAAGTAACCCGCTAACTCCGCAGGCTGGCCCCCATAGGCCAGTGATCTTATATCCAGCCTGAGCCAATTCACCGTGCCAGTTTTACTATCATAATACATTTTAGGTATCAATCTAATTTTTGCTCCTGAGTCAAACAATATTTTCACTTTTGAGCCATTTACATACACCTCATCCTCTGGCCCTGGTCTTCCTGAATTCTGAACTTGCAGAACTACTCAACCATATTGTACATCATCAAAGCCACAATCTTCTTGTTCATCTTCCAGCTCCACTTTCTTTACCTTGTTATTTTTGCTTTTAGACCTACAGTTTTTAGTGTAATGACCTTTGATCCCACAGGTTCTGCATATTACACCCACCGCTGGGCACTTTTTACCATTGGCCACGTGCCCACTCGCACCTCACCTATGACATTTTCCAGTATTTTTTTTGTTTTTGCCTAAGATCACTCTTGACATGTTCCATCCACCATTTTCTTTTTTAATCACTTCCATACATTACAACAAATGTTCAATCTTTTGGTGTTTTTTTCAACTATTCTACCAAAGTGATACCTCTCTATTATGGAACTCACCTTAGTTAAGTAATGGTTATCCAATCTCCTTATGCTACACTAAAATTCATTAAGGCATTCTGATTCTGCATCGTCCAAATGAGGAAGATGTTTCAATATCTCTTGGCCCTCAGGGCCTAAGCAATGCATAAGGAGAGAGATTTTCCTTTCCACACTCAATGTTGCCCCATACCCCTAGCATAATACGTAAAGACCCTTTTCCAGTTTTACCATTTCAACTCAGGTCCCCCAGGTGAGAAAGATGTTTGAATATCTCTTGACCCTCAGGGCCTAGGCAATGGATAAGGAGAGAGGTTTTCCTTTTCCACGCTAAATGTTGCCCCACACACCCTAGCATAATATGTGAAGACCTTTTTCCACTTTTACTATTTCAACTCAAGTCCCTCAGGTGACATCAGAAAGAATGGTGAAGGCACAATGTTCTTCCTTTTGAAAATAGGTTATATGATTCTAACTCTACTGTTCCCACAAAAATTAACTAATGAACAGATCCTTCCTAGATAATATATTCATTCAATTAAGGATTCACTCATTCCTTTTGTTTAATCACCCCCACTCACAGCATGAATATGTATTAACTTAATGATAATGTTCAAACTAAATCACTTTATAGAATGACATGCAATACTTAAATGAAATATGGTGTGCATTCCATCATAATAAATTTTAGGTATCAATCTAATTTTTGATCCTAGGTCAAACAGCATTTTCACTCTTGAGCTATTAACATAGATTGCATCCGCTGGCCCTTGTCTTCATTAATTCTGAACTTGCAGAACTATTCAACCACATTGTACATCATCATAGCCACAATCTTCTTGTTCATCTTCCAGCTCCACTTCCTTTACCTTGTTCTTTTTACTTTTGGACCTACAGTTTTTAGCGTAATGACCTTTGATCCCACAGGTTCTGTAATTACACCCACTGCTGGGTACTTTTTATCATTGGCCATGTGCCACTCGCACCGCACCTATAACATTTTCCTGTAATTTTTGTCTTTTGCTTTCGATCACTCTTGACATGTTCAGCTTTTACTTGAATAATGTTCTGCACCCGATCCTTCCATCTGTCACCATTTTCTTTTTTTAATCACTTGCACACATTACAATGAATGTTCAATCTTTTTAGCTATAAGCAGTACTTCATCGAACTTTGGATCAGCCTTTGCCATAACTCGTCCTTTACTTTTTCTTTGTTGCATCCCAACATAAACTGATCTCTAAAGAGTTCTTCCTGATTACCGTCAAACTTGCATGTGGATGCTAATTTTCTTAAATCTGTCTCATAATTCTCTGCCGATTTATGTGCTTTTTCTACTATTCTACCAAAGTTATACCTCTCTATTGTGGTACTCACCTTAGGTAAGTAATGGTTATCCAATCTCTTTATGATACACTAAAATTTGTTAAGGCATTCTGATTCTGCATTATCCAAATGAGGAAGATGTTTCAATATCTCTTGGCCCTCAGGGCCTAAGCAACGCATAAGAAGAGAGATTTTCCTTTCCACACTCAATGTTGCCCCATACCCCTAGCATATTATGTAAAGACCCTTTTCCAGTTTTACCATTTCAACTCAGGTCGCCCAGGTAACATCAGAAAGAATGGTGAAGGCACAATGTTCTTCCTTATGATAATAGGTTATATGATTCTAACTCGAAGCTAATGAACAGATCCTTCTTAGATAATATATTCATTCAGTGAAGGTGTCACTCATTCCTTTTGTTTAATCACCATCACTCACAGCATGAATATGTATTTACTTAATGATAATGTATGAACAAAATCACTTTATAGAATGACATGCAATACTTAAATGAAATATGGTGTACATGCCATAGTAGTTTTACAGTTTTGCAGCCCACACAAAATAAAACAGACTTGCTTATACTATTGATAAAAAAGAATTGGTGTGTGTGTCACTGCAATTTTACTCCTCACTTTACAATTCTGCAATGTAGCTTGTCTAGAAAAAACGTTGGTTTCTGTACCACTGCAATATGAGAGTTTTGGAGCACACACAACTTAATACAGAATTGAATAATCTAAGTGAAATGATCTAAGCACTCAGGAGGCTTATGCTCCTCGCCCAACTATATGTACTCCTCGCCCAAATGTATGATACCCATTGGGCCTATTATTCTACCCCTCGATATATCCAATTAAGTTAGTCGATAATTACTTACAAAGTCAATCATGAGTTTCAGTTGCTGTAGTTATCGATAGGCAGGATTTCTATTGTTTACTGTATAACTCCTGTCCTGCATAAGTCTTCTGTTTACTTTCCAGTTAGAATTGTTGAGGTGTTAATGATTACATGCTGTTCCTCAAGGCCCAAATCGTCACCAATGTAAAAATAAATACTTTATTTTCAGCCATAGAGGTTAAATGCCTCATCAACCCATAAGTTCTAGGTGACAGACTTAGAACTTAGAGAACTCCAATCCTTTTCAGACAAAACAACTTTCTACACTGTACAATCAATTTCCTAGATTTCATTATCAATCTCCCTGTTTTCAGACACCACAAGTTCCCTATGCAGTAGAATTTTCTATAGGTGGTACCATACCAATAGGAACACACAGAGTTAACAGCCTATGCTTATCTTGAGCTATCATGTGAGAACACCCACTTCCAACTCATTATTAGTTATAAAAGCAATCCAAAAAGGAATTTAGGGCCTGATTTAGAACTTGGCAGACAAGTTACTCCCTCACAACAGTGACTGATATCCCGTCCGCCGAAATATAAATCCCATAGAAAAGAATGGGATTTATATTTTAGCGAATGGGAAATCCATCACCTTTGTAACAAAGTAACTCATCCACCAAGGTCTAAATTAGGAACTGAGGCCCATATTTATACTTTTTTAGCGCTGCATTTGTGCCGCTTTTTGACACAAAAGCGGTGCAAACTTACAAAATACAATTGTATTTTGTAAGTTTGCACCGCTTTTGCATCAAAAAATGACGCAAATGCGGCGCTAAAAAGTATAAATTTGGGCTTTAATCTCCCTTTTTTGTGCGCTTTACACACAACAATGTGAATAGTCACAGAAGCATTTACTAAATCAAGTGTACTATATTATTTTCCAATAGAAAAGCAGCTCAAATATTACAGATAACAAAGACATGTACATTATAGGCAAAATATGGATCAAATCATAGATAAGTACAAGTCAGGTTTTAAGAGGAGTTTACTACTTTGGAACGGCATTCTCCATATGGTGTAGATTGCGAAAAAAGGCAAACGCCGTATAGCCTTATTCTATTCAGCATAATAATTTATTTTCAGCGCCGTGAAGACTGATGGGAATTGCAGAAGTGATGGTGCGGGTGACATTCCAATTTTGTACTCTTCTTCTGTAAATGTTTACAGTTGCTCATACCCCAACCGCCCTGCCAAGTAGGAGATCAGCGGACTCTGGAAATAAATTACAATGTAATGTATTTCACAACTGGGTGAAAGAGCATTAGAATGGCAATATGTAGATGTTTATGAGAAATTAGGAAAATGAGGGAAACGTTGTTTGGGACAGACACAGCAATCAGCTAGTCCATGAGCATGGCATATCGTTCATGGAAGGAACATGACAATTAAATTCATCTATTAAAACAGTCTTTAGCACCTACTCCTCCCTGACTTTATTATAATAAATTCTTTCACCCCTACCGGCTGTTGCTTCCTCTGTCCGTCGATCTCGTGCCCACTCTCCGATGTGTCCCTCCCGTCCCCTCTGTGTTATCTTCTCCATCCCTCGTGGAAATGTGAAAAGAAACCAAAACAAACAAAAAAAACATTTAGAAGCCTAATAACTTCCATTTGCTGCCAGTCCACTCCTCCTTTAATGAAGCACTTTCGTGCTCATAGAATGTCTTTATTTATTTGCCAGTGGAAGTGTTTTCTACCATCTTGCATCGGGTGTGCGCGTGTGGTAATATATACATGCCTATTGAATGACGCAGCACCTGTACTTTTGTAATGCGTCTGCACTATGCGAGTTTCACATTATGATGCAATTTTTCGTTTTTTTCAGCATCAGCAAAACACATTTTGCGTTCTACGGTTTTGTACAGCATCACCATAAAACATTGCCAAAAGATTCCAGAGCCGCGACCTATTGACTTTTCCTGTGCGTGTTATAATGAAGGCAGGCGAAGTAAAATCACATCTGGGTGAAGAAGTAACAAAAAAATATTGTGGTTGGGTACAAAAGTCCCATTCTTCTCCAAACAAATCATGAGGACACCATAAGCAGTGCGACTTAGGACCTTATTGATACACTGAACTTATTCTGAATCTAAAAACCAAGAAAAATATAATCTGTCCACGAATGTGATTGCATTGTGCCTTTTCTACAAAAATGAGTTCTGTCATTTACATGAGGCAATCTCCAGTGCGCCCAAGAGAGCTCGGTGGGTTTATGTGAATCCTACGGGATTCTTAAACGTTCATTCTCACATTGCCAATTATAAGATAGCATTCAAGTTAAATTAAACCGTTCTAAAACCTCCGAGCAAGTCTTTGAGAGTGTCAAATGGAAATGCAAAGCAAGAGAATAAAAAGAGGCTTGACGATATCCTCTTGAGCCCTGCTGTGATTGGAGGAAGAGGGATAAAGGATATCCGTCAATCTGAGCAACTATGCTGCACATGCAATTCAAGGCAGTGTAAGAGTATTTCCAAATTGGTCTTAAATGCACTGAGAGCCACTACTGAACCAGCCCCAGTCGCTTACATTAAGCAACAAGTGCAAAGTAATGCGATTTACCAGTCACAATCTTTCAACATACATTTAGAGCTGCTCTCGATAAGAATCAAATGTATATTAAAATCCAATCCAAGTATGGTTCATTCTTACTCTTTATAAAGCAGATTTCGCTAGGTGAAGTAATTATTGCAATTTCGCAATATAGATTTTTTATTTATTTATCAATAGTGATCTTTAATTTTCCTAATCCGTTTAAATCCTTTCTAGTAAGAACTGCATTACAGTTAAAGCCTCCCCCCAAAAAGACTAATGTACAGGATCTAAAAAGGAATAGAGTTGAGCTAGTTTCTGGTTAGATGAAAAAGCTTCATGTCTCTTTTAAAAAATACTGCCTCCCTTTCAGTCGGTGATTGCTTTCCTTATTCTGTTATAATCTCAGTAATAGAGAGGCAATAGAAAGATGCGCAACATGAAAATATTCAGAGCAGATGAACATATGTCTAAACAAAATACTTGAATTAGCATATCACTGTTTAGTGCCGCCCATATCAAGCAAATCCTGCATCGGATCAAATCTTTAATCACCCTAGATTAGAAGACAACGTATGCACCAGATAGCAACACAAAAAGACTAACTATTTTGAACAGGAAAGTGATTCTTCAAGGGTGAGTTTGTGTGGGTGGTGCTAGCGCAGGTGTTTTTTGATAAAAAATTATTAACGAGTGTTCATATATTCTGAGTAATGGATTTGTGTAGAAAATATAATAACGTAGAAAAATAATGCACACATTTGAAAATGTGATTCTGATGAGTGGCAACTAATGTTCACGAAGTGTACTAATTAATAGTCTAATGCTGTGAAATGTGGAACATATGTTTGACTAATGTAGTAATATGTCATATTAAAGGTTATGCATTATGTATTAGCTTTATTAGTTGTAGGCCTTAACTTAGCGAAGGTCTTGGCTTACTTGCCAGGCCTCATGTCAAGCTGTATTGCTTAACGTTTAATAAATGGCTGTCCTAGAGAGTTAAACAGTGATTTTCTACAGTATTGTGCAAATGTGCTCACAGCTGAGAATATCTTCTCCTGAGAACCGACAGCTTGAAGATGCTGTTCTTGCTAAATGTAACAATATGTATGTAATGTGTGTAAGACTGACTTTCTCAGGTGGAGAGCAATGGAGACACTGACTGGAGTAGAAGCTGCAACAATATTGTTACCTGATGAGCCGGATGATGAGGACATTGCAGAAGAAAACAATCAGCGACATGTGAACGGAGTAATAGTAGAATTCATAGATTTGAAGTTTTAGTTTCATTGGACAAAGTGTGAACATGCGATCCCTTGACTAAGGGATTTGGGAAGTAGTCTTAGGGAATTTAACTTAATGGGACTGCACTGAGAGGAGACCAGCATTTGCCATTTGCCATTAGCCCATTGCCCATTCTCTTGCTGGCCGAAAGGTCAATATTTTTCTTGTCCGTCTTGCAAGAGACATGCTTAACTTTATTACTTAAAGACTGCGTTTTCTGAACTTTGATGCTGAATCCTGATGCCTTGCTGATTGACTGATGTCCTAAGGACAAAGACTATCTTGTCTTGCCAATCCAATTAAGGAGCAGTATTAATTGTACCCATGTGTCTGTTATGCATATTTACTTTTTCTTTCTAGGTACCAACTGCACTGTTTTGTGAGAGCCCTAGTTAGGTGTTTTTCCAAATTCGTGTTACTAAATTGTTTTGCATGAAGCCCAACATGCTGATGCTAATCTGGTGTTAGATAAGAATCCTCACTAACGAAAATCCGCTAATAAGGAATGGTGCTTGATAAGTTTCTTTGCTGAAGCTACCTGTATGTGATCTCGTTTGCAAAATTATTCTTGTTATTAATTTGTACCGTAACCTTAGAATGTGTAATAGTTCAAGCCTTGATTGGTTTACGTTTTTTCCGTCGCTTTTAACAGCCAGTGTTGTTTCTATGTGTGTAACATATGATTTTGAGGTTAGTTTACATGATGTTAGCATTGTTAATATGGGGAAATAAATATTCTAACTTTTACTAAAGGTGTGGTTATTCATGACTGAAAGGTCATGGTGTGTGACAATTACTGACTTCATTGATTATGAAAGTTATTGATTATGATTGATTATCGATGTTATTGATTTATTAGTGATTAATGATCTGCCAATACTGGAGTTATGGTGGGATCATCTTAATTGCAAGTCCAAAGGTTCATCGACCTATTCACGTTCCCTTGTAAGTTTACCTATTAAGGTCATACGCTCTAACAGTGATGGTAGCAGAGGTGATGGCTAGTCTCCTTAAGCGCCCATCATAGAAGTCGAAAGATAGTAAGAGAGATAAAGTTCTGATGGATACAACTACCTGTGGATTCCTCACCTAATGAATTCTCCCAATGCGCCAACATTGAACAGAAATTTTCTTCCCAGCTCTGCACATCGACGAGGACGTCACTATTACCCAACTCCCACGTGACTCCGTCTGATGTCATCGTGACAATAAGAGGACCTCTCTGACGTGCTGACATCAGTTCCCTTTTTTCCATGCCTTTGAAGCATAACGTATCTTCTCCTGGCTCTTGGGGAGCTACTGTTTCTCGAAGGTGTTACTTTGTTAAAATGTCTCCACCTCGTAAATCCAGATTCAAGCCTTGTAGGGAGTGTGGGGGTCGCATGTAGGTGATGGACCTGCATAATGACTGCCTGTGGTGTTTGAGTTCCGAGCATGACTTGGAGGAGTGTGGTTCATGTCGAAAAATTAACCCTAAGGCGCTCAAGGAGCGAGAGGTCAGGCTGTTTTTGGCCAATGCTAAAAAGAAAGAGAAGCATAGGCATCGGAGATCATCTTCAGGGAAGTCCTCGAGGTCGCATAAGAGATGGCGTCAACATGATTCCTGGCGTCGGCATGATTCCCAGTACCATTGGGAGAAAGACCGATCCCGGTCGAGGTCACCATCTACTCGGTGTCATGCGACGTGGGATGTCAGTCCGATGGTGACTCCTCAGTCTAGGAGCCCTCAGGCTTCTCCGGCGCCGTCGGTCTTCGAGGTGGTCGAGCCTCACAAGAGTCCTTGCTTCTCGCCTGCAGCGCAGTCGGAGGTGCCTGATCCAGCGCGGACGCCGCAGGAGTATCTAGCATTCCCAGCTCCAGGAGTGGATTCGGCAGCATTCTTGAATGATATGTTTAATATCCTTAGCTCCATGGCCCCTGGCAGTGCACCGGCTGGTCCCTCAGGTCCCTTGGCTTTTGGATTGGGCTTTCCGGCTCCATACAAGCCGATGCCGTTCATGCCCTTCTGTCCAGCCGAGGGTTCTGGTCCAGCACTGGTGCCGTTTCCGTCACCGAGGAGACCTTCGATGCTGGTGGCTTCTGTTGATCTGGTGGCGCTGATGACTTCGCCATGAATCCAGTCGACGCCAGTGAAGAGAGCCCGTTTATCCATGGAGCTGATGGATCTGGCGTCGGACGAATCCAGAGACCGGGGTGTATCTCCTGGGCTGTGTCAGCCGAGGTCATCGACGTCGGCCAATTCTATGTTGATGCCAAGGATAGTGGCCAGGCTGTGCTCAAGAAGAAAGGCTCAGTGGCTTTTGGAGGAGCAAGAGTATCCAAGGCAGCTCCTGGAGGAAGGAGAGATTGCTGAGCCCCTGGGGGACTTTCAGGGTTTGGATTCCGCGAGTGGTCTCAATACTTCCCCTGAGTGGGATTTAGCCTCTCCTGGGGAATTTACTGAGGAGGCTGCCTCGTTCCATACAGTGGTAAAGAAGTCGACGGACTTTCTGGACCTTCCGCTACCGGCAGCTGAGGTAAAGACGAACATTCTGACGGAAGTCTTGCATCCTGCTTCGGCGGCTGCGGAGCCACTCCTTCCATTCAACGAGGCTCTCACAGAACCAATCCTGGAAGTCTGGAGGAAACCTGTATCTTCGACTGCTGTAAGCAGATCAGTGGCGAGAAGATATAGAGTGGCTCCTGAGGACCCAGGATTCCTCTCTTGGTATCTGACTCCGGAGAGTCTGGTGGTTCAGGCCTCGTGCTCCTCGCGTTCGGTTCTTGGTCACTTCCCTGGGGCTCCATCGGACAGGGAGTCAAAAAGAATGGAGCAGTCTGCCAAGAAGACTTTTTCTTCATACAGTGTGGCCCGTAAGTCTGCAAATGCCACTTGTGTTTTGCGCAGGTATATTCATGCACTGATGGACGCGGCGAAGGCTGTGCTACCTGATTTGCCTCTGTTGCACCGCGAGCCGCTGTGGCGCAACCTGGGGAAACCGCGGCGGCCCTTTTCTCCAGCCGCGCGCTGTCTTTCGAGCGCGGCAGGGCCGAAGACCCAGAGTCGGGTCGCGGTCCTCGCCGCGCTCAGCGCACAAGGTTAATGCCATTCTAGGGTGCCCGGCCCCCCCCTCCATAAATCCACTCACCTGTCACACGCACGAGCTCTGCCTGAATACACATGACTAGTTTATAAAGCATGTCTTTCTTCTTTCCAGCATGCTGTGCACTTCCTTTCTTCCCTGCATGCATTGTTTCTCTTTACACAGGAGCATGTTTTCTATTTTTAGTTATGGCTTCTTCCCAAACCAAGATGGTAGTGTTGCTTCTTCCTGTTTGTCACTTCCTGTCTAGTGGTATATAAGGGGAATCTTTCTTTCTTCTCATTGCGTTGCAACACTTCAGCGGTGGTAGTCACGCTCCGGCTGGTTTTCTTTTGAGACGCCAGTCGTTCTTGTTCTGTCTTCAGTCTTCCAGACTTCCAGGATCTTGAATTGTAATTCCTTGTGTCCTCCATCTGTTTCAGGGAGTTCCTGTTGGAGTTTTTTTTTCCCCCTTTGGGGTTTTTCCTCTGGGACTCCTTCTGGAGGGCACGGACTGTAGTGGCTTACTATTGTCAAACAGCACTGTGGCTACCAGAAGGGGTCGCCCCTACCTCGGCCAGAGCAGGACTTGCAGGAACCGGGGCCGCTCACCATCTCTCTCCAACATCGACGGTAAGCCCAGGGTGAATCGTGACAGCCTCAGGATATGCGGGGTCTCCTATCTGATGCGCAAGCGGCAGTGACTCAGGTTATTCAGTCGGGGCTGGATACGTCGGACTCGGTGGCCAGGGCAATGGGCACATTCATTGTCACCAGGAGACATGGATGGTTGAGGTCATCTGGATTTTCAACAGATGTGCAGATGACCCTGTTGGACTAGCCTTTTGATGGGGACAAGTTCTTTGGTTCCAAAGCTGACCCTGCCTTAGAGCGCTTTAAGGAGAGCAGGGCTACCGCCAAGTCCCTAGGCCTGCAGGCTTCTACGACCACCCCGTTCAGGTCTTTTAGAAGATTCAGGGGGTTTGGACGAGGAACTTCCTTTCTGGGGAGACCCCAACCGGCAGGCCAAAAACCTTCTAGTCTTCCCTATAGGTCCGATAGAGGGTGGGGTAGGGTTAGAACGAGAGGGGCCACCCAGCAGCACCCTGCCTCTTCCTCTTCCTCTGGGGGGGGTGCAACAGGGAAAGCAGCCTTAGTCCTCCTTCCATTGCATCCCATGCTTTTCCTGTAGGGGGAAGGTTGTTTCATTTTCTCCGCATGCAGGAGTTGATCACATTGGACACCTGGGTCCTCAATATTGTGGGTAAAGGTTATGCCCTTCCACCTCCCATCCTTCCCCGTCCATCCTTTTGCACAGAAGACCATCTCCTGTTGTTGCAGCAGGAAGTTCTAGACCTTTAATCAAAAGGTGCAGTGGAGTTGGTTCCAGAGCAGGAAAGGGGTCAGGGTTGTTATTCAAGATATTTCCTGATCCCCAAGAAGGATGGTTGGTTGAGACCTATCCTAGACCTGAGGGTTTTGAATTGGTTCCTCAAATGGGAAAAATTCAAGATGCTGACTCTAACACAGGTGCTTTTGGCATTGAGCAAAGAGGATTGGATGGTGTCTGTCGACTCACAGGATGCTTACTTTCATATCCCTATTCTGAAGTCGCATAGGAAGTATCTACGGTTTGTGGTGGGGTCGCAACACTACCAGTTTGCGGTCCTTCCTTTTGGACTTACTTCCGCACCTCGAGTCTTCACAAAGGTGATGGCGGTGGGTGCAGCAAATCTCAGGAGGAAGAGACTATCGGTATTCCCTTTCCTGGACGATTGGTTGATCAAAACTAGTCTCCGGAGCTCGTGCTGCATCACCTGCAGATGACAACCCAGTTGTTGTTCGATCTGGAGTTTTCAGTAAACATGCCCAAATCTCACCTGGAGCCCTCTCAACACCTCCTGTTCATAGAGGCAGTACTGGACACAACATTGAAGCAGGCCTATACCCCGCCTCAGAGGATTCAGGACATTGATTCCAATGTTTCAAAGTGGAGAGGTTGTTCCGGTCCTCAAGGTCCTTCCTCTGCTCGGTCTGTTAGTTTCATGCATTCTGTTGGTCACTCATGCAGGGCTCTTCAGTGGTGCCTCCTCCGGTAGTGGTTTCAGCACAGAGGGGATCTCGAGGAGTCGATAAAGATCTCCAGCAACACTGCAGTGGATTTACGATGGTGGGCTGAGGATGGCAAACTTTCCAAAGGAAGGTCATTTTCGCCACCACCACCAGTGGCCACGGTTATAACAAATGCCTCCACTCTAGGGTGGGGAGCTCATCTGGGGCACCTGGAGGTCAAAGGTCATTGGTCCCAGTGGAGCAGATGTTTCATATCAATCTGTTAGAATTGCGGGTGATACGTTTGGCTCTCAAAGCCTTCCTCCCTTCCCTTTGCAGTCAGTCGATTCAGGTCCTGACGGACAACACTACTGCGATGTGGTACATCAATAAGCAGGGAGGAGTAGGGTCGTACCTTCTTTGCAGAGAGGCTCTGTGGCTCTGGTCCTGGGCACAGGATCATCAGATTTGCGTAGAAGCAAACGATCTGGCCGGAGTTCTGAACGTATGTGCGGACAGTCAAAGACAGCACTTCTCGGCTGATCACGAGTGGCGTCTCCATCCAGACCTGATCCTTCACATCTTCTGGATATGGGGATTCCCTCAGGTAGACCTCTTTGCCTCTCAGGAGAACGCACACTGTCCGTCGTTCTGCAGCCTCCAGGATCTGGTGCAAGGAGCGTTGGGGGACGAGTTTCAGATGTCCTGGTACGGCCAGTTGCTTTACCCCCATACCTTTGATTCCTCAGGTTCTGAGGAAGATTCGCCAAGACCGGGCCCAAGTCATCTTAATAGCTTCGGATTGGCCAAGAAGGGTGTGGTACACAGACCTTCTCCAACTCTCACTGTGCCCTCCGTCTCCCTCACAGGGCAGACATTCCTCTCGCAGTCGCAGGGGCAGGTTCTACACCCCCACCCCCAGAGCCTGCACCTTCTTGCCTGGAGATTGAATGGGGCAATCTGAGTTCCTTTTCTCTCCCGCCAGAAGTGGTGGACGTTATTTTATCGGCCAGGCGACACTCCACGAAATCTATCTATGCTGGCAGATGGGCAAAATTTGCTGCTTGGTGTGGAGAGAAGCAAATTGATCCATTACGGGCCCATTTGTCAGACATTTTATTGTTTGTGTTGTCCTTGGCACAGAGGGGTTGTGCAGTTGCGACTGTTAAGGGCTATCTGTCGGCACTGTCGGCCTTTCTGTGCCTTCCTGATCGACCCTCTTTATTAAAGTCCCCTATAGCTATAATGTTCTTATGGGGTCTTACCAATAGGTTTCCTCCTACTCCGTTTATTATGCCTCAGTGGGATTTGAATTTGGTTCTCACATTCCTGATCGGTTCGCTGTTTGAACCTTTGCATTCATGTCCATTAAGGTTTTTAATATTAAAGACTGTTTTTCTCATAGCCATCACATCGGCTAGGCAAGTGAATGAACTTCAAGCGCTTAGCGTTAAACTTCCTTTCCTACTGAAGGTTGTTACACCCTTCCATTTGGGACAATCTATAACACTCTCGTCTTTCTACCCTCCTCCCCATCCAACAAAAGAGGAGGAGAGACTGCATTGGCTTGACCCGAGGAGAGCTTTAAGTTTCTACATCGTGAGAATGAGAGAGTTCCGGGTGGACGATCAGCTCTTTGTCGGCTACATGGGGAAGAGGAAAGGCAAGGCTGTCCACAAAAGAACACTGTCCAGGTGGGTCATTCTTTGCATATAAGTATGTTATTCCTTGGCAAAGAAGGTTCCTTCTGTTGGAGTTAGAGCCCATTCCACCAGGGCTAAGTCGGCCTCTTCGGCCTTGGCTAGAGGTGTTCCTGTGGCTGAAATTTATAAGACCGCAACTTGGGCTTCCCTCCACAGTTTTGCAAAGCATTATTGCTTGGACTCGGAGGTTAGGAGGGATGGCCATTTTGCACGGTCCATGCTGCAGGATTTCTTGGTGTGACCATTCAGACACCCGCCACCGAGTGCAATACTACTTTGGGACTCTATTCATTAGGTGAGGAATGCAAAGGTAGTTGTATCCATCAGAAGAACAAGTTACTTACCTTCGGTAACGCCTTTTCTGGTGGATACACTACCTACCTGTGGATTCCTCAGGGTCCCACCCGCCTCCCCATTGCCTGGTTGGTCTTACCAAAATTTCCTAGGGTGTATGTATATAAGGATGTGTATATATGTTTGATTGTATATGTATATATATATTTACATATATGTGTGATATATACATATATATATGTATGTATATATATATATATATATTTGTACATTTTGCTGTTTATATCTGATTAAATGTTGTGTATTATATTTGATTGATGTAGTCATGTCAAGTATGTGATGTCAGGTGATCACCTGTTCGCCTCAAAGGCACGTCAAAAATGGTGAAAACTGACATCAGCAAACTGGCAAGGTCCTTTTATTGCCACTATGACGTCAGACAGAGTCGAGTGGGAGTCTGGCAATAGTGACGTCCTCATCGATGTGCAGAGCTGGGAAGAAAATTTCCGTTGAATGCTGGCGCATTGGGAGAATTCATTAGGTGAGGAATCCACAGGTAGCTAGTGTATCCACCAGAAAAGGCATTACCGAAGGTAAATAACTTGTTCGTTTGTCTCCTAAAGAGCTTACCAGAGACGTCTGGTACAGAGAAAATAGCAGAGACTGATGATTCGTCTCCCTAAGAGCTTGATGTAGGTGTTCCCAGAGATGGTGGTAGCTTGATGATTTGGTCCTTTGAGAGTTCATTATTACTGAAATTTGGATTTTATTTTTCAATTATGTTATTGGAGAGAAAATGTTTCCCTAAGTCCAGAAATGACTTTCCCAGAATCTCGGATCTTGCTAATGATTTTTTGGGGATGTTTTCGATGTTCTAGTGACAGTGTGAATAAAGTAGGTTGCACTTGCACAGCTTATGCAAATTGCATGTGAATTGTGAGGTTTGTGAGGGTTTAAGGAGTTTGTGTACTCTAAATGAAGTTGTAGAAGGAGTGTGCGTGCTCTGCAGTGTGAGAGTAGGGAAGTTGTCAAACTTCACATGTGTGGCGCTTTGTGCTCAAAAATTGTCCACGTGGTTGTTGATGTATGGACCTTGCAAGGTCTAAGACTCTGGAGTATATTGAAAAGTGTATGAGACACTTGGGTTTTATGTTGTAATATATCTGGTTTAATAGGTCGATCGGGCGTGGTCGACAAGTCACAGTGTGAGTCAAAGTGAGTGAAAGAAATTTTCGACTGAAATCTGGCGATTCCTCTGTGCACCAGGACAGACCCACTAATCAGTTGAGAGAAAAATTTGCGGGTCAAATTTTGCTTGTGAATCTGGGAGACTGAGAAAGGAAGACTGGATGTAAGTGTGGGAAGAGCCGTCAGTGAAAAATCAGTAAAGTTTCTGAAGCGATTGGGTAACCTTTCCTGTAGTAAACCAGCAGATTTGGTTTGTTTTTGATTAGTGCTCACAATTTTTGCATTAGTTTTGTGTGAATCGAAGTTTAGGAGGACAAGCGTCAAGACTTTGTCAGCCACAGTACTTGTGAGTGTGACGTCATTGGAGATACGCTGGGATAGGTCGGTTAGTGAGAAGGGTCGCACACAGATTGGCAGCTGTCTGTGAGAGGCAATTGGTTGAGAAAGTAGGTGAAGAGAATTCTGGGATTAAAAGTCAAACCCTGATTTGATTTTCAATAACAAAAATGTCGAAAAGATGACATATTTCAAAGCTTTAAAGGGTGTTTTAAGGGGAGAAACGTATATTACAATGAGTATAGGCGAGGTTACACCGCCAGAAGGTACACCAGCTTACATTGTAATGGAAGAGAAAGGTGTCGCGCCATGTCCCTGGCTAAAGCAATGGTGTAAAGCGACAGAAAAGGATGGGAACTTAGCATTTCCCATAAATGGGACGTTCAATTTGAGGGTTTTGGAGCATTTAAGGATGGTGCTATCTGAATCGAAGCTCCTTCAGAGACCAGCACAGTTTGAGGCATTAGCGATTTGGGAGCTAGTAGCCAGACAGCAACAGCAACAGAAATTCGAGAGGACGAGAAAGGCAGAAAAGACTTTAACAGAGGCTAGATGGGACAGTGATCAGAGAGTTTGGAGGATGGAGACTTTGCAGAGAATTAAGTTGCTTCCGGCAATTGCCAAGACAATGAGACGGAAGGAAGGAAAGCTACTAGAAAGACTAACAGAAGTCTGTCCAAAAGTATGGAGGCTAGAAAGTCTTCAACAGTGGAGGAGGAATCAGGTTAT
Source organism: Pleurodeles waltl (assembly GCF_031143425.1). Taxonomy (NCBI): domain Eukaryota; kingdom Metazoa; phylum Chordata; class Amphibia; order Caudata; family Salamandridae; genus Pleurodeles; species Pleurodeles waltl. The sequence continues at coordinate 672,808,000 of NC_090444.1, forward strand.
GATGAGTTTATTTTACAGTTATTGAGAAATCGCCCACCACAATAAGCAGCACATGAGAGTGGTCAAAGCACCAGTGCTGATCTGACAGCTCTAACATAGGTTAATGGGACAATGAGTCCGATGCAGGTTAATGCTAGTCTGACACAAAATGTGATGCAGAGTGGTCTTAATGTGCCTAGTACTCCTGTAGTACAAAGCCAGGTGCAACCGCCACAGGTTCAGAGAACGCATCCTGATGTGCCCATTATGGAAATGACTTTGAAATAAATGGTCCCTATGGAACAGGTTTTCAAGAGACCGATGTTGGTTCACACTGAACCAACTCCACTTTTACTGCCCCAAGTGCAGCCGCAGGTAATGCCAGGATTCTCTCCAGTAACAGGGACACAGTCAGATATGTCTTCAATCATGAATCAGAACATGGGAGTTACTCTCCTACAGAGCTTAAGTGCCAGACCAACCCCAGATGCTATATCGTTAACTATTACTGTTGGTCCAGCCGTACTCCTATTTCACAGAAAAAACCTACAGTACGTGAGCAGGGTACCATGTCCCAGAATATAATGAAGGGAGGACATAATGAAAATGCTCGAGTAGTCGCTCCTATGGGACAGACTTTTGACGGATCAAGATCAGTGTTAGACCTCAGTCCATTTGTATCACTTCAAGATACTATGATAGGGTCAAACGTTAGCCAGAATTTGAAACTGTTGACACCGCAGACCCCGAAGGCTGTTGCACAGCAGGTGCCACCAGCCCAAGCCAGTAGCATTTCATTACAAGGTTTAACAGCTCAGCAGTTCACTGAATGGTTAGATACGCTGAATACCCCACAGAGTGCTCCTAAGGAAGAGGAGTGTTTGAATTATGCTAGGCTAAGCATGGAAGCGGGAAAACTCATTGAGGGAACAATAGGTGTGAACAGGTTAGAATCCTATACAGAGGCAGAGTTGAGATATTTGTGCCTGAAGATTATGAGGGTAGTGAGCAAAGTGCATCAGAAACTAGCAGACCTGGCAGAGAAGTACGGCGTAGAAATAGAGAAAACAAAGCATTTGAAAAGGAGTTAAAGATTCGATTTTTAGGCTAAAGATTATGAACACATGAGATCTGCCATAATGAAGGCACACCTTAAGGAATTGCTTCAAAGTGCCTATACTTGTGGGGCGCATTAGACAAGTGGAACGGCAGATGGGTAAAGAAAAGAGACAAGAGGAAAGAGGAAAAGGGATTCTGTGGAGTTGACTGCAAATGTGCAGCAGGATAAAGATCAAAATTTACCAATGTGAGACATTTCAGGAGGGAATTTTATTTATGACCCTTGAAGCAGAAGTGGCATTCTATCATTTACAAATGATTATCCAAAATTGAGAGAGAAGCCAGTAGAGTGATATCAGCAGACAAACAGGTTTGTGCAACTTACGAGGTGCCTGTGGGAGGACTTGAACACGTTACTAGAGATAGTTGTTCCAGCTGATCTGTGGATAGAGTGTGAGAGGAGTGTAGATTGGCCAACAAGCAAACCCGAGAGAAACAAAAATACAGGTGCACAGATTCCTGAGGTAATGAAATATTACTATAAGGTGATTGAGTTTTAGAAAATGAGAATTTCGCCAAAGAATATTGATTGGCAGAGGATTGACAGGACAGCTCAGGAAGCAAAAGAGTCAATACATGTGTATTATGAGAGATTGTTATATGCGTTCAAGCATTACAGTGGTACAGAGACCATTGAGGTGAAAGACATGATTCATTTTGAGTTCAGATTTGTGGAAGGGATGAGACCTGAAATTAGCCATATGATTAAGAGTCATTTGATGTGTTGGCAAGCAAAGCCGATTGATGAGGTGTTGCAGTATGCAAAGTACTCTAGTGATAAGATTGAGTTGAAGCAGAGAAATCTGAAAGAGAAGGCGATGGTCATGCAGATTAAAGCTGTTCAAATGGGAATGCAAGGGAATTTCCCACAACAGTTACCACAGCAGCAGCTGGAAACATGATGTTTCAGCCTCAGATGAGAGGTAGAGGTCATGGAGGTAATTTGAATCATGGTCCAGACTTGGGTACTGTAGGGGTTCAGTATGATGTGCAGGGAGTGAAGAAATTATTGCCATGTCACGTTTGTGGAGCCGTTGGAAATTGGAAATGGGAGTGACTGATGATGGTGTAGGAAGGTGTCATTCAGTAAAGTAATGACATCAATTCGTTCTAGAACATGAGAGGACCGAGAGTCAGAGGTCCTAATCCAAATTTTCAAAATAATGTTAATCAAGGGCAGAATTTTAAACCCATGCAGCAGGTGCAAATGCCACATGTACAAATGACACAGTTGCAGCCAATGCAACAGCAGGTTCCCATGGTACCTAAACAGCAAATTCAAATACCTCAAGCCCCAATGGAACAGCAACAGATGACGCATTCTCAATAAGTCACAGGTCAGAGGCTTAACCAAAGTAATAACACAGTGCACCAATTCCCGTTACACAGTGAGAATGGAATAAATGATGATTGGATGAGCGACAGTTCAGATGAGGAGCCATGTGTGCTTGCAACTTCCTTAGAAGTAGATCAGAGAGGTCCCTATGTGAAGGGAAAGGATATGGGTCACAGAGTTTCATTCTTGGTTTACACTGGAGCTACAAGCTCTACAGTGAGAAGTGGAGAAGTTCCAAACTTGCCCCTTTCAGAGGAGTAGTGAATCAGTATTTGACCAACCCAATTACGGAACCAGTTCAGGTTAAAATTGGCAACTTTCAGGGATTGCACAAATTTGTAGTCTGTGACTCAAGTCCTGTATCCCTACTGGGAAGAGACTTGCTGTGTAAAATGAAATGTTCGATTAGTTGTTCAAATGATGGAATTGAGATTCAGACCAATAGTGATGATGAAGATGACCAAGCTCCAGAGATAGAGTGTGGAATTACAAATGAGGAGTACCCTCTGATTGTTCCAATGTTTAGAGTGAAGGAGCTTCATCCTGATTTGCAGGGAATGGTTAAGGAGAAAGTGTGGAATTTAACAGGAAAATAAGTAGGTCTGATAAAGGGAGTTAAGACAGTTAAAGTTACTGTAAAGCCGAATTCAGTTTTTCCTCAACTTCCGCAGTACCACATGCCGCAAGATGTCCTTATGAAGGTCGCCCAGATAATTGCAGCCTTTGTAAAACAAGGGGTTTTGAAGGAAATATTGAGCAGCCCATGTAATTCACTGATAATGGGTTTGTAAAAGCCCTGTGGGAAAGTTCAAATTGTCCAGGACTTGAGAAACATATATGAGATTGTCGTCAAGTGTTGTCCCGTGGTGCCAAATCCAGCTGTGAGAATGTTTCAGATTCCATGTGATGCTGAGTGGTTCACTGTCATTGATTTATCACAAGCCTTCTTTTCTGTGCCTCTTCATGAAGACAGCCAATTTCTCTTTTGTTTCAAGTTTTTGGATCGAGTTTAATGTTGGTGCATAATCCCTTAAGGGTTTTTAGAGTCATCTTCCAAATTCAGTCAGATCTTGAAATAAAATTTGGAGTTGTTGGCAAGTATGATACGATTGCCTTCCTGAACCATTTGGGAAAGAAAGGTCACAGACTGTCTCTGCTTAAATTGCAATACTATCAAAAAGTCATGAAATACTTAGGACACCAGCTTGAGAAAGGATCAAGAAAGATATCCAGAGAAAGGATTACATCCATATTGCAGATAAGTCCCCTGACCACAAAGAGAGATATCAGGATGTTTGTTTAGGGATGGTAGGCTACTGTCGCCAATGGATTCCACATTTTTCAGTTATTTCTAGACCATTGCAGAAGCTGACTCATAAGGCAGTCACTGATCCCACAGTGTTAGACCAGGCTGGAATGAAACTGTTCACTAAATTGAGAGAGAGTATGTGCAAGGCTTCAGCTTTGGGTATGCCTGACTACACAAAACCTTTCACATTGCTTTGTCATGAGCTTGATGCATGTTTTTTGTCTGTCTTGACACAGGTCCATGGAGGTGTAAACCGCCCAGTAGCATATTTTTCAGCTACTTTGGACCCAGTTGCAGCAGCCTTACCAGGTTGTTTGTGCGCAGTTGCAGTGGTCGGTCAAAGCCTTACACAGTGTGAAGGCATTGCGATGGGACATTCCTTGACTATAATGGTCCCTCACTCTGTTGAGATTCTACTTACAAGGACGAAAACCCAATATTTGATTGGTGTGAGGTTTACCAGATACGAAACAAGTATTCTAGGGTCGCCAAATGTGTCAATAAAAAGATGTACATTGCTGAACCCGTCAACCTTACCCCCAAATGAAAATCTTGAAATTGAAATGATGGAAGACGCTAAGCATGATTGTCTTGAAGTAACTGACTTGTGCAGAAAACCGAGACATCACATTAGAGATACCCAATTGGAAGAGAATGACCAAATTATCTTTGTTGATGGTTTCTGTCTGAGAGACAATGCAGGGACACCGAGAGCAGGATATGCCGTGTGCACAATAACTGGCTTCTTGGAAGCTTCCTGGCTTCGAGGAGTATATTCTGCCCAAGTAGCAGAACTGGTAGCCCTTACCGGATTGTGCCATGTTTCTGCTCAGTTGAAAGTTACAATCTATATGGAAAGCCAGTATGGATTTGGAATAGTCTATGATTTTGGCCAGTTATGGTCACAGAGAGGTTTCATGACCTCTTCTGGTTCACCAGTGAGAAATGGTGAAAGGATTAAAGAACTGTTACATGCTGTTCAAATGCCTGAAAAGATTGTTGTGGTGAAATGCAGTGCACCTCTGAAGTCGCAGGAATTTGTATAATTGGGAAATGGATATGCGGATCAAGTCGCAAGGTTTTGCGCGGTGAACTGTATATTGTTCAAAGATAAGTGGGAACTGTTACCTGAAGAAGATAAAACATGTCCAAGTTTTGCTTTGAAAGTAATTGACACCTTGGAGGAATTGTAAATGTTGCAGAATAATACTGACAGGTAAGAAAAACGGTCATGGAGCAAAATGAAATGTGTGCAAAGTCAAGATGAATTGTAGGTTTCAGAAGATGGTTAATTGGTTTTGGCAAATAGTCTATTGTCTCAAACGGCTAGGTATTATCATTGTCAAGGTCATGTTGGGAGGGATGCCATGATTCGGTTGTTCAAACAAGATTGGTTCAACCCAAGGTTTAGACAGGTTGCTGAAGCAGTTTGCCATCGTTGTGTCATTTGCCAACAATTGAATGAGGGGAAAGGGATAGAGGTTAATTTGAGCCACACTGGAAGAACAGGAGGTCCATTCAGCAGAGTGCAGATGGATTTTATTGAGATGCCTGTGTGTGGAGGTTTGAGATATGTGTTAGTGATTGTTTGCATTTTTAGTCACTGGATTGAAGCTTACCCTACACAAAGAAATGACAGTCTCACAGTAGCGGAAATACTGCTTAGGGAAATGATACCGCGCTTCGGGTTTCCAATCTCTTTGGAATCAGATAGGGGAAGTCACTTCAACAATTAAGCAATTACATTACTGTGTGCAGCATTGAACATTGAGCAGAAGTTGCATTGTAGTTACCGCCTTGAAGCATCAGGACTAGTGGAATAGATGAATGGTACCTTGAAGTCAAGAGTTGCAAGGGTGTGTGCGTCCACAAATTTTGAATGGCCTGACGCATTGCCTTTAGTTTTGATGTCAATGAGAAACACACCCGACAGGAAGACAGGATTGTCGCCTCATGAGATTCTTATGGGGCCGAGCCATGAGGTTGCCAGCGGTGCCTGCAAATGTACTTGTTAACATTACAGATGATATGGTGTTTGGCTACTGCAAAGGTCTGGCTGATGTGGTTCGCTCTTTCTCTCAGCAGGTGGAAGCTACCACACTGCCACCGATCCATGACCAAGGGCACAACCTGAGACTGGGTTGTGGTCTGGAAACACGTGAGGAAAACGTGTTTGGAGCTTCGTTGGAAAGGACCATTCCAGGTAGTTCTGACAACTACCACAGCTGTTAAGTGCGCTGGAATTCCGAATTGGATCCATGCCAGTCACACAAAGAAAGTGGCATGTCCACTGGATCATGAGGAAGAAGAGTTGTTGGGAGTGCCAACGACAGTGAAACAAGTCTCAGGGCCAGAAAGAAAACAAAGAGAAATTGAGACCAGATCTGAGCCCGTTGAGGATGGTTCAGTCACTCCTGTGAGAGGCGAAGGAGAAGACCTCCAGGAGGGTGACGGAGAACCTAACTCAATTGAGGCAGTGCCTAGTCGGAGGAGGGCTTTCAAAGAAGTCCTGAATGGGCGTCTACAACTACAAGTGACCGGCAGCAAGAATTTTTGTCTTTTTGTTTTGATAGAGACATTCCGGGTCAGTATTTTGGCACTTGAAGGAAGCTGATGAACTGAACTGTTGAAACAATATGAGAGAACATTTTTGAGAAAAAAACTATTGAAAGTTACTGGAAGAGACATTGATTACCTGATTTGACTTTTGAAACCTGATTTTGAAAAGCGGGTTGACGGTTTTGACAAGGGATACTGGAAGTGAAACTGAGAGCTATAAATAACTGCTGAAAGAAGAGTTGTTTGTTTTCAATGTTTGCTGCAGTTTTTCTAATATTCCTTCTGCTTTCTGATTCTTTACAGATCATGAGTAGCATTAGCCAGCAGGGTACGAATGCTAGGTGCTGTAAGTATATGTGTATTTGTTTGGCGATTATGTGTGGGATTTTGTTTGTGGTGTTGATTGTGGGTATGTCTGTTCTTGATAAGAGTGAAGCCAACCATACTTCTGCTTTGGAGACAACTACTGCAGTTACGGCAATAGAGAGGTTCAGGTTAGAAGGGAAATATTTGCATGAGAAAACTAATGCTCAAGGAGAACTTTATTCTAATGTCTTCTATTGCTTGTTGAGTGAGTATGTTGAGACAATGGATGCAAGGAATTGTTTTGTGTGTACGCAGATTCCTTCATCAGTTGAGTTAGGTACCATAGTCTGCCTTTAACATATGGAATAAGTTGTAGTCTGCTGCTAACAAGATTTTATAACCAGAAGTACATCCAGTACTTTTACTCGAATTATGTTGTTGTGTTTTCATTTGTACCTATAATTATATTTTTGAGTAGAGTAGCTAAGGATAATGACATAGTATTAGTTAGAGGTTTCTTTGAACCTACATTGACATTTGGCACAGCTTATGCTCACAGGAATAATCTGACATGCTTGCTTACACCTTTAGAGAAAAGCTTCTTAGATCACACAGATGACAGGAGAAAGGCATTGACGGAGAAGTTAGAAAAGGCTTAGAGAAAATAACTTACAGGAATGATAATGCTTACAGTGCAATTAAAATGCAAGGCAAATTAGCTTTAGATGTGCAACATGTAAAGAAACTTTATATATATAGACCTAAATCACGCACTGACACTTTATTTGTGGGAAAGATGAATGTAGATATGTGTTTTTGTTTCAGAATAAATGGACATTTATGTTGAATCGACAGGACCCAGCTATTCCTATTTATTACATCTGTGGTCTTAATGCTTATTACCGTCTTATTATTGCCTTCCAAGGGGATGGTATGGGACATGTTACTTTGGGATAGTTTTCCCAAAGATTTATCAAAACAATGATTTGAAGAAGTTTCCAAAAGTGACTGAATTACATCATATGAGACAGAGTAAGGGGTCTTCTTCTGTCATAGTGGGAGGTATATTTGGAGCAATTATTCCTTCAGGGGGAGTTGTTCTGAGTTTGATAAAGATTTTAAAGTTGTCTACTATTGTGGAGAACATTCTGACAAATTTTTCAGGAACCATACTCCTGATAAATACTAAGGGCCAGATGTATCAAAGCTTTTTGCATTCACAAACAGTGCGAATGCCCGTTTGCGAATGCAAAAAGCCATTTCAGAATGTATCAAAGGCATTCTGAATGCAATTTTATGGAATCGCTAAAATAGCGATTCCTTAAAATTGTGCCCCTGTTTAGAGAGTCGCAAATTGCGACTCGCTAAGTAAGAAATCGCAAATAAGGATTACTTATTTGCGATTTCTAAAGCACATGTAAGAAGCAATTCCTTAATGCGAATTGGGCATTAAGGAATCGCTATTACCACCAAGTTGAATTCGGTGGTAACCATGTGCAAATTTTAAAAATGCATTTAAAATGCATTTTTAAAATGTACATGTAAAGCACACATGCCCTTTTGGCATGTGTGCACCTTACATGTTGTACAAAAATGTTTTGGGGTGCAGCAGAGGGGGCCTTAGGCCCCCAGCACCCTGCACTTTGCATTTCCCAAAATTGCAAATTCCAGTAAGGAATTTGCAATTTGGGACATTCAAAATATTCGCAAATATGGGCCGACAGGCCCATAGATGCGAATGGGGGCTGTATCGCAATTTGCGATTCGGTAATAGCATTTGCGATTTTTAAGAAATCGCTATTACTGAATCGCAAATGTGATACATTGCATTTTGAGAATCAGAAATAGCGATTTCTTAAAAATCGCTATTTCTGATTCACAAAATGCATTCTTGATACATCTGGCCCCAAATTAGCTGCTGAAAGAGCTATGGCTCTTCAGAATCGCCTTGCTTTAAACATTCTCTTAACAAAGGATTTTGGAGTTTGCAGAATGATTAATTCTAGGCATTGCTGTTCATATATTCCTAATAATAATAAAGAAATTAGAGACTTAGGGGGTCATTATGACCCAGGCAGTCGGTGTTATAGTGGCGGTAGTACCGCCAACAGGCTGATTGTACATGCCGCCATATTATGACATTGGCTGTTTTGCAAAATCCAAACCGCCAATGTAACACACCGACCGCCACAACGGGAATGACTGCTGGGCTGGAGACTACAGTCTCCAGCCTGGCGGCCGTCACTAGGCTGCCCTCGGGAATATGACGCCACCCCCACCATGGTTTCCGTGGCTTTCATACCGCCATGAAAACCATGGCAGCGGGGAACTATCAGTGCCAGGGAATTCCTTCCCTGATACTGATAGGGGTCTCCCCTACCTCCCTCCCCGTCCCCAGAGTCCTCCCCCACCCTACCCCTTCCAACACCCCCGACATACACACACCTAGACGCACAGACATACACACGCATACAAACACATAGCCACATTCACCCACGCATGCGTACATCAATGCACACACACATCAACACACGCTTACATACATACAAGCACACACGCATTCACACCACACAACATACACGCTTACTTACATCCATTCATTCACACATGCATTCCACACGTCCCACACCCACATGCACGCACACAGAAACATACACACACACCCACACACATACATACAACACCCGCCACCCCTCTCCCCTGTCGGAACACCCAACTGACCTGCTTGCAGGGGGTCCTCCGGCAGGTGACAGGATGGGACGCTTCAGCCAGCAGCAGCGTCCGCCAGCAGAACACAGCCAGGCCGTTTCATGGATCATGATATGGTCTGCGGCGGTCTGCTGGTGTGCTGCTGCTGCTGCTGGCAGCAGCGCCACCTTACTGGCGTCCACCTCCATGACCATAGCCAGATCTTAATATGGCGGTCGGCTGGTAGCCATGGTGATGGTCTTTTGGCGGCCGTCGCAGTGGGGATAGGTGGCATTTACTGCCTATGTCATAATGGGTGCCTTAATTACTAATCTGACTAATGAAAGTACTGATTTGAAAGAACTGAAGGAACCAGATGTTTGGGAAAAGATTGGCAAAGTTTTTGCTTCAGTGGGAAATTGGCTCAGCAACATTTGGAATGGGATTCTATTGAAAATCTTGCAGGGGATATTAATTATTGAAGTTTGTCTAATTGGAATATGGGTAATGTGTAAATTATGCAAAAGGATTAAATTGAAAAAGTCAAAGAATGATCAGTGGAGGGAAGAAAAGAAAAGGGAAAAATTATTCTGGGAGAACTCAAAAATGGAACAAAAGTATGAAGGGATTGAATTGATAGAATTTTAGCTGATGCTAAAATTTGGGGGGAGTAGTTAGTGTGATGACACATTTAGTCATCAGAGGAGGGATTGCTAGCGCAGGTGTTTTTTAATAAAAAAATATTAATGAGTGTTCATGTATTATGAGTAATGGATTTGTGCAGAAAATATAATAATGCAGAAAAATAATGCACACATTTGAAAATCTGATTCCGATCAGTAGCATCCAATGTTCACGAAGTGTACTTAATAATAGTTTAATGCTGTGAAATGTGGAGCAAATGTTTGACTAATGTAGTAATATGTCATATTAAAGGTTATGCATTATGTATTAGCTTTATTAGTTGTAGGCCTTAACTTAGCAAAGGTCTTGGCTTACTTGCCAGGCCTCATGTCAAGCTGATTTCTTAACATTTAATAAATGGCTGTCCTAGAGAGTTAAACTGTCATTTTCCATTGTATTGTGTAAATGTGCTCACAGCTGAGAATATCTTCTCATGAGAACCGAACGCTTGAAGAAGCTGTTCTTGCTAAATGTAACAATATGTATGTAATGTGTGTAAGACTGACTTTCTCAGGTGGAGAGCAATGGAGACACTGACTGGAGTAGAAGCTGCAACAATATTGTTACCTGACAAGCCGGATGATGAGGACATTGCAGGAAAAAACAATCAGCGACATGTGAATGGAGTAAGGGTAGAATTCATTGATTTGGAGTGTATATTTTATTGGACAAAGTGTGAACATGCGATCTCTTAACCAATAGGGATTTGGAAAGTAGTTTTAGGGAATTTATCTTAACGGGACTGCACTGAGAGGAGACCAGCATTTGCCATTAACCCATTGCCCATTTTCTTGCTGGCTGAAAGGTCAATATTTTTTTTGTCCGTCTTGCGAGAGACGTGCTTAACCTTATTGCTTAAAGATTTTGCATTTTCTGAACTTTGATGCTGAATTCTGATGCCTTGCTGATCGACTGATGTCCTGAGGACGAAGACTATCTTGTCTTGCCGTTCCAATTGAGAAGCGGTATTAAGTGTACCCATGTGTCTGTTATGCATATTTGTTTTTTCTTTCTAGGTACCAACTGCACTGTTTTGTGAGAGCCCTAGTTAGATATTTTTCCGTATTTGTGGTACAAACTTGTTTTGCATGAAGCCCAACATGCTGATACTAATCTGGTAAAGATCCTCACTAATGAAAATCTGCTAAAAGGAATGAAGCTTGATAATTTTCTTTGCTGAAGCTACCTGTATGTGATCTCATTTGCAAAATTATTCTTGTTATTAATTTGTACTGTAACCTTAGAATGTGTAATAGTTCAAGCTTTGATTAGATTACGTTTCTTCCGTCGCTTTGGACAGCCAGTGTTGTTTCTATATGTATAACATTTGATTCTGAGGTTAATTTACATGACATTAGCATTGTTAATATAGGGAAATAAATATTCTAACTTTTACCAAAGGTGTGGTTATTCATGACTGATAGGTCATGGTGTGTGACAATTACTGACTCCATTGATTATTAACGTTATTGATCATCATTGATTATTGATGTTATTCATTGATTAGTGATTATTGATCTGCATATAATGGACTTATGGTGGGATCATCTTAATTGTGAGTCCAAAGGCTAACACTTGCTGTGTGTTTGGTAAGTGAATCAATGATAACGAGTGGATGCCTGGATGAATGATTGAAGTCATGAACAGATGAGCGAACAAGTGACTAAGGTGCATGGAAAAGTGCAGTGCCAGTGTTTGTAGATAGATGTATAGTTGAACAGGGTCGGACTGGGAGAGAAAATAGGCCCGGGCATCACAATAAAATTGCCTCTGGTTTTCAAATTGGATAGATAAAAAAAGTAGGCCACATTTATAAATGGGGCAGTTTTGAACTTGTCAAACACACACTGCACAATTGTTTTGCATGGTATGGGCAAGTGAATACATTTGTGCTAGCTGCAGGCAACATTTGTGACAATATCAGGGAGATTAACAGTCCTCCAGACAACTAAAACAGTCCCACAAACTACCACAAAATGGTCCACACACTGAACTCTTACACTAGCTACTAGGGTACTGTCAGATTGCGCTACAGGTAAGTCGGCCCTGTGGTTGAACAAGTGATGCTTCTCAATGGGCATTGAAGGAGGACAGCACAGTTATTATTTCCCCAGGCCATGAACTACAAAGCACATGCTTGAAATAATTCAGGCACACATGATTACTTTAAATCAAAGCATTTCTGAATGATTACCATGTTGCCATAGCTTCATTTTTTAAATAGCCCTTAAAATGCCAAGGATTATTTGGCCAAATTTCATTTTGTTGTGAAGCAGGATCCTCATATTATAATGCCAACCTGTGAAACTGAATATTTTACAGTTTTTCTGTGCAAATCTCCAAAGCTACAAAGGGGCATATTTACATGCCTCTAGCGTCAGTGGAGCATCACTTTTTACGATGCTTCAGGGGTGCTGTGCACTGTGTCATATTTACATGGCGGAGCTAAACCACTTTTTATGGCTTTACACCAGCTTGTAAATATGGGCCCCTTAAATGCAGTTTTCTGCGGCAGTGGGTCATGCAATGGGTTTTGATGGTGTTGTTCCACCACAACACCCATTGCTTTTGACGCTGCCCCAGATTTACAAGAATTTGTAAATCTGTGGCAATGCTAAAAACTAACGCCACCACAGGGCTAATGCTAGCAAGGTGCAACGAGAAGAAATACTTTTATTCCTCCTTCTTTTGCTTGGATGGGGCAAGGATGCCTGCGTTGGCAGCTTAATTTATCGCCAGCGCAGGGGGAAACACAGGGGTCACCGTATTCATTCAAATATGGCGCATCCCTGCATTGTGAATATGATGGAGCACGGCGCTGCCAATTTTGGCGCAGCGTCGCGCTCTCTCATTTTCCCATAAATATGGGCATTTGTGTTTCTGGAATAGCTACCTTCTCAGCATGTTGTGGAAGATGTCACATTTTGAATTCAAAACTGGTTTTATTAGAAGACTCACAGGAGGCCCCAAGACAAAGCTCATATTATAAGGTGATGAGTTATTCAGGGAAATGTGAAAGTTTGGTAGGATATTTAATATGATCAAAAAAGTGCTGCAAAATAAGAAGATGATTTTTAATGATAGGGCTTTTGCTGTGGCCATAAGAGTGCTGGGTCAATTTCTTGACTGTGCTTTGGAAATTACTGGTGCACTACTAACGGAGGGTTATAGTCTTTGACTGCAGGGAAACATAACTTTCTTCCCTCAAAGTCAGAGATCCCTATAAAAAGTATTAGAGGTAAAAGACAAATAAAAAATCCATTAGATATGTTTGCTGCAAGACCTTTCATGCACCACTGTAAAGGTGGTGGCAGACTTATCCAGTTTTCCGAAAAGAGGCTAAATATCACTCAAGATCTGTGAGTGATGCACACAGTGCAGGAATATCAGATAGTTTTTTTGGGCTTACCAGTTTAGGGGGTGGTATCAACAACTGTACTTTACATGGTGAAGGAAGATGAGAAAGTTGTGATTAAAAGGGATGAAAGAACAGGAGAATTTATAAACAACATGTTATTGATGGCTGAAAAACGAGGGAAGAAGACTGGTGATAAACTGTCAGGATTGTAATGACTGGATAGTTTATCATTACTCCAGGATAGAGGGCATCTGTCTGCTAAGTGATTTGCTAAGGATTTAAGTTCCTGTTTTGATGATGGTAGTCAATTAAAAAAACAGAAACATTTTAGAGAGTCTTACCTGCTTCACAGTGAATTCATAAAGTTCTGCAATTGCAATAGTTCATGGTCTTGAAGATAATCTCCTAGTGAGAGAGTGTTAGATCTGTCCCTTTTTTGCAGGGTTATCCCCAAACATTTAGCTTTCTTCCTCCTATTTTTCTGACATGTTTTTATTGGCTTAAGGACTGTGAGCATTTTACAACTGCTAACCACCAGTGCTAAAGTGCCCATGCTCTCTGTCTAAAGTGTATTTGTGATTGGTTTCTCCATGATTGGCATATTTGATTTACTAGTAAGAAGTCCCTAATAAAGTGCACAAATTTTGTCCAGGGCCTGTAAATCAAAATGCTACTAGTGGGCCTGCAGCAATGATTGTGCCACCCACATAAGCAGCCCTGTAAACATGTCTCTGGCCTGTCACTGCAGTGCTTGGGGGTGCAGTTTTAAACTGCCCTTTTGACCAGGCAAGTGCACCAACTTGCCAGATGCAAACCTCCCAGTTTACTACGTGTAAGTCACACCTAAAGTAGGCCCAAGGCAGCCCCATGGGCAGGATGCAGTGTATGCAAAAGGTAGGACATGTATTGGTGTGCTTTGCATGTCCTGATACTGCCAATTTCATTTTTCACTATCGCAATGCCTATCTCTCCTATAGGGTAACAGGGGGATTGCCCTGAAATATCTTTTAAGTGATGGAGTTTGGGGTCTCTGAACCACAATTTAATAATACATATTTTATGAAGTTGTGTTTTGAACTGTGAGTTTGAAAATTACACTTTTAGAAATTGGCCATTTTCTTGCTTAACCATTCTGTGCCTCCACCTGACTGCTGAATACACACCTGGGTCAGGATGACAAATGGGCTGTTTGTGCATTCCCTCTAGACAGTCATACAAAGAGAGATGAGGTGTGCCCTGCATATCCTGAGGGCCCATCACCAGGCTGATGGGTCTTCCTGAACTAGAGTGGCAGGAGCTGCTGACACTTGCACCTGAATAGGCATGTGCCTGTACGCACACAGAGCAGTCTCTCAACCCCCTGGAGTGCGTCTAGGACCTGGGCAGGGAAAGGCAGGGTCTCTGACACCACCTAGTTAGAATACTTCTGGACTAAGGAAATTCTGCCAGGAAGGAGAGCTGGATGCAAATCGAGGCCGTAGTTGTGGGGCTCTCTTACCTTGACTAGAGTAAGAGTCCCTACAATGACAGGGTGCAAACCACTGTCAACTAGCGACGCCATTTCTTACATTGGTGATTAGCAGTGAGGATAGGACTTGTATTTGTAACTTAAATACAGTGATAAATGTACACTACTTCCATATCACAGACCATCACAACCCAACATACTGGTTTGACTTTTCTCTCTTTTCAACGTTGAATTTCATTTGCAATCATGTCTCATTCTAGTGAGCCATCAGCTGGAGCTGCAGATTTGGTGTTTGAGCAGGAGAGGTTGGAGACATATTCAGTACCTCTGCTCAAACTGTTCTGCAAGCAGGGCAATCCTATTAAAAGCCTCTCTAGGAAGGAGAAGCTGCAAAAGGCACTGAGGGCCTGGTTGGCAGCAATGGAAGCTGGTGAGCACACAGAGGAGGAGAATGCTATTGTGGATAAAGAAGAGCAGAGCCTGCAAGGTGATTTTATGGATCAGAATCTGCCTGGTAAGAAGGCACCTTCTAGGGCATGAAGCAGTGTGTCCTCTCCATGTCTGGCTCCAGAGGCGCTTGAGAATAGGCAGACAGCCAGGAAGCTCCAGATGAAGTTTGTAAAGCTCAGGTTGAAGGAGTAGACAGGAAAAGCTTTGGAGGAAATGAGCTGAAGTTAAGAGAGCTGGACTTGGAAACAAGGAGGACTGAGTTCAGCTCAGATGGTGGCAGCGACAGTACCATGTCCAGTACTGAAGAAAAGATTCACATACCCAGAGACATAGGGGCAGATTTATGGAAAATGGCGCTGAACTGAGTGCATCACCACTTTCCCTGCGCAATTTAGCACCCCCTACTGCCACCATGTGTGTGCCGTATTTAAAATACGGCGCACCATGGCGCAGGGTAGGGGGCAATAGGGTCATTTTACATGATGCTATTGATGTACTCTACAGGAGCTGCACCAAAATATTGGTGCTACTCCTGCAGAGTAAGTAGGGCCCCATTTTTAAAGAATGGAAGGCTCCTTTTAACACCTGCTCTGGAGCACGCATTAAAATGCCTTACAAAATGGCGTAAGGAAATCTCATAGATTTCCTTATGCCATTTTTCCGGCTCCACTAACGGGGGAGCGCCACTTTTGCATACATTATACCTGGTGCAGGCATGATGTAGAGCAAAGGGTTACAGGGTGGCGCAATGCATGCATTGTGCCACCCTGTAAATAAGGGGCACGGATTTCGGCCTCATTGGGCCACATTAACATCAAAATCAATGATGTTAATGTGGCGCAAAGTGGTGTAAGGGGCCTATAAATATGACTCTTGGTTTCTAGGGAGGGGTGTGACACACACCAGTGGGCTCAGGCATATGATGGAGCTCCAAAGGTGCAGAGGGTCCCTGAGGAGGATTGGGAATCTGGCACAGAGAGTCATATTCCTGGTGTTGGGAGGGGCACTACTGGCTGTGGAGTGGATTGACAGGGAGAGGTGTACCCAGATGGAGGGAGACCTGGTCTGGGAGTATGGAGTCCCCCAAGAGGAGGGTAGATGGAGCTTCAGGAACATTCAGACACTGTCTAACCAGATAGGGGATGATGTAAGGTACTTTTGTTGCTGGATTTGTTTTAAAGGGTGTTGTAGGTGATATTTGCCCTGTTCCTCCCCATAAAATTCACATTAACCCTAGAGGGTGTGTGTAGATAATTATGATTTATTAAAGACAAGAAGGCTTATGTTATCCCACTCTTGTTCACCTATGTTATCAATTTTGAGCAGCTTAAGAATTGCTGCTATTTATTTTGGGAAGGAGTTAATGGATCCGAAAACATAAATGTTTGCTTTGGAGAGGTTATGGTGTTCAAAACATCAGCCTCAAAAAGAAGATGTTTCTTAATCTTCTCAGAGTAGTAAAAAAAATGGCTGATGTTTCAGTGCCACATTATTAAATCGAATGTTCCATTTTTACATATAATTTTGATAGTTGCATTCCTGCACCTGTTGGCAATGAAAGCACTAATGCATAATTCTAATCTCTGTATATTTTTTACAATCATGATTTTCTACCCACCCTACTGAAGAATTACTACATTCTCCAGAGATCACAGTCATTTACCATATTCAGACACAAGGGAAACCCTGGGATCACTCTAGACGTGGGGCATCGGTACTTTTTTAACAAGAAAGAAACAACAGTCCATATAGCAAAGAAATAAAACATAATAAAAATATGCCATGTTTATTTATGTATCATAATTGGATCACTGTAGCAAACAATATTCACTAATAAGTGGCAGTGATGCCCAAGCAGGAGTGATACACGTGTAAAAATTAAGACTATTGAATGTGTATCACAATTGTTTGACATACATACAGCAAGTATATCATGGAATATTTATCTTGACTCTAGCATTTTGGTGGCAGTGACTCCTGACTGCTCCCTAAACATTAGGGAAAAGGATCCTAGGGGTAACACTACCAATGTTTTGAGGCCCTACCTCAAACAAGCCCACAGTGCCCCTCTCTTCCAAATTCCAACGTGGCAGAACCTTTCATCTGTAAGAGCAAGGATCTCAGTTAAATATCAGCTTATGAGGTGAGGCTTACCAACTCATCAGAGAGAAATCCCAGCGTCTCATGCCAATGGAATGTTTTCATAAGACAAGAATCAGTCAACATTGAGAGTTGATGTGAGTTCAAAAGCTTTATTTTTCAGATTTCTTTAAAACACACCTTTAGTGTGATCAGCATATAATCAGCATATGATGTAATCAATATAAATCATTTAGCAATAAATCAAAATAAGTAATAACATATTAAAAGAAGTGCATTAAGCATGTTCAATATAGGAAAGAATCCCTATTCTAAGATTAAGGATGGGTTGGGAAGAACAAGAAAAAGGTATCAGAACCCAAACAGAGCTTCAAAAGAGATGTTAAAGCATAAACTTTGGAGTCAAATATCAGTTATCACTTATCAATCAAAACAGAACTTCCCATAAAAAGAGGTTCAGCAAACTCAGTAGATCAGAGCTGCATAGATTTGGGTAGGAAAGTGAATGAGTCTGGGAGTCTAGGGTAACCTATTCTGGGAGCATGCACTAATGTAAAACAGCATATCCAGGCTTTTGCAACTTGTTTCTTCTTCTTCTTCCAGTCTGCCAGTCAGCTTTCGAGGCCATCATGAAAACCAGAACATTTTGCTTTCTTCTCACCAGGAAAACAATAACTCATAGATAGCAATGATTAAGTGAATCATTTTTATCAACTACTTTGTATACATCCAAAAGGGTTCTCATCATTTACTCTCCTTAAGGAAACTGCAGTTTCACGTTTAAGCTTCTACATTATTTTACTAAAACACAAGCTACTTATTCAGGCAATGTACTAAGCCTTTGCATAATTTGAAACATTTTGCATTGTTAAACTAAAACATTTTAATACATTATTGTATTCTATGAAAAATATGCCTATAGGAAGAAAACTAATTTCTTTCACATTGTCATTGTTTTCATGTTAGCTTGCAGAAATCTAACAGGTTCTGTGCCTTGGACGAGGCACTAGCGCTCCCCCCATGGGCTCCCCACTCACCCCCCCGGTCGTGGATGGAAGGGGAAGCCCTTCCCCTTCCACCCCGACCCCCCTACACCCCCGTGACGTCAGCGGGCATTGCGCGCTGACAATCACAGAGGGCCTCCTCCATCACACTGGAAGCTCAGCTTCCAGCGCGATCGAAAGAGAAATGCAAAGCATTTCTCTTTCGATCACATGGAGGAGGCCAGAGAGGCTTCAAAGGGAAGGAAAGGAATGTCCATCCCTTTGAAGTCTCCCTGAGTGTTTTAAAAGGCGGATTGCAAGCAATCCGGCTTTTGAAATGCCCACTAGACACCAGTTTTTTTTTTTAAAACAATTGGCATAAGGGAGCGACCCCTTGTGCAAGGGTCGCTCCCAGGGGGGCATTTTTTTGGAAGGTCTTTTCTGCCCCTCCTGAGGGCAGATCGGCCTATTATTAGGTCGATCTGCCCCCAGGGGGGGCAGAAACCTCTAGGCACCAGGGATCTTTTTTTTTTTGTTTTGTTTTTTTACGGGTGGGGAGCGACCGCTTAGGCAAGGGTGGCTCCCCTATGGGGCAAATTATATTTAGGCCATTTCTGCCCCCCCTGGAGGCAGATTGGTCTATTTTTATGAGGACAATCTGCCCCCAAGGGGGACAGAAACCACTAGACACCAGGGAGTTTATTTTTTTTACGTGAATTTCACGAAAGGGGAGCCACCCCTTCGGCAAGGGTCGCTCCCATGGGGGACAAATTTATTTTAGGTCATTTCTGCCCCCCCTGGGAGTAGATCGGCCTATTGTTATTAGGCCGTTCTGCCCCCAGGGGGGGCAGAAACGTCTAGGCGACAGGGCAACATATTTTTTTGTGTTTTTTTGTTTTTCTTTTGTTTTTTTAGAGATGGGGAGCGACCCATTAGGCAAGGGCCGCTCCCCTGGGGGGCATATTGTATTTAGACCATTTTTGCCCCCCTTGGGGCAGATCAGCCGATTTTAGGTCAATCTGCCCCCAAGGGGGCAGAAACCACTAGGCACCGGGATTTTTTTTTTACGCCAATGTCACGCAAGGGGAGCGACCCCATAGGCAAGGGTCGCTCTGGGGGGGTGTGTCAAATTAATTTTAGGCCATTTCTGCCCCCCCTGGGGGCAGATCGGCATATTGTTATTAGGCCGATCTTCCCCCGGGGGGGCAGAAACCTCTAGGCGCCAGGGCTAATTTTTTTTTTTTTTTTTTTTGTTTGTTTTTTTAGAGATGGGGAGCGACCCATTAGGCAAGGGTCGCTCCCCTGGGGTCAAATTGTATTTAGACCATTTCTGCCCCCCATGGGGGCAGATCGGCTGATTTTAGGTCAATCTGCCGCCAAGGGGGCAGAAACCACCAGGCACCGGGGATTTTTTTTTTTGCACCAATGTCACGCAAGGGGAGTCGACCCCATAGGCAAGGGTCGCTCTGGGGGGGTGTGTCAAATTAATTTTAGGCCATTTCTGCCCCCCCTGGGGGCAGATCGGCATATTGTTATTAGGCCGATCTTCCCCCGGGGGGGCAGAAACCTCTAGGCGCCAGGGCTAATTTTTTTTGTTTTTTTTTTTTGTTTGTTTTTTTAGAGATGGGGAGCGACCCATTAGGCAAGGGTCGCTCCCCTGGGGTCAAATTGTATTTAGACCATTTCTGCCCCCCATGGGGGCAGATCGGCTGATTTTAGGTCAATCTGCCGCCAAGGGGGCAGAAACCACCAGGCACCGGGGATTTTTTTTTTTGCACCAATGTCACGCAAGGGGAGTCGACCCCGTAGGCAAGGGTCGCTCTGGGGGGGGGGCGGCTGGTAGGGATGGGGGGCAAATTTATTTTAGGACATTTCTGCCCCCCCCTGGGGGCTGTTCGGCCTATTGTTATTAGGCCAATCTGTCCCCGGGGGGGACAGAAACGTCTAGGTGCCAGGGCAAAACATTTTTTTTTTTTTTAGAGATGGGGAGCGACCCATTATGCAATGGTCGCTCCCCTGGGGGGCAAATTGTATTTAGACCATTTCTGCCCCTCCTGGAGGCAGATCGGACGATTTTAGGTTAATCTGCCCCCAAGATTTTTTTTTTGTGCCAATGTCACGAGGGGGAGCGACCCCGTAGGCAAGGTTCGCTCCCCAGGGGGCATATTTATTTTAGCCCATTTCTGCCCCCCCTGGGGCCGGCTGAGCTAGAGGCCAAAATCCACAGGTAGGCACTTTGTAAAAAACACCTCTGTTTTCTGTGAAAAAATGTGATGTGTCCACTTTGTGTTTTGGGCCATTTCATTTCGTGGTATCATTTTTATCGGGAGACTTGGGGGAACGCTGGGTGGACGGAAATTTGTGGCCCCTCTCAGATTCCAGAACTTTCTGTCACCGAAATGTGAGGAAAATTATTTTTTTTAAGCCAAATTTTGAGGTTTGCAAAGAATTCTGGGTAACAGAACCTGGTCAGATCCCCACAAGTCACCCCATCTTGGATTCCCCCAGGTCTCTAGTTTTAAAAAATGCACAGGTTTGGTAGGTTTCCCTAGGTGCCGGCTGAGCTAGAGACCAAAAGCTACAGGTAGACACTTTGCAAAAAACACCTCTGTTTTCTGTCAAAAATTGTGATGTGTCCACGTTGTGTTTTGGGGCATTTCCTGTCGCGGGCGCTAGGCCTACCCACACAAATGAGGTATCATTTTTATCGGGAGACTTGGGGGAACACTGGGTGGAAGGAAAGTTGTGGCTCCTCTCAGATTCCAGAACTTTCTATCACCGAAATGTGAGGAAAATGTGTTTTTTTGTGCCAAATTTTGAGGTTTGCAAAGGATTCTAGGTAACAGAACCTGGTCAGAGCCCCACAAGTCACCCCATCTTGGATTCCCCTAGGTCTCTAGTTTTAAAAAATGCACAGGTTTGGTAGGTTTCCCTAGGTGCAGGCTGAGCTAGAGGCCAAAATCTACAGGTAGGCACTTTGCAAAAAACACCTATGTTTTCTGTCGAAAATTGTGATGTGTCCACGTTGTGTTTTGGGGCATTTCCTGTCGCGGGCGCTAGGCCTACCCACACAAGTGAGGTATCATTTTTATCGGGAGACTTGGGGGAACGCTGGGGGGAAGGAAATTTGTGGCTCCTCTCTGATTCCAGAACTTTCTTTCACCGAAATGTGAGGAAAACATGTTTTTTTAGCCAAATTTTGAGGTTTGCAAAGAATTCTGGGTAACAGAACCTGGTCAGAGCCCCACAAATCACCCCATCTTGGATTCCCCCAGGTCTCTAGTTTTAAAAAATGCACAGGTTTGGTAGGTTTCCCTAGGTGCCGGCTGAGCTAGAGACCAAAAGCTACAGGTAGGCACTTTGCAAAAAACACCTCTGTTTTCTGTCAAAAATTGTGATGTGTCCACGTTGTGTTTTGGGGCATTTCCTGTCGCGGGCACTAGGCCTACCCACACAAGTGAGGTATCATTTTTATCGGGAGACTTGGGGGAACACTGGGTGGAAGGAAATTTGTGGCTCCTCTCAGATTCCAGAACTTTCTGTCACCGAAATGTGAGGAAAATGTGTTTTTTTAGCCAACTTTTGAGGTTTGCAAAGGATTCTGGGTAACAGAACCTGGTCAGAGCCCCACAAGTCACCCCATCTTGGATTCCCCTAGGTCTCTAGTTTTAAAAAATGCACAGGTTTGGTAGGTTTCCCTAGGTGCAGGCTGAGCTAGAGGCCAAAATCTACAGGTAGGCACTTTGCAAAAAACACCTATGTTTTCTGTCGAAAATTGTGATGTGTCCACGTTGTGTTTTGAGGCATTTCCTGTTGCCGGCGCTAGGCCTACCCACACAAGTGAGGTATCATATTTATTGGGAGACTAGGGGGAACGCTGGGTGGAAGGAAAATTGTGGCTCCTCTCAGATTCCAGAACTTTCTGTCACCGAAATGTGAGGAAAACGTGTTTTTTTTAGCCAAATGTTGAGGTTTGCAAAGGATTCTGGGTAACAGAACCTGGTCAGATCCCCACAAGTCACCCCATCTTGGATTCCCCCAGGTCTCTAGTTTTCAAAAATGCACAGGTTTGGTAGGTTTCCCTAGGTGCAGGCTGAGCTAGAGGCCAAAATCTACAGGTAGGCACTTTGCAAAAAACACCTCTGTTTTCAGTCAAAAAATGTGATGTGTCCACGTTGTGTTTAGGGGCATTTCCTGTTGCGGGCGCTAGGCCTACCCACACAAGTGAGGTATCATTTTTATCGGGAGACTTGGGGGAACGCTGGGTGGAAGGAAATTTGTGGCTCCTCTCAAATTTCAGAACTTTCTGTCACCGAAAAATGAAGAAAATGTGTTTTTTTAGCCAAATTTTGAGGTTTGCAAAGAATTCTGGGTAACAGAACCTGGTCAGAGCCCCACAAGTCACCCCATCATGGATTCACCTAGGTCTTTAGTTTTTAAAAATGCACAGGTTTGGTAGGTTTCCCTAGGTTCCCGCTGAGCTAGAGGCCAAAATCTACAGGTAGGCACTTTGCAAAAAACACCCCTGTTTTCTGTCAAAAAATGTGATGTGTCCACGTTGTGTTTTGGGGCATTTCCTGTCGCGGGCGCTAGGCCTACCCACACAAGTGAGGTATAATTTTTGTCAGGAGACTTGTAGGAACATAGAATAGCAAAACAAGTGTTATTGCCTATGTCTTTCTCTACATTTTTTCCTTCCAAATATAAGAGAGTGTGTAAAAAAAGACGTCTATTTGAGAAATGCCCTGTAATACACATGCTAGTATGGGCACCCCGGAATTCAGAGATGTGCAAATAACCACTGCTTCTGAACACCTTATCTTGTGCCCATTTTGGAAATACAAAGGTTTTCTTGATAGCTATTTTTCACTCTTTATATTTCAGCAAATGAATTGCTGTATACCCGGTATAGAATGAAAACCCACTGCAAGGTGCAGCTCATTTATTGGCACTGGGTACCTAGGGTTCTCAATGAACCTACAAGCCCTATATATGCCCGCAACCAGAAGAGTCCAGCTGACGTAATGGTATATTGCTTTAAAAAACGGACATTGCAGGAAAAAGTTACAGAGTAAAACGGAGAGAAAAATTGCTGGTTTTTTCACCTCAATTTAAATTTATCTTTTTTTCAGTTGTTATTTTCTGTAGGAAACCCTTGTAGGATCTACACAAATTACCCCTTGCTGAATTCAGAATTGTGTCTACTTTTCAGAAATGTTTAGGTTTCTGGAATACAGCATTCGTTTCATGCCCATTTCTGTCAATGACTGGAAGGAGGCTGAAAGCACAAAAAATCATTAAAATGGGGTATGTCCCAGTAAAATGCCAAATTTGTGTTGATAAATTGGGATCTCTGATTCAAGTCTGCCTGTTCCTTAAAGCTGAGAAGCTGGTGATTTTAGCACTGCAAACCCTTTGTTGATGCCATTTTCAGGGAAAAAACCACAAGCCTTCATCTGCAGCCACTTTTTCCCATTTTTTTGAAAAAAAACGAAATTTTCACTTTATTTTGGCTAATTTCTTAGCCTCCTTCAGAGGAACCCACAAAGTCTGGGTACCTCTAGAATCCCTAGGATGTTGGAAAACAAGGACGCAAATTTGGCTTGGCTAGCTTATGTGGACAAAAAGTTATGAGGGCCTAAGCGGGAACTGCCCCAAATAGCCAAAAAAAGGCCTGGCACAGGAGGGGGAAAAGGACTGGCAGCGAAGGGGTTAACATTTCACCTTCTTCACCTGGGTCAGTTTTGCAAGAAAAGTCTACTTCAGCTATTCAAGCCTATTACGTGTAAATGTGGCAGCCTTCTACAATGAGGCCAAAATCGCCATGCCAAATTTACAGTCGCACAATGCATGCATTGTGCCACTTTGTGACCCTTAGCTCTACATTATGCCTGTGCCAGGCATAATGTATGCCAAGGGTGCATTCCCCCATTAGGGGAGATGAAAAAATGGCGCAAAGAAATCTAAGAAATTTCTTTGTATACTTTTTGTCGGCCCTTTTAAGAGGAGACACACCATTGTTTTCAATGGGCCTCAAAAGGCTTTGCAAGAATAGCATCAACGTTTTTTACACTAGTCCTGCAAAGCTCCTAATTAGCATCAAAGAATTTGACACCAGTTTCCCTAACTAGTGCCATGTTGCTCCGTATCTTAGATATGATGCTCACATGGTGGCACAAAGGGGGTGTTAAGTGGCGCAAGAAAAGTGGCGCTGCACCGGATGCAGCGCCACTTTTCTTAAATCAAGCCCATTATTTTTAGCCTGAGGTCTGCATGTTTATTCTGCACATTATTACACTAATGCGTTAGATTTCTTGTGCTGCCCTTCGCCCCCTAACAATGCCATGGATGCACTGTATTTACTATACAGAGCTCCATGGCGCACAGTGCCCACAAATGTGTCAGAAATTCAGACGCATCTGTGGAGCCATAATGATGCATTGCTTGCCTAGCTTTCTTGCTTGCCAGGAGGCTCCCATTCAAAAAAGCTCTATTTCAGTTTAACTCCTGCTCTGAGCAGGTGTTAAAAGAGTGATGGTGTGAAGGCGCAAAATGACGCAGTGAAGTCTTGTAGATTTCACTGTGCTAGTTCTGTGTGGCTTCTAAAAGGGGAACGCCTACCTTGCATATATCATACTTGGTGCAGGTATAATGTGGTGCAAGGCTTTGCAAACTTGTGCAATGGTCCCATTGCGCCAAATTGTAAATGTGGTGCACTCTGGGGGACTGCTTTGCATCACTGCTGCGTCATAAAAAAAAAGAAGCAAGGGTGGGGCAAAGGGCTTGTAAACCAGCCCCTTGAACTTTAAACAGGCATTAGTTTGTTTACCTAATAACTTGAACAAAAGCAATCCCAGACTTTCCATTTTGTATCTTTCAGCATTCCCTCAGCTGTCATTACTTATTAGGTTTAAGTTTTTAATTGTAACAACTTCTCTTGTGCAGCCCGACAGTTTTATTGGTTTTCTTTATATTCTTCCTGCGTTTCCCTGGGGACTCACTTGTGCTGTTACTGGTGAGATTCGATATGGATATTAGAGTATTTTAGCCGGGAGAGAAAGAAGGCGAGTTTCCTTTACATATACAAGTCATCAATAATACTTAGAGATAACGGGAAAGAAATCGCAGACATTTGGGATTTTTTTAAATTGCAGCGTGGGTGGTGAATCTTAGTGGATATGTGAGAGATTTAAACTGTTTGAAGGCTGACAAGTTGGAACAAAAGAAATAGGATGTAACATAGTCTTGAAGTGAAAGGAAAATACATGATTTCATATTTCTGATGGAGCACCGAATATGTAATTATGTAAGTATGCTAAACTCAGTTATCTCTTTGATTCTCTTCTAGGTGGCTGGGGTAGGCAGAAATTAATTTACACTGCCAATAAAGAACTTCTGCAGCTAAGGATTCCACTTACACAGATAGGAGGAACAGGATATCCTAAAATAAGAGAGTAACAGATACATTTCTACCAGTCTAACATATTATGAGAAATGAAAGAACTGAAATTGTAATAATACATGCTTGACTGAACAGACTCTTGAAACTGCACTTTCAAGCATGCTTAAAGTAGTCCCGCACCCAGTTGTGGCCCGTCCTTTAGGGCGGAGGAGCCACGCCCCCCACATTTTGCCCCTCATGAAGAGTGTTTGTCAGGCTGAACAAAGGTCAGCCTGACAGACACTCTTCATGTTCAGGTCAGGCAGCCAGGAGCATACATGTGCGATTTGCGCAGACTCCTGGCTGCCTGAGCTGAACTTTGATGGTGGGCTGCTCAGCAAAGGTGCCTTGAGGCCCCCCCAGGTGACGAGAAAAGCGCCACCCATTGACTTCGACCTGGACGCTTCAGGTTTAAGCCCTGAAGCACCCAGGGCGAGTGTCAATCAGTGACACTTCATCACAGAGTGTGGTGGAGCCAGCAGTCTCACTGACCCCATCCCACTCTGTGACGAGGCTGGGACTGTTGCCTTCCCTCATTGGCTGACCTTAGGTCAGCCAAGGAAGGAAGGCAGCAGTTTCAACCCTCCTGGGACCTCTGAGGCTGAAGGTAAGTGTGTGTGATCTTTTTAAATGAATGTTTGGTATGTGCGTGTATGTTTGAATGTTGATGAGTGTTGTTAATGAATGTGTGTGCATGCTTGTGTGGGTGTGAAAGTGTGAGTGTGCTTCCGGCCTGCCCCCTCCCTCCTAAAACTGCCGGCCGCCACTGCCCGCACCATAAGAATGTGCTATATGCCGACTGGCCTTTTAGAAATTTCATCTGACCAGTTCTTCCTTTACCCAGTAGTAGCATGTGGGTTTGTGACTATCATTCAAACTTTTTGCACATGCATGTTGAAGGCTGGTATTTGGGTACATTATTTACAATTGTTCAGTTGGTGTTAGTATTAAACTTTAGCAAGTAAAGATTCTCTTCTGTTTTTTTTTTTGGGTGAACACAAAGAGGATAATTCTCAAAGGTACTTAAATGTGTTAGTTGAGTTTACCTGCAAACAGGTTTTTTTTCTGACTGCAAAACCAACTGCATGTCTTTTAAATGTTTGTTTCCACCTGCCAAGACATTGTGTCATGCATAGATTTTCATCTGGATAAATGCCCTGCTAGTGACTGAGAGTTGGAGTTCAGGAAGATTGTGGGAGAAGGCAATGCTTTTGTTCACAGTATAAGAAAAACTTGTAGTGGGACTTCAAACAATGTTTCTCAACATACTCGCACACCGGAAACGGTTGACTATCTGTGCATAGACACACTTATGCATGCAAAATCCCTTGACAAGAACATAATTGGGAATTCACAAACGTTTCCCAGTAGTATTCCCAAGAAACTGTGAGCGTTTTTGCATTTGATGAGAAGTCTTTCTAAATCCCCAAAACTTACAACTTTAAACCCAAATGTAATGGTACTCGCATAACTGCAGACTGACAAATGCTTATGAATCATTAACCTATAGCTCAGCATTGGACCACATGTAAGCCGCATGCTCAGAGATATAGTGCTGGGGGCATTGATAAGGGGGAGACCAACAAGCCCATATTGCTGCCTTTATCACAAAGGCCCTCATTATGTCATTGGGGTAAAAACCACCTACTGCCGCGGCGACGGCCACCAAAAGACCATCACCGCGGCTACCAGCCATCCACCGTATTATGACAACAGCCGTATTTCTGCCAGAAGGATGGCAGAAATCCGTCTGTGGCCATGCCAGCGGATGGCGGTAAGGTGGGGCAGCGCCACACCAGTAGACCACCACCAACAGTATTATGAGAAATAATATGGCCTGGTGGTGTTCTGCTGGCGGACACTGCTGGTGGCAGCAGCGCCCTGTCCCGCCTCCTGCCAGAGGACCCCCTAAACACAGATAAGTGGGTGCTCCAACAGGGGAGGGGGGGTGTTGTGTGTGTGTGTGTGTGTGAGGGTGTGTGGGAATGTTTGTGCGTGCGTGTATGCAGGTGTGTGTTCCGTGTCAAATGTGTATGCATGTTTGGATGTGTGAGTGCGTGTAGGTTGCGTTCTTTGAATGCGTGTCTGCGTGTATGTATGAAAGTGTGTGCAGATGTACTTAAAAAATATATACAGGGAGTGCAGAATTATTAGGCAAATGAGTATTTTGACCACATCATCCTCTTTATGCATGTTGTCTTACTCCAAGCTGTATAGGCTCGAAAGCCTACTACCAATTAAGCATATTAGGTGATGTGCATCTCTGTAATGAGAAGGGGTGTGGTCTAATGACATCAACACCCTATATCAGGTGTGCATAATTATTAGGCAACTTAACAAAAAACAAATATATACCCATTTCAATTATTTATTATTACCAGTGAAACCAATATAACATCTCAACATTCACAAATATACATTTCTGACATTCAAAAACAAAACAAAAACAAATCAGTGACCAATATAGCCACCTTTCTTTGCAAGGACACTCAAAAGCCTGCCATCCATGGATTCTGTCAGTGTTTTGATCTGTTCACCATCAACATTGCGTGCAGCAGCAACCACAGCCTCCCAGACACTGTTCAGAGAGGTGTACTGTTTTCCCTCCTTGTAAATCTCACATTTGATGATGGACCACAGGTTCTCAATGGGGTTCAGATCAGGTGAACAAGGAGGCCATGTCATTAGATTTCCTTCTTTTATACCCTTTCTTGCCAGCCACGCTGTGGAGTACTTGGACGCGTGTGATGGAGCATTGTCCTGCATGAAAATCATGTTTTTCTTGAAGGATGCAGACTTCTTCCTGTACCACTGCTTGAAGAAGGTGTCTTCCAGGAACTGGCAGTAGGACTGGGAGTTGAGCTTGACTCCATCCTCAACCCGAAAAGGCCCCACAAGCTCATCTTTGATGATACCAGCCCAAACCAGTACTCCACCTCCACCTTGCTGGCGTCTGAGTCGGACTGGAGCTCTCTGCCCTTTACCAATCCAGCCACGGGCCCATCCATCTGGCCCATCAAGACTCACTCTCATTTCATCAGTCCATAAAACCTTAGAAAAATCAGTCTTGAGATATTTCTTGGCCCAGTCTTGACGTTTCAGCTTGTGTGTCTTGTTCAGTGGTGGTCGTCTTTCAGCCTTTCTTACCTTGGCCATGTCTCTGAGTATTGCACACCTTGTGCTTTTGGGCACTCCAGTGATGTTGCAGCTCTGAAATATGGCCAAACTGGTGGCAAGTGGCATCGTGGCAGCTGCACGCTTGACTTTTCTCAGTTCATGGGCAGTTATTTTGCGCCTTGGTTTTTCCACACGCTTCTTGCGACCCTGTTGACTATTTTGAATGAAACGCTTGATTGTTCGATGATCACGCTTCAGAAGCTTTGCAATTTTAAGAGTGCTGCATCCCTCTGCAAGATATCTCACTATTTTTGACTTTTCTGAGCCTGTCAAGTCCTTCTTTTGACCCATTTTGCCAAAGGAAAGGAAGTTGCCTAATAATTATGCACACCTGATATAGGGTGTTGATGTCATTAGACCACACCCCTTCTCATTACAGAGATGCACATCACCTAATATGCTTAATTGGTAGTAGGCTTTCGAGCCTATACAGCTTGGAGTAAGACAACATGCATAAAGAGGATGATGTGGTCAAAATACTCATTTGCCTAATAATTCTGCACTCCCTGTATATACTTACCTGTACTTACCTTGGAGGGGGTCCCCCACCCTCGGCGGTCCCTTTGGTGTGGGTGGGGGTGTTCCTGGGGTTTGGGGAGGGTACCTGTGGGCTTATTCCATGGTCTTCTACCATGGAAATAGGCCTACAGGTCCTCTAATGCCTGCCCAGACCCAGACGTTAAAAAATGGTGAAAAGCAAGCTGTACACTACTTTTTAACCCCTCCTCCCTCCAGTGTGTGATTTTAGCACAGGGGGGTAAATATGGCGCTAAAGCCATTGAGTCATTTTTTGCATGGAAACGCTTACTTTGTATCTCATTGGCGCAAAATAGGTTTCCACGTCCCAAAAATTACTTTAACTCCATAAATTTGGCGCTAGACGGGTCTAGTGCCCAAGTATAAATATGGAGTTAGTTTTCCACCGAATTTACGTTAAAAAATGACGCAAATTTGGTGCAAAACAAGTATAAATATGCCCCTAAAGGAGGAGGGAGCCCATTCCAGGTAAGTTGCAGGTAAGTGTATGTGGATGAGTGTGGTGTGCCACCGGAGGCCCCTTACATAACCATCCAACCCCACGCTGTGCATGGTCTTTGGCCATGCTTAATAGGGGTTGGCTGCAGGGCCTACCATTAGGTAGTCATAGTCAGGACCGTGTTTCTATAAAAAAAAGTGACTATATATATATATATATATATATATACTGGCGGTATATATATTTAGATTACCTACTGGCTGTTGCCAGTAGGTAGTTATAGTTAGGACAATGTTTCATAAAAAAGCATTTTTTGACTTGCCTATATCTTTGGCACCGTTTGACGAATCTTCACAAAATGTTCCAAAAAATGTGCCCTGGTGATTTATGTTTCACATGGGAAGTTTTGGGGTGATCCGTCAAGTGGGGGTGAGAAAAAGGAGGCCCTAAAAACATTGGCCCATATTTATACTTTTTTAATGCTGCATTCACACCCCTTTTTTACACAAAAAGGGTGCAAACTTACAAAATACAATTGTATTTTGTAAGTTTGCGCCCTTTTTGTGCCAAAAGCAGCGCAAATGCAGCACTATACAAGTATAAATATGGGCCATTGTGTTTCCCATGTTAATTCCTGTCAACACTTATACAGCACGAACCAATGGACGGAATTACACCAAATTTGGCAGAACGCTAGCTGCTAGTATGCACTATGCACATTGTGCATTTTGTTATTTGGTGTAAATCTGTTCAGTACTTTAGGAGATATTTTAGGGCAAATAAATTTGTATACCTCTGGCAGCGATTTTTGCAAATATGCGTGCAAAAAGAAGTGTTGCAATTGGCTTACCACAACATTGGCTTACCACAACCTGACTACAAAGTTGCGACCACCATTTTATTTCAAGGGACACAGTCCCTGGGGGTGAAATTTGAAATTGAAAGTGGCATAAGGGGTCAGGGTGAAGGTACCCTGAACTCAGGAAAGTGAGATAGGTTTGTATTAGGGGCAAACTACTGGTTTAAGAACATTTTGAATCATGGTGAGCGATATTTGCAAAAATTCAAATTTTTTCATGTTTTTCCATGATTTATTTGCAAAATGTTTGCAATTATGGAAAAATTTGAAAGAAAAACCACAGACTCATACACTAATTCATTCACTCATAAATGAACTCCGAGGCTCATGCGCCCACTAACACACCCACACAGACACTCATGCACCCACTCAGACCCACTCATAGACTCACACACCATCACACATCCACAGATAGAGACAGACCCTGTGAGCAACCTGCCCTGCTCATGGTCAAAGGATGTGCCTGGTATGGGGTTGGGTGGTTATAAGGGCTTGGCTGCAAGGCCAGGCCTTACAATGAAAACCCTTCCACACAAGGAATTACTTTATGTTAAAAAAAATCAAAATTCACTGAAAAAACTAAGATTACAAGGATGTTATAGTTAGGTTCTGAATTTACTTGTACAAAACTATGAATATTCAGCAGTTATGGCTATAGTTCTTCCAGGTAACTATAACTTACGCCTTCGCCATGCACAGCTCCACATATTATGTCATTGATGAGATCTTGTATGGCATCTTTGATATCACTGCAACGTTTGCAATAACATTATTCATAGGAAAACTGTGCATGGCAATTGCGTGCATTATAGTTACCTTAGGGCACAAGTTATAGTTACTTGAAAGAACTCTAACTATATCTGCTGAATTTCTATAGTTTTGTGCGAGTAAATTCAGAACCTAACTATAACGTCCCTGTAGCCTTTGATTTTTTCAGTGAATATATATATATATATATAAATATATACTGTATATATATATATATATATATATAAATATTTTTTAATTAACGGAAAAAGCAGAGGCCACAGGGACATTATAGTTGGCTCACATTACTCATTAGAAGTACAGAATGTATACTTTTTAACTTTTTCAACTCTTGTAGTACCTTTACATATATGCTTAAAACTCATGAACGTTTCAGAAAACACTCACACTCACTGGATTATATCATCTGTGATGTCATCATTGATGTCATTTGAGATGTCATCAGTGATGTCACTGGCCATGTCATGAGTGATGTAATAGGTCAGGTCATAAGCAGTGCATTGTGGGGGTGAAGTTATAGTTCGCTCAGGTATCTGTAACTGCTCATTTTCAGTGGTTTCGTACGAGTGAAATGTGAGACTAACTATAATGTCCCTGTTATCTGTGTTTTTTCAGTGAATTTTCTAAAGTTTTTTTAATTCTGTTTCCTAACGTCCCTGTGACCTTTGTTTTTTAGGTGAATTTCTAATTGTTTTTTACATTTTATACTCTAACTATAACCACTAACCTTTTACAGTGAATGTGTGAGTGAGTGCATAAGTGTCTCAGTAGGTCTGTGAGAGTGTTTGAGTGGGTCTGTCAGTGGGCTTGTGAGTGTCTGAGTAGGTCTGTGAGTGGGTGCACGAGTCTCTGAGTGGATCTATGAGTGGGTGCATGAGTATCTAAATGGGTCTGTAAGAGGGTGTGAGTGTCTGAATAGATCGGTGAGTGGGTACATGATTCTCTGAGAGTGTATGAGTTTCTGAGTGGGGCTGTGATTGGGTGCATGAATGCCTGAGTGGGTCTGTGCGTGGGAGCATAAGTGTCTGAGTGTGTCTGTGAATGAGTACATCAGTCTCTGAATTGGTCTGTGTGTATCTGAGTGAGTGCCTGAATACATAGGTGGGTGGGTGTGTGAGTGTCTCAGTGGGTGTGTCAGTAGCTGCATGAGTGACTTAGCCACAAAGGAGCCACACCTGCTTGTTTATCCAACAAGATACTACAGTTTTGCACAAAATGTTTACCCAACTGAAGTGCTTTCTACTGGTTAGTTAGTAAGTGCTGTGTGGTTGGGTAAATGTCCAGTATTCTACACTACAGCTGCATAATGGACCTTGTGTGTGTTTGGCAATGTGATTGTTCCTTGTGCGTCTTTTTCAGAATTCTGTGATAACATGAATTCTCCTATAGAGAGGCCAATGAGACTACAAAGGTGTAAATCTCCACAAAACCAGGGTCTTTCCTCTTGGCTATATGACACAAGTGCTTCTTTGTTTTGTGGAGATGTCCTCATATTCCTCTGCATCAAGAATGTACAATCAAATTGGTGGTAAACACTCTGGAGGGGCCTCTTGGTAAGCTGTACAACATCCTGGGAAAAGGCAGTAAGACATGCATACTACTAAGGTGGGCAGGGAAGCCTGCCCAATAATAAAAAAGGGATGGGTCTGTGTGCCCCCCCCGGACCAATACCTTCCCCAGGGACCTATCACCTTCGGCCTACCCCAATTTAATGGGCTGATTTTTGCCCTGGTGACCCCATCCCCGGGGCCCAGCCATGTGCTTGGGAATGTTTTCAATGTTTTCATTATGAAAAAGTACTACTACTCTGCCTCTGGAATGCGTATCGGGGCAGGGCTGGTTTCTCTGCATGTTTTAGATGCAGTCAGAGTACAGCCAGCACTTAAATTTCATAATTTATGCTAAGGGAGGGGGAGGTTACCATAACCTTCGTCTTGGGTTTGTTAAAGGTATATAAGGTGGGGAAGCTTAGCGCTGAGGCAGAAGAAACTCATTTTGGGAGTGGCCGCCCTGCCCAGTACAAAGTCCCATCTGGGAAGCTTCTGCTGTCTCAGCTGTCCACGGTTCCACAGCTTGACATTAGCACCAGTATGATGTTGCATTCAATGCCCATGGTGATGCATTTTTTTTCTTAATTATCTAGCTTGACTGTGCACATATATACATATCAAGCTAGATAATTAAGAATATATATATATATATATATATATATATATATATATATATATATATATACTGCATACTGCACTGCACACATATGTACTGTTGATATTTTTGTACTTTTATTTATGCCTGCCATTGTCTAACTGCTGTCACTACTCCAGCTTTTACATGTGTTTTACTGCATTCACTTTAAATGCTCATGTTTATATTTTCGGGTGCTTTCATTTGAAATCTGGGAAGTGCCTAAAAAAAATCATTACTCAAACTAGGAGTGCTACCTTCCTTGGCATCATTTTCCTCTTAGTTTGAAGCAAAGCAGAAAAATTGGGTGTAGTCGACCGGATACGAAGTGAAAGATATAAAATTGAAAATGTTTGGCAAACAGTCAAAGGCAGTTTCCCAGGTGCCAAATGACATACCAGGGTGGGAAAAATAACCATATAATGTTCTGGCAAATGAATGGTCTTGTGGAGCAGGGTTGTGTGTGAATTGGAGTGCATGTCTTGTTGATTGTGAACCCCAAAATAGTATTACTTTGCTTACAAAAGTGCCAATAGAAAGGTGACATTATTTATGTATTTTAGGCAGACGGGGCTGGATCCTTTATCTGCTTATAGAAAAATGCATGAGAAATGTGCTCAGTTAGAACAAGAAAATCAGCAATTGAAGAGGCAGCTAGTTGAAGCCAAAAATAATGTGACCATGCTGTCTTATCAGAATAAGTTACTGCAGGATAAAGTTGACACTTATCAGTCTGTCACAGAGAAAGCAGAATTCGCGTTGTGCAATATAGATACCATAACTGTAGGGGTAGAGTCAATCAATAGACAGTTCATTTAGCCATTGCTAAAGCAGGGCTAGATTGGAACCCTTATGTTTAGGATGCCAATATTTGGGAATCTACAGATTTTTCCGATTCTAGTGATTAGTCTGTTAACAAAGGTGGGTGCCAGTTTGAACCAGACGAACAGAAAGTAGTTCATGCACAGCCTACATTTAGACAGAAAATCCAGGGCACTCCACAGAACCCAGGGGGAAATTGAGATGCACTCCTTAGAAGATTATTCTCAGCAGGAGATAAATTATATTATGGATAGGTTTTGCCAAAAACCTGGGGAAGCATTGCTTACGTGGATGGTGAGGTTGTTTGACACAGGAGCTTCTGGGGTGTCACTGAATGAGGGAGATGCACAGATGTTTTGTAATCTTATCACTGGCCCCATAATACAAGAGCAGTGTAGAGGTTTTGGGAATCAAGGAGCAACTAACGTGTTGCAATTAGCAGTTGTCGGATGTAGCCAGAAATATCGTACTGAGTCAGACTGGCCACCAAATGATAAGCCCTGGTACACATAGAGAGATGCTATGCAAAGAATTAAAGAAAAAAGTATGAAAACTACTATTCTCTTGGATGAGGCTCACAATTTGTTAGATGCTCCACTGACAGTCTCAGTATGAAACAAAATCATTTGGTTAGCTCCCCCAGCTTACAAGCAGGTTATAATGATTCTCCTAATTCATCAGACAGGACAGGCATTAAAAGATGTACTGGAGGCAGTTTGCAAGTTAGGAGAGCTTAGAGTCTGGACAAAAACTTAGAGACACTCACGGTCTGAGGATCGCACAGACAGTAACAGAGCATATAGGAGACATATTTTTATGGGGATGTTGAAGGATTGTGTCAATAAAGGGCAGATAGTTGGGATAGATACTAGGAGTCTGTGGGAGATGTACCTTAACTGAGGGCTGGGCAGAAAGGAGGGCAGCAGAAAAGTGAATAAGCAGGATACCAAATGAGTAAATTAGAGCAAATCACTAAAGCAGGAGGAAGGAAATGAGATGTAGAAAAATGTTTTCTCAAGTGGGAAGGTGGAGGAAGATTTGGACACTGATTGGGAAACTGCTGAAAACACGGAAGGAGAGGAATCTCCTCACAGACATGAAAGCATATTTCCAGACCTGACTTGGGCAAAAGTTGAAAGGTTTAAATGAGATTAGGAAATAGGCCAAGCTCCGGTACAGGGATGGGCTCATAAAGAAAACAGACCTCATGTTGATTTAGAAATTCATTGGAAGCATTGAAATGTTCCAAAAATGTGCAAGCCTGGACACCGGAGCGGAGGCCACTTTAATTTATGGAAATAAAAAAAAGTTTACAGGTCAGCACTACATCATCACAGGGTTGGATGGAAAGCAAATCCCAGCATTGCAGACTACGGTTGAAAAGAAAATAGGGAGAGCACCTTAAAGAGAATGCACTGTATTGATTGTGCCCCTCCCAGAGTATATATTGGGAATTGACATTTTGAAGGGGATGACCCTAAACTTGGATGATGGCTGTTATCAATTTGAATCAAAGCAATACATTTCAGTGGCAGTTGTGAGGGTGGGTCATATAAAGATACCCCCAGTGAAGGTGCCCCCAGAAACCAAGGTGGTTCATTTGAAACAATACCGAATTATGGGAGGGCATAAGGAAATAAATGAGACGACTATACAGGAGTTAATAGAGCGGCTCCAGTAACCACTGAGTGGAATAATCCTTTGTGGCTTGTGCGCCAAGCAGATGGGCACTATAGAATGACAATGAATTCCTGTGAACTGAACAAATAGACACCCCCTCTGACTGCTGCAGTCTCCAAGACCATCACTTTGATTGAAGGGATACTAAAACATGAAGGGACCTGGTGTGCAACTGTTGATATTGCTAATGCTTTCTTTTCAATACCATTAGACCCTGAGAGTCAGGAACAATTTTAGTTTCTCTCACATGGTAGACAATTCAAGATGTAAAGGCTTTCCCAAGGATATGTACATAGCCACGCCATCTGTCACCGGCTGGTGGCAGAACACCTGGATGAAGTATCTGTCATTCCAGGGGTGCAACTGTCTCATTATATTGATAATGTGATGATTCGGGGAGACCACAAGAAAAGGTGAAGACTCAGTTGGACAGCATTGTGGAACTCTTGCCGAGCATAGTGTGGATAATCAGTCCAGATAGGACACTGATACCCTCTGAAAGTGTGAAATTTCTAGGAATCCAGTGGAATGACAGACATAGGAAGGTGTTGCCGCAGGTAAAACAAAAGATATTCTAATTGGCCACTCCCTGTAACAAGCAGGAGACTCAGCCATTCATTGGATTGTTTGGTTTTTAGAGACAGCATATTCCTCACTTGAGTCAGATTTTGGCCCTTTTGTGCAAAGTGACAAGAAAGAATCATGAGTTTGAATGGGGAAAGCAGCAGAATTGCGTGTTTGAATTGGCAAATGAGGCCATTCAACAGGCTTTAGATTTATGGCCAGTACAGGAAGGAGACATTGAGTTACATGTGGAGCATGTGGCAAAAACAGGGAAGAAAGAGGATGCCCCTGGATTTCTGGGCCAAAAAGTTACCAGATGCTGGAGAGCAATATACTCCCTTTGAGAAACAGTTACTCACCTGTTACTGGGCTCTAGTGGATACTGAGCAAAAGACCCTAGGTCATAATGTGATTCTGAGACCTGGGATTCCAATAAAACTGTGGGTGATGAGTGGACCTAAAATTTGCTGGATTCGACATGAACAAGAAGCCAGTATAATCAAGTGGAAGTGTTACAACAGGACAGGGCCTGAGTGGGACCAGGAGGGATAGCAGTCCTGCATGAACAGGTGGCACAAGCACCCGTGCAGGATGATGACAGGGTGGAGGAGGTACCAGAGATAAAAGAATCACCCATTAGGTGGGGTGAGCCATTTAAATCCTTGTCCCCTAAGGATAGGAAGCATGTATGGTTTACCTATGATTCAGCAAAGTATGTGGGGGCCAAAAGACATTGGAAGGCTGTGTCATATAACCCAGTAATCAAAAAGTTGCTTTCCACTACAGGAGAAGGGAAGAGTAGTCAATATGCAGCATTGTAGGCTGTATATCTGGCAATGAAACAAGAATTGCCTGGGACCTGTCACATTTATACTGACTCTTGGTCGAACACCAATGGTTTAGCCACCTAGCTTCCCACATGGCATGCATATACATTCCAAGGAGATGTGGGGCAAAAACAAAATTGGGAAATGCTAGCGCAAAATATCATTAATGTGTATCATGTAGATGCCCACTGTCCCACCAACTCATGAGAACGATGGTTTAATTCCCTTGCAGACGATAAAGCCAAAATCTCAGAGGCAGAAGTGACAACACAGGATTCTGGCTTGGGGGGGATGGCTTAGCGGGCGCACCAAAAATGTGGACACTTGGGAGAGAAGGCCACTAACAGGGAGGCAGGGTTTAGAGGAATGCACATTCCCCTAGATTTGATCAAAACCGTCATTCTTCAATGTCCTGTTTGTCAACACACACAACAGAGATCTGTCCCGCAAAATGTCAGAGGTCAGTTAGGGAGAGGGAAGTTGCTGGGGCAGATATGGCAGTTTGATTACATTGGCCCACTATCAAATAGTCGCAGGTGTCAATACGCCTTCTGGCCACTTGATTGCCATCCCTTGCAAATCTGCTACTCAGTTTAAATTATCAAAACTCTGGACTTGTTAAAGTTGTATTATGGAGTGCCACTCCAAATCCAGAGTGACAATGGGTCACATTTTAAAGGTAAATTGGTGCAAGATTATTGCTCACAATACAATATTGAATGGACTTATCATATTCCACATTACCCACAAGCTGCAGGACTGACTTGAGAGAATGAACGGCTTTCTGAAAGCCCAATTGTGAAAATTATCTGATGAAACTTTGAGAAACTAGAGAGCGCATTTAAATGAAGCCCTACAAATTTTGAACAATAGACCTTTGGCAAATGCAGAGACCACATTAATGTGAATGTTGACCTCAGTGTAACAGATACAACCCCATGTAGCCACTAATTCCATCATGTATCGATAAATAAAACCAGGATCCTTAGCTCCTTACCGAGCCACACCAGAATCAGCTGATCTTGATTTATATGCTTTATCTGGGAACATATTAAAACCAAGAGACATGGCACTTCTTGAAACAGGTGTTGGAATACAGATTCCCCCGGAGCACTTTGCATTGATTGCTCCTAGATCTGGGTTGGTAATCAAAGGTATTCAGGTCCTAGGGGAATTGATCTATGCAGACTACCAAAAGAACTTAAGGTTATCCTATTTGTTAGAAATGGGATCTTTGGTAGTGCACACAGAGCCAGAGTTCTGGCTTCGAACCGAGGGCAGCAGCCTTAGGAACCAAAACCACAGGGCTGACCCAGGGACTACTGGACTTCTCAATAACCCACTAAGGCCAACATCTTGGAGACATCCTCCTTGATGCTTCACCTTATCCAATAACCTGTAAATTGTATTCTTCACAGGGGGACTGTCTCCCGTGTCAATGTCATGGACACACAGTTGGGTAACTCCAGGAGTAATTGAAAACAGGGAAGAGAACTGCTCTAACAACTCATGACAGTCTCTTTTCTGATCTAGAGTCAGGGAGTCAGAGAGAATGACAACCTCCACTGACCCATCACCTTCTTTGGCAGAGAGGAGGTTGGGGAGAGGTCCACTCTCCTCTTCCATGCCCTCATCTGTGACCAGGAGCATACGGACCTCAGACCTCTCAAAGTGAGGTTTGAGCCAGTTATGATGGAGTACCCTTAGAGGGTGCCTAGGGGTCTTGTGGTCCACTAGGTAAGTGGCCTCCCCCTTCTGCTCCTTAATCTCAAATGGGCCAGACCAGTGGTCATGGAGAGCCCTAGGCTCTACTGGCTGCATCACCCAAACTTTGTCTCTAGGTGAGAACTCAGCCAGAGTGGTCTTCAGGTCATACCACTCCTTCATCACCTCTTGACTGGCCTCAAGGTTACTCTTGGCCTGCTTCCAGAAGCGTTGGGTTTGGTTGCGGAGGGCCAGCATGTAGCTGACCACATCCTGTGAAGGTGTCTTGGGAGCTGTCTCCCAGCCCTCTTTAACTATGCTTAGCGGTCCCCTGACAGGGTGACCATAGAGAAGTTCAAAGGGGCTGAACCCCACCCCTTTCTGGGGCACCTCCCGAGAAGCAAACAGCAGGCATGGTAAGAGGATGTCCCACTTACGCCTTATGGGTTCAGTTATGCCATTGATCATACCTTTAAGGGTCTTGTTGAATCTCTCAACAAGCCCATTGGATTCAGGATGATAAGGGGTGGTAAACCGGTAGGTCACCCCACACTTATCTCACATGGACTTCATGTATGCAGACACAAAGTTTGTGCCTCTGTCAGACACAACTTCCTTAGGGAATCCCACACGGATAACTATTCCCAGCAGGGCTCTGGTCCCAACCAGTGCAGTCACTGTTCTCAGTCACTGTTCTCAGAGGGATTGCCACTGGAAAGCGGGTGGCATGATCCACCAAAACCAGGATAAACCTGTTGCCCAAGGCAGTTTTGGGGTCCAAGGGACCAACAATGTCGATGCCCACCATTTCAAAGAGAGTGCCAACGACAGGGAGTGGGATCAGGGGAGCGTTAAGCTTTTTCCCTGTCTTCCCACTAGCCTGGCAGGTGGGGCAGGCTATGCAAAAATTATCTGAGGCTACCCTCATTCTAGGCCAATGGAAGTGGGTGACAAGCCTGTCAAAGGTCTTGTCTTGGCCCAGATGTCCTGCCAGGGGAATGTTGTGAGTCAGACCCAGTAGGAAGGCTCGGTAACACTGGGGGACCACCAGCATACGTGCTGCCCCAGGGCCTGGAACCTTAGGCTTGCTGTAAAGGAGATCATTCTTCCAGTAGATATGGTGAGTGAAGGAGGTGTCACCGGCTGCTTGGGCTGTAGCCTGTTTCCTCAGATCATCAAGGGCGGGGCATTCTTTCTGTACCTTGCAGGACTCTGCCCTGGTTGGCCCACCCTCTACTTGCCAGCCAGCAAGTTCTGGCAGGTTGCCCAGGTCAGCTATGTCCTCTCCAGTTGGCTCAGGGGCCACCTCCTCCTCAGGGCCCCCATCCACCACCATGGGAACAATTGAGGTGGGTTTCCTGTGCCTCTTGCCCTTCCTCTTTGCGGCTGTCTGGGCCATTGTGCCAGGCTCCAGGCTCGCTTGACTCCCTCTCCCGGGCAGCCCACTGCCCTCCCCTTTGAAGTATTTCTGGCATGTGGGCTTTAGGTACCATCTCTTTTTCTCTCAGGGATACTAGGGAAACCTCTGTCTGCCCCCCAAAGCTAACTGGAACTGTCTCCCCACCGAGTGCTACACTAGCCAACCCAGGTGTCTGTCCAGTGGTGGACTGTGCTCTCTTGGAACACTGGGAGTCGCCCTTAGAGTGTCCATGCTAGTAGCACTCTAAGCATTTGGGGATGAACTTCCCTAACTTTCTGTCAAACAACCCTGGTTTCTTCCCAAATCTAGAAGAGGAATGGTTAATTCCCCCCGCCGCCCCCGGAATTGTTTTGGGGGCCTTTTGAGAGCTCCTTATCTTTAAGTTTTTCTCCCCCCTCTTTCTTCTGTTGGGAACCCTGACCACCTTTGTGGGTGTCCCCCCCAGATGCCTTCTTGGACACTCTGGTGCTAATCCAGAGGTCTGCCTCCTCAGCAAGCTTCCTGGGATCAGTCAGCTTACCATCTACCAAGTGCTTGTGCAACTCTGTAAAAGAAATACTGAGCATATGCTCTCCCAGAATCAAGTCATATAACCCTTTGTAATCATCTACTTTGCTGCCCTGCGCCTATCCATCCAGTGCCTTATTGAAGAAATCATAACAATCTACCCAGGTTTGTGTGGAAAGTTTAGTGCTGTCCTTAAACCTCTGATGGTATTTCTCATGGGTCAGCCAAAACTTGACCAGTAAAGCAGCTTGCATAGACATATCTATCCTATGGAGCTTGTGTAAGAAGTGTGTCCCTCCCCACTGCTGGTACATAAAACCACAAGGCCACACCCCAGTGCTCCTCAGAGGTACCATGGGCCCTTAGTGCAACTTCATAGGCAGCCAACCACTTGTCAATGTCATCTCCCACCACAAAACTTGGCACCACATTCTAGAGTATATGAACCTTTTTCTCCCCAACAGTTCCTGCATGTGTGCTGCCACCATCACTGCTGGACTCAGATGGTCTCGCCTTGATCTCCATCTCCTTGCGACACAGCTCATGAGCCAACAAAAGTTTTTTCTCAGCCAAGGCTCTCTCAGCTGCAGCCTGACTGGCTGCTCTCTCAGCTTCAGCCTGTTTGGCTTTTCTCTCTGCTCTCCTTTCCTCCTGTTGATCCTCAATTTTCAACTTTGCCATCTGCAATTGAAACTCTCTCTCCTCTCTCCTTTCCTCTGCGGTCAGGCCTTGATCAGAAACACTGCTACCTGGTTTGGCAGGGTGCACAATTGCAGCTGTAATCTCATCCACTGATGGCAAAAAATCCTCTGAGGGGCCGTCCTCTGGACCCACTTCCTCAACATCCTTCTCTGTTTGGGCTTCTGCCCAGGCCCTCAGCGCCATTTGGAATTCCTCTGTCCTGGAGGCGTTCTGGGTAGGCACACCCATATTCTGGCAAAACACCCTCAGCTCTTTAACAGTGTAGGTCTCTAGCATAGCCATATCAAAATCTTCATCTCCTGGTTGAGACCCAGTCAGAGATATGTTGAAGGAGGATTTTAGTAAAAAATTGTGAGGAAAAACAAAATTGCAGAGAAAGATAAAAATCAAGTTGACCTTCAACTGTGGGTAGGTAGTGAAATACTTAGCTAATGTATGTCACTGCACAAATACAAGTCCTATCCTCACCACTGATCACCACTGTTAGAAATGGGGTCTTTGGTTGGCAGTCAGCTTACCCCCTGACCAAGCAAGGACCCTCACTCTAGTCAGGGTAAGTCACACACAATCCAAATCTGGTAGCTTGGCACTGAGCAGTCAAGCTTAACTGAAAAGGCAATGTGTAAAGTATTTGTGCAATAACTCATACAATAACATGTTATAGCACCACAAAAATAAACCACACAGTGTTTAGAGAAATATATAATATTTATCTGGATAAATGCAGGTCAAAACGATCAAAATGCAATAAGTACCCACAAAGAACCACAGAGGAGGAGAAGCGTGGAAACAAAGGAGTGTGCGTTGATCTCTGGGGCCGCACACGGTGATGCGTCATTTAGTTTTCACGCAGGGACGGCTGTGCGCTGATTTCTGGTGCTCGGTCGTGGGTCCTCTTTGGGTTGCGGGTTCTCAGATGCCCTGGGGACGATGCATGGATTTCCTGCGCTGGCAAGATGAAGTCACAGGAGCTTCATCGGTTTCGTGGTCGTTGGGTCGAATTTTCAACAGCATGGCAGGCGCTGTGTAGATTCTTCTCTGGAAGTCGGGCTGCGTCTTTCTGGCTTGGCTATGCATCGATCCAATGGGACATGCATCTAATTTCCGGTCGCTAAGTTGACACTGCGTCGATATTCTCGTTGCGAAGTTGGGCTGCATCGTTCCGGTTCGGCGTGCGGTGAAATTTTCACCGCAGGGCAGGCTGTGCTTCGTTTCTGCAGGCTGTGCGTCAAATTTCCCGCACAAGGAGTCCTTCTTGTTGAGATGAAGTCATTTTGGTCCTGAGACTTCGGAGAACAGAACACAAGCTCTATCCAAGCCCTTGGAGAGCACTTCTTCACCACAGCCAGAGAGAGCAAGGCAGCAGGGTAACAGCAAGGCAGCAGTCCTTCACAGAAGGCAGACAGGTGAGTCCTTTGGGCAGCCAGGCAGTTCTTTTTGGCAGGATGCAGGTCTAAGTTGGTAGGGGCAGAGGCCTTGTTTATATACCCAAATCTGCCTTTGAAGTGGGGGGAGACTTCAAAGAGTGGCTTAGAACTGCACCAGGTCCCCTTTCAGTGTAATCCTGTCTGTCATGGTCCCAGTTGGGGATGTGGCAGTCCTTTGAATGAAGGCAGGCCCTCCACCCTCCCAGCCCAGGAAGACCCATTCAAAATGCAGATGTATGCAAGTGCTGTGTTTTGGATGTGTCTGAGTGAATGCACAAGGAGCTGTCAGCTAAACCCAGCCAGACGTTGATTGTAAGGCATAGAAAGATTTAAGTGCAGAGAAATGCTCACGTTCTAAAAGTGGAATTTTTTAAATAGTAATATTAAATCCAACTTCACCAGTCAGCAGTATTTTATATCACCATTCTGACCATACTAAATATGACGTTCCTACTCCTTTCAGATCAGCAGCTACCACTCAAACAACATCTGAGGGCAGCCCCAATGTTAGCCTATGAAGGGAGCAGGCCTCACAGCAGTGTAAAAATGAATTTAGGAGTTCTACACTACCAGGACATGTAAACTACACAGGTACATGTCCTGCCTTTTGCCTACACAGCACCCTGTTCTATGGGTTACCTAGGGCATACCTTAGGGGTGTCTTATAGGTAGAGAAAGGGGAGTTATAGGCTTGGCAAGTATTTTTAAATACAAAGTTGAATTGGCAGTGAAACTGCACACACAGGCCTTGCAACGGCAGGCCTGAGACAAGGTTAAGGGGCTATTTAAGTGGGTGGCACAATCCGAGCTGCAGGCTCACTAGTAGCATTTTATCTACAGGCCCTGGGCACATATAGTGCACTCTACTAGGGACTTATAAGTAAATTAAATAGTCCATTTGGGTATGAACCAATGTTACCATGTTTAAAGGGAGAGAGCATATGCACTTTAGCACTGGTTAGCAGTGGTAAAGTGTGCAGAGTCTTAAAACCAGCAAAAACAGTATCCA
The DNA here is from genome assembly GCF_031143425.1 of Pleurodeles waltl. NCBI lineage: Eukaryota > Metazoa > Chordata > Amphibia > Caudata > Salamandridae > Pleurodeles > Pleurodeles waltl. Next base: position 672,852,406 of record NC_090444.1, read on the forward strand.
AAAGTTGGAGAGAGGCAGGCAAAAAGTTAGGGGTTACCACCCTAAGGCTGTCAGGTCTAACACTATTGAACAGTGGAGACACTGACTTGATAATTCAACCTTGAGGCAGAATTACTCAGATTGTCATTATTCCAGTTTAAGGAGGAGTAGTTAAAAAGGGGACTGCCCCAGCCCTTCTCACAGTGTGTGTGGAGGGAAGTTTTGGCTCAACTGACAAAAATTCCAGTTCTACGGTGTGGGTAGAATCCCCAAATCATCCTCCTGAACCAGCAGAAGTTACAGAAAAGGTCAGGGATAACATTTTAGTAGTCATGAAAGCAGAACAGGAAAAGTCAGAACATGTACCGGCTAATATGTTATTTGCGAGAATGATCATACTTGTCTCTTTTACATATAATACTATGAGGTGCATGTGCAAGTGGGGTCAGGAGGGACCGAAAGCCCCTAGCTCCGAATTGATTGACCAACCACGCCGATCAACACCTTTACTGCATTTAAATGAGAACATCTGGATACATCTGGTGCGTACCATGCTCAACAGACCGGATTTCTGCATGACGAATATGAAAAGTACTTTTAAACATTATTTGGTCACCATACTGACTCCTGCCAGCGTTTTGCTGCCAATTTTTAATGCTCCCAAAAAAGATGAAAGAAAGTGATGTATTAACTCACTTTACCCCCTACGAATATTGTCGGTTTTGCCAAGAAGTAATGGATGTAAAGTGGGATAACATAACACATGTGATTACTTACAACATCACTACTGGAGATGTTTGCTACAACTTAACTTGTGACACCTTACAAAAACGGAAAATGTGCTCAAATACATCATGAAGCAAAAAGTGACTCTCCTCAAGAAATCCTGTTGGAACAATGAATGCTGTATCAGCATAGAAATGATAAAATATGTAAAAATATGAACAATAGCATGTCTTGCCAACACATTGTGACTGCTGCTAGTCACATTAGGCACGTCAAAGGGTGGAGTGTAATGCTATCTGTATTTAACCACCGACTCCATCCTGACCATTGACTTCATTTTATGCTTAGCTTAGCTTCAGATGCCATTACAGCGGTGGTGTAGGTCTTTTTCCACAAAGCTTGTTTTCTACACTGCACGTGTTCTAGCTTCTTCTCACCAGCACAGGGTTGCACTGCCTCAGGAAGATAACATGCGGGATGTGGACAGTAGACATGATGAGACAGTCTCAGCTTGGGAATGTTCTCAATGTTTTTATCATGGAAAACTACTGCTCCTCTGTCTCTGGAATACGGATCAGGGCAGAGCCCATTTGTTTGTGTGTTTTCTACGCACACCGAGGACAGCCAGCGCTTGAATTTCATAACTTAAGTGAAGGGAGGGAGAGGTTGCCAGAACCTTCCTCTTGGGTTTGTTTAAGGTATATAAGTTGGGGAAGCTTAGTGCTAAGGCAGAATGAACTAATTTTTATGTGTGGACACCCTTCCCAGAACAAAGTCCCATTGGGGAAGCTTCTCCTGTCTCAGCTACCCACGGCTCCACAGCTTGGTGTTGGCACCATGATGATGTTGCTGGATTCGATCCCCATGGTGATGGCATATTTATTCCTAATTATCTAGCTTTGCTGTGCACCTATATATATATATATATATATATATATTTATGCATTTTACTTTTTTTAATGCCTGTCATTGTTTAACTGCTGTAAGTATTCTTACATTTACGCGTTTTACTTCATTCAAGTTAAATGCTCATGCTTATATTTCCGTGTGCTTTCATTTGAAATATGGAAAGTGGCTTAATAAATGAATTACTCAAACTAGGAGTGCTGCATTCTTTAGCATTGTTTTCCTCTTAGTTTGAAGCAAAGCAGTATAGGTAACAAAGGCAAAAAGAACAGATGATGGACGGAATGCTGAACAATGCAAACATTACCCCTAGTCACAAAAATCTGGTTTTAATCCATTGATTATTTTGCCCACCACGCCACCCTAGTTTGAACCCAGCCATATGTAAAACAGTCTTAACCCTGCAACCCATGGAAATAGCCCAGCCTGAACTGCCAGGTCAGGTCCTTCCTGAACCAGAAACAAACATCCTGGGACTGGTTTCGGAGTAGAACCCCTTTTCGGGCAACAAAGGCAAAGGAAACAGATGATGGAAAGAATGCTGAACAATAAAAACATTCTTCCTTAGTAAAAAGGCAAAAAAAACAGATGATGCGCAGAATGCTGAAATTTTTGCCCACCACGCCACCTCCGGTTTGGACCCAGCCATATGCAAATCAGTCTTCAGCCTGCTCCAACATGGGAACAGTCCAGCCTGAACTGCCAGGCAAGGTCCTCCCTGGACTGGAAACAAGCATCCTGGGACGGGTTTCAGGGTATCACCCCTCATCAGACAGACAACTTTGAACAAGAGGGATTTCCTTTGACTCTGCTCCTGTGCTGTAGTAGACATGGGCACAGAGGCAAAGAAGCTGTTGGGTGCACTGTCAATGAGCCCCCTAGTGGCAGCCCTCTGGAGGACGGAAAACGGGCCTATGGACCCCCCAGACATCCCCTTGCAGGCAGGAGAGTCACTCACTTCACCCGCCTTCAAGGGGATCTCTAATCCCCTTTCTGCACCATTAAACACAGAGTGGCTGCATCACAGCTGCTTTGTTTTGCACTTGAATACGCTGCCCCAGGGCATAGCAAGTTTGCAGCTGCCAGTGTATTCAAACTAATACAGTGCATTCTCCTTTTTTGCACCAGAGGCACCTTTTCAAAGATGCATCTGGAGCAAACAAGGAGAATGCACCACATTGTAAAATATGGCCTCTGTTCTTTAGTTTATCACAAATCATGGTCAGAAAAGAACAAACCCCTGCTGAGTGTCTTGCAGGAAATGCTATGGCCTATTTCAGAAACTGCAAATTTCTGAGCCCAGCACACACTTTTATAGTGTTTTTGGTACTCCATTCCTCAAAAATACTATTTATGTCCAGGATCTGCTTATCATTGATTGTGTAATTGTACTCTGCTAGTGAAAACATTTTAGATTAAATAAGCAATGGGGCAAACCTGCCCAGTTTTTAGCTTCCTCTGAGATAGAATGCATGACATATCACTATAGGAAACGTCAGTCTCAACAATAAAAGGGGCATTCTACATTAGGATGTTGGAAAATGTGAGGACTAGAAAATGTTCAATCTTGAAACAAAAGGTCTGATCACCTTTTTATACTCAGACAGTGCACACTTAGGGCCAGATTTACAAGGCCCCATCACCAGTGGAGCGTCACTTTTAGTGACACTCCTGTGGCGATATGCATTGTGGCGTATTTACAAGGTGGCCTTAAGCCACATTTTGTGGCTTGACACCACCTTGTAAATACGGCCCCTTCACATGCAGCACTTTATGTGGAAAGGGTGTGCAATGGGTGTTGCTCTGGGGGTGCCACAGCAACACCTACTGCATTTTGATGCTGCCCCAGATTTACGAGTTTTCGTAAATGTGTGGCAATGCTAAAATCTAACGCCACTCCTGGGGTGGCATTAGGGTGGAGCAATGAGGAGACATGTTTTTCATTTCTCCACGTTATTTGCTCTTTCTATGTGTGCTGCATACTGCAGCACACATAGAAAGAGCAAATCACCACTGCAGATTGTTTTTGTGCAGAAAGGTGTCCCTTCCTGTGCAAAAAACTCTCCCCATCAACGCAGTCATCCTTGCACTATAGTGCAAAGATGGCTGCTTTGGCGCTCAGCGGCATGGGGGAAACAGTGATGCACCATATTCTTGTGAATAAGGCACATCCCAGCGTTTTGAAAATGATAGAGCGCTGCGCTGCTAAATTTGGCCAGCGTCGCGCTCCATCATTTTCTCATAAAGCTGGGCCTTAATTGATCGGATGACTTCAGCAAACTGATGAATAAACCTCCTATATAAATTAGTAAGGTATATCTGAATATCCTTAACCGAAATTGGAATGGACACAGCACAATACTTTCTTTTCCTCCATCTGAATGCTTTCAAGTATAATTATATATTCTAAAAAGTCTGCATCGGAAATGTCAGAGATACGTTTATTAATGTAGCAAAAGTTGATGATCTCTCAATCTTTGTAAAACTTCATTAGAGTGTGGCTTGTGCGTTTCCAAGCAGTCAGAATAAATAAAAACATTATCTACATAGGCAATACATAACATATTGTTTATATTTTTTTCTTCCCTCCTTCCTCTCTTTCTGTACCTTGACCAACCGTTTTCAATGCCCTTTGTTGTTATTTGCACTATAGTACCTTTTCTGTGCTTTCCATGGACCAGCAACGTGGGAGCTGTGACCCACGTCTTAGTTCTAAGGTTATCACTCACTGCTGGTACAACAGTTACTGATTGCCACTACAACCAATCTGTTATTTGTTGTTTCCTGACACATGTACATATTAGTTTCTAATTCGCATTATCAGGTCACATTTTGTTTGCAAATTACAAATCTCAGTTTGTCATCAGGCCCCTCATAGTGGAAGTGTTCCGGTTACATTAAAAATGTTGTTAAAAGATATCGCTGCTCTTTGAAGCTAAGCTGCAACCCCGTCACACACTGTGATTATAATTATAAATTTTTTCATTGCTTCCATAATTAATTTTCTGTAATAACTTAACATTGAACTGCCTTCAAATCATATATTACACGATTTTTGGGCATCATGTGCCTCAACGTTTCCCTTTAACAAAATCCAGATGCTTCTTCTGTGATTACTAGTAGACTGAACATTTAAAAGCTAGCATACTGCAAAATTTTACTTACACATAAAAATCAATTACAAGAGGCCAGTAGGCTTAATTTGTGCGTTTAACATTTTCATTTGTGCAACTGCACGAATATTTGTTATTCACAAACTAAATACAGAAAACTGCATTCACAAACATACAAAGGTACAATTTTTACATTGTGCAACACTCAAAAGTCAGCAGAACACACTAGGCTTGCCACTCATCACCTTCATGCAAACAGCACGAAACAAAAGCCATACAGAATGCAAAAAAAGCAGCAAAACATACTCAGGGACAGATTTACAAGCAGCTTGAACTGCAGGTGCGTCCGTTTTTGTGATGCACCTGTGACGCCAGCTGCAGGCCCATATCTACAAGGCCACACAAAGCCCTTTTGCTTGGCTTTTTGTGTCCTGGTAGATATGGAGTAAGATAACACAGCACAAGTTGCAGCGTTGCCTTACTTTGCATCAAACAGGAGTTCTATGGGTGTTGCGGTGGGTGTTTCTACGCAAAATCCATGGATTTTGAAGCATTCCCAGATTTACAAGGTTTTGTAAACCTGGGAATGCATCAAAAACCAATGCCACCCCAGGTGTGGCATAAGGATGGCCCAACGGGGAGAAATATCTTTATTTCTCTCAATTTTTGCCTCTATGTGTCTGCATTTTGCAGCACACATAGAACAAGGAAAACGCCTCTCATTATTGTTTTTGTGCAGGCAAGTATGACTTCCTGCACAAAAACAATCAACTCGGCAATGTAGGCATCCTTGCACCATGGTGCAAATGTGCCTCCGTTGGTGCATGGCAGCAATTTGTGCACCAGCACAGAGGAAACAGACAGGAATGCATGGTATCTTGTAGATACAGTGCATTGCATTCCTACCCTTTTGTTTTGACGCAAGGCAGCGCTGCAAGAATGCTTGCGGCGCTGCCCTGCGCCAAAACATTGTGAATGAGGCCCTCAAGTCATACAAATCAAAAGCAAAGAATGAGACATTGCAATGCACTGTCACCTGAAATACTCTTATGTAATTAATCTTCAACAAACTTTGATCTTAGATCACGCACCTGTGTTTACTGACCTTGATCTTTTTCTTAATGGTTCTAAAACGTCTTAAATGGAGATTTAATAGCGCTCTACTTTCAGATGCTACTTTTATCACTACGGTAAGTTTATAGAAGAATACTACCACATCAACGATAGTGATCAACTATCATTTCATTTTGTGTTGGATGCATTCAAAGCAGCCTCGAGGGGTTTCATTATAAGTTACGCTCACTCCCAAAAAAAGTCTGCTCAACAAAAATTGACTTTCATCCTTAAAAATATAAAGTCCCTTGAACATGAATACTATTCTCACAAAACTAGTAAATCACATCTTGAAGCACTAGTCTCAGCTAAAATTGAGTTTAACCAACATACCACTGAACAAGCATGCATCACCCTCCTGGAAATAAATGCCAGATATTATAGTGGTACAATAAATTTGGTTCTCTTCTAGCTCGATTTTTTAAACAAAGAAAAAAACAACTATTAAATCTATCACAGATAACAATGGTGTTAAACACTTTAGAGGTAGAGATATAGCATTGTGTTTCACTACTTACTATAAGGACCTATACACTCCAGAACACACACCATCAGTTGAATCTATCAACCAATATTTCTCTAATCTCAAACCAAGAGACCCATTGCAGATTAACCTCTCATCTTTAGAACAACCTCTACAGGTTAGCAAACTATATACAGCTTCACAATCTTTCAGCAAGGGTAAGTCTCCAGGCCCAGATGGCTTCACAGTAGAATTCTTTATTCAGTTTGCTAAGTCTCTCTTCCCCAAACTCTTTCAATTACTTAATCACTTTATAAAGTCAGGTTCTGCATCTGGCTCATCTACGGAGGCCATGATTTGTCCTATTCCCAAAAAAGATTGGGATTCCACTTAACGTAAAAATTATAGATGCATATCTTTAATTAGTACAGATTGTAAACTCTATGCCAAAGTTTTAGCTTTCCGTTTACTCCCATATATTCATTGCTTCTCATCAATCTGGTTTTATCCCTAATAGAAATATAGCAGCTATTCTCGTACTTTTTAAATATTATTAACAAGGCTTCCTCTAGCAGTTTTATCACTGGATGCGTAAAAGGCCTTCGATAGGGTCTACTGGGGTTTCTTGTCAAAGCCATTGGAATGGCATGGACTAGGTACTAAATTCCGACATTTTATATCCATTCTTTATTCCTCACCATGTTCCTCGGTTATAACAAATGGTATCCAATCTCCTTTTTTCCCTCTCAAAAGGGGCACGCGTCAGGAATGCCCATTATCTCTTTTACTATATATTTTGGCTCTCAAACCCTTTCTATACCAATTAAAAACTTCTGAACAATGTATGGGGTTTCAAATTAATAAAACACACATTACATTTATGGCATATGCTGATGATATTTTTTGGTTCATGTCTCACCCTGACACTTCTCTTCCTGCATTCCTGCATGAGCTCAACTTATATTCTGATGTATCTGGCTATAAACTTAATATAGACAAAACAGTGGCCTTACCACTTAATGCTGATTACACTGGCTCTGTATTCCGTGATTCAGCATTATCTTGGAATTCTTCTAAGATTAAATGCCTGGGGGTATAGTACTGCACTGGACTCAAGGATACACTAAAGACTAATTCAGAAACCTTATCTGTAAAGCCTGTAGATCTCACACAGAAATGGTCTCTGTTATATCTCACGTGGTGGGGCTGCTTGGACACCATTAAGATGATGCCGCTCCCTCTCATTAACTTCTTCCTTATGATGCTTCCTATTAATATACCTAAACTTTTTTTAGTTCAATTGATAACATTCTATCCAAGTTCCTGTGGAACGGCAAATAACCCAGAATCTCTCTCTTGAAAATAAAACTTCCTAAAGTGCAAGGTGGACTTAATTTTCCTGACTTTTTAACTTATCACAAATCTTTTGGCATTAAGCAAATACAACCCTATTTATCTACACTCAATGATGCACCTCAAAAGCTATGGTTCGCTTTGGAAGAAACATTTATTTCTCCCTTTTCCCATAAACACATTGGGGGTTATTACAACTTTGGAGGAGGTGTTAATCTGTCCCAAATGTGACGGATATACCAACAGCCGTATTACGAGTTTAATAGGATATAATGGACTCCTAATACGGCTGGTGGTATATCTGTCACTTTTGGGACAGATTAACACCTCCTCCAAAGTTGTAATAACCTGCATTATATTTATGTCTAACTCCCCCAAAATTCTGGTTGCCCAGCACTTTCTCCCATTCAGCCAACTTACTGAAACCTGTTTTTTATTTTGCATCTTACCCCGCTTAATCAATTCTTTAACAGTCCTATTTGGCACAATAGTTCTCTTAGGAAACAAGGTAAAACTTTGTGTTGGAAGGCTTGGATGACTAAAAGTATTCTTCTCATTTCCCAATTATATCATAAAGACTCTTTCATCCCTTTGACTACTCTCTTAGCAACTTATAATCTCCCTATTTGCATGAAATCCCAATATATCATTCTTTCTACTCTGGTCCAGAGGCCCTCAATAAACTTATACATCACAATCATTCTTCTCTTGCATCATCTCCATACCCGATCATAACTTCTAATTATCCTAGGGCAGCTGGAATTTATAAACTTTTAAGAACTTCTGTTCCACCTAGACTCAAATCACATATTGAGTCATTGTGGGAATCAGATCTTGGTGTTGCTTGGCCAACTTTTTCATGGGATAGAATATGGTATAAGACACATTCCAAGCCTCACTATTTTTTTATAATAGACTTTTCTACACTCCTGTACGCCTTTTCAAACCCAAACTGACACAAAATGACAATTGTTGGCGCTGCCACACTCAGCAGGGCACTGACTTTCACATGTTTTTTTCTTGTCCATCCCTATCTACTTTTTGGTCCTCAATCTGGTCTCGCATTTCAGCAATAGCTCAGATCTCCTTACCAATGTCATATGAATTACTGTTTTGGGGTGGCATACACGAAATCTGGAGTTCATTCAAGCCTCTTGGAAAATCAGTGGAGCTTTTGTTTTCTAATGCAATCTCTATTATTACTTCTAACTGGAAATCTTTGAAGAACATTACTCTCAGACAGTGGTGGAATTCTGTATGTTATCATCATAGACTTCACAGCTACAAGCTTTATTCAACAGGAACTTTCTTCAACCGTCATCAGCTATGGTTGCCATTAAGTAACTATCTATCACGCACTGGAAAGGAAATTGATTTTTCTCCCCTTTTTAAAAAAATGTCAATATATTTCCTGTTTTTGTTTTATATATACTTATTTCATTTTACATTTGCTGTAACTAATGTCTATTACATCTCTCTCCACATGGCTATCACTTGATTCCCTTTCCTATAGCTCTTCTCCCTCTCTCTTTCTCTCTCTTCTTTCTTTATTCAAACTTGAAGTCTTTGATACTATTTTGCTGTATATGCCTAATTCATTTAAATGTTTAATATGTATTTATAAGTACAATATTCTTTATTCATATATATTCACAACTGCATATCATTGTTCTGGCAATGTTCAGGTAATGTTCTTGTATTTGACTCAATGAAAAACATCTTTAAAAAAAATCTATATAGGAAACAAAAAAATCCAACATACTTACATTTTACACTTTTAGTGAGACTTTATTACAAGGAGAAACGAGCAGTTATGTGGGTGCAAAGTAATACAATTCTGAAGTATGACATAGTGGTGAGGTCTAGTGTGTAGCTTGTGCGCAGTCTCCACTACTTTTTAGCACCTTTTGCATCACCCATGTCGTGAGGCTAAAGCCCCTTTGGTTGAGTGATTCAAAGCAGTTAATGTGATAGACCTTGTGAGGTCACCGCCTACCCAACATGCAGTCTGTGTACACAGAGACAGCAGAAACTCTTGACACATACAACCTGATGTGCGATGAGTCAGAGATTGACACAAGAGTGAGCATCCTGGCCCCGGAGACCCGGTATTAAATCAAACGGATGACTGGAAAGCACTAGTCAACGCAAGTCATCCAAGGAATTTCACGTCCCATTAGAAATAAGGATGACACAAGAGGTGTTCTAATAATTGCTTAAACAGGACGTGTGCTTCGTAGCTGCAAATAGAGCCTGTGCTGTTATCATATGAGTAGCTAGTCCTTGTGCTTTTACCGAGGTGCTATTTGCATTTTGACACGGTTAAACCCATTCTTTACCTTATAATGGGAAAAGTCGTGAGCAGACGTCGTCATCACAAGCAGTACTGGGCAGTACTCTATTTGGTAGGTCAGCTCTCTTGTGTGGAAGTACCTGTGATAAACTGGCAATTGTTTAGATTGTGAGAAAAGATCTGACACAGAAGGTGTAATGCCCTTCTTTTCCAGAGAAACATTGCTTTTACCTGTGTTGGATGAGATAATTATCACAGCTATTAAAATCCACCACCAGGGTGTTCAGAATTTATCAAATGTAAAAAGTATCGCCTAACATGACTTTTTGAACAATAACATGCTGATTTTGATGTTTGTGCACACAAATCTCTAAATACAATTAAATATCGGGCCTTTTCCTACTGGCAAGGATTTGACCTGCCGAAATTTAGTGAAGAATGTTAATTAACAGGCGAAATTACTTTGCAACACTAATAACTGCTATCATTCTAACATCTTTGCACAAGGATGGCACTTTAATGGGTCACTTGTAATCGGGCCCAAACTGTAGCAAAGCGAACTTCAAATGTCTTAGCGGAACATGATGTAAGTTAATTGCCGAAATGTTTTCGGAAATGTAGATTCTTAAATGAAATTTTTACTTTCAGTCAATATGTGACTGCTTAGAAAAGTTTCCATCGCATAGGCAAAGGTTGTGCTGAATTCAAACAACTTTGTCAAATATCAGACTATGAAGTGCTTAATTTTGAGGCAATATTTTACAGTGCTCGAAACTGCAATTAATTATCAAAAATGGCCCTCATGAAAGTCCACTTTTAGGGGGCCCTATTTGTCTATTTATGAGGTAAGCATTTTAGCATTTTAACATTAAAAGTTACTAATACCGGTGCATCAAGGGCATTCTTACAGCTTTGCATGGCATGGAATAGTACCAAGTCAAAAGGCAAAACGAACAGATGACGGACAGAATGCTGAACAATGCACCCCTAGTCACAAAGATCTGTGTTTATTCTAATGCTTTTTTGCCCACCACAACAGCCCAGTTAAGACCCGGCCATCTGGAAATCAGTCTTGACCCTGCTCCCCATGGGAACTTTCCAGCCCGAACAGCCGGGGCCAAGTCCTCCCAGGACCGGCAACAAGCATCCTGGGACCAGATTCAGCTATCACCCTTCCTCCACCATACTAGCTTGAATCCAGTTGTACAGTGAGCACAGCACCCTCGTCTAGGCATAGCCTTCCCACTTAGGAAATCTTTAGCAAACACAAAAGGGTGATGGAGGAAGTGCTGAAACTTTACAAACACTCACTCCCAATCACAATCTGCATTTAATCCATCATACTTTTGCTCACCATGCCACCCCAGTTTGGACACAGGCATATGCAAATCAGATTTGACACTGTTGCCCATAGGAACAGTCCAGCTCAAACTGCCAGGCCAATTCCTTACTGGACTGGAAACAAACATCCTGGGAACAATTTCAGGATATCAGCCAAGCTAGCTTGAATCCAGTGGCACAGTGAAAATGGGACCCACGCCTGGGCATACTCTTCCCACTTAGGGCAACTTTAGCAACACAAAAGGATGATGGACGGAGTGCTGAAACTTTACAAACACTCACCCCCAGTCACAGATCTGGGCTTAATCCATTGTTCTTTTGCTTACCATGCCACCCTAGTTTGGACCCCGCCATGTGCAAATCAGTCTTGACCCTGTCCCCATGGGAACACTCCAACCCAAACTGCCAGGCCAAGTCCTCCCTGGACCAGAAACAAGCATCCTTGGACCGGGGACAAACCATTGCTTTCAATGGACCCTATGTACTGTGCAGGATTAGGGCCAAAATTTCAGTGCTGATCCTACACAGTAGATCAATTGCGTCAAATATTTTGGCACTATTGCCCCTAGCCTGCGCCATGGTGTGCCATATATTAAATATCACACACACATGGTGGCAGTAGGGGGGCTCTATGGGGCACAAGAAAAGTGGAGCTGCAATGAATGCAGCACCACTTTTCTTAAATCATGCCCTAAAACTGATGAGCACATTTCTGCAGGACGGTGAAGGCCAGCCCTTTCCTGTTGTTTGGAGGGCAATTGAAATTGGTAAACGAATTATAGAGCAGGTGTTCTCAGTAGTATGTGCACTTTTGAGCAATGTGTGGTCTTACTTCACCCAACCCCAATTTATACAGTTGCCCCATAACATCATGCAAACTATCTTTAGATTATGTAGGTTGTGTATAGATGGAAAAAAGTGAAAGGTGGATGCAAAATTGCTGCCATTTGCAGTGCTCTATCTAGGAGTAATAACATGTCCCATTAGCATATATGATCACAAAAAAATATTCCATGTGATATTAGTATTCTAGAGTTACCAAGTTAAGAACATTTGAATACTTCCTCCGTAATTAACAATTTAATACATTAGTGTCATCAGAGATTATTCCAATTTGTATGACTATGAAGTTTGAAATTTATGTGTCGATTTGCTAGTACCATACCTTGACACTGCGCCTTGTCCCAATCAGCTACAGGATCACCTCATGGCCTCGAATTCTGAGTGAGTTAGATTGGAATTACAACATTAAGGGCCAGTTTTATGCTGGCCTTGAGTCATTCCAATTCCACATTAGCGTAATGTTTTTAATGCTAATGTGACGTTGGAAAGGAAAAAGCACCACACCATATTTACAAAGTGGAGCAATGCTTGCATTGCACCACTTTGTAATTCCTTGTGCCACATTATGCCTGCACCAAGCAAAATGTATGCACACGAGGTGATCTAGGGCTAGAGGGACCGTAAAATGGCGCAAAGGAATCTATGAGATTCCTTTGCACTATTTATAGCTACATGTTTTAATGCCTGCTAAGTGCAGGCGTTGAAAAGAGACTCCCATTGATTACAACGGGCCTCTGGGTGCTTTGCTGGATTAGCGTCATACATTTTGACATTAATCCTGCAAAGCACTGGACTAGCATAAAAATTATGATGATAGTCACTCTAACTACCGCCATGGTGCGCCGTGTTTTAAATATGGCGCTACCATGGTGCGTTAGGGGGGAGCTAAGGTGGGCAGGAAAAGTGGCACTGAACTCGATGCAGCACCACTTTGCAAAAACTCTGCCCCTAAATCTCTCTTTGTTGGATTCAGAGTGGGTAGGTTTTTCTGCATACTTTTGTTCTAGCTTTTGCAGACAGTAATTACAGCAGGACAATTGCTTGAGGCTTTGGATGCAGCAGTAGCAGCAAAGCCTCATTCTTTATTGTTTTTGACGTGGAAGCATACAGGGCCCGATTTACTAAAAAGTGGAGCACTGCAGTGCTGCACCACAATTGGCAGTGCAGAGCTGCATCACTGTAGACATGCAGGGATGCTCCATATTTATTCGAATATGGTGCACCCCTGCATTTCCCACTGCGCTGGCGCTAAACAGAGCTGCCTGTTGCCAACGCAGGCATCCTTGCACTCTCGTGCAAGGACGTGTGCGTTGAGTGGTTTGATTGTTTATCTGTGGGAAGGTGTCCCTTCCTGCGCATAAACAATCACTAATGGCAATTTGGCACTTCTGTGTGTGCTGCAGAACGCAGCACACACAGAAGTGTCAAAGCGACTGTGACGGGCTGGAACCAGTTCGCCAGCACCCGGACCTCGCTTGTGCTGACGCTGCCACTGGTGGCCACAGGCAGCCTGGCTTCCCATTCTGTGATTGGCTGGGAGATCGGGAGTGGTGGGATGTCAGGAGGTCAAAACCGCCGCTGTCCGAACATATGGCGTTCGGAGGTTGTGAGGAAGGAGTTGGAGGCGAGGGAGCAGCCGTGAACCATTCCTCGAAGGAGGAATCCGGAGGAAGAGAGGCAGACGACGAAAATGGAGAGCGGAGCCCAAGTAGGAGCCGGAGACAGCAGGAACATTCGTACACTGGAGGAGATGGGTGGAGACGCTTGACAGAAGCCCCTATACCCAGCAACCGGGAGGACGAGCCGCTGCATCCCGCCACGCTTCTGGAGAAGTGTGGCAGTTCAGGTGCGTGGGACAACATCCCTGAACCAGAGTGAGAGAGTGAGTGAGGGGGGGCTAAAGAGAGAGAGAGTGACAGAAAAGGGTAAAAAAAAGGAAGACAAAACAAAAGGGGCACGTGCACAATAGGGGGAGGGGGGGAAACAAACCGGGAGAGACATAGAACTTACCACTGACCACCGTAGAGCACAATATCCAGACTAGACCACCTAAGGCACCGCGCACAGGATAATGAGCACTGAAGAGGAATACCAAGACAGGAAGCACATAAGTTAGATCAAGACAAGAACCGGACTGAGAAACGTACCTCTGAGAAGAACAGTGAGACAGGAAAGAAACATAAGAAAGACTTAAGGTAATGAACAAATAGATACGATTACCTGGTCCACTTACCGATATTATTCTCTTCTCTACACATGCGCCTCCCGGGGAGCACCCTACGAAAGAAGGGAACAGAAAGAGAAGAGTGAAGAACAAACCGCAAAGAACACCCCACCACCCTATACCCAGCATCCGAAGACTAACGATTACGTACCTGCTCATTTCCACATAAATTACTCCAAATAAAACTTCCTTGTTGTCACAACTAGAACTCTGTCCAGAGTGTTTCATCCACTACCATACGGTCAAAAGTGGTGTCAGAAGTGGGATTTAAGGAGAAACCGCCACCATGGAAGAGAAGGCAACAATGGCAGATGTAATCGCCCAGTTGGCTGAGGGGCAACGGCATCTCCAGTTGATATGGGAACAACAAATGAAAGAAGCCAAAGAAGAACGGGAGGCGTTGCAGACTGCACTCAAAAGCCAGGCAACAATTATGGCCAATAACCAGCTGGTACATGAAACAGCACTAGGCAAGCTTACCGATACCATTGCCCATACTAAAGTACATACCAAGTAGTGTGTTGCAACGGTATCAGGAACAGGAAGATCCAGACTCTTTCTTCACAAACTTTGAAAGAGTGGCCAGCACAGCTAATTGGCCTGAGGACAAATGGGGTCAGTATATCGCCCCCCTTCTCACCGGTCACCTACAAATGACATACCAAGCCATTAATCCAAGTGGTACCCTTCAGTATAAGGACATTAAGAAGACTATTTTAGAACGAGTGGGCTTAGATAGTGAAAGTTACCGCACCAGGTTCAGACAAATGAAATGGCAGCATCAGGAGAACCCCCGTACCTTATATTACAGAGTCCAACATGCTGCCGGGAGGTGGTTACATCCCACAGAAAACACAAGGGAAGACATGTTTGATGTCATAGTCTTAGAACAGTATTTGGATGCTTTACCACCTACCACCCGGAATTGGGTACGACAACATCCCGGACTCACTAATGAAACGGCTGTAGATCTTGCCTGTGCCTATCATAGAGGTTCGGACTTCCGTGCTACAGTTAGTCGGGCTCCTCCACCTCCTATCAGACCGGCCATACCTAGAAATAGTCCCCATCGACCGGTATTGAATCACGGTCCTGATCGATCTCAACCAGTGGGCCCAGCACCCTCCGGATACTCGGGTCCTGGTCCCCAGTGCTACAACTGCTCAGAGTGGGGGCATATTGCCCGGTATTGCCCTCACAAGAAAGATGCAGAGGAACACATGGAGATAGGTCTGACCAAGGGAAGAGTGTTCTGGACTGGAGGAGAGAAACCTAAATATATCTTCCCCATTGTCGTCAATGATGTGGAAAGATTAGCCCTCATTGATTCCGGTTGTAGCCAGAGCGTGATCAGGGGAGATTTAGTATTGCCAGGACAAGCGGATACAGAAACACAGGTCCTAATCACCTGTGTACATGGCGATCAACTGTACTATCCCATTCCTACTATAAGGTTGAAGTGAGAGACAGGAACGAGAGCCTCCGGGTTGGGGTACTCTCCACACTCGATGAGGACATAATCCTCGGTACGGATTGTGAGGATTTTCCCTCCTTATTAGAGAGAGCCAGGCAAGAACAGGTTTTGAGGAATTGGTGGTCGGAGGCACCTAATGGAATAGTTACGGAGGAAACAGAACGGGTACGAGTTACCCTCAGTAAGAAACAAAAAAGAGAGCAACAACGTTCTTATACGCAGAACTACCCACCCCGAGATGGTCCTCTTGTAACTTGGAAGGTTTGCACGGTCACTGGGGATTTACGGCAGAATCAGAATGAGGACCCCTCCTTAAAACACGCATGGCAGCAGGCAGAGTCCGGGGCAACACAAGGGGTAGGTCCCAGGTTCCTAATTCGTAACAATCTATTGTACCGAAATCCCACACCCACCAGGGGAAATGACCTTCAGTTAGTGGTGCCCAGAAGTCACCGCCAACAAGTGTTGCAACTAGCACATGGGGATAACAGGGAAGGACACTTGGGAAAGGAGAAAACTGAGGAAGCAGTGCTTAGACGGTTTTATTGGCCGGGGGTTTATGGAGAAATACGCAAACATTGTTCCGAATGTCCCAAATGCCAATTGTACAACCCTTCTCCACAAAAACCTGTTCCCCTTCAACCTCTTCCGATTATTGATATTCCCTTTACCAGGGTTGGGATGGATCTCATTGGTCCCCTCACCCCTTCCACTTGGGGTAGACAATGGGGGTCATTCTGACCCTGGCGGTTCATGACCGCCATGGCGGAGGGCAGCGGAAGCACCGCCAACAGGCTGGCGGTGCTTCCTGGGCGATTCTGACCGCGGCGGTAAAGCCGCGGTCAGAAAAGGGGAGCCGGCGGTTTCCCGCCGGTTTCCCGCCGGTTTCCCGCTGGCCCAGGGTATCCGCCATGGCGGCGCTGCTTGCAGCACCGCCATGGGGATTCCGACCGCCTGGACACCGCCAGAACCAGGATGGCGGGAACGGGTGCCGTGGGGCCCCAGGGGGCCCCTGCACTGCCCATGCCACTGGCATGGGCAGTGCAGGGGCCCCCTAACAGGGCCCCACAAAGATTTTCACTGTCTGCTTGGCAGACAGTGAAAATCGCGACGGGTGCCACTGCACCCGTCGCACCCCTGCAACTCCTCCGGCTCCATTCCGAGCCGGCTTCATTGTTGAAGGGACTTTCCCGCTGGGCCGGCCGGCGGTCTTCTGGCGGTCGCCCGCCGGCCCAGCGGGAAAGCCAGAATGGCCGCCGCGGTCTTTTGACCGCGGAGCGGTCTTTCGGCGGGAACCACTTGGCGGGCGCCGACCGCCGCGGTCAGAATGACCGCCAATATGTCTTAGTCTTGGTGGACTATGCTACACGGTATCCGGAGGCCATACCCCTTCCTAGTATACACACTAAAGCTATTTCCCAGGCAATGATAGAGTTTTTTTCAAGGGTGGGCTTCCCGAAAGAAATATTGACTGACCAAGGGACCCCTTTCATGTCTAGATTGATGGCTGAAGTATGTTGATTACTAGGAGTAAAACAAATTCATACCTCAGTGTATCATCCGCAAACAGATGGGCTGGTAGAAAGATACAACAAAACCATTAAATCCCTACTAAGAAAGAGCATATCTGATGCTGGCAAGGATTGGGAGAAGAAGCTACTGTTAGTTTTATATGCCATCCGTACCCACGTACAGGCTTCCTTAGGACACAGCCCCTTAGAGATGCTGTTCGGCCGACAACCTTGTACACTGTTGGATATGTTAGCCGAACAGTGGGAGGACACGGAGGAAGAAGTAAAAGATCTGTTAACATATACCCGAGATTTGAGAGAGAATCTTCATACAGTATGGGAAGAAGCCCATACTGCTTTACGTGATGCCCAGAATAAGCAGAAGCGACTATATGATACCCGAAGCACAGTTCAGACCTTAACAGTAGGAGATAAATCGCTGGTTTTACTCCCTACTACAGATAATAAGTTGTTGGCCCAATGGCAAGGACCATTTGAAGTGACAGCACAGATTAACCCCACCACCGATAGGCTGGCCATACCCCAAGGAAGTGGCAGGGAACAGATTTATCACATCAACCTGCTTAAAAAATGGTTAGATCCCACAGGGGGCCATACTATTCAGTACATTAATTCCGATGTTACTGAAGACATCCCGTATCCCATGCTACCTAACCATGAACTGACTAACCGGTCACCATCATGGATCAATCCCGATCTTACTGGGTCATATCACAACCAACTAAACCGTCTAGTACATCACAATCACGATGTCTTCTCAAAATATCCAGGAAGAACCCCCCTAGTCCAACATCCCATTCGCCTTAAAATGAATACTGTCTACCGACAGAGGCCATACCGCATCCCAGAAGCCAAACAGAAGATTATTGAAGAAGAAGTCAAAGCCATGTTAGCAGCCGGTATTATAGAACCTTCAGCCAGTCCTTGATGCTTGCCAGTCGTGTTGGTACCCAAGCCAGGCGGCAGTACCAGATTTTGTGTAGACTACAGGGGGGTCAACATCTTAACCTATTTTGATGCCTATCCCATGCCTAGAATTGACAAGCTTATTGAGAGATTGGGTCAAGCCAAGTATTTATCTACCCTAGATCTCACAAAGGGTTATTGGCAAATACCCTTAAGAATGGAAGACAAAGAAAAAACAGCGTTTGCTACCCCTTCGGGATTATATCATTTTACTGTCCTCCCTTTTGGGCTTCACGGGGCTCCCGCCACCTTCCAAAGACTCATGGACGAAATCTTACGACCCTTTAGGCAGTATGCTGCTGCCTATCTAGATGACATTGTTATCTATAGCAATACCTGGGAGGATAACATGTCACACCTAGATACAATATTACAAGCTCTAAGAAAAGCCTAGTTAACTGCCAATCCTGAGAAATGTCGGCTAGGACAGACTAGCATCAAATACCTGGGTTACATTGTGGGGGGTGGTCGGATTAGCCCCCAAGTCGAAAAAGTTGAAGCCATCTCTAACATGACGTTCCCTAAAAAGAAGAAAGATATTAGGGCTTTCCTGGGATTAATTGGCTATTATAGGCACTTTATTCCCCATTTTTCCACGGTGTCAGAACCCCTTACTATTATGCTAAAAAAAAACTATCCCAACACCCTTGGTTCCCCTTCGGTGACTGCGTTACGCAGCTTTGACTGTCTCAAAACCGCTCTCACTTCTGAACCTGTGTTATGTTGCCCTGATTTCCATAAGCCTTTTGTGTTACTAACTGATGCCTCCGACGTGGGTCTTGGGGCTGTGTTATCCCAACCACAGGATGATGGTACCCTCCCTCCAATCTTATATATCAGCAGGAAACTTCTGCCACATGAATCGCATTATTCGGTTATAGAGAAGGAGTGCCTGGCGATTAAGTGGGCTATTGAATCTCTCAGATACTATCTTTACCCTCATTACTGATCACGCTCCTCCTACCTGGCTCACCCATAATAAGGACACTAATTCCCGCATTCTCCGATGGTTTCTTTCCTTACAGCCTTTCTCCTTTCGGATTCAACATCTCCCGGGAAAACAAATGGTGACTACGGATTTTCTTTCCCGTTATCCGGTCTCTGAGCGTCTCGACAGGCCGCTCTCTAGGGGGAGTGTATGTGACAGGCTGGAACCAGTTCGCCCGCAGCCGGACCTCGCTTGTGCTGACGCTGCCACTGGTGGCCACAGGCAGCCTGGCTTCCCATCCCGTGATTGGCTGGGAGATCGGGAGTGGTGGGATGTCAGGAGGTCAAAACCGTCGCTGTCCGAACATACGGCGTTCGGAGGTTGTTAGGAAGGAGTTGGAGGCGAGGGAGCAGCCGTGAACCATTCCTCGAAGGAGGAATCCGGAGGAAGAGAGGGGGACGACGAAAACGGAGAGCGGAGCCCAAGTAGGAGCCGGAGACAGCGGAACATTCGTACACTGGAGGAGACGGGTGGAGACGCTTGACGGAAGCCCCTATACCCAGCAACCGGGAGGATGAGCCGCTGCATCCCGCCACGCTTCTGGAGAAGCGTGGCAGTTCAGGTGCGTGGGACCACGTCCCTGAACCAGAGTGAGAGAGTGAGTGAGGGGGGGGGAAAGAGAGAGAGTGACAGAAAATGGTAAAAAAAAAGGAAGACAAAACAAAAGGGGCATGTGCACAA
Source organism: Pleurodeles waltl (assembly GCF_031143425.1). NCBI lineage: Eukaryota > Metazoa > Chordata > Amphibia > Caudata > Salamandridae > Pleurodeles > Pleurodeles waltl. The sequence goes on from NC_090444.1 coordinate 672,872,401, forward strand.
TGGGGGGTGGGGAAAGAAAACAAACCGGGAGAGACATAGGGGCATATTTATACTCCGTTTGCGCCAGAATTGCGTCGGTTTTTTTGACGCAATTCCGACGCAAAACTAACTCCATATTTATACTTTGGCGTTAGACGCGTCTAGCGCCAAAGTCCATGGAGTTTGCGTCATTTTTTAGCGTGGACACCTACTTTGCGTTAATGAGATGCAAGGTAGGCGTTCCCGTCGAAAAAATTGACTCCGAGGCATGTGCGCCGTATTTACACTCCCGGGCAAAATTCACGCCCGGGAGTGGGCGGGTAAAACAAAAATGACGTACGCCCGCTTTTGCGCCGTTTTTTAGCGCCTGGAAAAGGCAGGCGTTAAGGGACCTGTGGGCTCTGAAGGAGCCCAGAGGTGCCCTCCCATGCCCCCAGGGACACCCCATGTCACCCTTGCCCACCCCAGGAGGACACCCAAGGCTGGAGGGACCCATCCCAGGGACATTAAGGTAAGTTCAGGTAAGTCTTTTTTTTTTTTTTTGTGGCAAAGGGGGGCCTGATTTGTGCCCCCCTACATGCCACTATGCCCAATGACCATGCCCAGGGGACAGAGGTCCCCTGGGCATGGCCATTAGGCAAGGGGGCATGACTCCTGTCTTTGCTAAGACAGGAGTCATTTCTATGGGGGTTGGGAGTCGAAAAAAATGGCGCAAATCGGGTTGAGGCGAAAAATTTGCCTCAGCCTGACTTGCCCCATTTTTTGGCGCCCAAGCTCCATATCCCCCTACGCCGGCGCTGCCTGGTGTACGTCGTTTTTTTCCACGCACACCAGGCAGCGCCGGCGGCTAACGCCGGCTAACGTCGGCTAACGTCATTGATTAAATACGGCGCCCGCATGGCGCTTCAGAATGGCGTTAGCCGGCGCTAATTTTTTTGACGCAAAACTGCGTTAGCGCAGTTTTGCGTCAAAAAGTATAAATATGGCCCATAGAACTTACCACTGACCACCGTAGAGCACAATATCCAGAATAGACCACCTAAGGCACCGCGCACAGGATAATGAGCACTGAAGAGGAATAACAAGACAGAAAGCACATAAGTTAGATCAAGACAAGAACCAGACTGAGAAACGTACCTCTGAGAAGAACAGTGAGACAGGAAAGAAACATAAGAAAGACTTAAGGTAATGAACAAATAGATACGATTACCTAGTCCGCTTACCGATATTATTCTCTTCTCTCCACATGCGCCTCCCAGGGAGCACCCTACGAAAGAAGGGAATAGAAAGAGAAGAGTGAAGAACAAACCGCAAAGAACACCCCACCACCATATACCCAGCATCCGAAGACTAACGATTACGTACCTGCTCATTTCCACATAAATTACTCCAAATAAAACTTCCTTGTTGTCACAACTAGAACTCTGTCCAGAGTGTTTCATCCACTACCATACGGTCACAGCGACATTTTGAAATAATTGTTTATGTGCAAGAAGGGACACCTTCCCGCACATAAACAATAATTTCTGGCATTTTGCTCTTTCTATGCGTGCTGCAGAATAGAAATAGAAATAGAAAAAGAAAAAAACAAGGAAGAATATAAGTATTCCTCCTTGTTGTGCCTTGCTAATGGCACCCTTGGCATTAGATTTTGGCGCTGCCATTGGTTTACGAAAACACGTAAATTTGGGGCAGCATCAAAATGCAATGGGTGTTGCTGTGGCATGCCCACAGCAACACCCATTGCACGCCCCTTCCACCGAAAGTTCTGCGTGTGAAGGGGCCGTATTTACAAGGTCGGGTTAAGCTGAAAAAAGTGTCTCATCACCACCTTGTAAATGTGGCACAGGGCATTGCACCACCAGAGCATTACATGAAGTGACACTCCCGTGGCGCTAGAGGCTCATAAATATGCCCCACAGTGCTTCCCCTGCCAGTGAAAAAAAACTTCTGCTTCCGTCCTCATCTCCCCTCACTAACCTCTTTTAACCTCCACACCACCCTCAGGTCTGGAAAACATTTACAATTATCCATTAAAGCTCCATAGTACTGAGAATTCTGTGTGGTTTTACAGCCAAATAAAATCGGCCCTAAAAGGTATTTCTACATTCCAATGGATTTCACTCATAATTACGTGTACTGCTGTAGATTTGCTACACAGCAAAGCAACAGTAAAATTACATGCAGTTTTACTGTTATTCCCATTATTGTGCTACTTATAATTAGGCTGGTAGACTGATGCAGCTATCCCTAAATAACAGGGTGATCCATAAACAAATAACGACACGTGTTCTTACTGGAATTGTTTTCTTAGCACTGAATAAGATATGGTTTCAAAATTCACAGAATCGTATGAAAAATAAATCAATACAGGGTTTCATATTTAATTCGAAAGTGCTTGTCATTTGTGAATTACTGTGATAATTATATTCTAGATGCTGCTTCTCACACACTACTATCCCAAAGGAGAGGAGTTCACGGACAGTAGTTTTCCAGTAATAAAACGTGTGACGCTTGCTGCCGAATCGGTGTCACATGCTGCAGACCTGAAACTTTGTCTAGGTGAGTAGCCATCCGTGCCCTAATAAAGCATGTAATAGGATCTGAAATGAAATGTGATTTCTTCCTCTTAGGAAGAGCAATCTGGTTTAAAAATGAAAAATAGCATACCATTTGTGAGCTCGCTTGACTCTGAGGTAAAATTGCTGTTCTTTATTCTCCATGATAAAAAGGTGGAATACCACCTGCCCTCTTTGCAATCCGGGCTGGCATTTTGTAATTGACAAATAAAATGGCGGCAGTAATTTTATGTCAGATTGCTATCAAGCAGATGGTCGAAATGGTATCTGTCGCTCTATAAAACTATAATTCAACCTGTTCATTTTACACATTGCTTCAAGGTACAGTACATTAAAAGTGTCCTTGACAAGAGGGTAATGGAATGACAATTGTACAGTACACTGACTCATATTAGTCAAGTGCTAAAAGGCTCACAGAAGGCCAGACGCTCCTAAATTTGATAGATCAAAAATGCAGAAAGTGGCCCAGTTTCATTATCTATTATTAACACCAAAATGTGCCTGCACAACCTAGATATAAAGCGGCATTTAAAACAAGTAAAGAGACTAGCCTGCACCTTGGAGGTGTATATTAACAGATATCTTCTATTTTCCTTTTTCTTCTCCTTGTCTTCCTCTTGCGCTTCCTCCTCCCCCACCTTCTATTTATCACCTATTGATAGCCTTCAGGCCACCCTGAGGATTCTTATTCTTATTATATTTCTATTCATTGCTTCCCCTTCTCCTGCATTATCTCTTCCTGCTTCTCCATATCTAAGTGCCAGTTCCCTCTTCTCCTTTCAATTCTCTTCTCATTCTGTAACGTTCTCCATCCTCTTTCCTCCTTCTCTCAATCTTCTTCCTTCTTTCCTCTCTCATTCTCTCTCCCGCTAGTTTTCAATGTTTCGCTCTAAATGTAACCCAGAAATGAAACCCCATCAACAGCTCATCATTTGAAAAAAAACACTGAAAGCCAAAACTGCATTTGGGAAATGCTAAATTGATGTATAAAGCAGCATATTTATTGGTGCCATTATTGAGCCTCCTTTCAGTAACCACATTTTCATGGATATAAGCACCTGTGAATTGCAGCAGATTATGTTGTTTGGAATTGTTCAACTAAATTCCAGTCAGTTAAATTATTGAAATTTAAAATGATTCTTGTACTCAAATGTGATAATAAGGGAATCACAATTAATTGAGAACCACTCATTATCTCCTTTGTTCTCTTCCTGTTCTTCGTACTCTACTCCTCTTTTCCTTCTTCCCCATCACATCACCTTTTCTCCTTCTCCTTCTCCTTCATGACTTTCTAACTAAGATCACAAGATGGATTGTTGTACTTGGCCCTCTCTGCTGGGCCACCCCAAAACCTTCTGCCTTCACCCCTCCTATTTTCTGAATTTGTTTTTGTTAGGGCTCTGCAGACTTTACCCCTGCTGGCCAAGGCTAAAGTGTTTTTGCTCTCTCTTTTAAACATGGTAAAATTACACCCAATTGGCAAATTTAATTTACTTCTAAGTCCCTAGTAAAATGGTGCTAGTTGTGCTCGGGGCCTTTAAAAGCTACAAGAAGGCCTGCAGCACATATTGTGTTACCCACTTAAGTATTCCTTTTCTTACATGTCTCAGGTCTGCCATTGCAGCATGTGTATAGTTTAAACTGCCATTTCGACCTGGCAAAAAACCTTTTACCATACCTAAACCTTCCTTTTCAATACAAGTAAGTCACATCTAGGGTAAATTCTGAACAGCTCATAGGGTGCAGTGGTTTGTATTTTACGTTTTGCATGTCCTGGTAGTGAAAAACTCTCACATTTGTTTTTCAGTACTGCAAGACCTAATTCTCCCATAGGATAACATTGGGTTACCTTAATAAATTGTAAAAAGTGCTACCTTTTGCTCGGAAAAAGGTAGAAATATCATGTTTAGTCTCTAAAGAAGTGTAACTTAAAATCCTCTTTAATGGGAAAGTTGGATTTTAATTCACAATTCTGAAACCATTTGGTGGCCGCAGCATGTATCCTAGGCCACACGACTAAGCGCAGTTGGCAGTTTGCCTTTGGTATTCCTCCCAGACAGTAACACAAAAGGGAGACTAAGCGGCACATTTATAGAAAGAGGTGCTGCACTGAGTGCAGCACCACTTTCCCTGTGCCCCCTAGCGCTCCCCCACTGCCATTATGTCTGGGCCACGTACAAAATACTGGCACTACTACTTCAGAGTACATAGAGCCCATTCTAAATAATGGAAGCTCCCTTTTAATGCCTGCTCTGAGCAGGCATTAAAAGTGTCGTAAAAAATGGTGCCGTAAAAAAAGTGTCGTAAAAAATGGTGCAAGGAAATCTCATAGATTTCCTTGCGCTATTTTTTCGCCCCCCCTAACTGGGGAATGCCCCCTTCGCATACATTATGCCTGGCGCAGGCATAATGTATCGCTAAGGGTTACAGAGTGACGCAGAGTATGCATTGCGCCACTCTGTAAATATGTAGCAGGGATTTGGGCCTCATTGGGCCAAATTAACAAAAACAACAAAAATGACGCTAATGTGGCACAAGGTGGTGCTAGGAGATTATAAATATGCCCCTAAGTGTTGGCAGAATGGGCCATCCAGGCAGGATGGGTGGGGTGCACAGTCCAAATTGCATTTCAAAGAGCTCCCTCAGCACACACACAAAGGACTTCACAATAGCCTCTTGTCACCCACGACTTCCTAGGAGCAGGACAGGGAAGAAGGAAATTCCAGAATTATCTGTGAGGAAAACTTCAGAAGTTTCTCCTACTTCAAAGCTGGTACCAGGTATATATATTGGACCCTAAGACCCACTCTTCCTAGCACTCCTGGATCTATGGATACTACAGAAAAAGGACTACCCTGCCTGCTGCTTGAGGCCTGCCCTGCTGTCTGAGAAGTAAGACTGGACCTGCTCCTTTTATCCCAGGCTACCTGAGGCACTCCAAGGGTCAGTTGGCTGACTTCTTGTCAGAGCTAAAGGGACACATAGGCTCCTGAGGCCTCCCTGCAACTGTCAGCTGAGCTGATTCAACTGGGTCTGCCTGGATCTGCAACTGGACCAGCCTGAGCCATGCTGGCCTCTGCAAGAGTAAGTTCCTGATCCCCAGTTGGTGCCTCTACAGGCCCTTGCCCTTGGAGTGCACAGTAGTGCACTTCTCTGGACACCAAGGAGAGATCCTGAAGTTTTTTACTCTTCTCAACCACAAACGGGCCTGTTTGATCTTTATTCTTACTACCTGCACCAACTACTGACACAAAGCTCTTTCCACTACAGTGATGGCCAGCGATAATCGACAACTTGACATCTATGCTTCTTGCTCCAGCATCAACAACCCACTCTTACCACCAACCCATAGCTCTCGCAATGACTGAGACCAGAAAGGATACCGACAGGATCTACAAGCTACAGAGATGACCATCCGTGACACTCAGCTTGGTCTTCGTGCGACAGTGACGACCATCCACAACACTCTCCCTGCTCCTCTCAGCCTCCTTCACCGTGGACTGGACTCTTCATGCCAGACTTTCAAAAACTAACTTTTTCAGCAGGACTAACTTGGTCTCTGTTTTGGTTAATGCTCCATTGCGGTCAACCTGAATTTGTGACTTTCCCCGATCTAGTATGACCAGATACCTGCAAGTGGCACTTTGTGCTTTCAGGTGCTATACTTACCTAAATCTTTGCAATAGTGTATTTGTTTTTTCTTGTGTCAAATAATATCATAACATTTAGTCCAATTTTCTCAATCGGCGTGGGATTTCTCTTGTGTATTTTCACTTCACAGCTGTTTGTGCTGTATAAACACTTTACACATTGTCTCTAAATTAAGGTTGACTGGTCTTGTTCCAAGACACATTAGGGATAAGCACATGTTAATTTAGTGACTTTTGTGGTTTGTCCTGATGAGAGGCATGTGGTTGTTGCTTGAGAAGAGTTTCACCCATCTCAACCAATAGCCCAATTTCTCACATGAATGCATCAGTGTCAACTTCAATTAAATAACAATAAGACAGAGTTTCTGCCTTTGGAGGGTAAAGGTCTATATGACTCAAGAGCACTGCACATTCCCAATCTCCCCTTTTAAGCACCTTGCTTGGCCCCCATAGTGAAGAATTTGGATTTTACATTGATTGTATGGTCTCTCTAGGAGTGCAGATAGGCAAGGCCATAGGAAAACATTTCCATTAAATAAGAAAGCTAACACTTATTCTCCCTTTATTTGCCCCTCAGCACAAAATGTCAGTAGTATGAGTGTTGTTTAATTTTATGCTTGACTACTGCAACTTATGCCAGGCTTGAAGCTTTTACAGTAGCCTTGCTGCAAAATATTCCAAATGCAGCTCATTTGCTTTGATAGAGCAAAGCCCACTCTCTCCTTACTTGCTATTCACTTCTCATCACAGTTACAAGATCCAAACTTAAATCTAAGGAGAAGAGACTTTCTGATCAGTCCCATTCTATGAAGCTCTCTCCACTTCTGGTGTAGACTTCTACCTTCAATCTCCAGCTTTAAAGTAGCTCTGAAAAGCTAGCTGTTTAAGACCCATCTTTAGACAGGCACCTGCAAAGAGCAATGAGGTCTAAACCTTATGTATGTAATCACTCATTTATTCATTCTTTCTCTTTTTTGCTTTCTCTTTCTTTTTTCAATTTGTTTGTGGCTCCCATCTTTTAAATGTAGTTATCCCGTTCTCTGATAGGATATCCTTTTTCCCTATTCATTTTAACCTACCTCCCCTCATTTAGCTCTTCTTAATTTCTTTTATCTATCTCTCTCTATCATTAACTTTTGTTTTCCTTTTCAATCACCTTTTAGTACTCATCATTTTTACTTCTGACACTTCATTAATGTGAGCCCCCACTCCCACTTTGTCCCTCTCTGACCCCTTCAGCTTCTGAAATAAAACATTCCCAACAAAACTACCTCTGTAAAATTGGTGGATGGATTTGTAAACCAGTAGCCTACATTCCCAGTTCCTGAAGTTGACATCACATTCACAAGGGTTTGATATAAGAATAACTGTTCTCCTACAGGTTGGCTAGGAGCTGAAAATAGCAGATGATAAATAATTTCAGTATTCAGTTTTGTACAAAAGTGATACTTCTGTTTATCAGCAACCTTGTGTGTATTTCCTCAGCAGATGCAACAACTACACAAGCCCATTGAGACAGCAGAATTCAAAGTACACCCTCATTTGTGAGGACAGCTGCTGACCCTTCTAACCAAAATATGCATACATAGGCAATTGTGCAGCATAGCCATTTGTGGGGGACATTCCTTTTTACCTTCAATACTGGGAGGTAAAGACCAATAGTCCAATAGTCTCCCTTCCCATAAAGTCTGTACAGTTCTCTATAAGTGGAGCCCTATCTCTTCATTATATCTTTGATCTGACTGTTGTTCACCCTTGCAGACGTCTTTGAATGTATAAGTGTATGCAGCTGCACTTGTGTGCCTCCATAAATGAATGGTAAATTCTATTAGGCTCAAAATGTGTTTGGCCTCTGTGTGAGTGTGCGTGTGTGTGTGCTCATGAGCACACACACCTAAAGATACTTGACTACTCTTTGTAAAGTTGCCCATGGTCAGTCTTAAAGCGGGAAGGCTGAGTAAACACAATCTCTTGTCCTCCTCCTGTAAACAATTGTCACTTTGTGTGGGGAAGGTAACCCCCCACTCCCTATGAAATAACTGCAGTTCCCTAGCCAGAGAGAAACCTGCACTTACCCTGTTTCCTGTCTAAATCGACTTTGGTTTGGGAGATGGCATCATGCCTGGAGCCATTTCAGAAATGTATCAGTGTATTTAGTTGAGCTGTCTGACTTATCACACTGGGGGCTATACCGCAGGATTGGAGGGGTTCTCCAAGAACTGAAAGCTGCAGATTACCTGACTGGCTATACCTGACTGTCAGGGAAAATATACTGGACAATTGAGCTATTGCTTTAGTTGACGCAACATGGTGCTCACCAGATTAATCAACTCACATATTTTGTTTTTGTCACTACTACGCTGTCCAAACATCAATTTTTTTAAAAGAGGGAGGATGGGAGACTTTTCTAATTGAAAAGGGCATTGTCTAGCAACAGCACAGATTTTCAAGGATCTGGGAACTGAGATATTGAGACTGTGTTATGCTCCCAGTGCTGGACACTACTGACCACACACCATGGCATTATCACCGAACATCACCAAGAGGCCTCCAAACACTTTTTTCGTTCTCCAAAGGTTTAGGCTCTTTGGTCTGTAGGTGGTGGGTCCCTCTGGGTATTTTGGGATTTTATAGCAGGTACATTGACTTCATATTAGATGCACTCCCCACTTCTAGAATGCATACCCAAACTTCCATCTGAATAAAAGCTATTAAAAAACACAAAACTGTTACATTAACTTTGAAGCAAATCTTTGTTTCTCATAAATGAATGCTTTGACTTTGCAAAAATAGCAGCTGAGTTTAAGAGCTTCTGAGCACATGTGAGGATACTCAAACCTTCTTGCATAGACCATGGGATTTAAGTTTAACTTGTTTTCTAGTGCTTAGTGTTTAAGAGCTTCAAATCTACTTGGGGACTGACTGCAGGCCAAGTGTTAGGGACTTCTGATTTTTAAAATTTTCATCCTAAGTGTTTGCGCAATGATTTATGCTTTATTGTAAATAAAGTTCTTCTCCTGTTAAAGAGCTGACTAGACATTGACCTTAATAAGTGTTGCAAACTGTCATACTATATCCTGTTGACTACCCCTGCACCACCTAGTTGAACAAGGCTTGTTTACTTGACCTTGCTACAATATGAGCATCACATGATAAAGAAAAGTGCTGGATCATACATTTGAAGTGCAATAGTATTGTGGTTCCAGCACATCAGCGGTAAAGGCATCTGTTGATACAGTTGACACACTGTAACATCTGATTGCCCTAGCAGCTCAAATAAAATGTGTTAGTAGTAATAATGGGTCAAAGGATCAATGGGAAGTGTGACTTACTATGAACAGCCACACTACTTTCTTTTACCTTCTTCTAAGGCGCATTCCCTGTTGACTGCTGCTTATGTGTTCTAGTGAAATAGCCCTGCACTTTGGGTCACATTAATGTTTAGCCTACAACACATCAAAACAAAGGGACAAGCTTTACACCATTTACATTAGTGTGTAGTAATGAACATATTTCCACCTCCTCATGCTGACTTCGACACCCATGAGCCCTGTAACCCACTCAGTCTCCCTTGGTAAGTAGGTGAGGTGAGGGGACAGGCTGTGGGAGCCAGGTGGCATGTATTCAAGGAAACAAGGCAGAGACTGATGCAGCTTGTGACCAGTACCTGCAGTTCAATGCCAGTGAATCTACAAGGTCAATCCAGTATAGTTAAGTAAACAAGTTGAGTGGGGTACTGCCGGAGTGAGGCCCAGATTCCAACCTGGGTGTCCTAGTAGGTGCATTGGTCTGTGCCTTTATATATCGTTGGTCAAACAATCTGAACTGATTGGTTTATTCTGCAAGGTCAATATAGTACCAGAATTGTGTTGAGTGAGCAAGATGAAGAAGGCACTGCAGAGAAAGAGGTTCAGATTCAAACATGGGCATCCTGCTTCGAGCTTTGGAGTGTCACTTTAAGCCAACTTTGGTCAAATTGTCTGAATTATTTCATTTATTCTTTGAAAAAGTTGTTCAAAGTGCCTACCATTGGGTCTACAGAAGTCAAACAAACGTGCTTGTTATTCCAAGTCTTTAAGCTCAACCTCTAAACCCACTTTCACACTTTTCATTGTCGCTGCTATGGACAATGCCCGGTGCTTTGGGCCTTTGGCACATGGTACTTTCCATCTTGACTTGGCTAACTTATTTCCTGATGCTTATTTTGCTATCTGTTGAATATGCATTGTCTGCTTAGTACTTTCTGCACAATTCATAACATGCCTCTGGTTGATAAATATTAGTGCCATAGAGTTAGTGAACCATGTGTTTAAGTCCAAGGATGTGGGAATGGGCACAGTTGCACAATTAGAACTCATATCTTAAACTGTATGCATATTAATTTTGATAATGTAGACCAACTGCATGCTAAAGGCAGAGATGCCACTCCTCACCCCTCTATTGTCAGAAATAAGCCTGCAGTAAATGAAAGCCAAGAGGAGGCACTGCCATGCATGAACAAACATAGTCCCTCATTATAACATTGGTGGCACATACCGCTTACCGCCGCGGCGACGGTCGCCAAAAGACTCTCATCGCGGCTACTAGCCTTCAGCCGTATTTTGACCACAACCCGATTTCCACCAGAAGGATGGCGGAAATCCGTCTGTAGCCTTGCCGGAGGATGGTGGTAAGGTGGTGCTGCTGCCAGCAGTAGAGCCACTCCAGTAAACCGCCGCAGACCGTATCATGACACATGATACAGACTGCCCGTATTCTGCTGGTGGACGCTGCTGTTGGCAGCAGCGCCCTGTCCCGTCTCCTGCCAGAGAACCCCCTCACAAAAGGTAAGTCGGGTGCACCGACAAGGAAGGGTTGCGGGGCGTGTTGTGTGTGTGGAGGTGTGTGTGTATGTCTGTGCGTGCGTGTATGCAGGTGTGTTTTGCATTTTGTGTGTGTGTGCATTTATGGATGTGTGAGTGCGTGTATGTTGAGTTGTGTGTATGCGTGTGTGCCTGTATGTATGTAAGTGTGTGTGGATGTGTGTATGAATGGATGTCTGCATGCATGCTTGGATGTGAGAATGAGTGTGTGAATGCGTGTGCACGTGTGTGAATGAAGGTGCATGAATGAAGGGGGGGTCTGGAGAGGAAAGAGGGTGGGTCAAAACCTGGGGAGGGAGGTGAGATAGACCCCTATCAGTGACAGGGAATGGATTCCCTGTCACTGATAGTGCGCACCGCCATGGTTTTCGTGGCGGTAAGGAAGCCACAAAAACCATGGTGCTAGGCAGGGTCATTATCCCGCAGGCGGGCTAGAGACTGAAGTCTCCAGCCTGGCGGTCATAACCGCAGCGGCGGACGGTGTGGTATATTGGCGATGTGGCTTGAGCCAAACCGCCAGTGTCATAATCTTGGTAAAAGTACAACCAGCCTGTTGGCAGTACTTTTCTCCATTTTACCGCCATCCGCCGGGGTCATAATTACCCCCATAGTCTTTGGCCAACAAACTTCTTCAAGGTCTCACATACTGAAATCTGATACAAAACAACGAATAGCAACAAGGTCAAAGGGTAAAAGGCTGGTTAGAATTTGGTAAGGCAAGTTGAGGAAGATAACCCTGTGATGCAACTAACAGACATCTCATGGCCGTGGCTCTCAGATGACTTGAGTACCACAAGTCGGGATTCTTCCTTTTCATTACCGATAAATAATATTTAGCACACTGGATTCCCCGTCCATCAGTTGTTTTTCTCGTCCTTGTTTGTCATTGAGGGAAGGTTGTCAATCAGGTAAGGTTTTTGCATGTTTAAGTGTAATATCTTGACAATGTGCACAAAAAATTAAACACCCTGAGTGGCAAACCTTTATTAAACCAATTTTTGTTGTTTTTCAGAAGTGTGACTCTTGGTAGAATCTTCCATGGAAGAGTTTGGGGAATATTGCATTTTCGTAGTCAGACTAAAATTTCAACACCCAAATGTTCGGTTTGCTACACAGGTCTCCATTAAGCTCCACGCCAGTGCCGAACAACAGCCTGTTGCAAATGAGGAGTACTGGGGTGCAGGATATGTCCTTAACATAATTATTGTTAATATTCTTTCAACTGAACTTTCGTGATAAGTCCATTTACACAGCTCTGGAAGGCTCTTGAAAGTGTTGTTTTGTCAATTAGATCTGGCATTAAGTAGTTTGGTTCATCCTACCGTACTAAGATGCAGTAGCTTTAGTATAGGCCTGAACTCGCTTGGATGATTGCAGAGCCTGATTTGTATTGGAGCAGAAATAGCATACTGGGAAAAAGTTTACATCACTTCTGTTGCATTGGGGGCTGTGTTTCCCCAATACCCACACTTGTTCAGGTGTTCCAGGTAGCAAGATCTTTAAGTATAAAAATAGAACACGTCATTTAGATCATGTTATGGTCAAAGTCAAAGCCTGGGCATTTGTCCTAGGTATGAGGGATGTGCAATGTTTAGAAAGCAGCCATGATCCCTCAGTGGCTGTAATCACACTCAGAATAATGAAACCATGTCCTTCAAGAGGTGAGTTCATTGAGTAGCAACTGAAATTTGTCCAGCCAACTGCAGAAGATTCATTAAATGGAAGGTAGAGAACAATTACATTCTTGCACCAACCCGAACAAGGGCAATATCCCACAATCTCAATTACATACTCTTATCTAGGGGATGTGGCGAGGGAAGAATGAAAAGGGTACGATTGTTTGAGTATAAATGTTGGTTGAGTAAAAGTGACTTATCTCGACCCTTAGCATCACATTACTACTCTGGTAACAAAGAGACCATTTTTTAAAATTAAGGAAGCATACCGACAATCTATTCGCTAGTAAAAATCATAGTTAAGTATACAAAAAATGATGGATGGAATGCTTAAATTAATCTCAGCTACTTATAATCACTTGGACTGATTCCTAGTATATAATTATTTTGCACACCATGCCCCCCCAGTTTAGACCCAGCTATATGCAAACCAGTTTTGACCCTGATTCAATGGGAACAGTCCAGCCTGAACTGCCAAACTATGTCCTCCCTGAATTGGAACACAAGCAAACCAAGATCAGAACTGGAACACAAGCAACCCAGCATCGGTTTTGCCCCTGTAAGGCTCTTACATTCAGAAACACTGACAAGAGTTAAATATGGCTCATCTGAGGCGTGAAATGTGAGATTTGTTATTTTGGCATTGGCACAGCATGCATGTGTTTCAGCCCCTATGATAGTCAGTCTGTTTTTTAATGACATAGATGATTATTTGACAAGTTTGAACATGACACTATCAAGTTATGCAACACCGAACAATAATTTTGTTTATGGATGTCACTGTTTTGCTTTTAGTGATCCAAATGTCTTTGCATAAACTAATAGTTGCACAGAGTATTGCCAATAAAGAATTGTCTACAAGGTTTCCAAAACCACAGTTGTTATTATGAAGACCATCCCTTCTCCAAAGTGATAATTTGCTGCTAATGGCCAATAGGTGTAATACCTGAATAATTTCAGTTGCCTTGTTACCTGCTTTAATTCCAAAACTGAGATAAGCACGGAGACAAAGCTACTGGCACATTGAGACAAAGTCCTGCAGCTATCTTATGATTCAAAGGGTTGGTAGTCAGTCACTAACCATGATTTTCGACTGTAGAGGGTAAAAGTAGTATCAACCATCTACGTAGCATAGCTTTGGATGTGCATAAATGTTAGGGAACTACCTAAATGTGAAAATAACTTTCTAAAATCGCTCCGCTATGATGTGAACTTGGTATTAAATCCATAGCTGGTGTTATTGCTCTCTGCACCATACAGTATGGGGCTCAGTTACGTATATCTTAGGTAGATATGGAGGTTGCATCCTACAGTGTAGCTGCTGTAAATCAATGAATTTTACATGTTAAGCACACCCTTATGGAAATAGAATGTGGCCAACTATGGGAAAATCCCAAGCTCATCAAAGCTGATATGACCGGATCAATCAAGCAGAACTTTTGGCTCTTTAAATGTAGGAAAGTGTTTTATTACACCATAGATGTCTCTATGACATTTCTGGATGTAACATCCTGTATTTGCATCCCATTAACACTGGAGTTAATATGAGGCATTAACCTTAAATTTTGGCAAGGCACCATTCAAGAATGTAAGGGCCAGATATGGAAAAAGGCAATTTTGCATTTCTTCAATAGCGACTTCATAGAAATCGCTATTTAAGAAGTGCAAAATGCTAGGTACAGTGAAAGCGATTTCCTAATAGTGATTCCTACAAAGTAGGAATCACTATTAGGAAGTTGGTATTAAGAAATCCCATTACATTTAGTCAAAGGGTCAGTTTGCATTTCCTAAATAGCGATTTCTTGTTAAGAAATCGCTATTTAGGAAATGCAAAACCAGGGATGGCAAAGGGCAAAAGTCCCTTGGTGCTCCCCAAAATAGTGGTGCATCTGTAAAGCACACATATGCCTAACGGCCATGTGTGTGCACTATTGCAATTTAAAAAAGCACCTTGGGGTGCTTTCTTTAAATTGCACCTGGTTACCACCAACTTGAAGTTGGTGGTAATTGAATCTCCTAAATGCCCAAGTCGTATTTAGGAAATGCTTTGTACATCAGAATAGGAATCACAAATTTGAAAGCCCTATTTGTTATTTCCTATTCAGGGAATCACAAATTGCGATTTGTAAAGGGCACTAGGCACCAAGAATCATTTTTCTTATAGGTGGTGAGCGACCCCCTAGGTAAGGGTCACTCCCCTTGGGGGCAAATTTATTTTAGGCCATTTCTGCCCCTCCTTGGGGGCAGATCGGCCTATCTTCATTAGGCCAATATGTCCCACAAGGGGGGCAGAAACCACTAGACACAAGGGATTTTTTTTTGTATGTGACAATTTCACTCAAGGGGAGCAAATTTTATTTAGGCCATTTCTGCCCCCCTTGGTGGCAGTTTGGCCTTTTTTAATTAGGCTTTTCTGTCCCCAAGGGGGGCAGAAACCATTAGGCACCAGGGATTTTTAATTTTAAATTTTTTACAGATGGGGAGAGACCCATTAGGCAAGGGTCGCTCCCCTGGGGAGCAATTTTATTTTAGGCCATTCCTGCCCACCTTGGAGGCAAATTGGCCTGTTTTTCTTAGGCCAATCTGCCCCCAAGAGGGACAGAAACCTTTAGACACCGGGGAATTTGTTTGCACCAATTTCACGCAAGGAGAGTGACCCCTTAGGCAAGGGTCACTCCCCTGGGGGTCAAATTTATTTTAGGCCATTTCTGCCCCCTTTGTGGCAGATTGGCCTATTTTTATCACTAGGCATCAAGGATTTTTTATTTTTTACAGATGGGGAGTGACCCCTTAGTCAAGGATCGCTCCCCTGGGGGGGGCACATTTATTTTAGGCCATTTCTGCCCCCCTTGGGGGTAGATCAACCTATTTCTATTAGTTTTATTAGTTTTTTGTTTGGAGGGACAGCCCCTTGGGCAAGGGTCGCTCTACATTGGGGCACATTACTTGTGGCCATCTCTGTCCCCCTTGAAGGCAGATCGGCCTATTTTTGTAAGGCCCATCTGCCCCCAAAGGGGGCAGAAAGCCCACTAGACACAAAAGAAGAATTCTTTTCAGAAAAAGAGGGTGGGGGTATGTCATACCCCCACCCCAAATAAATGGGGACAAAGCTGTTCTGCCCACCAGTGAGCAGATGGGCCAATTACCCCCGATCCACTCATCGGGGTCAGAAAGCATACTAGATGCCAGGGAATACAAAAAAAGGTGGGGTGGTGGCTGCCAACTAGTATGGGCATGGTTTTGCCCCCACTCCAACTGAAGGGGATAACAGTCTTTCAGCTCTTCACCCACACACTAAAAGATCTTATCCCAAGCAAGAGGACATTTGATTATTTTGGGATTTAATTTTACATTTGGGCCATGACAGCTTGGCTAACTTTCAAAATTGTCCCTCTTGGAATGGTGAGGGCTGCACTTTTTGGACTGTGGGATGCCGCCATGTAGACAAATCTATGAGACCTAGACACATCTGAAAACTAAACATCTGGGTGAGCCCAGGGCAGTGTGCTTCACATGCACCCTGCACCATTTTCTTACCTGCAATGCCCTGCAAACTTCCAACTTTACTTGAAATCTAAATTTTCCCCATATTTTTGTGATGGAGCCTTCCGGAATCTGCAGGAATCCACAAAATTCCTACCATCCAGTATTGTCACATCTATACCAATAAAAATTCTACCCCACTTGTCAGCCTAAAAACTTCATTTTTGAAACTGCCCTTTTAAACCTGCTTTGGTTCCCCCTCAATTTCAACTTGTTTTTGGCTCTTTCTTGTCACAGGCACTTGGCCCACCTACACAAGTGAGGTATCATTTTTATCAGAAGACTGAGAGGAACATTGGGTTGTCGGAAATGTGTGCCGGCACGGTGATCTCACACAGAAATGTGGGGAAAGTATGATTTTTTTGCAGCTAAATTTAAGGTTTGCTGAGGATTCTGGGTAAGAAAAAACTGGGAGATTCATGCAAGTCACACCTTCCTGGACTCCCTTGGGTGTCTGGCCCAGGACCAAAAATGCAGTTGCCCCCCGCAAAAACAGGTAGTTTTGTAATTGTTAATTTTGAGGTGTCCGTGTAGTGTTTTGGAGCATTTCCTGTAGTGGGCACTAGGCCTACCCCCACAAGAGAGGTACCATTGGGAGATATTGGGGAATGCTGGGTAGAAGGAAGTTTGTGGCTCCCCTCAGATTCTAGAACTTTGCAGCACTGAAAAGTGAGGAAAAGGTGTTTTTTTTATGTTTGCAAAGGATTCTGGGTAACACAAACTGGTGAGAGTGCAACAAGTTACCCCATCCTGTGTTCCCCTAGGTGTCTAGTTTGCAGAAATGTCCAGGTTTGCCAGGTTTTTATAGGTGCTGGATAAGCTAGATGCCAAAATCCACAATTAGGCACTTTGCAAAAAACAGGTCAGTTTTCTTTGTGAAAAAGTGATGTGTCCACATTGTGTTTTGGACCATTTCCTGTCACGGGCACTAGGCCTACCCATACAAGTGAGGTACCATTTTTATCAGGAGACTTGGGCAAATGCTGGATGGAAGAAAATCTGTGGCTCCTCTCAGATTCCAGAACTTTCTAGCACTGAAATTTGAGGAAAAAGTTTTTTTTTGGCCAAATGTTAAGGTTTACAAAGGATTTTGGATAACAGAAACTGTCGAGAGCCGCACAAGTCACCCCATTCTGAATTCTGCCAGGTATCTAGTTTTCAGAAGTTCACAGGTTTGGTAGGTTGTCCTAGGTGCCGGCTGAGCTAGAGAAAAAAATCCACAGGTAGGCACTTTCCAAAAAAGGCATCAGTTTTCAATGTAAAAAATGTATGTGTATATGTTGTGTTTTGGGGCGTTTCCTGTTGCGGGCAATAGGCCTACCAACACAAGTGAGGTATCATTTTTATTGAAAGACTTGGGGGAATGCTGGGTGGAAGGAAATTTGTAGCTTCTCTCAGATTCCAGAACTTTCCATCAACGAAATGTGAGGAAAAAGTGTTTTTATTGCCAAATTTTGAGGTTTGCAAAGGATTCTGGGTAAGAGAACCTGGTGAAAGTCCCACAAGTCACCCCATTCTGAATTTCCCTAGGTGTCTAGTTTTCATATATGTATAGGTTTGCTAGGTTTCCCTGGGTGCCGGCTGAGCTAGAGGTCAAAATCCACAGCTAGGCACTTTGCAAAAAACAGGTCAGTTTTCTTTGGGAAAATGCAATGTGTCCATGTTGTGTTTTGGAGCATTTCCTGTCGCGGGCATCTTGGCCTACCCACACATGTGAGGTACCATTTCTATTGAGAGACTTGGGGGAATGCTGGGTGGAAGGAAGTTCGTGGTTCCTCTCAGATTCCAGAAATTTGCAGGAAAGAAATGTGATGGAAAAGTGTTTTTTTTGCCACCTTTTGAGGTTTGCAAAGGATTCTGGGTAACAAAACCTGTTGAGAGCTCCACAAGTCACCCGATCCTGAATTCTCCTAGGGTTCTAGTTTTAAAAAATGCACAGGTTTGGTAGGTTTCCCTAGGTGCTGGCTGAGCTATAGGCCAAAATCCACAGCTAGGCACTATCCAAAAAACAAGTCAGATTGCAATGTAAAAATGTGATGTGTCCATGTTGCATTTCCTGTCGTGGGCACTAGGGCTACCCACACAAGTGAGGTACCATTTTTGTTGGGAGGCTTTCGGGGATACAGAATAGAAGAACAAGTGTGACTGCCCCTTGTCTTGAATTCTCATTTTTCCCTTCCAAATGTAAGACAGTGTGTAAAAAAAAAGTCTATTTAAGAAATGCCCTGTAATTCACATGCTAGTATGGGTACCCTGGAATTCAGAGATGTGCAAATGCCCACTGCTTCTCAACACCTTATCTTGTGCCCATTTTGGAAATACAAAGGTTTCCTTCATACCTATTTTTCACTCTATATATTTGACCAAATGAATTACTGTGTACCTTGTATACAATGAAAACCCATTGCAAGGTGCAGCTCATTTAATGGCTCTGGGTACCCAGGGTTATTGATGAACCTACAAGCCCTGTATATCCCCCGCAACCAGAAGAGTCCAGCAGACATAACGGTATATTGCTTTCAAAAATCTTCCCTAGCTGGAATAAGGTGGAGAAGAAAACGTGGACAGAAATGGCTCTTTTTTTTACCTCAATTTAAAAAATTGTTTTATTTTAGCTGTTACTTTCTGTAGGAAAACCTTGAAGGATCTACACAAATGACGCCTTGCTGAATTTAGAATTATGTCTACTTTTCAGAAGCTGTCTAGGATCCAGCATTGATTTCACACCCATTTCTGTCACTAACTGGGAGGAGTCTGAAAGCACAAAAAATAGTAAAAATGGGGTATGTCCCAGTAAAATGCCAACATTGTGTGGTTTTCGGATTCAAGTCTGCCTGTTCCTGAAAGCTGGGAAGATGGTGATTTTAGCACCATAAATCATTTGTTGATGCCATTTTCAAGGAAAAAAACACCTGCTTTCTTCTGCAGCCCTTTTTAAAAAACGAACTAAATTTTAAATGTATTTTGGCTAATTTCTAGGTCTCCTCCAGGGGAACCCACAAACTCTGGATACCTCTGTAATCCCTAGGAGGTTGGAAAAAAAGGACGCACATTTGGCATGGGTATCTTATGTGGACAAAAAGGTATGAGGGCCTAAGCACAAACTACCCCAAAGAGCAAAAAAAAGTCTCAGCACCTGAGGGGAAAATGCCAGGTAGTGAAGGGGTTAAAGGCCTTTGTACATAAAAAAAGCTGTTTTACATTTCTTAGTGGCCCGAAAAACTGATTTGGACTGTTAAGAAATGCAAAAGGGCTTCTTACATCTGGCCCTAAGTTCCCATGGGTTCGAATAAAAATCAAGTCGTTTACCCTGTACCTGTAATCTGAAGGCAGCTTTATCTAGATATCAGCTGTCCTCAAAAAGGTGTTGATACCCTTATTGAAGAACCACAGGGCCACACACTTCACCGAAGCATTTGAACTGTATTACAGGACCAATTAATCATAATTTGATGTTCAGCTGCATCTTATATCTGGTCTGCCTGATCACTTACTGGTAGGCAGTAGCGGCTTGCAGGGTGTGGAAGGTGCGGGTGGGGCAGGGGAGGGGGGAATGAACATTAATTTAATAAAAAAAGAAAAAGAAAACCACATACCTTCCCTCGCCTCCGCGCCTTTCCTCTCCTCCATTGCTGTATGCAGGCACAGGCTCCCAGCCAGCCCTTTGGCCAATCCTGATGCTATACAGAGCAGCGTCAGTTTTGGCTAGGAGCGCCCACCTAGGGTGCTTCCAGGCAGACTGGGAGCCTGTGCAGTCTCTCTCCAGCCTGGCAATGGCCAGCCAAACATACATGTGGAGTGACGGGGAGTGCTGAGCACTCACCCTCGCTGCTTGTCACCCCGTGGTCCTGCCCCTTCACAAGAAAATTATAATAAACTCAGTTTATTTTTGTTTTCTGGTAAAGTTTTAGCAGCTGCTGTTGCTGGTGGAGGGGCGATGCTCCTGTGCCCTAATGGAGGAGCTGCCCCTGCTGGTAGTGATATATAGCGATAGCAACAATTGTTTGTTAGAAAAATCCCTTAGCATTGCAGTGCATTTGCATTTGTTATATAAATACACGTTTGCTACACTGAAGATTTCGAAATTGTGTTGGAGCAGTCTGCTTAGTGGCAGCCTGCTCTATCAATTCTAGTGGTAGGCCTGTTTTATAAATGATAATGTTACTATCTTAGCTGTTTGCATAATTCATTTTCATAAACATGTAGTTTAATTCAGTGTTTTTCAACCACTGTTCCGCGGCACACTAGTGTGCCGCGAGAGGTTGCCTGGTGTGCCGTGGGAGGGGGCGCCGGACTGTAGGACATTGTGAACGGGTCGTTACGACCACGTCCACGCCAGCGCCAGCGCCAACCAGCTTCTCGCCAGGAAAGTCAGTTGCGCGTTCCCATGTCTCCATGGGAACGCTCCGGGCGTCGATGACGCGTTTCCCTGTTTCCAGGGAAACGCTTGAGGAATTCCGGGGCAGCGATGGTGAAAAGGCGCCAGAGCCGAAAGACGCGGAGAGGGAGAGCGCGACGAGGTCAGGGATTGATTTTTCTGGCTATCCAGTTTGGAGTGCACCAGTACTGTGATCCTGTGACACCAGTGGTAAGTGACATGAGCCACAAAGGGTAATATCCCTTAATCTCTGACTGTCCCAGGGCCCTAAGAGAAAGGCCTTAAAGTGGGCCCATTGTATTTAATCTCTTGTCTCTTCTCAACTGTGAACACAGGAATGTGTGTACTGTATGCTTCATAAGCCCTGCAACTAATGGTACAGCTGGTCCTGCTTGTGGTTGAGGCAGTATTGTTTTAAAGATGATTAAGAAATCATTATGTTGAAGAATAGCTTCAATGTTCCATGTAATCACTGCCCAGTTGTTGACCTCCCTGAATGTTACTATAACTTCCCCCATGTAAATCTGGTTTCGAAGCATGTGTGAAGTTTTAGGGAAATATGTGTACCCAACCGAAGTCAGACATTGTAGCATTTACCAAGGAGGAACAGCCGAAGTCGTATGTCGTGGCCATTATTTTGCTGGTTTTGTCTGAGGCAAGAACCCTTGGGGCTTTTCCCACTAGCGCACTTTACAAATTCTTTGATTGATTGATTGACTACTAGTCTGTTTCTGTATGGGATGCTCTGCTTGGGTCTGTGCCGATGCTCCTGTCTGGGGAAGTTCTCCTTTCAGCAACCATTTTAGTGTCTCTGTGCCCAAGCCTGTCACACCTTTGTATTGTGCATTGTGAAAGAAATGGTATTACAGGTGATGGAAGGTTACACATATCTGTGGTCTAGTCGGAACTGGTTACTAAAATTTTTGAATCCCACCACTGATGTTAAGGACTATAAATAGCTCCGGTGTCACTGTTACACTAACAGGAGGAGGACAGGAGGAGACATCGCCGATGAGCAGAAGAGCGCCAATGGATCTGGATTTGGAGGAAACATGAGCAGAAGAGCAGAAGAGCGCTGACTGATGGATCTGGATGGAGACATACGCAGAAGAGTGCTGAGTGTGACGGACAGCGGCTATCTGGAGGAGACAAGCGCAGTAAGTACTGAGTGACAGTGAGATACTGCAGTGATGGACAAGTTTTTGAAAAGGAAAGAACTGGACTCTGAACAAAATTTGGAGCCAGATGAGAGCCCAAGTACGAGTGGGGATCAAAAGAAAGCAAAGATGGTTAGCTCAAGCAAATTCTCTGGCACAAGGCAATATAGCGAAAGCTATATTTCATTTGGATTTACTTTCACCGGAGATGCAAACAAACCAACTCCACTGTGCGTGGTGTGTGGTGAAAAGCTAGCTAACAGTGCTATGGTCCCAAGCAAACTTAAACGCCATCTCCAAACGAAACACCCTTCGCTTCAAAACAAGAATGCGGACTATTTTGTTCGCCTGCGTCAAAACACGGAGAAAGAGGCAACTTTCATGAGAAAAACCACAAAGGTAAATGAAAGAGCTCTTAAAGCTAGCTATCAAGTTGCTGAACTTATAGCCAAGTCAAAAAAGTCGCACACTGTGGCAGAGACATTAATACTTCCCGCCTGCAAAGCTATTGTAGAGGAGATGCTCGGACCTGAAGCAGCTAAGGAAATAGCCAAAGTCCCTCTCTCAGACAACACAATTTCCAGACGTATTAATGACATGTCTGCAGACATCGAAAGTGTGGTTTTGGAAAAGATCCGTATCAGTGAGAAATTTGCATTGCAACTTGACGAGTCTACTGATATCAGTGGACATGCTCAACTCTTGGCCAATGTGCGTTTTGTTGATGGTGATGCAATTAGAGAAAACTTCTTTTTTTGCAAGGCATTGCCAGAAAAAACTACAGGAGAAGAAATTTTTCGGGTCACATCAGAATACCTTGAACAAGGAGGACTTAAGTGGGAAAACTGCACAAGTGTCTGCACCGATGGAGCTGCAGCCATGGTCGGGCGCACCAAAGGCTTTGTAAGCAGAGTGAAGGAAAGAAATCCAGATGTTATTGTTACGCATTGTTTTTTACACCGTGAGGCCCTCGTAGCCAAAACTTTACCAGCAGACCTAGTTCATGTGTTGGATGATGTTGTGCGCATGGTAAACTTTGTAAAGTCACGACCCATGAAAACTCGCATATTTGCAGCTTTGTGTGAGGAGATGGGAGCGAAGCATAAAACCTTGCTGTTTCATACGGAGGTCCGGTGGTTGTCGCGTGGCAAGGTCTTGGTTCGTGTGTATGAGCTGCGGGAGGAACTTAAAGTGTTTCTGACAAATGAGAGGTCAGATTACGCAAAGCTGCTTGCAAGTGATGAGTGGTGTGCAAGGCTGGCATACCTGGCAGATATATTTCATCATCTGAATGAACTGAACACACGAATGCAAGGCCGAAATGAAAACCTGCTTACAAGTACAGATAAAATAAATGGATTCCGTTCAAAGGTGCAACTCTGGCATCAACACGTGGAAAGTGGCAATCTTGAAATGTTCACACTCACCAAGCAATGGCAAGGTGTTCACACTGCTGCACTGTGTGAGATAATAGTTAAACATTTAAAAACTCTCGAGGAGAAGTTGTCATTTTATTTCTCTTCAGTCTCCACTGAATGCCTTGACTGGGTTAGGGACCCTTATAGCTCAGTATCAGTTGGTGGAAAGGACATGACTTTACAGGAGCAGGAGGAACTAACTGAACTGAGACAAAATCGTGGTTTCAAGCTAAGATTTGCTGATCTACCTTTGGACAGTTTTTGGTTGGATACTGCCAAGGAGTTCCCCCTTCTGGCAAACAAAGCTATTTTGACATTGCTCCCATTTTCCACTACATATCTGTGTGAGATGAGCTTTTCAAGCATGATTGCTATAAAAACTAAATACAGAGAGAGACTGAGAGCCGTTGACGAAGAGCTACGTGTGTGTCTTTCTTCGATTCCAGCCAGAATATCAGCTTTGTGTTCAGCCAAACAGGCCCAGGTTGCGCACTGAATAAAGTATTTTATAATTTTTCATATTTCTGTTTACTTACTATTTCATAATAAAGTAATTATAAAATACTTTCTTTGTGTTTATTTGATTCCTATTCAAGAGAATTACTTTATATATAGTCAATATAGGCACAGAGTTAAATTTTTTAACATTTTCTAATGGTGGTGTGCCTCGTGATTTTTTTCATGAAACAAGTGTGCCTTTGCCCAAAAAAGGTTGAAAAACACTGGTTTAATTGACTCTTGTTAGGTACCATTTTGAACACTTTTTATGTGGACTAATCTTTAGTTTTTTAGAGTGTGGTATAAGAACAAGAAAGATACTTAAAACTTTTTTAAGCAGATTTTTTTTGTGCATGTGGTGGGGTAGTTTTTATTAACATTTATTTGAATATAAATTCTGTAAATAAGGAATCCTTTTTGAGGACTGCTTTTATTGTAATCCTTTATGGTTTGCAAACCACTTAGGCCCAAAATATGAATGGCCCACTGCACTCCTGGTGGTCCGACCTCCAGATTATAACCCTGGCAGTTGGACCTCCGGGGACCGCTGCCACCACCAGGATCATGGATCCTGGTGTGGTGGCGGCAGTTGGAGTTGTGGTCAGTCACAGCTGCCCTGAATTCAGCACCGCCGTGCTGATCACAAGTCCTCTTTCTGCCAACCTTTTCATGGTGTGGTCCCCGCCATGAAAGGCTGGCAGAAAGCCAGTGCTAGGGGCCACAGGGGGGCCCTGCACAGCCCATGCCTACCTAGAACATCTGCAGGCCTTACATATAGATGCCTATGGCATGGGCAGTGCTGGGGCCCCCCGCCAGCATCCTCGGAATGTGCACTGTGTACACTGCATATTGTGCACATTTCAAGGGTACTGTTGTGCCGCCGTATTGGCCTCTGGTCCCTGAAGGGATCTAAGGCCATTGCTGTGGCACTGTTGCCGCCTGGCTGACTGGCAGAAATGGCATAATATGATGTTTCCCTCCGTCAGCCTGGTGGAATGATCGTACTAAGACTGAGGAGGGGTTTGTTAGAAATGGGGTCTTTGGTTGACAGTCAGGTTACCCCCTGTTCAAGCAAGGACCCTCACTCTAGTCAGTGTAAAAGAGAATCACCCTCAGCTAACCCCTGCTTACCCCATTGGTAGCTTGGCAGAGCAGTAGGCTTAACTTCAGAGTGTTAGGTGTAAAGTATTTGTACCAACACACACAGTAACTTAATGAAATCACTATAAAATAACACAACAAAGGCTTAGAAAAATAGGAAATATTTATCTAAACAAAACAAGAACAAAACGACAAAAATCCACAATACACCAGTCAAGTTACCAATTAAAAAACAAAAAGAGTCTTTATGAAGTTTAAAACACACACTAACACTGTTAGCGTGAAAATGTACCTTGGGTGCATCAAAAATAACCCCACACAGGGGAGTGTGCATCAAAAAGGGCTTGCGATACGTTGATTCCAATCACAAGTGGGACCTTGCGTCGTTTCTCCTTTCGTTGGGTCAGGCGTGTCATTCCTTCTCTCCGCAAGAGAGCGATGCGTCGATCCAGTCAGCACTCTCGGGTCTGGGCAGGCCTTGCATTGTTTTTACATGCCCAGCGGTGCTTGCGTCAGAAATCCAGGTGCACGATGATCCGAAAACCACGCAGAGCGGGCTGCGATCTCCCAGGGTACGTCAGCAATGCTGTGCGTTATTTCTCCTGCTCCGTGCATCGATTCTTCAGTCGCGTTTCCGTCGAGTGTCGATTTTCAGCCGCAGATGGCTGCGTCAATCTTTTCCCCTCACATCGCTCTCTGCGTGGATTTCCGCCTCTTAGGATACCAGCTTCCCCTTTCATGGTCCCAGGAACTGGATGGGAACCACAGGGCAGAGTAGGAGTCTCTCCAGAGAATCCAGGTGCTGGCAGAGAGAAGTCTTTGCTGACCCTGAGACTTCAAACAACAGGAGGCAAGCTCTAAATCAAGCCCTTGAGATCTTCACAAGCAGGAAGACACACAAAGTCCAGTCTTTGCCCTCTTATTCTGACAGAAGCAGCCATTGCAGGATAGCTCCACAAAGCACAGTCACGGGCAAGGAAGCTCTTCTTCCTCAGCGCTTCAGTTCTTCTCCAGGCAGAGGTTCCTCTTGGTTTCCAGAAGTGTTCTAAAGTCTGTGGTTTT
The DNA here is from genome assembly GCF_031143425.1 of Pleurodeles waltl. Classification (NCBI taxonomy): domain Eukaryota; kingdom Metazoa; phylum Chordata; class Amphibia; order Caudata; family Salamandridae; genus Pleurodeles; species Pleurodeles waltl. Next base: position 672,898,304 of record NC_090444.1, read on the forward strand.
GGTTGCCCTTCTTATACCCAATTTCCCCTTTGAAGTAGGCCTACTTCAAAGCAAAGTCTCTTGAATGTGAAATCCTGCCTTGGCCAGGCCCCAGACACTCGCCAGGGGGTTAGAGACTGCATTGTGTGAGGGCAGGCACAGCCCTTTCAGGTGTGAGTGACCACTCCTCCCTCCTAGCACAGATGGCTCATCAGGATATGCAGGCTACACCCCAGCTCCCTTTGTGTCACTGTCTAGTGTGAGGTGCAACCAGCCCAACTGTCAAACTGACCCAGACAGGGAATGCACAAACAGACGGAGTCACAGAAATGGTATAAGCAAGAAAATGCTCACTTTCTAAAAGTGGCATTTTAAAACACACAATCTTAAAACCAATTTTACTAAAAGATGTATTTTTAAATTGTGAGCTCAGAGACCCCAAACTCCACATGTCCATCTGCTCCCAAAGGGAATCTACACTTTAATCAAGCCCTGCATTTAACACCAATGCATGGACACCCATCACCAAAGCATGTCCAGTACAGAGACTCACTCATGCCCCAAAATCACCAATCACACAAGGACCAAACCAATAATGCAAGCACCGGAGTAGAGGGTCACTCACCCATTGCACAAGATGGCACACACACATACAATAACTATGCATTTACATCCCAACAGGACCCATACCCAACGTCACCGGACAGGAGGTGCCAGACATATCCAGTCCCCCCACAGAAGAGACCCACAGTGATGACAGCAGCTCTGCATGCCTGGATCAAGATGACCAGCCCGGCCCATCAGGAACCTCGGGACAGTCGGTTCCCCTGACACAGTCACAAACCACCACAGAGCCTCCCCCTCAGGAAACACCAGCACAGCACCCACCCAGCGGGCCCATCCCTCTGTCCCCAGGACACGTCAATCAGCAGTGTGTCCACCACTACAGGGAACCCAGGCAACCCCACTAACACAGGACGATCAGGGACGTGTGGGCAGTGGCAGTGGGCACACGGTTCAGGGGACAGAGGCACAGGATAACAGGGAAGCTGGGAGGACTGCTCTGCGACAGGGGGAGGATAGGCCCAGGGAACCCACTCTCCACGAGGCACTCTCCAACATCATGGGATCTTTCCCAGGAGACCATGGGCACGGTAGTGGCCAAGTTTCAGAAGACCGAGCGGTTGCAGGAAGAACACTACATAGGGATCAGGGAGGACTTGAAGTCCATCAACACCACCCTGCTCAACATTGCAGGGGTGGTGGCAGACCTTCTCAACACCAGGAGGGACACAGTGGCCAACCAACAGGCCCCTAACACTAGCCTGGACGATGAACAGCCCTCCATCTCCGCCGGCGCTAGTGGACAGGTGGCACCGCCACAGGAACAACAGGACACCAGCACCCCACCCCCTGCAGATGGAGAACCACCCTGCAAATGGTCCCTGAGATCCAAGAACAAGACAGAGAACATTGCCAAGACCCCCACCAGGAAATAAGACCCCCCTGAATGTCACCCTTCTGTCCCACTATGTCACCCTGTCCATCCTTAAACTGCCATTGCTCCACTTCATATGCCCCTTTGGACAATGCACCAGTGAAACAAATAGATTGGACTCTGCCATGGACATACCTCTACCATCACCCCAGCCCATTTTACAACCCCTTCCTCTTATTTGCACAGAAATAAACACACTTCAATCACAAAACAATCTGGAGTCAGTCTGTGCTTTCACTAATGTGTAATTGCAACATCTCTGAAATATAGCAATGTCAATGTACTTGTGCTCATACCAATGTTACACAGCTGTAGGCCAGGAGTAAACATAGCAGAGGGCACAAAGTGGGACCCAGATCTGTGAAATGGAAGGTCAAAGTGACAAGTCAGTGTCCATACACTAAGCGAAAATGCCAAACTTATGCTAGCTCCAACAATAGTATGAGATGTGGGAAGCAGTGACATCTTCTTACCTGTGTCTCACTGGAAGTATTGCATGATGATGTTGTTTCAGTTGTCGATATCCTCTTCCTCTGTCCCTTCTTCTTCACTGTCCACAGGATCCACAGCTGCCACAAGGCTACCATCTGGCCCATCCTCCTGCAGAAAAGGCACCTGGCGTCGCAAAGCCAGGTTGTGCAGCATTCAGCAGGCTACGATTACCTTCTTCTGTGAGTAGTATAGGGAACCACCTGTCAGATGGAGGCACCAGAATCTGGCCTTCAGGAGGCCGAAGGTGCTTTCGATTATCCTCCTAGTTCACCCATGTTCCTCATTGTAGCGTTCCTCTGCCCCTGTCCTGGGATTCCTCACTGGGGCCAGTAGCCATGACATGTTGGGGTAACCAGAGTCACCTGCAAATGTTGAGGGACAACTGTTAGACACACACTAACCCTTACAGTCAACCCCATCCCCAGACACCTACGTCAACTGTATTTGGATCTTGCCTCACCTATTAGCCACACACAGTGTCTCAGGAGTTGCCCCATCACATAAGGGATGCTGCTATTTCACAAAATTTAAGCGTCATGCACAGAACCAGGATACTTGGCATTCACATGGGAGATGTACTGGTCTGCCAAACACACCTTCTGCACATTCATCAAATGGTAGCTCTTCCGGTTTCTGTACACATGTTCATTCCTGCGGGGGGACAAATCTCACATGTGTCCCATCAATGGCACCAATGAGGTTGGGGATATGTTCCAGGGCATAGAAGTCACCTTTCACTGTGGGCAAATCCTCCACCTGAGGGAAAACGATGTAGCTGTGCATGTGTTTCAGCAGGGCAGACAACACTCGGAACAACACGTTAGAGAACATTGGCTGGGACATCCCTGATGCCATGGCCACTGTTGTTTGAAACGACCCACAGGCCAGGAAATGGAATACAGATAGGACCTGCACTAGAGGGGGTATCCCTGTGGGATGGCGGATAGCTGACATCAGGTCTGGCTCCAGCTTGGCACACAGTTCATGGATTGTTGCACGATCAAGTCTGTATGTGATTATGATGTGTCTCTCTTCCATTGTTGACAGGTCCACCAGGGGTCGGTACACCAGAGGATGCCGCCATCTCATCACCTGCCCCAGCAGACGTGCCCTATGGAGGAGAATAGCGAGCAGAGAGTCATCCAACACTGAGGTATCACAATGTGTTATTTGCAGAAACATTATTAATCCGCAGTGTGCCGGTATCTGTCTGTATTCCCAGCCTAGATAGTTGTGACGCAGTTATTATCCATCCCATGTTGCCCCCGGAAATGGTGGCTGCCTGACCTGTAAGGTGGGACAAGGGGATATGAGGTAACTGTGTTGGCGTTGTACACCATTGCGGTGGGCGGTCGAAGACCGGGGCGCAATTCAGCATTGGTTAACATTGGGCCCTATGGGTCCCAGGAGCCAATGACGATGTACGCCAGTGGTGACGGTGCGCACCGCCACAGACGTGACCGCCATTTTCTGTCTGTTCACTCACTTGATACCTGACCTTCAACAGGAGAGGACCTACACTGCAAGTGCTGCTGTGACCTGTGTTTGGAAGCCACAATGGCTACAGTGTCTGGGGAAAGGGCCCCTGCCTTCACTTCGGAGGAGTTGGAGAAACTAGTGGATGGGGTCCTCCCCCAGTACACGCAACTGTAAGGTCCTCCAGACAAACAGGTGGGTACACTGTGAGCATGCTGCATGGGCAATGCCTGCTTTGACTGGTGTGGATGGAAGATACATGGGGGGGGCTGAGGCCTGCATGTGTGGATGGTGAGTGTATGTGCGTCAGGGCATGGGTGGGAACTGGTGGGCAATGAGTATGATGGTTGGGACAGGTGAGTAATTTCCTTTCCCCCTGTACCATTCCTGTAGGTCAGCGCCCACCAGAAGAAGGGTATTTGGCGTGCCATCGCCAAGGACGTCTGGACCCTCGGGGTCTACCACAGACGGAGCACCCACTGGCGTAAAAGATGGGAGGACCTGCGCCGCTGGAGCAAGAAGACGGCGGAGGCCCAGCTGGGGATGGCCTCCCAACGTGGAGGGGTTGCCCGTCGCACCATGACACCCCTGATGTCCTGGATCCTGGTGGTGGCGAATCCGGAGTTGGATGGGCGCTTGAGGGCATCACAGCAGCCACAAGTAAACTCTCATTCAGCTGACTCTGCGTGCATAACGAGGTGTCTGGGTGGGGGAGTTGGGCTGTGGGTTCCCCTAGGCCAGGGTGAACTTGGTAGCCAAGGTCTCTTGTGAGGCAGCTATGTGGCACCCCAACCCCACTAGTGGTAAGAGCCATCTACACCTAGTCAGGCTCCTGTGACTTCTAGGTGTGCAGCAATTGGGCTTAGGGCTCGAACCCCATGGTCAGGTGAAATTTCTAGGAACTGTTAGTGCATGGCGTAGTGCAGAGGGCTGCTCCATGTGTGTTGTGTCCGCCAACGGTAGTGGTGTTGCATGCACTGAACATGTTTTTCTTCTGTCTCCCCCCCCTTTTTGTGGTATCCCTGTTCTTGTGTGCAATTACATCATCAGGCGGAGGAGAATTGGCACCAGAGCAGGAGGGAGCTGCAACGGGACAGAGGGCGAGGGGAGCTCCACGGCGGGGACAGGAGCATGCACCAGTGAGAGCGACTCCTCCTCTGATGGGAGCTCCCTTGCGGTGGCGGGCACCTCTGTGCCCACAGCATCAACAGGTACAGCCGTCACCCCCCCCCACCAGCACTGCCCTCCCAGCAGCCCCTCAGCGTGTGTCCCGTGCCCGCTCATCCAGGAGGGTGGGCATCTCCTTCACCCCAAGCACCTCTGGCCCTGCCCCAGTCAGCCCTGCTGCCCTCAGTGAGGAGGCTATTGACCTCCTGAGATCCCTCAATGTTGGGCAATCTACCTTTTTGAATGCCATCCAGGGTGTTGAGAGGCACTTGCAACAAACAAATGCATACCTGGAGGGCATTCATTCGGGGCATGCTGCCCAACAGAGAGCATTTCAGGCTCTGGCCTCAGCACTGATGGCAGCCATTGTCCCTGTGTCCAGCCTCCCCCCTCCAACTTCCTCCACCCAGACCCAATCCCCGGTACCTCAGCCTATCCCAAGCACACCATCAGACCAGCATGAACACACATCAACACACAAGAGTGGCTCAGGCAAACATAAGCACCACACATCCCACAAGCACTCACACAAGCACCATCCCCATGCAGACACACCAACATCCACTGCCTCCACTGTGTCCCCTTCCTCCACGTCTTCCTCCTCCCTCCCTGTCTCATCTCCACTCACACCTGCATGCACTACATCCTCAGCCACTACCTCCATCACCAGCACGCCCATCACCACACACCGCTCACCTGCAATCACCACCTCAACTACCATCACACATCCCTTGTGTTCTCTCCCAGTGTGTCAGTGAGCCCTCCATCCAAAGTACACAAACGCAGGCACACACCCACCGAACAGCCATCCACCTCACAATAGCCTCCGGCCCATGCACCTTCACCCAAATTCAGCAGACGTACACCTCCTACAACCGCTACCTCTTCCTCCACTCCCAAACCCCCTCCATCTTCCCGTCCCAGTGTGTCTAAAAAACTCTTCCTGGCTAACATTGACCTCTTCACTACACCTCCCCCCGTCCTTCCCCTAGGGCCAGGCTTTCCAGGTCCCAGCCCAGCACCTCAGCCACCAAATCCCCAGGCACAGTGGTGCCAGCAACTGCGGGGTCAACGATTGCGCCACCCATCAGGGCTGTCAGTGTGCCACATAGCGAGGGCAAGGACATTCCGCCACCTGCCAATGTAAAAAAGGTGCCCACATCCGAAGCCGAACCTACCAGCCACCAAAGGCTCAGCAAAAACAAAAGGGGAAAGTGCAAGACAACTGCTGCACCATCAAAGGTGGGGAAGGGCCAAAAGCAAAAGAGCAGGGCAGGAGAGGGCATGGTGGCATCGACAGAGTGACCAGTGTCACACCTTCTGTACACGACCACACCAACCTGTACGTCGGGTGCAGCACTCTGGGCACCATGCCCCCTCCAGAACCCGTGGAGAATGACATCCACTACCTCTGTCTTTGGCAGGATGAAGTACTCTGGGCACCATGCCCCATCCAGAACGAGTGCAGAATGACATCCACTACCTCAGTCCTTGGCAGGATGAACCACTCTGGGCACAAGGCCCCCTTCAGAACCAGTGGAGAATGACATCCACTACCTCAGTCCTTGGCAGGATGAAGCACTCTGGGCACCATGCCCCCTCCAGAACCAGTGGAGAATGACCTCCACTACCTCAGTCCTTGGCAGGATGAAGCACTCTGGGCACAAGGCCCCCCTCCAGTGGAGAATGACATCCACTTGAGAGACTGTGGCTTTGCACTCCCCAGGATAAAGCAGTGGGCAGACCACCCACTGGAGAGACTTGCGAGACTGTGGCTGTGCACTCCCCAGGATAATGCAGTGGGCAACCCACCCACTGGAGAGACTTGAGAGACTGTGGCTTTGCACTCCCCAGGATACAGCAATGGGTATGGAGCCCCCTCGTGCAGCAGTGGCGTTGTGCGTTCATCTAGCTGAGGTGCCCCCACTCCCCCTCCGCCTGAGGTACCTGTATATTTTCGATCTGATGCCCCAGCAGTGTTCTCTCCGTTTCCAGTCAGGTATCTAGTGTGGGCTTCACCCATGCATTTTGGGCCCAGTGGTCCATGGACAATGATTAGTACACTATCCAGACTTGTGTAGTTGATGTACATATTTGTATATACTGAATTTTGAATTTTGACTATCTGATTTTTCATGATTACACAGGTTACAATCATTTCCTTTTGTCCTTGCGTTCTTCCAGGGGGTGAGGGGGTGTATATGTAATGTTGCTGCATGTACTTGTGTGTATGTTGTGGGTGAGAGTGGGGGTATTGTGTGTTGCGTGTGTGTGTCACGCTCTGCCCCCGTGTTGTAGGTGCAGTACTCACCGTGGTCGTCGCCGCTGCCGTTCGTACTCCTGGTAGATGAGAAGATACACCAACATGGGCAGGACCTGTAACTCGGCCTCCATGGCGTCCTGGTTCCTCGTTGGGTGTCAAGAGGTGAGTGTTTTCCCTTCTGTGTACTGTTTCCGCCATGCTTTTGATTGCATTGGTTGCACCCCGGAAAAGGTGGCGGATAGGCGTCTTGAAATACAGTGGGCGGTACTATGTCCTCCGCCTGTCTGTTGGCGGTCACCGCCGCGGTGTTTGTTACTACTGCCGTGGTGGTAGGAGTGTTTAAGTGGCTGTCTATGTTGACGGTTTCCGCCATGGTCGTGATCCCATTTTTTTTCCCACTGGCCTGTTGGCGGTATTACCGCCGCTTTAACACCAACCGCCAGGGTTGTAATGAGGGCCTATATGTCCTATCTTAACCATATACTGCACCCTGCCCTTGGTGCTACCTAGGGCCTAACATACGGGTGCCTTACCTGTAAGCAAAGGGAAGGTTTAGGCCTGGCAAGTGGGTACACTTGCCAAATCGAATTTACAGTTAAAACTGCACACACAGACACTGCAATGGCAGGTCTGAGACATGATTACAGCGCTACTTGTGTGGGTGGCATAGCCAGTGCTGCAGGCCCACTAGTAGAATTTGATTTACAGGCTCTGGGCACCTCTAGTGCACTGTACTAGGGATTTACTAATAAATCAAATATGCCAATCATGGATAAGCTAATTACATACACATTTTGTAAAGGAGCACTTGCACGTTAGCACTAGTTAGCAGTAGTAAAGTGTCCAGAGTAACAAAAACAGCAAAATCAGAGTCCAGCACACATCAACAACCTGGGTAACAGAGGCAAAAGGTTAAGAGAGACCACACCAAGGATGAAAAGTCTAATAGGGGTTCGCTGGTAAAATGGCAGCCTTTTCCCCCATCCGCTTTGATCTGGCCACCAAAGTCGTAATGAGGTACCTAGTTTCCTTCATTTTTGGGGTCCAAATTTGGTTCAAACGCATTGGAAATATATTTAACTTTTTATCCTATGCCTCAAAACTAATCAAAGGGTTCGTCCTTTGAGTGTAATTGTACTAGGGTTTGCCCCAGAATTCCGAGAGGGGTCCAAATTGCCCTCCTATGAAATGTGCAGAATAGCATGACTGCCATCTCTAAAATACATTGGCAGGAACCAAATGCTCAGCAGGAGGAGGTGGTAGAAGAAGATCCAGCTTAATCAAGAGCCCTGGGGTGTTTCACCACATATCCATATGAGAGAGTCAGATGTTATGCTTTAGGACTGTGTGATGAACCAAGGGGCATATTTTTGAGAACCTGGCGCCACCAGAATGTCACTTTTCGTGGCGCTCCAGTGGTGCTATGCCCTGCGCCATATTAACAAGGTGGCATTGAGCCAATTTTTGTGGCTTAACACCACCTTGCAAATACGGCCCCTTCACAAGCAGAACTTGGCATGGAAGGGGCAAGCAATGGGTGTTGCGGTGGGCATGCCACAGCAACACCCATTGCATTTTGACACTGCCTTAGATTTACAAGTTTTCATATATGTGAGGTAGTGCCAAAATCTAACACCACCCGAAGAGTGACGTTAGCAAGGTGCAACAAGGAGGAATACTTTTATTCCTCATTGTTTTTTTGCTTTTTCTATGCGTGCTGCATTCTGCAGCATGCACAGAAAGAGCAAAATGCCAGACATGATTGTTTATGTGCGGGAAGGTGTACTACTAATTGAGGTTGAGCCCATTTTCCGGTGCTGCCTCGTGTCCTGTGACTGTCTGAAGATTCGAGGAATCAGCAGTGCACATGGAAGAGGTATTTGGGAACAAATAAAATGACGTGAAAAAATGTGCTATATAAATTGTGACATCACATTACCAGATTGTCTTAACTTCATTTAATATATGCAATCCTTTAGCCTATCTTTATGGAAACTATCCTGAAAAGTCACCTTTTTGCCACCATTTTTCAAAGTTGTCTAAAGAAAGGCGAACTCCAGCACCTATGTGGAGGGTAAGGCTTACCTGGTGTGCCCAAAAACAACTGGAATTTTAAGTTATTTCTGTATAAGAACTTCTGAATTTTTTGTTAATTTATGTGAAAAGTATATTGTAAAGTGATATTTTTTGTCTCTTTCTAAAGAATTCTTGTGGGTGTAGGTCCTTTCTCGCTACACTGTGAACAAAATTGGGTTCACTTGCTTTGTTCAATCAGTCAAAATAGAAATGGTAATTTACACACCACCAATTTCAAAGTTCTCCAGCTGCCACGTCTTAATGCCACACATTAGAAAATACCCCAAGGACATTCCTTCTTAAGGTCTTGATTCCTGCTTCCAACTGAGCAACGAACATTTGAAATATGTAATGGGCTATGTTACTCTGCCAAAATGTTTCCGTAGCATCCCTATTATATGAATAGAGCATAAATCCAACAATGAGCCTCAGGATACAGTTTTTGAAACATGTCTGACATTAAAAGGCATAAAAGATTTGAACATTACAACAAGCGTGTACATGTAGATTTGTGTATTGCTGAAGGAAACATTGTACAGGTCATGTACAGTCTATTTTTTCCGGGAAGCAGAGAAGAGACAGTTATTAAAATAACACTGTTTTTCTGTTCATGACAAAATCATACTTAGGGGCAGTTATGAGTTGCATGGTGCTAGGGAGTTGGAATTACCAGGACCAGCATTACTGATTCTGGCTTCTTGTTCCTCCTCTGCCCCATGCAGTTGTGAAGAGCCCCCTCTTTGAAATAACCATACAGACCCATGATTACAAGATCACATGGTTATCCTTGACAATAGGAGTTTTCTGCAACATTTCCAGTGATAAATCTGAGTTGAGGGGGATTTTGTAAAAATAAAGTAAGTGCCTGGGCTCTTGCTCTGGAGACCACTGCAGCTTGCACCACCCAATGTCCCTTGCAGAGCTGCCCATGACAGTACTAACACGGCTACTGATCATCACACTCCAGCAAGTGTAACAATTCAGACTATTCCAGGCCCCCAGCACTATAACAATGGCTTGGGCGGCAACGTATTAGTCATTTAAATGTGTATTGAAGCAATAAAAAAACAGTAGTTGTGATTATCTCTAAAGTAGACTGTCATAAGTACTGATGTTGAAAATTAAGTGCTGGTGCTGAGCATCAGAATCTATCAACTCAAAATAAGCAGGGAGTGGTGGGCAATTGGTTACTTGGGGCTTGGTTAGAAGGTGTGCACAGGCATGGAAGGCAGGATGCAGCACACATAGAAGTACCAAATTGTCATTTGTGAATGATTGCTTATGTGCAGAAAGGGAACTTTCCTATACATAAACAATCATTAATGGGATAGAAAAAGCAAAAACGAGGAGGAATAAAAGTACTCCTCCTTGTTGTGCAATGCTAACCCCACTCCTGGGGTGGCATTAGGTTGTTGCATGGCACTGCCACAGATTTATGATTTCTCGTAAATCTCGGGCAGCTTCAAAAGCAATGGGCATTGTGGTCAAATGCCCACAGCAACATCCATTGCACACCCCTCTGCTGCAGTAAACTGAGTCGGAGGGGGGTTTAAGCAACAAAACGTGGCTTAATGCCTCCTTGTAAATATGGTGGAGTGAATAGTGCTACTGGAGCATCACTAAAAGTGACTCCCAGGTGGTGCTAGGGCCTTGTAAATCTGTCCCAGAAAATCTGAATATCCACATTGTTTGAGGTACAAGAGGGACCACTACTCTCTGACAATGTGACTAATGGTGCAAATACACCATGCATAACTAAATATGGTGCACCAGGCAGCAGCAGTGAGCAAAAATCCAAGAAATTTCCTACCAGCCAATCAAAGTGGTGGGCACAGACTACCTTTCACAATGACTTTACAGTTTGAATTAGAGTTAGGTGGCAATGGAAAAACATCTGATTTGAGAAGAAAGTGTTAATTTATTAAGAAAATATACTGATGAAATTTCATCAAAAATGTTATAAAAACAGTTTAGGAAAACCATTAGGTTGATTACGACCTAGATTTGACATTGGCATTATGGGGTGCTTTCTTGAGGAAAACAGTGAATATTTTATGAGCATCTCTCTCACTGTTTGGGAGAACCACTCTTCTTTTTCTGTTTTTTTGTTTTTGTTTTATGGTGTTGTCCAGTCCCTCTGAGGACACCCCGAAGTCTGGGTTTAAACTGGGGCAGCACAGATACTTTTTCTCCCTCAAGGTTGGTGCAGCCACCGCCACTGGGGGGATGATGGCACTCTAATTAACAAGAAACTTAACCAGCCTGTAGCCAATTATTTTAACCTTGTGGACCACTTACTATCAGATTTGAAGATTTTCCCTGTGGAACATGTCTTAAAGAAAGAACTATTGGACATCAGAGAATACTTCTGGATGTACTGTTTAAAACCACTGCATCCAGATGGACTGAACATCACTGACAATACCATTTACTTTCTGCACATCTGAAGAGTTCTCAGGACCACACTGAATTCACATTCCAATCGGAATATTCACTCATGATACTTTTTGAAAATCCAGCAGTGTCAGCTGTGCAGCCACTGAGCAAACCATCTTGTACTACCTGATGAATGCGGAAGCTGAAACTCTGTAGTAGAAATATAGTTTTGTTCTTTGGTGGGACCATACGTGCTTTGCCCGGCCAGAATAACGTTTGTTTGGATATATATATGTATATATATAAAATAAAGTGTAGAAAGTGTCACTGCAGACAAAACAGTAAACCATACTGACTTTCCCTTTTACAGCCTACTAATAGTATAAGGCCTACCTCAGGCCAATATCTAACTCTGCAGAGTCTTCAGGCTGCCTTTGTAAAGTTACCAGGCTTCACACGACTGTAGTCTCACATGCACAGCCCTCACGTATGTCCACACATGTTCATGTGTACCGAGTCAAGTTCCCCTTACTCTAGGTGCAACTCCTCAGCATTATGTAAAAAAGCAGACATTGGTAAACAGGCCCTTTGCGATTACTGTATGATCACTGTGGGTGAGACACACGTAGTGAGACATCCCCACAGTAAAAGTACAAAACTAGGTGATCAAAAAAGAAAAAACTCATTTTACAGCACACTTGTAAAGGCAACGGCAGGCAACATCACAAGCTTTGCAAGTGCCAAAAAATAATAATCACAGTGTGCTAATGGTCTGCATGGATTTTTATCTCACAGTACCAGTTGCGGCTGTTGACCTTTAAAAGTGGTGGAGCGTAGTCTTTGGCTCGAATTTCAGTGAGCGAGTCTGACATCTCAATGGGTTTGAGGGGGGCTCACTAATTCCCACTCTGACTCACTCACTCTCACTTTTATTCAGTCTCATTCTCACTCTTACTCACTCACTTAGTCTAACTTTGGGGCATATTATCAAGCCCCTAGCGCCACCGGAGCGTCACTTTTGTGATACTCCAGTGGCTCTGTGCACTGCACCAAATTTACAAGGCAGCGCTAAGCCACTTTTTGTGGCTTAACGCCGCGGTGTGAATATGGGCCTCTCCGATACAGTTTTCTGCTGCAGAGGTGCATGCAGTGGTGTTGAAGTGGGTGCTCCACCACAACACTCATTGCTTTTGATGCTGCCCCAGATTTACAGGAATTCATCAATTTGAGGCAGCACCCAAAACTAATGCTGGCTCAGAGGTGGCATTAGCCTGACGCAAAGGGGAGAAATACATTCTGCAGCAAACATAGAAGTGTCAAATCACCATTGCTAATTGTTTATGTGAAGGAAGGGACACCTTCCTCCACATAAAAAATCATTCTCTTCAACACATACCCCCTTGCACTTTTGTGAAAGGATGCCTGCACTAGCACTGGCAGCTAAATTTAGCGCCAGCACTAGGGGAAATACAAGGGTGCACTGTATTTTTGTGAATATGACACATTCCTGCATTTCCGAACTGCGCCAGCACAGTCCTACCAATTTTGGCGCAGCACCATGCTGCGCCAGTTCCTTGTAACTCTGGCCCTAAGTCTCATTTATTCCCAGTTAGTCTAACTCAGTCTCACTCAGTCTCATTTATTCTCTCTCAGCCCCACTCACTTTCACTAAATCAATCTCACTCGGACTATATAATCACTCAATCGGACTCTGACTCCTCTAGTCTCACTCTGTCTCACTCATTTCAGCTTAGTCTGACTCATTCCAACTCACAGTGTCTCACACATTCTTTGATTCACTCAGTCTCACTCCTTTTCTGACTCACTCAGTCTCACTCTTTCTCTGACTCATTCAGGTTGTGTCTCACTTATTCTCAGCTAGTCTCACTTAGTTCCCCTCATTTTCACTCATTCTCAATCAACAAATCTTACTCTAATTCCTTGAATCTCACTGACCGACCTAGTCCGACTGTAACCTATAAGTCCTACACGCAGTTATACTCACTGTTATTCTCCCTTACTCACTATCATTCCCTCACACTCAAACTCACTCTTCCTGTCACTGATTGTACCTCATTGGCTCCCTTCACTGACTCTTTCACTTGCATGCACACACACACACACACACACACACTTACCCATATCCACAGCACACAAAATGTAAAAGCTTTAATGCTTTTTACTCATCTTGTTGAGGGTACCATTTGGAAGACTAATCCTTTTCTACTTTTGCGCTGGGGCATGAAACTGAACCCATGACATGCACAGTCACAGGTTTGAGGTTTTCATATCTGCTCTTTCTACGCACCCTTTCTTAACTCAGTGATGATTTGGGAAAGAGTGAGGTGACATGCTTTATTGGCGTGCAGCCTGAGGCACTGCATGGCCTATGTGTACCTTTAGCTGTGATGCCTAGCATGTCACAAATGGGGAGGCAGAGAGGTGTGGCAGGGCACCAAGGCCAGGGATGGAATTCCCCAGCCCCGGTGATCTCGCTACAGAGCCTTTGTGCACCTGTGCCAGCCATCACACAGAGACTGTTGCCAGACTGAAGGAAATAAGCATTTTTTTATATCAAGAGTGAATAAGATATTATTACTCACTCTTTGTATCATAAGAACAAACAAGCCAGAAAACAAGGTGAAACTGGCTCCTCAGCCCATTAGGAGGAGCTGCCATTGCACATAAGACACATTGGCCCTCATTATGACCCTGGTGGTTGGCGGTAATATGGTGAAAAGCACTGCCAACAGGCTGACGGTACTTTCCACCATATTATGACATTGGTAATTTGGCTGAAGCCAAACTGCCAATGTACCACACTGACTGCCACGGCGGTAACGGACGCCGGGCTGGAGATATCAATCCCCAGCCCAGCGGCTGTCACCGTACCACCTGCTGGATTATGACGCCGCCTACCGCCATGGTTTTCGTAGCTCCCTTACCGCCACAAAAACCATGGAGGAAGGCACTATCAGTGACAGGGAATCCCTTCTCTGTAACTTAGAGAGGTCTTCCCCACCCACACCCCCCTCTCCAGAGTCCCTTCCACCCGCCTTCCTCTCCAAACCCCCCGTACATTCACACCCCCTTCACACACTGACAAACACATACACACACCCATTTCCACATTCATCCACGCATGCATACATCCATTCACACACACATCCGCACACACTTTCATACATACACGCAGTCACGCATTCACAGAACACAACATACACGCACTCAAACCTCCATACACGCACACACATTCAACACGGAACACACACCCGCATACACGCACGCACGAACATTAACACACCCCCCCACACACTCACAACACCCCCCTCCCCTGTCTGAGCACCCACTTACCTGTGTTTAGGGGTCCTCCGGCAGGAGACTGGGCTCTGATGCCAGCAGCAGCGTCCACCAGCAGAACGCCGCCAGGCCATATTATGTGTCATAATATGGCTGGCAGCGGTCTACTGGCATGGCGCTGCTGGTGGCAGCAGCGCCGCCTTACCGCCATCCGCGGGCATGGCCACAGTCAAATTTCTGCCATCCTTCTGGCGGAAATCCAGCTGTGGTCATAATACGGCAGACGGCAGGTAGCCGCTGCAACGATCTTTTGGCAGCTGTCGCCGCGGCAGTAGGCGGTTTTTACCACCAATGATATAATGAAGGCCATTGTCACTCAATGAAAATCTCCTTTCCTTGTAACTAGCAAACAGAAGTATCACTTTTTTGTGGCTGTTATTTAGGCCTGGGCAGAGTTTGCGGAGTTCTGCTACACGAAACTCCGCGAACAGCTAGAAAAATTCTGCAGTGCTACTCAGAGTTCCATGAGTGTCAGAGTAAGTTGCCGTGTTTGTTGTGATTTTCAGTACAAGGAATTGTGAATGCCATCATGCGGAGCACCGGAGGGAGCTAATTTCTTTCTGCACTCAAGTAGATTTTCTACTTGAGTGGCAGCTTCTTCAACATGAGTGGCAGTTTTCTCAGTGCGGGGGGTCACGACCTGCTGAAACCGCCCACATTCAGAAATGTTGCTAGTGCTCACCAACATAGTGATTTCTCTTGTTCACCAACTTAATGTTGGTGAGCCATGCTTTGCGTCACTTCGTAGAGTTTTTTAGAACTTCGCGGTCCACGCAGAGTGGGAAAAACTCCACAAACTCCTCCAGCAGAGTGGAATTCTTCACCCACCCCTTCTTTTAATGCACTCACAAACCATTAGTGAGATATTAACATCCAAAAGGGGTGATATCCACTTGCAAAGTGGAAGCTGTCTGTTGGGATCAGCTTCCACTATGTAAATCTGGGCGGTGGGCCTCAGATGAAGCAGACAGTACCTGAAACAGGGTGCTATCCACTTGCAAGGTGGAAGCTCTCTGTTAGAATCAGCTTCCACCATGTAAATCTGGGCGGCAAGCATCACAGCGAGCAGACAATGACCCATTAGAAAAATCTGGATGCATTGATTGAAAGATACAATTAAAGTTAAGCCCTTAATAATTGCTTTTGCAGCTGCTCAGGAGGATTTCCAGGGAGAATTTTGCCTCACTGGTACACATGAGGCCAAACCTCTGAGATTCCTTGCCATTAATTGTATATCGCTGTAACAGATTGGTACATCTATAGCAGCACAAAAAATGAATCAAGTAGTTTGGCATAATATTGTCAGAATTTCAACGTAAATACTGTGTTGTAAATATTGTGTACAAAATTAGTGCCTATTTTGCTTGATATTAGAAAAGCGACACCTAATAGGGCAATATTTTTTAAAACAATATTTATAATGAACTATTTAGACTATATTTCTGTATGCAATATTCTGAGATATAACCCAAATGGGTCTCTGTGTTTCACTCTAAAATCAGCAACTGTTCTGCGACCTGATGGTTATTACATCACGTTTCAGGGAAGAAAAATAAATTTGTATTTTAGACATTCACAATTCAGCACTATGATTTGGCGTATGGTGGAGCAAATATTATATATTGTGCATAATTGTTGATGCAGGCTCTTCTTGGAGAATAGTTGATTTTTATTCAATAAATTCAATTGTTTCCCTGTTCTCACAAGTACTCTTTCAAAGGAACTCATTCTGTTAATATTAAAGTCAAAAGATTTAAGATACAATAATAAATTTACTATAGTAGCTTTCACTGCTGTTGTCTTGATGTTTAATACAAAGGTCACATCTGGCTATGATTTCACAAAGCAATTCCTGTGGAGCACGAATTGATTGTAAAGTGCTACTGTGCCAGCAAAGGCTTCTGTCCAGGGGAGTTTCTTAATAGCAGCTGTTACCCCCTTGACCTCAAATGTTCAAATGTTCACTGTTTTATTGTAAACTATACACCTCAGCGTCAAGCTCGTAATAGCTGGGCAAGTCCCACTAGACAGATAACATATCTTTGGATGTAAAGGCGGAAAGGTTGCATTAGTGGCTGTGAAAAATAAAAAAAAGGCTGAATTTATGGTTGTACTTCAGTGAGCCTCTTGAAAGAGAGGCAAACAATTGTTTATGATGGCACTGACTTTGGGAAAACATAATTTCGGTTGCATACAAGAGTGACATAATAATGTAATCGACAATACATATAGTGTGTGTCCTAACTTTCCTAAAGTAAGGTGGAGCATCTATCTATCTATGTATCTATCTATCTATCTATCTATCTATCTATCTATCTATCTATCTATCTATCTATCTATCTATCTATCTATCTATCTATCTTATTGAAGGTACATTTCCACTAGAGAATTAGAAATGTGTATATAAATATATATGTGTCGAATGTTTGATTTTAACCCGCTGAAATGTACTA